>NC_083719.1:182565965-183765965 GCF_028564815.1 Eubalaena glacialis | reverse complement strand
CCATCTGTTTTGACCATGCACCATAAAAGAGAAGGATGTTTTAATGCCAACTAAAATTAGGAGGGATATAATCTCAGGATAAAGAGCAGTGGTAAGTTTATACAGAAGTGTTTGTTAATTTGTATGTGTACCTTTGAACATCTGAATCCCTGGATGGGATCCCTTTTTATGTCGACCTGAGGTTGCTTCTGGGCCCCGGGTCACCTCTGTTCCACTTGCATCAAAGCTGGTGGCTCAGGGCCATGCCAATAAATCCTTGTGGTTGTCCTAAAAATAAATTTAAGTGGCTAAAGATTATGTATCCTTCAGCTGACGGGAGGAAATCCACGTTTTTGGTAACTGAAAACTTGAGAATGATATTATCTTGAAATAGGTAGAAAGGAAATGTGAGCCTCTGGGTACTTTTCTTATATTCCAAGCTTGGAAGTGAGGAGAGCAGCTTCATCTAAGGGCAGCTGAGTTTTTTAAAAGGCCCTGATCTGCTTTTATTTATTTATTTATTTATTTATTTATTTATTTTTTTATTTACACTGTTTAAGTCTATATAACGGCTTGTCTCACAGAGAAGAGAACACCAGAATAGGTTAGACTTTCTTGCTATAGCAAGCTCAAATTGTGTCAGAGTTTTGATCATCTGCCACAGAGTGTTGCTTGCATCCTGATCTGCTTTTAAAAAATACTCACTTGTATGTATCTTTTTTAAAAAAAAAAAAAAGTAGATTGGCCAAAATAACTCAACTAGACTTTTCCAAGCCAGATCTAGCAGGTGTCAGCTTCTAAACTTATTCTAGCCATTTGAAGATATTTATCCAAAGATTTGGTTCTATTTATAGTCATTTCTGCATCAGCTTTGATATTGTGATGCTTTTTTTGAGATTTTTTGTGTGTGCGTGCAGGAAAACATTCTCCCTTATCACTTCTTGACAGCACTTCAGCTCCAGCTTGGCAAGCGTGAAATGCTTTAAGATGTATTACCTTTTATAAACTCTGTTTTGAAAGAAAATAAGCCCTATTCTAATATTACAGATTTGTTGGTGGGGAGGGCTTGATTTGGAGGAGGATGATTTGGGTTCATATGAATGGTGAAATCAGTGATACAACGTTTTCTCTCATCTCTACTTTTAGTCAGTCTTCTTTTCATTGTCCCTGTTACTGTGTTCATTGGTTTTCCACTATGTGCCAGGCCCTGAGCCCGTGCCACAGGTACAGTCTCCCTGCTGTCATAAAGCTGGCGTTCTGATGGGGGAGGGGGGAGACATAAACACAGAAGTCTCAGAGTGATAAGTGCTCAAGGAAAATAAAACGAGATGTGATGGTGTCCAGGGCAGAATTTCTCAACTCATTATCATTTTTGGGCCAGATAATTCTCTGTCGTGGGGTGCAGTCCTGTGTGTTGCAGGATATTTAGCAGTATCCCTGTCCCCTACCCACTAGATGCTGGTAGCGCCCTCTCTCCAGTCATGACAGCCAGAAATGTCCTTAGACGTCACCAAATGTTCCTGGGGAGGTGGGATTGGGGGCGAAATCAGCCACACTGGACAACCACTTTGTACACAGTAGGTACTGCATGTGTGTTTGCTACTTCATTATTTCTAGCACTTAATAACTTATCCTTTGACACTTATTCACAGCCATGGATTGCAAAGACAGACCAGCTTTTCCAGTCAAGAAGTTAATACAAGGTAACTTTCTGGGAATGGGTTAAATATTTGTTCCTGGTTTATATCCTTCATTGTCCTCTCAATTATATTTTCCATTCCCCTTGAGCAGAGGCCATCTCTTGGGGTCCCCAGCAGAAGCCTCCAAGGGGCTGAAGGGGAGAAAACAGTTGCATCTTACAACTGGAAGCTGGGAAACCCGTTTCATTACACTATTGTTGCCAGGAGCATATCCAGAGGTTGCTGCCCTTACAGTTGGATTTCTCTACTCCAGCACTATTGACATTTTGTAATGTTTTTGTCATGGAGAGCTGTTCTGTATACTGTGGAGAGTTTAGCAGCATTCCTAGCCTCGTCTCCCAAGTCGTGACAACCTTTAATGTCTCCAGACATGGCAGGCACAGCTGCCCCTGGTTGAACAGCGTTTTACCGGAAGTGTCCCCAAATCCTTTCGTGTAAAAAGGGGAATGGATTTACCCTTAGGCCAGGTTAGTGGCTGTACTGTATAAAAAAGGATGGTTTCTGGTTTTCAAAGCTTGGTTACCTGGTTCCCCTGTAGCAGTTTGCCTTCTCCTGTGTCAACTGATAGCAGGTTTGGTGTTGGTGGGAATCATATGAGGGGCAACCATCTTCTGAGGTTAAAGAATCAGGGGCAAACCGTAGAATCCAAGGGCATGATAATTTTATAAACTGACCAAAAACAGGCTTGTTTGTTGAGTCTATTACATTAGAAAATAGTTAATAAGATGTTTGGGCATTTGAGTACATGTGGACTCCATGGGAAGTCACTCACCTGAACTTCCTTACTCTCTTGAGGTGTGGCTGTGTATCTCTTGGAACCAGCCAGAAGGCTGGCATGCAGTGGGAGGGTACTTGTTTCATTGGCAAGAAAAGCTAACAGCTTGGGATGCTGGGAGCAGAACGAAATCTTTCCGCAGATGGATCTATCTCTTTCGCTTTTCAGAGCCAGATGCACTTATTTTCAAACGAGATTTCCACCCATAATAAATAACTTTGGAATTTGAACTGAATCTCAAACAGATCAGAAAGTGTCTTCTCCTTTGAAATTCTTGCAATGTCCCCGCTATGAAAGCTTGTCAGTTTTTTGTTTGTTTGTTTGTTTGTTGCTTTTGCTTTTAGTTAGGATGTTGGAAAAGTACATAATGAGAAGATAATCCCTTTTTAGACTTTAGAAATTCCCCCCACCCCCAAGCACAGCAAGGTCGATTACTCATTGAGCACGTGGAATATTAAAGCATTGATTGTCACTCTTCACACTCTCACTCAACAGACGGCCTCCTTCTCTTTTGGTTTCAGCTCGTCTGCCGTTCAAGCGCCTGAATCTTGTCCCAAAGGAGAAGACCGACGACGGGTTGGACGACATGGGGGGCGCTCAGGGTGCTCCTGTGCAGGGTCACGTCCCTGGTTTAGAGACCTCTTTGGACCACTTGGAGGACAACTGTCACATAGGCTCCGACATAGATTTTAGGCCAAAACTTGTCAACGGGAAGGGCCCCTTAGATAACTTTTTAAGAAGTCAAGTCAAAACCAGTATTGGCCAGACTGTGGTCACAATCGATTTGACGGAGGACTCGAGTGACCCACCGGACGGCACCGTGGTCCACGATAAGCTAAATTCTGCAGCCTCTCCCTCCCAGGAGAATGTAAACGGGGTCACAGACGAAGCTGGAGATGACAGGGGGCTGCCAACGGTCAGTCAGAAGGATGAGCTGGCGTTTCCCGAAGAGGCCCTTTCAGACCTCCCGTGCAAAACGGAGGCGGGGGGTGCTGACTCGGGGGGCGTGGAGAGGAGGGGACTCGCACAGAAGGGCTCGCCCCAAAGCTGCCCCGAGCTGACCGGTGGCCTGAGAACGTGCCCCGAGAAGGACCAGGACGGCTGGAGCGGGGCCAGGGGCAGCCTGTTCAAAGGGAAGGTGCCCGTGGTCGTCCTGCAGGATATCCTGGCTGCCAGACCCCGAGCCGAGTCTCCTCCTGCCACACCTCCGGGCCAGGCTGTGCCCTCCGAGAGCGAGGCGCTGGAGTCCAGCCCCGAAGAGGACTCTGTCCTGAGCCATTCGTCCCTGAGCTCCTCCTCTCCCACCAGCTCACCCGAGGGGCAGTCTGCGCCCACCAAGCAGCACAGCAGCCCTAGCCCCCTCCCCGCCTCCACACCCGTCCGCAGAGTGAGTATCTCCCCCGAATCAGTGCCGTCGGAATCCAGAGGCTTCTGGGTACGGCCCCTCACTCTTCACCCAGGGACGCTGTGTCCCCCAGATGGCTAGCGGCCGAGCAAGTGGTGCCGGAGACCGAGTCCTGTGACTTTCCGGCATCGAAAGCCATTGGGGTGTTTGGTTGTGTGTACGTTGTGATGTGCTGATGGTTCTGTGAGTAGCCGGTGTGTCGGTGCCATCCTGGTAGCCCTGTTCACACCTAATTAACGGTGCTGGTCACCTCAGCCACTTTAGTGACTAACGGGTGTAAGCGGGCGGCTGTGACCCTTGACTCAGCCTTTAGCTTCAGCTCCCTGCACGCCTCCTGTTCCAACACAGACTCGTAGGGCCGTTGCTGTCAGTAAGCAGTCAGTAAGCGTTGGTGGAGAGACCCCAAGACGGCAGGAAGAATAAAACAGGGGCATTCTTTAGGGTCAGCTCTTGTCAGCATGGCCTGCCCATCTTAAAAACCTCACCCAGAATGGCGAGAACAGGAGAGTCCTGGCACCATGTTTAAGGACCTGGACGGGCGACTTTGGAAATGCCTGTTTCTGTTACTGGCTTCCGAGCGGCACAGTGGCCGATGTCTCTGTTCTCACCTGTCCTCGAGGTCCCGTGGGTAAAACTGATAGAATCAGTCAAGAATACCAAAGCATAGTGAACAGTGTTCTTTGGTTTTTTTTGGTTTTGTAGCACTTGTGTTTGTTCACATCAGGCTTTCACATAAGATTGGATCCTGGGGTGGGTTGTTCATTTGCTAACTGTACCTGCTTAGTCTGACCATAAACCACCAACCTTGATTGCTTTCTAAAATTCGCTCTCTAAGGGACTAGTTATTTTTCTAGATGGTTCCATTTCTTGTCTTTTACCTCCTTGAGGAGATTGGAGAACAGGAAAAATGGCTTCCTCTTTAGGTACACAAAATATCAATCAAGAGTGGGGTCGTCTTTTTTTCTTCTAAGTTTCTAAATGTGGCAGACTGACATACTCATTTTTTAAACTTCCATCTGAGCTTTTACCCAGACTCTCAAAATCCGAGTTTGAGTCCCTTGCTGTCAGCCATCTTGTTCTGTTCTGTCCATCCAGTTGCTCAGAATCCTTCCAGACTGCTGCTTCTGCTTTGCAGAGCTACTTTGTCACATGACTCATGGCAGCCAGTGAACCTGGAGAACAGGACATGTACATATGTTTCCATTCTCCTTAATAGCTTCATTTTTTTTTAAGTTTGTTTTTATGCCCATAGCCAAGCCTGAGGACTTGGAAGCCATGCAATTGGGCCTTGTCACAGAAGAGTGTTACTTCTTGTCCGCTGGCGTGAGTGGCCATGCAACACCTGAGCACGTGAAACCAAGTGTGCTGCGTTTAGGAAATCCTGCCTCTGAGACGCTCAATCTGGCTCTGAACACAGGCTTGGAGTTTTGAGGTGTTCTAGAAGACAGTGTTACCACACAGCTTTGCAGATAATTCACACTGCAGGTGGTGAAGCCTTCAGGCCCCCCCACCCCCACCCCGCCACCCAGCCTGTGGCAGGAAATCGCCCCAGTCACCCACAGGATGGGAGTAGAGCCCCATGACTTTGGGTGACAACACAGGTATGAGAGCGAAATGGAATGACCACCAGGAGGTGCCTGAGGGCCTGGCGGAGACAGCCCACCTCCAGCCTCACACACTCAGCTTTCCAGTTTAGCTTCTCACCTTTCGGGAGTGCTGGATTTCCTGGTTGGTTGGTTGGTTTCATGGTTGGTACCTGACTTTCACACCTTTCCCTGCTGTGGGCCCAAGTTTTTCCTGACCCCTGTGACTGTGGGGGAATACTATTGTTCTTCCGTTTTCCCTCTCTGTCTCCTCCTCCTCCTCTCCAGACTGTAGGCAGACACTTGTTGAAGGCTTACAGATTGTTTCCTATTACCATGTCATGTGTGTGGTTTTTGTTGGGCTCTGTTAGTTCTGGACTTGGAATCGTAAAATCTCTGCATTTGGAACCCCTAAGCATTTGCTGGTCCTCTATTGTGTGTGTGTGTGTGTGTGTGTGTGTGTGTGTGTGTCCCCTGAGAGAGCTTTGTTTCGTTTTTGTTTTTTAATAAATTTATTTATTTATTTTTGGCTGCGTTGGGTCTTCGTTGCTGCGCACGGGCTTTCTTTTGTTGCGGCGAGTGGGCGTCTCATCGTGGCGGTTTCTCTTGTTGCGGAGCACAGGCTCTAGGTGCGCGGGCTTCAGTAGTTGCAGCACGCAGGCTCAGTAGTTATGGCTCGTGGGCTCTGGAGTGCAGGCTCAGTAGTTGTGGCACACGGGCTTAGTTGCTCCGCGGCATGTGGAATCTTACCAGACCAGGGATCGAACCTGTGTCCTCTGCATTGGCAGGCGGATTCTTAACCACTGCGCCACCAGGGAAGTCCCTGTTTTGTTTTTTAAAGTACTCCCAGGTATCTAGAGAGTCCGACTTTGAAAAACAATTTAGGAACACCTTTTTGAGATAATCCAGGGTCTCTTGATTAGCCAGAACGTGGCTATTTGTCATCAGAGCTTTTTACCACCTAGGATAGAACCATTTCTCCAGTTTGTTTGCAGTTAGATGTGTAATTCAGCCTACATTATTGATGACTCAAGATTATTGTTCCGTAAAGGATTGTGTGGATACGGTGGTGTTATTGGAATCTGTGGCTTGCCTCTGTACAGACGCTGGAACTGTTTCCCAGGTAATTTAAATTATACAAGTATTAAATTCTCCATGTTTAAAAAAGATCACTGAAACACTGCAGCCCCCTTTGGCTTTTTTCTGTCCCCCAGGTTGCCACTATCTTCATCTTATATTTCTCTGTGTGGTGTGTATGTGAGAGATCCCTAGGAATAAACAGTATCATTTTTGTTTCTTTACATGGGCTGTATAGTGTAAATATGTTTCTTTTTCATTCCAGGGTGTCTTAGCAATTTTTTACATTGGGATGGGAAGATCTCTTTTTAACTGCTATATCATACGCTGATGGTCCCGTGATGGTGTGGATAAACTGCAGTTTGCATAGTCATTCTCCTTGATGGATATTTCTGTTGTCTCTAATTCTTGGCCTTGACAGACAGTAATTGTCATGAGCTTCCCTGAGTTGTTAAGTGGAACTGCAGGCTCACAGGAATGGGCGTGTCAGTTTTTGCCTGCTCTCAATCCCCACATGCCTGGACCAGTTAGGGTCGTGTCTCCCCTCCGCCTGCTGTCCCTCCCCTGCTGTCAGGTTTCTAGCTGCTGCGGGGCCTGTCCACAGCCACCTCTCCTCCCCTCACTTACTGCTGCTTACTTGCTCTGGGCCTAGAAATTAGACCTCCTTAGGTATCACATCAGAGTGAGTGGGCCCTAGGATTCTCCCAAATAAAGTGCAGGAATTTTACCTCACAGACGTGGTTATATCTGCCTTGACTCTTTGGGGTAGTTGATGTGTGTGTTTCAACCTCATTGTGGAATCCTGGATCTTGTTTTTTGGTAGCTGAGTTCCAGGTCAGTAAAATGTGTGGCCTATATTTTGAGAGAGTTCTATAAATACTTGGGCCAGAGGTCAAGAAAATTAAAATTATATCTGTTCAGTAAGGTCTATCTGAGTGCCTGGTAAAGCAATAGAGATACTAGTTTTAAATAAAATCATAACTGCTCTGGTTGTTGGATATCGTTAAGCCAGCTCTTGGTAGTCACGTCAACTCTCTCATTCCTGGACTCACAGCAAAGGGGAAGATTGTGAAAGGCACTGATACTGCAGCTGAAATTCAACAACAGATGCGTCTTGCTCCTCAAACACCCTCATATAGCGGTCTGGCAGTCACGTTTGGTGCTACCATCTTTGAACACAAAGGACAACGATATAGACACAGCACCTTACAAGTCCTGCTGTTAAATCCTTTCTTGTGGGGCTCAAGTCCGCAGGCTTGGCAGGCCAAGTGGATGCTGAAGAGGCAGATGCTTTTTCTTAAGCCCTTGGTAAGACGGCTTTGGCGTTTCTGTGGACGCCTGCGCAGTGAGGTGGGATTGAGCACTCTGCCAATCACATGGCTTTCACATGACGGTGCGCGGCCCTCTCCTGAGGGAAGGCTTAGTCCAGAAAGGACTCGGTGCATCCTGAGTAAGAAGGATGTCTTAATCTGTAGTTTTCTTTGGTAGGAAGTCTTAGGGCGAGGCTTTCCCAGATAGAGGAAGCACTGTTTTTTACATAGTTTTGTTGGCATGTCAGACAATTTCAAGAGAAATGGGCTTTCGGTTTTTCAGCTCGTCTCATTTTCTGGTTGCCTCCTCAAGTCTAAAATGAGCCCGGGTGGGTATTTCTTTCCAGCCTGAATTCTCCCCATTGGTCATCCATGCAATGAATGGTCTGTTCGCCAGGATTCCCTGCTCTGGAGGTAGCTTAGGCCAGTAGCCTGGACTCCTTGTGCGTATTCCTACCTGGGACCATTTAGCCAGCACGGCGAGGCAGTCCAGCCGTGCGTCTTGGTCAGTCCTTGTAGCCCATGCTCAATTTGAAGCAGGACGATAGAGAATGCTGTGCTCTAGAACACAGGGGTTCTAGACCAGATTGCCACCTCTGGCCAGCTGACCTTTCTTCCTGGGCGTTTACTCTGTGTTCTAAGAAACAGGGCTGCGCTGGGCAGGGGGTACAAACATGGGAATCCAGCCCATACATGTGTCTTACTTGACTCACGGGGTGTTGATTTGTAGACATTACAGGCCAGGCAGACCTTGGAGATAATGCGGATTTGGTTCCAGACCCCCACAGTAAAGCGAGTATCACAATAAAGTGAGTCACGTGGATCTGTTGGTTGCCCGGTGCATATAAAAGTTATGTTTACGCTATACTGTAGTATACTTAGTGTGCAATAACATTATGTCTGAAAAAAGCACATACCTTAATTAAAAAATACTTCACTGCAAAAAACGCTGCTGTCTGAGCCTTCAGCAAGTCGTTATCTTTGCAATAGTAACATCAAAGATCACTGACCACAGATCACCATGACAAGTATAATAATGATGAAAAAGTTTGAAATGTGAGAATTACCAAAATGTGACATAGAGACACAAAGGGGAGCAAATGCTGTTGGGAAAATGGCATTGTGTTGGTGTGCCTGTACTCGCAGGAAATTTCCACTGTCAACCTCTCCGGGGAGAAGCAGAAGGGGCAGCAGCAGTCCTGGGCTGTGTGCCTGTAAGACTCCGTCCTCTGTGGCCAGGGCGCCTCCTCTCCAGGTGCCCACAGACCTACCACTCTGTGTCTCCCTGACACCAAGGCCCCTGGCTGTGGCTTCTTATTTCCAGCTTGGCCTCCTACGTTTTTTGGTTATCTGCCTCCGGGTCTCCCCTTTTATCCCCACGTGCGTTGGAGTTTATGACCCAACTAAGAAGTTTTGGTTCTGTTTGCTGGAACTGGTCACCCGAAAAGGTTTTCACTGTTGTTGTTTTACATTGTTTCCTCCTTGCCCTCCCCAAGGACTGTGCGGTATGTTAAACGTGTTAAAGTGATTGAAACAACCTGTGTTTACAGATCAATGTCTTTCCTTTCAGATAAGTAAGAAATTGGTCAAAGGCTCTGCAGAGAAGAACAAGATGAGACTGCAAAGAGTAAGACATGTCCCCTGAAATAGAAAGTTCCCCTGGTGCGCTTTTTGCAGTAAATAGGAAGCAAAGCCCTTTGCCCTTCTCTGGCCCCGTTTTCACTCTCCCCTGCTTGTTCTGAGCATTATTTTGATTCTTGCTTCATTTTGCATAACTGGGCCTCGTGCTTATGGGTTGCATCATTTTTAGGTTGTTGAATCCTAAGGTTTTGCACGTAGGCTTTTCTAAGCTCTTATTATAATTAGTACTGACTGTCGTAATAGTTGGGCAGCCCCACTGTAGTTTAAAATTGCCTTAAAAATAACCCAGTGGCTCTCCCTGCGCCCCAGCCTCCTATGCGCGTAGATTGAAGTTCCATCCCTTCCCAGGCGCTGTACCGTGGTGGCCCCTACATCAGATGGGTGATTACTGTTTAGTGGTTCCCTGCTGAGTCTTCCATTCTGTTATCTGGAGGTCACCACGTTTCACGCCCAGCAGTGCAGGGACCTTCTTCCTTACTGGATGAATTGCAGGGAAGGCCATGGCCTTCTTCCCCGACCAGCTCACGGAAGGGGCGCCGATGACAGTTGGCTGTGCGCTCACCAGGCATTTCCTGTGCCGTCTGCCTTATGGCTGTGTTCGATTTTTGTGGGTCAGGTTTTGATGGCTTTTTTAGAGTTTATTTCATTCTTCATTGTAGTTTCAGAGATGGGCACCTGCGGGGCGGGAGTGGGGAGGGCCTGATTCCAGAAGCCTCCTGTCCTCGTAGTTAGCAGGGGGAGACTCCTCCTCACCACCCAGCACTCGCGGCTGGTCTCGTTACTCACTCGATCCAGAACAGCCCCTTCTTCAGGTATCCCACGAGTCACGTGCGGAGGGTACCTGGCAAGGACGTTCTCAGATCTCTACCAGCATGCCTCCATGGCTCTTGTGAAGCGAGCAAAGGTTGATCAGGGCAGAGGGTGGGATATTCTCTAGGGACACGGGCATGGTCATAGGCCCGTACCAAAAGCTGAGTTGTCGGGCTTCTGCCAAAGGTGAGAATCCCATCTTTGGTGGTTCCTGTCCTTGAGAATTACCCTGCGCTATGTTAGAAGGTAATGCCCTTCAGTCCGGGAGGTGAAACTTGTTTAATACAAAATCAAAATTATATAATAACCCAGCGCCCCAGGCCACATACGAATTCTTTGGAATGAGGAACTGATGTGATTAAAGGAGATGTTCCCACTTTAAAGAATATCCAAGAAACTAGCTGTTTCCTCCTGCTGGTGATGAAACGGCACTGCCGTAGTCATAGAGATCACTCTGGGTCCTTTCTTAACATCTGACCTTTTCAGATCCCAAGAAATGTTTGTTCGTTTTGGGTTTATTTATTTATTTATTTATTTATTTATTTATTTATTTATTTATGGCTGTGTTGGGTCTTCATTTCTGTGCGAGGGCTTTCTCTAGTTGCGGCAAGTGGGGGCCACTCTTCATCGCGGTGCGCGGACCTCTCGCTATCGCGGACTCTCTGGGTGCGGAGCACAGGCTCCAGACGCGCAGGCTCAGCAATTGTGGCTCACGGGCCTAGTCGCTCTGCGGCATGTGGGATCTTCCCAGACCACGGCTCGAACCCGTGTCCCCTGCATTGGCAGGCAGGCTCTCAACCACTGCGCCACCAGGGAAGCCCCCGTTTTGGTTTTTTGAGAAATGGTTTTAAAGATAAAAAGAATTTTTTCTTTTGAGAAATGGCTGTAAAGATTAAAAAAAATTTTTTTTTTGCTTTTATTTTTTAATGTGTTCTCATCTGCTCCTGTTTGTTTGTTTTTTTAAAAAATATTTAATTAATTAATTTGGTTGCGCCGGGTCTTAGTTGCAGCAGGCAGGCTCCTTAGTTGTGGCATGTGAACTCTTAGTTGCGGCATGCATGTGGGATCTAGTTCCCTGACCAGGGATTGAACCCGGGTCCCCTGCATCGGGAGCGTGGAGTCTTATACACTGCGCCACCAGGGAAGTCTCAGTCCCCCCCCCCTGTTTTTAAGACTTGCTCGTCAGGTTCCCCCTCCTTGTCTCATCCCACTCTCCCATTTCAAGAGAAAGAAAAGAAACCCTATTGTCTGGAATAGTTTTGGGGGGACGGGAAGGAAAATGTTTTTGTTTTGAAGGTAGGGAAGCAAAACCTGTGGGTGTTTTTGTGTCTTTATTTCACCACAGCTTTCTGAGCAGATAAATGCAGTTCAGACCCAACAGCAGGTACCCGGTGTAGGCAGCCTAGAGGTGCTTACTTAATCTTTTTTAATTAAGTAAAAATTAACCCTCATCCCACGTTTGAAGACGGTGTCTTAAACGTATATTACTTTGAATTGCCCAGAAGGTCCTGTGGCAGTCGGCTAACCCTCATCGCCTTTCTCATGACAGAAGGAAATGTAATGGACTGAAAAGTCCCTTCTTTGTAAGGACGCTGACCAGCAGGCTGCTCCTGGGGCTGGTTCCTTCGTGCCTCCCCTCCGCTTGCGCACGGCCGCCCCCGGACCCCGGCGCGGCCCTTCGTGGCATCCGCGGGGCTGAGCTGTGGACCGTCTCCCGTGCAGGATAAGGAGCGCCTGGGCAAGCAGCTGAAGCTCCAGGCCGAGAAGGAGGAGAAGGAGAAGCTGAGGGAGGAGGCCAAGCGGGCCAAGGAGGAGGCCAGAAAGAAGAGGGAGGAGGAGAAGGAGCTGAAGGAGAAGGAGCGGCGGGAGAAGCGGGAGAAGGACGAGAAGGAGAAGGCAGAGAAGCAGCGGCGCAAGGAGGAGCGGCGCAAGGAGCGCCAGGAGGCCCTGGAGTGCGTGCCCCGCCCCCTCCCCTCCCCCCGCCCCCTCCCCTCCCCCCGCCCCCTCCCCGCCCCCCGCCCCCTCCCCGCCCCCCGCCCCCTCCCCGCCCCCCGCCCCCTCCCCTCCCCTCCCCCCGCCCCCTCCCCCACCCCATGCCGGCCTCGTCCCCATCTGTCTCCCGGGGACGATTGCCAGGCATGGGCTGGGCCTGTGCTGGTTGGTGAAGCTGAGTTTGATGTCTCTTAGGGCTAAGCTGGAGGAGAAGCGGAAAAAGGAAGAGGAGAAGCGGTTGAGAGAAGAAGAAAAGGTAGCATGTTCTCCCAGAACTTGCATCTTCCTGTGTGTTTGAGAAGCGGGGTCTTTTGCCTGATTACTGCTGGATTTCGGATATCGTCCCAGAGGTAGTGGGAAGCGGGGCCGGGGGCCCAGGGACTGACACGTGCCTGCTGGCTTGACATCCCGGTCCTTCTGCAGCTCTGACCTTTTGAGACTGCCTGGTACCCACTTGTGGGTTTTGAGAGCTAACATCAAAATAATGCTTTCAACCTAAAAATGCTTGGGGTTCAGTTCTAGGGGCTTTTGCATGTTTTAAAACAGTTTCTCGGGACTTCCCTGGCGGTCCAGTGGTTAAGACTCCGTGCTTCCAATGCAGAGGATGCAGGTTTGATCCCTGGTGGGGGAACTAGGATCCCATATGCTGTGCGGCACGGCCAAAAAATAAAAAAAATTAAAAAGTTTCTCTTCATTTCTTCCTCATCCTCCTCTTCTCTTACGTTGCAGCGCATTAAAGCCGAAAAGGCGGAAATCACGAGGTTCTTTCAGAAACCAAAGACTCCACAGGCCCCCAAGGTGAGCAGCTGGCTTCCTTTGGCTTTACTTTTGGCCTTTGTCAGGCTGTTCCTTTTGAAAAACAAAAAGACGTCTTCTGACCCACTGGCTCTGCTTTCATCAGGAGGGGCCTCCGCTTGCCCAGGGAACTTTGATCTCTGGTAGGGCCTGGAGGTTCGATATCTTGTCATTCACTATGTGCTCAAAAAGGCAAAAAGTGGCACGTTTGCTAAAACTGCCAAGCATTTAGAGGTTGCTTTGTCAACAGTTTTGTGCTGGGAGCCGTGTGGGAAGGTGTAAGGGAGGAAGACCCGGTCCTCACCCTCGGAGATTTTCTGCTCAACGTAGGAGACAAGGTTGAGCATAAAGCATGTGGGATTCAGCACAGGATTCTGCTTCCCCATCTGCCATCCGGTCACCTTCTAGACCATCCTCTGCCTGTGGAGACCCCAGACCTCCATCCTCCCCCCTCCCTCCATGCTCCAGAGGTGTGACCCACCTCCTCTGATGCAAGGGTGTCCTTCCAGATCTTTCTCTGGGCGCGTGCATCCCTTCGTATATTTGTGTATTTAGGTAACAAATCATGAATTCATTATGTTACCGCTTTGTTCGCTTAGCCCTATCTTGGATTCTTGCCATGTTGGCCTCTCTTCATTCTTTTTCGTTGCTGCATAAAGTGTCATGATGTGGGTGGCATCATGGTTGATATCCCCCTCCCCTGTTGATCCCCCCAAACGGTGCATGGATGTCACCAGCACACCTCTCGGGACGCGGACTTGCCACTATGTCCGGAGGACACAACGTTGACAGAGTTGTATTTGTCATTGTCCAAGTGCCCTCCCAGCAGGAAATGCTGATGGACAGTCTCCCGTCCCCACAGTGCATGAAAATACGTCCTCTCCGCCTACTTACTGCCAGCACTGGATGTGGCGAATTTTCTTATAACTGCCGACCTGGCGGGTGAAAAATACGTATCTTTGTTTCACTTTGTTTTTCCTTGATTCTCAGTGCAGTTGAACATCTTTTCATCTTTGCTTGCCATTTTATTTCTTTTTCTGTGACTTGCCAGTTCCCGTTTCTTGCCCATGTTTCTGTAGGATAGGGTTTATCCCGTATCTGTGGCTCTTTATATACTCTGGGTTTTCATTCTTGGTGGGGTACACTACACATACTTCCTTCAGTCCATTCCTTCCCCCTTGACTTGTTGATAGTGTCTCGTACAGAAATTTTTCGTTTTAATGTGAACATTTTTATTCTTTTATCGTAATTGGCTTTTGCTTCAAAAGCCTTATGTATCCTGTGGTTATAGACATGTTCTAATTTTTTCCAGGTTTTTTTTTTTTTTTAGCTTACGTTTTGTTTTTTTATGTTTAGTTCCTTAGCTTAGCTGGAATTCTTTGTGCCCGTGGATTCGGGCGTGGCCGTAATGTTTCCCTGTACGGATACCCGATGTTCCCAGCAGCTGTTAGTGAGGAGAACAGTCTGCTGGTTCTTGGCCTCGGCTGTGTGTTGGACTCACCAGGGAGCTTTAAAAATCACTGGAGCCTGGATCGCATCCCAGAGAATCTGATGGGCCTGGCTTGGGCATCAGGATTTTCAACAGTTCCTGGGTGACCCTGTCATGCGACCCACAGTGAGGGTGCTGGCCTCAGCTGTTGTTTTCTTGCTGGGGTGAAAGGCTGGCCTTCTTATACCCAACCTCAGAGACGTACACGCTCCTCCTAACCCCCCATGTTGTCCTCACTTGCTGCCACCCTCGGGATCCGCTGACGCAGACGTTCACGATGCTGAAGGAGCTCCAAGAAGGGAACTCAAACCTACCAAGGTTGGGAATTTCTGGAGGTCCAGTGGTTAAGACTCTGTGCTCCCAATGCAGGGGACACAGGTTCCATCCCTGGTCAGGGAACTAAGATCCCACATGCTGCCTGACACCGCCAAAAAAAAAATACCTACGAGGGTTTACTGAGGAGGATTCTTAGGACACAGACACCCGTGTTTCAGGTTTACGTCAGGCTTCAGCTCTGTTTCGAGTCATCTTGTAACAGTGTGGCGGGTCACTCTCCTAGGTCTCTGTTTGCTCATCAAGGTCTAATTATTTTTTAAAAAAAGAAATCCAGTGAGATCTGTCCTTTTCAGGAGTACTGATCAGCGAGTTCTGACAATGTACAGGGCCCTGCAGCCACCTCCGTCATCAAGATGTAGAGCATTTCCGTCCCCCCAGACGGCTCCCTCCTTCCACCACAGCCCTCGCGGCTGCCGACACGGTCTCTGGCCCTGTAGTTTCGCCTTTTCCAGAAACCCATGCAAATGCCATCAAGCAGCGTGTGGCCTGTGTATGCGTCTCCTCTGACCTCCCAACCTGAACGACTCGAAAGCACCGGGCCTCGTGTCCAGCGGCTCCTCCTCACCGCTGCTGTGTGCGGGTCTGTCACAGTAGGGGTGCCATCACGCCCCTTCTCCATTTCAGACCCTGGCTGGTTCCTGTGGGAAGTTTGCCCCTTTTGAAATCAAAGAGCACATGGTCCTCGCCCCTCGCTGTCGGACCGCCTTCGACCAAGACCTCTGTGACCAGTTAGACCAGCTCCTCCGGCAGCAGAGCGGCGAATTCTCCTTCCTGAAAGATCTGAAAAGCCGGCAGCCCCTCAGGTCCGGACCCACTGTGGTTTGTAACCAGAACACAGACCTTTTTAACAGGTTGGTGCTGGCGGAGACCGCCGTTTGCCCGTTGGTGATGTCAGAGAGCCCTGGGTGGCCCGGGCAGACCCCTGCGTTCTGGTCGCTCCTGAGTCCCGTGGCCTTGGCTGGTCCTCTCCCTCCCGGGCCTCAGGCCCCAGGCCCCAGACTCGGCTGCTTCACCAGACCTCTCTCTTCCGGCTTCCCCTGAGCCTCCGGAGTCTCCCGGGTGCGGCGGCTTCGCAGAAAGCCCTGCTTTGGAGAGTGGGCTGTGTGTGCCGGCCTCCCGGCAGGGCAGGGACATTCCCCCACTGTTGCCAGCTTACCCGTCACACGCCGCCTTGGTGCGCGCTGTGGGGCAGCTGCTGGACAGTTGGGCTTCTCCCTCTCCTCGCGCCAGGCCCCTGGAGTAAACGCTAGCCTGCCTCGGGGCCGCCCGTCACGGCCCGCCGCCCTGGGGGGAAGGCCGCTGGTGGTGGGCGGGCGTGCCACAGAAGGGCCTCTGAGCGGGGGTCTCTCCCCTCAGCGACGTGGTGATCGTGGAGAGCAGCAAAGTGGACGACGTCCCCGAAAGGAGGAGGTTTGGCAGGATGAAGCTGCTGCAGTTTTCCGAGAACCACCGGCCGGCCTACTGGGGGACGTGGAACAGGAAGACGACGGTCATCCACCCGAGGGACCCCTGGGCCCAGGACCGGGTGAGCGTGCGGGCAGCTGCTCCCGACCCTCTGCGCTTCCTTCCCAGTGTGCCCTTCTCACTGGGCTCCGGGAACTCCCTGAGTGTTCTAGCCTTCGTGCTCTGCCTTTCCCTTCCGCCCCTGAAGACGACAGTGACCACCGCGTGTTTGCCCCCTCAGGACCTCCTGGACTACGAGGTGGACAGCGACGAGGAGTGGGAGGAGGAGGAGCCGGGGGAGTCCCTCTCCCACAGCGAAGGGGTGAGCGCGGCCGGGGGAGTCCCTCTCCCACGGCGAAGGGGTGAGCGCGGCCGGGGGTGCTGCCAGCTTCCGGCCCGAGAGCCGCCGCGGCCCGGGCCGGGCTCCCTCACACTCAGCGTCCGGCTTTACGGCCGTTCTGGGAAAACCTCATTGGGTGGCAGTAACCTGCCTGGCGGTGGACGGGGCGGCGTCCGCCCGCTTCTGGGTGGGCCCGCCTGCTCGCTGCCTCACCGAGGGGCCCACCGCTCCCGCTGCTTTACGTCTGGGCCTTGCTCGTCTGTGTCCTGCCTGACCCCCACCCCCGCTGGAGCACGATGGGGCTGGGTCATGGGAGTGTGGCTGACCCTCAGGGTGTGCATAGGAGTGAGACTGGAAGCAGCAGGAGGCTTTTTCTTTCTTAGATGTTCACAGGTTAAGATTTTACGTGAAGCATGTGTTGTTTCCACACATCATGAACGTACTTTTTTCTCTTCTTGAGGATGACGATGATGAGGTGGGAGAGGATGAGGATGAGGACGATGGTTTCTTCGTGCCCCATGGGTACCTGT
The DNA here is from genome assembly GCF_028564815.1 of Eubalaena glacialis. Taxonomy (NCBI): domain Eukaryota; kingdom Metazoa; phylum Chordata; class Mammalia; order Artiodactyla; family Balaenidae; genus Eubalaena; species Eubalaena glacialis. The sequence goes on along the minus strand of NC_083719.1, from coordinate 183,748,760 downwards.
CTGAGGATGAAGGAGTAACCGAGGTGAGGGGTGAACGGGGAGGGGACGGGTCCGGAGCTTGGTGGCTGCCGACCTGGGGGTGGTGACATAGGTCTCAGCCCACCCCCACGGCCGATTCCACATGGACCTCGCTCCCCACAGCCTCAGAGGCTCAGCGCTCCCGCCCCCCGCAGCTTTCTCAGTTCTGCCAGATGGTGGGACTGTTGAGGGAGCCATTTCTAGGGCTCTGAAGGCCTGCCGGGTCGTGGTGTGTGGGTAGTGGGGAAGCTGACAGGGCTGATGCCACTGCGGGAGTGACTTGTCTCAGAGCCAGACTTGCGGGGCCTGTGTTCTTCATATGTTTCCAGCCAACGAGGCAGACAGGTCTCGTTGGGCCCGCAGTGTATCTGCCTTAGACAGTGGCACCAGTCTGGGGTGGGAGAGGGCCGGGCATGGTGATTTCAGCTTCAGGATCACATGTTAACCAGAAAACCCACAGTGGCGTTAAGAGGCTTACTGGCGAGGTAATAAAAAATACCTGTGACTACCCAGGGATGGCCAGAGGGGGCAGATGCACCTAAGGCACCGAATGGGGGAAAGTGCCAGTTATCGTTCAATCCGAAAATGCTCTCTGCCCGTTTCATCACCCGTCGGGGGTTGGAAGCTGGGTGGGCACCGTTCCTCGCCGGCCCGCCCCTGCACGTGCTCTCACTGCCCCAGAGGCTGGGATCACGGGTGCCGGGGAGGGGGACCCTGAGCGAGCGTCTGCTCTCTAACCTGCAAGGAGTGTGCCGACCCGGAGAACCACAAGGTTCGCCAGAAACTGAAGGCCAAGGAGTGGGACGAGTTTCTGGCCAAGGGGAAGAGGTTCCGCGTCCTCCAGCCCGTGAAGATCGGCTGTGTCTGGGCGGCCAACAGGGACAGCGGAGCTGACCTGAAGGTGCTGCAGCAGTTCACGGCCTGCCTGCTGGAGACCGTGCCCCCTGAGGAGGAGCAGACGCCCAAGGCCTCCAAGAGAGAGAAGAGGGACCAGCAGAGTGAGTGCCGGGGACGGGTGGGGACGGAGGGCTCGGGCTCCCACCTCCTCCAGGCCCGGGGCAGGCAGGAGACTTCCTAGGCACGTGGCGTGGTAATTCAGAAGTTCTTCCAAAAAATAGCCAAAGCCAGCGCTTGTTGAGCACATGTGTCCTTTCTGTGACACTCACGAGAGCAGTACGGGGCAGCCACTTCAGTCAGCCCGTTTGCCCAACCAGCACACACATCCCTAGCTCTTCAAAGCCTGGCAGGGCCTGCCACTCAGAAGGAGAACGTGAGGACTGTTACTAAGGAAACAGGTGCATGAAGTGAGACATGACAGTTTATCCCAACGAGTCCTGCCTCCTGAGGCTTGGGCCTCAGAATCTCTTCTGGAGCAAGTTCATGTGTCTTAAGTCCACCCATAAAAAGCCACCTGCACTAAACCTATCGTGGTTGGTCATTTCGTGATGTCAGTAAGCATTTTGCTGCTCACCTTAAACTTCCACGGTACTGTGTGTTGATTCTATCTCAATAAAACCAGAAGGGAAAAAAAGGCCACCCGAAGCTGACCGTGTTTCTCGGCCTCGGTGACAGATTGGGGAACCCAGGTGCCACGTTTATTCCATCCCGCCCCGAGTCTCATCCACCGTGTCCCCCTCTCCCTGCCAGTCTTGGCCCAGCTGCTCCCGCTGCTGCACGGGAACGTGAATGGCAGCAAAGTGATCATCCGGGAGTTCCAGGAGTGCTGCCGCCGAGGACTGCTCAGCAAGGACGCCGGCAGCCCTGAACTCAGCGCCGCCAGCCCCCCGAGCCCTGGCCCTTCCCGCCCACAGACCCCCACCGCCGGCGAGGACACTGCCGTCCCCTCCAAGGCCAGGCTCAAGCGGATTATTTCTGAGAACTCGGTGTATGAGAAGAGACCCGACTACAGGATGTGCTGGTACGTCCACCCACAGGTGCTAAAGAGCTTTGCCCAGGAGCACCTGCCCGTGCCCTGCCAGTGGAGTTACGTCACCACAGTGCCCTCGGCCACCAGGGAGGACAGTGGCAGCGTCCCTGCCCCAGGGCCCAGCCAGGGGACGCCTGTCTCGCTCAAGAGGAAGTCGGCGGGCAGCATGTGCATCACCCAGTTCATGAAGAAGCGCCGGCATGACGGGCAGGTGAGACCCCGCAGCGGCTTTGTTATCTTTAACAAACTTTCTTTTTAGAGCAGTTTTCGATTTACAGCAAAATTGAGGTGACAAAACTGACCAAAATTGAGGGGAAGGTACAGAGATTTCCCGTGTGCCCCCTGCCCCCGCCACGCACAGCCTCCCCCAGTATCAGCGTCCCCAGCCAGAGCTGTGCGGCAGTTGCAACTGATGAACCTACATGGACACGTCACTGTCACCCAGACTTCGTGGTTTACTAGCGTTCACTCTTGGTGCTGCGCGTCCTGTGGGTTTGGACAGATGTACGAGGACTTGTATCCAGCATTACAGTGTCATACAGAATAGCGTCACTGCCCTAAAAACCCCCATGAGCCGCCTATTCATCCCCCCCTCCCTCCAACCCCTGGCAGCCACTGATCCGTTTACTGTTTCCATGGGCTTCTTTCACTTAGTCGTGTGCCTTTAAACTTCTTCCCTCTGTGTTCATGGCTTGAGAGCTCATTTCTTTTTAGTGCTGAATAACATTCCACGTCGTGGCTTTTGTTTAGTTTTTGCACTCATTTAGCACAGTTACTAAGCACTTGCTCTGCACTAGGTACCCTGCTAGGCCTTGTAGACAGTGGTGAGCAAAACACCATCTAATGGGAGACACAGACGGGGGTCGGTGGAGCGGACAGCCAGCCACGTGATTGCAGCCTGACAGCGCGTGGAGGAGGAAGCACGTGGCCCCATGGGGACATGTGTCGCGAGGGGCTTGCCCTCGCTTGGTGGTGGGCGGGCTTCCTGAGAGACGCTGGTCCCCAGAGTGAAGTCTCCAGTGCTGCCTGGACACCCAGAGGCTGGGACCCGAGCCTCAGCCTGGGTCCACGTTTGATTGTTCTTTCTCTTACTGGAATGTGGGCGTGAATGAGTCTCATCTTGTAGCTACTCTTACTGGAAACCTTGTGGTGTGAGCACTGGGTCCTCACTCTTTTCTTTTCAAAAGATAGATTTTATTCCTTTTATTTTATTTACTTTTGGCTGCATTGGGTCTTCGTTGCTGCGCGCAGGCTTTCTCTAGTTGCGGCGAGCGGGGGCTACTGTTCGTTGCGGTGCGCAGGCTTCTCAGTGCGGTGGCTCCTCTTGTTGCGGAGCACGGGCTCTAGGCACGCGGCCTCAGTAGTTGTGGCTCGCAGGCTCTAGAGCGCAGGCTCAGTAGTTGTGGCTCACGGGCTCAGTTGCTCCGTGGCATGTGGGATCTTCCTGGACCAGGGCTCAAACCTGTGTCCCCTGCATTGATAGGCGGATTCCTAACCACTGTGCCACCAGGGAAGCCTCTGATTTTTTAAAAATCTTATTTATTTTTGGCTGTGTTTTGGTTCTTTGTTGCTGCACATGGGCTTTCTCTAGTCGCGGTGAGCGGGGGCTGCTCTTTGTTGCAGCGCGAGGGCTTCTCATTGCGGTGGCTTCTCTTGTTGCAGAGCACAGGCATGCAGGCTGCAGTAGTTGTGGCATGCGGGCTCAGTAGTTGTGGCACACGGGCTCAGTAGTTGTGGCTCGCGGGCTCTAGAGCGCAGGCTTAGTAGTTGTGGTACACGGGCTTAGTTGCTCCACGGCATGTGGGATCTTCCCGGACCAGGGCTCGAACCCGTGTCCCCTGCATTGGCAGGCGGATTCTTAAGCACTGCGCCACCAGGGAAGCCCTCCGGGTCCTCACTTGAGGCAGGCGTCTCACAGACCTAGAGATGTGGGGAGACTTGATTTTATGAGGAGGAGCTGGGTCTTCCACTCACATCCCGGGCTCTCCTCGGGGGCGCTGCCACTCCATGAGCTGCTGCTGAAGGCTGGGTGGTGACGGAGACAGAGGGGAGCCAGCGTGCGCCCCACCCCCACCTCTGCCCCCCCGCCCCCTGCTCCTCTGCTGTTAGTTAGTGTGTGGCCATTGGGGTGAGGAGGCCGGGGGGGGGCGGGGAACAGCTCCTGGAGTGACGTTTAGCCTTCTCCCTGCGGCCCGCAGACTGGTGAGGTCTCGGGTGCGACGTAAACCTGCTTCCTAAACTGTCACAGCAAGAGGGACCGTCAGAACCGTCCGGTGTGGTCATGCCGGCTGTTCCTGCCACTCCCCAGCCCCTGTCCCTGTGAGGCCAGTGGACACGGCTTGGTACTGGGGGAGCCCACCTGGTGAGGAGTTGGGGGCCCCAGCCCCACAAACACTTCCCTCCCTGGGCCTCGACCCAAAACAATCCGTTACGTGTTCAAGCTGTGTTCAAGCCGCAGAGCCTTTTCACGGTCGATGTCATTAGCCAGACAATCTTAGCAGGACCGCGAGTGTGGCTGCTCTGGTTGAAACTGGCCAGAGAGCCCGTTTGAAAGGGGCTGGGTCTGGAAGACCTCCTTAGTGTCCTTATCCAAGCAGTGTTCGTGGGCTCCTGCCCCCATCAGCCCTCCCTTAGATTCTCGCGAGAGACACAGCTGTCTTCCTGAGCCCCTCTCTGCTCTTCCTCTCCTGGTGTGGCCATCCCCACGCGTGTTCATTGCCTGTGTTTCTCTACGTGAAAAACGACTGTTTAGCCCTTATTACTTTCCTCACGCCAGGCACTTGACGTGGATTCTTACATTTCATTGGTTCTTCGTTGTTTACTGAGCTACCAGGAACGAGAAAATGCTCCCACATAAACTGGGTGCCCCTCCCCAGGTGAGAGGGGTTGATTCATGAGAGTCAGTGACGCCTTTCATCCCACAAGACACACGTGAACAGCAGTCAGTGCGGCTTCACCCCATTCACAGGCCTTGAAGAGGCGCCGTGGTGTGGCGGGGACTCACGGAAGGCTACACAGCCGGTGGTTCTGGGTGTGCTGGCCCCAGCGGTTCTGATTCAGTGGGTGTGGGGTAGGTGCTAAGGTCTGCAGTTTAAAAGCCCCTTCTCAGGGAATCCCGTGGGAAGGCCCCAGGACCACAGCGTGGCCCAGCACAATGGGTGCATCTAGGGAAGGGAAGCTCAGAGCACCGGCTCTTCAGGGCGGTGGGGAGTCATCCCCGCTGCTCCTCTGAGTGCTCGAGGTGGGACACCCTGCTTGTGACAACACTTGGTCCCCTGGGACTGTGCAGGCCTCAGGTATAAAGCCCCCTGCGTTACCTTTAACTCATGGGAGTTTGTCTCCAGCAACAAGAAGTCCGGAGCTTGTGAACATTGTCGTCCGGGGCCAGGCACCTCCTGTCGCACTCCCTCCTGCTTTAGTTTGTGGCCTTGTCTTCATGGTGGCAGAACGGCTGCTGCACCTCCAGCCAGCAAGACGAGGATGGCCAAGCCCACCCTGGGGAGGATTCCCGTTTGGCTGGAGGGGAGGCTGACTTCCACCTTATCTTTCTGGCTGGAATGCTCTGGCATAGCCACCCCAGCTGCAAGAGAGGCTGGTTCAATGAGACCTTGACCGACAAAATGCTGGTTGATTTGGAAGGGCGGGTGGGAGGATAGCTCTGGGTGTGCGTTGAGCAGGGCCTGTGCTGCACGGCGCCAGCATAAAGTGGGAGCTACAGGTGGTAGTTTCTGAGGTCAGGATTGGAGGAGGCCTGGGAGCATGCGGAATGCTTCCCCTTGCGTTTTGGTAAAGCCACTAACTGATCCTTCCACATGCTTGGGGGTAATTGTTGCTAAACTATAAACGCATATGAATAGTTTAGCTTGGGTTGGGTTTTTTCAATTTGTGGGAATTCGAAAATCTTTTCATTTAGAGTTCAAAGTAGCCACGCTACCTTACAGGTTTACAAGGTACCATGATTTAGTGAATCGAACAGGCTGAGGTCAGGTGCCAGTTCTGCCACCAAGTGTGTGTGTGGCCCCACGGCAGCTCAACCCTTCAGCCTTGGTCTTATTTTTACATGGGCAGGGGCTGCATTTGCCCTTTCCAGTCTCCATGCTTTGTGGTTCAGTGTCTTCCTACTCCGGAGGCTCACTTTCCGGCGCTGCACCCTCCCCTGCAGTAGTGACAGCAGCGTGGCGAGCTGTCCCGTGGCCTTCAGCGCAGCAGGACTCGGGGGCGCTGTCCGTAACCCTCACTTCAGAGGCTTGAAACCTGTCGCGTGCCTGCGGGGCTGTGGGCGGTGGTTCCTCCGAGAATTCCTCATTCATCTGCTCTTGGCTTCCTGTCTGGAGGGCCCAGGGGCTGGGGAGAGGTCTAAAGAGACACATCTGTCCCATCCCTCACCCGACCCAAACCAGTACCTCCAGGGCAGCACGGGGGAGAGCTGCGCTGTCTGTTCGTCTTGGCCAGTCAGCTCTCTTGAAACAGGTAGCTGGAAACTGCCCACAGCGTCCCCAGTGGTGCCCCTGCCTGCCTGGGGCCATTCCTGCCTGGGTGGCTCCCAGCCCAAGGAGCCCAGCGTGGAGCTTCTACACTAGCACTGAGGGGGCTGCGAGCTTGAGCCCTGTCTGCCGGCCAGGCTGGGGAACTGTGGGCAAGGCGGACAGCCCTGGTGTGCTGTCGTCCCTTTTCCAGGCAAACGGAGACTTCTGTAGCAGAGGAACTCCAGGAGTGTTTTGAGAAATAGCCTCCCCGCGGAAGTAACCCCAACTCCACCGCCTCTGCTAGCTCTTTGTTCATGTACAGAGTGCGAGCCGCGTGTGGATGGGTGATGTATAAAATCGGTCCTGTTACTTTCCACAGTCCGTCTCTCTGTCCCCTCTGGTGGAAGCCAATGAAAACAGCCTGGGAATCTCACTGGAAATCCTACCCTGCGTAGAGCCTTCCCACCCCTCCCAACCCCTGTCCACAGGGTGCAGATGGTGTCCTCATGGACAGAACTGGTCGGAGCCTCAATCAGAGGGAGAGAGTTAACCAAGCATCAGGCGGAGGGGATGAAGCTGTTGGGCAGAGAAGAAAACACTGACCAACTAACTTCTCAGCCACTTAGTCCAAATAATAATTCAGAGAAAGTGTGTGCTTTATCCATCTCTCTTTCAAACCAAACCGGAAACCCAGAGTTCTAATTCAAAAACAATAAACAAATTATTTTTGTAATCAGGTAAATAACAGTGGGGGTAGTTTTCAGAAATCTGAACATAATTAGTTCATTTGAGAGAACTCCCCCAAAGTTTCCTTGGATCATAACCCATCAGACAGACTCCTCAAGATGGGTGGAGGAGGTCAGGAGTAGGGGAGCGGGTGGCGGGAGGGGCCACACCGTCCCTGTCTGCTGCTGCTGCCGCTGCTGATGGCCGTGTGCCTTGTCTGTTCAGGTCGGAGCTGGGGACCTGGACGGCTTCCAGGCGGACACAGAGGAGGAGGAGGAGGAGGAAGGCGACTGTGTGATCGTGGACATCTCGGATGTTGGGGGTGAGAAGGGTCCCAAACCCTCCTCTTTTCCTTCAGGCTGGCAGGAAAGGGAAGAACGGTTACGGTCACTCTCCCGCTCGCCTCTTGTGACTAACGGGGACTGAGTGAGGAGGCCCTGGAAGGCGCTGGGCGGGCCGGTCTGATGGTGGTGCGGGCAGTAGGCTCCAGCCCAGGCCCTGGGCTGCCTGCCCTGGTCTGAAAGCTGCATTTAGGAAACCAGAGATCTGAAGGTTGGTGGTGATGAGCCGTGTCAGGGAGGGAGGGTCTGGGGTGGGGCGCCCGGCACTGGTGAGGGGCAGCCTCTGAACCGAGCTTCCCAGGGGCAGTGAGCCCCAGGCCGGCCATCCTCGGCAGCATGAGCTCCAGCAAGCCACTGGGCCTTGCCGCCCACTTTCCTCATCTTTGCCACGGGCTTCCCCTGCCCTGGAGGGTCAAGGGTAAAGCTGCTGTAAAGTGCCATGGAAGCACACGGGCTCGAGGTGGACGCGGCCGAAGCTCTAGTGAGGAGCGGGCAGCCTGCCCGGCCCCACAGTGGACACGGCGGCTGAAGCCCCTCCCTCTCTTGCTTTGCAGACATCCAGGCCCCATGTGGAACCACTCCTGGAGCTGGGGGGTCTGTGGGAGTGGACACCAGTGAGAGCCTCGTGGCCTCCAGCTTGCTTGGCCCCTCCTGAGCGCCCCGACTGGCCTGTGTATGTACGTAGAATGGTTAGGGTATTTTCAATGCCTCTCAGATACTTGAAAGTCCCGATTCCTGTGTAAAGAGCACTTTGTCCTGCTTCGCAGACCTCCCTGGAAGTTTGGAAAGTTTTATATAGGATGCTTGATTAGTTCTTTTTGATATTTGTAAAAATTTCCCCCCCAAAGCTGCATATTATTCTGTCCCTTAATAAAGCATTATTGTGATGTGATGACCTGCACGGGGAAAGCCTGGTTGTGCTCTCCGGACCCCTGGCAGGCACTGTGATGAGATGCTTGTAAATGAATTGAAGCCCCTCGGGTGCGGTGTGGCTCCCGGACCTGACATGGATGTGTATAAACTATTGTCTAGCCTGACCTGGCATGTCTGTCATCTTTTCAAACATGTCACTTCTGTGATTGGTGCGTCCATTGCCCTGGGCCCGAGCCTGGCGCTCTGTGCCGTCGGGTGTCCACTCCCCGCCCCGCTGCCCCCTCCCCGCCACGCGTGGACCTGTGGCATGTGTATAAAGCTTTACGCTTGGCAAAAGCGCTGTTCCACCTCTTTGTTGTGAAATCCTCAACCTCCCCACTGACCTAGTTCAAGGTGAGGGCTTCTCGGCAGGTGGCTTATGCCGGTTAATCCCTCCTGCCCCTCGGGTAGGCGAGCAGAGGTATTCCCAACCTCCAGGAGCTGAATCCTGGCTTCCAGAACCGACCTCTGGGTCAGGCCACCCCTCGGGAGTGTTGAAGCTGAGCAGCGTGGAGCCAGCCACGGCGCCTGCTGAGGCCGAGGCCCTGGAGCAGCCCTTGGATGGGGCTGTGATAGGCCCCGCAGAGGCGTCCGAGCATGCGCTGAGGGCCTGGGGCAGCTGAGATTTTGGCAGAATTCACAGACTCCATCGGAACCGGGCTCCTGTCTGCCGGCCCCTCACCTCATGCTGTCTTTGTTGCCGCTGTTCCCGAGAGAGAAGAGTTGGCTGGCATCTCATTGCGAAGAATGGTTCAGTGTTGACTGTGGATGCACCCGAGACAGGGTGACACGACCCCAGCCCCAGGGAGCTCGCCATGTGGTGGCCAGGTCCCTGCCAGGCCTACCTCTCCTGGCAGCACCCCAATCCTCCTGGAGGGGTCCCATTCCTCTCCAGCTCCGCATGGGTGGGGCTGACAAGCACTCCAGTTGTGGGGTGAGGACCCTGGCCCCATCCAGGACGAGCTGCTGCAGGTGGGGTGCAGCTGAGTGCCGGCACAGGGACAGGACGCAGGTGTGACTCCACCTGTGATGTGACTACCTGCAGCGGTCACGTTGCCTTAAACCGTTTTAGTTGCCACCTGACAATTTGCAGTCAACTCCTAGTAGTTGAGAGCAGAACGAGAGAGCAGGGTATCAAGCCGAGGCAGTGCTGGGTTCCGGAGATGAGGCAGCAAAGGAGGATGGGCCCAGGTCCTGCCCTGACGTGAGAACAGAGCTGCTGGCGGCCCAGGTGGGAGGCAAAGCACATGTGGCTGACGGGGTTACCAGGGAATTTTGTTTTAATCACATTTGGGGCCTGGATGCTTTAATCTCACAGTGGCCAGAGAACCAGCCACCACTGGCCTCCATGAAGGCAAGGGTCCAGTAGGGGCCACAGCCCGGGGCCAGGCTGTGGGTGAGAGGGAGGGGACAATCCAGATGAGTGGTCAGGAGTGGGGGCTCAGGTGTCTCCCAGCAGAGGTGTGAGCAGGGGCGAGTGCCCGCACCCTCCAGGCCTTGGTCCCCCTGTCTGCGTTGGCTCGCCACGGCTGCTGCAACAAACCGCCAGACTTGCTCTACCGGCAGTTCTGGGGGGCGGAAGTCCGACAAGGGCCTCACTGGCTCAGAATCAGGTGTCAGCAGGGCTGGTTCCCACTGGAAGCTCTAGGGGGAATCTGTTTCTGTCCCTCTTCCAGCTGTTGGAGGCCAACCCGATTCCTTGGCACGTGGCCCCTTCCTCCACGTCTCCCCATCCCTTCTGTTTTCCTCCACGCATTAGAACTCACCAGGTTAACCCAGGGCCACCTCCCATCTCATCCTCAATCACAGGCCAAGTCCCTGTGTCACATAAAGTAACGCATTCACAGGTTCCAGGGAGGAGGATGTGGACATCTGGGGGAGCTTGCCCTGCGGGGCCTGCAAGGCTCCGGGGCCCTGGGAAGCGCACAGCAGGGCTGGCTCATCAGGCCGGTGGGGACAACAATTAGGAAGGTGCGGGAAGTGAAGAGCTCGCCTCGGACGTGAGGGGCCCCTAGGTGCCCAGGTAGCCGCAGGGTGTCCGCCTGGGCCCACTTCACCGGGAGGCACGGCCGGGCCTCGCCTGCTGGCGGCTCTACAGAGCTGCCACCCTGCGCCGCCTCCCACGGCTTCAACTCACCACCGGGAAAGTAGTCAAACACCCTATTTATTCAGGTTTAGGATTTTACACACCGTGTCCTGACAGGCCCAGTGTCTCGTTCTTGTGCCAGTCACCTCAGGGCTAGCCGCAGCCACCGGGGCCACAGCACACGGGGACTGGGCCCAGGCTTCTCTAAGCAGGCTACTAGTGGCTGCCCCATCCAGGTGGCAGTCTCGGCACGCGTCCACGGCCAACCAGCAGCCCTCCCCATGCCTGCGGTGCCCGTGGGCAGGAGGAGGTCCCGGAGGAGGCTGGGAGGCCCCGGAGTGGTGGGGGGACCGGGGACGAGGGGAATGTGGAGGAAGCAGGGAGAGAGCATGAGACAGACCCACAGGGGCTGAAGCCAACCCTGCTTTTATTTCATTAGAGCTGCTTGATGGCCGACAGGAGCTCGGGTTTCAGGACAGATGAGTCTGGCTGGGCCCCCGCAGCCCTGATGTCCGCTAGCACAGCTGCATCCCACGAGAAGGTCAGGAGGGCCGAGGGCACCTGCAGTGGGGTAAGAAGCCTCAGCCTCGCTCTGGCCTTTATGTGACAGAGCTCCCGCTTCACATTCAAATCTTCCTGCTGGAGCCGGGGCCACGCACGCCCGGGCCCGCTCCCTGCCGCTGACAGCACACCCATGCACTCAGTCCGTTCTCATAACAGGGGCTCTCTGATGATGACCCGGGCTCAGGGACGCCCCCTGGCCTGGCTGAAGCCAACCCAGCATCCGGCAGCAGTCAGGACTTCCTGTCCAGGCCTCCCTGAATCAGAGTCTGACCGCCCTCCAGCCCCCTCCTGCACCCTCCCAGTAATTGCTTGCGTTTTGAACGCCACCTTGGCTCTGCACCGCAGAGGACTCTAACACACTGGGCACATTCCCATTTTGTAGACACAGAGAAGTTACTCAAGATCACATGGCAAGAAGTGGAAAGGTGGGACTCACACCCAGGGAGCCTGGCCCCAGGACCCCTTCCCCTAATGCCATCCCCAACCGAAGAGCATCCCCCTCCTCGGGGGTTTGTGCCGATTCAACAAGAACCCAGAGAACCCGGATCCGCTGTGCAGGGAGCCCGTCACTCACCAGCCCGCACTCATTGAACGCCAGGTTCTCGTCTTCCGACAACTTCTGCCCTCCCGAGGCCAGCAGCTCAAAAGGCAGCCAGTCGATCTGCAAGGCCTCCCGGACAAACGCATACAGTGCTGCCACCCGCTCCCGGGCGTAGAAGGTCCCTGGCGGGGGGACAAGAGTGGCGCTGGAGCTCGTGGGAGCCCCCCTGAGCCCACCCAGCCCCCTGAGCCCTCGGCCTCCTCCCCCGGGACGAGCTCAGACCAGAGCAGCCTGCTCCTGCCGGCGCACAGCGGACCCGAGGCAGCCTCGCCAGCACGCAGCACGCACCCTGGAGGAGGCAGCCGTCGGGGAAGCGCACGCGCAGCAGCGTGTACGTGTACTTGCGCATCTCCCTCTGCTCCTCCCGCTCGCGCATGGCCTTGGTCCGCAGCACGCTCAGCCGCTCCACGGCCTCTGACCGCAGCCGCTGCTCTCGCTTGAGCTCCTCCGCCGTGAGGTTGAAGAAGTCCACAGGCAGGTCGAACTGGGAGGCCAGGGGCGAGGGCCGGAAGACCCGGCGCTGGCGGGCCAGCGTGGCCCGCACGGGCTCGGCGCGCAGCAGCTGCTCCTTGTGCTGCTCCAGGCTCCGGGGCTGGGCCAGGGCGGCCTCGCTCAGCACGTAGAACTCCTCGGGGCCCTCTGGGACACGTGGGCATGTCACTCTGCCGTGGCAGGGAGACCCCCGAGCCGGGCCCCTCCCACCCCTGCCCCTGGGCTCAGCCACGGCCCTTCTCTTTTTCTCTTACCCTGGTCGGGGATCGGAAGCAGCACCTTCTGGAAGCCGATGGCCTCAAAAAACTCATGGGTCCCTTCCAGGCAGTTAATGCGCTCCTGAGAGCGGAGCCAGAGGTCATGCGGGACCCTTGGGGCCTCCTCGTGCCCCACCGGCCTCACTGCCCACCCCGCCCTTCTGGCCCAGAGTCCCGTCTCAGAGCGGCCGCTGCCTCTGGACAGGATGAACCCCCAAAGCTGTCTGCAGGGGTGAGCTCACAGAGGGCCTGGGATCCCAAAAGCTCAACACCAGGGTAAAGGAGGCTGAAGAGCCAAAGGACAGCGGAGGCTGGGAGTCCCCAGAAGCGGGGGAGGCGGGCTCTGGGATGCTGGATGTGGGTGGGGACCCCCAGGAGAGAGCGGGGCCCCCACCAGCTGCACGGGTACCACGGGCCAGAGTGCTAGGACCCTGCGATTTCTCCACAGAAACCAGAAGTCTGCATTTGCGTGAAAAATCTCCCCAGTGCCGATGTGTTCCCAGCTAATTCAAAGAAAAGTCGAGTCACGCCGTGGGTTGGTGGCGAGAGCAGGCAGTGTACGCGTACTGTGCTCGTCCTGCGCTCACGAAGCCCTCCCTCCCCGCCTGGCACCTTCTGCCCATCTCAACTCCCAAGCCCTGCAGGGGTCCTTCTGCAGCCGGCTCTGGCCACCACTGGCTGGCTGCAGCCCAGCTGCTCCCACCGCCAGCCTGGGTCCTGGGTGGCCTCACAGGCCCGGCCACGCCGGCCACCCCAGGCTAAGTCACTCTGGTGGCAGCCCTCACCTGGAACACCTTGTTCTGAAGCTTGATCTTCCGGTACTTCTCCTCGTCGGGATGCAGGTGGATGTTGTCCAGGTACCTGGGGCGGACAGGGGAGAGCAGCTCAGAGCCACACCGGCTCGTGCTAAGAGTGACCCCCCGGGAAGGCTGCCGTCACACCCTGGACACCCCACAGAGCCCAACCCCTGGTGCCCCCGACACTGGGCCGCCTCCTCGGTCCTGCCTCCCCTTGAGGGCACCAAGGAGCCACCGTGGTGGGGGTGGAGCAGGCAGAGCCAGAGCTGATGGGTCCCCAGAGCCGGCTTGGGGGTTGCTGAGCAACACAGACTTCTGGCCCCGCCCCCGACCTGCTCCCATCAGAGGAGTTGGCGGCAGGGGAGACCCTGCCTGCTTCACATTCTTCTGATGATCCCAAAGGGAAGCCAGGGTTGGGAACCCCCGATTCAGTAAACCTCTTCGTTCTAAAGACTGGTAAACTGAGGCCCAGAGAGGCCAAGCCCCTTCCCCGAGGGCGAGGGGGAGTGAAGGGTGGGGCCTGGCCTCACAGGGTGGGGCCTGGCCTCACTCCCATGGCCGTGCTCCCTCCGGGGCCCCTCAGCCGGTCGCGATGGAGGCCCAGGAGCTGGCACCCCGGTGGGAGGGGGCCACCCACTCACCTGGCGATGGTGTCCACTCCCAGCTTCACCCGGTCCCGGTCCTTGTTGAACGTGTGGATCTTCATGATGGAGGCGGCCACTGGGTCGGTGGAAAAGTGCTGGGAGGAGGGAGGAAAGCTGAGTCAGAAAGCGTCCACCTCGGGGCCTGGAGGCCATGCCAGCCAAGCAGCCAGGTCTCAGCACTCAGGTGGCAGGAGTGACACCAGTGACAACAGTAAGAGCTGTCTGACAGCAGGCCCTAGCGTGAGACCAAAGCAAACTCAACAGCAGAAAAGGGAGGAGGAAAGCCCTTTTGACGACTCCAGCCTGGGGCCTCAGCCCTGCCCTCACGTCTAGGGAAAAGGGGGCGATGGCAGCCCGGATTACGCCACCCCTCGGGTCGGCGTGACACAGACCTTTGCCTACCGCTCTGGCTTTGGCGCCCAACGCCAGCACTGAGCACGCCACCAAGGGCGCAGCAGCTGAGTGCCCGGGACCCGCTGGCCACCGTGGACCTGCCGTCCCTCCTCATCCCCCATCCCTACAAGGGACGTTCTAGAAACAGACGGAGGTGGCAGAGACAGGACACAAAAGAGGTCTGTGACCTGCAGCTGCCTGGTCACTCCTGGGGGAGGCAAGATAGTGGAGACATCACTGACCGGTCCCCATGCCTCGGGGGCTCCACCTGCTTCCCTGGGGAGAGGAGGAGCTGCAGATGGAGAGGTCGCAGGGCCCACAGTTGATCCCTCAACCGGCCCAGCCTCTGGGCAGCCCTGGGGACCCTGCGAACAGCACCCCAGCGAGGAGAGGCTGAGAATGGATAACTAAGGCGAGGGGCAAGACTGGGCAGCAGATCCGCTCACGCTCTGGACAGCCACTGCACACGGCCACACCGTGTGGTCTTGTTTCTCTGCAGCCCCAGAAAGTCACTAGTTACATGGCAAGTGGGGCTGGCACCCGCGTCAGCCCCAAAGTCATTTGCTCTGCCTGGATAATGGTGGGGGTGGGGTCTCCCTGGCGGTCCAGTGGTTAAGACTCCGCGCTTCCACTGCAGGGGCCACGGGTTCAATCCCTGGTCTGGGAAGTTCCGCATGCCGCAAGGTGTGGCCAAAAAGAAAAAAAAGAAAAAAATGGTGGGGGTGAACAGCTGGGTCACCAGAGGTGATGAATCAAGAGCACAGACGACCTGGCCCACTCAGATCTACCCCTGGGCAGCCCTGCAGAAGCCCAGCCACAGCTCCTGGAAGGCAGCTGTGGGGCTTCCACCCTGCCCCAGCTACCTTCCCTCAGCTACACTGGGGTGAGCCTTCAGCAGCCACAGCTGTGTCACTTAGTTGTCTGATCTGAACTGGGCCAGCTCTCCTGGGAACTTCAAATTTGGACCCAGCCCAGTCTGCCAGTAAGTTGCCAGGGTAGGACAAAAAGACGTGGAAGGGCAGAGAAATCGGGTCTGCAGAGAAGCAGCAGTAAGATGGGGGGCGTCCTCAGGACACAGCTGAGCCAGGCTCACCGCCCCCTACTCCAGCCTCCTCAGGACAAGCACACCCACCCACCCAGGGAAGAGCTGCAGCTCCAAATGCTGTTCTCAGATGTTTCCAGGCAGCCTGCAGCCTCGTTTAAATTAGGACCAGGGCGCACGAACGGACAAGGGGACAAAGGAACAGACACATCCAGAAAGGAACCGAATCCATGTAGGGATTTACTTTGTGATAACGGCAGATTTCACGGTGGCCAAAAGACAGGTGTTTCAATAAATGAGGATTGGGGAAAACTGGATAACTATCCGGAAAAAAAAAAATAACACTAGCTCCATGCGTCCTATTCTACACAGGTGTAATTCTAGTGGGATCAAAGCTTTAAACATTAAACAAAGCAACAAAAGACAAAACAGAAAAGCACTAGAAAAACCATGGAAGAGTTGTTTTAATCCTGAAGTGGGGAAGGCCTTCCTAAGTAGATCACAAAACCCAGAAGCCATAAAATAAGACCGACACATTGAATTACATAGAGATTAAAAATTTCTACATGGCCATATGACCATAAGCCAACTCTAAAAGTAAACAACTGGAGAAAAATATTCACAACGCAGATCATAGGCAAAAGGCTAGTTTTTCCTAATATGTAAAGAGTGCCTACAAATCAATAAGAAAAAAAAAACACCACTCAACACAAAAATGGGCAAAGGATGCATTCTCATATGAAAACACAGCCAACCTAAGCCAAAAAAAGAAAATGCAAACTAAAACTATGCTGAGATATTATTTTTACCAATCAGTTTGGGTAAAGACAAAAAATGTTTGGTAACCCACAGTGACGACAGGGGACAGGGAAATGGGTATTTTCTCACACACTGCTGGGTGAGTGTGAATCAGGACAACCCACATGGAGGTTCATCTGGTGACAAATATCCAAAGCCCTACACGCTGTCCTCTGTCCCAGCAACTCTGCTTCTGGAATGGAGCCTACAGCTCAAAGTGATGTACAGACAAGGTTTTCATCATAAATATTGTCCTCACTAGCAAAAGACTGGAAACTTCCTACGCGCTTATCAACACGGGGTTGGTTAAAGAGTCAGGGAACAATTTGCCATGAGTCATCACGCAGTCACTGTGGAGAATGCAGGCTTTCGAACCGCTCAGAAAAAAACAGAGAGGCGTGACAGAGCCAATGGGGTAAAAATGTTAGCAACTGGCAAATGTGAGTAAGATGGGCAGAATGACATACATATCTGTGACCTGATCCCTGGAAACTGGGAGTATGTTAAGTTATAGGTCAGGGGGTGTGGAGGTGACAGATGGAGTTAAGGCTGCTGATCAGTGGACCTTAAAATAGGGAGATTAGCTTGGATTAGCCAGGTGAGCCCAATGGAATCACAAGGGCCCTTAAAAGGGGGAAGAGAGAGAGAGAGAAGCAGAGAGTTGGCAGCTGGGAAAGACCTGGCCTGGCACCGCTGGCTGTGAAGACGGAGAAGGAGCCATGGAGTACAGACAGCCTGACTCCCCCTAGGGCTCCCAGGCACACTGCCCTGCGGCCACCTTGACTGTGGCCCCATGAGACCCAAGTCCCACTTCTAATTTCCAGAATTATAAGAGGCATGCTGTCTGGAGGCACCAAGTTCGTAGTAATCTGTCAGAACAGTAATAGGACACTCCCACCCTGAGTAAAGGATGTTCACGTGTTCTTTTTGTTCTCCTTGCAATTTTTCTTTAGGTTTGAAATTATTTCCAAATACAGAGTTTTAAGGGGGAAAAAATGTGGAAGTTCTTTCTGTACTGATATAATACCTAGCAGTTTCCACGTCAGGCATGAATGGTACATT
Source organism: Eubalaena glacialis (assembly GCF_028564815.1). Lineage (NCBI taxonomy): Eukaryota > Metazoa > Chordata > Mammalia > Artiodactyla > Balaenidae > Eubalaena > Eubalaena glacialis. Next base: position 183,731,634 of record NC_083719.1, on the reverse strand, counting down.
ACCTTTTACGTAAAACAAACACACAGCACGTGTGGCAGATATAGATGCATCGGTAGTTTGTACATATTTGGAGCATCTCTGAAAAAGGGCCTAGCCTACTTACAGCTGCTGCCTCAGGGAGAATGGCCGCGAGGTGGGTGGGAGGCGGTTTTTCCCCGCCTACCCTTCTGTATCTTGAATTCTGTCCCTCAGGTAAGTATTCCCTCTTTAGAGAGGTTAGAACAGAACCACAGCATATGCTCTGTGCCACCCGGGCTCCCGGGGGGCGGCTCCAGCACCGGGGCTGGCACTCACCGAGAGAATGGCCTCTCTGATGCAGGCGTCCCGCTGGTCCTTCCTCAGGATGGCCCCTGTGAGCGGGCAGGTGAAGTACACTCCGGGCACTGCCAGGTGGGTCGAGCCCTCCTCTTTGGGCTTGGGCACCTGGGAGGATGGGTGAGGGTGTCTGAGCCTAGACTGTGGACAGAGGCCACCCCGATCCACCCGAGTGCCACAGTCCTGAGAGCGTGGCCCTGGGAGCCAGACATCCTGGTCCCAATGCTGTCCCCTCTGCCTATTAGCCATGGAACACCGTGGCCCAGTGGCCAAGCCCCTCTGAGCCTGTCTTCTGGTCTGTAAGATGTCCTAGAGGGACCACCTCAGAATTCAACAAGGTAAGGAACAGAAAGCGTGGAGCAGCTCCGGACACGGTGTAAGTGCTGAATTGATCGTTCCTGCTCTTCCCGCCCCCCTACCTGGTGAGGAAGGGGCTTTCGTGGGAGAGTGAGGAGTCATGGTGCCCTGGACAAGTCCCAGCCTTGCTCTGGGCCTCAATTCCTAGGTAATATCCAGGGTCCCTTCCATTCTGAAATTCAGTGAGGCCTCACAGGTGGTGCTGCTCAGAACACCCTTTCTGCCAAGTTCTCCTTTGAGGCCTGCCTCCTCCAGGAAGGCCTCCCTGACTACACCAGTCTCCGTGCTGCCCTCCTGTATCCGAGGAAGGCAGCAGAGGGCAGCGCTAAGGCTAAGGGCTTTGGACTCAGACAGACTGGGGTTCCAGTCCTGCCCCTGCTGGTTTCGAGGTGCATGACCAAGGGCACCGGGCCTCACCTCTCTGAACCTCAGTTTTCTCTTCTGAAAAGTGGGAACTGTAACAGCACCTACCCTCATCGGGTTACAGGGGAGGGAGGGGACTTAACGGAGGTGCAGTCCCTCCCCCAGGGCCTGGGCCTGGTGTCATTAGGTGCCAAGCACGCAGGTCCCAGACGACACCGCCCTCAACCATGGGGATCCCCAGCGTCCTGAGGCCAGAGATGACCTCGATCCACCCCGATGTCCCTTCTGCATCTCCCCACCCTCTCCAGCACCAGATGCTTACCGCCCAGGGCTGGGCACCAATCAGACCAAACGCAGAAGAGAGCCCAAGCGGGCACTCTAAGGGCTCCCAGCTCCCCTGCCCGCCCCAGGCCACCCCTTGGGTGTCGTGCTGCCATCGTGATGCTTTTACCGGGTTGGTCCCTGGGGCCTCCGGGCTCCCACTGACAGTCGCTTCAGCTTGAAGTTCCTTTCTCACTGGGGGGAGAGGCAGGGACGGGTCAGTGTGTGAGCCAGGCACACCATTCCCCGGCCTGGACCCTCGTGTGGGCCAAATTCTAGTCCTTCCAGCTCGAGGTCCTCCCAGCCCGCCAACCTGCCCCCAGGCTGTACCAGGCCATGTGCTCCTCCTCCTCTGAGTCCCAACCCTCCCCTCTGCAACCTCCCTGACATCCGTGCCGCCCAGACCACAGCAGACCCCTTGGCCTTTCCACCTGCATGTCCCCTTTGTGGACTGGCTCACAGCTGTGATTTAAACCCTCCTCCCACCCCGAATCGCTGGCTATGAAATTATTTTCAGCCAGAGCCAAGCACAGGACCTGGAACGCATGAAAAGTCAAGGATCAGCCTCGAGGACAGAGGGGCAGAGGCCCACCCCACCGCCCCCCGTCCCCACCCCCGTGGCCCAAGGACGGCCGAGGCTCACCCTGGCTCCGGATGGACTCCTGCGACGTGGGGCCCCGCGCCCTGGGCTGCTTCTGCTCGAGCCGGGCCAGGGCTGCCGCGGCCGCCATCTGCGCCTCATCGGTGGGTCCCTGGCGGGGCTGCCGGAGCGCCGGCTTGCTGGGCTTTTCTTTGGGGGCCTTCTCCCTAAGGAGACGCGGAGGGACCGTGAGGTGACGTGGGGGCAGACAGAAGAGCTTTTGTCCCTCTCCCACTTCTGCTCCTGCCCCAGCAGACAGACATGGGCCTCTGCCCCAGGGGCCACCAGACGGGTCTAACGCAGACGGAGGAGCCTCGGGAGGCAGACAGTGACTCTCTGCTCCCCGCCCTGCCCGCCACTTTGGACAAATCCTGCACTGGCCTGGGCCTCGGAGTCATCATCTGTCAGGCGAGGTAAGAGCACACCTACCGTCCGCAGGGGCTGATGCTCTTCGCCCCCTTCCCTGAGCGAGAGGCTCCACCCTTACTGTCTACGAGGGTGAGACATGGAGGCTTCATCTACTGAGCACCTACTGTGTGCCAGACAGCGCGCCAGGAGCTAGCTGTCACTCAGCGCGTCTATTCCGCATGGCAACGTGCCTCCCAGCGAGCGCTCCAGGCGCCCTTTCACAAGCCCCAGAGGGTCACGGAAGCTCGGGCAGCAGGCCAGGCCACACGCAGGCCCTGCGTGGAGCGTGTTACAAGGATCTGGTTTAGGGACTTCCCTGGTGGTCCCGTGGTTAGGACTCGGTGCTCTCACTGCCGTGGGCTTGATCCCTGGTCAGGGAACTAAGATCCGGCACGCTGCGCAGCATGGCCAAAAAAAACCCCAAACAAACAAAGATCTGGTTTAATCTCTCCTCCACCCTGGGAAGTCGGCAGGGTGATCATCCCACGGGATGGACAGCTTCCTAACCCAACCTAGCTCGAGAGCGACCTGGCCTTGACGTTCCAGCAGAGATGGCCTTCTTCCCACCAGGGTCTGACTCACCTGCCTCACCCTCCTCCTTTCCTCAGGACCCTCTCCCGATGCCAGTAGTTGGAATCATCTGTGCTATATCTCTAGAACCTTCTCAGGAGCCAAGGCTCTGAGTTCATGGCCCTCATGCTTCCCGCTCTGCTCAGACACCCGGGCAGCCCTCTTTTCTTGTCCCCAGGCCTCTGGGAGCTTCCTGCCCATCCCGGCCCCTCTCTCCAGCCCTCCCAGCAGCTGAGAGTTTCAGGTCGAAGAAAAGACAAGTCACGTAGTGCCACCCTAGCCCCATCTTTCCATAAAAACGCCATTTTTCCAAGACCCCTCACTCACCCGCTTCATGGCTCCTCTGGGCAGCCAGAGGGATCCTTCTAAAACCCAGTCACTCCTCTGCACAAAGCCCTCTCATCCCATGCAGGACAGAATCCTGCAGCCTCCGCGCCCTACAGGCCCTTCACGACCTGCCCCTTTCCCTTGTTCACTCCTATCTAAACTCCCTGCTGTTCTTCACACAGACCCAACCTCCTACCACAGGACCTTTGCACTGTCTGTGCCTTCTGCCTGGAGTGTTCTGCCTGGGAGGGACAGGCACCGCTTCAACTGTGTGTGTGTGCGTGCGTGTGTGTGTGTGTGAGAGAGATAGACAGAGACAGAGACAGAGAGACGGGTTGATTTCCACACGGCTGAGTCTCACCTCATCCAGCTCTCACTCAAAAGTCACCTTCTCAGAGAGGCATTCCCAGACCACCTAACAGTCACCCACATGGCTCACTCTCTGGACCCTGTTTATTTTTCTTCAGGGCCCATCTTTCATCGTTTATGTGTTGTTCTACTTGTCCTTCTCTCCCCACTACAGCGTGAGCCCTGAGAGGGCAGGGATTTTCATGCCGTAACAGTGCTGGACACATACCCTCGCACGCACCCTGAGTCTCCAGTCCGGCTCCAGGCACGTCACAGAAGCTTGGACCTCCATGTGACTCCCCTCTCCTGTCCTCCCAGGCCTCCAGTCTGACACAGCCATCAGCCCCCACCTCCTTCCTGTCACACACAGTCCCAGCTGCACCAGCCCCCCACCTCCACCCACTACTTGAGGAACAAATGAATGGACCCCCTTGTCTGGCCCACCGCTCTCCCTGGGCCCCTCTTAAGCTGCCCTCCTCTCCCTGTCACCGCCCCAGGCTCCCAGGACCTGCACTTCCCTCCCGTACTCATGGATCTGACCCTCATGGGCCTCCTCTGTCCCACTACTCCTTTGTCCCCTCCCAAGAACCCCAGGGGCCCCCAATCCTCGTGACAGATGCCCTGATGTCTTTGCCACGCACCCAATCTCCCTCACCCACCCTCACTGCCTCATGATGCCCTCACCACCCCTTCCTGCCAGCCTCCCTGCCTCTCCTCCGACCCCCTCCCACCTCTGACCTCTTCACAATCCCTTCCATTATGCCTCACAGACCCCTTCCCAGGCTGACCTCTTTCTTCAGTCACTCCCCATCCTAAACCCCCTGGGGCCCCACAGCCCCCTCTGTAGCTCCTGGTAGCAGCCCCAGCCCCTCCTGAACTCCCTCTTCTCATCCCATCCCCCCCAGTGGAGCCTCCTTCTCAGCCCACCGGCCCTCAGTCTGGCATCCTCACCTGGTCCAGCTCTTCACTATCCTCTGCACAGCACTGGCCCCTCACGCCTCCAGTGTGGCCCCAGGCCCTTCTCTTCTCCAAGTCCTCCCCAGATAAGTCACAGAGGCCTGGAAATGCAGGCCACCTCCCCTCCCCTCCCAGGTCACCCTCGGGGCCTCCAGGCCACTCAGCCATCACCCACGAGGCCCCCCACCTCCTTCCAGTCGCAGACTCCCCCAGCTCCCCACCTCCACCCACCTGCCTCCCTTCTCCTCCCAGACCTTCCTCAGCCCCTCGCAGCACCCACCACCCACCCAGTGCACCCGCACCTCCCAAGTCCCTGACCACCCTTCCAACAACGCCTCAGGCTCCCTGGCCTTCCAGATTCTCAACCCGTCCTCCCTCCTGCTCCACAACCAAGGCCCAGACCCCTATCGCCAGAGTCTAAGCCTCACGACTTTTTGCGACCCCAGCTCTACTTGTTTCTCCAGGCTCAGTCCCCAATCTCTGGTCATCTAGATTCCCCCAAACCCTATGCGATGCCTCTTCAGGGCCCCTTCTCCGCATCCCCGGCCTCTCCCTTACCGCCCGCCCTAACCCCCTAGGGTCTCCAGGGACCCCCTCACTTTCTGCAGCCCCGCCCCCTCCAGCCTCGCCCCCTCCTGCCCCGCCCCCGGTGGCCTCCCCTCCCCCCTACTCCCACTCCCTCCCTCTTGCCCCGCCCCCCGAGGTTTCTCCCCACGCTCTGACTCTCTGCCGCCCCTCCTCGCCTCTCGTCTTCCCTGGCCTCCCCGCCCCTCCCCCTCCGCTCATCTCCGCCCCCGGGCCTCAAGCCTCAGCGCCTGTCACACACCCCACCGACTCCATGAGCTTCTGACCGGGCCCCGCACTCTTGAACTTGACGTCGGCCTTGATCTCTTGGAAGAATTTCTTCATGGTGGCGGCAGGCCCGGCGGCGGGGGGCCGCGGGGGGAGGGGGCCGCAGGGGCCAGTAAGGGAGGGGCCGGCAGGAGCCAACAACCGGAAAGAAAATACTGGGCCGCCGGAAGTCCCGCCTTCCCGAGGGCAGCCCACGTGACAATCGGTGAGGCGCCGCTTTCTAGATCTCCGCGCCTTGCTGGCCCGGAGTGAGCGCTCTGCACTGCCGGGCCGCGTCTCGGTGGTTCTCCTGGACTCTGTTGCCAGGGGTAACGAGGGCGCTTCCAGCGGGAGGCTGTGCTTGGGCGCCTTCCACCGCGTTCCCCAAGGAGTGACAGGAGAGGGAGGGACAGACCTACGACCCCACGGAGAAAGCGCTGGCCTTGTCCGTTTCCCTCCTCAAGAACCATCTCTGGCTCCCCAGCGGTTACGTGATAAGGTCCCAACTCAATATGGGGGCATTCAAGGTTCCCACAAGGCAACCCGGTGGTCCGCCCTAGTAGTCCCCCACGCACACAGTGTGGGAGAGAATGAAGAGGATGCACAGAGCTGGGGCTTGGGGACCCACGATGGCGGACCCCAAGGGTTTAAATTAAGGAGATCGGGAGATTATCCTCAGAGCATTGACGGAGTTTAAGGAAGAATGGAAGAATCTGGTGCTGCCCAAACTTTAACCTTCCTGAATTTCAGTTTCCTATCTATGAAATGGGGATAAGAATAGTACCTGCTGGACTTCCCTGGCGGCGCAGTGTTTAAGAATCCGCCTGCCAATGCAGGGGATACGGGTTCGAGCCCTGGTCTGGGAAGATCCCACATGCCGCGGAGCAATTAAGCCCGTGTGCCACAACTACTGAGCCTGCGCTCTAGAGCCCATGAGCCACAACTGCTGAGCCCACGGGCCGCAACTACTAAAGCCTGCACGCCTAGAGCCCGTGCTCTGCAACAAGAGAAGCCACCGCAATGAGAAGCCCGCACACCGCAAGGATGAGTAGCCCCCGCTCGCCGCAACTAGAGAAAGCCCACGCGCAGCAACGAAGACCCAACACAGCCAAAAAAAAAAAAGACAATTAAGCCTCTAGGTCTAATTTATGGGAATTACAAGGGATGGACAAAGAATAAAACAGCCTCACAAGGGAATTCCCTGGCGGTCCAGTGGTTGGGACTTGGCACTTTCACTGCTGAGGGTCCGGGTTCAATCCCTGGTCGGGGAAATAAGATCCCACAAGCCGAGTGGCATGCCCCGTCCCCCGCCAAAAAAAAAAAAAAAAACAGCCTCATGAGGAGATAGACAAATCCAGACTGTGAGACATTCTCCAAGCCGACTGACCTGGTTGCTCCAGAACATCAACGTTGTGAAAAATAAACAAGATTCTAATTAAAAGGGATTAGAGGAATATAATCTTTACTTGTAGTGCAAGAACCTTGATTTGATCCCTGTTAAAAAAAAAGCTGCAAAAACTTCTTAGAACAATGAAGAAAATTAGAAATGGACTGAATATTAAATAATATTTTGGCATAAATATGAATTTTCTTTGCTGTGATAAAAGTATAGCACTTATGTAATAAAACGTCCCTATTCTTAGGAAATGCTGAAGTATTTAGGGGTGAAGGGTCATGATGGATGTATGAAACTTTCAAATGTTTAAAAACATACGTATGTATTCACACACATATATAAAGCACATATGGAAAAATGTTAACAATTGTTGAATATAGGTGTAAGGTTGTGGTGGTTTTAAAATATGTCCGTAAAGTCTTTGATGCTCCTGCTTTACAAAGGTGGAGCCTAATTCCCCTCCCCTTGAATGTGGGCTGGACTTGGTGACTCACTTTTTTTTTTTTTTTTTTTGGTGAATGGCGAAGAGGGTTGCTCTTTATTTGACTTTCTCAAAGGCTCCAGTATGCTCAGTAAAGTCATTCTGGGATGGAAGGAAAGGAACAGTAACGACTAAATGTAGCATAATGTGACAAATATGACATAATGCTTGTTCAGTGGTATCCTTTGTTTTCATGGTTTGAGATAGAGAAAACTAATTAAGTGGCTGAATTTGGACAGGAATCCAGGTCTCTTAACTCTCCATCAAGCAAATAGTCTTTTTTTTCTCACTATACAATACTATTTGGACAACAGAGAAAAAAGTTTTTTCCTAAGCCATGGAGACTTAAGTTTGGCAATGCACCAAAATCATGATTTGATGTTAGATCTCAAAGCTGGAAGTAAGTTTTTGTTTTTTGGCTCTTTAATTTTTGAAATGGCAAGTTACCTTTATAGGTTGAGACAGTATCCAACTTACCTTTTTTAACTTGTCTCTCCAAAGGCCGAGCTATTGCCACACGCTGCACTTTATAAGAATTAAGATCCTGTTTGTAGGTAATACCAAGATCAATCTCCCCCTGCTTTGGTTTATATTCTTCTGGTGCATGGCGAGGCTGTTTGACTATTTCATAAGGACAATAATTCGACTTAAATGTTGTTATTCCTTCCATTTTACCACGATGTGCTCGAAATTCTTGCTTGGGCTTCAGACTCTGAGGTGGAAGAACATTGCCATACATAGGATATTTTTCCAAATATTCAGCCGCAGGTACAAATCTGACACAGACACCAGGTCCTCATGCTCCCGGCTCGCGGGGTCGGCTCCACAGCTCCTCCGCACCCGCAGCTTCTGCAACTCCACCGCGCCGGCCTCAGTTGAGGCAACCGCGGGGGCCCGGCTAATGGACGCACCGCCGGCGGGTCAAAGGTCGTGCGTTCCCAGGTGACTCACTTTTAACAAATGGAATTGGGCGGAAGTGATAGCGTGCAACTTCTAGACTAGATCATAAAAGACACTGTATCTTCCTCCTTGCTCTTGCTTTTTTTTTTTTTTTAATTTATTTTATTTATTTTTATTTTTGGCTGCGTTGGGTCTTCGTTGCGGTGCGCGGGCTTCTCATTGCAGTGGCTTCTCTTATTGCGGAGCACGGTGCATGGGCTTCAGTAGTTGTGGCACACGGGCTTTAGTTGCTCCGCGGCATGTAGGATCTGCCCAGGCCAGGGCTCGAACCCGTGTCCCCTGCATTGGCAGGCGGATTCTTAACCACTGTGCCACCAGGGAAGCCCCCTTGCTCTTGCTTTTGAGTAACTCAGTCTGGGGGAAGCCAGCTGCCATGTGGTGAGGATGCCCAAGCAGTGATGTGAAGAGGTCCATGCAATGAGGAGCTGAGGCCTGCAGCCCGTAGCCATGGGAGGGAGCTGACACGGAAGTGGCTCCTCCAGCCCCAGTTGAGCTTTCAGATGATGTAGCCTTGGCTGATATCTTGACTGCAGTCTCATAAAAGACCCTGAGCCAGAACCCCCCCAGATCCCTGACCCTCTGAATCTGCATGACATAATAAATGTTTGTTTGTTTGTTTGTTTTGGCTGCACAGCGTGGCATGTGGGATCTTAGTTCCCCAACCAGGGATCGAACCCGCGCCCCCTGTGTTGGAAGCGCAGAGTCTTAACCACTGGACTGCCAGGGAAGTCCCAAAGGTTTGTTGTTTCAAGCAACTAAATTCTGAGGTAATTTGTTAGGCAGCAATAGCTAACTAATAGAAGAACGTACTGTGTTCATTGTGCTACCCTTTTCATCTATTCTAAATGTTTGAAATATTGAAAATTAAAGTTTAGTACTGTGAAATAAAGGATCATATCCCTTATATTCTCAAATGAAGATAACAGACTAATCCAAAATCACACAGCCAGACAATGGCAGAGACCCGCCACCCCTTTCCCTGAGAGTAAAGTGCTATCAGACTACTCTGTCTGGCATTCAACATCAGGAGGCTCCTGAGGGTCTAAAAAACCTCATCTCTTGTCACCACCCACTTTGCCCTCTCTGCCTTAGCTACCTGGCACTATTCATCGCTTATTACCTCCAGACCTTTGTCCAGGCAGTCACCTCTGCTGGAAGAGACCTGTCCCCAATCTGTCTAAAGTAGTCCTCTTCCTCCAGGTAGCCCTCCCTGACTACCTTCCTCATGCTGGGTGTAGTCTACTCTGAGCTCCCAAAGCACCTCCCTCTTATAAAAATCATTGGTAATATTTGCTGAGTGCTCTTTACGTGCCAATATTCTGTGTGTCATCTTCACAATCTTCACAGCAGCTCTGTTTATAAATCAAACAGTGTTAGGACTCCCATTTTACAGATGAGTAAACTTAAGTTCTGGAGAAATCAAATTGCTTGCTCAAGGTCACCCAGCTTTTACACGGCTTTTGATTTTTGTGTTCCAAGATATCCCGCAGTTGCAGAAAAAGCTTCTCCTATGTTTTCTTCAAAAAGCTTTGTAGTGGAATTCCCTGGTGGTCCAGTGGTTAGGACTCCGCACTCTCACTGCCAAGGGCCGGGGTTCGATCCCTGGTCAGGGAACTAAAATTCCACTAGCCGTGGGGCTCAGCCAAAAAATTTTTTTAAATAATAATTTAAAAAAGCTTTGCAGTTTAATTTTTACATTTAGGTATGTGACTAACTTTAAGATTTCTTTCTGTGCGTGTGTATGATATAAGGTAGGGGTCAAGGTTGTTTTTATGTATTCATTGTGGCTGTTTAGTTGTCCTAGAGAAATAGGACTTCAACTCTATAGGGTCCATATTTTTTTTAAGATTTTTTTTTTGATGTGGACCATTTTTAAAGTCTGTATTGAATTTGTTATAATATTGCTTCTGTTTTAAGTTTTGACCAAGGATCGAACCTGCACCCCCTGCATTGGAAGGAGAAGTCTCAACATCTGGACCGCCAGGGAAGTCCCTATAGGGTCCATACTTTTAATCCCTGTGGTCAGCAGAATAGTGCTCCCTAAAAATGACCATGCCTTAATCCTGAGAACCTGTGAATATGGTGACATTTGTGGCAAAAGAGATGCTTCAGATGTCACTAAATCAAGGACCTTGAGATGCGGACATGATCCTGGATTCTTTGGATGGGCCCCACGTAATCACAGGGTCCTTATAAGAAGGAGGCAGGGGGGTCAGAGAAGATGTGATGACCACAACAGTATGAGAAGGACCCGATTTGCTATTGCAGCTTTGAAGATGGAGGAAGAAGCCACAAGCCAAGGAACGCAGGCGGCTTCTAGGAACTGGAAAAGGCAAGGAAACTGATTCTCCCCTCAAGCCTCCAGAAGGAGTGCAATTCTGCCTATATTTGGATTTTAGCCCAGTGAGACCCATTTGGGTCTTCTGACCTCCAGAATGGTCAAAATAGATTTGCATTGTTTTTGTTTGTTTGTTTTTATAAATTTATTTATTTTATTTATTTATTTTTTTAGCTGTGTTGGGTCTTCGCTTCTGTGCGAGGGCTTTCTCCAGTTGCGGCGAGCGGGGGCCACTCCTCATCGCGGTGCGCGGGCCTCTCACTGTCGCGGCCTCTCTCGTTGTGGAGCACAGGCTCCAGACGCGCAGGCTCAGTAGTTGTGGCTCACGGGCCCAGTTGCTCCACGGCATGTGGGATCTTCCCAGACCAGGGCTCGAACCCGTGTCCCCTGCATTAGCAGGCAGACTCCCAACCACTGCACCACCAGGGAAGCCCGATTTGCATTGTTTTAAGCCACTAAGTTCGTAGTAATCTGTAACGAAAGCAATAGGAAATGAATACAACCGCTAGACTAAATAACCCTAGGAAACAAGTACTGATATTTCTCACCAATTTATAGGGGAGGTTGCAAAGTTCTGGATGGACTTGTTCATATCCCTGCAGCTTGCAGAGGGATGATTCAAACCCAGGACCATCGGACCCCAATCACACTTCAGTGGGTGCTTCTTGAACCATAATGCAAACTCAAATCCCATGGGGAGCTTGTTTATGTATTTTTAAAAATATTTATATTTATTAACTTATTTGGGTTGTGCTGGGTCTTAGTTGCAGCACGTGGAATCTTTGTTGCGGCATGCGGGATCTTTAGTCGGAGCATACGGGCTTCTTAGTTGGGACATGCAGACTTCTTAGTTGCGGGATCGAACCCAGGCCCCCTGCCTTGGGAGCACGGAGTCTTACCCAGTGGACCACAAGGCAAGTCCTGGGAGCTTATTTAAAGGCAGATTTTGTTGCCTCTGGTCTTGAGGGGGCTGCGATTCTGCATTTCTGACAACACCCTCCTGGGGAGAATGAATGAGGCAGGAATGAATGAATGAATGTTACCCTCACAGCTCAGGTAAGGAGAAGCTCTGGGGCAAATGTCCAACACTCCCAGATTCCAATCCCCCGGTGCTATCCCTCTGCCTCAGTTTCCTTATCTGGAAAGCAGGGGTGAAAAATAACAACTGACATGGGAATGAAATTAACCATGTTAAATGCTTACTATATGTGACTTGGAACATAGTAGCTGCTCAATAAATCTTAGTTATTATTCTACTTGGGTAAGTGGGCAGTAAATATTTGTTAATCAGAGGATTGAGGGACTTCCCTGGTGGTCCAGTGGTTAAGACTCTGCACTCCCAATGCAGGGGGCCCAGGTTCGATCCCTGGTCGGGGAACTAGATCCCGCATGCCACAACTAAGACGCGGCACAGACTAAATAAATAAATATTTTTTTAAAAAATGATAGGATTGAAAGCTGATGGCCCAGGCTGTAAACTGGAGATCAAGCCTGCAGCACACAGTAGGTGCTCAGGTCACCTGCTGATTAGAAGGAGACGTTCCATGCAGTTCTTGGGGCAGGGCAGCACCTTCCCCACCTTGCCTCCTCCGGCCAGGTGCCAGGCACCACCTCTCAGGGAACAGGAAGCAAAGTCACCTCCCCAGGTGATGACTAATGGCCCAGCCGTTGGCTTCAGTGGCCTCTGATTTGGCGGGAAGGCATGGCTCCTCTCCCCGCTCAGCCTGCCACTTTGGGGGAGCCCTCCTAACCCTCTTGGGGAACTCTGCCCCCTGGCTTCCATCAGAGCCTGATCTTTTTTCAGCTGCTCGACATAGCTCAGTTTCTGGTTTTCTGCACTGGCTCAAGGTCTGGGGGAGAAGTTTGCGCTGAATCAGGAGGGCCCTGGAGGTGGGGACCCAGAGAAGTGGCATTCTTGCCCTCGGAAGGACTGGATGTATGACCTCAGGCAAGGCATGCCCCTCTCTGGGCCTCAATATCCCCATCTGTACCCTGGCCTAGGCCAGACCCCTCTGCACCAAGTTCCTCATTTATTGTGCAATTTCTACCTCTATGTGAGGGTGCCCAGATTTAGCAAATAAAAATACGGAATGCCCAGTTAGATCTGAATTTCAGATACAAATTATTGTTTTATATTTATAATTTAAATTTACAGGGAATTCCATGGCAGTCCAGTGGCTAGGACTTGACGCTTTCACTGCTGGGGCCCGGGTTCAATCCCTGGTCAGGAAACTAAGATCCTGCATGCCCAGTGGCTCGGCCAAAAAAAAAAAAAAAATTACAATCTTAACCATTTGAAAAAGAACTATGTGTCAGATATTGTTATGTGTTATTTCATGATATATGCATTATTAATTATTTTTATTGTGATAAAATATATATAACACATTAACCATTTTAATCATTTTTAAGTGCACAGCTCAGTGGCATTAAGTACTGATACATTCACACTGTTGTGCAGCCATCCCCACCATCCATCTCCAGAACTTTCTCATCTTCCCAAACTGAAACTCTGTCCCCATGAAACACTGACTCTCCATCCCCTCCCCCAGCCCCTGGTCCCCCCCTTCTACTTCCTGTCTCTATGAATTTAACTCCTCTGGGGACCTCTTACAAGCGGACTCATACAGTATTTGTCCTTTTGTGACTAGTCTATTTCACTGAGCATAATGGCCTCAGGGTTCATCCATGTTGTAGAATGTGTAATAAGTACTTTTTTAGTATAGGTATGTCACAAATATTGCATGGAACATGCTTACCCTAAAAAAGTATTTGTTGCATATCTACAATTCAGATTTAACTGGTAATCCTGAATTTTATCTGGCAATGTTACCTACAGCCTTTCTTCACACAGCAGCCTAAGGAATCTTTTTTATTTTTATTTAATTTATTTTTAAAAATAAATTTATTTATTGTATTTATTGTATTTTTGGCTGCATTGGGTCTTTGTTGCTGCGTGCGGGCTTTCTCTAGTTGCCGCGAGTGAGGGCTACTCTTCGTTGCAGGGCGCGGGCTTCTCATTGCGGTGGCTTCTCTCGTTGCGGAGCACGGGCTCTAGGAGTGCGGGCTTTGGTAGTTGTGGCACGCGGCCTCAGTAGTTGTGGCTCGCGGGCTCTAGAGCACAGGCTCAGTAGCTGTGGCGCACGGGCTTAGTTGCTCCGCGGCATGTGGGATCTTCCCGGACCAGGGCTCGAACCCATGTCCCCTTCATTGGCAGGCGGATTCTTAACAACTGCGCCACCAGGGAAGCCCCAGGAATCTTTTTTAAAACAGCTTTATTGATATATCATTTACATACCCTAAAATTCACCTTTTTTAAGTGTACAATTCAATGAATTTTATTGTATATTTACAGAGCTCTAGGACCATCACCACAATGTAGTTTTAGAACATAGGGTGATTTTCCATCACCTTAAAGAAACCTCGTACTCCTTTGCAGTCACTCTAGATTCCTACCTTCAGCTCAAAGCAAATACTGATCTACTTTCTGTCTTGAAAATTTTGCCTTTTTTGGACATTCTATCAAATGTCATATGATGTTGGAATTATAGAGTATGTGATCTTATGTCTGGCTTTTTTCACCGAGTATGTTTTGGAAGTTAATCCCTGTTGTAGTGTGTATCGGTCCTTCGTTTCTTTCTCTTGCTGAAGAGTCAGCAGTAAAATTCATCATCAGGATATACCACATTTGGTTTATCCATTTATCCGTAGATGGACATTTGGGTTATTTCCCCTTTTTGGTTTTTGTGAATAATGCTGTTATGACTATTAGTTGTATAAGTTTTGGTGTGGATGCTTGTTTTCATTTCTCTTGGGTAGATACATAGAGTTGGAATTGCTGGTTCATATCGTAAGTCTTTGTTTAACTTTGTAAAAAAACCCAAAAAACAAAAAACCCTGCCTTTTTGAGATGTATTTCACATGCATAAGGATGTTTCTTGAGATTAAAGTATTATCTCTGTACCCTGTGATCAAATCCCTCCAGGCTTTTTTTCCCCAAGAAGTTAAAATAAAACCCAAGCGTGTCACTGATATTCACAAGGCATATGATAGGTCCTTAACGGACCCTTTTGCTATCCGCTCTGCCCTAAATGCCCTCCCAGTGCCCACCTCCCTACCTGGACCTATTTCTAGTCATCTTTGAACTCTCTGGTTAAACTACTATCTCCTCCAGAAAATACTTCTGTTCCCCCATGATAGACGAAGTCTCTGGCATTACTCAGCTTTTTTTTTTTTCTTTTTCCTTTTTTTTAAAAATTGAAGTATAGTTGATTGACAATGTTGTGTTAATTTCTGCTGTACAACAAAGTGATTCAGTTATACATATACATACATTCTTTTTTATGTTCTTTTCCGTTATGGTTTATCACAGGATGTTGAATATACTTCCCCGTGCTATAAAGTAGGACCTTGTTGTTTTATTCAGCTTTTTTAAAAAAATACATTTATTTATTTTATTTATTTATTATTTTTGGCTGCGTTGGGTCTTCATTGCTACGCTACGTTGCGCTGCATGGGCTTCTCACTGCAGTGCCTTCTCTTGTTGCGGAGCATGGGCTCTAGGTACATGGGCTTCAGTAGTTGTGGCACGCTGGCTCAGTATTTGTGGAGCCCAGGCTGAGTTGCTCCGCTGCATGTGGGATTTTCGCGGACCAAGGCTCGAACCCGTGTCCTCTGCATTGGCAGGCGGATGCTTAACCACTGCGCCACTAGGGAAGCCCAATTCAGCTCTTTCTTAAGCATCCTATTTTACTCGGAGTTCCTTCGCTGGGTCTTAATTACAAAGAAATTAATATTTCTTTGCCCTGCTAGACGTTGGATACTTCAGGAGCCGGAGTAACAGCACCTAAGTGCTTCCAGTATTTCCTGCTGCCGGGCACAGTTTCCAGAGCCTTAGGGGCGGTGATGTCATTTAATCCTTACTCCCCTATAAGATCTGTACCATTATGAGTCCCGTTTTACAGGTTGGGAGACTGAGGCACAGAGATTACATAACTTGGCCAGGCAGTGCTCAATACATTTTTCTCGACTGAATTAGTATGTATATTGGGTATTTTGTGGCTCTGGCATATGGTGCTCAATAAACTTGTCGTGAATGAAGAAATAAGTGTTTTGTGAATTTTTTGGCTGTTTATCCTCAGACCCCCACATGACCCGTCCCTACCCCTAAGCCCCGCCCCCTCGAGCAGGCAACGGCATGTCCCTATTTTGAGTTGAACCTCGTCTCTTGCGATATCCAATGGCGGACAGCCGCTTAAGCCTTTCCTCCTGTGATAGCTAATGCCGGTTCTCTACCTTGAGCCGCTCCTCTCGTGGTACCCAATGCCCTTCAGCTCTATATTATGCCCCTCCTCACAGGAGCGGGAGGCTATCAATGACGCGCCCCCTACAGTGATTGGGCCTTCTTTCCTGTGGTAATCCAATAGCATGTTTCCTACTTAAGGCCCCTCCTCCTGTGGCGTTCTATGGCCCGCCCCTCTACCCTAAGCCCGGCCCCGAAGGAGCCTGGCTGCCTGCCCCTACTCTCCCAGAGCGCCTGTTTCCCTCCTCCTACCTTTCCTCTTTCACCTCCCTTAACCTCCGTCCCCTCCCATTAGGCTTCTGGGTCACGCCCCCTTGGCTCTACCCGTTATCCAATCCCGTTAACTTGCTCTGCTCCAACCCCTCTTCTCATTGGTCCCCCTGCTCCTCTATCCCCGCACGTGGTCCTGAGCGACAGCGCCGCCCGCCCGTGACGGCCGGAAGGCGGGACTTCCGGCGACGGGCAGGCCAATAAACACGCTCCGACCCGCTACCCAGGCCCTCGCCCCCGCCCCCTTGGCGCCCTGCTCCCGCCCCCGGCTTCGCCTCCCCTTGCCGCCGCTGCCGCCGCCGCCGCTGCTGCTGCCCGTGCCGCTGCCGCTTCCCGCGGCCTGGGCCTCCCGCCGCCAGCATGCCGCACGCCTTCAAGCCCGGGGACTTGGTGTTCGCCAAGATGAAGGGCTACCCGCACTGGCCGGCCCGGGTGAGGCCGCGAGGGAGATGGGCCAGGCGACGGGGGGTTGGGGGTGGGGTGGGGCAGTAGGGGCCCCGGGCCTGAGGGACCCGCGCTCCCGGGGTCTGGGGGACTCCGGGCCTGAGGAACCCGCGCGCCGGGGGTCTGGGGGGACCCGGGCCTGGGGGACTCGTGTGCCTGGGGGTCTGGCGGTCCCCGGCCTGAGGAACCCTCGCGGGAACCTGGGCCAGGAGGTCTGGGGGTCCCGGGCCTGAGCGACCCGCGCGCCGGAGGTGCGGGGGCCCCGAGCCTGGGGGACCCGCTCTGGGGGTCCCAGAGTCGAGGGACATGGGGTTGAGGGACCTGGGGCCTGAGGAGCCAGGGTTCAAATCTGAAGGAGTTTGGTGGGTGTGAGGGGAGCTGAGGAATCTGGGATTTGAGGAGATGATTCAAACTAATGGGAAGGAGGTGCTCCGGGCTGAAGGACCTCTTTATGGGGGGCAAAAAGAAGCCAAGTTCTGAGGGGCCGGGGGTCCTGAGCCACGTATGAAGGGGGCCTATGGATAAGGGTTCCAGTAAGGGAGAAGGGTTGAGGGTCAAGGTTGAGAGGTGCTCAGCAGGACCAGGGCTGGAAATAGGGCTGGATGCTGTGTTCACAAGGTCGCTGGAGCTGAGGGGACTGGATCTGAAAATGTGGGGCATCAGAGACCGGAGATTGGAATAAGACTTGTTTGGGGGACCCTGGGGACTGGTGCCCTGTGAGGACTCCCCCGCCAGACCCTGGTGGAGGAGGCTGGTGGGGGCAGAGGGTGGAGGGAGGGCTTGGGGTGGGTGGAGGGATGCTTGAATCAGAGGCCAGCCACGGGGACTCAAGCTGGAAAGAGAGAGCCCCTGAGGGAGGGGGCTGGGCCCAGGGGACTTTAGGGATCCCCTCTGGAGGAAGCTGGGATCCAGAGGACCCAGATGATTCGAGGGGTACAGTTCTGAAGGGAGTCTTGAGCGCGAGTCTCAGAACTGCAGAGTGGAGTTTCAGGCACTGTCTGTGGGGCAGGCCAGTGTGGAGGAGGGGCCAGGAGGTTGTTGCCATCCCCAGGTCTAAGTCACCCCAGGACTGATGTTGGTGGAATATGCATGTTAGGACTGAAGGAATTTGGACGGGGAGGCAGTAGAAGCATGAAGCTGAAGGTTCGGCTGGAACAGAAGGAGCTCAGGAGTTGCCTGGGCAGTACTGTGGGGTGCCTGGAGATTTCAGCCTCGTTCCCTGCCAGACCCTCCCTCCCTCTGGGTGGAAGTAAGCAGAAGGGCATCACACAGAGCTGGGCGTTTGGTTGCAGAGAGGCCGCCACAGGATGCCAGGAGTGGGCTCAGGGACTGCTAACCAGGCAGCCCTGAGAGTGGTCCGTAACGGGTGCTGCCGCTGGGATGTCTGTGCCTCAGGCTCAGAGGCGGGTCCTGGGTGAGGTCAGAGCAGAAGCGGGCCTGGAAGGCATGGCAGGCTGGTCCTCAGGGTGATGGAGTTTGGGGATGTGTCTGTGCAGGAGCGGGATGCTTGGGATGGGTGTTTGGGGCCCAGGGCCCAAGGACTTTGAAAAGTAGCCCAGAGAACTGAGGAAGGAAGCTGGGTGAGGGGGGCAGGGAAGGTTCCAGCAGCTCCCAGGCTTTGAAGAGGACGGGAAGGAATTAATGGGGACCAGAGAGCCCACTCAACCTGATTTGCTCGGGCTTACTTTCTTGGAAGCACCAGAGTGATAAAACTTTACGGGCACTTCCCTTCCTCCCAGAGTACCAGCTTCTCCCTCTCCTCCGCGCCCCCCTCCAGCTGGCTCTCTAAGCCCAGAATGCTTCCAAGCACCTGATTGGAAGGGAAGGGGCTGCTAGCCTCCTGTGGGGAAATGACTGACAGCTGCTGGAGCCCATGGGCCTATAGGGAGAGGGTGGGACTTCCTGGATGCTCCGGGCCTGTCTCCTGCAGCCCACCCCCCACCCTCTGCATCCTTGGAGCTGCCAGCTGCAGCCTCTGGGAGACTGATCACCGATTGCCTCTTTGCAGGAGGGGGTCCCTTGGGGGGTCCTGGGAGTTCACAGAAGCTGGGCTTGGCCTCAGCCCCTGGCTGCTCAGAGGACCGTATTTGGCTTTGCCCAGGTGAAACACCTACCTTGGGGGAAGAGAGAGCACCCTGGGGGGAGCGGACAGGTATGCAATTGGGGGGGGCGCGTTGCACAGAAGAAGGCAGATGCATAATTGGAAGGTGATGCGTCTTCCTCTGTTGAAGGCTCCCCTCCTCCCAGTGTGCTTTCCCCCAAGTAACTTGGCTGTTTTCCTGGTCACTTCCGGGTGGGTGAAGCTGGTCACTTCCTGGTGGGTGAAGCTGTCCCCCACCCACCAGCCACCCCCTGACTGGCCTCTCACTGCAGATCGATGACATCGCCGACGGTGCCGTGAAGCCCCCGCCCAACAAGTACCCCATCTTCTTCTTTGGTACCCACGAAACGTAAGTGTCCCCCGCTGGGGGTGGAGTTTTCCCAGCTGTTGCCTCCCGGGGTGGCCTGGCTCACCTGGGCTCGGCCCGTGGTTCTTTTCTCCAGAGCCTTCCTGGGACCCAAGGACCTGTTTCCCTACGACAAGTGTAAAGATAAGTACGGGAAACCCAACAAGAGGAAAGGCTTCAATGAGGGCCTGTGGGAGATCCAGAACAACCCCCATGCCAGCTACAGTGCTCCTCTGGTGAGTCCGTGCTGGGGGTGGGAGGCTGGCGGGGGTCTGTGGAGCCCAGGTCAGGCGGGCACTCGAGCGTGCTGGGGACCAGAGGTGGTCTTAGCTTGTCCCACAGAGAAAGGAGAGGCCTCTGGGACAGGGCTCCTCCCGCTGGGCACCGCTGATGTTTGGGGCCTCATCATTCTCCGTGAGGGCGGTCCTGGGCACTGTCGGGGTTGGAGCAGCATCCCTGGCCCCACCCACGCGATGACAGGAGCTCCTTCTTTACCCAGTTGTGACAACCAAACACGTCTGCAGACATTGCCGAGTGTCAGGTGGAGGGGTGCAGGATCCCTCCTGGTGATACCCACTGCTCTAGGATTAGCCTGAATGTGAAACAGCATCGTTAGAGCTCCTAAGAAACCTTTTGTTTTCTAAGGAGAAAAATTTTTTTCCTTTCAGTAACACCCTTTCCTTCCCCCATTACTGCCAGATTTCAGACTCGGAAAAAGGTTGTAGTTAGTAGACGTGAGAGCTCTTGCTTAGGTGGGAAAGAAGTGCTAAGAGTCACAGAGATGACATTCTCAGTGGCAAATCAGTGTCTGGAAACATTCAGGGAAAAAAGGGAATTTAGAGAAGTTGAAGTTAAATTTGTACAGAAGCCGTGGAAAGCTGAGGAAGGGTGGCAGAGGGGTGCCTTGCTCTGGGTGTTTTGGGGCGAGATGCAGACGAGGGGAGTTGCGGGGAGGTGGAGTAGCCTGGCCTCAGCAGGGGTGGGCTCCAGGTGGGCCGGAAGACCTGGCGAATTGACCACAGGGCTCGGACCTCTGCTGTTAGGGAAGAAACGGACTTCCGTCCTGGTCTGTGGGCGGGGAAGCGGGAGTCGGAGAGGGTCTGGTTTGTGTGAGAGAAGGACCGAGTAGTTTTGTAGCATCTGGTCCTGCTTGAGAACTCGGGGTCTCGAGATGGTCTGGGTGTGCCTCTCCTGTGCCTCCGTCTACCCACCGACCCGGCAAACACTCCTGTATAGACCCCGGCCGCACGCATGCCATGTGGCGCACTAGGGACCAGGAATCCTAGGTGAAGCAGACACGCCTCTTGCCTTCTGGGAGCTCACGATCTAGAACCTGGGGTCCGTTCGAGAGCTCTCTCCAGTGCGGAGGGTTTGGCAGCCCCTTCTCAAGGGGCCAGGCCCACGTTTCATGTGTGTGGTATCTTTTACCTCCCGTGGTGGGTCTGGGAGATGGACGTTCCCCCTGCTTTGGTCCCCACCGTCTCTCCGGGCTTTGCACATTCCCCGCTTGGGTAAACGGATCGGAAGTTCCTGAAGGTAGTTGAGTTTCATGAGACCGTATTCTGGCCCCAACCCAAGTGCTGGTTAGTCTTGTCCTAAGCTTATTGCCTCCTGGTGAATCATCACACCATTTAATGTTTATTACGCACCCTCAGCCTGTGAAGTACGGCGTAGATGCCTGCCCTCAAGGAAATGAAATTCAAAAATGGTGTAACCTTGACATTAAACCCGCCCCATACAGACTTCCCAGGTTGAGAAGTAGCTATAGGTGTGAGAGCGTATTACCGCTGTTTGGTTCTCTGACCCATCTGTGCCTCCAAACAGAACATTGGGTTAAAAATGCAGATCCCTGGGCCCTACCCCGAGAGGTTTAGGTGTGGTAGTTTAGGGCTGAGGCCTGGGCACCTTGAGGTGGTTCATCCCCTGAGTTATCTAGATGCTTCTGATGGAGCCAGTCCACAGCAGGCTTTTGGAAGCACCGCTTGGAGGGTGCCCGGGCAGTCTGTCTTTTCATCCTATAAGGTTTTCGTTTAGTTTTACGTTTCGAGTGGGAGTACAGACTCCTGGTACAAGACTGAAGAGTACAAAAGGGTGTACGGTGAGGGATCAGCCCTGCCTCGCCGCCGTTCTGTTTCAGTTTCCTCTCAAGGTAGCCCCAGCTACCAGTTCCTTGTGTGTCCTTCCAAGATTCTTTGTTCACGTAAAACCCTACATAGCTTGCTTTTTTGAAGCACGTAATGCTCCACTTGGCTTTATTCCCCCAATTGGTCTCCCTCGTCTGTGCAGAGAATGGCTTCATTCTTTTTGACAGCCTTAACTCGGCGTGCTCCCACCAGGAACGTACGGCAGGGCCTGTTCCCGCACCCTCCTGCCAAGCCAGGAGGTGGAAAACGGTATCTCAGTGTGGTTCCAGCTATATCCAGTAATCCCAAGATGGGCTGGGTAGGCGGCATCTTTTCCATTTTACAGCTGAGCACGCTGAGGCCCGGAGCGTTCGCTTGATGGCCCAGAAGGACCCAGCTAGAACGTGAGGCCTCAGAAACCTAGACCAGGGTTTTTCAACTTCTCTCCCCCTCCATGGGGCGTCCTAGGCACTGTGGGCTGTTGAGCAGCATCCCTGGCCCCGCCCCCTCGATGCCAGGATCCCCCCGCATCTTGACAATTTGAATGTCTCTAGACATTGCCAAATGCCCCCTGGGGCAGAGAATCACCCCTTGTTGAGAAGGATTGACCTAGAAGGATCCCAGTTGATACATCCTCGTGACCTGATAGAGGAGGTAAAGGGACCTGTCCCAGTAGCTGGTTTGAGCTGAGCTGGAACTAAAACCCAGGCCTCCCGTCTCCCAGGCTGAAGTTCTTTTCTGGTCGGTACAAGCTGGGTGGGGTCCTGGAGGGGCAGGTGGGCCCGGAGAAGGACCTCTACACATGGATCCTGGGGTAAGAGCCCTGCTGTGTGGATGCGTGGACCTGGGTTTGAGGCCTGGCTCTTCCTCCTGTTCACCGTGTCCTTTGGGGATTGATTGATGTCACCTCTCGGAGCCTCAGTTTCCTCATCTAAAACAGAGGCTCAGGGTACGACGAGGTCTCACGGGGCTGTCGGGGGAACACGGTGAGCCAGTGCACATCAGGCACCCGGTACAGGGGTGCGAGGTGTTGGGGACCGAGGAGGCCAGGCTGGGCCTGACCTTCCCTTTCCACCTCTGTCACCCTCTCGACCCATTAAGACAGTGAGAGGGGGCTTCCCTGGTGGTCCAGGGGTTAAGACTCTGCGCTCCCGGGCTTCCCTGGGGGCACAGTGGTTGAGAGTCTGCCTGCTAATGCAGGGGACACGGGTTCGAGCCCTGGTCTGGGAAGATCCCACATGCCGCGGAGCAACTGGGCCCGTGAGTCACAACTACTGAGCCTGCACGTCTGGAGCCTGTGCTCCGCAACAGGAGAGGCCACGATAGTGAGAGGCCCGCGCACCGCAATGAAGAGTGGCCCCCGCTTGCCGCAACTAGGGAAAGCCCTAGCACAGAAACGAAGACCCAACATAGCAATCAATCAATCAATCAATCAATAAATCTAAAAAAAAAAAAAAGACTCAGAGCTCCCAATGCAGGGGGCACGGGTTCGATCCCTGGTCGGGAAACTAAGATCCCGCATGCCGCGCGGTGAGGCCAAAAAAAAAAAAGAGAGACAGTGAAAGAGACCAACACTCATCACTCATCTCACTCAACCAGTGGGTCTTGGGATGGTTGCAGGTCAGCTGGCTCTTGGCCTTTATTTCCTGGTTCCTCTCCGAGCCACCAGTGTTCCCATCCTCCAGACGTCTCCATGGGGATCGGATTTCCCAAAACTTTTGCTGGCAGGTAGTTAGGTCTCGTGGGCCGAGCCCAGGAGATGCAGAGTTCCTGGCTTTATCCCCAAAGCACAGTGCAGGGCAAGTCACTTACCTTCCCGGAGACCTCGTTTCCCCACTTATGGAACATGCCCACTCGTCCCAGTCGCCTCCCCGGTTGTCGAGGCGCACATCCAGCCACAGCTGGTTGAGCGCTTAGCAGAAGCAAGCCGGGGTTTGTAACAGGCAGTAGCTGTGTCCAGTGGGCCAGGCTTTGGGGCCCAGCAGAGCTGGCTTGCACCCCAGCTCTGTCGCTTAGTCGCCGTGTGATCTGGCTCCATCACGCCGCCTTTTGCCTTGTCTGCAGAGTGAGAATGACAGCTCCCCACACGTTACACGGAGAGAGATGATCCCTCGTGTCTGCTAGCTCTCACTGCCACGAGGCTGACTCCGTTCCTCCCGCAGACGATCAGGAGGGTCCTGGACCCTACATTTAGTCACTCACACTCCAAGCTGCTGTTTCCTCCGTGAAGAACCGGGGACGTCCTTTCCCTTCTCCACTCACCAGGGGTGCCCCAGAGAAAAGTGACGCCCTGGAGGAGAGGTGTGAGGGAAATCCGCCTGAAAGCCTGATGGTTCTCTCCCAGTGTTTCAAGTTTGGGGCTTGACCTACTTCGTGTGGCACTTTTTACCCTTTTTTTTTTTTTAAATTTTTGGCTGTGCCACACGGCATGCCAGATCTTAGTTCCCCGACCAGGGATTGAACCCATGCCCCCTGCAGTGGAAGCGCGGAGTCTTAACCACTGGACCAGCAGGGAATTCCCTGTGTCATATTTTAGAGCCCACATATAAGTGCTATTGTATGGTATTTGTCTTTCTCTTTCTGACTTACTTTGCTTAGTATGGTCATTGCTAGGTCCAGCCATGTTGCTGCAAATGGCATTATTTCATTCTGTTTTACAGCTGAGTAACATTCCAGTGTGTATACGTACCACATCTTCTTTATCCCTTCATCTGTTGACGGACATTCAGGTTGTTTCCGTGTCTTGGTTATGGTAAATAGTGCTACTGTGAACATAGAGGTGCGTGGATCTTTTCGAATTGTAGTTTTCTCTGGATATATGCCCAGGAGTGGGATTGCTGGATCATGTGGTAGCTCTATTCTTAGTTTTTTGAGGAACCGCCATATTGTTTTCCGTGGTGGCTGCAACCACTTTACATTCCCCCCCCCACAGTGTAGGAGGGTTCCTTTTCCTTCACACCCCCTGACTCTGGTCTGTTCACATGGCCGTGGTTGGTCTCCCACTAGACTGTAAGCTCCCCAGGGGCAGGGCCCGTGCCGTGTTCACGTCTGGGCGCTCCCACCTCCCTAGCACGGTGCCTGGCACCTGGCTGCTGCTCACAGACGGCAACTGAGTGTGCAGGCGAGCCCGGCACACGGCTAGCACAGAAGAAGTGCCATCTACGTGTCTGCTATTTTTGCGGCTGTTACCACCTGAGCAGGCATTTTGGCTAAAACAGAAATAGAAGTGCCTGGAAGTTCGCACCCAGAGGTCCTGTCCTAGGTCATTTTCTTCCTCATCAGTAATTGCAATAATAATAATATTTACAAAAAGCAAACCTCGATGGACCTCCTGCCAGTCTGGGCACTGTCCTCAGTACATGCCACTTCTGTCTCACCCTCGCCACAGCCCTGTGAGGCCAAAGTGCTGTCGGCCCCATTGCTCAGATGTGGGATGAGGCACACAGGGGCTTAAGTCACTGGCCCAGGGTTTGCCCTCAGATCCTGCAGTGCTTGAATCCTAGTGGCTAGCACACACATGCCCATCTCGTCCTGCCGCATCAGTCCTCAGAGCTTTCTGTTTTGTTTTTTTTTTAATATTGTTTGGCCGCGCCGCACGGCGTGTGGGATCTTAGTTCCCCGACCAGGGATTGAACCCACGCCCCCTGCGTTGGGAACGCAGTGTCTTAACCACTGGACCGCCAGGGAAGTCCCCCTTGGCACTCTCTGGGCCTCAGTTCCCGCATTTGGAGAGCGAGCAGGCCAGACCCTGACACTTGAGACCCGGCCTCTCTGGGCCTCAGTTCCTGCATTTGGAGAGCCAGCAGGCCAGACCCTGACACTTGAGACCCGGCCAGTGGCTGCTGTCCTGTGGGCCACACCTGGTGGTGACCTGCTGTCTCTGTCCCCACCCCCAGCCGGTGAGTTCCTCCGACAGCGAGGCCCCTGAAGCCGACCCGGCAGGTGGCAGTGAGGACGATGAGGACCGGGGGGTCATGGCCGTCACAGCCGTGACCGCTGCAGCCGCCAGCGACAGGATGGAGAGCGACTCGGACTCGGACAAGAGCAGTGACAACAGCGGCCTCAAGCGGAAAGCGGTGGCCTTGAAGGTAGGGGCACGGGGGTGGGGCGGGCACAGCTGGCCTGTGGGGGGCTGGGGCCCTTCCTCCTCCCGCCCTTCCTCCTCCCTCCACAGGTTCCGTCTGGCCGCCTGCTCTTCTCCCTTTCCTTCTTTCGGTTTTTAGTACATTCACAAAGTTGTGCCAGCATCCCCTCTATCAGTTCCAGAACTTTCCATCACCCCAAAAAGAAACCCCGTCCCCACTGGCAGTCCCCCCACATCCCCACCCGCAGCCCCTAGTAACCAGGAATCCGCCTCTGTGGAACTTGCCTGTTCTGGACGTTTCCCATCAGTGGAATCACACACCGTGTGTCCTTCTGTGTCTGGCTTCTGTCACTGAGCATCGTGTCCTCAGGGTCCATCCATGTGGTAGCGAGTGTCAGGGCTTCTCTCCTTTTCGTGGCTGAGCGATATTCCCGGGTGTGGCTGGACCACACTTTGTTTATCTGTCATCCATTTATGGACATTCGCGTTGTTTCCGCTTTGGGGCCATCACAAATAACGCTGCTGTGAACATTCGTGTACAAGTTTTTGTGTGGATGTGAGTTTTAAGTTCTCTTGGAGAGATTGTCTTTCCTGCCTTTTTTCCCCTCTTCTCTGCCTTTTGACTGCTTCTGAATATTTGGGTGCAGAATGAAAGGACCAGGACCTAGCAGCAAATTCTTTTGATAGAGTAAGGCATTGTTTTTATGATTTTTAAAAATAACCTTTGCTTTTGGTTCCAGTTATAACAATAAGCCATGCTCATTGTAGATAAGTTAGAAGATGTGAAAAGCATAAAGAAGCCGGTGAAAAATGCCTGAACTATCTTGAGGGGGTTTCTGCGCCGAGGACTAGAAACATCCTGATGTGTTTCTCCGTGATCTTGTGTGTGCCTCACGGGCGGGGTGGGTATGTAAAGTATGGCATTGGCAATCACGCACGTAATGTGTCTTGCTGTTTTTCCACCTAATAGATGAGCATTTCCTTGTCCTTAAACGTTATGATTATTTTTTAATATTTTATTTATTGATTTATTTATTTGGCTGTGTCGGGTCTTAGTTGTGGCACGCGGGCTCTTCGTTGCGGCGTGTGGACTTCTCTAGTTGTGGCATGTGCCGGCTCTAGAGCGTGCAGGCTTAGTTGTCCCGCAGCATGTGGGATCTTACTTCCCCAACCAGGGGTCGAACCCCCGCCCCCTGCATTGGAAGGAGGATTCTTTTTTTTTTTTTTTTTCTTTTTTCCTTTAACATCTTTATTGGAGTATAATTGCTTTACAATGTTGTGTTAGTTTCTGCTGTATAACAAAGTGAATCAGCTATATGCACACGTATATCCCCATATCCCCTCCCTCTTGCGTCTCCCTCCCACCCTCCTTATCCCACCCCTCTAGGTGGTCACAAAGCACCAAGCTGATCTCCCTGTGCTATGCGGCTGCTTCCCACTAGCTATCTGTTTTACATTTGGTAGTGTATATAAGTCCATGCTACTCCCTCACTTCGTCCCAGCTTACCCTTCCCACTTCCCGTGTCCTCAAGTCCATTCTCTACGTCTGTGTCTTTTATTCCTGTCCTGCCCCTAGTTTCTTCAGAACCTTTTTTTTTTTTTAGATTCCATATATATGTTAGCATACGGTATTTTTCTCTTTCTGACTTACTTCACTCTGCATGACGGACTCTAGGTCCATCCACCTCACTACAAATAACTCAGTTTTGTTTCTTTTTATGGCTGATATTCCATTGTATATATATGCCACATCTTCTTTATCCATTCATCTGTCGATGGACACTTAGGTTGCTAGAAGGCGGATTCTTAACCACTGGACCACCAGGGAAGTCCCTGGCATCGTTTTTTAAAAGTCCCTGTTGTTTCTGTTTACAGTTATTGGAGGAGTTAGACAGAAATATGTTGAAAATAAATGGCCCCCCCCATCCTACCTCTTAGATATTAACCACTACTTGTAGGTTAGTATGTATTCAGGTTTTGTTTTTTGGGGTTTTTTGGCCAACTTTGCATTAAATGAATATAAGTCATTATTACAACACCTTTCCCCCACACTAGGGAGACATTTAGACGACCTCTTCCCTCGTAACCCAGCACCCTAGCTGGGAACACACCTATTGGTGTTCCTTTCTCCATTTTTGGGGGTGTGGCTATGGCTTTCCGCCGGGTCAGCTTTGTGCTCTCTCTAGTTAACGTTCTTTTGTCGCTGTTTTTCTGTGTGTCCACCATCTCTTCACGTGGTCTCCCTCTGTGCATGTCTGTGTCCTAATCTCCTCTTCTTATAAGGACCCCAGTCATATTGGGTCAGGGCCACCCTAATACCTCGTCTTACTTTAATTCTCTCTACAAAGACCCATCTCCAAATAGTCACATTCTGGGGTCCTGGGGGTCAGGGCTTCATTGTATGCGTTTTGGGGGAACACAGTGCAGCCCATCGTACCCTGGCCTTGGTCAGGCCCCGGAGGAGGCAAGATGCTCTCAGTAAGTGCTTGTGACGAGAACCAGCGAGTCTGGGCTGTAACGGGACAGAGGCAGAGGTGCATCGCACCTAAACCCACGCCCTGACGGGGAGGACCAGGCGTCAGTGGGCTGAGATCTGTGTCCAAAGCTCAGTCCTCTTTGCCTCCTCAGTTCTTCCTTTATACAGTTTCTTAAATTGGCTTCTTTGAGTGGGCATCTGGGAGTCTGTGAACCCCTGAAACCTAATTCAGAATTGTATGTGTGTGTGTGTTTAAAAAATCTCTTATTGAGGTGAAATTCACATAAAAAAATTAACCGTTCTAAAACGTACAACTCAGTGGCATTTAATACATTCACAGTGTGGTGCAACCACCACCTCTATCTAGTTGCAAAACATATGTGTATGTGTTTTTCTGGGGGAAGGATCCCTGGTTTGTATTCTTCATTTTTTTTTAATTGTAGTAAAATACACACAACGTGAAATTCACCATCTTAACCATTTTTAAGCACACAGTTCAGTAGCATTTTACATTCACACCGTTGGGCAACCATCCCCACCATCCATCTCCAGAACTTTCTCATCCTCCCAAACTGAAACTCTGTCCCCATGAAACCCTGACTCCCCCTCCCCCAGCCCCTGGCCCCCACCATCTACTTCCTGTCTCTGTGGGTCTGACTCTCTAGGGACCTCCTGTGAGTGGGATCACACAGTATTTGTCCTTCTGTGTCTGGCTTCTTTCACTGAGCATCATGTCTTCTAGGATCAGTATCCCTGGTTTTTATCAGATTCTCAAAGGGGTCCCTGCCCTCCTCCCCCCAAAGTTTCGTGAGCACACGGGCTTTCTCAATTGCTGATGTGTCCGGGCTGCTCCCCTTCCAGATGTCGGTCTCAAAACGAGCTCGAAAGGCCTCCAGTGACCTGGATCAAGCCAGCATGTCTCCATCCGAGGAGGAGAACTCGGAAAGCTCCTCCGAGTCAGAGAAGACCAGTGACCAGGTGAGCAGCTGGCCGGACCCCGGGCAGATGCCCAGGGGGAGGGATGCACCGGGGGGGCGCCGAGGGGTGGCCGGCCGGTGGGCACCACGTCCAGCTCCCTTATCTCCGCCCAGGACTTCACCCCCGAGAAGAAAGCCGTGGTCCGGGCCCCACGGCGGGGCCCCCTTCCAGGACGGAAGAAAAAGGTACGGGTGTTTTATTTTGTTCCCACACACCGGCCAGTGGAAGCTCCTCAAGCATCTCCCCACGGTCACCAGCCACGGTCTGCGGTCAGGGTCAGTCCGTTTTGGAGGAGGGGAGGCCGTAGGCCCCAGGGAGCCCCCGGGGCCCGCTGACATCCGCCTCCACCTTCACTCATGGCTTTGGCCCATGGTTTCCGAGTGCCGTGTGCGCGGAGCACCTCCCCGGAGCAGGAGCCCCCCCCAGCCGCTGCTGCCCCCGAGAGGGCCTTAGAGGCCGGTTTGGAAAACGGGATGCTGGGATGCTGGCATCGGAAGGGGGCAAAGCACTCTTAGGGGCCCCATGAGAGAGAGAGAGAATGCACGCGTGCGCGCGCCCGTGTGCAAGTGTGATGTATGTGTGTGTGTGTGTGTGTGTGTTGTGTGCAAGCAGGCATGTATGAGCGTGTACAAGTGTATTGTGTGTACACAAGTATGTGTGCATGAGCGTGTGAGTGTGGTGTGTGTGTGTGTATGTCTGGGGTTCTGGGCCAGAACGAAGGGTTGTGGGTTTGGGCGGGGTGGGGCGCTGCAGGGACGCCTGGGCCCCCCTCGCCCTGGCTGCTCTCACCTCCCCCGGCCTCCCCCAGAAGGCGCCGTCAGCCTCCGACTCGGACTCCAAAGCAGAATCGGACGGGGCGAAGGCTGAGCCTGTGGCCGTGGCGAGGTCGGCGTCCTCCTCCTCCTCCTGCTCCTCCTCCTCCGACTCGGACGTGTCCGTAAAGAAGCCTCCTCGGGGCAGGAAGCCAGGTAGGCCGGCTGGGGGGTGCTGCCCTGGGCCTGGGCCTGGCCTGGCGGTGGGGGGGGAACGTCCACCGAGAGACGCGGGAGAGGCCACCCCGGCCCCGCTCTTCCGTAGCCGAGAAGCCTCCCCCCAAGCCCCGCGGGCGGAAACCGAAGCCTGAGCGGCCACCGACCACCTCGAGCAGCGACAGGTGGGTGCGGGGCCCTCGGGGCGGGGGCGCGGGCAGGCCGGGACGGGGGCCCTAACCGGCCCGCACCCCCAGCGACAGCGACGAGGTGGACCGCATCAGCGAGTGGAAGCGGCGGGACGAGGAGCGGCGGCGTGAGCTGGAGGCGCGGCGGCGCAGGGAGCAGGAGGAGGAGCTGCGGCGGCTGCGCGAGCGCGACAAGGAGGAGAAGGAGCGGCGGCGGGGGCGGGAGCGCGGGGAGGCGGCGCCTGCGGGCAGCGCGGGCAGCAGCGGCGACGAGCTCAAGGACGACGACGAGCCCGTCAAGAAGCGCGGCCGGAAGGGCCGCGGCCGGGGCCCCCAGTCCTCCTCCGACTCGGAGCCCGAGGCCGAGCTGGACAGAGAGGTGCGTGCGGCGGCGTCCGTGCAGCAGCCGCTGTGTGCTGGGCGCCAAGCGGTCAGGGAAACACAGAGAGCCCGCTGTTAAGGAGCTGACACTTGAGGGAGGGAGACGGGCAGCGGACCACCTGAGGATGGTGTGTGGTGCCAAGGAGATGGAAGCCAGGGCGGGGTGTGAGCTGCGGGGGCGTGAGGGTTTCCATCGCAAAGAGGGCAGACCTCAGAGGCTTCAGGCGAGCAGCCGACATTAAGTAAGGATCTGAATGAAGTGAGAAGATACCTGGGGGAGAGGCATTCCTGGCCGAGCGCACGGCCCGTGCAAAGGCCCTGGGGCAGGACCATGCCTGGTGTGTTGGAGGAACAGCCAGGAGGCCCGTGTGTCTGGAGCAGAGTGAGCGAGAGGGGAAGAGGGAGGAGGGGAGGGGACGGGGCAGGTCGTGCAGGGCCTTGTGGAGGACTTGGGCTGTTACCCCAAGGGAGGTAGGTGGGACCCTGGAGGACTGTGGGCAGAGAAGCGGTGGGTGCTCACAGGTGCCCTCTGGCTGCTGCGGGGGAACGGCTTGTGGGGTAAGCATGGGAGCAGTTCGGCCTCTGGTGCATGTTGGTGGTGACCGTTAGCACCATGCGTGACCTCAGGGCGTCAGCTCCTTGTCCTCCTGGCTCTCACAGGCCAGCCTGAGTCCAGGAATCCGAGCCCCCCGGGCCCATCGCCTTCTAGTCCGAGCCCAGGATCCCACTCGATAGGGGTGGGGGAGCCGAACAATGCCCTGTTCTCTCCCCACTGCTCTCCGTTTTGTCACAAAAGGGGGACCAAGTTCCCTGGCACGGGAGGTGTCTTGCTCGGCAAGAGGAATGCAGTGGGGCTGCCCCACTGTTGGGTGATCCTTTCAGGGCCTGAGAAGCTGCTGCCCGGGGATGGACTGGACACGGGGTCCATCCTGCCCAGTCCGTCAGCTCCCATCAGGCGAAGGTGACAGCAGGGAATGTCACACTGTGTCTCTAAGGGAACAGCTCAGGGGTCTGGGGCAGCCCCACGCCGCCTGCCGCTCCAGCCCTTACCTTTCTCTGGTTGCTACAGGTGAAGAAATCAGCGAAGAAGTTGCACCTGCAAAGCACAGAGCCCGCGCGGAGACCCAGCCAGAAGGAGAAGAGAGGGCGCCCCGAGGAGAAGCCCCGGGCCAGGTCCGTTCCCGCACTGCCACTCCTCCCATAGCCCCCTGGGGGTCCCCACATCTCAAGAGAGGGCCTCAGCTTCCAAATTCAGTCTTTGAGACTGAATCCAGTTGAAGTGTCTGGTTCTTGGGGCCCCATCAGGTTATGCAGGAGTCACTGCCCAGGTCTGTGGTCCTTCCCCAGAGCAGGCCTCTCCCCCTGGGGGTGACCCTGCTCCCAGGGGACACCGGGCAGTGTCCTGGGACATCTGTGGTGGTCACATGGCGGGGGCGGTTCCTGGGATCCAGTGGGTGGAGCCAGGGAGGCTGCCCCTCTCCCCACAGTGCCCAGGATGGAGCCCCACAGAGGATGACACGGCCCCCGTGTCACCAGTGCTCAGGGGGAGAGACTATCCCCAGACCAGTGGCTCTCAGGCTTTTTAAAGTCCAAGGCCCACTGAGGTGGGAGCACAGAGCCCATCTCCCTGCCCACTTTCTGTGTGGAATCCCAGCCATCAGTAAACGAACCTGCCTCCTGGGAACGTGGCAGCCAGGCTGCCGAGCAGGATGTAGAATCGAAGGCTCGGTGACATGCCTGCTGCCGTTTCCCAGCATCATATCAGAGTAACTCATGCGCTGGGGTCTACGTAGCTAGCCACTCACCCTGAACCACTTGTTTAAAAAAAAAAAAAAAATTTCTGGGCTTTCACATTATTTACTTCCTAGAGGAAGGGCTATGTCTTGGGTCCCTTCAGGTGCTGCCCTAGACCAGGTCAGGCGGGCCTTGAGCCTCCTCCTCCCAGCCTCCCGGGCCTCCTGACGGTTTCCTTCTGCAGCGGCCATGGGTCCCCCCACAGGCCCCCGCCCCTCAGTGGGGACATTGGTCAGGGGCCTTCTAAGGGCATGACTCTCCACAGGCCCGTGAAGGTGGAACGGACCCGGAAGCGGTCAGAAGGGTTCCCACCAGACCGGAAGGTTGAGAAGAAGAAAGGTGAGGGGCCAGCTGCCCAGCCCTGGTTGCAGCCTGAGGTCGCCGAACGGGAGGAGGGACGGCCCTGGAGGAGCCGGCTCCCATCACCAGGGACCCCACTCAGGCCTGGGCGCTGCCTTCTCTCTCGGCCACAGAACCTTCCGTGGAGGAGAAGCTTCAGAAGCTGCACAGCGAGATCAAGTTCGCCCTGAAGGTTGACAATCCGGTGAGACCTTCCTCGGGGTGCAGAGGTCATGTTTCAGTTCCCCTGCCCCCGCATCGCTCGAGCTCCCTGAGAAGTCTGGGGACGCTGAGGCAAAGTCAGGCCGCATGCGCAGGGCAGGGTCCTTGTTCACGTGGGCGTCCACCAGATAAGGGCCCAGCTTGGCTTCCTGAGTGCAGTGCTCTGCGTTCCGACCAGGTGATGCCACACGAGGCCCCAAGACCCCTCGAGTTCTGGGTCCTTCACCACTGTCCCCGGGGCTCCCTGTTGCTCAGCCCAGGGTGTCCTCCTCTGCCCTCTTGGGCCCCCTAGAACCCCCGCAGCTAGGCGCTGACCCTCCTCGCTGCCCTCGCTGCCCTGCAGGATGTGAAGAGGTGTCTGAACGCGTTAGAGGAACTAGGGACCCTGCAGGTGACCTCACAGATCCTCCAGAAGAACACGGACGTGGTGGCCACGTTGAAGAAGGTGCGGCGGGAGCCCAGGGGTTGAAGGGGCTGGTGGTGGGGCTACGGGTCTGCTTGGGGTGCTGGGCTTCCGGCCACGGCCGCCTGTGGTCAGCGAGGAGGAAGCCGTGTGCACGGGAGGCGCTGCGGGGTGCGGTGATGGGGGAGGGTCTTGGGCGGGGGGGTGAGGTGGCTGCGCCCCCTGAGCCAGGCCTCTTGGTGGGCCAGATCCGCCGCTACAAGGCCAACAAGGAGGTGATGGAGAAGGCTGCGGAGGTCTACGCCCGGCTCAAGTCTCGGGTCCTGGGACCAAAGATCGAGGCCATCCAGAAGGCGACCAGAACTGGGCCGGAGAAGGCCGAGGAGATACTGGCCGGAGAGGAGGCCCCCGCGGAGAGGGCGGAGGACGAGGCGAGCGCTGGTGAGGAGCTGGCGGGAGGGGCGCTGAGCAGACCTCCCAGGTGGCGCCACCTGTCGGTACTCGCTGTGTAGGCTGGCTGTGTCCCCAAGGCAGCTGGTGTCTGGGCCACACGCCCCTGTGCTGCTCATAGGCTCCATCCAGACCCTCAGAGCCAGGTAGCAGGGGAGGCTGTGTGTGTGCGGCCAGGTGCGCGAGTGTTTCTGGGACGGGCGGTCGCAGAGGTCTGGGAGGGGAGGGCCACGGGTGGGCTGAGAGGAGAAAGGGCGTCTGCGGTGGGGACAGTGGCTGCGGGGACAGGAGAGTGTTCCTTCCTGCTGGGGTCATGCGGTCCTGGTGAGAGATGCTTGGAGCAGCCCGTAAGGCCAGCACCGAGAGGGCTTAGTTGAAGCCGAGGCTGCCCGGGGGAGAGCACAGAGGGGGCGTTTCTCTTTACGTCTGTTTGGACACGGCCGTGGCAGGCTTTCCCCGGTGTTGCCCACGGCCATTCGTTTACCGGCCCCTCCCATCTTCAGGCTGCGTGGACGGGCCAGGGGCCGGCTGGAGGAAGAGCCCCACGCAGCCGGCCGCCCCGTGTGTCCGGTGGCTCAGGGGTGCGGGCGAATTCAGGCGCACAGGCGGGTGCTCGCACGCTGCTCGCTTTCTGCAGGCGGGTTGCCCCACAGCGTCCCACGAGCCTCTCTCCCCGCAGATCTCTCAGCCCCTGTGAACGGCGAGGCCACGTCCCAGAAGGGGGAGAGCATGGAGGACAAGGAGCCGGATGAAGGACAGAACTCAGAGGAGGGGCCGGGGGGCGGCTCCTCTGAAGACCTGTTACACAACGAGTAAGTGTCGCCGGGGCCGCAGGGGCGACTTCCGGAGAAGGCAGCCCGGTGTCTGAGCTGCTCCCAGTGGGTAAGGGCCAGAGGGACAGCAGTCTCCCACACGCTCACTGACCCCCAGGCCCCTCGGAGGGAGCTCTGGGCTCGTGGCTGGCTGGCCTGGGCCTGAGCTCTAGGAGGGTGGCTCCCTCCTGACACCCGCCACGGGAGCAGCCGGGGCCGCAGGCACGGCAGGGGGAGGTTGGGGGCGAGGGCTGTTGGTCTCTGTAGGTGGAAGGAAGGAGACAGACAACAAGGGGCCTGCTCACCCCCGCCCGCCCGTGCTGTCCTCCAGCAGCAGCGCGCGGGAGGGCCCCGACCTGGACGGGCCCGGGAAGGAGCGGCAGGAGCGAGAGAGGCTGCGGGTGGACTCGGAGTCCCTGGACGACGAGGACAGCTGAGCCGGGCAGCCTGCGGCCGGGCCCCGCCGCCACGCGCAGCCGCCCCGAGGCCTGCCTGGCTCCTTCCCGGCACCCAGGGAGCAGAGAACTGTTGGGGAGACGCTGTGGTGTTCGTTTGTATTTGTCCCCCTGGGTTTTTTTTTTTTTCCCTAATTTCTGTGATTTCCAACGGACATGAAATGACTATAAAGGGTTTTTTTAATGAAAAAAAAAAGTTGCTTTTATTGGCTCGGTTTTCTAGCGTGTCTGGTTTGCAGTTGTCAAGGAGCCGTCCAGGGACAGAGGGTTTTAAGCCATAGGGTCACCGTGAACAGCGAATGTGAATTTGGTTCTGATGGTGCTCCAGGCCCTGCAGGGCTGACGGGGGCAGTGAGCAAGGCCTTTCCAAGAGTACCAGGAGGGATGCTGAGGGCTGTCTGTTGTCCTCTGTGTTCACAGGGCGTGAGTGTTGGGGGCAGGCCTCGCTGTGTGACGTGGGCAGAGTGACACCCCACACTCTGGGCTTCTCTGTGCTCACCTGTCGCTTGGATTCAGATGTGGGGGGATGTGTGTGCAGCGCCCAGCCAGGCATCTGCACACGGCGGTTGCTGGTTAAACGGTGGCCTCTACCGTGTGTCCCCTGTCCTGCCGGTGGTCGAGCCCCTCTGTCCCAGCTGAGAGAGACGTGTGGTGTGGTTTTGCTCCCTGGGCCTGGCGTACTGCCCCCGCCCCCCGCCCCCCGCCCCTGCCCTTGCCCCTGCCCCGTTTGGTTTGGTTTGGTTGGATTTGAGGTTGTCGCTGAGCTCGGTTTCTGTGAACGACTGTTTCCAGTGTCACCCCCTCCGATGGCCGTCCGTGATGGGGAGTGAGGAAGGAAGGGCTCGGGGAAGTTCCCGGACTGGTCCCCGTGTCTTGCCTCGGCCAGCTCCTGTGGCGCAGGGCCCCTCGTGGCCCCTGGCAGCCGTGGTGACCCTCTGGGGAGAGCTGGCCCATCCGTCCCGGGGCTTGGAGCACCTGGTGATTTCTGAGAAGCGGGGCCTCTTCGCTTCCTCCGTCAAGGAGGTGGCCAGATAGGGGGGCTGCGGGCGTGGGAAGTGGGGGCTTGACAAGCCTCGGGCCGCTGGAATTCTGACGCAGCAGCCCCCTCAGCATCTCCCGGGGCCCCGGGGAGCAGGGGGAGTGGCCCTCTGTTGTCCCACCTTCCCATGTGCAGCCCACCTCGCAGGGTGCCCCAAGGATCCAGGGAGAGCACGGCGGGAAGGAAGGGGCCCTTGTCCCGGGGCTGCTGGTCTCCGGCCTGGAGCACGTGACCTGAACGTGTGTCGAGCACGTTTTTCTGTTTTTGGTTTTTTTGGCTGCGCCTTGTGGTTTGTGGGATCTTAGTTCCCCGACCAGGGGTCCAACCCGCACCCTCGGCAGTGAAAGCACAGAGTCCTTACCACTGGACCACCTGGGAAGTCCCTCGAGCACATTTTGTCACGTGCTCCCTAGGGCCCCATCCCTTGTGAGGGAGCCCCTTTATTCCTTCATCGGCAGCCTCTGGGCCGAGGGACCTGGGAACATCATCTGTGGGATCCTTGTGATCACCCATGACCAGGGGGCGCTGCCGGGTGAGTGGGCTGCAGCAGGAAGGGACGTGTGCTCACCCCAACCCCGCCCGGACAGTCCGGTCCTCAGCTGTCAGTGGCTGCTGCGGCCTTGCCTTCGTGAAGCCCCTGGGCCAGACCGGGGGTCGGCAGAGGCGGTGGGGGCCTACCTGCCTCAGGATGATGGTGGCGTTCTGGTACCTTCTGGCATGCGCTGTTTGCTGAGGGGCGTAGGCTTTCAGAGCGAGGACGGAGCTGCCTGGAGCCCAGGATGGAGGAGCAGGGCCTCCTGCCAAGCTGGTATAGCTAGAGGGCCCGGGCTGGGGTGGAAGACCCCCCCCAGAGGTAAAAGATAAAAGGGCCCTACTGGGGGTGCTGAGTGGAGAACCTTCAAGACAGGCACGACTCCCCTTCTTGTTCCTAAATGAAGCGCTTGCTTGAAATCTTCAGGCGAAGCCCGGGCCCCCCCCGCCGCCGTCGAGGGTCTTAGCCGCCCCGGGCTCCTCGGCCAAAGGGGCCAGCTGTGCTCGGGGAGAAAGGTGGGGCGCCAGCCGGCAGGGCCCGGAGCTTCCGGGGGTTGGGGCTGGTTTCGGGCGGGGGAGGGGCTCCTACAGCTGCTGCCCATCGGGGTGCAGGGTGAAGGGCCCCACCAGCCAGCTGAGCGGAGGGCTGTGCTGCATGCTCTCCAGCAGCTGCTCCAGCCCCTGCCACGCCTGGCGTACGCCCTGGCGGCTCTGGGCCAGGCGCTCGGCCGGCAGCTCCGCCACGGAGGCGGCAGAGGAGACAACACTGTGGAGCTCGCAGAGGCTGTGCCGCGCCTGCCTGAGCTGCCACCGGAGCTCGGCGGGGAGGCCCTGGAGGCCGGAGGCCAGGCTGCTGTAGGCGACATGGAGCTGCTGGACAAGGCTGCAGACCCTGGACAGAGCCCCGGCGGCTGGCACCTGTGGGCGGAAGGAGGGAGGTGAGCGGAGCTGGAGGGGAGGGGCAGGAGCACCGGCCCCCTGGTACGCACCTCTCGGGCGCCGGCTTGGCTGCTCAGATCCTGGTCCGGCCACGGCTGCCGGTCTGGAGCCTGCTGGGCCTTCTCAATCTGGAAAAAGAGAGCCCAGCAGAGACGTGAGGCCTTCTTGTCAGGGACCTTCCCGATACTCCCCCGGGGGCAGCATTCCCAGGCCTGGCCTGGAGCTTCGTGTCTACCTTTCCTGTGGCGTGGTGGAAAGGTTTAGGGCCAGCTGCACCAGGATGGTTCACGTAAAGAGGCAATAATCCAAATTCCTCATGAGGTTGTCAGGGAGCTCAGAGAGCAGAATGGCAGGGGCACCGTGTCACACCCCAGCTCAGAATCCTCCCACGTCTCCCAGTGAGTGGCCTTTGGACCGAATCCAGTTCCTCACCATGGCCTGCGTGG
The DNA here is from genome assembly GCF_028564815.1 of Eubalaena glacialis. Taxonomy (NCBI): domain Eukaryota; kingdom Metazoa; phylum Chordata; class Mammalia; order Artiodactyla; family Balaenidae; genus Eubalaena; species Eubalaena glacialis. Next base: position 183,693,931 of record NC_083719.1, on the reverse strand, counting down.
CCTGCTCAGGACACCTGCAACCTCACCTCCTGCTGACATCCCGCTGTGCTCTCTGCTCAGGCCATGCTGGCCTCCTTTTGTCCCTTGGGCACGTCCAGCATGTTGTTGCCTCAGGGCCTTTGCACGTGCTGCCCACTCAGCCTGAAACATGCTTCCTCTGGCCCAGTACGGTGGCCCCCCAGGCCCTCCCTGTCAGATCTCTGTTACTCTCCTCAGAGGCCTATCACTGTCGAGTTACCGTGAGTTTCTTTGTTGTTTATCTCCCCCCCTTGGGTGGGAGCTCTGTCAGGACCTTTTCCTCCTTGCTTTTTGGGTCCCTGGCACATAGGAGCCCCACACCCCCATTGACTAATCTTCCTTGTCCTCCTGAGAGCTCAGCAAGTGGACCAAATGTTGACTCCAACTTTCCATCACCCTCCCAGCTCTTACCCCAGCGACTCCATCGGGGGGCCTACTAGTCATCTCCAGGTTACCCTGTCCAAGACCAAGCCTTAAAGTTCACCACCCACCCACCCACCCAGGGCAATTCTAGGTGTCCCCTGCTAAAAGTCCCCGAGACCTCGTAGGGTCTTTTCTCTCTCCCACTTCTCACACCTAAGCTGGTAGGTCTGCTTTGGAAACACATCCAGAACCCAACTGCCTCTTGCCACCGCCGATGCTACTCCCAAGGCCCCCCTCAGCATTTGCCAGGATTTTTGCAGAAACCTCACTCATTTCCTGGCTCTGGCCCTTGACCCCGGTGGCCTGTCCTCCCCACAGTAGCCAGAGGGATCCCCTTAAATAAAACCTCTGTTGCATCAGGCCAACCCTCAGCCCGCAGTCCTGGGCGCTGCGGGGTGTGGAGCAGCCTCCCTGCTCCCACCCACTCAATGCCAGGAGCTCCACCCCCCGCCAGGTGACCACCACAGACATCCCCAGGCATGGCCCAGTGTCCCCTGGGGGCACGACTGCCCCGTTGAGACCCTCTGGGTTGGAGCAGTGGTCCTCAAGTTGCGGCTCACCACAGACCCCTGGGGCACTGACGGAAAACACAGGTGCCTGAGCGCATCCCAGGGATCCCCACTCAGGCAGCATGGCTGGGTTCCTCGCCACCTGTGTAGACGGGGCTGTTCGACATTTACGACCCATGACCTTGAGAACCTAGAGGTGCTCAGACCTGGGGGTCCATCACCGTCTGCATCAGCCACAGATGGGATGCCACTAAACTTCCTACCGCAGGCAGGTCAGCCCCAGCAGCACCCACAAGGAGCCAGCGTGGGTGTCAGTGGTGCTGCAGGGGGAGAAAGCCTGGGGCGGAGGGGTGAGTGGGGCTGGCGAGAGAGCATGACCCCGCTGGCTCGGTGCCTGTCCCCGCGGTGGCGTTCAAGTCACCTTCCTCTGGGCCCTTCCTTGCATCACTGAACCCCGCCCAGATCGCATCGGTTCCCCCTACCCTGTCAGCCCCTTCACTTTACCCTCCCCTGCCACCGGCCGCTCTTCTGCTCCTTGGAATACACCTAGCTTGTTCTCAGGCCACTGTCTGTCCTTGTGGTCCCCACTTTCCACACGACTTGGCTCAAACAGACACACTCCTGCCCTGCCCCTCTCTGCACGACTGTCTTGTTTCCCTCTCTGCAACCCCGTTGGTGGCAAGTATTGGGTCTTGTGTCCATCTTCCTCCCTGGAATACAAGCTCCTTGAGAGCAGACCCGTGACTGAGTGGCCGACGGCCGTTGTCTACTAGATGCTCAGTAAGTGTCTGTCGAGTCCCCCACGTGTGGCTGAGGAAGGCACCGGCAGAAGGGAGGGCTCTTACCAGCCAGAAGGTGTCCTCGAGCTGGGCCAGCACGTCCAGGGCCTGGAACTGGCCTTGCTGCAGGTGGCTCAGGGCGTGCTCGAAAGCCCGCTGGCGGAAGCTGGGGTCCAAGTCGCCCAGACGCACGAAGTAGCTGCTTTGGTCGGCCTTGGCCTCCCTCAGCCGGGGCTGGGAGGCAGCCAGCTGAGCTGAAAGGGAAGACAGGGTCGCTCAACCCGAGAGTCCCCTCGGGCGTCAGGGGCATGCGTTGTACAGACGACCGGGCCCCTGGGAGCTGGGACCAGCCTGTCCTGTTCTCACCTTGTTCCTCGGCGCTCATGGGCTGGAAGATCTCCCCCAGCTCCTCCAGCTCGTCCCGGAGTGTTGCAAAGCCCTGGGCTCCTTCCTGGCCGCAAGTGGTGGCCCCAGGCCCTACGTCATCCTCCTTGCCCAGGGCGGCCCCTTGGGTGAATGTCACCTCAGCTGATACGAGGCCCTTGGTATGGGTGGTGGCTTTCCCAGCAAGGTCCAGGTGTGCACACAGAGTGTCCGGGGGCCTGGAGACCCCGCAGGACTGAGCCTCATGAGGGTTCAGGATGGTTTGTTCTTCATCTGGGGCTCCGGAAGTGGCGAGTCCACCTGAGGCAGCATCCTGGGAACCAGGTAACCAGTTCTGGATGGTTCCGAAATCAGTCTGCACACCTCCTCGGGCCACGTTCCCTACCCTGGTGAGCCCAGTGGACACGGCGTCTTTGGTGCCTGTGAGGACAGCCTTCGAGGTGTCCAGACCCCACTGGGCAGCAGCATTGGCCACATTCATGGCACCAGCCATGCCACTGGAGACAGTGTTCCTTGTGACAGCTGAAACATTTTGGGTTGTATTCAGCCCAGTTTGCACAGCCCCTGTAGCCACATTCACTGCCCCAGTGAGCCCTGTGGACACTGCATCTTTGGTGCCTGTCAGGACGGTCTTGGTGGTGTCCATGCCAGTCTGGATGGCCCCCTTGGCCACACCCATTGCTCCAGTGAGCCCAGTGGACACTGCATCTTTGGTGCTAGTGAGGACGGTCTTGGTGGTGTCCATGCCAGTTTGGACAGTGCCCTTGGCCATGTTCACTGCCCCAGTGAGCCCAGTGGACACTGCATCTTTGGTGCCAGTCAGGACAGATTTGGTGGTGTCCACGCTGGTCTGGACGGCTCCCTTGGCCACACCCATTGCTCCAGTGAACCCAGTGGACACAGCATCTTTGGTGCCTGTTAGGACGGTCTTGGTGGTGTCCACGCCAGTCTGGACGGTGCCCTTGGCCATGTTCACTGATCCAGTGAGCCCAGTGGATACTGCATCTTTGGTTCCAGTCAGGACAGATTTGGTGGTGTCCACACTGGTCTGGACGGCTCCCTTGGCCACACCCATTGCTCCAGTGAACCCAGTGGACACTGCATCTTTGGTGCCTGTCAGGACGGTCTTGGTGGTGTCCACGCCGGTTTGGACGGCTCCCTTGGCCACACCCATTGCTCCAGTGAACCCAGTGGACACTGCATCTTTGGTTCCAGTCAGGACAGATTTGGTGGTGTCCACACCGGTCTGGACGGCTCCCTTGGCCACACCCATTGCTCCAGTGAACCCAATGGACACTGCATCTTTGGTGCCTGTCAGGACAGATTTGCTGGTGTCCACGCCGGTCTGGACGGCTCCCTTGGCCACACCCATTGCTCCAGTGAACCCAGTGGACACTGCATCTTTGGTGCCTGTCAGGACGGTCTTGGTGGTGTCCACGCCGGTCTGGACGGCTCCCTTGGCCACACCCATTGCTCCAGTGAACCCAGTGGACACTGCATCTTTGGTTCCAGTCAGGACAGATTTGGTGGTGTCCACACCAGTCTGGACGGCTCCCTTGGCCACACCCATTGCTCCAGTGAACCCAGTGGACACTGCATCTTTGGTGCCTGTCAGGACGGTCTTGGTGGTGTCCACGCCGGTCTGGACGGCACCCTTGGCCACACCCATTGCTCCAGTGAACCCAGTGGACACTGCATCTTTGGTTCCAGTCAGGACAGATTTGGTGGTGTCCACACCGGTCTGGACGGCTCCCTTGGCCACACCCATTGCTCCAGTGAACCCAGTGGACACTGCATCTTTGGTGCCTGTCAGGACGGTCTTGGTGGTGTCCACACCGGTCTGGACGGCTCCCTTGGCCACACCCATTGCTCCAGCGTACGCAGTGGACACTGCATCTTTGGTGCCAGTCAGGACAGATTTGCTGGTGTCCACGCCAGTCTGGACGGCTCCCTTGGCCGCACCCATTGCTCCAGTGCACCCAGTGGACACTGCATCTTTGGTTCCAGTCAGGACAGATTTGGTGGTGTCCATGCCAGTCTGGACGGCTCCCTTGGCCACACCCATTGCTCCAGTGAGGCCAGTGGACACTGCATCTTTGGTGCCTGTTAGGACGGTCTTGGTGGTGTCCACGCCAGTCTGGACGGTGCCCTTGGCCATGTTCACTGATCCAGTGAGCCCAGTGGATACTGCATCTTTGGTGGCTGTCAGGACAGTCTTGGTGGTGTCCACGCCGGTCTGGACGGCTCCCTTGGCCACACCCATTGCTCCAGTGAACCCAGTGGACACAGCATCTTTGGTTCCAGTCAGGACAGATTTGGTGGTGTCCACGCCGGTCTGGACAGCTCCCTTGGCCACACCCATTGCTCCAGTGCACCCGGTGGACACTGCATCTTTGGTTCCAGTCAGGACTGATTTGGTGGTGTCCACAGCGGTCTGGATGGCCCCCTTGGCCACACCCATTGCTCCAGTGCACCCAGTGGACACTGCATCTTTGGTTCCAGTCAGGACAGATTTGGTGGTGTCCACACCGGTCTGGACGGCCCCCTTGGCCACACCCATTGCTCCAGTGCACCCAGTGGACACTGCATCTTTGGTTCCAGTCAGGACAGATTTGGTGGTGTCCACGCCAGTCTGGACGGCTCCCTTGGCCACACCCATTGCTCCAGTGAGGCCAGTGGACACTGCCTCTTTGGTGCCTGTTAGGACGGTCTTGGTGGTGTCCACGCCAGTCTGGACGGTGCCCTTGGCCATGTTCACTGATCCAGTGAGCCCAGTGGATACTGCATCTTTGGTGGCTGTCAGGACAGTCTTGGTGGTGTCCATGCCAGTCTGGACGGTGCCCTTGGCCATGTTCACTGCCCCAGTGAGCCCAATGGACACTGTATCTTTGGTGCCTGTTAGGACAGTCTTGGTGGTGTCCACGCCCATCTGGATGGCCCCTTTGGCCACACCCATTGCTCCAGTGAGTCCAGTGGACACTGCATCTTTGGTGGCTGTCAGGACAGTCTTGGTGGTGTCCATACCAGTCTGGACGGTGCCCTTGGCCATGTTCACTGACCCAGTGAGCCCTGTGGACACTGCATCTTTGGTGCCTGTCAGGACGGTCTTGGTGGTGTCCACGCCCATCTGGACGGCCCCTTTAGCGACACCCATTGCTCCAGTGAGGCCAGTGGACACTGCATCTTTGGTGCCTGTTAGGACGGTCTTGGTGGTGTCCATGCCAGTCTGGACAGTGCCCTTGGCCATGTTCACTGCCCCAGTAAGCCCAGTGGACACTGCATCTTTGGTGCCTCTCAGGACAGTCTTGGTGGTGTCCATGCCAGTCTGGACGGTGCCCTTGGCCATGTTCACTGCCCCAGTAAGCCCAGTGGACACTGCATCTTTGGTGCCTGTGAGGACAGTCTTGGTGGTGTCCATGCCAGTCTGGACGGTGCCCTTGGCCATGTTCACTGCCCCAGTAAGCCCAGTGGACACCGCATCTTTGGTGCCTGTGAAGACAGTCTTGGTGGTGTCCATGCCAGTCTGGACGGTGCCCTTGGCCATGTTCACTGCCCCAGTAAGCCCAGTGGACACTGCATCTTTGGTGCCTGTGAGGACAGTCTTGGTGGTGTCCATGCCAGTCTGGACGGTGCCCTTGGCCAGGTTCACTGCCCCAGTGAGCCCAGTGGACACTGCATCTTTGGTGCCTGTTAGGACGGTCTTGGTGGTGTCCATACCAGTCTGGATGGTGCCCTTGGCCATGTTCACTGACCCAGTGAGCCCTGTGGACACTGCATCTTTGGTGCCTGTCAGGACGGTCTTGGTGGTGTCCACGCCCATCTGGACGGCCCCTTTAGCGACACCCATTGCTCCAGTGAGGCCAGTGGACACTGCATCTTTGGTGCCTGTTAGGACGGTCTTGGTGGTGTCCATACCAGTCTGGACGGTGCCCTTGGCCATGTTCACTGACCCAGTGAGCCCTGTGGACACTGCATCTTTGGTGCCTGTCAGGACGGTCTTGGTGGTGTCCACGCCCATCTGGACGGCCCCTTTAGCGACACCCATTGCTCCAGTGAGGCCAGTGGACACTGCATCTTTGGTGCCTGTTAGGACGGTCTTGGTGGTGTCCATGCCCGTCTGGACCGCCCCCTTGGCCACACCCATTGCTCCAGTGAACCCAGTGGACATTGCATCTTTGGTGCCTGTCAGGACGGTCTTGGTGGTGTCCATGCCCATCTGGACGGTGCCCTTGGCCATGTTCACTGCCCCAGTGAGCCCAGTGGACACTGCATCCTTGGTGCCTGTGAGCGTGGACTGGGTCATCCCCAGGCCTCCTTGGACCACGCCTTTAGCTGTGTCCACGACGTTGGCCATCCCAGATGAGAAGGCATCCTTGGTCCTGGTCATCTTGGACCACACTAAGTCGTTTGTCCCGGAGATGACCTGATGAGGAAGGACATTCGTGATCAAGCAGAGAGTGCTAGACACCTCACTCCCCACCCTTCCCCAGATCTCCACCTCATCCCTAACATGCCCCGGGGAGTGGGACCTTCCTCCCAGAGGCCCAGCCTGCTCATCTCCCACCCCGACATACCTCCCTCCCTGGCTTCCAGGATACAGCCCACTGAGCTCTGTCACAGCGCCCCGTGGTTCCCCTGACACAATAGATCCCCCACTGCTGACAGCTCCTCCCTAGCACCTCTGGGACCCTCCTTGCTCAATATCCCTTAGCCTTGTGTTCAGCAAGCCATTGAATTACAAGTTTTCTTCATCTTGCCTAATCTCTATGGCAATTTTGAGACTGGTTTCCCCATCACGGGGAGAAATTTGAGGAGGCCAAATGCTTGTTAGCATGAATGTATTCAAGTAAGAGAAGGGGATCTGGGTATCTATGTTTAGAAAAGTAATAACTGGAAAAGTACAGGGCCAAGTTTTGGGTTTGAGCCATAGGAAACTGTCGATAACTTGGTAGGTCAAAAATGAGGGCAGTTTCCTCTTGTTCATCCAAACTGCTGAAGGGCTGTGATGGCCTCAGGGTTGCCACCACCCAGGTTCAACCAGCAGTTTCCTATTTCCAATTCAGGGGTTCTTAACCCAGGGTTAGGGGTGACCCAGGGTGATCCTGCCCCCCCCCCCAGGGAACACTGGGCGATGTCTGGGGACATCTGTGACGATCACAACTTCAGGGAAGAGGGTGCTCCTGGCACTGAGTGGGTGGGTGGGGTCAGGGATGCTGCTGAACACCCCCCAGTGCCCAGGATGGCCCCCCACAGAGGATGACCCGGCCCTGAATTGGCCAGACGACTGAAGTTGAGAAGCCCTGAAATGTTATTCTCACCACCTGCCTCCTGCCCAGCATCGTCTCAAGTGGGCACCTTGCCCACAGAGACCTGGGTTCAGCTCTTTCCCACACTTTTTGTGTTACCTCAGGCAAGCCACATCCCCTCTCTGAGCCTCATCTGAAGAGTGGCAATTAAAACAGCACCTCCTGGACTTCCCTGGTGGTGCAGTGGTTAAGAATCCGCCTGCCAATGCAGGGAACATGGGTTTGAGCCCTGGTGCGGGAAGATCCCACATGCCACGGAGCAACTAAGCCCGTACGCCACAACTACTGAGCCTGTGCACCACAACTACTGAGCCTGCACTCTAGAGCCTGCGAGCCACACCTACTGAAGCCCGCGCGCCTAGAGCCCGTGCTCCACAACAAGAGAAGCCACCGCAATGAGAAGCCCGCGCACCGCCAGAAAGAGTAGCCCCCGCTCACCGCAACTAGAGAAAGCCCATGCACAGCAACGAAGACCCAATGCAGCCAAAAATAAATAAATAAATAAATAAATAAATAAATAAATTTATTTATTTAAAAAAATCCCCTCCCAGCCATTTAAAAAACAAACAAACAAACAAAAAACAATAAAAACAGCACCTCCTTCAAAGATTGGTAGGGAAAACTAAGGCAAGGTGCCTGAAGCACTTTGCAGGCAACAGGTGCTCCATTAATGCAAGTGAAGAGGGGTGGAGGGGGAGGAGTGAAAAAGTGGGGAGGGGGGCCCTCAGCTGCCGGGGTCCATTTTAATTTGGGCCACAGGGTGAGCCCGGTGGTTCTTTGCCCTCCGAGATGCTCAGATCTGGCCGAGCTGAGGGCAGAGGGGAGTTGAGGAAGACTCCAGTGTGGGGTGTGTGCTGGGCGAAAGGGTTGTATCAGGGCTCTGTCACCCTGCTATGGCCCTCAGCAGTCTTACATCAGCCACTCCGCTTGCCCTGGCCCTGGGGACATGGTTATATGGGCGGTCCCTGGTCATCCAGGACCGAAGGTGGATGCATCGTTGGCCACTGTTCAGCCTCTGACTGCCCAAGGTTCAAATCCCATGCTACAATGTCTTGCTGTGTGACCTTCGGCAGGTGGTTTGGCTTCTCTGTGCTTCAGCTTTTGTGTGGGGTACTATTGCTCCCTTCCTTGCAGGACGGTTGGGAGGGTTAACTATTAAGCAGCACATGTAAACACTGAGCCCAGAGCCTGACACAGGGTGAGTGAGTTACCACTGTTTGGGTCGTAATGTGCTAGGCACAGAACTGGAGTGGGGGTGGGGGGTGTCTGTAGACCGGATGGAGCCTCATGGTGCCGAGCAGTAAGGCAGTACTGCACCCATTTCACAGATGTAGAAACAGAGGCTCAAGAGGGGAAGACTGGCCTGGAATCCCACAGGGGTGTCTGCCTGCTCCTTGGCCTATGACAACCCCCAAATGGCAGGAACTGAAACATCCCAGGAGGAGGTACCCAGGGGGAGGCGGAGGCCATCAAACCAGACCAGGCTCTGCCAGCCCCTCTCACCCTGTCTGAAAGCGGCAGCGTCTTCTCAATGCCCCTGGTCGTCTGCTCCGGGTCGGTGGCCACTGTGGGGACAAGAGCCAATCAGGCAACCCAGGGAGGGACACGCGCTGGCATCAGCCACCCTGAAGCCCATTGCACAATCAGCGGGCACAGCCCAAAAGGTCAGGAATGTCCCAGCTGCCCTGCCAGGGACGGCAGAAGGTGACATCCACGGCCGTGGGTCTGGCTCCCTCAACCCCCACGGGCGGTCTCCTGGAGCAGGGGTTCTCTAGAGTTTTCTCTGCCTGGGTCCTGGATGCTGGACGCCCACCCGGGGTGATGGAGGGAGAGGACTCGGGGGGCCCCGCCCTGCCCCACTCCACCACAGCTGGCAGCCGCCTGCCAGGCCTGGGTATATGGAGCAGAAGTCAGCTGCCTGCGGGAGCCCAGAGCGGCCGCCCCAGCCTGGGCTCCCCTGCACCAGCCCCTCTTCAGGACTTGGGGCTAGAGCTGCCCCGAGCACCCCAGCTGAGCAGCTGGAGGATGGGGAGCACCCCAGGCTGTGTGACGCCAGGGAAGCTGCTGCCCCTCTCTGGAACCAGGATCAAAATCTTTGATGAGCTTAGACATGCAGAACGCCCAGCCCCTGGTCCACAGGGCGTCAGAAACGGGGTGATGGAAGGCGGAGGGGGGGTTGAGAATGTGGGGGGCATTGCTGGCTGTGCCCCCTTGGGCCACTCATATTTATGCCTCAGGTCCCCATCTGGCACTAAATGAGCATGCCAGCTGCGTGGGCTCTGTTGAGATGACGCAGGCACCTATGAAGCACCCCCAAGATGGGCAGAAGTCCCTGCTGGGGTCCATCTCCAGAGCTCCCGCCTCCATGGAGCTGTCCACTCACCCTGAGCCTGGGGCTGGGCAGTCTCGGCGGCTGGAGCGCCTGCGGGATGGGCGACCGGCCGGGCCTCTCTCGCTGAGCTGTGGGCGTGGGCCGCCGGGTTCCGGGCAGAACTGAAGCCAGGCAGGGACCCAAAGAAGCTGCCCAGGGTCTACATGGGGTGGGGGGCAGCATGAGCAGAGCCAGGCCATGGTGGGGGTGGGGTGAGGGGAGCATCAGAGAGCCCTGGGTTCCCAAACCGCCTCAGGCCCTTGCTCCTGGATGACCTCAGCCACTCAGCCTCGGTCTCCTCGCCTGAGCAATGGGGAGGTTCAGCCTGCCTCTCATGGACAGAGAAAAAGTTCATCCTCTGGGTCTCTCCTTTTCCTTCCATGGCCCACATTTCTCAGATGGGGAAACTGAGGCTCAGAGAGGGGCCGAGGCTGGCCCAGGGTCACACAGCAAGGAAAGAACTGAGGTTTGAGTGCATCCTCCCACCCCTCACCCTCCAGCTTGGGACCAGAGGGAAGATTGGCACTGTGGCCTTCAGATCCCTCCCCCCCCGCCCCGGGAAGCCCTCCAGACCCCAGGACTGTGGAGGTCACCTTCTCAAGGTTCTGGGGTCTCTCCAGGCCCCAGTTGCGATCTTTCCCTCCCACGCCTGCCCTCACCTTGCCCTTGGGTTTGGGGGGATCCCGGCCTCCTTCATCTTGAGCAGACATGGTAATCCTCTAAGCAGCTGGAAGGGCAGAGAGGGGGCGTGAATGGGGGCTCCCGGGCCTCCTGCCCCACACCCGTAACCCTGAGAAGTCCCCCGATACCCGCCCGGAGGCCAGCCTCACCCTGGCATTGCTCACCTGGACCGTGTGAGGGTCCCCTGGAGCGACGGGAAGCACAGCTGGCATCTGGCTCTGCTCTCAGCTCCCAGGCCTTATAGGGTCTGGGGTGGTGCAGGCCTGGCCGGCAGAGGCAGGCGGCCAGTGGGCCAGGGGAGGGCCCTGGATAGTCACGTGCCTGCCCGCTCCAGTGTGGGCCCCGGGCCCAGCACCTTTCCCCTGCTCTCAGCACTGGGCAGCCTCTGCCCATGGCACCCACCCCCACCAGGCTGAGTGATTCATGGGCCGTCCTGTACCCTCAAGGCACAGCCTGCACACTCTCGGCCTCTGATTTCCATCTGTGTGACGGGCATGGTTCAAGTCGCTCTGCTGGGCCACCTTGGCCAGTTACCATCCTTGTGCCTCAGTTGCCCCCTCCAGACTCCTCACCGTGGCCCACAAGGTCTTACTTCCTCCCTGCCCTCATCTCCCTCCCTCTCTGCCCCCCTCACTCACCATGCTTCAGCCACACAGGCCTCCTCTCTGTTCCTCCAAATCTCCAGGCATGGCCCTGCCCCAGGACCTTTGCACCTGTTATTCCCTCTGCCTGGAGCATCTTCCCCAGACACCCACACAGCTTCTTCCCTCACCTCCACCAGGCCTGTCCTTTGTTCGCTGCTGTGTCCCCTGCAATAGAACAATACTTGGCACACAGTTGGCAACTTAATAAATGTTTGGCTAAACGGACCAACTCATAGGGTAGTTGTGAGCATGAAATGAGGTCATGCATGTAACCTGTTTACCCCAGTGCCTGGTACCTAGCAGGTGCTCAACAAACATCAGCTTAGCATTGTCCAGGCAGAAAGAGATGAGCAGGGTCTGTCCTGAGCAGTGAGGGGATGTGTCACTCTCCAGAAGGGACTTCCCTTGAGAAAGGGCCTAAATACAGACCAAGACAGGACACCAACAGAACTGGAGATGCCCTAGAAGTGAGATCCAGGCCTGGTGGGCTTGGGTCAACCGAGGGTGGATTCCTGGAAGAGGCATCCTGTACCTGAGGCCACAGAGCTGGGAAGTGGCAGAGACAGGATTTGAACCCAGACCCAGAGCCTATATGCCAGCAGGCTGTCTGTGGGTGGGTGTGCAGGCAGAGAAATGACTGCTACACCCTCCCTGAATGCCCCCTGCCCGCCCCTGGGACAGGGGTCCCAGCTGTGTCCAGTTGATGGCTCTGGGTGCTAAGCTGGGAGGAGGGAAGGTCCAGCCACTGGGCCTGATGACCCCCAGGTCGTTTCCTTGGAGCCATCACTGTGTTTGCCAAACAGTTGGGGAACAAAACAGGGGTGTCTCCCAAACTCTCTCCTCAGCCAATGCTTCCCAAAGGTGGTGGAGAAGGGGGGTGGGAAACCCAGGGTGTGCCTCTCCCCTCCCCTCCCCTCCCCTCTCCGCAGGGCTGCCACAGCATAGCGAAGGGGGAGAAACCCAGCAAAAATAACAAAAATGATCATAAACACCGAGTTAGGTCCCTTCCTTCCTCTGCCCACAGCCCTCAGGGCTCCCACCTCCCTCAGGGTAAAAGCCCAAGTCCTCCCTGTGGCCCACAAGACCCACCCTGTTCCCTCTCTGCCCTCCCCTCCTCCCTCTCTCCCCCTCACTCACTCTGCTCCAGACACATGGGCCTCCTGGCTGTTCCTCCAACACACCAGGCCCGGTCCTGCCCCCAGACCTTTGCACCAGCTGCCCTTTGTGAGGAATGCTCGTCCATCTTTGCACATATGTCACCTTTTCAGAAAGGTCTTCCTGGACCCCTCCTCTCCTATTTAAAAAATTATCGCCCTCCTTGTACCCCTGCACGCTCCCCCATCCTCCAGCTTTTCTTTCTCATCACCTACTAAGACAAATAATTTACGTATTTTTCTTGTTTATGGTCTGTCCCTCCTAGAGGGCAGAATTTTTCTGCATTTTGCTCACTGCCGTGCCCGCAGGGTGCAAGACTGCCTGGCACACAGCAGGTGCTATTTAATAACTATTTGTTAAATGAACCAACGAATGAGTGAATGAATGATAGCTTCCACAGGTGAACGGCCTACTAGGATTGAGGGCTGCTACCTTACTCCTACTTTCATACCCGTTTCATAGAGGAGAAAACTGAGGTTTGGAGAGGAGCAGTTGCTTACCCATCCGTTTGTAGGCAAGGCGGGGACTCAACCTCAGGGCCTTAACTACTGCTCCCTCCCCCCAAATTCCAGGACTTACCTCATGCTCTTTCCCTCCCCTCAGTGCTGGTCAAACTGATTCCCCACTGCTGTGCCTTTGCCTGAGCCTGAGCCGGTCCCTCTGTCACATGCCCCTTCTGTGTGTCATTCGGCTCATCCTCACCAAGCCTGGCCCTCCAGGAGCCCCCAGCCTTGTGAGGGAAGAGAAGGCAAGGCTGCCTGTGGTTTATATCCAGGTAGAAAGCACTTGGAGCCCCAAGAAGGTGGGCTGCAGAGGGTTGGAGCTATCCCACCAGGGGAGAGTCAGGGAAGGCTTCCTGGAGGAGGTGGCATTGGGGCTGGGCTTAAGGATGGATGAGATGTATCTGAGAGATGGTGGGGAGGGTGGGAGGCATTCCAGGCACAGCCTGAACAAAGGCCCTGAGGTGGGGGAATGTGCACAGTTCAGTGGGACTGCAGCAGTGTCTCTGTCAGCCCAAGGATGAAACCGGAAGTCCTCAAATGCCAGGGTGAGGGGCGTGGATGTTTGGTCTGAGGGCAAAGGGAGCCACGGACATTCCCTAGGAGGGGCAGGGAGGTGAATCTAACTGGTGGGAAGTGGTTGGGGCTCCCAGAGCCACCCCTGGACCAGGTCCCAAGGAAGGCAGGGAACACCCTGACCTCACCACATCAGACTGTGCTTTCCCAACACCCTGCCTGGCCACAGGGGAGTTTGAGGGACAGCCAAGAACACGGTCAGAGGACGGGGGGCCCCCACGAGACTGGCCTGTGCCCCTTACCCTGCGTTTGTCTCCCCCATCCTGACCAGTGCAGCCAGAGAAGCCACAGCAAGCTCAGCTCCTACAGGTCCAGTGAGGAGGGCATAGGAGGGGCTGCTCCCTCTGAGCCCCCTCCTCTTGATCCTGCTCCTTGCAGTTTCCAAGAAATTCATTAAAGTGTGAACAGCTTCCATTCCAGGAACCTACATCTGAATGCTTAACCCGGGTGGGTGGGGCACTAACGGGGAACTCCAGACAAGATGTCAAGCTGGTCAGGGAGGCGTCACTCCTTTCAAATTTCGAACCCTGGCTTGTGCCATACAGTCGCACACCTCTGAGGCCCCCAGCACCCCGACACTGAGACCCACCTCGGCTGGAACAGAGGCCACTGGCCTTTGGACAACACGAAGCACCTTTATTCTGGAGAGCAAAACCCCAAACAGCAAAGCAAGTGGGTGTGGCAGGTCCAGCTGTTGAAGCATCTTTGGGGACCCCTCAGTCCGGGATAGACAAGCTGGGGGAGGAAGGGGACACTCACTTTTCAAAACCCCAAACAGAAGCGTGTGCTTCTATCTGGGCAAAACATGCGACTCTCTGGGGAGTTTTGATCAGCTTCTTGGGGTGGGGCAATGCGGGACCACAGCCAGTGAACGCAGCTTGGGGCTAGTCAGACCTGAGTTAGGTTCAAGTCTTCATATGTCCAAGGGAAAGACTGGGGATGGTCTAATATCAGTGAAGCTGGTCTAGGATTCAGAGTTAGGTCCCCAGCCCCCAACTCCGTGCCTGGGCCAAGGCCAAGGCATCGGCTAGTAATGCTGATGCATGGCCGCTAGGGGGCAGCAGGGATCTCGGGGTGCAGGACGGCCTCCAGCTGCCTTCGCGGCCCTACGGCCCCATCGGGTCAGAAGTCCAGTTCTGGCATCAGGGTGTGCTTGCGGCGGCTGGGGGGCTTAGGCTCCTCCTCGGGAATGTCCCCGGGGAGGCCCATCCCGTCCCCGTACTGGGCCTGCCAGGCTCTCTGCTGGGCCGGCCAGTTCAGGTGCGCCCAGCGGGGGTCGGGCCCCCCCACGACCTCGTCCACCAGGGCCTCCAGGTCGGGCCGGGGCCCGGGCCGCTCCACGAGGATGGGCGCGAAGGGCCCGACCAGCCAGGGCAGGGGCACGGCCTGCACCACCAGCTCCAGCAGCTCTTCCACGCACATCTGGGCCCGGGCCACGCGGCCCCGGCCCTCGGCCAGCACGGCCGCCGGCACGTCCTCGAAGCAGCTGGCGTCCGCGAAGGCGGCCTGCAGGGCGTCAACACTCCGCCGCACCTCGGCCACCTTTTCCTGGGCGCTGGGGGGCAGGCCCCGCACGCTGGTCTCCAGCGCGTCCACGGTGCTCTGCAGCTCCCGCATCAGGCTTCGGGACAGCACCAGGGTCTCCAGCTCCGCCTGCGGGGGAGGGGAGGGGAGGGGAGGGGAGGGGAGGGGAGGGGAGGGGAGGGGAGGGGAGGGGCCTGGGTGTCCCGGATGGACCCCCGCCAGGACCCCCGCCCTGCCTCAGTTTCCCCGCGGACTCTCCAACCAGCTGACCTCAGTACTTGGTTGGAGCCGGCTGGAGCCCCGCCCCTGGCAACCCCTGGCTGATCCAGAACCCCTCCCACGCCCCCCAACCCTCCTCTTCCACGCCATCTTACCTGATTGCGGCAGCTGTTCTCTGGGGAGTGCTGGCTCCAGCCCTCCCACAGCTCATGCACCTTCCCAGGGCAGGCTGGGGTGATGGGCGTCACCCCGCACTGCATGTGGTCAATCTGTGGGGACGGGGACCACAGTAGTCAGAACTGGAGGATTTGGAATGTTGGGGGAACCAAGACCCCAGCCTGGATCTGGCCTCAATAGGCATTTCCGGAACATCCACTGTATGCAAACCTTCCGCGCCTACGGATCCAGCCTGGCCGATCTGCCCATTTTCTCCCCTGCCCGTGGCCAGACCTGAGACCTGTGGTTCCCCTGAAACTCAGACTCACTGCCAGGTTTTGCCCATGCTTGTGCCTCTGCTAGGAACACTCTTCTCTCCATCCCATCCCCCTGCCTGGTTCACTTCAGTTCAAGTCTCACTGTAGATGTCACCCACTCCAAGAAGCCTCCCTTCCCCGGCTCCTGGCTGGGTGGATCCCTCCTCCGGGTCCCACAGAACCCAGTATGCTCTCCCATCATGACCCTAGTCCCCCTACTGGACTGTGAGTGTCCTGAGGGGGCCCACTGTGCCTTCAGTGCCCAGGACAGGGCAGGTATTAGAAGATTAATAGAAATAAACTGTGATCCACACAGCAGAACACAGTCTGCCCTCCGTATCCGCGGGTTCTGCATCTGCGGATTCAACCAAGATTCGCAGTTGGTTGAATCCGTGGATGCAGAACCGGTGGGTACAGAGGGCAAACTGTACTGCGCCATTTTACAGAAGTGACTTGAGCATCCTCGGATTTTGGTATCCGTGCGGGGTCCTGGAACCAGTCCCTCGCAGATACTGAGGGATGACTGTTATTCAGCCTTAAAAAGGGAGGAAATTCTGAAACACGCTACAACATGGATGAACCTTGAGGGCACTCTGCTCAGTGAAATTAGCCCACTCCGGTGCTCACCGGTGCCCTCTGGTGGCTGCTTCAGGAAGGACAGACTGTGGGATCCAGGTTGGGAAACCAGGACCAGGTTGAGTAATCACGGGGGCTGGACCCAGGTGGAGCAAGAGGAAGGAGGAGATGTGGGAGGGTTCTGGGTAGACTTTGAAGGCAAAGCCAACAGTACTGGCTGATATGTCGGATGTGGGAGAGGAGGAGAAGAGGGAAGTTGAGGGTGACTCCCAGGTTTTGGCCTGAGGCCCTGGAAGGACAGGGCTGTCATCAGTTGAGATGGGGAGAGGGATGCAGGAGGAGCAGGTTGGGGGCATCTGAACTCATCAAACCCAGAAAACAGCAGTTGTTATGTTCCTTTGGAGCAGGGAGCGATGCACAACGGGGAAAGAAGCTGGGTTATCAGCTAGAACCTAAAGGCTGGGAAGATTGTGATTGGTGATGGGAGAGCCCAGGAAGAGGTACCTTCCCTCTCTTCCCATCCATCTTAACCGCCTATAACTTCCCCTCCTCCACAAAACCTCTTCCTGCCTCCCCAGGCTGAGCCTTGACCCCCACTGAATGCCTCCAGCCCCGGGTCCCTCCTCTGCCCCAGCCCTGCACATACACAGTTCCGCCTCCCCCTTTCAGACTAGCAGGGGACCAGGTAGTCCGCGGGCACTCAATCCACGCATGCTGGCCTGCATCACGGGGTGGGAAAGGGGGGCAGGCAGAGGGCTCTCACCAGCTCCAGAGTCTCCTGCAACTGGGCCAGTGTGTCCTGGGCGTGGTGTTTCCTCCGCCTCAGTTTCCCCAGAGAGTGCTCATATGCCAGGTGGCGGAGCCGCGCCGACAGGGAACCCAGGCGTACAAAGTAGCCCTGATGTCTCCGCTGCTCTTCCACGGAGCCCACTTCCGGGCCCTCAACCTCCGCTGCCAGCGCCGCTGGAGGACGGGATGCGGAGGGGAGTCAGCGTGCCCACGCCCCCTGCTTCTGGGTGGACACGCCCATGGGCTCCCACAGCTTGTATATTTCCCCTCTACAATATCAATTCATGCGACCGTCCCCAAGCCCTACGATGTAGGCACTATTATTAGCTCTATTTACAGATGAGGAAACCCAAGGTAAATAGAGGTGAAGTCCCACGGGGTGCAAGAGGCTGAGCCGGGATTCGAACCCAGGCACTCGTAACCACTTTACTGACTGCCTCGGTTCGAATCCCGGGTCTCTTTACCTCGATTTTCCTCACCTGTGAATGGAGCTTATAATAATGAAAGAATCGCTTACAAGTGTCTGGCCCACAGAAGGTGCTTCAAAACTGGCTCACAGCCTTTCTGCGAAGGAGGGGGCACGCCCCATGTTCCTCTAGTGCCATAAAGCAGGGTTTGGAAGTCAGATTGTCTCCAGGGTCAACGGACCAGATGTATAACAACCGGAGAATGGTGGGGTTTAAGGGAACCACGTAAAGGGGAGGACGCCATTCAACCCAAATGTCTGATTTTCCAAGGCAAGTTAGAAATCAGGATTTGTAGGGCAAAACCTGATTTTTAAATGCATGTGATGAATTAAACCATTTTAAAGGCATTGCACAGGCCAAATACTACAGTATGGGGGGCCACCAGCTGGAGGCCGTGGCCCTCAAGTCTATAAGCCCCATATACTCCTGGGGCTCTGGGCAGTCAGATTTCTAGTAGGATGCAGGTTGGGGGAGGTCAGGCCTGGGCTGGAGCTCCATGTTCCCTACTGATCTGCTATGTGGCCTTGGGTGAGGCCGGGACCTCTCTGATCCGTAACCTCCAGGGATGGGTAGGAGGATTCAGGGGTGAGCGGGGAGGGCTCTGGCCTTACCAAGCTCCTCCTCAGTCATGGGCAGGAAGTGGTCTACCAGCTCCTCTGACTTGCCCAGCACAACGTCCACGGCGTGGCTCATGGATCGTTTCAGCTCCACACTCCAGCGGCGGCCTTGCCGAGCCAGGCCCACCACGCCTGTCACGCCACTGGCCACCGCGTCCTTGGCCGAGTTCACCACCTGGCGGAAGGGGCCCAGCTCCAGTTGCTGTAGGTCTCCGGCTCCCTTCCCCTGCCCCCAGCTCCCTGGGGCTGCGGGGCAAGGACCCCTGGCCCCTGTTTGGCTCTGGGCCACAATTTCCCCTCTTACAAAGTGGAGGAAAATCAAATCTCTTCCTCATGGGGTTGCTGAAGGAATTCCCAGCACCAGCTGGCACATATTATGTGCTCAGTAAACACGGGTGTCAATGATTTTCATCTGGCTGCTGTTTTGTTCCAGTTGACCAAAGCCTGACTGGGTCCTGGAGTCCAGCTGGCCCAGGTGTTCAGGCTGCGTTTCTCGCTGCCACCTCCACCCCCTACAGCTTCCCTACAATCTGGTGGTGCTGGGTACCGTCTCTGAAGGTTGCTGGAGAAAGGGCAGCTTCTCCCCCAGCTTGTCCAGGCCCCTGCAGGCGAGATCGTTCACTGTGGCCACTGGAGACAGAGAGGCAGCGAGCGAGAATTGGGGAGATGTCGAGGGAGAGAGGGACATAGAGGGAGGGGATGCTGGAGGGAGAGGTAGAGAAAAAAGGAGACACACACACACACACATACGGAGGGAAAGACAGAGGGGGCACCTGGCTGGCCCCCTGCAAGGGGCCGAGACCCTGAGCGTGTGGGTGAGCCACCAGGCTGGACCCTGCCTCTCTGCCCTTCCCGCCTCCGCCCTGCCACCGCTGCTGCCAGCACCAAGGTGACTCCTCACCCATGTCCAGCTCAGATGCCCCAGCGAGCAGGCTCAAGGTCACACAGGCCGGCTGAAAAGGAGGCGGGCGAGGCCCTGGGCTGGGACCCTCAGGTGATCCCCTTCCTTGGTCAGATGCGAGGCCGAGGGTCTCTCTGTCCCCCAACCCCACTGCCAGGTTGGACCCCCTGAGCTGGTCACAGGCTCAGGACGGGTGGAGGAAGGGGCAGACAGGGGAGGGAGATTGGACAGGCAAAGGGACCCAAGGCACATCAGGCTAGCCAAAGGGAGGAGGACAGTGAGACAAGATGGGGACAAAAGGAGGGGGCCCCAAGGAAACAGCTAAGGGCAGACGGGCAGGTGATCAAACTACAGAGGGACAAATAAGCAGAGACAGAGGGCAGGAGGGATGCAGGTAGAATGGGGGACGGGACAGGCAGAGAATGGAGGGTGAGACGGCACAGGCAGAAGGACCAAGAGAGGGGACGACACAGGTGGATGGGGGACAGGCAGGTGGACGGAGTGAAGGCACACAGCATAGGTGAGACTGCAGAGGGACACCCGTCTCAGGGGGTCCACTGCAGCACCTGTCATGCAGATGGAGCATGAGAGGGTGGGGCAGGGGGACAAACCACAGGACCCAGGACTCTGGCCAGGGGGACTCACGCTGGGGCTGCAGGTGGCTGAGCAGCGGCTGGGCGTGGTCCAGGGCACGCGTGGTCAGGCCGCACACGCAGTGCTCAGCCAGGCGGCAGGCGGAGCCCAGCAGCGGGTGCCTGTCCTTGGCGGCGCTGTAAGCACCGGAGACAGCGGTGCACGTGGCCCTGACCAGGGGCAGGGCCGCCACACGCTGCGCCACGTTCTGCAGGAAGGGCTGGCATCAGAGGGGTCCCAGGTGGAGGTGGGGGGGCTCAGCCGCATGCTAGAGAGCCCATTCACCCTCTCTGGGCCGGGACGAGGGGCAGGTGAGAGGGGTGGGGGGGAAGTGTATTGAGCGCAGCTGCGTGCAGGCAATGGCCACCCACGCCGAGGTGCGCCTAGAGCTCCTGTTCTCAACAGCATACACGGAGCGGGACCGGTTCTGAAAGACTCAGTCTCCTTGAGGGAAGAGCCATTAGTGTCTGGTCATTAAGGGCACAGCGTCTGGAGCAAGACCACCTGCGTTCAGTTCTGGTTCTCCACTTTCAAGCTGTGTGAATTTGGGCAAGTGCGTGAACTGCTCTGTGCCTCAGTCTCCCTATCTGTAAAATGGGTTTCTAGGGCTGTGATGGGGATTCAAGGAGTACAATATGTGAAGCGCTTGGAACAGTGAATGATGCAGAGTATAGGCTGTGATTGCTGCTATTATTATTGTTGTTGTTAAGAGTGCCATCATGGTGGACACAGAAACAGAGAGATACAGGTAGAGACCCAGAGATGGGAGTGGGAGAGAGTTGGGCAGAGGCCGGGTAAGCTGGCTGGGAGTGTCTGGAGAGACACACCCCAGAGACACACCCTTCCCTGGGCCTCACTTTGCCCCTCTGGGAAATGGGTAGAATGTGCCTCCCCCAACCATGCTCCAAAATGCCCTCAGAGTAAGGTACTCGAAGCAAGGGCAGGGGGACCCAGTCTGAAACTGTCCCAGGAGGGACTGCCCCCCCACCTCCTCCCGTGCCGAGCTCCATGGGAGGTGCAGCCCCTTACCTGCTGGTCCTGCTCCCACAAGCTGGGTCTGGGGGCCTGAGCCGCCTCGTCTTCTGACATGCCTACTGCAAACAGGGTCACCCTAGGGGCAGGACAGAGTGACGGGCCCCTGCACGCCAGCCCTCCCGGCTCCCGCCCAGGCCCTGGGTTCTGTCTGGCTGGGCTTGGTGACCCGGGCAAGTCTACTTCCCTCTTGGGGCCTCAGTTTCCTCATCTGCAAAATGAGGTAATGATAATGCCTACCTCAGAGCGCCCTGGGCAGGGACAATGCATGCACAGGGCTCTGCACACAGCAGGTGCATAGTAGAGAACCTCTGACAAAGTGGAGGCCCTGCAGTGATTCAAAGCATGGGCTCTGGGCAGAGAGACACCTGAGTTCGAGTCTGGCCATTACCTGCTGTGTGACTTTGGGCAAATGCCTTCACCTGTGTGGGCTGTTGCCTCCGCTGCAGTTAGGGAAGATCCCTGTTGCCCTGGCCCGGGATGGAACCGTGCAAGCAGCCCCCTGCGGGGGTGCAGGTGGTTGCCGCAGAATCCCAGTAAACCCACAGTCCAGTTTGACACACAGGGAAACTGAAGCACACAGCACGTCCATGGTGGGCCCAAGGTCACTCAGCTAAGTAGACTCAGAGCGGGACTTCGACCTCAGACTCCCCGCCTGCATTTCTTCCC
Organism: Eubalaena glacialis; assembly: GCF_028564815.1. Classification (NCBI taxonomy): domain Eukaryota; kingdom Metazoa; phylum Chordata; class Mammalia; order Artiodactyla; family Balaenidae; genus Eubalaena; species Eubalaena glacialis. The sequence continues at coordinate 183,672,685 of NC_083719.1, read as the reverse complement.
CCGTCCACACCCAGCGCCCTCAGAACCCTAGTCCTCTCCCAACTGGGTCCTGAGCTTTTGCCAACTGGGCCAAGGGTCTCAGCCACCTGCTCCGGCCTGCCACACCACTCCTCTCCCCAAGCCGCTGGACTCTCGCCCTCCCACCCACCCACCGCGCCCCCGGGCCTGCTGGGCACTCCTGGACGCCGCCCGCGAGGCACTCACCCGGGCGCGTTCAGCCTCAGCCCCCAGGTGCTGCGGCAGACCCCACACTTAAACTCCAGCCTCCGACCCCAGCCTTCCCCGCCCGCCTTATAGTGACTTGGGGACGGGACCTTCGGGGACCGACCAATAGGGAGAGGCCTGAGGGGGGCGTGCCCGGGGCGGGGCTCCGGGCCCCCTCGCCCTACCCAGGGGCTCCCAGAGCGCCCCGCGGTTGCCATAGCAACTTGGGGACGCTGTAGGCTAAGGATTGAGCTACTTTCCTTGGCTAAGTTTGGCCACCTGTCACCCTCACTGCTGTTGCCGCAGAGACGGTGGAGGGCGATCACAGCCCCCCACCGCTTCGCCCAGTGACCTTGGGCAAGTCCTCAAGGTCTTTCTTTTTACTTTTTAAAACCTGCCGCTTAACTAAGCTGGAAGACAGGCCAGCCCATTCACTTGGATCCCCATTTTACAGATGAGCAAAGTGAGGATCAGAATACTTAAACCACTTGCCGTGGGTCGCCTAGCGATTGAGGAATCTGATTCAAACCCAGCTCTGCCAGACTGCAGAACCCTGGCTTTCATCACCACACCTGGAATGACCACCAACGTGGGCATGACCCTCCTTCCAGGGAGCTGCAAAAACCGAGCATGCCCCAAACATCCCAGGGTCCCCCCAGTCTGACCTCGAACCCCATCATGCCCAACATTGTGTTGGAAGGTGGCCCCGAGGTTCTGGAGCTGTGAAAACACAGCCCCCAGGGCCTCTGCCCAGCTGTTCAGCCCCATCCAGCCTGCCCATGCTCGTCCTGGGCGGCTGCTCCACTGGTTATCACAGGCCAGCATGAAAAATTGTTTGGAGCCCTGAAGCAATCTGGTTTAATTTAAACCTTCCCCAGGACACAAGCTCTGGAAGGAATCCACTGGTAAAACGACACCTTGGGCAATGGTCAGGGTTTTATTTCCAGTTAAATCCAAGGATGGGGAAAGGGGGAGGAGCAGTCACAGCCATCAGATCCCAATTGCTATCCGTTTGGGATTTCATGGCATGCCTCTCCTTTCCTTCTGCTTCATTCTGGAGACCTAGGAATTCGCCTTGGGATAATTCAAGGAACACAGCGAATACATCCAATTCTGTTCAACAGTTATTTATTAACCCCTTCCAGTCTGACCTCAAACCGAGTGATGCTGAGTAAGAGGGAACCCAGCCCCAGGCCCTGCACTCAGAGAACCCCTGAAACTGGGGGAGACAGAGCCAGATTGAGCCAACCCCAGTATGGCCAGGACAGGTTGGAGAAGCCAGAGACCAAGAGACCTGGGAAAGAGGGGAAAGAGATTTCTGGAAGAGGATACAGCTTGAGCAGAGGCAAGGAAGCAGGAAGAGCCCGAGGTGTGTTTGGGGCAACATGGGTGAAACAGGTCCCGGCAACTATGGGAAGCCCAGCCTCACCCTTAGAAGGTGGGATTATTTGCTAAGTGGGGTGTGGCGTCCTGCCAAGCCTTGCCTCCCCACCCCGCCCCCAGCCCCAGGTTTCAAGGGGACCTGACCACCGCTAGGAGCATTTGGCCCTTCAAGGCTTTAGGGCCAGCGCAGCGTGTGTCATTGCGGAAGAACATCTTGTCTTTGTTGGCCACCAGCCACTCATAGAGGTCGTTCAGTTTCTGGTCGCAGATCCAGGGATTACCTGAGAGGTCAAAGCCGTCCTTCATGTTCCCAGCAGCTTTCCCCAAGGACATCCAGAGCCCCTTGGGCACGGTGGTCAGCAAGTTGTTGGAGAGGTCCAGCATGTCCAGCTTCTGCAGACCTCGGAAGGCGCCGGCTGCCACCGTGGCCAGCCTGTTGTCGTTCAGGAAGAGGTAGCGCAGTTTTGGCTGGCGCACCAGAAGGCCCTCTCCGAGCTCCTGCAACCTATTGCCCTCGAGGTGCAGCCGTTCCAACCTCAAGGGGCCGCTCAGAAGGTCAGGGGGCAAAGTCTGCAGCTGGTTATTGCCAAGGTCAAGGATGAGCAGGTCGGTGAAATTGGCCAGCAGCCCAGGGGGCAGCGTCTGGAGCTGGTTCCCGGATAGGTCCAGATGCCGCAGGGCTTTCAGGCTGTGCAGCCACGAGGCCTCCAGAACTTTCAGCTGGTTTTCCTTCAGCACCAGGGTGTGGAGGGCAGCTGAGACCTGGAAGAGGCCAGGAGGCAGCCGGGTCAGGGCGTTGCGGGTCAGATCGAGCACCTTTAGCTGAGGGACAGGCAGCAGGAACTTGGCGGAGAGGTCCTCCAGCTGGTTGTTGGAAAGGTGCAGTTCCTGGAGGTTAGGGATGCCCTGGAGGGTGTTGGCAGGCAGCTGAGTCAGGTTGAAGAACTCCACGGCCAGGTAGACGGTGTCAGCTGGGAAGTAGTGGGGGATTCTGGCAGGTGGTTGGCAGGAGACGGAGCTGCCATTACCCGAGTGGGACACCAGGCAGGCGTCTGGATTTGGGGTGACCCCCTGGGCTGAGACCACAAATAACAGCAGCAGGAAGAGGATTCTAGAAAGATGGGAGTCCCAGCCTACTGGGCTGCAGGCAATGACAGAAAGTGCTTAATAAATCAAAATAATGATATTATACCCAGCAAAGTGAAAATATACCCAGAATCTGCCTGCTTCTTCCCACCTCTACTTTCACCACCCTGGACCATGCCACCTCATTGCTGGCCTGGACTAGTGTAGTAGTCCCCTCCTCCTCCTCTCCTGGCTTCCACCCTCAACCCCCACCCCCCACAGCTGCCAGAAGTAGCTCCTGTTCCAGGAAGAATTCTATGAAACCTGAGTTTCTTAGTCTGACCCCTACATACTACCCTTCCCCATTGCCAGCCCGGCCCCAATGGACTATTAATTATTTGCAGTCCAACTTGCTAATTTCTTCTGCTCTCACTTGTTTTCTGGGTCATTTCTTGTCTCCCTGGCTCCATGTTTTGAAGGCAGAGCCTATGAACTCTTACTCATCCTGCAAAACCCCAGCTCCAATGGCCCCCTTTCCACAAAGCTTTCTCTGACCTTTCCAAGCAGAATTCTCAGTTTCCCCCTCTGGGCTGCTCCTCTTTCTGTCTAGCCCTGTCTAGGTTATCTGTGCCCAGCCCCATCTTGCTCCAAAGTTCTGGGGTGCAACCCAGGACTCCAGATACAAATGAGACTCTGAGCATGAAAAGTGCATCCTGCCTTGTACAGGTCTGGAGGCAGGCATTTGGCTTTGGGATGGTGAGATTTACACTTGGTACTGGAACCCTTCGAGGGCTGGGGCTTCTGCTCCTCCCGGTCCCTCCAGCAGTAATGCCCTAGCCCAGCAGCACTAGAGACCACCTGAACATCCTTGGTTACTACAGCCCGTGGACCACCTGGGCCTTCTGCAGTAAGTGTGTGTATGGGAATGAGTCTGTCCATAGATAGAGGCCGAGTGTCAGTCTGTTCCAGCCTGCAGGCCTACGTCTGGTCCTGTGACTTCAGTGGGTCAGACGGAATGTCCATGGATCTCTGCACTGCCTGGTGTCTGGGCCTGCCCAGGGTGGGCGGGGTGGGGACCTACCTCTGTTTTCGCTCTGGGCTCCAAGAGGACATGGCGGCCTCTCTCTTTTCCATCCGGGTTCCCTTGGTCTGGCAAGGTGGCCTTATACCTGCCTGGGCTGGGGACAGGGGCACCAGCCATAGGGAAGTCTCCACCCACATCCTGTTCCCGTTAGGGGCTGGACCTGAGCCAGGCAGGGGGAAGGGAGGGGTCAGGATTGCAAAATTGCTTCCTGGCAGGGGGAGGACAGAAGGTGGGCTGCCCACCGCCTTCTCGACCCTGTTTCTACCTAGTTTTTCTTTCCCCCGAGTCCTGCTTTTGGGGAGTGGGTACCCAAGAGTCTCTGAGGCTGAGTCCCCACTTCCCCCAATCTAGGAATCAAGGGTCAAGTTTGTAAGGCGCCAGTCTGTCCTGGGAGATGGGGACAACTGTTTGAGCAAGAGGTACTATTTATAATAAATTTGAGCAACCAGGAAGCTCAGTGAAGAGAACAAAAAAACACTTGTCTTATATTCATGACATATTCTTATTTTTTTTAATAAAATAATTTAAAAAAAAGAATTCAAAAGCAAGTGATGCCAAAAGTCTCCACAGTCTGAACAATGGTCTGGGAGGAACTAAACCTGGTTCTGAATCCCAGCTCTTCTATGACTGCTCTGCTTTGTGAACTTGGGCAAGTGGCTTAACTTTTCTTGGCCGCAGTTTCCCCATCTGTGAAGCTGAACTCAGTCTCCGAGAGCCCCTTCCATTCTTTCTTTCTTCAGCTGAAGCTGATGTGCTATTTGTTTTGGACTTTTCTCATTTCCTAATAAGTGCATCTGAAGGCTCATACTTCCCTCTGAGAACTGACTGCATCTCACAGGTTTGGCTATTCAGTGCTTAAATTCTTGTTGAGTTCTAAACATTCAGGTGTGATGTATTATCTTTATCTGCATGCCTGACTATGGCCTCTTTTTCCCAGCCCAATCTCTGAAGGGTTTTGTCCCTATTCAGCTGTGAGGATGACTAAGCATTCTCTTAGTGGACATATGGGCTGAGAGGGAAACACACAGGCTGGCATAGACCGGCACAGATAAAGAAAGACAGATAACCACCTGTGTGAAATACACGGACATACATAGTGACAAAGAGACAGGGAAAAATACATAGACAGACCCAGAGACACAGAGCAGGACACACAGGAGAGAACAACATATCTGCAGAGATGGACACACAAAAACAGACACACACACAAACAGGCAAAGGACCTGAGTAGACGTTTTCCCAAAGAAGACATACAAATGGCCAACAGACACATGAAAAGGTGCTTGACATCACTAATCATCAGGAGAATGCAAATCAAAACCACAACGAGATGTCACCCGCACCTGTTAGAATGGCTTCATCAAAAAGACAAGAGATAAGAAGTGTTGGTGAGGATGTGGAGAAAGGGGAACCCTTGTGCACTGCTGGTGGGAATGTAAATTGGTACAGCCGCTATGGAAAACAGTAGGGAGGTTCCTCAAAAAAAAAATTAAAAATAGAACTACCATATGATCTGGCAATCTCACTTCTAGGTATGTATCCAGAGGAAATGAAACCAGTATCTTGAAGAGATATCTGCCCTCCCATGTTCATTACAGCACTATTCACAATAGCCAAGACATGGAAACAACCTAAGTGTCCATTCACAGATGCATGGATAAAGATGTGGTGTATATATGTATAATGGAATATAATTCAGCCATAACAAGGAAGCAAATCCTGCCCTTTGGGACAACATGGATGAAACTTGAGGGCATTATGCTAAGTGAAATAAGTCAGGCAGAGAAAGACAAATACTGAGTGATCTCAGTTATGTAAAATAACCAAATTCATAGAAACCAAGAGTAGAATGGTGGTTGTCAGGGACTGGGGGGTGAGGGAAAGGGAGAGATCTTGGTCAAAGGATATAGACTCCCAGCTATAAGATGCATAAGTCCTGAGGATGTAATGTACAGCGTGGTGATTAGTTATCAAGACTGTACAGTATACTTGAAAGATGCTAAGAGAGTAGATCTTAAATGTTCTTACCACACACACACTAACTATGTGAAGTAATGGATGTGTCAACCTTATTGTGATAATCATCTTACAATATATATCAAATATATCAAATCATCAAGATATGCACCAGAAACCTACACAATGTTATATGTCAAATATATTTCAATCAAGCTGAAAAAACAGACACACAGGTACAGGAGGAGCTGCTAGATGCCGTCATGGTGTTTTGTGTTTCTTTGTTTAAATCAGTCTCCCCATGATAAGCGGGGGACAGGGGGTCTGTCCTGTTCATTGCTCTATCCCCAGAGCCCAGCACACAGTAGGTGCTTAATCGACATGGGCCGGAAGAGTTGTGAATTGTAGTGACATAATGCTAAAGTGATCTCTTAAAATGAAATCAGATCATGTCCCCTGCTTAAAACTCTCTGATGGCTTCCTGTCCCACTTAAAATTCATAAGGCTGGAGGGAGCAGGGAGTGGGGAGTTAGTGTTTCATGGGGACAGTGTTTCAGTTTGGGAAAATGAGAAAGTTCTGGAGATGGATGGTGGGGATGGCTGCACGACAGTGTGAATGTACTTAATGCCACTGAGCAGTACACTTAAAAATGGTTCAAGTGGTAAATTTGATCGTATATGTTATTTACCACAATTAAAAAAAAAAAATTGTACTCCTCACTGGTGAGGCCCTGCCTGCCTGGGGTCCTGTGCTCCTCTCCCTCCTCATCTCCAGCTGCTCCCCTTTCACTCACCTAGTGTGGCAGCTCCAGGCATACTCCAGGAGGGCCTGGGCCCTCCTCCAAGCTTGTTCCTACCGCAGGGCCTTTGCACTGGCTGTTCCCTCTGCCTAGAACACTCTGCACATCTCCCCACAGCTGCTCCTTCTAGCCCATCTTATTTCAGCTTACATGTCACCTCCTCTGGCAGGCTCTCCTCAACTCTCCCCCCCCATACACAGTCACCCCCTACCTAACACATTATCTGGCTTTTTCTTCATTACACATATCGCTAAGTCAAATCAAGTCCTAATTTGCTTGTATGTGGTTGGTCTTCCCCATTAGGCTGCGAACTCCATGAGGACAGGGGTCTTTGTCTCCACACAGTGGCTGGCACACAGTAGGTGCATAATAAATTTTTGCTGAAGGACCAGAGACTGGCCCCCATCCAGATGAAGACTGGGACCCCCGCAACTCTCCACATTTCCACACCCAGCTCCCCATCATTCTGTTTGCTGCAGTGACCCAGCCAGGACTCTCCCGGGTGCTCCCAACTGCCCCAGGCCAGGCCAGGCCACTGTCCAAGTCCCACCCCCAGGAGACAGAGCAGACCCAGAGCCTTGGGGGCCGGTGGTTGTAAACAGTTTTATTGACGGGGGGTTGGGGGAGGCAAACTCCAGAGAGGGTCCAGGACTCTCAGCTGGCCACTCAGCTGGCATGCATGGTCAGCTGGAGGTCAAGGGGGAGGTCACAGAGGACGGGTGGCATGGGACCCTCTGAACACCCTGGGGCCATATTTACAGGGGGGCCCGCCCGCCTTCGCCATCCCCCAGACCGCCCGAGCCCTTACACAGCCGCCAATACGACTTCTGGGCAGGCGGTCCCGACCCCCTGCCTGAAACCCCTTCCTCATCACCCCTCAAACTCCTAACCGGCACCTTGGAGGCCCCCGGCTTTCTGGAAGCCCCGGCGTCGGCTCAGCCAACGCCCAGGCCGCTGGGGCCTCCGCGCTCGCACACACACACACCGCACGTGGCCGCCCCCACGCACACGCCGCAGCAGCCCGCGGGCACACGCGCACGCCTCCCTCCCCTTCCCGGCCCCTTGCACACGGACACGGCATGCACACATACACACACACACACCCCCACACACGCCAGGGGCCGGGTCGAGGAGGGGCCTCTGGGTGGGGCGGGGGGGAGCTGGGGTCTGCAGATGTGCCCCCTCCCCTTCCCACCGCCAAGCCCCCGGCCGTCACCCCGAAAACGGAGTTGTGCAATTGGTTAGAAAACTGCAAAAGAAACGCAAATTGGAAAACAAACCAAAAATCCACGCGCAGAAGGTCAACCTCAAATCCACAGCACATTCCGCCCGCCCGCCCGCCTGCCCCAGACCGCCTCAGGGTCCTGCGGCCCCGGGGCGCGGCGGGGCGGGGAGCCGAGCCCCTTGTGCTTCCGGGCGGCGGAGGGCGCCCCCCACCCCTCGCGGCTGGGCCGGGGGTCTGAGCACCCACTCGGAGCTGGCCCGGTCTCTCGCTCCTGGTTCCCGTGGCTGGCACCGCCGAGGCGCGCGGCCCCGGCCTAGGGCACGGGGGGCGCAGTCCTGTCCGGGCCCCCGTACGAGAGGAGGTGGGCCAAGTCCGTGCCGGGCCGGGCGTGGCGGCCGCGGGGCCGGGCCTCGCCGCTGTTGATCGTGTGCGTGCGGCGCAGCGCGGCGGCGGGCGGGGCGTGCGCGCCCGGCCTCCGGAGGCTGCCGGTGGGCGGTGGGCTCCAGGGCCGAGGGAGGCCGTCGGCGGCGGAGCTCGGGTCCGAGGGGCCCGTGGGCGCCGACACCACCCGCCGGCGGTCCGGGCTGGCGTGGGGGGTGAGCGGGAAGTCGCCGTGGGAGGCGCGGCCGGGCCGCGCGACGAAGAGGCGGGCGTCGGGGGCCGGCTCGCCGGGCGCTGGGGGCGGCTCGGGGGCGCGGGCGGGGGCCAGCAGCAGGAGGGAGGATGAGACGGAGGCCGTGAGCAGCGCGTGGCCGTGCTCCCAGGCGCGGGGGCCCAGGGCGTGCGGGTGCGGGGTGGGCAGGCGCTTCTGGGGCAGCGGCGTCTGCTCGGGCGTGGGCAGCAGCCCCGAGTCCAGGTCGTGGGGGCCGCCCTGCAGCAGCGTGGCCTTGGCCCACCCGTTCTGCATCAGGGGCGCCAGCAGGGCCTCGGGGGGAACCCCGGGCCCGCCGCCGCCCACGGCCCGGCCCCCGGGGCCGCCCGCCCGGCGCTCGCCCAGGCGGCTCACGCTCAGCACGGCCTCGCCGCCCCCGTGCGCCAGGATGGCCTCCTTGTCCTTGCGGCGGGCCAGCTCGCGCCGCTCGCGGAGCCCCACGTACCAGCCCACGCTGAAGCCGGACACCACGGCGCCCACCACGAAGGCCGCCACCGACGACGTCACCAGCAGGTTCACCGACACCAACCCGGCGCGCTCCTCCGAGAGGCTGGCCCGCAGGAGTCCTGGCCGGGAGGGCGGCGTGTGAGGGGCCCGGCCGGGGACGGTCCCCTGCGCACCTCTCGCGGCCTCCGGCTGGTCTACCCACTCAACGTCTGTCTGCTTCTCTGCTTCGTGGCGCCTCTGTGACCCTTTAAACGCCCGTCTGCCCATCTCTCTGTCCCCTGGCATCTGTCTTAAAGTTTGTCTGCCCATCTGTCTGTCTCCTGGTCTCTCTGCGGTCCCCAGCGCCCCCTCGCCATCTGTCGGTCCTTTTCCCACTTCCCTACCTGGAGGGGTACCCTGCCCTTCCCAAGCCCTGACGGAAGCCAGTACCCCCCCCCCCCGTTGGGCATGGGCGGCAGAGGGTTTGAGAACCCTGGAGGACCAGGACTCCGAATCCCCAGGCCTCCTCCCCTCTCCCCCGCTTACCTGTACAGTCCCCTAAGCCTGAGGTGCTGGCCCCGGACACGTCCTGCTCAAAGGTGGCTCTGATGAGGGCAGGGGGGCAGAGAGGCGCAGTCAGCAGAAACCCCTCGCACAGAGCTGTGGTTGGGGGGGGCTCCCGATCATCACGTGGGTCACATACCCGCCCCCCACCTCCCTCGTCCCCCAGTACCTGGTGCCGGGGCTGAGGAAGATGCAGGAACCATCCGGGGCCCAGCCGCAGTAGGGGTCCTGACTGCCAATACAGTTCCTGGAGCAGACGAGGGGCCCGGAGGGCAGATCAACCACAGTCCCTTCTGAGGCACCTCTTACTGTCAACTCTGGGAGTTCTCAAGGCACGTCTTAGTGGTGGGGGCTATTCCGTCCCCATTTTACAGATGAGAAAACTGAGGCTCAGGGAAGTTTACTTTTGCCCAAGGGACAGAGCCAGGGTTGGAGCCGAGGCAGGCTTGCCCCTGAGTCTGTGCTTTGGGTGTGTGCTATGGCATCATTATTGCCAAGTCGGCGGGCACAGGGTCGGGTGCTCCGTGTGGAGGGCACACTGTGAGTCCAGAGATGTGCCAGTGTTTTATCTGCATGTGATCTTCCCACCCATTTTATTTATTTTATTTTATTTTTTGGCTGTGCCACGCGGCATGTGGGATCTTAGTTCCCCGACCAGGGATTGAACCCGTGCCCCCTGCAGTGGAAACGCGGAGTCTTAACCACTGGACCGCCAGGGACATCCCTCCCACCCATTTTGTCTTTTTCTTTTAATTTTAAAAAATTTATTTTATTATTATTTTTTATTTTTGGCTGCGTGGACTCTCTAGTTGTGGCACGTGGGCTTAGTTGCCTTGCTGCATGTGGGGTCTTAGTTCCCCGATCAGGGCCTGAACCCATGTCCCCTGCATTGGAAGGCGGATTCTTAACCACTGGACCACCAGGGAAGTCTCTCCCACCCATTTTAGAGGCAGCCAAACAGCTGTCTCCCTGGTCCCCAGCTTCTGCTCCTGCTGCTATTAGAAATGTCAATCACATCCCATCCTGCTCTGCCCATAGACCTCCAGGGCTCCCACCTCACTCCAGGGGTGGGGGAAGGAGCCCAAGTACTCCCCACAGCCCACAGACCCTGCACGACCTACCCCCCGCCCCGTCCCCTCCCTGACCTCCCCTCCTCCCTCTATCCCCCTCGCTCATTTTGTTCCAGCTACACAGGCCCCCTCTCTGTTCCGCCAACACACCAGGCCCAGTCCTGCCCCAGGGCCTTTGAACATATTCTGCCCTCTGCCCTGCTCATCGTTCAGTGAGTCAGGATGCTGTTGGGGCCTGGACTTGAACTTGACTCTCTCCCTCTTCCTGTGCTCACCTCCCCTCACTTCCCCTGCCCACAGCTGGCCCGGGAGTACTCACTTCATGCATCCTGAGTATTGCTGGCAGCGCGCCACGGGCACTCGGACCACACAGCGGGGGAAGGCCGCCAGCAGGCCGCCCGAGGCCGCATCCAGCTCCAGGCTCAGCAGCCGCTGCCCTGCCTCGCCACCCCCAGAGCGTCCACACCTGGGGGTGAGCAGATTGGTAAGACTCAAGGGGCACGCCCTATCTCCCTGCCCACTGGCCCTGTCCCTTGACCTCTGCCCGGCCTCACCTGTCCGGCCGGTAGGTCTCAAACTCCTCCAGGAAGACACTGGGCCCGGTGGTGCCCGAGGCACTGGCGTTGGGCCAGACAAGGAACTTGAGGACAGTGCCCGCCTCAGAACCCAGGAAGACGACAGTCTGGTTGCCCCAGGGGCCAGCACCCACGTCCACGGCCACTCGCGTCAGCTGGTACCTGGGGCCAGGGTTGGGCAGAGGTCAGGCTGCCTCCCAGCCTCCTGGGGTCCTGGACACACTCAGAGACACCACCCACGCCCGGCAAGGTGGACATGGGCGTGGCTCCAAGGGGGCACATCACGGAGAGAAACAGACCCCCAAACCCGACTCCTACCTGGGCCTGCCTGTCTCTCTCCCTGTCTCCCTCCATCTCTCTGTGTCAGATGGTCTCTCTCTCCCTCTCTCTGTGTCTCCCTCTGTCTCCATCTTTCTGGGCAGCCCCGGAGCCACATGCCCAGCTGTCTTGAGTGTCCGCCTCCCCCCGTCGTGTCCAAAGTTGGCCCTGTGCTCCCTCCTTGCCCACCACCCTGGCTAGGGCTCTCCTTCCCACCCAGGCTCGGCCACCAGGACCCTGGCCCCGTGTAGGGACTGACCGCATCAGAGTCCGAACAATCCAGGGCGCGTGGCCCAGTGAGGGCACTGCCTCGTCCATCAGGGGGTGTGTCTTGACGAAGTTGAGGATCTCGTCCGGGAAGGCGCTGGAGGCATTGTACTGCATGCCGGGAGCTGCACAGCACCCGGGCCTGGGTGGGGACGAGGGGGTGGTCAGGGTGGACATGGAGGCCCCCACATAGGGGCTCTGATTCACCCGGGGACCTGCTGCCCTGCCCAAAGGGCCTCGGTTTTCCCCACGTGCATAATGGGTACAGCTGAACTCGGCAACAGCTATTGAAATAACTAACTGCCTGGAAGTCGCAGCCCTTGGTCCAGGGTCAGGATCCTACCCAGGCACCCATCTCAGGGTCGAGGGGGCTCTCACCGGGGCCGTGGCACCTGGTCCTCTGGCACGGGTGTCCAGATGGACTCAGGGGACTTCTGCTCACGGAAGCGGCCCTCAAACACGGCAGCCACCTGTGTCATGTCAAAGGCGCAGACGGCCGAGCCGGGGATGCTGTGGGTGGGGGCAGATGAAAGGGAGCAGTGAGCCTGGTGGGGGCGGCGGGGGCGACTGCCCTGGGCAAGCAGGTGGAGGAGTGTTTGTCCTCCGGAGCTGTCACATGTTCAGTTACCTGGGCCAGAGGTTGCTGCCCCCCCCCACCCCCCGTCCAATCCAGTCACTCCACCTGCTGAACAGTTCTCAGACTGGATCATAGTTCAGCCCCTCCACAGCCACCCGTGTCCAGGCCCCCCTTTGTCACTTGCCTGGATATCCAGTCTCCCAGGTGCCACTCTTGCTCCCTTTCAACCTATTCCCCAGGGAGTTTTCCAAAAACGCAAACCTGGTCTCTCTTCTGCTCCTTACTCTCCCATGGCTCCCTAGTGCTCTCAGGATAAAATCCAGGCTTCTCCCCACAGCCCGTCACCTCCCTGCCCTCATATCCTCCACTCTCCCCTTTGCTTCCCTCCACGCCAGCCACACGGGCCTCCTCCCTATGGTTTAAACATAGCAAGCTCATTGCAGCCTCAGGGCTTTTGCACAGGCTGTTCTTCCAACTTGGAATGCTCTTCCCGCTTCTTCCATCTCACAACCATTGATGCCTCCTCCAGGAAGCCCTCCCCGACTCCTCCTCCAAAGGCAGAGGATGAGGACGCCCCCCCACCCCCATCTGCCAAGTTCTGGCCAGAGGGCCTCAGAGGGTCAGTGTCTGGCTTGGTGCCCCCTGGCCTGGGACCGAGGCCTCCCGGGAGTCCAATCTTGCCCAGTGCAGGACCCAGGGAATATGTGGTGAGGTAACATGGGAACTCTATGCCCGTGCCCACCCGGTGCTCCCAGTCTGCTCCCGACGGTGCCCGCTGACCTGTTGCTGGGCGTGGAGAAAACAGCAAGGACCACGGGCCGGCCCCCCAGGCTGACCACGCCCGTGACGGCCCGCAGCACGTTGAAGTAGAAGTGGGAGTCCCCTGGCACCGAGCAGTTGAGCCGTGCCTTCAGGAACGACGTCCACTGCTTCTCCAGCACGCGAGGGGAGCCGCCCACATCATTCTTGCACACCCGGGCCACACGGGACACCACCACCTGGCACATCAGCAGGCGGGGGGGGGGGGGCCTGAGCCCTGTGTTCTGCAAGGCCTGCCCGCAGGTCGCACTGCCCGCTACCCAGGATGGGATGCAGGAGCCTGGCCCCGGGTCACTGTGGGTGCCCCAGCCAGTCACCCTAGCCCCCTGAGCACCAGATTCCCCAGCGAAATGTGGGGATGACGATGATCACAGCCACCACCACAAGCATAATCATCATCGCTTCCACTTACAGATCACTCACTAAGTACCAGGCACTTTATCCTCCTCATCTCTCACGTTCCTCCCAAAGCTCTACAGAGGAGGGCCTACTGATATCCCCATGGTATGGAGGGGAAACTGAGGCACAGACAAAGGAAAGTGACCAAGGCCCAAGGTCACACTAGTAGTAAGTGGCAGTCTGTGCACTTAAATGTCTCCATGGATTGAGGGATGGGATGGATGGATGGATGGATGAGTGGATGGATGGATGACAGTGAAGATAAGGAAGAAGGAGATAATCAACTGATGGATGAATGGGTGTGTGGATGAATGGGTGGATGGATGGATGGTTGGATGAGTAAATGGGTGTGAGTCCGCATGAATGGATAGATGGGTAGATGAACGGGTGGGTGGATGGATGGATGAAAGGATGGATGGGTGGACAGATGGATAGATGGATGTGAGTGTGGATGAGTGGAGAGATGGGTAGAGGAATGGATGAATGGATGGATGGAAAGGCAGATGAAGGAGGTAATGACAGATCAGTGGATGGGTGGATCCATGGGTGGATAGAAGGTTGAATGGAGTGGATGTGCAGGTGATGAGAAGGAGATGGGATAGATAATTGGATTATAGAGGGGTGGGCAGGTAGAGGGAGAGATGGATGGTAGATGGATGAGCTGATCAGTAGGAGGATAGATCAATGGATGGTTAGGTGTATGAATGAATGGATGGGTAGGTGTATGAATGGATGAAGAAGTCAATGAGTGGGAGGTGGGTGGATGGATATATGGGTGCATGGAAGGGTAGATGAGTGGACGGATGGATGGAGGATGGCTGAGTCAGGGGGTGGGCGGATGGATAGATAAGTGGTTTGATTGGAAGTGTGGGTGGGCTGAAGAACAGATAGATGGGTAGGTGAGAGGGCGGCTGAGTGGGAGAGTGAGTTGGCAGACAGATGGGCCGTTGAGGAAGGATGGATAAATGATGGTAGATGGGTGGGTGGACGGGCGAACAGCAACGGCATTGGGACTGCATTCAGGGGTGTATCTGACTTCAGACCCGGGACCCTCACCCAGGGCTGCTCCAGAAATGTCTTCAAGCCCCAGGGGCCTGGACCCGGCTGGAGTGGAGGGCCCTGAGGACCAGAGGGACCCTCTTGCCCCAGGTGGAGTTTCATGGACCCACCTCTGCTCCCCACTTCCCGAGATCAGAGCCTCTCAGCTGCATGCCCCACTGCCTGGGCCTCTTTGGGAGGGGAAATGGGGCCCTACCTTTTCCAGGTAGTTAAACTCCATTGCGATCTCCCGGAAGAAGAAGTAGATGTGGCTGCCCCACTCCACCACGTGGACAAAGTAGGGCTCTGGAGGAGAGGAGGGGTCAGAACTCAGCCCGTGACAGGAGAAAGGGGGTTTCTGGGGCTGGGAACACAGTAGCCTGGGTGGCTGGCTGCTTTTACAGTGAAGGGGGGAATATCAGCTGATTACCCAGGCAAAATAAAAGAGACCAAAGTTTTGGGGGTTTTTTGGAGGGAGTAGGTGTCAGAATCCTAAAATCACTGTGTCTTCTTTCCACAGACAGCAACATCTACTATTTTGTCACCTTCCTCCCTCATGTGTTGAGCTGAGCTCCTACCATACCGCTCGTGCTGTTCCATTTCGGGTTACTAAGCCACCCATTTCCAGCAAGTTCTACTTTAGATCCAACTTAAATCTTTCCTCTAACTTTATCTTCAAAGAGGTTAGTAGGTTCCAAAGATGAGATGGGAGTTCCCTGCCTGTCTCCTCTGGGACTGTTATTCTGGTGGGGGAATTTGATGAATGTCAGCCCTACCAGGTCTGCCCCTATCGCCCCACCTTTGAACCACTTGGAGTCGTGTTTCACGGTGCGCAGAGTGGGCCGGTCCCCGAGGCTGCGGTAGATGACGGCGTCGATGGCTAGGAAGTCGGTAACCGTGGCTGTGAAGAGCATCCCTTCTGGATGGGGGTGAGTCAGGGGGAGGCAGGTGAGAGATTAGATCACAGAGGCCGGAGGCTGGGTGGGTCAAAACTTGACTTCAAGACTGAGCCCTGAGCCTAAGTGAGCCCGCAGCCCCAGGCTGAGCCCCAACCCTGCTGAGGCCCTGACTTCAGGCTGATCCCCAACTCCTCCGCTCATCCCCAACCTCGGCTGAGCCCTGCCCTTGAGATTCTGCCTGTTTCATAGCTGGAGGGATGGTCTCCCAGCCACCTTCTAAATGACCTGACTCCAAGAGTGGAAAATGCCATGTCTTGCTGGGGACTGGGGCCCCATCAGATGGTCAGAGTTGGGGGCACTCACCAGAGAAGAGGGCAACATTGGCGTGTTTGGGGTCGTATGGGCAGCGGGCCATGCCGCTGATGTTGTCCCCGAGGGGCTGCAGTGTGTCCATCTGCAGGGGGGACAGGGACTGAGTGACAGAGCTCCTGTCTATACCTAGCAACCCCTGGCTCCCCCAGCCACCCCCTCCAAGGGGAATCCTGGCGCCACCTTGGATGTTGTGTGACTTGGTCAGTCATTTAACCTCTCTGGGACTCAATTTACTGATCTGTAATAAATGGGTCTGAATCGATCCTAATTCATCCTATAACTGGTTTGTAGTTTAAGTTGCTGCAGCCTGTACAGGCCTCCTTTGGAAGCCTCCTCTGGAGCTCCGGGTGAGGGGCCTGGGAGGCCATATCCAGTAAGGCTTCCTGTAGGAGACGATGTGGCCTGGGGATAGGGTATGACCAGTGGAGGGCCGGTAAGTAAAGGCGTGGAGGTTGAACCTGGGCAGTCAGGGCTTCGAAGAGCGTTGACTCACGCTGTAGTTGGCACACACGGGGTTGAAGGCATTGGAACCACACACGAAGAGGGTGGATTCGTCCCGAAGTAGAAGCACCTTTACAAAATTTCGACACTCGCCCTGGATTGGGGCGGCGGGAAGAGAGAAGCCAGGGTGGGTGTGGTCACGGGTGTGGGCGGGGCCAGGGCAGAGGCGGGGCCTGCAAGGAGGGGCCAGGGATGTGGGCGTGGCAAAATCAGGGGGCTAAACTAGGACTAGGCTGGGGGGCGAGGCCATGACTAAGGGAGGGGCCCAGACAGGGAAATAGGGCACTTGAAGGGGTGGAGCTATAGCAAGACGAGGGCTAAGGGCACAGCCACGACTGAGGACCACCTTGGGGGGCGTGGCCAGGCTCTGGGAGTAGCCATGGCAACACCAGGGCCCTGGCTTAGAATGAAAGCAGATTTGCCCTGGGGGGTGGCCAGGACGGATTGGGGCGTGGTTGGAGGCGTGGCCAGGGCTGATGGAGGCGTGGCCAGGGCTGATGGAGGCGTGGCCAGGGCCCACTTACCTCCTGCTTGCCCTTCATCCGACACACGTTGATGTCGCTGGGGTTGGAGCGCCAGGTCAGCTTCTGGGACACAGAGAGCTGGTGAGGTGAGCGGGGGTCCTTGACAGCCCTAGGAACCCTGCTAAGCAGGCCCGAATCCACCTTGCTCCCCAGCTCAGTGTCCGGGCCCCCCCTCCCGCCGCACCCCCTCCTCACCCGCTGGTACCGCAGCTCCATGGACGTGGGGGGCTCCAGCTCCACCCGGTACAGATTGTCTCTAGAGGAGGGGTGTAGTTAATGAGATCGGAGAGCCTCCCCTCCCCCCCCACTACTCTGACAGCAGACGTGAGGTCCAACACGTGCCAAACAGGGGCGTGCCAGCGCCTCTGCCACGTGCAGCTCCGCATGTGCATGCCCTAACACGCCTCCTCGTGCCCTAAAGTGAGCCACGGGTTCTAGCACACCCCACATGTCTTACCACGCCACCTCACGCTTACATACCCCATGGCCTACACCCAACACAACGCGCTGTCTGATGCCTTTACATCCGCTGTCCCCCCCTCAGCACCCCTCAGTCTCCCCCAGGCTCTCACCCCTCCCCCCATGCCGCAGAAACTGCCCTAATCAAGGTCACTGGCCCCTGTTAAGTCCAGCGGTCACTTCTCTGTCCTCCTCCCCCTCTCCACAGCGTCTCCCCTGGCCAGTGCACCCTCCTCCTGGGAACTGCATCCTCACTGGGTCCCTGGACCCTGCACTTGCCTGGCTTCCCTCCCACCTCTCCGGGCCCTCCTCTCTCCCTGGTGGGCCCACACCTGGGTCCTCTGGCCTCTTCCCTCCCCCATCCATACCCCTCCTGGGCCGCGTTGTCCACTCTCAGGGCTGGAACCACGTCTCTGCCCGGATGACACCCACAGTCCTGTCTCCAGCCAGGGCCTCCCCTGAGCTCCAGATTTGGGGTCCAGCTAACCCTCAAGGTCTCCACGAGGGGGCTCAAATGTGTCTCATACTCTGTCTCACACTCAGCTTGGCCACACAGCACCCGACCATCCCCCAAATCTGCTCCCGCCCTGTCCACCATCTCGGCTGAGGCAACTCTATCCCCACGACGTGGGAGTCACCTTCAACTCCCTTCTCCTTCCCTCCCAATATGTCACCTCTGCCTTCAGTATCTAGCGAGGGTTCACCCACTTCTCACATCCTCTATGACCACCACCCTAGTTCAGCCCCCATTACTGCCCACCTGGACCAGCATTGTCCCCTCTGCCCTAGTCTAGTGGCTCCTGCCCTCACCAGTACAGTCTGTCCTCCCCCAGCCGCCACCGGAGGGCACCTGTGAGCACCTGAGTCAGGTCCTGTCCCTCCTCTGCCCACAGCCCTCCAGGGTCCCACCTCCCTTGGGGGTAAAAGCTCAAGTCCTCCCCTGCAGCCCACAAGGCCCTGCCCTCCCTGCCCCGTCCCTTCCCTGCCCTCCCCTCCTCCTTCTCTCCCCCTCACTCACTCTGCTCCAGCCACATGGGCCTCCTTGCTATCCCTCCACCATGCCAGGCAGAGTCCGGCCCCAGGACCTTTGCACGGGCTGTGTCCTATGCTCTGACTTCTCCCTCTCCCCCAGATTTCCTTATAGCTGGCTCCTCATCATTCAGGTCTCAACTCAAATGTCACCTTCTCAGAAAAGCCTTTGGGGTGCCACTTCAGCACCCCCTCTAGCACCCAGTGAATTTTGACCAAACATCTGTCCCTACCTGGTAACACATCATAGCAAGCTCTGGGCTCCAACCACACCCAGAGTTCAGCACCCTTAAAAATCCCACCCCAGGGACACACATTCACACTCCAGCCAAACAACAGGCCCCAGCATGCAAACCTCCCTAAAATGCTACCACCTACTCCCCCACACCTCACCCTGCACACTCTGCCCGACAGTCCCTCGTACCTGTCCCCGATGAAGAGCGTCCTGTTGACCCGCAGAACCCGCTGGATGTTGAGGTCGTCGGTGCCCTCTGTGGGGGTCAGGTGTCCTGGCCCACTGCCCACGAACACGGGATAGTGGTTCAGGTCTGGGGAGAGGGCGAGGAGGGGTGTGATCCAGGGCCAGGGTGAGCCTGGCCTGCTGAGCCCCGGGGGGAGGGGGCAGCAGATCCAGCTGAGGAGCAAGACCCTCCCTCGGGACTCCCGCTCTTCAGGCCCCCCACTCACAGTCCCTGGGGGCCACGCTGAGTGGCGGCGGCTCCTCGGGGAAGAGGCCGTGGGAGCCTCCCAGTAGCAGCAGCAGGAGCAGTAGGGCCTGGCGGGGAGGGGGCGCTCGCGGGGTCCGCATGGCGAGGTCAGGGCGACAGGAGGTGACACCTGCGAGCGAGGGGCCATGCGGTGAGCCGTGTGGCTTGCAGTCCCCACTGCTGCCAGCAGAGGGAGCGCGAGAGCCGCGGCGGCGGGGACCTTCAATTTCCAGAAAAATTCCCCATTGGGGGGTAATCATTTAAAAATAACAACAATCATGGCGATAACAATAACACCAGCACTTATTAATTACCAGAACAACTTTCTGACCACATTTTAGTGAAAGCTCAGGAACCGGTTTCTAACAAAAAATGGATAATCATGAGAATATTTATTTTAAAAATTAAATGATTTTAAATTAAAAATTAATAATAATAATAGATAAACAGGGACTTCCCTGGTGGCGCAGTGGTTAAGAATCCGCCTCCCCCTTGGGCTTCCCTGGTGGCGCAGTGGTTGAGAATCTGCCTGCCAATGCAGGGGACACGGGTTCGAGCCCTGGTCTGGGAAGATCCCACATGCCGCGGAGCACCTGGGCCCGTGAGCCACAATTACTGAGCCTGCGCGTCTGGAGCCTGTGCTCCGCAACAGGAGAGGCCGCGATAGTGAGAGGCCCATGCACCGCGATGAAGAGTGGCCCCCGCTTGCCACAACTAGAGAAAGCCCTCGCACAGAAACGAAGACCTAACACAGCCATAAATAAATAAGTAAATAAATAAATAGATAGATAGATAGATAGATAGATAGATAAATAAATAAAATTAAAAAAAAAAAAAGAATCCGCCTCCCCAAGAGGGAAGAGATATGGGGACATATGTATATGTATAACTGATTCACTTTGTTATAAAGCAGAAACTAACACACCATTGTAAAGCAATTATACTCTAATAAAGATTAAAAAAAAAAAAAGAATCCGCCTCCCAATGCAGGGGACATGGGTTCGAGCCCTGGTCCGGGAAGATCCCACATGCCGAGGAGCAACTAAGCCCGAGCGCCACAACTCCTGAGCCTGGGCTCTAGAGCCCACGAGCCATAACTACTGAGCCCACGTGCTGCAACTACTGAAGCCCACGCGCCTAGAGCCCGTGCTCCGCAACAAGAGAAGCCACCGCAATGAGAAGCCTGCGCACCGCAACGAAGAGTAGCCCCTCCTCACTGCAACTAGAGAAAGCCCGTGTACAGCAACGAAGACCCAACACAGCCAAAAATCATAAATAAATAAATTTATTTAAAAAAAATAAACATTTTAAAACATATATTTATAAAAAATTCAACCTCAAAACATATGTTTTAAGAATTCTTAGAATTAAAGCACAAAAACCTTAAAATGAAAGTCTCAAAAAACAAAAATTCAAAGGCTCTTGGAATTTTATAAACCACAATCTGGGAACTGCAGTACTTTAGAATGCAGACTATTCTAGCTGGCCAGGGACCTCAGAGGCCCCGGTAAGTCTGACTTCCTTCCCGATAACAGCCTTTCTGCTCTCTCCCGGAATACCTCTGTGACAGGAGCCTCACGACCTCTTCAGGGGGCCTGTTTCCCGCTCCCGCTCAAGGGGATTTGAAGAAACTTCCAGGTGTGTAGAGTGGAGACCACCCCCCACCCGTCCCAAGTGATGATCTGGTGGGCGGTGTGAGCAGAACTCACCCTCTGGAACCCAGCCCTCCACGCCCCTTCCAGAAGGAGTGCAGTCCGGAGGCCCCAAGAAGACACCCGCAGCCTCCGGGCAAGCCCCGTGCCTCAGTTTCCCCGTCTGAGCAGCAGGTACATCTCCGAGCCCTGCCCCAGCCTCGGGGTGCGGGGATCCTGAACCCGTGGAGGTGGACGTGAGGCGGGAACTTTGGCCCTGGAACGCCTGCCTCTGAGGATTCAGGGCCAAAAAACAGGAAGGCCTTGCGTGCAACAGCGGAGTTTCCTCTCTGTGACCCTGAACTTCCAGGATTTGTGACTCAGCGGACGCCAGCATCTCACGTGTGCGCGGATCTGGCTCTACTTCCTTAAGAGTTTCCTTCCCCGGCTCCTCCCCTTCTTAGCAACGTCCCGTGGCTCCCAGCGGCCCCCGAGCCAGGCCCCAGACACTGCATTCAAGACCCACAACGGGATCACCAGCCCCGCTGCTGCCTACCCCACCCTACAAGCTTCCTCCCTACAACACCTGCCGGGGCACCCCGCCTCTGGTGTTCTGTCTGCTCTGTTCCTTCTTTTTCTTTTCTAAAGATTGATTGATTGATTGATTGATTGATTGATGTATTTATTTACCTGCCAGGGCACCCCAGCTCTGGTGTTCTGTCTGCTCTGTGCCTTCTTTTTTTTTTTTTAAGATTTATTTATTTACTTATTTGTTTGTTTATTTATTTATTTATTTATGGCTGCGTAGGGTCTTCGTTGCTGGGCGTTGGGCTTTCTCTAGTTGCGGCGAGCGGGGGTTACTCTTCCTTGTGGTGCGCAGACTACTAATTGCGGTGGCTTCTCTTGTTGTGGAGCACAGGCTCTAGCTGCGCGGGCTTCAGTAGTTGCGGTGCGTGTGCTCAGTAGTTGTGGCTCGTGGGCTCTAGAGCACAGGCTCACTAGTTGTGGTGCACAGGCTTAGGTGTTCCGCAGCATGTGGGATCTTCCTGGACCAGGGCTTGAACCCGTGTCCCCTGCATTGGCAGGAGGATTCCTACCCACTGCACCACCAGGGAAGTCCCTAAACATTTTTTTAACATTGTGGTAAAATGTATAACAAAGTTTGCCATCATAACCATTTTTTAAAAAAAATAAATTTATTTATTTTTGGCTGTGTTGGGTCTTCGTTTCTGTGTGACGGCTTTCTCCAGTTGCGGCAAGTGGGGGCCACTCCTCATCGTGGTACGCGGGCCTCTCACTGTCACGACCTCTCCCGTTGCGGAGCACAGGCTCCAGACGTGCAGGCTCAGTAGTTGTGGCTCATGGGCTTAGTTGCTCCGCGGCATGTGGGATCTTCCCAGACCAGGGCTCGAACCCTTGTGCCCTGCATTGGCAGGCAGATTCCCAACCACTACGCCACCAGGGAAACCCCATCTTAACTATTTTTAAGTGGCACTAAGTATATTCATTCTTGTGCAACCATCCCCACCATCCATCTCCAGAACTTTCTCATCTTCCCAAACTGAAACTCTGTCCCCATTAACTGACTTCCCATCCCCTCCCCCAGCCCCTGGTCCCCACCATCTACTTTCTGTCTCTATGGCTGTGACTCCTCTAGGGACCTCACATAAGTAGAATCAGACAGTATTTGTCCTTTTGTGTCTGGCTTATTTCACTGAGCATCATGTCCTCAAGGTTCATCCATGTTGTAATGAGTGTCAGAATACCTTGACTTTTTAAGGCTCCGTAATATTCCACTGTGTGGATGGACCACATTTTATTTATCCATTCACCTGTTGATGGACACTGGGGCTGCTTCCACCTTTTGGCTGTTGTGAATGGCTATGAACGTGGGTGTGCAAACATTTCTTTGAGACCCTGCTTTCAATTCTTTTGGGTGTATATGCAGGAATGGAATTGCTGGATCGTATGGTGATTCTATGTTTAACTTTTGGAGGAACTGCCATGCTCTTTTCCACAGCGGCTTTTACATTTTACATTCCCACCGGCATTGCCCATGCGTTCCAATTTCTCCTGCCAACACTATTTTCTGTTTTATGATAGTAGCCATCCTAATGGGTGTGAGGTGGTGCTCTGTGCCTTTTACCCCATGTCTTATCAGAATAATATTTAACTTCAGAAACTTCAGGACAACAGCTTCCACTCATGGGCCATGCAGCATTGTGGTGAGGGGAGGGGCTCCAAGGCCATAAGGGTTCAAATCCCAGCTCTGCTATGTACATGCTGTGTGACCCTGAACAGGTCACTCCACCCCTCTGGGCCTCAGTTTTCTCATCTGTGCAATGGGCATGGTAACAGTATCGACCTCACAGGCCTGTGGTGTTAGCAAAGTGCCTGGCATGCTGCAGGTGCTCAGTAAATGCTAATTATTATTATTATTGTTGTTGCTGTTGGTATATTGAGTATCAGAGGCCGGGCTGGGTAGTTTCCAGGAATTGCTTCATGGAGACCCCTGATGGCTCTAGTACGGTTGGTATAACATTCAGCCCATTTTGCCGATGGGGAAACTGACGGGCTGATTGAGGGGCCACGACCCACCAGAGAGGATGTGGCAGCTGGATTGAACCCAGGGCTCTCTGCTACCAGGATTTTGCTCCTGGGGGTTGAGCGTATGAATGGTCATGGCAAGATTAATAACCACCCGTTCCGTCATCCCTCAACCTAGTGAGGCCAGCAGTTACTTAACACCCAGTTCACAGATGGGAAGACTGAGGCCCCAGGTCGGGATGGGACCTCACGGCTCATTTTTTCTCCTGGTTTTCATAACTTTGTGATGCAGCAACTCGGGGCTAGAAGGCTGTTCCCGTCTTCCCTCTGTCCACAGCTGCCCCCAGCCCCTCAGAACCACCCTGGGAACCCTGAAACCCAAACTGGGCTTTTCTTACCAGCCCCATTGTTCCTGAGCCAAAGACAAGGGGGTCGGCCTCCCAGTCCCTCCCCTGCCCTGAGGGCCCCAGAGCCCAGCTCTCACCCCCTACCTGGTCCCCGGGTTTCCAGTCCCGCCCCTTCAGTGTCCTCCTCAAGGTAGCAAAGGGATCTTTCTAGAACCCAAATCTCACTTGTTTCTTCCCTGATCTAAACCAGGGTCTCTCCCCTTCGGCACTGCTGACATTCAGGGCCAGGTCATTCTTTGGGGTGGGGAGGTTCTGGGCGCTGCCAGGTGTGGAGCAGCATTCCTGGCCCCCACCCACTCGATGCCAGGAGCATCCCTCAATTGCGACAACCAAAAATGTCCCCAAACACCACCCAGTATCCCGTGGGGGGCAAAACCACCCCCAGCTGAGAACGTCTGCTCTAAACCCTTCTATGGCTCCCCAGTGCCCTTGAAATGAAGTCCTCTCCCTTCCATCTCCACCTCTGAGCATCTGCACATGCTGTTCCCTCTGCTTGGAACACCTTCCTCCTGCTCCCAGTAACCTGGTGAACACGCTTGCTCGTCAGGTCTCAGACATCTCCTCCAGGAAGACTCCCCAGATCAGCCCGGATTGACTTCCTCTGGGCTCCTGCCTGCCTGTGCAGGAGGGCCCTGCTCACCCTATCTTCCAAATGCCTGGTTAACTGTTCATCTTCCCCACTGGACTCTGAGCTCCCCGAGAGGGCGGGACTGAGTCTGTCTTGGCCACCACTGTGTCCCCACTGCCCAGCATAAGGCCTGGCATACAGTAGAAGCTCAATAAAGAATAAAAGTAGGGCTTCCCTGGTGGCGCAGTGGTTGAGAATCTGCCTGCCAATGCAGGGGACACGGGTTCGAGCCCTGGTCTGGGAAGATCCCACATGCCGCGGAGCAACTAGGCCCGTGAGCCACAATTACTGAGCCTGCGCGTCTGAAGCCTGTGCTCCGCAACAAGAGAGGCCGCGATAATGAGAGGTCCGCGCACCGCGATGAAGAGTGGCCCCCACTTGCCGCAACTAGAGAAAGCCCTCGCACAGAAACAAAGACCATAAATAACAGCCATAAATAAATAAATAAATAAATGAAAATAAACCCGAAGTTTAAAAAAAAAAAGAATAAAAGTAGCAAACACCAGGCACTTGTGATGTGCCATAAGGACCTAAATGAACTCATTTGATCCGTACAACACATTGGAGAGGTGGGTGCTGTGCCCCTTACACAGATGGGGAAACTGAGGCACAGAGAGGCGAAGTCATTTGCCCAAATGGAAACGGTGGAGCCAAGACTGAAACCCGCTCAATCGACATTTGTTAGTTTGACGATCATGCAGAGCTGAATCCCACATGCTCTTTGGGGGAGTCTGGGTCACGTCGGGGCCAACCCACTGCACCTGGCCTCAGTTTACCCCCCTGACCTGGGGTTATAGGAGAGGTGGCACCTCTCCCACCCCTCCAAGACCATCTGCTTCTCTCCATGAAACTCGAGGCGTCTCTGCCAGCAGCTGCCCGGCGCCCACTTGCCCAGAAGTGGCCCCACCGCCGGCCCTGGCACCTGGTCACTGGGAGCCGCACTACCTCCCAACCCCGGGGCCGGGCGTGGGAAGCTGCGTGGCCAGCGTGTGCACCGCTTGGCGTGCAGGGCACCCATGCATCCACGTGTCTGCCTGCCTGCAGCCCTGGAGACGTGCATCCATGCACATGGGGGTGGGAGGGACGGTCATAAAGAGATAGAGGTCCATCCCCAGCCGGGACGGCTCGCGCTGTGGCACAGCCTCTCTGCCTGACCTCCCAACCATCACTCCAAGCCTTGGTACAGTCCCACTATACAGATGAGGAAACTGAGGCAGGGATGGAAACTCCCCCCAGGCCACCCGGCTTCACCCTCCCATCGACCTTCCCAGGTACCATATGGCCTTAGCTACTCTAACTTCGTCAAAAGTTCAAATTTCCTTCTGGAACATTTTTTCCCACCTGGCCAGGGCTACCTGGGCTACCCCAGGGCTTCAGCATACATCTTAGGATCAGCTGGTAAGTTCCAAAACAAATAACATAAAACATAAAACCTGTTAGGATTTTCACCGGAATGGTGCTGAACGCATAGACCAAATTGATCTATTGACGGACAGGCTCCCTGTCTCCGCTAATGGCTCAGGCCCCACCTGGGAGTCACCCCCCACCCTGAACTCCCTTCAGCACCGGCCCCTTCTTTTCTCACCCTCACATCCAATGCCAGCAAGTCCTGTGGGGTCTGCCAAATTCATCCAGAATTCTCACCCCTCACTAGTCTTTTCCCTGGTCGGCCCCCAGCACCTCCTGCCTGGACCCCACAGTCCCCTCCACCCGGTCCACAGCTCCCACCCTTCATCCCCACTCTGTCCTCCCCGCAGCTGCCACCAGAGGGCACGCGTGAGCACCCGAGTCAGGCCCCGCCCCTCCTCTGCCCCCAGCCCTCCAGGGCTCCCACCTCCCTCCCAGTAAAAATCCAAGTCCTCCTGGGGCCCACAAGACCCTGCGCGACCTGCCCCGTCCCCTCCCTGCCGTCCTCTCCTTCCTCTCTCCCCCTCGCTCACTCTGCTCCAGACACGTGAGCCTCCTCGCTGTTCCTCCAACACACCAGGCCAGGTCCTGCCCCAGGGCCTTTGCACGGGCTGTTCCTCACTCCTGAAAGCCTTTTCTCTCAGATACCCACATGGCTCCCTCCTTATTTCAGGTCTCCACCCCCGACCCCTGGACTCTAGCAACCCCTTCCCTCCCCACGCACCCACCTCACACCTGGGGTCCAGTGTCACACTCTCAAAGGGTCCTCTAGACCCTCTGTTACTTCGAATATGGTCCTCGGACCACCAGCAGCAGCAGCCTCACTTGGGAGCGGTTAGAAATGCTGAGTCCTGGGACTTCCCTGGTGGTCCAGTGTTTAAGACTCCGTGCTTCCATGGCAGGGGCATAGGTTCGATCCCTGATCAGGGCAGTTCCACATGCCGTGAGGTGCAGCCCCCTCCCCCCAAAAAAAAGTCTACA
This sequence comes from Eubalaena glacialis, assembly GCF_028564815.1. Taxonomy (NCBI): domain Eukaryota; kingdom Metazoa; phylum Chordata; class Mammalia; order Artiodactyla; family Balaenidae; genus Eubalaena; species Eubalaena glacialis. Next base: position 183,646,171 of record NC_083719.1, on the reverse strand, counting down.
CGGGGATGCCCCCTCCTCCAGGAAGCCTTCTCTAACTGCCTTCCCTGGGGAGCTCCGTTTCCCCGGGCTCCCCCAGCCATGACCCTGCCCTCGGCTCCACCTAACCTCACCAACTTGGGAGCATCTGTGACCAGCTCTGGCTCCTTGTATCCCAAATTGGAAATTATTCATTCACTCATTGGACGAGCAATTACTGAGCACCAGTTGTGTGCCAGACACTGTTCCCAGCATGGGGACGCAGCGATGGCCAAGACAGTTGCAAAGCCCTGCCTTTGGGGGGTTCCCAGTCCAGTGGGGAGATAGGGGTACACGCATTACCAAAAAACAGAACTCAGCTTCTGACAATGATATCGAAGCCTGAAGATGAAAATGCAGAGAATGATGGAGAGTGATGGCAAAGGGGCTGCTTTGGATGGTGGTCAGGGGACTTCCTGAAGAGGGAACTGAAAAGGCAAAGCCCTGGAGGCTGGAACCATCAAAGGAACAGCAAGAAGATGCCGATGGGCAGGGAGGCTGCCATATCATAAGAGAGGAGCCCTGGGACTTTCCCCCTTTTCCAGACAAGACACAGAGCCTCAATTTTCTCATCTGTAAAATAAGGCACTAGAACAGGGCCTGGCACATGTGTTTACTCTCTGTGAAATGACCTTGCTGGGTGACCTTGGGCCAGCAGCTTGCCCTCTCTGGGCCTCTCCATACCACAGCAGGTGACTCAGTGACCCCAGGCCAGGCTCGGAGCCCCTGTTTCTCCATCTGCCGTGGCAAGGATGGGGGCGGGATGCCCATCTCCAGTTCCATGGAAGGAGCTCCTGTCAGCCCGGCCGCCCCAGGATTCCAGCTCCGGGGCCCGGCGTCCCCGGGGGGATCGAGTAACCTGGCCAGGCAGCCGGGCCCCTGCGTCGCCCAGGTCTAGTTACCAGCTCTGCTTACAGCTGCCTCGTCCACCTGCCTCAGTTGTCCCCAGCACAGCCCAGCCGGGCTCCGGGGCTGTCTAGGAACTTGGCAGAGTGGCCAGAGGGAGTCCCTTGGGGCCCAGGCCACGGGGGCGCTGAGGAGAGGGGCTCCCTCGCCCCGCAACGTTCACACCACGCTGGTTAACTCGTCCCTCCCCAGCCTGGGAGGCGGCCAGCACATCCCCTTGGTCCTCAGCCTTCCTCCCTGTGCTCTCGGTTCCCGGAACCTCAGCTTCCCCATCAGTGACTTGAGCATGATAACCATCCCCAACGGGTTATCAGGATGGGTAAATGAGCTCCAGAGAGTAGGTGCTTAATAAACTATTGACTGCTGTGCAGCCTAGGGTTACATCCTTCCCCTCTCTGGGTTTGCTTCTGCCTCTGTAAACCAGGGATGAGAACATTGGCTCCACGGGGGCAAGGGGTCTGGTGCACAGTAGGCACTCAACAAATACCGGCTGAATGAATGTCCCACAAAAAGATCCAACTTATGAAAGAGCTACAAGGATCTGTTTATTCCAGACTTCCTGAGCACCTACCGTGTGCCAACATGGCCGGGGATTCAGCCCTGACCAGGATCATGTACAGAGCCGGGCATGCAGTAAGCACCCAATTGATGCTGAGCATCTCGTTTAAAGAGGATGGTGCTCAGAGTACCCGAGCCGACTCCCCGGTGCACCCCACAGCAGCCCAGCAGGGCAGGGATTTAAGCTAAAATTTGATGAAGCCCCTACTGTGTGCCGGCTGCTGGACCAAGCCTTTCACATGTTTGAACTGGTTTCCTGCCCACGCCAACCCTATGAGGCAGCGACCAGCACCATTATCCCCATTTCACAGAGGGAAAAACTCAGGCTCAGAGAGGTTAAGACACTTGGCCAAGGTCTCAAAGCACAGAAGGGTGTAGTTGGGATTCGAACCCCAGGCCACGTGGTTAAACTTCCTCTTGCTGACATTTACCGAGTGCCCACAACGTGCCATCTGTCAACGAGGCTGCACAGCCTAATTGAACATTTTGCAGATAAGCAAGCAGAGACCCAGAGAGAGGCTGCCCCAGTGCCAGGCCACTCAGAGAGCCAGTGGGGAGACCAGGTGGCAGAAGCAGGACCTTGAATGGGGGACATGGACAGGTCCCCGGGGCTCCCAGCCAGACAGACAGGGGGTGCTCCTGGGTAATTAATCTTAATCACTGTTTGGAAATTGGGCTGCCAGGAGGCAAATCGGAAGCAGCAACTTGTAATTAGGAATGGGGAAGGGGGGCGCTGCTTTCTTGGTGATGCGGCGACCATTCCGAGGAAATTGAAGTGTCATTTATACCCAGTGGGTAATTAGGGGGCCTGGGAGGGGGCCACTCGAGGGGGCTGGGGGCTCCTAGGGAATCCGGGATGGCGCTGGGGCTTGGGGGTCCGGAACCCACAGATTCCCAAGTGGGGGGCCCTGAGCCGGCCTGGGGGCAAACGTACCCCGGTCTCAACCACAATTTGGAGGAAACACGGAAGAGCAGGGTGCTGCTCTTGGGACCCAGCTTTGGGGGACAGAGGGGAGTAAGGCTCAGCTCTAGGGGGCTCCACTGTAGGGAGGGCAAACAGATCTGGTCCCTGCCCTTGGGGTCCTCGATCTGGAGGAACCAGAAGATGGTGAGCCCGGCCCCTCTCACTTGGGGTTCTGGGAGCCCTCCTCTTCCCCAGGCTGATCCTCCCAACCAGAAGTCCCCCAGTCACTGTTCCTCCCTAGAGGCCCTGTCTGGGAGGCCACAGGGATCCCCAAGTGGGATGAGACCAGAAAGGCAGGTCTGGAGGGGGACACCGCTGAGCGATGCTGGGCGGGAGGTAGGAGGGGCCGTGACAAGTGCTGCTGGGAAAGGAAGACCTGGCGATGAACTTGAAGAAGACAAAGGCAGGAAATGGGTCCTGGGGGATGGTCCTGGGGTCATAGCGGACCACAAGTCCTGGTGAGTCAGGGCGCAGGAATGGTGGAGATGCTGGCAGAGTGATGTGGGTTCTGGGGGCTGGGGCGTGAGAACTGCGCATCAATGGAGCAAAACGGCGAGGGGACAGGGACCCCCATTTTGCTGGGTGACCTCGGGGAATTTGCCACTCCAATCTGTGCCTCATTTCTTCCCAGACCCTGGGACTTAGACATTCAAAGGGGAATAACAGCAAACATTTATAGAGCACCTATTGTGTTCCAAGCCCTGTGCAAAGGGCTTTGCAGAAAGTACTGGTGGGGTAGGTAGGAGGGGTTTCCTCACCATTTTACAGGTGAGGAATTGTAGGCAGCCCAGAGTGGGCAAGTAATATGCCCAAGGTTGCACAGCTAGGAAAAGGCCAGACTGGGTTTTGAACCTAGGCCATATGGTCCAGACACCACACTCTTAACCTTAGCACTATGTGCCCCCAGAGAAAGGGGCTCTCAGTCCCCCACATCTAGCAAGTCCAAAATCTACCCTGATCCACCCACTTCTTTTCCCCTCTACTGCCTCACCCTGGCTGGCCCCCATCATGGTTCATCTGGACCAGCGCAGACCCCTCCACCCTTGTTCCCCAGCTCTGGCCCTTGTTGCCCACAGTCTGTGCTCCCTGCAGCAGCCAAAAGGCGCCTGTGAGCACTTGAGTCAGGCCCCGCCTCTCCTCTGCCCAGAGTCCTCCAGGGCTCCCACCTCACTGGGATAAAAGCCCAAGTCCTCCCTGTGGCCCACAGGGACCTGCATGACCTGCGCCGTCCCCTCCCTGCCCTCCTCTCCTCCCTCTCTCCCCCTCGCTCACTCTGCTCCAGACACAGGGGCCTCCTCACTGTTCCTCCAACACACCATGCACGGTCCTGCCCCAGGGCCTTTGCACGGGCTGTGCCCTCTGCCCGGAAGGCTCTTCCAGTTCTCTGCATGACTGGCTCCTTTTCATTTTCCAGGTCTCAGCTCAAACACCACCTCCTCAGAGACACCCTCCCTGACATCATCAGCTAAAACAGCCCCGCCCTTCTCAGTGTCATTGTCCTCGGGGCACTTGTTATACTCGATTCACTTTCTTTCCTTAGTGTCCATGTTCCCATCTAGTGTGAGCTTGGCAAGGGCAGGGCCTGGTCTGCCTTGGTCATTGCTGGGTTCCCAGCACCTGGCACATAGCAGGCAGTCATTAAATATCTGTCAACTCATGAAATGAGAGCAAAGACCCCACAGCTCTCAATGAGATCAGGACCAGAGGCCACAAGCTTCTGCTTTTCAAAATTATTCCTTTTTCGGGCTTCCTTGGTGGCGCAGTGGTTAAGAATCCGCGTGCCAATGCAGGGGACACGGGTTCAAGCCCTGGTCCGGGAAGATCCCACATGCCGCGGAGCAACTGAGCCCGTGTGCCACAACTACTGAGCCTGTGCTCTAGAGCCTGCGAGCCACAACTACTGAGCCCACGTGCCACAACTACTGAAGCCCGCGCGCCTAGAGCCCGTGCTCCACAACAAGAGTAGCCACCGCAATGAGAAGCCCGCGCACTGCAACAGAGAGTAGCCCCCACTCGCCGCAACTAGAGAACGCCCGTGTGCAACAACAAAGACCCAACACAGCCAAAAATAAATAAATTAATAAATAAAATTTATAAAAAAAAATAAAAAATTATTCCTTTTTCTAGAGTAAGAAAAGAACAGGTCCAGACCTGGCATTTTCCCTGCATCCTCTTGTTTAAATGTTCAACCCTAAGGGAGAGAGAATAGCATCCATGTTTCACAGATGGGGAAACTGAGGCTTAGAGAGGGGGCATGAGGGGGTGAGTGAATAAAGAGATGAATTCCAACCCAGGTAAGTCTGCTCCAACTGTTGTGGCAATCTCTAAAGGCAAAAATTCAGAGGGGCCGTCTCAACTGCCCCAGGGGATTCTAACTGGGCCTTCAGGAAAGGGAGAAGGTTCTGAAACTATCAGAAAACATGTGGCTTCCCCCTGGTGAACTCCTACACATCCGTCATGGTCTTAGCGGCAATGCCCCTCCTCGATGCATCTTCTCTGATCCACCGGGAAGAGCCAGCTTTCCTCAGCCCCATTTTGCCCCAACTTTGATCCCATGTAGCCAAGAGGGCCAGGGTCTGCCTGTTTCCCCTCCCTGAGCCTGGAAGACCCTTGAGGGCCAACCAGGCACTAGAGCTAAATCTCCCTCTCTGCGATCCCAGCATCACCCAGCCCAGGGCCAGGCACACAGAGGCCACTGGGAGCATCTGTTTAGTGACTGACCTCCCCTATCGCTCTGGACCAGGTCTCCCCCTGGGCCCTCCTGAAAACCCATGTACCCACAATCCTCTCTGGGATCCTGCAGTTGGGAAGTTCTCTCCTAGGTCAGCTCTTGGAAGGCAGGCTCAGCCTGGGACAAAATGCATCCTGGGAAATGTAGTCCTCACTAGACTAGGCTTCCCTCCCAGCAGGCCCTGGGGCTACCACCTTTGGACCCTGGGGCCAGTGAAGGAGCTTCAGTGGTGGCTGGTAGGGGGCCACCCCTGTATCCCTGCCCAAAGAGATGGAAGAGGGGTCCTTGGCCTCCCAAGTCACCTCCTTAGCGCATTCTAATGCCTGCCACTTCATCTGGACATCCCTCAAGGGCAGGTGACGAACGACTGTGATAATAAGAGAGAATTACGTGGCTCAGGCCCAGACCTCTCAGGCCACACATCAAACCCTGGCTCTGGCAAGCCAAACCTACACCGATCACAATGGTGGGGGTATCTAGCGTGCGGGTCTGTCCCCTGAAGCCGACTCCTAGATAATTTGACCACGGGATGTGGGGCAGGCGGCCGGGGCCCCCTTCCAGGCTGCCTCAGTGTCCCTGTTTCTGCTAAATGAGGCCCCACCCACGGTCAACCCCAATCACCGCTGGGTCTTGGATGAATCAGTCTGAGAATCTGCAGCCCCTTAAATGGCTAAGAATTTTGGAATCACTGTATCCTAAACATTTTTCCAGCATTCTGGAAAACCTGTCTCCTGGTAGTTATCCTTCCCCACGGCTGCTCAAGGTCTGAAACGTGGCCCATTCCCTCCCCTGCTCTAAGATCTTCGATGGCTCCCTATTGCCCTCGGGATAAAGCCCGCTCCCCAGCTTGGCATCCGCGGCCCCTGTCACCTCTCAGGCCTCATTGTTTATTGTCTCCCACCCTTAAAATAGCCCAGTCACTCAGGAGTCCCCCAACACATCCCTCCGTGGTTTTCCCCACTGCTCCCTCCACCTGGAATCCCCATCCCCCTCGCCTCCTGGCAACCGCCTTCTCACCCCTCAAGGCCAGTGCCAGCATCCCCTCCTCCAGGCAGGGGATGCTGGCATTGGCATCCCTGCTTCCACCTGTCCTGACCCTGGCTGAGTCCTCTCTGGGTTCCCCATCATCACCTGGCAAAGGGCCGGGCACACAGGACAGGGCCACACCACAGGGTCAGTTAGGGACACCCTCCTTCCCGGGAGATGGGCAGCGACCGGCACATCCTTCAGCCCCGGGGGACCCAGCTTACCTGTCCCGCCAGCTGACGTCAGGGTCACCTTTGCAAGGACAGTTTGATTTCTATCTTCCTGGTCCAGCCCCCGGTAACCCCAGCAACTCTCGGCTCAAGCCCTGGGCGGCCACTGCAGATGCCAAACCCTCCTGCAGCTCACATCTCCAGCACCTTCTTTGACCAGAGGACAGAAGTGAATGGCCCCTTCCTGGTGACTCAATACCTCCGCTGGGAGTCGTGCTCTCACCTCAAAGCAGAGGAGGCGACAGGACCCTTAGGCCCCATGGGTGCTCAGCCCTGGCAGAAGGCAGGTGGGGACTGGAGGGAGAGGTTACAAATCCAGGGTATTCCTTGGGACCTCTCTCTGCCTTATCTCCCTCCACTCAGGTCCTAAAACCTTCTGGGGAGATCGCAGCCCAGAGAGGGCTAGAGACCTGTCTGAGGTCACACAGCAGCACTCCTCCTCTCAGGCCCCAGCCTTCTCTATGATGCTTTTTTTTCTTTTTGGAGAGGGGTGGGGCGTTGGAAGCTCCAGGTCTAATTTCTGCCCTGGCCAGGTCGGCTGGGTGGGGGGCCGGGGTTTCCAAGGAAACCTTTGGGCTGGCATTTTGGGTTTCAGCAGATGTGGAGGCTCCTTTCCCCCTTGACCCCATCTAACAGCCCCAGCAGTGGAGAGGCCTGGCTTCCCTCTCCACCCATTCTGCCGCCTCCCTGGGCCTCAGTCACCCTGTCTGTTCTTGGGAATGGGCCAGTTCAGGGTGGACATGCTACAGTTTAATGAGTCTCCTGCCAGGCTGCCACCTACCCGATATCCAAGGTCCTCTGTGTCACAGGGACGCCCCAGCTACCTTCCCGAAGAGCTCAGGACCCCCTCCCAGGAGAATCCTGACCCCACCTATGACTCCCAGCCTCTCCCCACACCCCGTACTCTGTCTAAATAGAGTTTCAGCAATTGCTCAGATACATTCAAAAATTTCATCCTTGAAAGAAAACATATTTACTAGGATGTGGGAAAGGGACTGGCCAGTGTCTGTAGGGGAGGGGATGCCCCGGGGGTACTGAACTTTGATTTTGGAGAGTGCGCTGTACCCTTGAGAAGCTGAGGGAACCCAGAAAAATATGAAGCAATGCAATTTTGCAAACTGGGGGGGCCCTTCTGAAGCCCCAGCCATTAGTCCCCCCTTCCTCCTTAAACCCAAAAGAGACCCCCAAAACTTAAGGGCCCAATCCTCTAACCCCAAGCCCCAGTTCCCCTCCAGTCTGGGGGTCAAAGATGACAGCCTCACGGGGAGGATGCCAAAGACCTCAGCCAGAGAGGGCCAAACAGGGGTTGAGGGTCTGGGAATCGCCCCCAGCCCCAGGACGCTTGCAAAAACTCCCAGCTTCAGCGCCTACACGTCCGGGCAGGGGCAGAACAGGGCGGAGGTGCCCCAAACTCGGAGGGCACCCCGAGGGGGAGAGCGGGACAGGGGGCACGTGACCCCCGCCCTGGAGACCAATCAGCGCCCACGGGAGGGGGCCACACTCGGCGCCCCCCACCCCTCCCAGCGCTCTCGGAGAGAGACGCTTTCTTTGTCCCTTTGTCAGCTCTTGGGGGCCCCGAAACCCTGGGCTCCCACTGCAGCGGGTGGGATCTGGACCGTCTGACTCTCTCCCCCCACCGCGGCCTCTCCCCCGCGGCCCGGGCCCTGGACTCGTTCTGGGCCGGGCGTGAGACTGGAGAGGGCTCAGGGGCGCCCAAGGTGCGGCGGCTGGACCGCGGAGTGGGGCGGAGGGGCCTCACCTCTCCGGGACCACCGCACCAGCCCCGGGGGGCCCTCGACTTAGCGCCCAGGGCCCCGCCCCCCAGCACCACCTCCCACCCCCGGCCAGCAGGCCCCCTGCCTGCCCTGAACCCCCCACCTGGGCCCAAATCCAGCTCCCCAGCGGCGCAGCCGCGAGCCCCCATTATTGTGCCTCCTACGGTCCCCCCGGACAAAACCTCCACCCGTTGCGGTGCCGACAGAACCCCCATTATAGCTCCACATACAGGCCCCCAGTCAACAATCCAGGCCCCCCCAGCTGCGGTGCCATTAAACACCCCCATTATGGAGTCTCATTCAGCGCCCCAGGCCCAAATCCAGACCCTTCAAAGCGTTGTTACTGGACCCCCATTATATCGCTCCATACTGCGACCCCCCTAAAATCCAGCCCCCTCCCCAGTTGCGTTGCCGGCAGATCCTCCCGTTACAGAGCTCCACAAATCCCCTCTCCGGCCCCAATCCATCCCCCTCGCAGTGGCGGGGCCCCCAGGCCCCCCATTATAGCGTCTGACCCGGCCACCCCAGCCAACAATTCAGCCCCCAGCTGCGTGCCGACAGACACGCCCGGGATAGCGCCTCCCCAGCCCCCCCTCTTGCAGACGCCCCGGGGCGCTTACCTCGGAGCCGCGGCCGCAGCGAGTGCGCGGGAGGGAGCTCGAGGGCGGGAGGGCGCGGGTGGGGGGTGGGTGGGGGGTTCGTGCGCGCACCTGTCCCGGCCCGGCCGGCTCAGCCAGGCATCCCGGGGTGGGGAGGGGGGCTGGGGGCGCGCGCTCTCCCCGCCCCCGGGCCCGCTGCGCTGCGCTGATGGAGGGGGCTCAGCCCCGGCCCCCGGCGCGCTGGCGTCGGCTCCGGGGGGGGCGCTGCGCGGCGGCCGGACCGGGGGCGCGCCGCGGCCGCATCTCCTCTGCCCGCCGCGGCCGCCGCTGCGACTCGCGACTCTGCCACCTCCGCCCCCCCTCCCCCCCTCCCCCCCTCCCCCCCCCTCCCCCCGGCAACCCTCCCTTACCAAGCCGGGCCGGAGCCGCGCAAAACCCGGCCCGGAGCAAAGGCGGCGCGGAACGGAGGGCGGAGCCAGGTGGGCGGCCGGCGGCGCTGGGGGCGGGGGCGGGGGCGGGGGTGGGGGGGTGGAGGAGTGACCCAAGAGAAGGCACCCTGCTTTTGTCCCGGTGGAGGGCCTGATCGCCGCTCCCCTCCCCAAATTACTGCCCCGGTCCATTCTGGCCAGTCCCGCATACCCAGAATCCATCCTCTCTCGGATCCGCGGGGAAGATGGGGATGCTGCGGCGTCAGGAACTCCGGGGGTCTACATGGCCCTCTTCATATATGAGGACATTTATTCAATCCACAAGCATTATATTAAACAATACTCAGTAAACATGTAAGGAAACTGAGGCATGGGGGGCGTCTTGTCCAAGGTCACCCAGTTAGAAAGTGGCAGAACTGGGATTTGAACAGAGCAAGCTGGCTGCAGAGACCATGGCTATCTTCTGTCCCAGCGCCCATGGGGCCTGACGGGAAAAGAGGTTCCCAGGGGGCTGCAGCATACCCTCAGCCGGTGGGGAGCACTCCGGCCCCCTGCCTTTGGGACTCCAAGACAAACTGGTCTTCCTGTTTCCGAGACCTCCCTGTAACCTCCCTGCCCCTTTGTGACCTTAGAAAGAGAGCTCCTCTCAGGACCTCAATGTCCCTCTCTGTCCAAAGCACCTCTCCACATGGGTGTGACTGTGTATGTCTCCCCCACTGCGCTGCACGCTGTCCTGGTCCCTCTGGCATCTCCAGTATACAGGAGGTGCTCCATAAAAGTTTTACTATTGTGTATTTATCTAAGTGACATTTCTTGCACACCTGCTGGGTGCTTATGTTTGATGCATAAATCGCATTGTTCAGTCCTCAGGGCAGCTGCACGAGGCTCCCACAGATGGGAAACTGAGGCACAGAGAGGTCGACCAGCTTGCATAAATCCTCTTGCCTTTGGTTATTGAGCACCTTTGGTGCGTGCCTTGCCCGCTGAGTCCCACCCAGGGCTCCCAGCAGTCTGGGGGCTCAGGCAGGCTGTGTGGCTTCCCAGTGGCGCACACACGCAGTGGGACATTGGATCCTGGGCCACCTGCAGCCTCCCTGGCATCCGTGGAGACAACCCGGTTCTTCCAGGCCCCCAGCAGCTGCCCAGGGGCCGTCCTGGCGACCACAAACCTCCGCTAGCAGCCAGGCCTTCCTGCCAGTGGTTTTGCTCTGACCAGCTTTCCGGCTGAGCCAGAGTCCCAGGCAAATCAGCCAAGCACCTGCCTGCGTCTGTCTGGACTCTACCCCCTTGCCTCCTGCCCCCTGGGGAGACTGAGGCCAGCCCAGCAACGGGGGGCGTGCTAAGTCCCAGCACTTCAGCTTGGTGTCCAGGCTCTGCATTCCCCTCCCACCTCTATACCATTCCACGTGCTGTGCCCTCCCACTTGCAGCCTTGGCCCGACTGGGCTCCTCGGCAACCTATTCCATCAACAAACATTTATTGAGCATCTACTGTGTGCCAGATCCTGGACTGAGCAGTCAGCAAGGCAAACTGGCTTCCTGCCTACAGTCTAGCAGGGGAGACAGAAGAATCAGTGGCTGCCGAACTCAAGGTACAGATACCTGCTGAGATAGACGGGGGCATTGTGCGGCCCAGGAGGTCCACGAGGTGATGTGGGGGCCATAGAAGGATGACAGACAGATCTGGTGGAGTACATGGGGTGCAGGGGGTGGTGGGAAGGGTATACTAAGCTGAGGGACCCGCTGGGACAAAGGCCCTGAGGGCGGCCCCACCCCCGCGGGCCGGCTCAGCTGCCATCCAGGCTTCGGCAGTCATGAATGGGTCTTTCATGCCCCGGACCAGGGCAAGGTCAGACCGGGCTGCTCCCTCCCCCGCCCTGGGCTCCTGACTGTCTGAGCCTTGACCTGGAAGAGGGTGGCAGGAAGTTCACAGCTTGCCCGCCGGGTGAGCCAGGGAGGCCCCGAGAGGGGCAGGGCCTTGCCCGAGGTCACCAGCGCCAGCAGAGCCCTCCAAGCTGTGTGACTCTGAGCAAAGCCCCGCCCCTCTGGGCCTCAGTTTCTCAGGTCACGTTGGGCAGCTCTGCGCTCCCGTCCAGCTCCGACCCGCAGGAATCCAGGGCGGGTTTTGAGGGTGCCCGCGGCCACCAACACCTTCCTCCCTGCGTGTCCAGGCCGCGGCCCCGGGTCCGAGGGGTCCCGGGGAGACCTGGAGTGGGTCAAGCGGCCTTTGTGTCCCCCGGGATGGGCTGAGGCTAAGCCTGGCCTTGGTGCCTGGCGCCTGCGGGGAAGGAAAACCCCGCCCCGCTGCCTGCGCGCCCCCCATCAGGGCTCCCCGCCTCGCCGCCCTGCTGTGTGACTCCCGCCGGCCCCTGCCCCTCTCTGGGTCGCGCTGGAGCCAGGCGGATGGGCAGAGGCTCGGAGGGGTCAGCTGGGTCCCGCGCCCCCTTCCTGGAGGGTCCCAGCCTTGGTTTCCCCAGTCAGGTCCGGGCCCTCTTTTAAGCCCAGGTTGGGGGTCTTAGCTTCTCGGTCGCGCCCCTGGTCCCGGCTCCGGCCTGGGAATCTCCGGGGGGGCTCGGAAAGGGCAGCTCCGATTGGCTGAGGCCGCCTGTGACGTCAGGGCCTCCCCGAGCCCCCTCCCCCCAGAGGCACGTGGGGGCGAACGCAGCAGGGGAGGGGCCCGGGGTCCGGGCGGATTCGGGGTGTCCCCCGAGTCTGAGCCTGCAGCTGGTTAGCGCAGACGCGATTCTCCTCGGACAGATTTTTCCCTCGTCCCATATCCCCCTCCAGCCCCCCCAGAACGGCAGCTGTTCCGGCGGCAGATGCGCTGGCTAAATCCGCCCAGCTGGTCCCTCCACAGAGCTAACCGCCTAGAGCCCATGGTGGGGTGTGTGTGCATGTGCGTGTGTGTGTGGGGCATGGCCTTGACCCATCCCTGCCTCTTGCCCTTTGACCCCTGCCTGCTCGCAGGGCAGGCTGAGGGACTCCTCTCTGGGACTCTTCTCCAGATTCAAAAATAGTCCTGGGGCCTTTGGAGCATTTGAAGGACCTGGTGCCCAGAGAGGGTGTGGCCCTTTCCAGAGACGACACAGCACCCTTGGGCTGGGAAAATGACCCATTTTGTGCATATAGTAATAATGATAACGATGAGCTAACATTTATGGAGCACCTACTATATGTAGCCCCATGATTCCAGAGCATGACTACTGTTATTGCCCCATTTTCAGGTGTGGTAACTGAGGCCCAGAGAGAAATGGCTTGGCCACTCACATAGCCAGGAAATAAAACTGGAATTTGAACCCCATGCTTTTAATCGTTTCCAAGGGCTCAGGGACCTCCTAGCTTGGAAGATTCTTTTTTAAATTTTTATAATTAATTTATTCTTATTATTTGTTTATTTTTAGCTGCATTGGGTCTTCCTTGCTGCCCCCGGGCTTTCTCTTGTTGCGGAGCTCAGGCTCTAGGCGCGCAGGCTTCAGTAGTTGTGGCGCACGGGCTCAGTGGTTGTGGTGCATGGGCTTAGTTGCTCCACGGCATGTGGGATCTTCCCGGACCAGGGCTCGAACCCGTGTCGCCTGCATTGGCAGGCGGATTCTTAAACACTGTGCCACCAGGGAAACCCACCAACAGTATTTCTTTTATCCATTTACTTGTTTCTCTTCCCATTCCTGCCCCCTCTTCTGCCCCACCCCTGCAATCAGCTCTGCCAGGGCAGGCCAGAGTCTGCCTTGGTCATGGCTGTGTCCCCAACGTCTAGAACAGGGCCTGGCACACAGTAAGCATTCAACAAATGTGTTGAACAAATGAACGAATGAATGGGGGCCTGAGAGCTCTGCCTTCATTGTACAGATGGGGAAACAGGCCCAGCTGGGCAGGAGCCCAGGGTCACTCAGTCCACTCGGCAGCAAAATGGGGCAACATGAGGCCACCTCTTCAGGCTGGGGGAGAGGTATCCAGTGAAGTAATAACTTCAGGAGCACTTATTAAGTGCCCGCTGTGTGCACTGCATAGCTCCAGGTACTGTACACATTTTGAGCCAGAGCAAGGATTTAAACCCAGGATGCTTGGCCCTAGAGTTTGCCCGAGTCCCCCTCCATTTCAGTGGAGAGGGTGAATGCCAGGCCTGGGCACACAGTAGGCCTCCAGCCAGGCAGCCAGCAGGGATGGCTGGGGGCTGTCCAGCCTGAGACCCTCTCTGCAGCCCCTTGGACCCAGGGCTGTGGCTTGAGCTGACTGTGTGTCTGGCTGGAGCTCCAAGTGCCAGACATACCCCCGGGAAACAGTAGAGAGAGAAGCAGCAGCATTCCCTGCCTGATTTGTGAGTGGAAATTAGAGCAGTTACAGTGCTTCCTCCCGGTCAGAACCAATGACATCCCCAGAAAGGCATGGGTGTGTCCAGGGTCCTCCCAGAACCTCCAGCCCCAAGGCCTCATCTGAATATGCAAATGAGGCAAGGGGCACCCTGGTACTCAGAAGGGAGAAGTGGTGAGGGACCCAGGGACCTTTGAGCTCCCTGGGGTCTGTCCTCGGTGTGGATAGGAAACTGAGGCACAGAAAGGGCAGGAAGCCAGCATCACTTGGAGGGAGGTGAAAAAGTATCACATTCTCCCTGTTCAAAATCCACCCTCCCCTGAGCTTCCTGTTCCAGCCTAGCAAACACATAGAGCTCAGCCCCACCCCAGGATCTTTGCACTTGCTGTTCCCTCTCCTTGGGAAGATCCTCATGTGTTTGGCCAATATCCTTTTCTCCAAGAGGCCTTTTGTTAATTCATTTTTTAATCAGTGATGGAGTGGTAGAATGCGCGTGGCCACTGCAGGAAATTTGACACCTGCTACCACATGGACGAACCTTGAGAACGTGATGCTCAGTGAAAGAAGCCAGACACGAAAGGATAAATACTGTCTGATTCCACTCATAGGAGGTCCCTAGAGGCGTCAAATCCATAGAGACAGGAAGTAGATGGTGGGGGCCAGGGGCTGGGGGAGGGGATGGGGGGGTCAGTGTTTCATGGGGACAGAGTTTCAGTTTGGGAAGGTGGAAAAGTTTGGGTCTAGGTAGTGGTGATGGCTGAACAACAATGGGAATGTCTTTCATGCCACTGAATTGAACATTTACAAATGGTTAAAATAATATTACATTAGGTATATTTTCCCACAAAAATATCAAATCAAATCAAAACTGTTATGGGAAAAAAAAAACCAACACAGCCAGTGGCAGTAGAGGGTGTGTGTGAATGACCTCATCTGGTGGCGATTCCATCATTGCCACCAAGGCTCTCGACTCAAGTGACGCTGACGTCAGTGTGTGGAGGTGCAGCTGGCGGGCCCTGAGCTCACCCTCCACGCCCAGGCTCCTTGTGCCCTTCGGGACCTGCCTGGAACAAGCTCAGCTTTGGCTACAAACCCTCTGATGCGTTCAGGAAGCAGAGCCGAGTCCGTAGGTCTTGACCCTCATTGGCCTATCTATTCAGCTGACTTTATTGAGCACCTACTGTGTACCAGGCTCTGCTGGGTAGTGCTGGCGACACAATGGTGACCAAGACAGAGCCAGGTTCTGTCCTGGCAATGCTCACAGCTCAGGGCAGGAGACGATGAACTTATTTAACGAGTATGGATTGAGTTCCTACTGGATGCCCCGCTTGTTTTAGTCACTGGGGACACAGCAGCAAACAGAATAGACAGAAGTCCTGGCCTCGTGGAGCTGACGTCCCAATGGGGTTGACAGACAAGAAGCAACATAAACGAGTGAGATCTATGCTGGGCCAGATGGTGCTAAGGAGAAAAATTAAGCAAGGAAAGAAGATGGGAAGTGCCCGAGTTGGGGGAGATATTAGGCAGGTAGTCAGGGGACGTCTCATGGAGGAGGTGACATCTGAGCAGAGACCTGAAGGAGGTAAGGGAGAAAAGCATGCAGGTATGTGGGGGAAGGGAGCTCCAGATGGGGGGAACGGCCAGTGCCAAGGCCCTGGGGAAGGACCATTCCTGACCTGCTAGAGGAGGAGCAGGGGCAGCATGGTCCAGGGGGAGAGAGGGAAGAGGTGATAGGGTGTCTGTGGGGGGGGGGGGCAGGTCATGCAGGGCCTTGTGGGCCGTGGGGACCACTTTGGAATTCATTTGGTTCCTCAAAGACCCCAAGCTGTCTTGGTCAAGGCACTTGGTCTCGATCCCAGCACTGCCCAACACAGACCTGGCACACAGTAGGCACTCAGTAAAGACAATGGAGTATTGGCTAAGGTCCAGGCAAGTGTCAAGGAAGCCTCCTTACCTCCAGGGTCCCGTGGAGCGGTGGGCCAGTTCTCATCCCAGACCTGTCCTGGAATGGCCAGTGAGGCCAGCGGTTTCCCTTGTCCTGCCTCAGTTTCCCCTGCAAGAAGATTCCAATAGGTTATGATCAGAGTGAAGGTGGGAAGGTCACTCTACTGATCCAAGTGTGTGGTGGGGAGCAGGTCTGCCCCCAGCACGCCCTGAGGTGGGCAAGGGACCCCTGCCGGGCCCTCCTCCCTCATTGCTTCCAGTCTCCCTCTCTGCTTCTCTCCTATCCTCTCTGTGTTTCTCCATCTCCCCACCCTCTTCTTCATCTCTCCATCTTGCTCGTTTACTGTCTTGGTCTCAATCTTCCCCCAGGTCTCCAGATTTCTATCCCCCACGCCCACCTCCTGCCCCTTTTCCTGCTTGCCCCCAAGACTGTCCCTCTATCCCCAAAGATCCCCAAGAGACGTGGGCTGAGACAGCTACCCACCCACCCTCCAGCTTTCAGGGTGTCTTAGGCCATTGGGGAATTTGTTGGGGGGAAGGGGGAGGATAAATAAATACTTGTGTCATTTACATAAAATCTGCATCAATTAGCATATTGATTACAAACAGTTTGTAAGGGAAATATCAATAGTAACTTGAACAACAAATGAGGCAGGCAGCCTCCCCAAGGGAGCAGCTTGTCACAAGCCCACCTATTTTATAGACAAGGAAACTGAAGCCCATGGTGGGTGAGGTCTCTGGCAGGGTCTCTGCCCTCTCGGGGCATTCATGGACAGACAATGAAGAACCGTGTGAATGACTAAAATAATTTCAGATCATTATAAAGGCCAGGAAGAAAAGACGATGAAGAGCAGCAGCTGTCTGGAGGCATCAGGGAGGGTTTCTCAGATGAGGTGACTTTTGAGCTGAGACCTGAAGGAGAAATAGGAACCAGTCTGGGGACGAAGAAATAGGGGAAGGGCAGAGGGAGCAACATGTGCAAAGGCCCTGGGGAAGGACCATGTTGGAGGAACAGCCAGGAGGCCCGTGTGGCTGGAGCAGAAAGAATGAGGGGGAGAGAGGGAGGAGGGGAGGGCAGAGAAGTGTTGGGGACATGGGGAAAAGTTTGGATTTTATTTCAAGGGCACTAGGGAGCCATGGGAGAGTTTATAGTGAGCAAGTGACATGATCTGATTTAACGTTTAAAAAGGTCCCTCTGGCTGCCTTGCCGAGACTGATGCACCCAGGGCAGGAATAGGCCCCAGGGGAGGAGGGGCTAGTCTGGGGGAGCAACATGGGGGCCTAGACCGGGGCAGGGGCTGAGGAGGTGGAGAGAAATAGGCAGATTTGAGAGGCCTTCTTTTTTTTTTTTTTTGGCTGCCCTGGGCGGCATGTGGGATCTCAGTTCCCTGACCAGGGATTGAACCCACGCTCCCTGAATTGGAAACACGGAGTCTTAACCACTGGGCCACCAGGGAAGTCCCTTGAGAGTCATTTTGGATGCAAAGACTTGGGGAGCAAGGAAATGGGAATCATCCAGGAGGACTCTGAATTCCTCCCCCTGCAACCTCCTCCCCATCTGTCCCATCTTACATTGGGTTCAGCTCATGTCACTTCCTCCAGGAAGCCCTCCTGACTGCCTTGGCCAAGTCTAAACTGTCTGCCTTGGTCCTGCCAGCTTCCCAGCACCCAACACAGTGCAGAAGCCCTATGTGTTCCGTGAGAAAGAGGGAAGATTCCAGGGTTCTGGAATTCGAAGATTTCTACAAACCAGTAACCCTAACCTCTGGGCTTAGAACCTCATCTGCACCTCCCAGGGACAGGCCCAGTGATTCCCCTCTTTTCTCAGTCCCCTGGCAGGGGAAGGGGAGGGCAGAAGAGGTTGAGCTCATTGGGGGAAACCGAGGAACTGCCAGCAGCTTTCCCCACTGTTTTCCAGCAGGGGTCCTTGGGGTTGGTGGCTTCGGCCCAGCTACCACAGTGGGAGCCTAGCCAGGAAAGATCTGGAGACGGAGAGAGGCAAGGCCGGGAGGGGCTAGAAAAGTGTCTATTTTTCCTCCTGCAGCTGTATTTATAGATTCCCTTTGATGTCCCAGCGGTTGGCTGACCTGGTTCTCTGCTGCTTAGGGAAGACAGGTTCTCGGTGCTGCTTCTGGGAGCTGGGCGGGGGCTGCCTGGATGTGGAGAGCCAGGTGTGCAATGACTGGGCCCCCAGGCTTGGGGCGGGGGAGGCAGGGAACTTGCCTCAGTTTCCCCATTTGCAAAATGGGGCTGTCAAGGTACAGGTCTCAGAAAGTTGAAAACATAAACTCTGGTCAATGATTAATTAACTCATTATTCAGGGAACCAGTTAAATGGTCATTCTCCGCGAGAGGGGGCTACTCTTCATTGCGGTGCGCAGGCTTCTTACTGCGGCGGTTTCTCTTGTTGCGGAGCGCAGGCTCTAGGAGCGCGGGCTTCAGTAGTTGTGGCTCACGGGCTTAGTTGCTCCGTGGCAAGTGGGATCTTCCAGGACCAGGGATTGAACCTGTGTCCCCTGCATTGGCAGGTGGATTCTTAACCACTGCGCCACCGGGATAAGTCCCCAACCTGATTCTGAGAGCATTTAAGGGACTGGGTATTTATCAGGATTTTTTTTCTTAAGAATGTTAGAATAAGATTAGGCTGAGTACAAACTAGTGAATGTCCTACATGCAGCAAAACCATAACTGGAGTTTTTTTCTACCAAACAGAAACCTACAAGTTAACTGTAACTTACCAGGGCCTGGGCTCCTACCAGATGACAGCAAGCACTTTCTCATAGAGCAATGCTCATCAGTAGAACTTTCTATGATGATGTGTGCTCAAAGTTATACAGCTTTGTAGGTTTGAACAAATTGCTTATTCTCTCTGGGCCTCAGTTTCCACATCTGTAAAAAGGGACTTCTATTAGCAGTCTCCACCACCTCATTTGGTTTGGGGGAGAATTAAATGAGCTAATCCACGTAAAGCAGGCACCCAGTGAGGACGCAATAGGTGTTACTGTAGTTATTACTGATTGGGTTATTTCACCCTGTGAGTCATATAACCTTGCTCTGTGCCTCAGTTTTCACATCTATAAAATGGGGTCAACAATACTTGGGAACTCAGAATCCTGCTAGAAGATAGAGTTCATTCATAGAAAGGCTCTAAACATGGCCCTGGGCACATAATATGCACTGAGGATGTGTCAGCTGTTATCATTATTGGTGGTGGCGGTGACCAGAGAAGCTGACTAACTTTCCCAAGGCCACACAGCCAAGCAATGCCAGGGCTAGGAGTTGAAGTGGGGTCTTTCCAGCTAAGGTTGGTAGCGGTGCCAGGGCTCTTCACAGGGTCAAGAGGGATGCCGTTGGGCCTCTGAAGACCCGGCGCCCAGGCTCCAGGGTTAAGCCCCCGTGGCAGCTGAACTTCCGTGCATCTACCCCTCTGAAATCCCTGGGAAGCAAGGCATCAGGTGTTCCGGAACAGGCGCTTGCTCTTGACAGGCGGCCGCACACATGGAGGGACAGCTGGTGGAGGACGGGTGGGCCCGGGGGGAGGGGCCCAGGGGACAGGGGCACCTTGGCCAGAAAAAGAGGTCACGAGCTGCCCCAACCCACTCATCCCCAGGCAGGGGCCACAAAGCCTTCTCTTTCATGACAACCCTCGAAACCTCAATTACCTCATCAACATTTGGCAAATATTTATGGAGTACCTCTTGTATACCAGGTGCCCTGCCAAGCCATTCCGTCGAGCATTGGTAACTAAGGTTCAGAAAAAAACAGTCATTTGTCTGGGTCACACAGCAAATAAACAGCAAAGCTGGGACTGCAAGCCAGGGGCTCTTGCTCCTGCCTCAGGACCTTTGTACTTGCTGTTCTCTCTGCCACGAACACCCTCTCTTGGCCCCTAATATCTTTAGCCTTCAGTTTAGATGACACCTCCCGTGGGAAGCCTTCCTTCCCTGACCCACCAGCTCCCTGACCCCTATAGCTGCCTGTGTGCCCCCATCACAGCCCTTTGACCCCCATCACCCCACGGACTATCTCCCCCACTGGACCGTGAGCTGTATCTGCAGCCTCCGGCACAGGCTTGCAGACAGTAGGTGCTCATTAAATGTTTGTTGAAGAATATGAATGAAAAGATGAATGAATGAAGTCAGAATTTCTACCCATCCCCCATTTCAAAATCGGCTCCTAGATCTGGGAAGAATGAGAGGTCTAAGCGGGAATTTGAAGGGGGTATGCATGCCTGAAGGTCTTTCTCGCAGTTTCTGATGAGGAGCCTAGCCCGGGACTGGGTGTTGGAGGTAGGGGATCTCTGCAGGTATTTGCTGGATAACCGGGCCCGCGGGGCGCCCAGGGAGGGCGGAACCTCAAAAGCTCTGGTTGTTGCAGTCACAGAATATGAGGGTGATGCTGCAGATGAGGAAGAGCCAGGGAAGCCCCCACCAGCCAAGGAGTCAAGTTTCTATCTGGACAGCCGGAAGGGGCTGTCCCAGGACACTCCCCACCCCAAGGAACTGAAAGATGGGAGGTGGTGCTTAGAAAGAGGGGGGCTGAGAGAGAGGAGGGGGCTGAGATAGAAGAGGAGGCTCAGCCAAGGGAGGGGGTTAAGGGAGAGGAGAGGGCGCTGAAAGGGGAGGGGCCGAGAGAGTGGAGCCGGCTCAGAACCGGGAGGGGCTTCAGGGAGGGGTGGGGCTCGGCGAGGGGCGGGGCTCAGAAAGGTGGTGGACCCGCCCGGTTCTGTCCTCCGCTGCGGCCCCAGGACACCAGGGTCCGGAGTGTATCAAGTCACCGGGTTTCGCATCCACCCAGAAACTTGGCCGCGTCCCAAGAGCTCAGGGTCGCCTCCCATCCCGCTACCCTACCCGCCCTCTTCTCGGGTCCTTCAGGTTCCCTCCGATCCCCCCTCCCCCAAGTCAGCTGTGTCCGTATTTATAGCGGTGTGGGGCCCCGATGTCACTTCACTTCCGAAAGGGATTGTGTCCCTTAGTCCTGCCTTCAGAGCCCCCCACACCTGTTCCCGGCACGAGCCCCGGGGCCGGGGGGAGGGGGCGGCCTCTCCTTCTGGAGCCGCCGTGGGAGAGGGGGCTAAGCTCCCTCGCCTCCGCGAGATCGCTCCTGGCTGGGTGGGTGCGCCTCCCGCCCCTCTCGGAGCCCCCGCCCCTCTTGGAGGCTCTGTCTGATCTCAGGACCCCCCTCCCTGCACACCAACCCCGAGCCGCTCTGTTCCCAGGCTCCCCGAGGCCCCAGCCCCGCCTGCCCGCCTCCTCCTCCTGCCTGCCCATTGTTCTGGATCCGGGGTCCTGGGGGCTGGGCGGGCAGGGGTCTGCGTGCAGGGGGCGGGGGCCCGCCGACTCCCTTCCCGTCTCTGGGCAACGCTGACAAACCTGGAGGGATGCTGGCCCCGCGCCTGACACAGAGGCGGCGCTGTTCCCTGCTAGGGGCCGAAGGGCACTTAGGTGACCGCCAGGGAAGGGGATCTCAGGGGTGTGTGTGTGTGTGTGTGTGTGTGTGTGTGTGTGTGTGTGTGTGTCAGATCTAACTGCCCCAGGTTGGAGGGAGGTTGATGGACGGGGGCCATGGGAAAACTTTTCCCTGCGCCATCCCCATTGTGTCCCCAACTCATGCAAATCAGACCCTACTGTTTGGCCAGACCCGACAAGGGGTGCTTTACAAGCCTGCTTGCACGTGGTCCTCATAACCTGGATTCTGCAATTAAACCCACCTTATGGATGCTGAAACAGAGGCCTGGAGAGCCTTTGGTGACTGGAGTGGTTAAGAGACCCGGTTCTGTGTGCATGGCCTCAGGCTGGAGCCCCAGCTCTGCTATGTCCTCCCAGCACAGCCCAGCAGCTCCTCTGAGCCTCAGTGTCCTCATCTGTACAATGGGCAGATAACAGAACCCACCCGGCACATGGCTCTGTGGATTCCACTGCTCCTGGGTGGGAAATGATACTTAGCACAGGCTGTGCCTCTCAACTCAGAGAGACAAGGGTTCAGACTCGGGTGCCACTTACTAGCTGTGTGACTGGCCAGGCCACGGCACCTCTCTGTGCCTCAGTTTCCCCAACAATAAAATGGGGACTATAGGGACTTCCCTGGCAGTCTAGTCATTAAGACTCCACACTTCCACTGCTCCACTGCAGCGGGCACGGGTTCCATCCCTGGTCCAGGAACTAAGGTCCTGCATGCCGCGCGGTGCGGCAAAAAAAAAAAAAAAAAAAAGGTGGGGGGGGCACTATAATAGTATCTAACCCATAAGGTTGCTTTTACAATTAAAGGAGTTACTACACATACCCACTAGCATGGAACACACCCTTCATAAATGTTAGCTTTCTCTCCTGTTTTCCGTCTGAGTCTGTATTCTTCATGAGAGAGGCTGGTTGTGTGACAGTGAAGGGGTGGTATTCCCAGGGCCTCCCAGGCCCCCAGGCTTAGAGTCAGGGATTGAGGTGGGTGTGTCTGGGACTGGTCCCGCTGCCTGGTGAGTGATTCCCCCATCCCAGAGCCCCTCCAGGCCAGCAGCCCCCAGCCCTCTCCATCCAAGCAGTGGAGGTGGCAGCTTCCCCCTCCACCTGCCTGGCAGTCACCAAGGTGGGTGCCCCTGCCAGGAGCATCTTTCCCAGAGTACAATTTCCTGGTGTGGGGATCGTGAGAGACCCACTGGAGCAGATTCTGGAGGCAACGGAAGAAAGGGTGAGTGTAAACAGCCGACTCTCGGAAACTGGGTGGTCAACAGAGAGGAATGTGGGATCAAGAAAAGGGTTTTAAAATGTGCCTGGAGGGGATTGCCTGGTGGTCCAGTGGTTAGGACTCCACGCTTTCACTGCCGAGGGTGCAGGTTCAATCCCTAGTGGAGGAACTAAGATCCCGCAAGCGCGGCCGAAAGAAAAGTGCCTTGAACAGTGTAAAGGCTCACAAAATGGATGCTGCTAAATATACTTTTATTAGATAATAATTAAAATCATTATCCTAATGACGGTTATTACCAGCTCCCGATGCTCTGGGCTCCAAAGTCTGTCATCTCCTTCAGCTCACAAAGGGCGGGCTAAAAGCGACAGCACGCGGCCAGGGGCTCACAGCCCAAAGTCTAGGCCCCAGGGTGCCCAAGTGGTGGCATCGATTTCTATTTTAATATGTTGTTTTCAAAGCCCAGGAGGCTGCAGGTTCCTGTCTCTCGGGCTGGGAGCGGTAATGAGGCCTCTCCAGGGAGGATGAAAAGCTAGAAACAGGTTCTAGAAGCTGGTGGTGGTCGAGGCGGGGACAGCCAGGATCAAAACTGGGAGGTGGGAGGCCCCCAACCTGGCCTCCCTCAGCTGCCAGTTTGCAAGTTCTGTCTGGGAGGGGCTGTGTCCCAGGGCCAGTGTGCATTTATTGAGCACCCACTGTGTGCCAGGCTCTGGGAACTCAGAGGCATCTGTGACAGATATTAATGAAAGATGTTCCCCAGTACAGATGCAGCCACAGCCAAGAGAGTTTGAAGGAGGCAGGGAACTGCAGGGGAGTGAGGGGATGGAAGGGCTAGCCTGAGGAAGTGACACTTGAGCTGAGAACAGAAGGATGGGGGTGGGGGGTGTTTGCCTGGCAATGGAACAGCAGGGACAAAGGCCCTGGGGCCACATGAAGCATTGACTATTTCAGAAACTGGGTGGCCCCAAACAAACCCATTTTCCTTTTGTTTCAGAGCCTCATTTACTCCATCTGTGGAATGGGAATAATCACAGAAACTCAGAGAATGTACCTCTCCAGGGGTGTCTGAGTGTGTGTGTCCACCTGTGTCCTCCCAGCTCACCCCAACATTTACTCTTTTATTAGGCTTACTCTCCCCCTCCCCTTTCAGATGTCAGCTCCCCAGAACAGGAATTTGTGCATATCTTGTTCACTGCCATAACTGCTAGGCCTGCCACTCAATCAATACCTGTCAAATGCATACATAATAAGCATTATAGAACACTGAGTATGCACCAGGCCCTGTGTTAAGTATTTTCTAACTATTAATTTATTTAATTCTCCTGGAAGCCCCATGGATGTGTGTGGGGAAGAGACTATTATAATCCCATTTTGCAGATGGGAAGATTGAGGCACAGAGGGGTTATGTGCCCACGTGTCTCACCACCATGCTACACTGCCTCTGTCTGGACCTGTGGGTTGTGGGCTTGTGTGTGTTTGAGTGTCTGTGTGCATCTTGGTGTGTTCTTTGTTCTTGGTGTCACCAAGTGTATGAAGATCAAACATACCAGAGGCTTGCATGAGCCTGGGAAGGGACTCTGAGCCTGCAGGTCGGTGGGTGCCCTAGTCCTGGAGGGAGGGCAGGCTCTCTCTGGTGAGGCAGAAGGTCCAGGCTTCAGGCCTTGTTCCCAATCCTGGAGCGGGGCTCCCTCCCACCTGCCGTGGCCTGGCCCTGGCCCAGCTGCCGACCTCAGGAACTCGAGTTCCCCGGGGGAGGCAGGCAATCAATTAGAACTGGCAGCGTCGGCCTAAGTAAAAGGCCTGCTTTAATGAGGAGGCCAGAAGGGCTGCTTGGAGCAGCAGGCACTGGGTTGGGCCAGGCCTAGCCAGGGCTACGGGGTCCCGTGGTCACCAGTGCCCACCTGCCTGCCAAGTCTGTGAGTCCCTGTGTATGCTCTTATTATGTTTATCATCACCAGGCCGGAGCTATTTATAGACCTGAGTGGAGCAGCATCCAACTCATGCAAGCTGCAAACATTTATTGGGCGCCGACTGTGTGTTGGGCTCTGCGCTAGGTGCGAGGACCCAGAAGGGGCAAGACACACCTCCTAGTGGATCTAGTGGGAGTGACAGACATCACCAGGTAACCCACATAGGGTGGTAAGGGCTGTGATGATGACACACAGGTGGCAGTGGGGACCAAAGGAGGCATCAGGGAGGGCTTCCTGGAGGAGGTGATCCATAAGCTGAGATCTGAAGGATGAATAGAAGCAAGTCCCAAAGGAGGGCAGGGAGGAGGAATATCGTGGCATGGTTAGGAATGATTCCACATGTTCTGGTGTCTAAAGCTGTATAACCAACTGTGGTAGGCAAAATAATGCTCCCCAAAGTTGTCCCCGTCTAAATCCCTAGAATCTGTGAATATGTAACCTGACAGGACAAAGGGGAATTAAGGTTGCAGATGGAATTAAGGTTGCTAATCAGTGGACAGTTGAGTTAAAGAGATTATTTTAGATTATCCGAGTGAGCTCAGTGTAATCACAGGGAACCTTATAAAAGGGAAGCCAAAGAATGAGAGTGATGTAAAGGCAGAAAGACTCCACCAGCCATTGCTGGCTGTGAAGGTGGAGGAAGGGTTCCCCCCCACCCCCAATGCCCCTGTTCCTTGAGTTGAGGAATGTGGGAGGCCTCGAGAAGTTGGAAAAGGCAAGGAAACAATTCTCCCCTGGAGCCTCCAGAAGGATCAGCCCTGCCCACACCAGGATTTTAGCTACAGAACTTTAAAATAATAAATTTGTGTTGTTTCAAGCCAGTAAGTTTGAGGCAACCTTGGTGTTTCTTGACTGGTAGCAGCATCACCCCAATCTCTGCATCCATCATCACATGGCTGTCTTCCCTGTGTGTCCTAATCAGCCTGTCCTTTCTCAGAAACACACTGGTCATTGGATTTGGGGCCCACTCTAAGTCCAGGATGATTTCATCTCGAGATCCTTAATTACATCTGCAAAGACCCCAGTTGCTGGTAAGGTCCCATTCCAAGGTTCCAGGTGGGCATGAATTTGTTTGGGGGCAGCGGGGGTGGGGTGCAGGGGAGTGTTTGACTTTGGTGTGTCTCCTGCTCTTGAAGGTCACCTCTTGGAGGGCAGGAATTCTGTCCATCTTGGACCCCCACAGCATTCCCTATGCCTAGAATACGGCCTGGCACACAGTAGGTGCTCAATAAGTATCTATCCAGCGAATGATTATGAAGCAGCCGCTGTGTACCAGGCCTGCCCTCGAGGACCAGGTTACACGGCCTTGGTCTCTCCACATGGAGAGGGAGTTTTTCATGCCTTGTCTGGAAAAGAGAGAAAACATTTGATTCTCCATTGTTCCAAGGGCCTGGGGCAAAGTGAGGGATGGGAGAGACCAGGGGACCAGACTGTGGTTCTTCACTGTGTAGCCTTGGGCAGCGGCGGCAGCAACAATGAGAGGTGTGGGAGCAGCGGGAGGGAAAGTGCTGGCGGAGATGGTGCTTCGGCAGGAGGGAACCCCCCTGGGAATCAAGATGGGGAAGCAGTGAGGGAGGGAAGGGGTTGGTCAGAGAGCTGGTCGGTCCAGCAGGACACGGGACCAGAGGGCAGCGTGCTCACCCGCCCCTCTCTGGAGTGAAGGCAGGGCCAAGGCGGGGAGGGGTCTCTGTGTGAACCAGAATGGGGGTGGGTAGAGAGAAGCAGGGGGAGGGGTGATGGAGGAGGTGAGGAGAGTCAGAGGGAAAGAACACTGAGAGACACACAGATAGTGACAGAGACAGAGAGACAAAGATAGTCAGAGATAAAGGGAGGCACAGAGAGACAGAGAGACTGAGATTGAGCCCCAGAGAGAGAGAGGCGCAGAGAGAGGGACCCAGGGAGAGACTGAGAGAGACAGAGAGGGACAGAGACAGAGACAGAAGGAGACAGAGGGACGGAGAGAAGTGTGTAAGAGGCTCCCAGCCCATCCTCTCACTTGTCCCCTCTGGGCCGAGGGCTCTGGTCCTGCCCTGCTTACCTGCCCCCCATTCCCCTAGCTGCTACTTGAGACCCCTCCTTGAGGGACCGCAGTCCCTAACATCAGGTCTCCCCACTGCAGAGGCCATGGGCTCAGCTGTGAGACCCTCCTGATCAGAATCAGGACCCTGATCCCCACTCAGCCAGAGCTGGGTCCCAGAGACAGGGACACATTTGCTCCTAAAATGGGGGCGGTCTCCACCACCCAGGCCTGAACTGAGCTGGGGAGGCCACACTCATGATGCTCCCCCCGGGTGTGACCCCCTGGGTGTTTTCCTTCCCTTCTCTGGCACACCCCACCCTAAGCCTGCGTGGGAGGGTTTCCCTCCATTTTACAGGAGAGGAAACTCAGGCCTAAAGATAGGGAGGGGTTGTTGAGGGGTACAGGTTCATTCACCTAGAAAATATGTACCAAGCACCTACTGTGTGCCAGGCCCCATGCTGGGGGTCCTGGGTTCACTGTGGTGGCCAAGACTGATTGGGGTCCTGTCTTCATGGGGCTCACAGTCCCCATGTGGTGAGGGTCCTGATGCGGGACATCCAGGCATTTGGGGGGGTGCAGATGAGGCACCTGGCACAGTCTGGGGATCAGGGAAGGCTTCTTAGAGCAGGGGCTATTGAAGTTGAGACCTGAAGGCTGAGTAAGAGTGGGAAAAGGAGAGAACATGGTCTAGGCAGGGGGTATAGCATGTGCAAAGGGCCTGGGGTCAGAACCAGAGAAAGGATTCTTTTTAAGAACTGATGAAGGGGGGCTTCCCTGGTGGCGCAGTGGTTAAGAATCCGCCTGCCAATGCAGGGAACACGGGTTCAAGCCCTGGTCTGGGAAGATCCCACATGCCGCGGAACAACTAAGCCCGTGTGCCACAACTACTGAGCCTGCGCTCCAGAGCCCGCGAGCCACAACTACTTTAGCCTGCAGGCCTACAGCCCGTGCTCTGCAACAAGAGAAGCCACTGCAATGAGAAGCCTGCGCACTGCAACAAAGAGTAGCCCGGCTTGCCGCAACTAGAGAAAGCCTGTGCACAGCAACGAAGATCCAACGCAGCCAAAAACAAATAAATTAATTAATTAAAAAAAAAAAAAAAGAACTGATGAAGGGAATGTGATGTTAGTAAGGGTCCACCCATGCAGAGGTGGAACTGGTTTATTATTCTGAGGGCTCTTTTGCGGGGGGGTTCATATTTTCCTGTAAGTCTTTTTCTATTCTTTGACATTTAAGCTTATCTGCATCATCCTTTTTTTCTTTCTTTTAACACTTTATCATGGGACATTTCAAACATGTATAAAAGTGGAGAAAATAATACAATGAAACCCCATGTACCCATCATCAATGTCAAAAATTTATCAATTAATTATTGATCTTGTTTCATCTCTCTTGGTATTATTTTGAAGAAAAATCCAGAATCATATAATGTATACAGACATAGATCAGTTTGTGTCTCTAAAAGATAAGGACTCATTATCTTAATTAAAGATAATTGAATTATCTTAGTTAAAAAATTAATACTTCCATAATATCATCAAATATTCCACCGGTCTTTAAATTTCCAATTACATAAAAAGTGTCATAATTCTTTCCCTACAGTTTGAAGCAGGATCCAAATAAGATCTACACACATAATTGGTTGATTTCTCTTTACGTCTTTTTCTTTTTTCCTTGCAATTTATTTGTCGATGATATAGCATTCTGTTTTAGGTGTGTCCGCCAAAGAATATAGAGATGGATTTTGTTTGTTTCTGTTTGCATGCATCTAACTTGAGAGTCTATGTCTTTCAAGTAGTGGGTTTAATCCATTTATATTTATTGCATTTACAGACGTATTTGGATATATTCCCATCACCTTCTTTTATTGTGTTTTCTGTTCAACATGATTTTTTTCCGTTGCTTCCTTTTTACCTTCTCTTCAACCTTCTGCTGAATTTGTGGATTTCCTTTATTTCCTTTTTTATTCCCTCTAGTGATATGGAAATTATTCATTCTATTTCTATCCTCTCAGTAGTCATTCTTACAATACTTTTTAAAAAAAACATGCATACTTAGCTTATCATAGCAGAAAGTTAATCCGTGTCTCTTTGCCTCTCTCAACAAGACAAATCTTAGGGTTCATGCACACCACAGCCTTCCCCACCCTCTCCCCGACACACACACACACACACACACACACACACACACAGCATGCACACAGCATGTCACTCTTGCTGGTATTTGAGTCCTGCCTTGGCACACCCAAGGAAGGAAGTGAGGGGGGTTTGCCCATGTGGGTCATCAATGCTTGCAGGAATGGCCAAAGAGATGGAGATGGATTCCAGAGGCCCTAACTCTCTGTGTCACAGGTCCTGCTTTGGGCCTCAGTTTTCCCATCTGTAGGAAAGTGTTGAGTCCCTCCTGCGCTAAAACCTGAGGATTTTGAGCCCCACCCCCCATCTTTGTTCCCACCATTCAGGCAAAAGACCGTGCCGGGAACTGGAATGCAGGACTGAAGGGGGGCAGTGGGGGCTCCAGGAGCTCACAGGAGACGCTAATGTCATTATTTACTTCACTGAGCTAAATAATCTGGGGAACTGCTCATCAGGGCCTGATAATTCGATTGGATTTCACGCACAATTAGGCTTTCAGAGCTGAGGAATTCCGTCGTTGAGTTCAGGGAAGAAGCTAGGCTCCCTGCCAGAAAGGCTCAAGGTGAGGGGGCAGCAATGTGGGTGCCCGGCCCCAGGAAAGGGCCAAATGTGCAGGTCAGAGGGAGGCCTGGGTGTCCCAGTCAGTGGGTCCAGCTGGGGCTGGAGTTGAAGACCACCAATCAAATTCAACTTGTCATTGTTCATTTATTAGTTGATTTATATTTGGAGACTTTTTTTCTCTTTTTAGACATAAAGTCCAGAGAATACCATCACATAAGAACCAACCTCAGTTAATGAACACAGTTAATGTTTTGTCACTTTGGCCTGAGATTTTTGTTTTTCTTCTGTGAAAGAATTCAGAATGATCGATTTAAAATCTGAGCCAGATCCATCCTACTTCTACCCACAGCCCTCCAGAGCTCCCACCTCCTTTGAGATGAAAAGCCCAAGTCTTCCCTGTGGCCCACAGGGTCCTGCATGACCTGCCCTGTCCCCTCCCTGCCCTCCCCTCCTCCCTCTCTCCCCCTCGCTCACTCTGCTCCAAACACAGGCCTCCTCACTGTTCCTCCAACACACCAGGCAGGGTCCTGCCTCAGGGCCTTTGCACATGCTGTTCTGCCGGAAATACCTTTCCCCAAAGTATTTTCGTCTTAGTGATTAGTCACCTATTCACCCTTTAATGCCCCTGCTCCAAGCCCCTTTCAGTGCAGCCTTAATTCTCCCACCCAAACCAGAGCGTCCTATCCCTGTTCCCCTCTGGCCAACACCCACCCCCAGCTCCAGCTCCCCTCCACCCCAGCCTGACCATGAGGCCTGGGGGTTGGTCTGTGGGAGACCACCTGGGCTCCACTACCTGCGCAGGTACCCAAAGATAGCTGCTAAAAAAGACAAAACAGCTGTTGAAACATTTATGATCTGAATATCCCTCTGAGCCTGAGGCTGGCCAGGTCTCTCTCCCTGATCTCTCTCCATCTCTCCTTATCCGTGTCTATCTCTGATCCCTAGTGTGTCTCTGTGTGTCTGTGTCTCTCTCCCTCTATCTGTCTGGGTCTCCTTTTGTCTCTGTCCGTCCCATGAGGCACCCGCTGCATTCACTGCCTCTTTCCCTCCCTCCCACAACTTCCCTCCTTCTCAGCCCCCTCCCTGCCCTCTCACTCCCTCCTTCATCCCCTACTCTTGTCCGCCTTTCCAGTTTCCCTCCCCACTGCACCTCCTTCACTTTTGTCTTCTCTGTTCTCCCCTCCCCACGCCACTGGGGACCCACACCCCTCTGTCACTGGTCACAGGTGGGGAGATGGTCTGGTCTCCCCCATCTCTTTGCCTCTCCTCTGACTTTTTTTTAAAGAAATTATTAACTGTTTTTTTAACTATTTATTTATTTTTGGCAGTGTTGGGTCTTTGTTGCTGCACGCGGGCTTTCTCTAGCTGCGGTGAGCAGGAACTACTCTCTGTTGCGGTGCGTGCGCTTCTCATCGTGGTGGCTTCTCTTGCTGCTGAGCACAGGCTCCAGGTGCGTGGGCTTCGGTAGTTGCAGCATGCAGGCTCACTAGTTGTGGCTTGCAGGCTCTAGAACACAGGCTCAGTAGTTGTGGCACACGGGCTTAGTTGCTCCGTGGCATGTGGGATCTTCCCGGACCAGGGCGCGAACCCGTGTCCTTTGCATTGGCAGGTGGATTCTTAACTGCTGCGCCACCAGGGAAGTCCCTCCTCTGACATTCTATTTCAGTTTTTGTTAGCAGGGATCTCAGATGTGCTGGGCACCCTCCCCCAGTGCTGCGTGTCTCTGAGCTCCACACTCCCCTTCTCTACCAGGCTGGCCCCCCCCCCCCCCGTTTCTGGATCCCTCCATCTGCTCCCCACCTCCCCAGGTACTCAACTGAGAGCTGGGAGGCAAAACTGAAATGTATCCTGTGGCCTCACCTTCTCCCTGCCTGGCTGGGAGTGGGGGTGGGGGGACCAGAGGGGAAAAGGGGCCTCCCCAAGGTCACACAGCACCTGGCCTGGGACCTCCTGTGGCTTCAGGTGCGAGTCACAGCACTTGCTGTGCCCCCCTTGACAGTTCAGCTTCCTCATCTGTATGGGGACCCAGTGGCACCTCGCTGGGTGATAATTAAGCAAACTGGCACAGAGAAAGTGCTTAGAACATGTGAAAGATGGAGTCGGGGGACTGGGGGACCGCTGTGGACTTGGATGATACCAAGAGGTGGAGGGGGATGAGGGAGGGGGCCGGCTTGCTTTGGGACCCTCATCCAGAGGCCAATTTGGTTCAGAAAATGTGGCCGGGGGTTCAGGGGCTGGGTGTGGGGAGGAGGCGGGCTGGTGGGACAAGCTAGTCTACTCTACCCCAAGAAAGGAGTGTGGATTAGGGGGCTGGAGGAGAGAGTGAAGAGCATTGGGTTGCCTAGCAATAAAGATGAAGCTGAGAGAGACTTCCCTGGTGGTCCAGTGGGTAAGACTCTGTGCTCCCAATGCAGGGGGCCCAGGTTCGATCCCTGATCAGGGAACTAGATCCTGCATGCATGCCACAATTGAGTCCGCATGCCGCAACTAAGGAGTCTGCATGCCGCAACTAAAGAGCCTGCGTGCCACAACTAAGACCCGGAGCAGCCAAAATAAATAAACAAATTAAATATTAAAAAAAAAAAAAAAAGATGAAGCTGAGAGACAGGGTCAAGACCACTGATGTCCCAGGGTCTGGGGTGGGGGACGGGGGTGGCATTTAAGAAAAAAGAGTTGATGTTCAGGAGTTTCAGCAGGGTGCTGACATTAATCAAAGAATCTGTGGGGAGGGGGCACAAATTCATTTGTTCAGTCTGTCTTTATTGAGCACCTACTGTGTGCCAGGTGATGGGAACACAGCAATGAAAAAACCAGAGGTCCATGCCTTTGTGGAACTGATATTCCAGTGGGAAATGGAGGACTAACAAGATAAATATACATGGTCCAGTGGTGAGCTGAGCTATGGACGGAACAAAGTAGGGTTGGGGGGGTCAGGGAGGGGAACGGGGCTATTTTAGACAGAGGGTGGTCAGGAAGGGCCTCTCTCAGGAGGTGACTTTGTTTTTTTATTTATTTACTTATTTATTTACTTATTTATTTTTATGGCTGCATTGGGTCTTTGTTGCTGCGCGCGGGCTTTCTCTAGTTGTGGCGAGCAGGGGCTACTCTTCATTGCGGTGCACGAGCTTCTCATTGCAGTGGCTTCTCTTGTTGCAGAGCACGGGCTCTAGAAGCGCAAGCTTCAGTAGTTGTGGCACGTGGGCTCAGTAGTTGTGGCGCATGAGCTTAGTTGCTCCGCGGCATGTGGGATCTTCCCGGACCAGGGCTCGAACCTATGTCCTCTGCATTAGCAGGCAGATTCTTAACCACTGCGCCACCAGGGAAGTCCCTCAGGAGGTGATTTTGAACACAGACCTGAAGGAGATGAGGGAAGAAGCTACGTAGAAATATGAAGGAAGAGCATTCCAGGAAGAGGGCACAGCACATGCAAAGGCCCTGAGGGAGGACCACTACTAGATTATGAGGGATGTTTATATATATATGTATATTATATATATATAATATATATTTTTTCAACATATATATAGACATTTTTCAACAGTAACAGGATAATAGTCTAAATTAAAACTCCATAACACTTTTAACAGTTGTGTAGTATTCCACAGTGTGAGCCTAAAGTGATATCCTTAATGAAGCCCCAGCTCTAGGATGGCCCTCCAAGGATCCCCACCTCCTGCTCTATCACATCCTGTGTAATCCCCTCCAACTGGGTGTGATGGGGCCTCTGACTCACTTCTAAACAATAGAATATAGCAAAAGTGATGGGATGTTACTTCTGAGGTTAATTAATTTACATGAGATTGTAAATTCCTTTTTGCTGTTCCTCTCTCTCTCTCTCTCTCTCTCTCTCTCCACAAGCTCACCCTGATGGAGAAGGCCACCTGGCAAGAAACTGAACACCACCAACAGCACCTGACCAGACTGGACAGCCCAGCCTGCCCTAGTTGCACCTGCAGATGAGACCGCGACCCCAGATGTCTCCCTGAACGTGGTCTCGTGAGATTCCGAAGCAAGGCACCCAGCTAAGCAGCGCTGGGTTCCTGACCCACAGAATCTATGGGTAGTGACGTGTGCTGCTTGCAGTTTTTATGTTTGGGTTCATTTCTTGTGCCGCCAGAGATGACTAAGCCAGCACACGTGACTTCTTCAGGCTGGAAGGCAGTTTTTCTGGGCGGTAGCATAGTGTGGGGCGGGGAGAGAGGAGTTTGCGTTTCGCTGACAGGGCGGTGGGGAACCATGGGCGTTTGGGGGCAGTGTGGGATGGGATGAATCTGGGTTTTAGCTTGGTCGTTCTGGTTATGGCTGTGCGGGGACAGCGCTGTCAGGGGGCAGGACTGGAGGAGGTGGGGGGCCCGGGATAGGACTCCAGAAGTCTCCTATCACAGCAGCTCAGGCTCTGTAGCTGCCCTGGGAGTTTTACATCTTCCTCACCCTCCAAATCCCACCTCTCCATCTCTCCCTGCCCCACTCCCTCTGCCGCTGCCCGTGATGAAAAATGGAATTATATTTTTATAACTTCTTGTTTTTCCCGAACTGAGCTCCATGTGCACTGGGCTAAATTTAAAATCAGATGGATGTAGGGTGATCGTGTTCACTCTCTCTCCCCTTGGGAAAAAAAAAAAATAAATGTGTCTATTCAGGTGCTGTTTCTCTCAGGGATGGGGGGGAGGGGAGGGGGAGCGGAGGGAGAGGGGCATTTTTGCTGAGGAGTGACAGGGCTGAACTGCCACCTCTGGAGTCCCCCATCACAGTCCTGGTCACCCTGTGCGGCAACCACCTGTTTCTATGTTTGTCACCTCCTCAGGGCCTCCACCCTTGCTGTTCCCTCTGCCTGGCACACCTTTCCCACACATCTCTAGGGTCAGCTCACCCTTCAGGTGTCAACTTAAATGTCACCTCCTCCAAGAAGCTCTCCCTGACCAACTGGCTCCAAAAGCTTCTCAATTGCTTCCTGTCCCATCATCTTCTTGCATTTTCTTGACAGCACTTATCATCACCTGGAAATTTCTTAGGCGAATGATGGCAATTCTTTAGGTACAATTAAGGGAACTGGATCTTGGGTGCCCAACCGCTCCCAAGTCCAAACGACAGGCTGGCCAAGGCCTGCCCATCCCCCCCCACCTTCTCTATGACTCTCCCCAAATAATTCATTTACCACTCAGCAAACATGTATTAAGTGGCTACTGCACTGGACTGTGTATCTAATGGTTCCTGACACTGTGTGCCTATTTGAATCACCTGGGGAGCTATTAAATCCTGCCACCACCTTCCACCCTGTCCCTGCCTGCCCTGAGATTCTGAGTTAATTGGTCTGAAGTGGGGGCTCGGTACATAATTCAAATGTGCCACCAGGGTGTAGTATGGTCGTTCTAGGTTTCCTCATTTCCCGAAAAGACCAAGCTCACCCATGTTTCCAGGTCTTTGTGAAGCTGGTGCCTCTGCTGGAACGCCCTCCCACTTCCTCTGCACCTATTTAAGTCCTCCACGACTGACTTTCTCTCATCCTTATAATCATTTATTTTTAATTTTGAGAAAAGTGAAGCAGAGAGAGGGCTTCCCTAGTGGCGTGGTGGTTAAGAATCCGTCTGCCAATGCAGGGGACACGGGTTCGAGCCCTGGTCCGGGAAGATCCCACATGCCGCGGAGCAACTAAGCCCGTGCGCCACAACCACTGAGCCTGCGCTCTAGAGCCCGCGAGCCACAACTACTGCAGCCCGCATGCCTGTGCTCCGCAACAAGAGAAGCCACCGCAATGAGAAGACCGCGCTCCGCAACAAAGAATCGCCCCCGCTCGCCACAACTAGAGAAAGCCCTCACGCAGCAAAGCCCCAACGCAGCCCCAAAAAGTAAATAATTTAAAAAAAAAAAAGCCAGTCACTAAGTCCAGCCCACCCTCAAGAAGAGGAGAATTAGTCTCCATCTCCTTGAAGAAATTGTCAAAGAATTCATGGACATATTTTAAAACTCCCACATTTGGAAAATACAGGTACTAATACTCTCTCCTTTTTAGCAGGTACTTTTTAAAAAAAATTTTACTTATTTTTAAAAATTTATTTATTTTTGGTTGTATTGGGTCTTTTGTTGCTGCGAGCTCTTCGTTGCGGTGCGCTGGCTTCTCATTGCGGTGGCTTCTCTTGTTGCGGAGCACAGGCACGCAGGCTTCAGTAGTTGTGGCTCAAGGGCTCTAAAGCGCAGGCTCAGTAATTATGGCGCACAGGCTTAGTTGCTCCGCTGCATGCGGGATCTTTCCAGACCAGGGCTCGAACCCATGTCCCCAGCATTGGCAGGCAGATTCTTAACCACTGCACCAACAGGGAAGTCCCTAGCACGTACTTTTTAGTAGTTGTTTTAGGGTCGTTTTCTAAGGGATGCTATTTGTTATCACACACAGAGTGCTTAGCACAGCACCTGGTTCACTGTAGGTGCTCAATAAATGTTAGAAATTATTACTGTATAGATCTAACTACGTCCTTTTTGACTGTTCTACACTATTCCGTTGTTTGAATATGCCTTAATTTACTTGCCTGTTCTCTCAATGGATTTTTAGGTCAATTCCTGGTTTTTAATTTTACAAACACTGCTGCTGTGAGCAGTCTTTACATATCTCTTTATGTACTAGGCAAAGTATTTCTCTAAGGACTAAGATTAAAAATAGAATCGCTGGGTCACTGGATGGATGCACTCAGTCGCATCAATTCTTCTCCCATCGTCTCCCATCTGTCCCCAAAACAACAGCTCACCAGAGTTAATGCCTCAGGGCCTTTGCACATGCTGTTGCCTCTGCCTGTACCACTCTTTCCACAGATATCCACACAGCTCCCTCCTCACTTCCTTTAGGTCTCTGCTCAAATGTCACCTCCTCAGAGAATCCTTCCATGAACACCCTGTCCCTCTAGCAACCTGCTTCATGTTTGGTGAGAGAACTTACCACTTGCCATTATATTAGGCATTTTATTGGATTGTTTATTGTGCGTCTTCCCCACTGGAATGTCAGCTCCATGAGGGCAGGGATTTATGTGTTTCCCCCACTGCTGCATCCCCAGCATCCAGAACAGTGCCTGGCACACAGTAGGCATCCAGTAAATACCAGCTGAGTGCTGATCCGATCTGGGTGGAGCTCTTAGGGGTCCTGACTTAGCCTCTCTCCCCCTTGGGTTCCATCCTGAATGCTCCTGAGCTGAAATTGAGGATTTCACTCCTTCTGGAGGCTCTAGGGAAGAACCCATTTCTTGCCTTTTCCAGCTTCTAGAGGCTGCCTGCATTCCTTGGTCCATGGCCTCCTTCTCCATCTGCAAAGCCAGCCAAGGCTGGTCAAGTCCTTCTCAAACTGTTACTATCTTTCTCACTTTGTCTTTTTGCTTCTGTTGTCACATCTTGTTCTCAGACTCTGGTGTTTCTGCCTCCCTCTTATAATTACCCTTGGGATGACATTGAGCCCACCCGGGTAATCCTGGATCACCTCCCCATCTCAAGATTCTTAACTTAATTGCATCTGCAAAGTCGCTTTTGCCACGTAAGGTGACATACGCAGAGGTTCTGGGGATTAGGACACGGACATCTTTTTTGAGGGGGAATTATAATTCTGCCAACCACAAAGAGATGCCGACATGGATAAATTCGTTCATTCCACAAACACTTATTGAGTGCCTACTGTATGCCAAGCTGTCCTAGGTGTGGCAGGCAACAAGGCAGACAATCATTCTGGCCTTCATGAAACATAAGTTCTAGTGAGAGAGACAGAGAGGAAACACATTCAATGAAGCAGACAGAATACCTGATGTTGGCTACCGGGGAGGGTCTGCCTGAGGGGGTGACATCTCGACACCTGGCCCTAGAATCTTGTGGCCAGTGTTGCCCAAAGCTGCATGCCCCTTGTTCACAAATAACATGACTTCGGAGGGTGCTTGGCAGGGTGTGAAATAACCTTGAACTCCAGTTGCAAAGAGACTCTTCTTAAATGTCATTTCCATCTTCCCCAAGTCTCAGCTGGGTCCTGGAGGAGGGGGTGTCTGTAACGCCTTTTCTACCCGCTAATCCCATCACAGGATCAGTGCCTCTGCAGGCGGCAGTAACCAGTGAGATTCAGATCAAATTGTTTTTTCAGTTACCTTCTATCTACGATGAGAAATGCTGATTTTTCTTTCACGTTTGTGATTAAGAGAAAAGGACTTCCCTGGTGGCGCAGTGGTTAAGAATCCGCCTGCCAGTGCAGGGGACACGAGTTCGAGCCCTGGTCCGGGAAGATCCCACATGCCGCGGAGCAACTAAACCCGTGCACCACAACTACTGAGCCTGCGCTCTAGAGCCCGCGAGACACAACTATTGAGCCCCCATGCCTAGAGCCCGTGCTCCACAACAAGAGAAGCCACCGCAATGAGAAGCCCGCGCACCGCAACGAAGAGTAGCCCCCGCTCACCGCAATTAGAGAAAAGCCCATGCACAGCAACAAAGACCCAATGCAGCCAAAAATAAAATAAATAAATTTATTAAAAAAAAGAAAAACCAAGAGAAAAGGACTTTCAAAAACCCCTATGGGTATCGATGTTCCAGATGTGAGCGGGTTTAAAAGAAAATATTAATTACAGGTGTGGGGAAAACGGAAAATGTAAAAAATCATTGGCACAAGTTTGTGAAATGTCACCTGTCCACTTTACAGACTGATAAACAGAGGCCCGGGAAAAAGGAAGGACTTCCCATGACCACAACCCACTGGTGGGCTGAAGGTCTTTCCCCAGGAGGGGAGGGGTGAAGGCAGCAGAAGGTGTTTCATCATTTCCATACCTTCACCCATTTGTGAGCACGAGTCTCCCCAACCCTCCTTGCCCGCAGCTGTTGAGAAAAAGCCCTATGAAGATATTCAGGAAACAGCATCCCAGGCAGAGGGAAAGGCCTGTGCAAAGACCCTGGGGCACAGGACTGTGCCTGGCACGTTGGAGGAACAGCGAGGAGGCCCGTGTGTCTGAAGCAGAGTGATCAAGGGGGAGAGAGGGAGGAGGGGAGGGCAGGGGGAAGACATGGGCTTTTATCCCCAGGGAGGTGGGAACCCTGGAGGGCTGTGGGCAGGGGAGAGGTCAGACTTGACTCAGGTGCTCACTGACGCGCTCTAGCTGCCACAGGGAGAATGCATTGAAGAGGGAGTGCAATGGCCAAGGGGAGACCAGTCCCAGCTCTGTCTCTCACTCGCTGTGTGTCCCTAGGCAAGTGAACTCCCTCTCTGAGCTCAGTTTCCTTATCTGCTAAAGATGGACCTTAACAACTCCTTCTTCCTGGGGCTGCAGCAGGGACTCTGCGATAACACGCGGATGGTGCCTGTCGCCCCAGATTCTGGCTGGGTGTGCTGCTACTGAGTTATTATTTTAGGGTGTCAGGGTTCTGCTAACACACTCTCCCCAAGGTGGGAGGATGAGGTCAGCAGCACCCCCTGCTCAGGCCCCGATGAAGTCAGCAAGACAGACGGGTGGGTGTGAGGACAGCCGTGGAAATAGATTTCCCACCTGTGCTTTGTGCCTCTGGGAGAGGTGAGGATGAGCAAACCAACGGGAACATCACACTTCACAGGCTGTGAGACGCAACACACCTCGCTGCCTGGGAGCTCCCTCCTGCAGGAAGCCCTCCCAGATTGCCTTGACTCTCTGGGGTCCTGCAGGAAGCTGTTGGGGGGAGGGGGAAGATCTCAGGGAAATAACAGGGACCCCAGAGAGGCTGGTCAGATGGAGGGAAGGATAGTCAGAGAGGACCGCGGAAGTGCCCAAAATGTGTGGGAAAGTGCTGAGCAGGATGGGAAGTCAGGCAGGTGTGGGTTAGAATCCTGGCTCAAACTCACTTGCTCTGTGACTCTCTCTAGATGACTCGTTTCTGCTTTCTCAGCCACCAAGTGGAGAGAAAAGTCTACTTTTTTTTTTTTTTTTTTTACCAGGGATCCAAGCCGTGCCCCCTGCAGTGGAAGTGTGCAGTCCTAACCACTGGACCGCCAGGGAAGTCCCAAGAAAGGTCTCCTTAAGTTGCTTAGCAAATATTTAGTAAGCACCTACTGTGTGCCAAGCCCTGTTTTGGGCACCAGGGACACAGCAGTGAACAAGGAAGACCCAGCTCTGCCCTCCCAGGGCTCTCAGGCCTGTGGGGAAGGCAGACGTTTAGCTGGGTTGCTAAAATACAGGGGGACCATAGGTGTGGTGGGGGGCACCTAGGGCTTTGTGAACCCCAGAGGAGGACCAGATTCAGCCTGGGGAGGGGGGTCAGGGAAAAGCTCCTTCTGAGATGACCCCTGGGAAGTGAATAGTTCTCCAGGCAAAGGGGTGAGGAAGAACGGTGCCTGACAGCAGGCTCAGTATGGGCAAAAGTCTGGAGATGAGAGAAATTCTGGGTGATGTGGTGATGTGAATGCAGGGCCTGCCTGGAGGAGAACGTTGGATGTGATTGTGCCTGGTCATGGGGCAGATTAAACAAGAAAATCATCATACACTGCCCGGCTCACAGCTGGGTCCACAGGTTTTAGAAACTAGAAAGTCCAGGGGCTTCAGGCACAGTTTGATCAAGGGCCTCAGAACTCAGCCTCCTTCTCTGACTTGGCTCTACTGTCCTCCATTGACTTCTGTGTCAAGCAGACAGACCTCGCAGACTGACCCTTGGCAGATCCCAGCTGATGTCTCCCCAGTTTAGAGATGTCTTTCCTATAATTATCAATCATTTCCCAGGGCTGGTTCCCCTTGGCTCACAATGAGTTGTGTGCTGTAGCAGATGCTCTCAGAGCCCTGTATCTCTGCAGCACTCACAAGCACTTAAAACACTCTGCTGTGGGGCTTTCTCTCTGCCCAGAGCCAATATTCCTGGGAGCAGCCCTCAGGCAATGCTGGTTGAAAGTTGGAGAATGGATACCCCAGCTCCCTCACTCTTGGGGAGGAACAACTGTGTGGTATAGTCTACACTGTTGTCTCCCAGAAGTCCTCAGCATGACTGAACCTCAACTGGCTCGTGACACACCCTATATCGGCTGCCTTCCCTTACTTATCTAATTTTCTGCTCTCTTACTGGTGCTAAGCAGACCCCCAAGACAAGATTCTGGCTGCAGATAGTTTATCTGGGAGGTTGTGGTGATTTTAAAGTATGCCCACAAATTCTTTGACATGCTTACCTTCAAAAATTGAAGCCTAATTCCCCTCCTCTTGAGTGTAGGCTGTACTGAGTGACTCACTTCTAAAAAATAGAATACGGCAGAACTGACAGTGTGACTTCTGAAATGAGGTCATACATATGAGGCATGTGGCTTTCTCTTTGCTCATTCTCTCTCTCTCTCTGATCATCCATTCTGGGGAAAGCCAGCTGCCATGTTGAGAGGACACTCAAGCAGCCCCTGGTGATGCCGAAGTGGCAAAGAACTGAGGCCTCCCGCCAACAGCCATGTGCTGGAGACAGGTTGGAAGCACAACACAGACATGGGTACATACACACCAGCCATGTGGCACGCCCTTGCATGTGCACACAGGCCACTTGCCGCCTCATATACACCCCACACCAGAGATGTGTCAGATACTTAACAACCAAAGTGGCCCCGGCATTGACTACCCAGGTCAGAGGGTATGGGAAGGTCTGGAGGTCCCAGGGGAGCAGCGGGCATTGAAACTCAGGGTGTGCCAGGGACAGGACTGGGGACAGAATAGTATCCTCTCCCTGAGCTTCAAGAGAGAGTTTTCTCTCCCACTCTGGTGCCACTTCTCTGGCCTTCCTCACACAGGCCACTGTCCCTCTGCAGGCCCCCACCCGCCGTGCCACGGGCTCCTGCCACTTCCTCCTTCCTTCCACTGGACCCTGGCACATGCCGTTGTTCTTTCTGCTTCCCCTCACCTCACCCTAGCCCGCACATTTGATGAATCTCAGAGTCACACCTACCTCCCCACCCCAGCTATACCAGTGCTCCCTGCTAAAAGCACTCACAATCCCCTGCTTTTTGCCTTTCTTTTTCTCTTTTGGCGGTATTTTATTTTATTTATTTAAAAAAATTTATTATTTATGTATTTATTGTGGCTACTCTGGGTCTTCGTTAGGGCACGCGGGCTCAGTAGTTGCGGTATGTGGGATCTTAGTTCCCTGACCAGGTTTCGAACCCAGGCCCCCTGCACTGGGAGCTCGGAATCTTAACCGCTGGACCACCAGGGAAGTTCCCATAAGTTTAGATTTACTGAAAAGTTACAAAGAGAGTACAGAGGGTTTCTACTCTTCACTCAGCTTCCCTTAATGTTAAAAAATAGAACTACCATATGACCCAGCAATCCCACTACTGGGCATATATCCTGAGAAAACCATAATACAAAAAGAGACATGTACCACAACGTTCATTGCAGCTCTATTTACAATAGCCAGGACATGGAAGCAACCTAAATGTCAATTGACAGATGAATGGATAAAGAAGATGTGGCACATATGTACAATGGAATATTACTCAGCCATAAAAAGAAACGAAATCGAGTTATTTGTAGTGAGGTGGATGGACCTAGAGTCTGTCATACAGAGTGAAGTAAGTGAGAAAGAGAAAAACAAATACCGTATGCTAACGCATATATATGGAATCTAAAAAAAAAAAATGGTACTGGGCTTCCCTGCTGGCGCAGTGGTTGAGAATCTGCCTGCCAGTGCAGGGGACACGGGTTCGAGCCCTGGTCTGGGAAGATCCCACATGCCATGGAGCAACTAGGCCCGTGAGCCACAATTACTGAGCCTGCGCGTCTGGAGCCTGTGCTCTGCAACAAGAGAGGCCGCGACAGTGAGAGGCCCTCGCACTGTGATGAAGAGTGGCCCCCGCTTGCCACAACTAGAGAAAGCCCTCGCACAGAAACGAAGACCCAACACAGCCATAAATAAATAAATAAATAAATAAATAAATAAACAAACCCAAAGTTTAAAAAAAAAAAAATGGTACTGATGAACCTAGTTGCAGGGCAGGAATAAAGGCATAGACATAGAGAGTGGACTTGAGGACACAGGGTGGGAGGGGGAAGCTGGGGCGAAGTGAGAGTAGCATCGACATATATACACTACTGAACGTAAACAGTTACCTAGTGGGAAGCAGCTGCATAGCACAGGGAGATCAGCTCTGTGCTTTGTGACCACCTAGAGGGTGGGAGGGAGGGAGACGCAAGAGGGAAGAGATATGGGGATATATGTGTATGTATAGCTGATTCACTTTGTTGTACAACAGAAACTAGCACAGCACTGTGAAGCAATTATACTCCAATAAAGATCTATTAAAAAAAAAAAAAACCTTACATAACCCCAGCACATCTGTCCAAATGAACAAACCAGCGTGGGCACGTTAAGATGATCAGATGCAGGACTTCCCTGGTGGCGCAGTGGTTAAGAATCTGCCTGCCAATGCAGGGAACACGGGTTCGAGCCCTGGTCCCGGAAGATCCCATAATTAGTGAGCCCGGATGCCACAACTACTGAAGCCCCTGTGCCTAGAGCCCGGGCTCCGCAACAAGAGAAGTCACCACAATGAGAAACTTGCGCACCACAAGGAAGAGTAGCCCTCTCTGGCCGCAAGTGGACCCAACGCAGCCAAAAATAAATAAATAAAATAAATAAATTTATTTAAAAAAAAAAAATGATGGGACACTCCAGACTTCCTTCGGATGTCTCCCGTTTTTCCACGAATGCGCCTTTTTTCTGTTCCACGGTCCAATCCAGGATCCCACATTGCACTGAGTGTCCACTGCCTTTTAGAACTGCATGATTGCAATTTTAAAATTATTTGCATCATTCCTGTTTCACGCCTCTCTGGAAGTTAGCTCCGTGAAGGCGGCAGATAAAAGAAACTGAGGCTGGGGACTTCCCTGGTGGTCCAGTGGTTAGGGCTCCGCACTTCCACTGCAGGGAGCACAGTTCGATCCCTGGTGGGGGAACTAAGATCCCACATGCCTCGTGCTGCGGCCAAAAAAAAAAAAAAAAGGCAACTGAGGCTGGTCCACCGATAGCAAGTTACTTGGGTCTGAGCCGGAAACAGCCGGGTCTGTGTGATAAAGGAGCTAGACCTAACCCCTTGTAGAGCTGTCTCACCGACTGAGTACAGGGGTGCTAGGAGGGTTCTGAGGGTGGAGGGAATGGTATGAGCACTGGTGTGGCAGTGCGTCCTCGAGAAACTAGGTGAACGCTGTCAGGAGGGAGGGTGATGGAGGTGGCAGGTGGGGGGAGGGGGAGGTGATGCGCGGGGAGCTCCAGGATAAGGTCTGGCAGAGCCTGTTAGAGCTGCTGCAGGTTTTGGAGCAGGTGATGATCTGAGCAAGCGCGGGGGACCTTGGGAGTTTCTTAGCCTCTCACTGAGCAGGGCCAGTCTCTCTGGGCCCTGGGGAAAGGAAGGCAGCTGCTGCTTTTTTTTTTTTTTGGCCGCGCCGCAGGCATGCAGGATCTTAGTTCCCCGACCAGGGATGGAACCTGCGTCCATTGCATCCCTGCACTGGAAGCACAGAGTCCCAACCAGGGAAGTCCCAGAAGGCAGCTTGTTCGGATGTGGGGTTGACACAGCCCCAGAGGGAAGCAGGTGGCCCGCGGGGATCCAGAAGAGATGCATCCCCCAGGAGAGACCGGAGGCTGTGGGATCTGGGATCCCTGGAGCCTGGGGCCAGGAGGGGGTGGGGATGTCACAGAGGAAACAGGCTCAGCACGAAACTCTGCCCTTGACTCTCCCTTTGCCTTTACCTTGTCCTCAACTCCAGCCACGTCCCCAAGCATCTGGATTCCGAATCTTGCCAATGACCCTCCACAACTGCCCTCACCCCCACTATCTCCCCCAGGAAAGACAGCTCAGCCAGGTCCTCTGCACTCTGGCTCTGCCTGACCATCTACCCTCCTCAAGATCTCCAACAGCTTCTCCTCTGCCCCTTGGGGGTGCAACTGGGGCAAGGCATGGCAGGGCACCTCCTCTCCTTCCCCATAGCCTCCTCCTCCCTGGCCTCCCAGCTCCAGCCTTGCCCACTGCTGTCCACCCCACACTGGCCACTAGAGAGATATTCCAGTACATACTCTAATCTCGTCCAGGCTCTAACACCCTCTGACGCTCCCCATTGCCCTCAGGATAAATTCTGGATTTTTATACACAACGTTTGATGTCCTGAGGGTCCCTGTGGTCTGATCGGGGCACACACTGTCCCCTGTCGGCCCCCAGAACTTCCCAACGTCTGCACCCTTGCTCACACCTGGGGTGCCTTTCCTTCATCAGCACTTCAACCCTTTCTAATGTCCTTATTCCTCCATAGCCTGGGAGCTCCTGGGGGCATGGAACACAACCCCACAAATAATAATAATGCATCCTCGTACTGGGTTAAGCACTTCCTGTATCCTCTCAGTCAGTCTTTGCAACTGCCCTGCAAGGCGGGTGTCATGAGTCTGATTAACAGATGAGGAAACAGAGGCTCAGACTGGACCTATGATTTGCCCAAGGTCAGTCAG
Source organism: Eubalaena glacialis (assembly GCF_028564815.1). Taxonomy (NCBI): domain Eukaryota; kingdom Metazoa; phylum Chordata; class Mammalia; order Artiodactyla; family Balaenidae; genus Eubalaena; species Eubalaena glacialis. Next base: position 183,601,890 of record NC_083719.1, on the reverse strand, counting down.
TAAGCCAAGAATAAAAGGAACCCTCCTTCCTGCTTCTTCCCATGGCCGACTCCTGCTCTTTCTTTAAGTCTCAGCTCAGCTGTCATCTCACCCTGGGCTCCCAGGTGGGGTCAGGTGCCTAGTCTGGGCTCCCACAGCTGGAGGTGATTACTACATGACTTATGTGCCAGGCCTCCGCTGAGCATCAGCACTGTGCCCCTGAAGTCTTAACAAATCTCTGAATCTGGTGCTGTGACTGCCTGCACCCATCTTCCAGATGAAGCAACTGAGACTCCAAGAAGTGAAGTTTCCTCCTGCTGGGAATGCGCGCGCGCGAGTGTGTGTGTGTGTGTGTGTGTGTGTGTGTGCTCACTACCCTCGGAAGCAGCAGCAGATCCAGCCATCCCCTCCCCAGCCACACGCGCCCGCACGTACACCCGCGCGCACACAGGTCCACACCTGGCCGTTTATCCCCGCAGAGTCCCGCCTCCCACACGCAGGCGGCCGGCTGGCGTCTGCGCGGCTGGCGCTTGTAAATACATCCTCCCGCTGGGGCCGACTTGCTCCTCCGCTCCTTCGCTGCCACCGGGAGGGAGATGGGGGGGATGGGGGCGACGGAGGCACAGGACTGAAATTGTTCTTAGGACCTTCCGGCCCCACTTTCCTTCTGCCTCCCTGATGATGGGGGAGAGGGGGGTCGCCCGGGCCCTGGGTCCCCACTCCAGGCTGAGCCCGTGACCCCGGGATGAAGACAGCCCCTCACGCTTAGTGTGCTTTTGGAAAAGTTCCACGGGACCTCGTGGCCTGGCCCGCGGTAGAGGCTCAAGCAAGGTTCGCCCCCTTCTCCCGTCCCCCGTCTGGGCCCGAACACCCACTCCCTTTCTTAAGTGGCCTTGGGCAGGGTCTTGCGGGGATAGACAGATGGGCTGGGGACAGACGGATCGCGGCACGTGGGAGTTACGCCTGGGCCTGGGGCGTGGGAGGGTGGTGCTCTGGCCACCGCCACCATCGGTCCCCAAAGAGCTCCGGCTGCGGGGAAGCCGCCAGGCGGGGGAGAAGGGGCTCCCGGAGGTTCCTGGAGAACTGGCTTTCCTACCATCTCCCCCGCCGCCTCCACCACTGTGGTCCCATTGCGCAGGCGCGAGGAAGACGCGCAGAGAAGGGGGTCGCTCGCTCCTAGTCACACAGCCCCGCCGGTGCAAGGTCTGATCTCGGGGTGCAGGTGACGCTGGATGGGTCTAGGGCCTGGGGTGACTTGGACTTAGGGGCCCTGTCCCGCACTGCATCTCCCGCCCACCCGGGCGACCCATTCCCGGGAAAGCTAGGGCGCCGCGGGCCCCGGCTGTGGGCAGAGCACGCCCCCTGCCGGCCACGGCAGGAATCGACGCAGCTACGAACCCCGGGACCTTGGATGGAGCCCCCCACTCCGAATAGAGCACCCACCCAGCTCCCCGCTCCCCGGCTGAAACTGACCCCTGATAGAGCTCCCGGCGCTGCGTTCAGCCCCAGCTCTGAGCTAAGCTCCAGACCCCGAGCCCCTGGTCTCAGGCTAAGCACCCAATTCCAAGTTAAGCCTCCGACCCTGGATAGAGACCCTGGTCTGTTTTTCAGACCCCTGCTCCCTAGCTAGACCCCCAAGGATGTCCGACCACCTAGAGGAGCTGTACACATTGCTCCCGACTCACAATGTTACAGGTTCTAATCCCATCTCTTCCACGACCTGGCTGAGTGGCCTCAGACAGGTCAGTTGCTTCCTCTGAGCCTCACTTTCGTCATCTGTGAAATGGGACGCTTGTACCCCATCGCAGGGTTGCTGTGAGAATTTGGTGAGTTAATGTACGTCAAGTGCTAACAGTCACTGGCACGTAGTAGGCGATCAGTAAATCTTAACTACAGTATTGTTATTATTATTACCAGATGTGCTGCTAGGCACTTTAAAAGAAAAACAGCTTTGGAACTTCCCTGGTGGTCCAGTGGTTAAGAATCCGCCTTCCAATGCAGGGGACTCAGACTTGATCCCTGATCAGGGAACTAAGATCCCACATGCCGCGGGGCAACTAAGCCCACTCGCCACAACTACTGAGCCCGTGTGCTCTAGAGCACACGCGCCACAACTAGAGAGAAGCCCGCAAGCCACAGCGAAAGATCCTGCATGCCGCAACTAAGACCCGACGCAGCCAAATAAATGAATAAATATCAGTTAAAAAATAAAAGAAGGGCTTCCCTGGTGGCACAGTGGTTAAGAATCCACCTGCCAGAGCAGGGGACACGGGTTCGAGCCCTGGTCTGGGAAGATCCCACATGCTGCAGAGCAACTAAGCCTGTGCGCCACAACTACTGAGCCTGCGCTCTAGAGCCCGCGAGCCACAACTACTGAAGCCCGCAGCCTAGAGCCTGTGGAACAAGAGAAGCCACCGCAATGAGAAGCCCGCGCACAGCAACAAAGAGTAGCTCCCGCTCGCTGCAAGTAGAGAAAGCCCGCGGGCACCAACAAAGACCCAACGCAGCCAAAAATAAATAAATAAAATAAATTTATAAAAAAAAAGTTCTAAAAAAATAAAATAAAAGTAAAACAGCTTCATCAAGACATAATTTATATACCATACAATTCACCCACTTAAAGCATACAATTCAGTGGTTCGGTATGTTACATTATTCATTTTCTAAAATTATGGTAAATATATAATAAAATTTACCATTATAACCATTTTAAGTGTACAGTTCAGCGGCATTAAGTGCATTCACAGTGTTGTGCAACCATCACCACCATCCATCTCCAGAACTTTTCCATCAACCCCAACACAAACTCTGTCCCCATTAAACACTAACTCCCCATTCCTGTCCCCCCCTCCCCCAGCCTCTGGTCACCTCTATTGTACTTTCTGTCTGTGGATTCGCCCATTCGAGGTCCTTCATATAAGTAGATCATACAATATTTATCATCTTATGATTGGCATCTTAAACCTATATTTTCAAGGTTCATCCATGTTATAGCATGAATAACTTCCTTCCTTTTTATGGCTGAATTATATTCCACTGTATAGATGGATCACATTTTGTTTACCCATTCCTCTGTTGATGGACATTTGGATTGTTTCCATCTTTTGGCTATTGTGAATCATGCTGCTATCAACATTGTTGTACAAATACCTGTCTGAGTCCCTGCTTTCAACTCTTTTGGGTATACATCTAGGAGTGGAATTGCCGGATCATATGGTAATTCTATGTTTAGTATTTTTGAGGAACAACCAAGCTATTTTCCACAGAAGCGGCACCATTTTGCATTCCCACCAATAAAGTACGAAGGTTCTAATTTCTTCACATCCTCCTGGACACTTCTTATTCGTTCTTTTATTTTTCTCATTTTTATTTTTACTTTTTCTGGCTTGTGGGATCTTAGTTCCCCAACCAGGGATTGAACCTGCGCCCTCGGCAGTGAAAGTGTGGCGTTCTAACCACTGGACCACCAGGGAACTCCCCTTATCCATTCTTATTTGTGGACCTGTAGGTTTTATTATTCCTATGTCACAGTGCATAGGAATTATCGACCCCAAATGCCAATACATAGTGCCCCGGATGAGAAACCCTGAACTCAGGAGAGGGTAGTACCTGGCTGTGGATGGGAGGAGGTGGGACACACATTCCTGGGTTTGAATCCTGGCCCTGCCACTTGTGCCTGCATGTCCTCAGACAAGTCACTTCCACTCTCTGGGCCTCAGTACCCTGTCCAAAAAGAAAAAGGGGGGGATGAGATAAAGAGACATTTCATTTATTTTTGCCTCATGAGGTCTGTGCCAGGGTTGTGTATCCCCCACGTGCAGGCAGGACTCGACATACATTGGTTGTCCAGACTGCTCTGGCCCCCCTGGTCCTATAGCCGCAACTGGGACCCAGGGTTGGGGATGCAGGGAGGAAATGGAGCAGCAGGGGAGCTGAGAGCTGCTACTGGGCCCGGTTCCCAGGACTCACAGCTGCATCCTCCGGGGGCCCCAGCTGTCCCCACTGCCCCACCCGCTGGCGGCCTGGAGGCTCTTGCGTATCTCGCTGGCTTATTCCCACGGACACCGAGGCTGGATCTGGGAAGTCCCCTGGTGGGGTCTCCAGGGTCCGTCCACGTAGCAACTGCCACAAACCTCACCCGCAACCCAGAAAGATTTATCTTCAACCTTGGGTCAGATTCAGCCCGTCTGGGAGGTATAGCAATCTACATGTTTAAGGGGCTCCCAGGTCCTTCTGCTGTAAAGTGTTCCCCGGGGCCGTACTTTAAACGGAGTCCCAGTGGTAGAAAGGGGCCTTCCCAGAGCCACGCGGTTGTTCTGTTTTTCTTTTTGGCTCTCTTTCTCTCCCCGGCCCCCATCTCTCTCTGTTTTTGACTCTAAGTCTCCTTCCTCTCATTTCTTGGACGGAGCCCAGGGTTGGCTTCTCCCCCTGCATCCGGCCCCTTTCGTGATTCCGGAGGAATCTCCCAGAGCTCCCTGGCCCCGCCCCAGGTCCCACCCCTCCCACGCGGCGACCTGCTCCCATTGGACTCTTCGTACACCGCCCGCACTGCCATTGGCTGAGCCTACGTCCTCGCTCGCCCCTACCCTCCCCCCCACCGGTCCCTGAAGGTCCTATGCGCGCGGGCGGGGGCGGGGCCGCTCAGAGGGGCGGGGCAGTTGGAGGGCGGGGTCGAGCTTCCTGCCCCGCCCCGCCGGGTCCCAGTCTTCAGGCACGAGTCTCGCGGCCAGAGCAAAGGCCCCTCGGAGGCGGCCGGACAGAGCCCTGACCGTCGGACCGACGACGGAGTCCCAGAGAGCAGGTGAGCGAGCGGTGCCGGGGCGCCCCCCAATCTCGGCTTAATCTTGGGGGCCACCTGGCCTCTCTGTTTCTCTCGCCCCCTATGTCCCTGACCCCCCTTCTGTTTCCCTCTCCCTCTCACTCTGTCTTTCTGTCACTCTCTTGATGTCTGGGTTATGGGGAGGCATCCTGGGTCTGAACTGCCCACCCTGGCTTGGGGTGGTGCTCTGGGACCAGCACCCCCCTCCCCCCAACAAGAGGACTCTGATGGACTCTGCCCCCTTTCACAGTGCAGGGCACCAGGTGCCAGGGCCAGATTCCAGAGCTAGGAGGGCATTCCAGGTGGTGGGCAGCCAGGCCAAAGGCGTGGAGGTGGGAATGAGTGAGACTTCTGACTGGTCCAGGCAGCCGAGACAGTCAGAGCCAGGCCCACCCAGACTGGCCACCTGGGAGCTCCCCAGTGGCCTGAAGCCTTGGCCTCAGTTTTGCCAACTGTGAATTGGGACCTTCATCGCTGAGGTAACTGGCAGTTGACCTGACCCAGATCTGCATGCATCACTACCTCCTCTCTCCTGGGGGGCTCTCCTGGAGGAGGAGCAGCCCCAGCTGTAAACAGGCCTCTGAGGTTACTTCCTGAGCAGGTCTGAGCCCAGCTGGGGGAGGTGAACGCGCTGGGTGGGGGCGGTGCCGTAGCAGGGTGAGGGCAGTTCAGCCCAGTGGTTGGGTTGGTTCAGCCCAAGCTCAGACCTTGGAATCAGATAAACCTGGGTTCCCGCTCTGCCACTCATCACTGGTACCCTGAGCTGAGTGATTCAATTCTCCAAGCCTCAGTTTCCTGTCTGAGGGACATAACTCCCTGTGGGTGAGGGCAGCTTCCAGAATTAAATGCAGGAATGTGGGCCCTGCAAGTCTCTACCTGGCCTCCACCTCCTCCCTCTCTCCCCCTCACTCACTCTGCTCCAGCCACACAGCCTCCACATTCCACCAACGCGCTCCAGGCACCATCCTGCCTCAGGGCCTTTGCACAGGCTGTTCCCTGTACCTCCATGACAGGTGCACAGGCGCCAACTTTAAAACATAACAAGTTGCCTAGATGGGCTGGGCCAAGGGACTGCCAGGCCAGGGCTGGGTGGCTGGGTGGCTGGGAGGGGCGGAGGAGGAGCCGGCCCAGGGACGCTGTACCTTTGGAAACCGGAACAAAGAACTGTCTCCCCAGCCACGCGAACACCTGGGCTGAGCTTCTTCCACTTGGCAGGCTTGGTGGCCTGGGACGCAGGTGGTGGGTGAATGCCCAGACCTCTTGGACGGGGGCGAGTCAGGGACTCACACCCCACTCTGATGGGGGGCAGAGGTCCCTAAGTGAAGAAGCCAGTCAGGCAGATGCAGATTGGAGGCTCTGTAGTATCCCCTTCTGCTGTGTGGCCTTGGGCAGGTCAGGTGCCCCCTGAGCCTCAGTTTCCTCATCTGAGGCCTGGTTAGGAGAGGGGCCTTTTGGTTGCTTGGTGATCTGATGTGATGGGTTCAGGAGGCCTCAGTGTCCCTGTCTGTCAAATGGGGCCACCAGAGGGTGCCTAGGACAAAACTGCATCTGTTGTCATGGAAACAGCCCCAGAGGCAGATGCTGAAGAAACGACACATGCTTGTGCAGGTTCAGCCCCAGGTGTTACAGACTGAGATGGGGACCTAGAGACAGGCAGGACTTGGCCCAGTTACAGAGAACTTGGGCTTTTACCCCAGAATCCCGCACATACACCCCTCCATGAGACAACTTCCCCTGGAATCCCACCACCTGAGGGATTCACAGAGGCACCTCTGGCCCAAGAGTCCTTGGGATCTTCTAAGGCCCCGTCTTCCAGGCCTCACTTTTCCCTGTCCAATGGGGCAGTGGAGGTTGGGGAGTGTCCACCGGGGGGGAGCCCCTTCCAGAAGCGTTCGTGCTGTGCTGCTGTGTGACCCTGGGATATCTGTTTTTCTCGGGGCCTCAGTTTCCCTGGCTGGACAATGGGGCCCTTGGACGAGATATCTGACTCTGTGCCCCTCTGGTGCTGGGAGGTCATCTATTCATTCAACAACTGGTTCTGAGCCCCTACTGTAAGCCAAGCCTCGTGCAGGGTGCCAAGGACCTGGCAATGACCAAGGCCCATCTGGTGTCCCCCACCCCCCACTCAGTTCACAGACTGGGATTGGGAGAGATGGACATTCATCCAAAAAAGTCATTAGGGTTAGCTGTAATTGCATGAAGGAGTGGAGAGACAGATTGATGGGGAAATTAGTTTAGATGGGGGATCTGGGAGGGCCTCCTGAGGAGGTGACATTTGAGCTGAAGCTCAATGGCAAGAAAGAAATAGCCATGTGGAGACCTGGGGGGAAGAGCAATCCAGGCAGAGGGCGCAGCTCGTGCAAAGGCCCTGGGGCAGCACCATGCCTGGTGTGTTGGAGGAACAGCCAGGAGACCCGTGTGGATGGAGCAGAGCTAGCGAGGGTTAGAGAGGGAGGAGGGGAGGGCAGGGAGGGAACGGGGCAGGTCGTGCAGGGTCTTGTGAGCCATGGGGAGGACTTGGGCTTTTACCCCGAGGGAGGAGGGATCCCTGAAGGGCTGTGGGCAGAAGAGGGGGAGGACCTGACTCGGCTGCTCACTGGCGCCCTCTGGCGGCTGCTACGGAGAGGACAGACTGTAGGGTGCGAGGGCAGGAGCCAGGGGACCAAGGTGGAGGCTGTGGGGCGGTGAGAAGTGGGTGGAGCCCGGACTCATGTAGGGGCTGCATCCACATTCCTGCCAGGTGACCCTCCAGCCTCCTCCACTTGCTGTTAAAAATCTTTTACTTGGGAATTCCACGGCGGTCCAGTGGTTAGGATTCCATGCTTTCACTGCTGTGGGCCTGGGTTTGATCCCTGGTTGGGGAACTAAGATCCTGCAAGGCGCGCAGCGCAGCCAAAAAAAAAAAAAACTTTTACTCAGCTTGAGCCTCAGCCTGTCCTGTCTTTCTCTGTAGAGGGGTGGGATATGGTCTCCCAACATTCATTTTTGCCCACTGGTGCCCCCCCCCACCCCATCCCAGCTCTTTCTTCAGTGGAGATCTGACCACAGTTGAAAGTGTCCCAACTCCCACCGCAGCCTGGCAGGCAGCCAGACCCTGCCCATCCTTGGGGTGGCCCCCGAGGGCTCTGGGGAACCCGGTTTGAAAACCACTGGTATCTGCCCCCCCACCTCAGAAAAGCAGGTCCCCCCTTTTGCCATATCAAAATGGGCACCGACTGTGAGGTCTGAGTGATGGTTGATAAAGGGCTGGAAGCAGTGGGTGCCCTCATGCTGGCAGAGGGTAATAGTGTGGGAACCAGGACCGTGGGGGCATTTGCCACGGTGGGCGGAGACCTGGAGCCCCTGAGGCCACCCTGGGCTGCTGCAGCAGGGGCTGAGGGAGGAGGCCCCGCTGAGGAGGCCCATCAATTATTGACGCTCTTTGTTGTGACATAAAGAATTCATGTGGAGGGCGGGCTGCTCCGTGGACCAGTGGCATGCTGAAGCCAGCATCCGCCCTCCCCACCCCCGCTCACGAGAGCCACTTGCTGTATTGTCAGGAATTTCGCGACCCCGTTGTTAACATCACCATTATTAAAAAGGACAGACCATCAATAAAACTGGAAGAAAAAATAAATTTAAAAAAAAATGACATACTATGAACTTACAGTCAAATACATTATATTTAAAACAAAGGTATGGATGGGAATTCCCTGGCGGTCCAGTGGTTAGGACTCGGCGCTTTCACTGCCGAGGGTTCAGGTTCAATCCCTGGGATCCCACAAGCTGCTTGGCAGGGCAAAAAAAAAAAAAAAGAAAAAACCCCCCAAAGATATGGAATATTATTCAGCCATAAAAAGGAGTGAAGCCCTGGGACTTCCCTGGTGGTGCAGTGGTTAAGAATCCGCCTGCCGATCCAGGGGACACGGGTTTAAGTCCTGGTCGGGGAAGATCCCACATGCCACGGGGCAACCAAGTCCCGTGAGCCACAACTACTGAGCCCGTGTGCCTAAAGCCAGTGCTCCACAACAGAGAGAAGCCACCGCAATGAGAAGCCCGCGCACTGCAACGAAGAGTAGCCCCCACTTGCCGCAACTAGAGAAAGCCCGCGCGCAGCAACGAAAACCCAACGTAGCCAAAAATAAAATTAATTAATTAATTAAAAAAAAGAAAACCCCTTAAAAAAAAAAACGGAGTTAACCCCTGAGCCTTGAAAACATGACACTCAGTGAGAGAAGCCAGACACATAAGACCACATAGTGGGTGATTCTTTTTATAAGAAAAATAGGCAAATCCATAGAGGCAGAAAGTAAATTAGTGGCTGCCAAAGGGCTGGGGGAGGAGGATGGGGAGTGACTGCTAATGGGGAGGGGGTTTCTTTTTGGAGTGGTGAGAATGTTCTGGAATTAAATAGTTGTGATGGTTACCCAGCTCTGTGAATATATAAAAACACTGAATTGTACACTTTAAAGGGTGAATTTTATGGTATGTGACATATACTTCAGCACAACTTATAAAAAAGCAAAGGTCAAAAATCCTAATTTCTGAATATTTTACTGCACTTTGCAAGGATCTATGCTCTTGAGGTTATTTTCATCTAGTGTATCTGTTTGGTGGAGATGGTGAGCAGTTCTGCCCAACTCCATTTTCAAGTTGGAAGCTTGAAATTGGCCGTGGTGAGAGAATTTACACCATGGAAATTGGCAAATGCTACAAATCAGGGTTTGATATATTGTTCTGTCATCATCTAATCCGGAGGTTGGCCAACCTTTTTTTTAAATTTATTTATTAATTTATTTATTTTTGGGTGGGTTGGGTCTTCGTTGCAGTGTGCGGGCTTTCTCTAGTTGCGGTGAGGGGGGCTTACTCTTCCTTGCGGTGCGTGGGCTTCTCATTGCGGTGGCTTCTCTTGTTGTGGAGCACGGGCTCTACGCGCGCGGGCTTCAGTAGTTGTGGCACGCAGGCATCAGTAGTTGTGGCTCGCGGGCTCTAGAGCACAGGCTCTGTAGTTGTGGCGCACAGGCTTAGTTGCTTCGTGGCATGTGGGTTCTTCCCGGACCAGGGCTCGAACCTGTGTCCCCTGCATTGGCAGGTGGATTCTTAACCACTGCGCCACCAGGGAAGTACCCAAGCTTTTTCTATAAAGGGTCAGATAGTAAATATTTTTGGCTTTGCCAGCTGTTCTGCCTCTGTTGCCTCTCTTCAAGGCTGCGTTCCAGTAGGACATGAATGGGCGTGGCATGTGCCAATAAAACTTTATTTATTTACAAAAACAGGCAGCAGGCCAGAATTTGCCACCCCTGGTCTAACTTCAGGAAATGTCAATAATGAAAATTAAATTTTAAAGGGTGGCATGTCTCTAGCTGCTTCCTTGTGAATAGCACAAAAGCACTGAGGGAATATTCTCTCACTATTCGAAAACTGCCATCGGATTGGGCAAAGAAGTCGCTCACTTGGCTGATAAGTGAGTCAGTGAAATCCGAATTCTCCTTGTTCGTATGAAAGAGACCATCCAGCGACATCAGTGTCAGACTGCTCTCCTTTCTCTGTAGCAACTATAGATTGGCTACTGGTACCAGTTTGGCAAAACTCACCAAGAACACATAGTGAGCCTCAGTTGGGTGTGAAATTCACCCGTGCAAAATCCTTTCTTATGTCTGTAAGTTGCATGGGGCACATCCTTTATGTCAGGAACATTTATGGTAAACATATGTATGTACCTACATGCCTACATTTATTTTTCCTGGAAAGCTGGTGGCTAAGAATTTTCCAGCGCTTAGTGAATGGGGTGGGACGCAGCATTCACGGTGCACCCGGGGGGCACTGGGGACCCTGGGAAGCAGGATCTTCTGCCCTGTGGAATCCCCATCACCCCCACACCTAGCATCCAGGACTGGGAATGTGTGGGTTGAGGGGCCACCCCAGCGCACCTGTGACCTGGGTTGGATGGGGGGCCATGCCTAGCATGTTGCAGGGACAGCAAGAGGGGAGATGAAGGAGGGTAGGTCATTGATGTGGGGAGCGGGAAGGTTGGCCCTGCTCCAGAGTTTGGGGACAGAAGGGATTGGGAGGAATGAGGTCCACTGGGGCCAGTGCCGTCCACTGCTGTGTGCCCTTCCCCTTGGGGGAGGCTCACATTCAGTCCTGCTTCCACCCCAGCCTCCCTCCAAGCCCACCTTTGCCTGTGCGGGGAAAGGATGCTGTCAAGTCTAGAGCAACCCGAGGCTCCACCGTCTGCGGCCAGTTTGGGAGCTGGAGTGTCCAAAATGGGGACGGGAACAAAGGTCAGAGTCAGAAAGACAAAGTGGGCTTGGCAGAGGGTGAAAGTCTGAGCGTGGACAGCGGGCTGAGGTTCCGGGAAGAATGTGGGGTGCAGGGCAGCAATCAGCAGAGCCAGGGACTCAATGACTAGACACCCATTTCACAGATGGAAAAGTGCCTCCAGGGGCTGGGGCTGGTCTGAGGTCATGGAGGGGAGACATCAGAGCTGTGGGAGGACCTGGACAGTGGCCTCCTCAGGGGCTGTGGACCAGCCTCCGGTCTCCTCCCTGGCACTGTCCTGCCTCAGGGCCTTTGCACCAGCCATTCCCTCTGCCTGGCTCACCCTCCCCCAGACCCTGTCCTTCCAGTCCTAGCTCCAGGGGCTCCACCTCGGAGGGGCCCTCCTGACCACCCAGCCTAGGTCACCTGCCGTCCCTGGCTGTCACTGCCCCCCACCCCCGGGCCTTATCTGTCCCTGAAATTATCCTGTTTATTTCCACATTCACTGCTTCCTGGTGCCTCCCCCTTCCAGCAGGGGCAACACCTCTTAGGGGGCCGTTTTGGAAATTCAGAGGGCTTTTTTTCCCCTCCCACTTATGATAATAACAGGATATGCTAGCATTTGGGGGGCAGGGACCAAGGCACTAGGCGTCTGGCCACGCTCAGGGCAGCCCCCGGCCCTCACAACGTCCTAATGTCCTGCCAGAAACAGAAACCGATGACTAGGGGTTTCAATATTCAGTGAATTTTCCTGAAATGCAACTCCTGGGTAAATCAAGGGAAGATGGAGCTCTTTTTTGATAGAAATTTGTAGCTACGTGTTCCCTGCGATGCCCTGTATGGGGCAAACCTCTGACAGATGTACTCCATCGAGTGCAGTGGGCCTGAGCTTTTAAGGAGGAAAATTTTTTTTAATACTTCTTTGTGTATTTATTTGGCTGCACCAGGTCTTAGTTGAGGCCCACAGGATCTTCGTTGCCGCATGTGGGATCTTTAGTTGTGGTATGTGGGATCTAGTTCCCTGACCAGGGATCGAACCTGGGCCCCCTGCATTGGGAGTGCGGAGTCCCAACCACTGGACCACTGGGGAAGTCCCAGGAAAATTATTTTTTAATCAAACATGTATTGAGCATGTACCTGGCCAGGTGGAAGTGATTTGCTAATCTCCACTTGTGTAATCCTTTTCTTTTTTAAAAAAAATTTATTTATTTATTTATTTATTTATTTTTGGCTGCATTGTGTCTTCGTTGCTGCGTGTGGGCTTTCTCTAGTTTCGGCGAGTGGGGGCTTCTCTTGTTGCGGAGCACGGGCTCTAGGTCCATGGGCTTCAGTAGTTGTGGCTCACGGGCTCAGTAGTTGTGGCACATGGGTTTAGTTGCTCTGCGGCATGTGGGATCTTCCTGGACCAGGGCTTGAACCCGTGTCCCCTGCATTGGCAGGTGGATTCGTAGCCGCTGCGCCACCAGGGAAGTCCCTGTAATCCTTTTATTTCTGTTTGTATTACTACTTGGGCCAAATCCTGATTTTTACATTTTTTAATTTATTTAACTTTTTTTTTTTGGCCGTGCTGCGCGCAGCATGTGGGATCTTAGTTCCCCGACCAGGGATCCAACCCGCATCCCCGGAAGTGGAAGCGGGGAGTCTTAACCAGTGGACTGTCAGGGAAGTCCCAATTTATTTAACGTTTTTAAAATGAGGCATAAAATATAGAGAGAGTAGGGGCTTCCCTGGTGGCGTAGTGGTTGAGAATCTGCCTGCCAATGCAGGGGACACGGGTTCGAGCCCTGGTCTGGGAAGATCCCACATGCCGCGGAGCAACTGGGCCCGTGAGCCACAATTACTGAGCCTGCGCGTCTGGAGCCTGTGCTCCGCAACAAGAGAGGCCGCGGTAGTGAGAGGCCCGCGCACTGCGATGAAGAGTGGCCCCCGCTTGCCACAACTAGAGAAAGCCCTCGCACAGAAACGAAGACCCAACACAGCCATAAATAAATAAATAAACAAATACTTTAAAAAAAATAGAGAGAGAGAATAAGGGGCACAAAGGTATAAACTATATACACTTGATATATATACAGTAAGTGTTCAGCTTGATGACATAGAATTCACATATTGTAAAATTCACTATTTTAAAGTGCTCACATTCCAGAACATTCTGCCACCCCCAAAAGAAATCCCATCCCCATTAGCAGTCACTCTCCATTCTCTGCTCCCCAGCCCCTGGAAACCACTAATTCACTTTCTGTCTGTGTGAATATGCCTGTTCTGGACATTTCCCACCAATGGAATCACACACAGTGGGTCCTTCTGTGTCTGGCTTCTCTCACTGAGCATCGTGTTCTCAAGGTCCATCATGTTGTAGTGAGTGTCGGTGCTTCACTCATTTTTATGATTGAATAACATCCCAGTGTGTGGATGGACCACAACTTGTTTGTGCATTTATCTGCTGGTGGGCATTTGGGTTGTTTCCACTTTTCGGCTATTACAAATCATGCTGCTATGCCCAGGTGTGTATACGTTTTTATGTGTACGTATGTTTTCGTCTCTTTGGGGTAGGTACTTAGGAGCATAACTGCTGGGTCATGTGGTAACTCTGTGTTTGTTTGAGGAACTGCCAAAAAACTGTTTTCCATGGCGGCTGCACCATCTTCTATTCCTACCAGCCGTGGATGAGGGGCTCCAGTTTCTCCCATCCTTGCCAGCCCTTTTGTCTGTCTTTTTGAAACGGCCATCCTAGTTGGGGTGAGGTGATGTATCATTATGATTTTGACTTCTGTTTTCCTAGTAGCCAGTGATGTTGAGCATCTTTTCACTTGCTTATTGGCCATTTATATATCTTCCTTGGAGAAATGTTAGATTTTTTAAAAATCAAGATATAACTCACATACCATAAAATTTACCCTTTGAAAGTTTACAGTTTTCTGGGTTTTAGTGTATTCACATTTGTAACCATCCAGCTCGATGACTTTTTACATTGTGTAGACCCAGATGGAGACACAGAACATGAAACATTCCAGGGACTTCCCTGGTGGTCCAGTGGTTAAGACTTCGCCTTCCAATGCAGGAGGTGCGGGTTCAATCCCTGGTCGGGGAGCTAAGATCCCACATGCCTCGCGGCCAAAAAACCAAAACAGAAGCAATACTGTAACAAATTCAATAAAGACTTTAAAAATGGTCCACATCAAAAAAATAAAATCTTAAAAAAAAAAAATTAAAAATTAAAAAAAAAAAAAAATTCCAGAGCTCCTCCCTGTACAATCCCCCTCACCTTTATCACCACATATTAATTTTATTTTTATACCAGCGGGTGGAGACAGATGGTACTGCCTGTGGATTCCATTTCACGGAAATGGGGGCACCCAAATTCTTTTGTAATAAGGAGGTGGCATGGTGTCTAGAAGGCTGGGATCCCTTGGAAGGCAGGGACGGGATCTCTTTTGGTCACTGCTGTGTCCCCAGTGCCTGGGACACAACTGGTGCTCCATAAATGCTCACTGAGCAACTGAATGAGTGTTCCAGCCAAGCCCTTGAAGCTTTATTGGGCTTTTCTGGCTTGTGACGATAGTGGGGTGATCTGGCATTTGGTGGGCAGGGGCCAGGGACACTGGCCGTCTGGCCGCTGGGCCCCTCCGCTGTCCCTGGGAAGGCCCTGCCCCAGAAAGGCTGCCGTGGTGCAGCTGGGCCCCTCCTGGCTTGTCTGCCCTTGGACTTGGATGAGCGCAGCTGGCAGGAAGGAAGGCTGGGGTTTATTTTGGTCCCCAGCATGCTCCCCCGGGAGAGCAGTCATCTCCCTGTCTGGTTGCTTGGATGGAGGCGTTTCTGGTAGAACAATGGGTCAGCGGTGTGTGTGTGTGGGGGGGGGGCCGCTGACCCATTGCAGCTGGGCTGGTCCAGGTGTCACAGGTCTGGGGACTGCCCCAAGGGGAGTAGGGGCTAGGAGTGTGGAGGCCAGGAGGGAAGGCTGCAGCTGCCCCTGCCCCCCGCCCCCCGCCCCTTTTCCTCTGTGCTTGGCAGGGTGGGTGTGGGGCAGTGCTGCTGCTGAGGGCCCAGGCTCTTCCTGAAGCTGGTAAACAGGACAGGCTTCCCCTCTGAACCAACACGCCCGACCTCAGGACTTGCAGAGGGGAAGGTCAAGGCCCAGAAAGAGGCAGAACCCTGCCTGGGGTCACACAGCAACCAAATAGGCAGAAAGACCTGGGCACCAGAGTCCTTGGGATCCAGGGAAAGGCCTTCTCCTCTCTGAGTCTCAATTTGTCCATCTGTAAACTGGGGAGCTGGACCCAGGGAGTTGGGAGTTCCCCCCCGGGTTCCAATGTTTGCAGACATCCTTTCCCTCATACATTCAACGAACACTTACTGGGTGTCTGCTGGGTACCAGGCCCTGGGCTGGTCACCAGAGACATGGCGTGAACAAGAAAGATGCAGGGGAATTCCCTGGCAGTCCAGTGGTTAGCGCTCTGTGCTTCCACTGCAGGGGCCAGAGGTTTGATCCCTGGTTGGGGAACTAAGATCCCGCATGACCTGCGACGCAGCCAAAAAAAAAAAAAGATGCAGCCCCTACCCACGCTGTCAGGCCAGGGAGATGGACACCGAAACCAAGGTACTCGGGGCCGTGATGGAGGATGCCCCGGGCACCATGGGAGCCAAGGGGGCACCTGGCCCAGCCTGGGGCATCCAGAAGTCTTCCAGGAGGAGGTGACAGTAACTCTGAGATTTGAATGAGTTTACGGGATGAGTGATGGGTGGGGGAGGGGTCTAGGTAGAGGGAATGGAATAGAACGTTCTAGAGAAACAGAGGTGAGAGGGCATCCTGGAAGCATAGTTATTCCTTGCTGCTGTTCTTTTTTCCAGAGAACATCACAGAGAAATAGGTCTCTACATTCAGGGAGCCGAATGGCATAGAGCTTGAAGGTCACAAGTCCAGGCAGTGGCGTCCAGCCTCTTGCCCGGGGAAAGCTCACAGCCCGGGGGACACTCAGGTTGGCCACAAGCTTCTGCCCTAGGATGGAGTTAGTTCTCCCTCCTTACAGTCACCATCCTCCATTTTACAGATGGGGAAACTGAGGCACGGGGCAGTTATGTTGCTTGACCAAGAGGTTAGAGCCAGGAGCAGGCTCTAAATATCGGGGCTGGTTTTGTCGTGAGGGACAGCTCCCAGCCCCCCAAGGCTCAGGGCCACTCGCAGGAGTCAGCTGGGGAAGGCAGAGGGCGTAGAAGTGCAGAGGTGGTGGGGGCAGGCAGTCCCTGTGTTGCTGTGTGGCCTTGGGGAAATGGCTCAGCCTCTCTGAGCCTGTGTAATTTCTTCTGCAACCGGGCAACCAGCTGAATACAATACCAGGCTGAAGTGATGAAATGGGCACACGCCGCTGCACCAGGGCCTGCCACGCGGTGCTGAGTCACCTGCACCCCTGCTCTGCCCCAGCCTGTGTACGGGGTCTGGGGCTGGTGTGGGAGCAGGGAAGACTGGGTCATTCATCTCCAGGCCCGTCCTGACCTCTGTGGGCAGGGAGAGGGCGGCCGAGGGTTGGGACTTCTCTCGGGGTCTGAGCTCACACACAGATGGGCTTTGTGGAGGTTCCTGTGGCTGAGTGGGCACTCACGTGGCATTCCTGGTCTGGCTGGCCTGAGGCTGGGGTCGGGGTGGATTCCCACCAGAGCCTGGGGCAGCAGCGGGTCAGGGCTGGGGGTGGGTCTCAGGCTCCCTCATTCATTTGGCAGATGTTTCTGGAGCCTCGAAAAACACAGCGGTTAAGGAATCAGGCCCATTACCTCCCCCGTGGCCTGCGGTGAGGCAGACCATGGAAGAAGCAAAGCCAGCGGGGCAGAGCAGTGATGGGGGACGCCTGGGGTGCTGTGCGGCTCAGAGGAGGTGCCTCACTGTCAGTTTGGCTGTTCGGGGGTGGCTTCCTAGAGGAGGTGGTGTCCAGGCTGAGCTGAGGGATGAACCTGCGAGGGCGAGAGGCAGGGGCTTAGGGGCCAGGGCTTTTGGGGGATGTATATGAGTCCACCAGAGAAGAGGCAGGGGTTTGGGGGCCAAGGTGTTGGGGGATGTATAGGAGCTCACCAGGGAAGATGCAGGGGCCGGAATGAGGTGTGGGCTTTGGTCCTGAGAGCCATGAGGAGCTGCGAGCTGGTTCTTACAAGGAAAGGGCTAAGCCCAGATGTGCAATGTAGGAAGAATTCTGGCGCTGTTGGAAGGAGGTGGTTGGAAGGGGAGCCTCCAGAGCCTGGGGGATCCGGAAGACTGCCATGCAGGAAGCACAAAAGGAGACAGACATAAGGGACAGACAGAGGTCCAGGCTTCTGCGGTTGGAGGCCTGGTCACTGTTCCCAGAGAGCCAGCCTGCCATTCACCTCGGCCACCTCCCTGGCCCTTTCCTGGGCGGAAGCTGATGCAAGTCAATATTTCTGTATCAGAGGAATCAGCAGAGTGATGCGTTTCCAGAAACCCCACAAATGGCCCTGGGGAACCCCCACCCAGGCCACTGCCCCCCTGACTCATTCAGGGCCTGACTAAGGCCTCAGGATGTCCGTTGTAAACTCAAGGGGGTGAGGAGGCCAGGAGGATTGGTACCTGGGCTCCTCCACCCTGAACAGCCCAGGGGCTGGGCTGGGACCCTGTCTCATGGAGCTGCAGGATGAGGGGAATGATAAGCTGGACCCCCCCTGTGATAACTCACCTTGAGCCCCTTCTCAACTCACAGCAAGGATACAGTGGGTTTGCAGGGCTGGTACCAGGGACCACAAGTAGTGGGATTCAGAAGGCCCTGCCCATTAATTTCCAAAACATACAAACAGCTCATACAACTCAATAACCAAAAAACAACCCAATCAAAATACGGGCAGAAGACTAAATAGACATTTCTCCAAAGAAAACATAGAGATGGCCAACAGGTAACATGAAAAGATGCTCATCATTGCTAATTATTAGAGAAACGCAAATCAAAACTACGATGAGGTATCTCCTTACACTGGTCAGAATGGCCATCATTAAAAAGTCTACAAATAACAAATGCTGGAGAGGGTGTGGAGAAAAGAGAACCCTCCTACACTATTAGTGGGAATGTAAATCATTGCAGCCACTATGGATAACAGTATAGAGGTTCCTCAAAAACTAAAAATAGTGTTGCCATATGATCCAGCAATCCCACTCCTGGGCATATATCCAGACAAAACTCTAATTCGAAAAGGTACATGCACCCCAATGTTCACAGCAGCACTATTTACAATAGCCAAGATACAGAAACAATCTAAATGTCCATCGACAGATGAATGGATAAAAAAGATGTGGTACACATACACAATGGAATATTACTCAGCCATGAAAAAGAATGAAATAATGCCATTTGCAGCAGCATGGATGGACCTAGAGATTCTCATAATAAGGGGAGTAAGTCAAAAAGAAAGACAAATACCATATGATAAAACCGATATGTGGAATCTAAAATAGGACACAGATGAAGTTATCTACCAAACAGAAACAGACTCACCGACATAGAGAACAGACTTGTGTTTGCCAAGGGGGAGGGTGGGTAGGGGAAGGAAAGATTGGGAGTTTGGGATTAGCAGATGCAAATGAGTATATACAGAATGGATAAACAAGGTCCTATGGTATAGCACAGGGAACTAGATTCAGTATCCTGTAATAAACCGTAACAGAAGGCCCTGCCCAGATTTCACCATTACACATTAATTCCTTTGACTTTTTTTTAGAAATAAATTCCCTTAGGGTCCCTTGGGTCATCATAATGCTATTTTTTCAACGAGCTTTTCCTAAAAATAGCTTTTGCTATTTTTTCCACAAGTTTCTGCCCTTCTGTGCTCCAGCTACTTGGAATTTCCCTCCTCTAGGCCTTGGAGCATGGGGATCTTCCCGCCTGGGATGCCCTCCCCATTTTCTCACCTGTCCCTTCCTCCAGGAGGTCAGCCTGGGCCCTCTTGATCTGCTGGGGTGCCCGTGCTATGTGGGCTCTTGCAGCTTCCCGGATGGTAGCACTTGCTGTGTTCCCGGGGGCTCGCTGGTCGGCTCCGTACACCCAGTCCTGGCACACACAGTAGGTCTGTGGAATGGGCACGCAGGCTCCCCTGGAGATAGGCTGGTGGTGTGCGCCCATTTCCCGGATTGGGAAGACGATGGTCGCCAACGTTAGCGGCCCGCCCAGGCAAGCCCCTGGCAGCCGGGCTGTGCGGGCTGACGGCGGGTCTGTGTCCCCACCCCCGCGCAGGGCGGATGGACACCTTCAGCACCAAGAGCCTGGTCCTCCAGGCCCAGAAGAAACTCCTGAGCAAGATCGCATCCAGGGCGGTGGCGGCCGCGTTCATCGACGACACCAGCAGCGAGGTGCTGGACGAGCTGTACCGTGCCACCAAGGAGTTCACCCGCAGCCGCAAGGAGGCCCAGAAGGTGATCAAGAACCTGGTCAAGGTGGCTGTGAAGCTGGGCGTCCTGCTGCGCAGCGGGCAGCTGGGCGGCGAGGAGCTGGCGCGGCTGCAGCGCTTCCGGCAGCAGGCGCGCCGCCTGGCCATGACCGCCGTCAGCTTCCACCAGGTGGACTTCACCTTCGACCGGCGCGTCCTGGCCGCCGCCCTGCTGGAGTGCCGGGACCTGCTGCACCAGGCGGCGGGTGCGCACCTGACCGCCAAGTCCCACGGCCGCATCAACCACGTGTTCGGCCACTTGGCTGACTGCGACTTCCTCGCCGCGCTCTACGGCCCGGCTGAGCCCTACCGCTCCCACCTGCGCAGGATCTGCGAGGGTCTCACCCGGCTGCTGGACGAGGAGAGCATATGACCTCCGACCTGACCTCCGACCTCCTCGCTCCGGCTTCCCGCTGGGGGCGGGGCTTGCGGGGGTGTTTTTAACCTCTTTTCTCCCAGTCTGACTCTGGCCAAACCCCCCACCCAACCCGCACACACGCACGCACGCACGCGCGCGCGCGCCTCTGCAGCTCTAAGGACCCAGGTCACCTCTCCTCCTCCGGCCCAGTCTCCGTGGGGAGAGGAACTCAGCGCGGAGCCCGGCACGGCCTGCCTGCGCCAGCGGCCTCCCGGGTCACCTGGAGACCACTGCCTGCTCCGGCGCACCGTCTGCACAATGACCCTTGAGCCACCGGTCTGAACCCCTCAAATCACTTGGTGTCTCTGACAGCTGGCGGCTTCCCACTTCATAATGTTGCCTGGGCTTTTGCATTCCCGCAGAGAGGGTCATGGGGAACCAGGAGAAAGGGAGTGTTACACAGTGAGCTGTTCCCCCGCCCCAAGTTCCTCGAAGTCCTAAGCCCCAGGGCCTCTGAATATGACCTTATTTAGAAATAGGGTGATTGCAGATGTAATTAGTTGAGTTCATACTGGAGCGGGGGTGGCTAATCCACTCTGAGTGGCGTGCTTATGAGAAGGGGACATTTGGACACAGACTCAGAGGACAATGCTATATGAAGGTGGCGGTAGAGACTGGGGGGAGGTGTCTGCACGACAAGGAACACCAAGGACTGCCAGCCACCACCGGAAGCTGGGAGAGAGCCTGGAACAGCCCTCAGAGGGAACCAGCCCCGCCGACCCCTTGATCTCAGGCCTCCAGAGGTGAGAGCGAACAAGCTTCTGTTGTTTTAGCCTCCCAGGCTGGGGTACTTCGTTCCGCAGACCAGGAAATGGGCCCTGGGAGCCACGCGAGGGCCGCGGTGGGTGCAGGTGTGTCAGTGAGGACGCCTCCTCCCTCTGGTTGGCATCGTGGCCCAGACTCCCACGTGGGAGAGGAACGGAGTGCGCCCCCGATGCAGGGCGTCAGGGGAAGCTGTCTGAGATGCATGCATGTTTTTAAATGATGATTTCATATTTGGAAAACAAACACACAAACAATTGTTTTTATAAGACAGGCCTCAGAAACAAAGCTCAACAACTCTTGGCTTTGGCGACGCTGGTGCGGCGATTCTTAACTTGGGGCGTGGATGGACACGTTGGGGTGTGGGAGCGTATTTGTGATCTGTCAGAAGTGGGCATGGGTTTTAAAAGACTGCGAAACCCGGCTGCAGGTCTGGCCATGTCAGGGCCGGGAAGGTTATTTTGGGCACTCAGGGGGGAGGGGGGGAACGATGTCTATTTTTGCAGAACCTGGTCTGTTTAGGACAAAGACTGCAAACAGGAGGCCTGCAGGCCTTATTAGGCAAGAAGATGGGTTTGCTTAGCCCCATCCGGTGTTTTGAGACATTTGGAATTAATTGCCAACACTTAAAACCAAGGAAATTGCACATCCCGATCTTGATCTTGGCGTTTCTCTAGAAAACGCGCCTGCACTGCCCAGTGGTGAAGCTGCATAGAGGTTGCCCGTCTTTGCTTTGCCACAGTCCCCACCACTCCCTTTTGCCTCTCCACGGCATGCGGGGCTGGCTGATAGATTAGGACCCCAGATTCAGGGCAGCGTTTCTCTGTTTGGTTTCTGCTGCTCTGAAAAAGTCAAAGGCTTTTACTCAGGATCCAGCTGTTCCTACCTCTGCCCTCCACTTCCAAGGCAAACTTTCCCATTTATCTTGGGTCAAAAGACATCTTCAAATGAACAATCGTGCATTTTGATTACGCCGAGAAGCCCCACATGAAATCCTTTGCCCTCTGCTCTGCTGGCATATATCCATGTGATAAGGCTTTGTACCTGGCTTGACTCTTTTCATACACTTGAGATATAATTTAAAAAAACCAAAGAGCACTACAAAACTATGTAAATAAAAGCATCTGACAGTTTGCTCTCACCCACCTAGGGTTTTTGCCTTTTGAATCAAGGTTGCACATAAACGTCACACACCCGCAGCCTGTTAGCAGGTTTGATTCCCGCTGCGTTGGATGACAGACTAGCAGACTAGTGGGGTGGCAGAGCTTGGCTTCTGCAGCCCAAACAGGGCTCAGTCCAGCTCCTCATCATGACCAAAGGTCCTGGGGCCAGGCGGCTTCGCTCACCAGAAAGCTCCATAAAGGCACATGCACACGTCACATGGAGTAAAGGGGAAGCTTCTCTGTGTCCAGAGGTGCCCTGCTGTGTCCCAGCACATTGCACCTACCGCTCTGCATCCCTGCTGGTGCCCAGTACTTGGAAGTGGTAAGTGACTCCAGGCTGACCATAGAAGAATCAATATCCCTCTCAGCCAGGGTCTGGCCCTCACGCACCTCAGGGCCCAGGGTGCACCATCGTCTCCACCTGTGTCCAGCTGCCAGGTTTTTGCAGGAGGCCCTGGGCAATCATCTCCTAGGCCCTGTTGAGAGCTGCAGGTCGCCGTGCTCGGTGGAGCGAGCCTCCCTGAGGACGTGTGTGCCTCCAGAGCTGCTCACGAGGTGGTGCAGATCATGTGCGCTTGACCACTGAGGCTGCTGGTGCCCCGCCCCTGCCCTGAGTACCGTGGGCCCAAGGTCCCCCTCAGTAGTTACTGGTTCTGAGAACAGCTGTTCATCTTGCTTGCGCCTCTCTCTGTAGCCATTCCTACACCAGCACCGCTGAGGCCCCGGGGCAGGAGGGGTCACAGCAGCACCAGGCTTCTGGGTGGCATGAGGGAGGGCCAGGTGAGTGACAGGAACAGAGAGGCCTCAGTCGACCCAACGTGGTGATTCTGATCATCAAGGACCCGCTTCATGGCCACATGGTTTCTTTCCTCACAGTCAGAGGTCAGGGTGACAGTCTAGTGGGGGTCAGACTCCCAGGCCCCGCTGTTGGGAGACCAGGCTCCCCTGAGTGGCTGAGGCCTTTGGGGATACCGTTTATTTATTTTGGTTTGCTTGCGGGTTTTTGTTTTTTTTTTTAAAGTCACCGAGCTGCAATCCGGCCTCAAAAAAAATAAGCAGAGCCAACCACAGGATGCAGAAGAGCAGGTCTGCCCTGGAGCGCTCACCCTCTGCTGGGCGTGGCCCCATGGGCTCGGCGAGGTCCAGCTGCCTCGGGTACGGCACGTCTGCGGCTGCAGAAAAGTCCCTGTGCCCAGGGTGATGCAGCTAACCCGTCTCCAGCAGCAAAGGGAAGTAGGGGCCCCCAGCCCCACGTGCCCAGCCAGGCGGGCACCAGCGCCAGATGCCAAGACTGTGTGGTTACTTTTTAATTGTCTTATTTATTTAAACATGAAAGAACATTTCACTCCTGCCCAGTTAGTCTGAAAGTTGGTCCCCTGGGGGATGACAAGAAAACAGCTGGCTTAGGGTCAGAGAGCAGCAGGATGGCTCTCCCCAGGAGCGTCCTGGAGCCTGGCCTGATCCTAGGGGAGACGTTGCTGGCTTCAGAAAAGCTGTGACCCCCGCGAGCCCCACCTTGTGCCCTGATGCCTCTTCTGATAAGAAGAGCAGTGGGTCTCAGAGCCACACTCCTCGTGGGGAGAAAAAGGTGGGAGCCAGGAGAGTCCTGGCCCTCCGCACTCTGCCCCGGGGCCTCAGCTGCCCTGCGAAGCCCTCTGAACGGGGCAACGTCAGCCTGGGCAGAAAATTAACAGCCCCCATCCCCCACTGAAAACAAGTACTGGGCCCTCATGGGGCCCGGCTCCTTCAGCGGAGATGAGGAAAAGCCGCCCTCAAAGGGGCTCCTGGTCACAGCTCACTGCGTGTCGCCTTGGCCACGATCACCAGCTTGGACAGCTCAGCCTTGAAGGCCCCGGGCCTGTGGGACACTGCAAAAGAAGAAACCCTTGGTCAGCCCTTGCCTCCGCAAATCCTCCGTGTCCTGAGGAGGATTTGCGGAGGCAAGCCGTGCAGCCGACGATGGGAGCAGGGCAAGGCAAGGGAGCAGTCTCCAAGTGGACTCCACAGGGAAAGGCCCCTGGCCCTGGATGTCTTACGGGTGACGGATAGGAGAAAGGTGGGGAGGCTGTGGGACTGTCCTGAGGGCAGTGGGAGGCCATGGGAGATGTCGACGTGGGAAGAGCCGTGGTCATTTTTGCCACACTGAGAATGGCTGGGGTTTGGAGGTTTGCACTGGCAAACTTGTCTGACGCTCTTCGGGCAGGGTCAGGGAACCTGGCCGCCCCCCTCTCTGCCCACCCAGCCTGCCCCCCACTCCCTGTCCATCCTCACCGCCTATGCTCCCTGGGGCTCAGGGTCTGCAGCAACCCAATCCCCTCTGTCCTTGATCTCCACTCTGAACGGGCCCCTGCCCCCACCCGGAGGACCTGCGGGCAGGTCGGGCCTCCTTCCAGGCCCTCCTAAAGCCCCGCTCATGCTGCCCATTCCCCTCCCCTCCCCTCCCCTTGGTGCCTGGTGACGTCCACGGCCACATGGGTTCCTCATCTCTCCCGCGTCCTTCAGGACCCTTGGGGCTCCCCGACTCAGCTCAGCCCCATGTTCACCGTCTCACTCACTCGTCCCCCCTTGCTCTCGCACCCTGAGCCCCAACTCGGGTGCCTACCCCCCCTCTTTCTGCTCGGCATCTGGCCTGCATGGCTACAGCTGAATGGGGGTCAGAGGCCATGGGGGTCTCGGGGCCTCAGGAGGTGACCCCCGCCTCCCATGTCATGCATGCACAAGGTCCCGACCACACTGCCTGAAGCTGTCACGGAGCCCAGGACGGCCAGGCTGTGTAGGCGTCAGACCCCGCGGCCCCCTGCTCCCCGGCCTCCTATGGAGCTGAGTGTCCCAGGACGCAGCTCTCCGAGGACAGATTCTCATGCTCTCCGTTCTCTGCTAGGGATTGGGCAAGTGTGCCTGCCGCCCGTGAGCGAAGAGTGGTTTCTACATTTTCAAATAGCTTTAAGAAAAATCAAAGGAAAAATGGCATCCTGTGATATGGGAAAGTGATATGACATTCACAGTTCAGTGTTCACGAAATAAAGTTTTATTAGAAGGCAGCCACCCCCATTCACTGACTAGTGGCTTATGGCTGACTTTGCCCTACGGGGGCTGGGTCGAGTTGTTTCAAAGGGGGCCCCAAAGCCGAAAATATTTACTAGGTGGCCCTTTGCGGAAGCCGTTTAGGGATGGCAGGCTCCTCTCACCACAGGGCCCCTGGATCGCCCTCTAGCGGGGGTCTTGTCCCCTCTCTCATCCACTCCCTGCTTGAGAACCTGGATTCCAGCTCCACAAACCCCTCTACATACCTGCTGTTTTGGTCACTTCAAATTCCTCGTTTTTCAGGGGCACATCACTCTCTCTTTCAAAAGCAGCTTTCGACTGAAAGGGAACAAGTGGAAACTTTTCTAATTGGGAAAGAACACGGCTCGCTTGGCTTTGCAGAGCAGCAGAGGCTAAAGCTGCATGCTTCTGCTGAAGAGCCGCGCGATGCTTTTTTAAGCACATAAAAGAGAATCCAGCAGAAGCAGTGGGTTAATCCACTTACGAGATTGTCAACTAGCTTAAAGCTTCATGCCTTCCCCGCAAATCCAAGGGAATTTTTTTTTTTTTTTAGTTAATTTATGGAAATGATACTAGCATGGCAGTCTCTCGCATGTAATTTTTAAACAGCAGAATTGTGTCTTTTTCAAATCAGTAAAAATAATAGAGTTTCAAAGTAAGAAGGGACCCCAGAGAGCGATTATTAACCGTCTGATGGACAGTCTGATGTGTCATCGGAGCGGCCACAGTCCCCGTCATACAATCAGACCCTTGCTGGGGTTGCTGGGAGGGCATTTTGTAGATGTGACAGAGGTTCATCCTGAGCTGACTTCAAGTAAAAGAGATTATCCTCGGGGACTTGGGTGGGCCTGATTCAATCAGGGGGAGGGCCTTCAGGGCAGAGCTGAGGCTTCCCTGGAGGAAACCCCCAAAGCCAGGTCCCCACAGTGGAAGCCGATTCCTGGCAGTGAATCTCTTAATGCCTGTCTCCTCTTCTGCTTCTTGGACTGATAAGGTGGTTTTCAAACTGTTTCTGACCCAGACGGAGAAGCAGGGGTGGGCTCTGCAGAGTGGCTGGGCTCTGGAGTGGGGGCCGTGGGGGTCAGGAGCGCAGCAGAAGGTGCTGGCTGGGCTGGGAACCACAGGTCACTGGAGCCAAGGGGCGCGGGGCCCCCCCGATACCAATGAGCCGCCCACCTGCCCCCTGGGCCAGCTTCCGCCTTCGCTGCCCCTGTCCCAGGGCTGAGCGCCCTTGCCCCCCGACTTCCTGTTGGCTTTGCCAGCAGGGGGCACTGGTGGGAGGCTGGTGGGCCTTACAGGAGGGAGGCCAGGTGTCCCTGGGGGTCAGCCGGGTTCCCCTCTGGGCACCGTAACCCCGGCCCCCCGTGCCTCCAGGCCTCCCTCTAAGGGCTTGGTGTCCATCTCCTCATTCCCCCCGCCGCCCCCCCGGGGTCTCCAAGTTGCAGTCCCTGGTGGCCCAGCCAGGCGGCCACCCCACGTGCAGGTGACACTCACGTAGGCCATGCCGTACTCGATCTCAGCACCCCGCACCTCCGCCTTGAACTGCGTAAAGTACAGGTAGGACTTGCCCTGGGGCCTGCGAAGAAAGGTCGGGCGACGGGGTCAGCCCAGGGCTGCGTGCCCCCCCGCTCTCCAAGATGGGATCTGCTGCCAGGCATTTCTGGGAAGGACGGATGGGGCGCCCTCAATGTGATCCACTGTTTCCTCTTTGCCAGGATGCTCTTCTGGCTCGTTGATGGACAAGCCTCTTTCCCCTTCTGGGTAGGAGCTGTTCTAGAACGGGGCCTCTCGCATCCACTCACAGAACACTTCTCATCCAGTGGACAACATCCCAGGTGTGCGCTAGGGGTGAGGCCGGGCCACATCCCGGGGGTGAGAAGTATGGGGGTTAACTAGGAACAGGAGGGTGTCTGGGGCTGTGTCCCTGGGGGGCCGCTGGGTGGTCAGCTAAGAGGCCGCGGGCTGAGGACCCTGCTTTGGGCCAGTGCGGCCTGGGTCTGTGCCCAGGTGGAGGGCTGGTGCTCACGAGCCTGTGTGAGATGGTGGTCTACAGCCGGGGGGATGCAGCCCTGATTGCTAACCTGTAATTAGGGAGCCCCCCACCCCAGCTCCCTGCCTCTGGGATGCTTCTCTCTGAGGCCGGGAAGGGGCACAGACAGGGTGTCCCCTCTCAGCGGGGCTGGCGGTAGCGTGTTGAGGACGCAGGGCTTCCGCCCCCACGAGAAGCTCCCCAACAATACTTGGTACTAAAACGCCTGCAGTTTGTAACGCATCGAGCAGGAGATGGGGATTCTGCACCATGCCTGCAAGCGTGTTCTTTAACTAAATGTCGCTGTCGCTGCTCTCTAATATGTCCCGTTTCTTGATCTGTCCCCTATGTTGACCCCGGTCCCCTGAGGGTGAGAGCGCGGCTGGGACTTCTATGTCAGGCGCGTGGCAAATGCTTGAGAAATCTGTTCTGCTTGGGCGACACATTCCAGGCCGTGAGGCCCAGGGGAGAAGGGCCAGGAATTGGTGAAGCTCCATCACCCTCCTCCCCGTCAGAGGGCCGAGCACCCCCTTCTTGGGCTCATGGAGCTGGGCTCCAGGAAGTGGGATTATGAGAAGGGTGGGCACAGCGGGAGATTAAGTTCTTGAGCAAGCAATGTGACTGAGGTGACCATGAAGGGGGTGGCGTCTGGGGAGCCCGGCCCCTCTCCCGGGGCTGCGGCCACTGCCTAGACCCCACCTCCCAGTCCCCCCGCCCCCTCTCGGCCTCAGTGTCAACGTGCTTCCCTGGGAAGCCCTCCTCGCCCTCAAGTCCCACACAGGACGGCACCCCCTCTCCCGCCTGCGACCCTCCAGGGGCGCAGGACGCCGTCGGTATGGGTACCGCCCAGAGCGAAGGTGTCTCGTCCGGGAGGAGATCCCACCACCGGACCCTCGCTCACCTCCAGATGGTGCAGGTCAAGTGCTGGTGGTCTTCGCTGGTCCCCAGACTCATCTGCCACTTCTGGGGAGAGAGGACAGGGAGGTCAGTCTGGGACACACAGCCTCGCCATCATATGTCTGTCCAAGCCCACGGCACGCACCACACCAGGAGTGAACCCTGATGGCAACTCTGGACTTGGGGTGATGGCATGTCCATGTAGGTTCATCAACGACTGTCACAAACGTCCCACTCTGGTGGGCGATGGTTGGGGGGCAGGGGTATACAGGAAATCTCTGTGCCTTCCGCTCCATTTTGCTGTAAAAAATAAAGTCTATTGGGAAAGATAAAAACAAAAATAAAAGAAGGAAAGACAATACACCCATGCTTGCTTGCATAAGCATAGAGCAGTCCTCGGAGAAGATGCAAGATTTTAATAACCCCGGTTACATGTAGGACGTGGGTGGGAACTGGGCTGACAGAAGGCACTGGAGAGCTTCTTATGTTTTTTTCTTTTTGAATGACGTGTGTTAGCTTTTTTATTTTTATTATTTTGGCCGCACGGCATGTGGGATCTTAGTTCCCCAACCAGGGATCGAACCCATGCCCCCTGCAGTGGAAGCGTGGAGTCCTAACCACTGGACTGCCAGGGAAGTCCCTGTGTTAGCTTTTTAAAAAAATTAAATTAAAAAAAATTTTTTTAAATGGTTCCAAAACACACCGCTACCAGTTTATTCTCATTTTCAGGGCCTCTGAAAACCCGGCCAAACGCAAGGTCTGGTGACCTGCGGCGTTTTTGCGTTTTGCTAGGAAAATGAGAGTGTCCCATCCTCTCCAGAGAGTAAAGGTGGAATACGATTGCTGATAATCTGGTTAAATGCCAGAGCTTTTCCATTAATAGAAACAAGGCCATTTGTATGTTAATTATAATGGGAGTAAATGGTGACTTGGAAGTCTTTTGCCTGCAGCATGAAGGTAGAAGCCAATTACTCAGGTGGGGCAGGCATGGTAAGGGGACCTGCCCAACACATTTATTTTCTATTTAAAAACTCCTGCCCACGGCTCCAAGGCCTCTGAGCACCCGGAAACAGTTTTACGCTGTGAAATATATCTGGGATGGTTTTCCATAGCTCTTAAAAGATTCATGAAAATGAGCCTTCTTTTTTTAAAAAAAAATATTTATTTATTTATTTATTTGGCTGTGCCGGGTCTTAGTTGCGGCATGCACGCGGGATCTACTTCCCCGACCAGGGATCGGACCTGGGCCCCCCGGCATTGGGAGCTCGAAGTCTTAACCATTGGACCACCAGGGAAGTCCCGAGGCAAACATTTAAACATTTTTTTTTTTTAATTATGAAAGCAAACAAAATTAAAACCAAGAGCTTCTTAGCAATAGGGTCAACATCCCTCTGAGTAGTCTTGTTATATGAACTTGACCTTGGTCTCGAGGCCACAGGCTGGGGTGGGCACTAGGCGCCCTTGGTAAGGCTCAGGTTTTGGCCTCAGACACTCACACGAGGCTGTTTTCGGGCAGCCTGTTCAGCCCAAGCCTCTGTGACCTTCTCTGGGAGGCTAGGGGGCTCAGGATCTAAGTGGCCGGGTGTAATCGAGGACAGGTAATTGGTAACCGCTATTATTTTTTATTAGGAGACAAGTAACAGATGGTGAAATGGACCCATTTCAGTGTCTATGAGTTTTGACAAATGCACACACTGTGTATCCACCGCCCAATCAAGATACAGATCAGTTCCATCTTCCCAGTTATCTCTCCTCCATCCCTCTGGAGTCAACCCCTGCCTGCAAATTCCTGGTAACCACTGATCTGCTCTGTCCCCATAGTTGTGCCTTTGCGAAATGCCACCTGAGTGGAATCACACAGGACATGGTCTCCTGTGTCGGTCAGTCTCACTCAGCCTAACGCATATCAGATTCACCCATGTGGCTACATGTATATCAATAATTCACTTACCTTTAACAGCTTTATTGAGAAACAGTTTACATAACATACAATACGGGGTCTCCCTGGTGGCGCAGTGGTTAAGAATCCTCCTGCCAATGTAGGGGACCCGGGTTCGAGCCCTGGTCTGGGAAGATCCCACATGCCGCAGAGCAACTAAGCCCGCGAGCCACAACTACTGAGCCCGTGTGCCACAACTACTGAGCCCGTGCGCCTAGAGCCCGTGCTCCACAACAAAGAGAAGCCCGTGCACCGCAACGAAGAGTAGGCCCCGCCTGCCGCAACTAGAGAAAGCCCGCGCGCAGCAACAAAGACCCAACGCAGCCAAAAATAAATAAATAAATTTATATTTTAAAAAAATACATGTATAGACGATATGCTTTTAAAGTGCATGCTTCAATGCTTCCTAGTATATTCAGAGCTGTGCAACCATCACCTGTATCTAATTCTCATCACCCCCCAAAGAAGTCCCATCCCCATGAGCAGGCACACCCCCATCTCCTCCCCCAGCCCAACCACCACGAACCCACTCTCTGTGTCTGTGGATTTGCCTGTTCTGGACATTTCCCATCAGTGGAATCACACACTCTGGGTCCTTCTGTGTCTGGCTTCTCTCACTGAGCATCGTGTTCTCAGGGTCCATCCACGTTGTAGCGAGTGTCAGTGCTTCTCCCCTTTTCATGGCTGAGTGATGTTCCCATGTGTGAAGGGACCACACTGCGTTTATCCATCATCAGCTGGGGGACACTTGGGTTGTTTCCACTTGTTGGCTACTATGAATCAGGCTGCTATGAACATTCACGTACAAGCTTTGTGTGGACATAAGTTTTCATTTCTAACGGGTAGATACCGAGGAGTGGAAGCATGGGGTCGTATGTTTAACTTGATAAGAAAGGGCCAGTTTTCCCAAGTGGCCGCATTCCCGCCAACCTTGGACGAGCTCTCTGGCTGCTCAGGATCCTGGCCGGCGCTGAGGTGATGAATGACCCTGTGCCTGCTGTCACCCGGCACCAGCCGGCCTCTCAGGTGACCCTCTGGAGAAACGAACCACTGTCAAAGCAGCCTGGCCTCCCGCTCTCCCCAAGCCCAGCCTGCATCCCGGGCCCCCTGGGAGCCCAGACCACAGACCCATTTCCCCTCTGTTGACGATGGCTCTAGAGAAGCGCCACTTGGGCCTCTGGGGCTTCCGTTCCAGCTGCTCCGAGGGCCATCTTGGCAGGGCCCCCAAGTGTGGCCAAGCGGATCCCGGAGAACATCCTGGACAGCCCCTGCACGTTTGCTGAGAATCCGGCCGGCTGTTTGCGCCTAAGCAGGCGGCAGGCCAGCAGCCAGAGAGCCCGCGGGTCGCAC
The DNA here is from genome assembly GCF_028564815.1 of Eubalaena glacialis. Classification (NCBI taxonomy): domain Eukaryota; kingdom Metazoa; phylum Chordata; class Mammalia; order Artiodactyla; family Balaenidae; genus Eubalaena; species Eubalaena glacialis. Next base: position 183,570,834 of record NC_083719.1, on the reverse strand, counting down.
CGTTGGGTTCACGCAGCTCTGCAGTCGGCCCTTGGTCTCTGATGATCTCAGTTCTAGGCCGGTGCTGCCGGAACAAGTCGGTGCTGGACACGTCTGCTCTGCTCTTAGGTGTTTCCTTTAGGATGAATCCCCTCATCCCAAACGGGAGAATCAAGCCCGATGCTGGTTTTAGAATTTGTGACCCAGCCGCCTTTCCAAGAGTGAGCCTAGGTCTCTCCCCCTACGCTGCAGTGGAATGTCCATCCCAAGGGTCCCGTTAGGGAGGCGCGGGCGCTCTTTTCCAAGCTGCTGGTGACGCGAGGCGTGTCCTGGCTCAGGGCGGCGGTCAGGGGCCTGCGCCTTGGGGACCTTGGTCACGTCCCAGCTGGGGGAGCCAGGGCAGTCTTCAGCCTCTGGGCCACCGTGTCCTCATGTGTAAGGCGGGGATAAGGACAGCCTCCTGGGGTTCTGAAGAGGAAACGAGACGTGTATCTGTCTCAGCACAGTGCGGGCTGCCAGACAAACACCTAGGCGATGGTGCTCTCACAATTTTATTGTATAATGAATTCATCATCTACACAACAAAGGAGGCATGGAAAGGGCTGACTGGGGGAGGAAGGCGCTTTGGGACTGATCTGGAGCTCGTGGCAGGGCACGGCTGGACCAAGGGGCCTGGATCAAGGGAGAATGTTCCACCACTTGTCACCATCCCACAGTGGAGTGGACCACTTGGAGAAGCAGCGAGGCCTGGAGGTGGCCAAGGAAGGGGCGGACGATCGCAGGATGCCTGCTGTCCTGGAGGCAGGGGGAAGGGCAGCGATGCTCCCCAGCAGAGCTGCAACCCCCTGGTGACACCGCTGGGAAGGGTGTCACCAGGCGTTTGCTACATTTTGTTAAAATACTGTTGCTGGGGGACTTCCCTGGCGGTCCAGTGGTTAAGACTCCGTGCTTCCAATGCAGGGGGCGCTGGTTCAATCCCTGGTCGGGGAACTAAGGTCCCACATGCTACGCGGTGCGGCCAAAAAAATAAATAAAGTACTGTTGCTAGGAATCATTTACTTTTATTTACAAACTGGAAACATCCAAAATAAGGAGTGCATTTCATGTCACTCTTGCCCAGTGGTTTTCACTTGGGGACCCTTTTGTTCCCCAGCAGACACTGGGGGGGGTGGCTGCTGGCATCGAGTGGGTGGGGGCCAGGGAGGCTGCCCAGGACGGCCCCCCACAGAGAGCGACCCCGCCTCTAAAGTCAGCAGTGCCCGGTGGAGCGGGAGAACTCGCTCTCACCGTTTTTTGTTTTTTTTTGTTTTTGGCCGCACTGCCCGGCTTGCAGGATCTTAGTTCCCTGACCAGGGATCGAACCTGGGGCCACGGCAGTGAGAGCGCCGAGTCCTAACCACTGGACCCAGGGAATTCCCGCTCTTGCCCATTTTAATGTGCTGCCCTGAGTCGGGGAGTGGGGGTGGAAGAGAGGGACTCAGAACCAGGATGCTGGGAGGGGTAGGCACGTGACAGGCAAACATGGAGCGGTCCCCAGGCAGCCTCCATCTCTGGGACTCTCCATTGTTATGGGACACAGTGCCATAGACTCTTCTGGAAGGACAGTAGTGTTCCCTACAGTCTGAGGGTTGGGGAGGAAAGCACAATTTAGGGGTACAAAAGATGCTTTACACTGACTTTCGCAGTGACAATTAATTCTTCCTTTTCAATTATCTTTCATTCTTTCTAACAATCACGAGGAGAAAATCTGTCTTGTGTCTCTTCTCAAACATGTGTGCTGCCCTCCCTTCAGACAGAACCAAGCGGCGGTGTCTAGCCAGAATTTAACAACAGTATTTTATCCTCAGAGTATTTATCTGTAATGGTGCATATCTGGCTGTAACAGTAGTCTATTGCTGTGTGTATTCGTTTCCTGGGGCTGCTGGAACAAATCACCACAAATTTGGTAGCTTACAGCTGAAATCTGTTCTCTCACAGTCTGGAGGCCAGCAGTCCAAAATCAAGGTGTGGGCAGGGCCGTGTTCCCTCTGGAGGCCCCAGGGGAGAATCCTTCCTGCATCTTCCAGTTTCTGGCGGCTCCAGGTGTCCCTTGGCTTGTGGCCACATCACTCCACCTCTGCCTCCATCTTCACATGGCCTTTTCCTCTGTGTGTCTTCTTTTTATCAAATCTCCCATGTGTGTCTCTTACAAGGATGTGTGCCACTGGATTTAGGGCTCACCCGGGTAATCCAAGATAATCTGTTCATCTCAAGATCTTTAACTTAATTACATCTACAAAGACTTTTTCTTAAAAGTCACAGGTTCAAGGCATTAGGATGTGGACATATCTTTACGGGGCGGGGGGGCCTCATTCAACTCACTACACTGTGTGACAAATTACCACAAATTTAGTAGCATTAAAAGCTGTGCCGGAATTCCCTGGTGGTGCAGTGGTTAAGAACCCGCCTGCCAATGCAGGGGACACAGGTTCGAGCCCTGGTCCAGGAAGATCCAACGTGCCGCGGAGCAACTCAGCCCGTGCGTCACAACTACTGAGCCTGCGCTCTAGAGCCTGCGAGCCACAACTACTGAGCCCACATGCCACAACTACTGAAGCCTGCGCGCCTAGAGCCCATGCTCCTCAACAAGGGAAGCCACCGCAATGAGAAACCCGCGCACCGCAATGAAGACTAGCCCCCGCCCGCCGCAACTAGAGAAAGCCTGTGCGCAGGAACAAAGACCCGATGCAGCCAAAAATAAATAAAAATAAATAATTAAAAAAAAAAAAAAAAAGCAATGCCCATTCATTAGCTCACAATTCTGTAGGTCAGAAGCCCGGGCATGGTGGGCTGGGTCCTTTGCTTAGTCTCATAAGCTGACATCAAAGTGTCAGCCAGATTGCGTTCCCACCTGGAGCGCTGGGTCCTCTTCCAACTCATGTGGTTGCAGCAGAATTCATTCCTTGCAGTTGGAGGACTGAAGCCCTCGTTTCCTTGCTGCCAGCCGGGGGCCGCTCTCAGCTCCTGGAGACCACGTCCTCCCTCCCACGTGGTCCCTCAAAGCCAGCTGTGGTGCACTACGTCCTCCTCGTGCTTCGAATCTCTCTTACCTCCTCTTCTGCCTCCAGCTGGAGAAAACAGCCAGCAAGGAACTAGGGACCTCAGTTTCACACCGAAAGGGACCGAATTCTGCTAACAGCTGGAATGTGTCTGGACGAGGGTTCTCCCCAGAGCCTGCAGGTGAACACCCAGCCCAGCTGACACCTTGACTGTCGCTTTGTGAAGCATCCAGCTGAGCCAACCGGGACTTCTGACCTCCAGAACCGTGGGATAATAAATGGGTGTTGTTTTAAGTTACTCAGTCTGTGGTAATTTGTTACTCAGCACAGAAAATGAACACAATACCCTTAATAGAGGCTCATGGGAATGGCAGAGTCACGTCTCACATCCCTCCTTCTATCCAGACGTTTGTTCACTCCGTGGAATTATGAATGGAATCTGCCATCACTATGTAACTTAAACACTGTCTTTTATTGGTTAGGTAAGAATAGTCTGATGTCCAGTGTCGCCTAGAGAGCATCTCTGTATGACAATGGATATCGTCGTACTAAACCACGTAGAATTTTGAACAACTCACCTCATTGGTCCCTCCTTGAGATGCATAGGTGAACACACAGGTATATTTGTCCTAGAGAATGGAAGGAAAAAAAAGTCTTGGTAGGAGATAATCGTTAGTGCTTGAGGTACAGGGTCTCAGGATGTCCTTCTGAGATCCAGAATCAAGAAGATCCTGCTTTTGAGTATCTGCACTCAGAGAAAGGAGGTGGAGCCAGATCCCTCTGGCCGATGTCCCTGGAGGCCAGCCCTGCAAGGCCTTCCAGTGTCTGCAGATCTGGAACTCCCGCACCTGTCTCCCTACTTGGGAGATCCTGGGTCAGGACAAACAACCCAGATGGCTTCTAGGGGATGAAGAACAGGAAGGGGGAGGTCACACCCCCCTCCAGCACCCACCCGTCTAGGAACATGAACTTTGGAAGCAGGGGCACCTAGGGGCCCATCTCTGCTCCGCTGTGGACCTTGGACAAGTGCAAAGCTTTCTGAGCCTCTGTTTCTTCATCTGTAAAATGGGCCTCACATAAAGAATTTGGCACAATATCCTTTGGTTATAAGGAAGTACTCAACAAATAGTGATGATTGATATCGTTGTTACAGGCAGGGAAAAGGAGACTGGGAGAGGAAGCGACTTCTTCAATAAGCTAGGGACAGGCTAGACTAGAGCCAGGCCTGCTACCTCCAGGTAAGGAGGGCCTGGCCCCACATTTCAATGAAAAAGACGGGGGGACCTTGTGCAATGGAAGGAAAGAGCAACGCCTGTCCACTTCCTCCCTGGTCAGAGCTACAGCGGGACGACCTTCTGCAGGCCCTGGAGGCATATGCCCATCAGCCTCCAGCTCCCCTCTCCCCATCTCTGGGCCCGTCCTGCCCTCCAACAGCGAGGGAGTCACCTGGGTCTGGGGGATAGGGCTGCTTGGGCACGCTGGGCATGAGACAGGAATTAGGCACGAGGCTAGTGACCCAACCCTCCCAACGCCGCCAGCCCCCAGGAGCCCCGCCTCCCTTCTTAGTTCTGTCAGGCCTCACTACCAAGTCCCGCCCTCCATCCTCAGGCCCCACCCACGCCGGTCCGCGACCCCTCAGGCCCCGCCCCCGCCGGTCCGTTTCCCCCCCCCCCAGATCCCGCCCCGCCGGTCCGCGCCCCCTCCCCCCCAGATCCCGCCCCGCCGGTCCGCGCCCCCTCCCCAGGCCCTGCCCCCGCCTGCACCATTGCTCAAGCCCCCGGGGTGGCTGAGGCACATACCCCAGGGCCCACATTCTGGGAGAAGGAGTGCACCACGCCGCCGGGCCGCACGTCAAAGGCCACCGTCGTGGGCTCAGACACCGCCCGTGCCGGCCTCAGCGCCACGGCCACCAGGAGCAGGGCGGCCCACAAGCTCACGGCGCCGCCGCCGCCATTCCTTCTTCTGCTGGGCGCCGCCATCTTGGGATCAGGTTCGCTGGCCAGGGACGACGGACGGAGCGCGGCGAGGGACAAGTGGGGCGTCCGCCGGAGGCCACGTCGGCGTCCACACGACCACGTGATCCGGAGAGCCCCGCCCGTCCGGTCCGGGCCGCCATCTTGGGGCGGGGCTTGGAAGTACAGGGAGGGTCCTGGGGTGCGTGAAATTGGAACAGGTTCCTTGGTTTAGGGTCCATTCGTCTCTCACTAGGCAAGTGATTGACCCTTCAGCTCCTCTAGTTCGTACATGTACAAGGAGTGAAGGAAATAAAAGATCACCACTAATATTCAGATTAATACATGTAGGCAGAATGAGGGAAATGACAGATCACCGTTGAGCAAACACCTCATGATTGTTACAGCCAAGATCCGTGGATCGCTGCTAAAAACTGGTGGGGGAAACGTATGGTGAGAAACAGGATATTTGCGTTGTCTCAAAGTATTTCCCCCCCAAGATACATATTAGTTACAAAGGGAAAGTAGTAATTTTACACCATCTTTAGCCTAGTGATCAAGTCAACGTCGCTGAAAATGAGACAGTGACACCATGGAGCCGCCAACGGGATGCAGAGAAGGACATTCTCAGTGCCACCTCCGTGGAATTCCTGTCTAAAATGGACGACCTCAGTTTAATCAAAGCAAATACCAAATGAACCCAAGTTGAGAGACCTTGTACCAGGATAATTGGCAGTACTCTTTAAAAGTGTCAGGAAAGACAAAGACTGAGGAACCATCACAGAGGGAGGAGACCAAGACATGGAAAGGAAATGTGGGATCCTGGATTGGATCCTTGCCTTAGTCTGGGCTGTTAATAACAAAGTCCCACAGACTGGCTGGCTTAAACAACACACATTTATTTCTCACAGATCTGGAGGCTGGAAATTCAATATCAAGCCTCTGGCAGAATTGGTGTCTGGTGAGAGCCCATTTCCTGGTTCACAGACTCCATCTTGCTATATCCTTACATTATGAAGGGAGAGAGGAAGCTCTCTGGGGTCCCTTTATGAGGACACTAATCCCATTCATGAGGGCTCCACCCTGATGACTTAATCATTTCCCAAAGACCCCCACCTCCTCATACCATCACACTGGGTGTTAGGGTTCAACATGAATTTGGGGGCGGGGGACACAAACAATCCGGGACCAGAAAAATGACATTAGAGGGAGAAATGGTGAAATCCAAATAAGGTCTGTATATTAGATAATAGGATTGTATTGATGTTAATTTCCTGGCTTCAATAACCTGGCTGGTACCACAGTGACGTAAGATGTTCACATTAGGGGAAGCTGGGTGAAGGGCATTAGGGAACTCCACTATTTCTGCAGAAATAGCTCCCTCTTTGCAGCTGGCTGCTGTGGACCCGTTAGGAATTGGCTCCATAAATGGGAGGCTGGCAGACCTATTCTGTGTTAAACACAGCAGGATTCCCTTATATCTCCATATCCTCAGCGCTGTGTTTGACCAGCCTGTCGCTATGAAGGATTCAATTAGTAGCCAAGCGCTTTTGCTAACAAGGTATTTCAGTTGTGAGTGGTCTTGAGTTTCCTACTCAAAGAGGGGTAGGTGTGTGTGTGTGTTTCCAGAAAGACTGAGCCCCAAGCCTCTTGTTTCTGTTTTCCTTTTTGCCTCCAAAAAACAAACAAAAAACTGAAGGGATTAAAAGAAAAAAAACCATCATTCCCAAGATCCTGCTTTTTGATCATGACATGAAATCTAGCAGTCATAAAGGAAGAAAAGATTTGATAACACAGGTATCACGACTTTTCTCTCCATGGTCAGGACACCATAAACAGGGTGGGTGAGGACATAATAAAGAGGATGCATGAAGGAGCTCCCTTGTGGTGAATAAACAGCTCTGTATTTTCTTTTTTTTTTTTTTTCTTTTTGGCCGCAGGGCATGTGAGATCCTAGTTCCCCAACCAAGGATCAAACCTGGGCCCCCTGAAGTGGAAGCACGGAGTCTTAACCACCTCACCCACCGGGGAAGTCCCCAACAGCTCTGTATTTTGACTGTGGTGGTGGTTCTAGGAATCTGTACAGGTGACAGCGTGGAATAGAACTACACACACACAAATGAGTGCATGTGAAAGCTGATAAAATCTGAATAAGGTCTAGAGTCTAGTTAATTGCGTCGTATTCACATCAGTTTCCTGGTGTGACAGTGTGCTAGGGTTAGGTAAGATGTAAGCTGGGTGAATGAAGGGTACACGGGGCTCTGCATTGTGTTTGCAACTTCTCATGTGTCTATAGTTGATTTAAAAAAAAAACAAAAAAAAAGAAACAGAGGTTTCCCTGGTGGTCCAGTGGTTGGGACTCCGTGCTTCCGCTGAGGGGGCATGGGTTCGGTCCCTGGTTGGGGACCTAGGATCCAGCATGCCTCGAGGTGCGGCCAAAAAAACAAAACACCATACAGCATTATAAATCAACTATACTTCAATTTTAAAAAAATAGAGAATTTTAAAAATACCATAAACATGTTTGAAAGGCAAATGACAAACTGGGAAAGTATCTGCAAACGATATGAAACGGGTTTTTATGTCCATCGCTTATGGGTTCTTGCCAGTTAGTGAAGAGCTGAGTGCTTCCACCAAGAAAGGACTCGAGCATGTACACGGGTGACCTGAAACAGAGCCGGAACCCTCCCTCAGATGGAAATCCCACCAGTGGTGGAGAAAACAAGTGGCCCTGTATCAACCATGAAGAAAACAAAGGTCTCTTAACCTGCCACCTCCAAGACCAAGACCTTCTGCCAGCAGACACTTGTCCTTTTGTAGCTGCCCCTCACCCATTCCCCCCATGTCCCTCCCCAGGCCTTGTTGTCCGGGCAGGAATACAACTGACTGAAGTTTGGCCAATGGATGCTGAGTACTGACCTAGGGAGGTAGGGGTAGTAAGTTCCGACGAAGAGCTCCTGCTTGAGGGGCTTCCCTGGTGGTCCAGTGGTTAAGACTCCACGCTTCCACTGCAGGGAGTGTGGGTTCGATCCCTGGTTGGGGAACTAAGATCCCGAACGCTGTGAGGCACGCCCTGCCCCCCCCAAAAAAGTTCCTGCTTGAGACAATTGCAGGGCACCGGCTGCCAAGCCTCGGGGGGCAACCCCAGTGTCCCCTTTCTCACCAGCTTCTGTCATTCTGTGACTCGTGACTAGTTGCCTCTCCACTTTCTTTCACAGCGGATTAAGGGCAAGACACCTTCTTGTTCCTGAGATGATTTTAAACATTCACTGGCTGAGATTCCTACCCATAAAACATTTTGAGATCAGCAACACAGTTCAATTTGCAACATGTATGACCATGGACTGATTTCCTTCATATATAAAGAGTGTCTACAAATCAGTGAGGTCAATAGATCAAAAGAAAGGTGGGCAAATGATTACTCCTAAACAAGTGTCTTAAAGCATGAAAATATTCGTACACATAAAAGAAATGTGGGGGGCTTCCCTGGTGGCGCAGTGGTTGGGGGTCTGCCTGCCAGTGCAGGGGACACAGGTTCGAGTCCTGGTCTGGGAGGATCCCACATGCCACGGAGCGACTGGGCCCATGGGCCACGATTGCTGAGCCTGCGCGTCTGGAGCCTGTGCTCCGCAATAAGAGAGGCTGCGATGGTGAGAGGCCCGCGCACTGCGAGATGAGGGGCGGTCCCGGCTTGCCACAGCTGGAGAGGGCCCTCGCGTGGGAACGAAGACCTAACACAGCCACGGATGGGGTAAATAAATAAATAAATAAATAAATAAATAAATAAATAAAGGGGGAAAAAAAAGAAATGTGCATTTGAATTACAGTGAGATGCCATGTGTCACTCCTAAGATCGGCAAAAATAACACGTAATGAAGGAATGGAGGAGCAAGCACACTTCACCAAGAAGTGTGTACACTGAGGCATTCTTTAGAAGGTAATTTGCAATATCCTTCAAAATTAAAAATGAATATGCCTTTTTATAATTCTAGGAATTTACCCTATACACTCAGACATATGCCCCAACCATGTACAAGGCTGTTTGTTGTAGGATCCTTTATACCAGGGATTGGTCAATTACAGCCTGTGGGCCAAATCTGGCCGGCTGTGTGGCTTTGTAAATAAAGCTTTATAGGCACACAGCCATGCCCACTCATTCACACATCACCGGTGGCTGCTTTTGAACTGCAAGGGCCAGAGTTGAGCGGTTGCAACAGAGACTGCCTGGCCTACAAAGCCTGAAATATTTACTATCTGGCCCTTGACAAAGTCTGTTGATTTATACGAAAAGCCCAGAATAATCTATGTTATCCCTTGATAGGTGCCTGGCAAAATAAATTATGGCACATTCACAGGGCAGAATAGAAAGCCGGTATTAAAAAGAGAGACTGGGGAGGGGTTACCTCTCAGAAGGGAGGGCGTATTTTTCCTCTCTATATCCTTTTGTACTGGTTTGTTTTATTCTTTAAGCCATTAAAAATAAAACTGGACCTTCCGAAAGGATGGAGCGGGTGATGGCACAGGGAGAGGCTACCGTGCTATTAGAAACTCAAGTACCAAGAGTGCCCTCTGCGCAGGCATGGTCTCCGGTCTCCTAGTCTCTCAGCTGTAAGGACAGACATGAAGAGGGGCATGGCCTGCCCTCCCTTGTCGGTGTGTCCTGACCCCCAACCGCTAAGTCAAGTCTCCGGACAAGGAGAGGTGCAAAAGGAAGTAAGGGCCAGGCCACCCGTGACACCCTGGGCTGGGCACCTCGGAGGCACCCACGGGCTGCCTCAGGACCTCTGGGACTGTCCTTACTGGGCCAGTTGACTGAGGGGTGGGGCATCTTCCAGCCACGATATGGTGCCCCACACCCCCACTTCGTGCCAGGGCAGCACCGCTGAGCAAGCAGCTCCCCCATCCTTTGACTGCAAGGACTGCCATGCCCTTGGCTCAGCCTCCTCCCAGGACCCCCGCCCACTCAAGGAGCCCCCATCACCAGCCCCAGGGGTTCAGAAGGAACCTCAGGCAGGTGGCGACGCTTCCATCTGGAATCGTTTAATGAGTCTACTTCTTACACGCATAATTATAAAAGAATAAGAATCGACAAAAATATTTTCTTTCCATAATGTGTAGAGGTGGTTCGTCTCTGGTGGGGGTTTTTTTTGTTTTGTTTTCTTTCCTACCCGCCCCTGGCAGAACTCTTGGCGGGAGGGAAAGGAAGGAGTAAGGATAACCCTGAGGCGGGGAGGGTTCCACTCCCAGCCCTGGAACCCCGGTCTGGGCGGGCGGGCCAGGCAGAAACATGTGCCCGGAGGGCTGGGCTGGGGAGGGGGCGGCAGCCGCTGAGCAGCAGAGAACGGGGCTGGGCGCGCTTCAGAGCCTGCCTGAAAGCCGGGCCGGACGGCTGCCCCGCTTCCCTGCGCACCGCTCACGGCCTGCCGGGCACGACTCCCGCTGTGGGCTTCGGGTGCTGGCTGGGGTGAATCCTGTGGCCCGGCGGCAGACCCCGATTCTAGATTTAGGCAGCCCTTGCTTTCTGTCTTTTAAATAATTAAGAAAAATGCCCACCCCCCAAAAGAAAAACAAAACGAAACACAAATATGAAGTGGGCGGGTGGGGAGGAAAGGCAACCGCATGCTTCTGTGCCGGTGGCCGGGCTGGGCCTGGGGGTCCCCGGGGCAAAGGCCCGGCCCCTCCGAGTCTCTTCTGGCCTCCAGTGCCCAGTGGAGTTGAGGCTCCTGCTCCTGGACGACAGGGAGAGGAGGGATGGCTTGAGGAAGTGCCTCGTGGACGTTGGCCTCATCTCTCCACCCTGGCCACGAAGAAGCAGCAGGCAGAAACCCCAGGAGCGTTAACGAAAACAGTAAGTAAAAGGCGTTGGGGCGAAGGCTGCAGCTCCTGGGGTGGGTGGGGCGGGCGGTCTGGCGGGGCCGGTGGGAGGAGGCGCTGCGCAGGGCCTGCGGGGCCGCTCGGTCCCTCCTGCCTCGTCCCCCACCCCCATCCTGCAACGGCGGTGGCGGCGAAGCCACTTGTGCTCTGACTGTGCAGGCCCCGCATGTGGCGGCCCGTGGGCTCAGAGGTATTCCTGTAGAAAGTGCAGCAGTGTGACTTCATAGTGCTCGCCGGACTCGGGGCAGCGGATACTGTGTCTCTCGTTGGGGTAGATCTGGGTGGACAGAGAAGGCAAAGCTGGTGGCACCGAGGCACCCCTGCACCCTGTGCCCCGCTATCCCCGAACCTCTCCACCCCTGGCTCAGAGCATCTCTCCTCAGGGCCTCGGTCCCGCCCCCGGCCCCCCACCCCCCGGGGAGGGCACTGAGGGACCCAGGTTCGAATCCCCCCTCCACGGCCAGCTTGCTGTGTTAGCTCTGGGCAAGTGACAGCCTCCCTGACTGCAGCCCCCCATGAAAACTGAGCGAAGAATTCAGACCCTGTAGGGTCTTTGTGGCCTGGGCAAGCTAAGGTCTCAGACACAGAGCACTTGCATATACGAAAGCCTGAAGAAACTGTGCTGCTGCTCTATCCCCCAAACCCAGGGAGCTGCAAGGAACCCAGCTCCGCGGAGTGGCTGGGGCTTCATGTGTCACAGACGTTTGGTGCCTCCGCCTGAGCCACGTTCATTTCACCAACAGGCCCCATTGGGGATTATACACGCTAAGGCCCCAGGACAGCCTCTCCACCCCAGGCTGTGCCAGGTGTTTTCCTGGGTCTGCTCACCACCTGAGGGGGGGGGGTCATCCCCAGAGAGAAGCGGCAGCACGCTGGTGCCAAGGGCCATGCCCAAGGAATCACCCAGTCCCTGAGACCTGGCTGAGCGCATGTCCAGGCTCTTGGGTAGATGGTGACAAGGATGCAGGTCTTGCCTCTGGCTATGAAATGAGGGCTCCTGCACCCCAACAGTTCTCGGAGGAGCCCTAAGGGCTCATGGGGTAGGCGTGAAACCTGCTCCAGACTCTAGGAATGCATTACCCTAGGAATGCATCAAACTGCCCAGAGATCTCCCCTCCTCCACCCTTGCCTTGATGAATCCATCCTGGATGAATCACAAGTCTGATCATACGGTCCCCAGCTCAGAGGTCCGCAAGGACTTGCCAGCCTGAGATCAAGACCTGGACTCCTGGGTCCTGCTGCCCCTACAGCCTCACGGGCCCCACTCCTTCCGGGCCCGGGGCAGCGGCACTACCTGGGACAGACCCCGCTGCACCCACCCCTTCATGCCACCCTCGGTCCTGGGTGTCTGGTTACTTCCTCCTTCTGGGCAGTGAGGGCAGGGAGAGGGTCCATCAGCTCCCCACCGTGCTCCCAGCCCCCAGTCCCAGGCCTGACATCTGACAACAAACGTGATGCACCAACAAGCTGGGGCTGTCAGCCTCCAGGCCAACTGCTGCCCGGTGTCTGAAGAGGAAGGTGGGCGTGCTCCATCTCCCCCACTCGCAGCCCCCAAGGGAGCGTCTTGTCTCACCTTCAATTTCCCCTGGGGAGGCAGGGGCACAAGCCTCTGGGCCCCCCTTGTGTGCCAAATGCTTTTCCTGAGAGAACTCATTTGACCTTCACAACCTCTGGGAGGCAGGGGTTATCATGCCCATTTCACAGATGAGGAGACAAGGCCCAAGGTTAAAGGACCTGCCACCAATGGCCGCACGGGGAGGGAGCGGCTATCCCAGCCACGAGGCTCAGGGCTTCAGGCTCAGAAGGGACAGGTGAGGATCCATCCTGGACCGGCCTGACTCCTTTGCTCTGATGTGCAGCTGCCTCTGGCCTGTGTTTGGAGAGCATGTGCAGCTGGGGGCGGGACTGCCAAGCGGCGCCCAACCCAGCTCTTCACCCACAGGGAGCCCCGCTTCCCTCCTGCCCTGTCTGGCAAGCGCATGCCCAGCCACAGGTCCCTGCGGCCTGTCCCTCCTGCCCGGTGACCCTCAGTTTCCCCATTTGTTGAATGGCAACGTGTCTTCCCCTGACAGGTCAGAGCGCATGGAGGCGTCCAGAAAGCGGAAAGACTGCGTGGCGGCAGCAGGTAATAAAATATGTCCCTCTCGCCTCCAGCACACACCGCCCCCCACTCCGAATCCACCTGGCCTCTTGCTCCCCACTCCCGCCCCCTTTCCTGCCGGGACAACTGACTGTGGCTCATGTCCCACTGGCCCCCATGGGCCTCTGTCTACAGGGCTGCCAGAGGGATGCCTGACACCTCGCCTCACCCTTCGGAACAAAACACAGCCCTCCCGAGGCCCACCCCTTACCGCTGAAGCCCCGCCCTATCATGAGGCTCCGCCCCTTACTGCTGAAGCCCCGCCCATCACCGGAGGCGTCACGCGGCTTGCCATGCCCGTCACCACACCCTGCTCCCCAGCTGTTCTCCTGCTGGCTCCAACCACCCTGGTCTCCTGCCCTGGAGCTGCTCCCTCCTACTAATTTCCTGTCTGGTGTCTTCCGCAGCCGCCCCCCAGGCCTAGATGAGTCCCCACTTACTCTTTAGCACCCTTAAATGTCACCTCTTCGGGGAATTGTTTTCTGACCCCTGTCAAGGGACACCCCCCCCCACCCCGTCCCCAGATGCTTTCAGCATTCTGTACAGTTCCTTCAAAGCAAGGTTCCTGGTGCGCATGCGCAATCATTCCGGTAACATCAGCCTCCCTCCACCGGGCCCAGTTCCCAGGTGTCGCCAGCAGAGGGCGGCGCGGACCGGGAGCGATCAGCGCACGACTGCTGAACGGTGGTCGGGACTCAGGGAGCCGGCTAAGTGTGGAGCCAGGCAGTCAGGTGTGCGGACGGGGGCGGGGCCACGGGTGCCCCGACCCACTGCTGCCCACCCTGCGGGCTCCTGGGAGGAGCCACCCACCTGGAGCTGGTAAGGCTTTCCTGCTCGGATCAGCTGGGAGACGAGGAAGTTCGTGTGGAAAAAGTGCACGTTCTCATCCAGGAAGCCGTGCAGGATGAGCAGGCGGTTGGGCCTGGAAGACAAGGTGGGCGTGAGCACCTGGGGCGAGACGCCCTTCTCCCGCCCGTAGGCAGTCGCACCACAGTCCTCGCTCAGCCAGGGCTGGGGGCCCAGGGTCCCGCCCCAGCCCCAGGACAGCGAGGGCGGAAGCAGCGGCTCAGAAGCGGAATGTGGCGGAGCCCAAAGCCCGGGCACAACTGGCGGGTCTGGGAGACCCCTCCCTTCCTTCCAGGCGAGGAGGGCAGGGGTGTGCTCAGGGCTGGAATGCCCTGAGCCCGGGGAAGCTTCTGGAGCAGTGCTGCCCACGGGCACTCTGAGACGATGGAATGTTCTAGACCTGCGCCACCCATCGCCGCCAGGTGGCTACTGAGTGCCTGACATGTGGCAAGGGTGGTCGAGGAACCTTACTTTTTAAAATTTTGATTTATAAATAAAAATAACTTACTGAAGTGACACTCACACAACCTAAAATTTACTAATTTTAAAGGGATTTAGGGGCATTTGGTGCATTCACAGTGTCGTGCAACCATCACGTCTATCCTGAGTTCCAGAGCACTTCCATCACTCTGGAGCAAAGCCCCGTGCCCACGAGCAGTCACTCCCCACCCCGGGCAACGACTGGCCGTCTGTCTCCATGGTTTTACTGTTCTAGTGAATTGGGATGAATGTGAACGTAAATCGGAGTGGCCACGGAGCAGTGGGTTCTGAGCTTGGCTGCACGATGGCACGCCACCGTGGAGCCCAGGCCACCCTCCAGACTAGAGAGCAGCCTTGCGGGGAGAGGGGCCCTGGCGGGGTCAGCCTGTGACAAGAGCCCTGGCACTAAAGACGGGGCCCAGGTTCACCAGACAGAGCCACACCAGAAACTGGCCACGCCAGTTTCTTTTTGATCGGCGAATCAGAAGCCAATGCCCAAAGCGTGACATGGGACATCAGAGCTGGTCCAACACACCTATATGTTAGAACCACTGTGGACCTGTGTTCTGAACCACGGTGTCAAAACCCACAAGACAGAGGCCGTTCAGGTTCAAAACTAACCCAGGGGGTCCATGGTGGGCCGCGTGTTTGGGGGGTGAGGGGAGCCAGCACGTGCAAGGTGCGACTCTAGACCTTCCCGTCTATCTTTCTGGGGGCAGGGCTGGGGGGCTTCCCTCCCTCCTCGCTCCAAGAGGACGCAGGCACCTGCTTTCAGGGAGGAGCGCTGAGGAGGGAGGGCCGTGGGAGCAGAGGGAACCAAGGGGCAGGCAGAGCGGGAGGCGCGGAAGCCACGCCCAGCCGGCCACAGGCGGGCCAGCTTCATGGGCGGCCAGCCCTGGCGACCCTGAAGTCAGGGCGGGTGGGGGCCTTACTCATTGGGCAGCTTCTCCACGTGCAGGGCCACGGAACCCGCCTCGTAGCCAAGCTGGTTGTTTTCTGGGACATCCATGTAGCGCTCTGTGTACCCTGTGTCGTAGGCCATCCAGACTGTGACCGGAGCGCCTGCGATGGCCACCTGAGGGCCACAGTGGATGGAGCGGGGGGAGAGAGAGAGAGAGAAAGAGAGAGACACGTACACACAAAGGTCAGGTCCCGGGAGCCTGCGCTTGGCCGGCTGTCCCGGGGCCTCCCCCGGAGGACGTGAGGAGCGGGCATGCACACGGGGGCTGGCAGGGGAGGGGCCCTCAGACGTGTCTCCCCTGTGGACCGTGCATTGTCTCGGGAGGGTGGGTGAGCTGAACGAGCGCGCCGGGGCCGGGATCGGCCCCTCCCTGGGCCCACTGCCTTCCTGCCGCCTCCGCCTCCTCATCGCCGCCCCGCGGTGCCCTGACAGTGCCGCCGGCCTGGGGGCCCCTCCCCCGACGCTCTTCACACCATGCCCCACCTCTGCCCATCCGAGGCCGGGGTCCCGGGCTCAGCCTCCCACAGAGAGCTGCTGGCGGGGTTTTGTGCAGCCGGACGCCATCCTGGGGTCAGCAGTGGCGGGCAATGAGGAGGGGGGCTCGGCCCCATGGGGCTGCTGCGGGGAGAAACAGCCACGTGGCAAGGCCCCTGCCAAGATGCCTCCCCCGGGGGGGCGGGCTCCAAGGGGCACGGGTGGGCGCTGGCAGACAGGAGGGAGGAGGCGGGGGCAGGACCCACCTTGAACACCTGGGGCTTGTGGATCAGCCCCATGAGCGAGAGGAAGCCTCCGTAGGACCAGCCGTGGATGGCAACCCGGCTCAGGTCAATGAAGCCGTACTTCTCGGCCACGAAGTGCAAGCCCTCCACCTGGTCCTCGATCTCCACCTGGCCCTGGGGGACGAGGCCAGGCACCTCTCAGTGGCCTCTTCCCAGGCACGCGCCCTGCTGTCCCACCTCTTCCCTCGCAGGGAGCCCTCTTCCTCTTGGATCAAAAGCAGCTCTCTGGAAGCTACCCCTCTCTCCAGGCCCCATGCAAATCTGCTGTCTGGGGTGGCGGTCAGACCGGCCTGGCACCAACCCTGCCCCACCATCCCCTGGCTGACTCTGAGAAAGTCATGTCCCTTCTCTGGGCCTCAGTTTCCTCATCCCCAAAAGGAGGACGTTAACATGAATAGGACCGAGTCTACAGTGGGTGTGAGGATGAAACGAGATGCTGAGTGTCCTGTACTCTGAGGCCTGGCGTATGCTGAGGCTTGATGAACAGCTGGTGTCATCACCGTCATCACCACCACCAGCACCACCATCGTCACCACCATCAACATCCCCATCACCATGATTATCCTCATCACCACCATCTCCATCTTCATCACCATTATCATCAGCATCACCACCACCATCACTAGCATTATCAGCCTCATCACCACCACCACCATCAACGTCTGCATCACGATCACTATCGTTATTATCACCACCACCACCATCACCATCACCACCATCAGCACCACTTCCACAGCCACCAGTGCCTGTCTTGCCCAACCCTTGGGACTTCCTGCTGATCAGGCCTATACTGACGTGTCTGGCTGCATCTGGGTTTTGGGCACCAGGTGGGGCGTGTGTCTACCTGTCTCCCCACAGGTCCAGCTCAGAGCTGAGCAACAGAGTGGATGTTCCCTCTGGTTCCAAAGGCCGCCCCACTTATGACTGACATCCTGGCCAGGACTGCCCTTGATGAAGGTGCCCCAGGGCCGCCCCCAAGCCCCAGGTCCCTCTTCACCACACAGGAAGGGACTGGGAAGAGCTGTTACCATTTGGTTTTTCAGGGCCCCTTCAAATCGGAGCCCTCGCTGACAGGAGCCCCTGCCGTCAATCACGACCACGGCGTAGCCCAGAGACGCCAGAGTGTTAAGCCGCAAATACTTGATTCCTTTGAAGGAGTTATTGACCAGCTGCACCTGTGGGGAAGGCGAGATGAGGCGAGTGTGAGAAATACAAGTAAAACACCAGCAGGATGGGCTAGACGGGCGAGACGCCAGCGGGACGGGACGGGGGCTTACAGCCTGAAGACGGAGCCTGTGCTCTATCGTGAAGGCTATGGATGGCCTTGGGCAGGTTGTGGACGTGGAGGGAGGGGAAGGTCAGACGGGGGCCCACTGTGCACCAGGCCTTGTGCTTGGGATGTGCTACAGAGAGGAAGGCCCCGGCCAGGCTCCCTTGTCGGCCAGGGCCTCTACCCCAGGCCCTCTGTGGAATTACTCCCTTATTTCTTCAGCCTCTTTCTTTTCTACCCTTCAGTTATCTCTAAACACAGACACAAAAACTGCCGGGGGTGGCGGGCAGTGTGTTCCCCAAGTAACATCACTTACGCTAGTCCCTTATTTGGCACGATGAATGTTCGGGGCCTTATCGTCCTCTGGGGGTAGGGGCATCCCGCTGACTGTAGGGTGTTGACAGCATCCGAGGCCTCTACCCACTAGATGCCAGGAGCATCCCCCACCCCAGCTGCGACAACTACAAATGTCCCCAGACATCGCCAAGTACCACCTGGGGGGACAGACCACCTCCAGCAGAGAACCGCTCTCTTAGATGGATCTGCTTGCCAACTGGCCTGCCTGGCCTGTCCCCTTCTCAGAGAGCTGGGCCCAGGGCCCTTGGCCACCTCTGTCCCCAAGCTGGCGACCAGGGGTGAGAGTGGGTCACTGCTGGGCAGGTGGCCCAGACACACACGCCGGGTTTAGGGGGGCTTCCCAGAGGGACACGGGAGTATTAGCAGGTGAAAGGGTGGCTGTGCCGGAGGGTGGGGTGTGTGGAGAGCCAGGGGCCCCCCAAGGACCCTGCGTGGTCAGTGGGGATGGGGAGGGGCACTGGTGGAGGGAGGAGGGTGTGCGGAGCAGGGCAGCGCCCACCTGCGGGCCTCCGTACACGAAGAGGACGGTGGGGTGCTTCTTCCCTGGCTGCACGGCGTGCGGCTTGTAGATCATGCCGTAGAGCTGCACGTCCGAGCGCGTGTGGAAATGGAAGATTTCCGGGGGCACGTAATCCGGGGGGCAGCCTGCGGAGACAGAGCGGCTGTGGCTCCGAGGGCCAGGCTAGGCCAGGGCGGGCCCGGGAAGCCCACCTCGAAGCGGGGCCCACGTCTGGCCGACGCCCACACTCCCCCAGCCCCAGAGGGTGGACCGGAGGCACCCCATCTCCTGCACTGCCCGACAGTTAAAATCAGAGGCTGAGGGTGGAAGTGACCCTGCACCCTGTGAGCCGGCTTGGGCCAGGCCACAGTCTGGCCGGAACCAACTCCAGAGCTCATTTAGTACGACACTGGCTCATCTAGTACGGAGGTGATGACAGCGCTGGGATTTGATTAACGGCCAGTTTTATGGCGGGGAGGGGGCTCTCTCTGATTTTCATGGTTACCTGTATCTTTGCAAAGCAACACTGGTTTTCCAATCCAGTGGTGAAGACAACTCTTCCTTTAAGTTCATTTAGGTTAAACAGGGTGTCGATTTAAGAGGAAAGTAAGTAAATAGTGATGTAGGTCAGGGGTCTGCAAATATTTACTGTAAAAGGCTAAGTAGTAAGTATTTTTGGCTTTACACGCAGAAGAGCCATCGTGTGTCTCTGGGTTGTAACTACACTCGTCCCTCTGTATCCTCGGGGGATTGGTTCTAGGGCGCTCCTCAGATACCAAAACCTGCCGATGCTCAAGCCCCTCATGTGAAATAGCATAGTATTTACATATAACCTATGCACACCCTCCCACGTGCTTTAAGTCACCTCTAGGTTACTTATAATACCTGATACCAAATGTTATGTAAATAGTTGTAAATATGATGCAAGTGCTATGTAAATAGTTGCCACGCACAACTCAAGTTATTCTTTTTGGAACGCTCTGCGGTTGGCTGCATCCATGGATGCGGAACCCGTGGCTAGGGAGGGGCTGACGGTACTTGACTCCGCTGCTGCCGCAGCCCCAAAGCCACCAGGGGTGATGCCGAAATGACTGGACGTGGCCGGAGTTGGCCCACGGGCCAGCTTGCCAGCTTCTCACAGATGTGGCCCACAAATACGGCGAGACTGGACTTTTGGGGCAGCGGTGCCCCCGTCCGCCTGCCTGCACGCCCAGGGCTGGGCATCGGGACACCTGCGCCCCCATTGCTGCCCCACTGGCTGTGCTGGGTGCCTTGGCAGGCCCCTCCCTTCCCTCAGTTTCCTCTTCTGTGAACCAGGGCCAGAGTTCCCACGCTGTCACATCCATGGTGACATGGGGAGAGTCAGGGACTGAGCTGTCAGATGGAGGGGGCTGCCTACTTATTCAGCTTTCGGGGGCGGTGATGTGACAAACTGCTTTCCAGCCCATAAAACACACCCCAAACTCCAGGGATTCCTGTTTCCTACAATGTTCTAGAAATCTGCAAGTGGCAGGGCTGGGTTCAGGGAAGGGCGTCCTCTTTAGTGAGCGCTTCCTATGAGCTGGGCGCTACGTGAGCGCTTGGTTTACATCCCACGGGCTGCCACTGGACCGTTCCGTAGATAAGGAAACATTTCAGAGAGATAAGCTGACTTGCCTTCGCTTCCGCAGCCAGAATTGGAACCTGGGGTCAGCCGGGCAGAGTCCTGGCCACCCTGGAGGCTCCTGGGCAAACTGACAAGCTGCCTCGTGCTCCCCGAGGCCCCTCGCGACCGACCCCCAGCTCCTTCCACAAACGAAGGCTTTGGAGAGTCTGCTCTGCACAGGCGCCCTTGGAGACGGCCGCCCCTGAGGACGAGGGTGCCCCATATAGGGACCCCATCCGTCTGGCAGAGTCGGCTCCTGCACTGAGTATGTGCTCCATCCATAACAGCAGCACAGAAACCAGAGACTGTCTCGGGGGGCCCACAGGACAGTTCGGGGCCTGTGGTTACGCTCAACCCACTCTCGGGGCCGTGCCGCTCAATGCCTTGTGCTCGCCCAGATGGCCCACTCTCACCTGCCTTATTTACCAGGCCCGCGACGAGCAAGCTGGGGCTCCCAAGGGGAAGGACTTGCCCAAGGGCCCGGGGGCCTGGGGCTACTCACTGGCCGCCTCCATCATGCTGGCCCAGAACCGGGGCTGCTTGTGCAGGGGGTCGTCATCGGGGCCGCTCAGCTTGTAGACGTGCACGCAGGGTGGCGTGCCCACGCTGCTGTAGTGGCTGATGAACATGTCGAAGTTCTGCGGGCGGGACGGGGTGCTGAGACCGCGGGGCGCCTCCCCCTCCCCCTCCCTGCTCACCCGCCACCTGCATCAACCACATGCCATCTTCACCCCGTGTGGTGTGTTCCCCTAACTCTGCTGCTGTTACCACCAGCCCCGCCTTGCAGATAAGCGGACTGAGGCGAGAGAAGCCTGTCCCCTGGCCAGGGGTCCCCAAGCGGAGGCCGCTGGACCCAGCGGGGGTGGGGGTCAGAGCCAGACCTGCCCGATGCCAGAGCGTGCCCATCTTGCTGGTTCTGCAGCCAGCAAACGGCCACCGGCTGCTTGCCCGGGATGGGAGTAGCCCTGTGCTCATGTTCCAGAATGCTGCCTGATGTTCTAGAATGTTCCAAGGGAGGGAGCATCAGGGAGGTGCCCACCTGGCTCATGGAGCAGCTGTGGGAGAAGCCGGGCGTGGTGAGGCGCACGATCTCGCCGGCCGACTCGTAGCTGACCACGTACAGGTGGTGCTCCAGGGGTGTGTCCTTCGTGCCTTGGAAGTACACCAGCTTCGTCTCCTCGTTGACCCAGATCTGCGGGGGCACGGGGGCTCTTGGTGACAGGGCCGCCCTCCCCACCCCCAGGGAGGGCCCAGCGTTCTGTGGACAGGGGACCCGTTCTCCCCGAGCTGGCTTGAGCCCGCCGGCTGGAGAGCTATCTGGGAGGCTTCACAGACCCCGTGGGGCAGGAGCAGACCCCACTAGGGCTGGGCTAACTGCGCGTTCTCCGGTCTGACTTGGAATCAGAACTCCAGGTCCGGACAGCTCCTTCCAGGCAGACCCAGAGCAGCCGCTGAGGGGCTGGGACAGAGGCTGAGGGAGGGCCTGTTCTGGGCCTGCCCGGCCCCGGCCCTGGTCCCCAGCGGGGACAGCCCACCTCTCTGACCCAGGTGCTCAGGGCTAAGAAGTGGTAACTCCCTGCCCCACCGGTTTCCTGGGGGAACGCCCATCAGACCCCCGGCATGGTTCTTAGGCAGTGTCCTCAGGAGGGGCAGGAAGGAACCTTGCTCTGGGGCCGGGAACAGGCACTGCCTTGCTGGGGCTGACCGCGCAGCACGGACGCTTAAAGAGGCACTTCAAAAAGGCACATCCTCTGAACCGGCGATTACACCCCTGGGAATTGCTCCTGAGGACTCCACCAGAGAGGTGAGTTCAAAACGAAGGCACAAAGATGCTCCAAGTGTTCTTCAGACTAAAGAGAGGTGACACCCTGAATGCCCAAAAGACGGACTGGTTCCATAATTATGGCACGGTCCTCCGTGGCCACATAAAGCTGTACTGTCTAAAAAAGCCCTATACATCCTCTAAAATTATGATGCTCCTGTGGAGACGTGTGCAAATAGGAAAGATCTGCAGTGATTTCCCCCCGTGGTCACCTCTGAGGCGGAGTGGGGAGGTCACAGGGGTCTGGGGTGAGGATGGAAAGGGATTATTTAGAACGATTCAATTTTTACAACAAACACTGATGTGTTCGCTGTCACTGTACTTGAAAAATAAATGCAGGTTTTCTAGAAATGGAGGATGTCGTGGCAAAACCCCACACCACACGTAGTTAAGTTGTGTGCTGGTGTTGTCACAAGGACCATGTGAGAAGATATGCAGGCGGGAAGGAGGATCTCCAGGCGGGGGACCCACCGAGGCCCTGGGCCATGGCACAGGCCACATGGAGCACGCGGCCGTGGTGGCCGTGGCAGCGGCAGAGGGCTCTCTTTCCCTTTTTAACTCTTAAAATGCTTTTTTTTTAAAGAAAATTTCTGGGTAAAAAGATAAGGCATGCAGAGGGTAAAACTTTCACGTTAAAGAAAGGTTTTGGGTTTTGTTTTTTTTTTTTTTGGCCGCACTACACGGCTTGTGGGATCTTAGTTCCCTGAGCAGGGACTGAACCCAGGCCCTCGGCAGTGAAAGTGCCAAGTCCTAACCACTGGACCGCCAGGGAAGTCCCTAGAGAAAGGTTTTAATACTGTCTTGTGTGTCTGCCAGATGCTACGCTGAGGGCGTCCAAGTACTTTAAAGCAGGGTCCTCAGCCAGGGCTGTTCTGCCCCCCAGGGACGTTTGGCAGCCTCTGGACACATCTGTGGTTGTCACCCCCAGGGTGGGGGCCAGGGAGGCTGTTCCACACCCACAGTGCCCATCTCTGGCCCCGAGTGTCCATGGCGCCGAGGGAGAAACTGCTGTGGAGAGGACCAGCGCTATCTGATGGTCCCATCTCAAAGGTGAGGAAACTGAGTCTTAGCACCCAGCTAGCGAGGGGCCGAGCGAGGCTATGAGCACAGGGGCCTCCAGTGAGATTCAACCACAGCAGAGCGACTGAGTAGGGCCAGGTGTGGTCATACTGGAACGGACACGGTTACCTACAGAACCAGAACCCAGCAATGATACTTTTCTCTTGCTCGAGTGTTTTCTAACCACTACTTCCCACTGTATGAAGAGCACAGCAATGTACACTTGCATGTTAACCTCTCGAGTGTGTCCTGGGGTGGCCTCATAAGGTCCACGCCTAGACCTGGGGCTGCCGCGTCAGATGAGACGTGGGTTGACGCTGTAACAGATGCCGCCTCTGCACCCCAGAAAGGCCAAGCCATGTCACCTGGCTGCGCTGCCCAGGGGTGCCTGGCCCCCTTCTCTTGGCAGCCCTGGGCAGCACACAGGCGGCCCACCTCTCAACTTTTAAAGGGTTGGCCTACATCTCCTCCTGGTTATTTGTATGGTTTAGTTTTTTCCATCTAAGTTTTTGGTCCAGGAGGCCTTTATGCTGGTGTGAGGTAGGGATCCAGGAGGTCTGATTAAGGGGTCTCTTTGTAAAATCTGGAATTCTGTAGACCTGGACGCCGGTGAAGATACTCTGGTCACCATGTTTTTATGATGGAGCATCTGGGTTGGGGAGTGGAAGGTACACCTCTCAGCCCTGCAGCTGCATCTTTTGTTCCCGAACCTCCCCGGGCAGGCATGGGGGTGGGCCCCCGTTGGAAGCTGCGGGACAGTTCTACGGTGGGCACCACCAGTGTCCCACAGACTCACAGACTGCTGTCCTGGGGACAGGTGGCTTCACGCAGTGGATGGAGGCTAAGTGAATGCTCCAGGTGGCACTGAGAATGGGCTGGGCCTCACCCACCAGGATCCGACAAAGGATGCTCAGGACAGCCTGCTTCTTGGACCCAGGGTCTCCAGCTGGTGGGAAGCACAGCCCCCGTGGCCCTTGGCGTGCAGAGCAGGAGGGAGTGGCCGGGGGGGCGGAGAGAGAAGCCACAGGCCCGCAGGGTCTGGAGGTGGCGGGAGCGCGTGTGCATTGTGTCTGTGCACATATGCGTGTACAAGCATGCATGGAGACTCGGGTACCTTGGAGCCGTGCCTGGCCAAAACCTCCCATTCGCCGCTGGTCAGTGTGATCTCCTCCTTGATGGGGCATTTAAATTCATCTGGAAGAAAGGAAAAGAGGTGAAGGGGGCCCGGGAAGCTATGATGGGGACTCAGAGCACACAACGAATTCTCCACGGAGCCCAGGCAGCCAGGTGACAGGCGGGTACACCGGCTGGGCCCCAGGGATGGTACAGGGACCCGCCACACCACGGCCCAGGGAGCGAGGTGCGAGGTTCCTACCATGTGGATGGGGCGCCAGCATTTCCCCAGAAAAACCAGGGATCTGCATTTTTATCAAAAGCACCCAATTTCCAGGACTTCCCTGGTGGTCCAGTGGTAAAGACTCCGCGCTTCCTCTGCAGGCGGCGCGGGTTCAGTGGCTGGTTTGGGAACTAAGATCCCGTATGCCATGCAGCCAAAAAAAAAAAAAGCACCCAATTTTAGAATCCTGCAGGTCAAACCGCCACCTTCCATGCCCTGGACCTGTGACCGCTTAGGCCACATAACCAGATCTTGATTAAACTCTGGGGCTGAGCAAAGGCTCAGTGGAGTTACAGGAGGTTTTTTGGTGGGTAGGTCTTCCATGCCCTGGACCTGTGACCGCTTAGGACATGTTGGGAACCAGATCCTGATAAACTCTGGGGCTGAGCAAAGACTCAGTGGAGTTACAGGAGGTTTTTTGGTGGGTAGGTCTCGCTTTTGAATTTTTACCAGGTAAATAACAATACGGAATGTGTCTTGCCACGTATTAGAAATTATTAAGACAGTTTATGAGCGCTGGGTAAAATTGTTTTCTTTCTTTCTTTTTTAAAAAATATTTATTTATTGGCTACGTTGGGTCTTTGTTGCTGCACATGGGCTTTCTCTAGTTGCGGCGAGCAGGGGCTACTCTTCGTTGCGGTGCGCGGGCTTCTCACTGCGGTGGCTTCTCTTTGTTGCGGAGCATGCGCTGTAGGTGCGCGGGCTCAGTAGTTGTGGCGCACGGATTTAGCTGCTCCGCAGCATGTGGGATCTTCCCGGACCAGGGCTCGAACCCATGTCCCCTGCATTGGCAGGCAGATTCTTAACCACTGCGCCACCAGGGAAGTCCCTAAAATTGTTTTCTATCCTCTTGGATCTGAAGCAAACTACTGCCAACGTCACCTAGGGAGGGACAGATGTCCCCGCACAGACCCACAGGGCTGCACAGTCAGGAACTTCCAGTGCAGAGACCTGGGCCGAGTGACTTGTCACAAGAAGACCCGGGAGGGAGGGCTGTTCCTCCGCCCCTCACTCACCGGGGGCCGGATGCGCCACTTCCTGCCCACTCACGCCTTTGCTGACACCCACTCTGCTGGGCCCAGGCAGGGAGCCCAGTCGCACAGGCCTCCTCTGGGGCTGGCCCTGCCGACACGCCTGCCCCCAGTCCACAGTCTCTGTGCCCTCAATTCTCCTGCTGCCCCCAGGAGGCCTGGGCGATGGCTCAACCTGCGGGTTCCCCTGCCTTGCTCCCACTCGCTCTGACTGTCCTCAGTCGTCTTCCGGGCTCAAGCCCACGCTGCTCACGGCCCAGAGGGTCCCGCCGACCATGCCAGGCCCCTCCCTCCTCCCTTCCCGGCCCCTTGCTGGGGAGCCACCTACCCAGGTGTGTCACCTGGACACACTCCTCCTGACCGGGTCCCTCAGCCTCCTGACCGCCCTCCCACTCGGCCGGGACGCCCTTAAGGAACCCACCCCTTCGGCCTCGCCTTCTGGACCGTTCAGTCGCCTGCAGCAGGCGGAGGCCTTGAGGCAGGGCGGTGGAGAGGATGCAGTCGGGGCGCCACAGGGCGGAGGGGAAACCAGCAGGGCCCACCTCAAAGGTAGGGGTCCCCTAGGGGCACCTGCCGTGAGCTCCACTCAACAGCCACCAGGCAGAACGAGAGCTCCTGGCTGCCCATTTCAAGAGGGAGGATGAGGATTTCTCCAGTGAAATCTCCAAGGCGAGGGGGTTTCCAGACAAACAGAAAAGCAAACGCTGACGAGCATCTCTGAGACGGCTCAGCTGGCCTGTGACGGCCGCGCTCAACCCTGAAGGACAACAACGCCCAGACGGTGGTCACTCCTTGGTCCCCATCTCACCAGACGCCTCGGCAGCTTGTGGCTTCGTCTGTTCCTGACCCTCGGGCTCCTGCGGTGCCTGAGTCCCCCGGATACCCCCTCCCTCGGGTGACCATCTCCACACTGTGGCGGCCTCAGGCTCCTTAGCGGGCATGGCCTCGAAGCCCTGCGGCTCATCCAGGACAGTCCCACACCTAGGGGACACTGGGTGGTGTCTGGGGTCATCTGTGGTTGTCACGACGGGGGCACTCCTGGCATCGAGTGGGTGGCGGCAGGGAGGCTGCTCCACACCCCGCAGGGCCCGGGACACCCCCCAGAGAGTGACCCGGCCCTGATGTCCGCAGTGCCGGGGAGATCCTGCTCCAAGCTCGGAGAGCCCTGGCTTGGCACTCAGACCACATCCTCCCTACCCAGGCTCCGCCCTTGGTGCCCCAGCCTGTCCCCAGGCTGAGATGCCATCCGTGTGTGAGGACGCCCACGTTCCCACCGCGGATCCACCCTGGTCCCCGGAACCTGCACGGAGCTTCAACTTGAACACGTCCAAAACCCAACTCAATAGTTCTCTCCTAAACTGTCCCCTCAGAGTCTTTCCGTCTCAGACTGGAACTCCAAAACCCTTTCAGACGTCCACGCCGTCCCGCTCTCCCTCTCAGACCCCGGTGCGATCTACCGCGCCAGCTCGGCAGTCAAGTACGTCCAGAATCGGGCCCACCTGGATCTACCGCAGAGTCAGCTCAGCCCCACTGCCTGACCCCGACTTTGTCACCTCCCCCCTCCCTCAGGCTCTGCTCCATGAACAGCCACAAGAGTCATTCTAAACCGGCCGAAGGTCAATGGTAAAAGCCCTAGTCCTCCCCGCGGCCCACGAGGCCCTGCGCCACCTGCCCCGTCCCCTCCCTGCCCTCCCCTCCTCCCTCTCTCCCCCTCGCTCACTCTGCTCCAGACACACAGGCCTCCTGGCTGTCCCTTCAACACGCCAGGCCCAGCCCTGCCCTGCCCCAGGGCCTTTGCACGGGGTGTCCCTCGGCCTGGAGCGCTGTGTTGTGGCTGCCTCCGCCTCCACCCGGTCTCTGCTCTGTGGCACGTTATCCACTGCTGTGCCCCTGGCCTCCTGGCCTCTTTTCACTGTATTTGGATGATGCCTGCCTCCTCCACCAGAGCAGAGGTTTTTGCTTTTCTCTTCCTACAGTTATACCCCCGCACCTAGGGCGGGGCAGCTTTTCCTGTAAAGAGCCAGACAGCACAGACTTGGTGTGCAAAGGGCCTGGCATGTGGTCGGTGCTCAATAAATACTGCCGCCTGAATAAGCTGGGAGCTGGCTGTGATAACCCTGCCAGACCAGGAATGGCGTTGGGAAAAGGCCGGCCTCTTAGTCATTGGCACCCACTCCCTCTGGGGTGGGACCAGGGAACAAACCACAGGCTTGAACCACAGGCAATGAGCAAGGTGTTAGTCAGGGTTGCTCACCTTCCCCGGGGTTGAAGGGCTGGGTCCAGTCGTAGCCGCGGGGCTTCAAAACAGCGGTGACTTTGTACAAGTGGCAGAAGCCGGTCTTGCACTCGTTGGCGCGGATGAAGCAGAGTTCGTCCTCTCCCTCTGGTTGGGGGAAGGGATAGAAGATGTCGTGAACCTGTCCGGGCAGAGAGAGAGAGAGGACGTGTCAGAAGCGGGGGCTGGGGGGGGCGGGCGGCACACATCCCTTTGAGAAAGGGGAGGCTCCGACAGCCTGGCTAGAGGTCAGACCCCACCGACTCTCCCTCCTGAGCTGGCTTCTCCACATCGCCAGCCCCTGCCCAGCTGGGGACCTGGGGGCGGGGACGCGGGACCCCGGCCCGGGCGGGGCACACCCCCCCCGCCCTTACGTTGATCCACACGTCGGTGACCTCCTCGTACACCACGTGCGGCTGGACGTTCCTGGGCACGGCTCTGGCGAAGGCTGCCCGCTGCTCCTCGTTCTCGGTGGTGGGGATGAACAGGGCCGGGGGCAGGAGGACGAGCTGGAGCCGCTGCTGCGGCCGGTCCAGGAACATGGCCCAGGCACTGGGGGGCAAGACGAGAGAGGGCCGGCACCTCAGGGGCCAGCGGAGGCCAGCCAGGGCCCGACGGCCCCCTTTCCACACTTGTGTTTGATCAGAACGGCGCCTCCTTTGCCGACCTCACCGACACCTGAGCAGGTGACCCTGCAGCACGCAAAGGGTCCCTGGCCGGCACGCCCGCTCAGGGGGAGACGGGGGTGCTGGCAGAACCGTGCAATCCAGCTTGTTCTGAAAACACCTCACATCATTTGTAAACTTGGCCGATTTCTGCCAAGTCCTCAGCCTTTATTTATCCTTTGTTTCATATTTTACTCTAAGTGGACAGTTTCTTAACTTTTTTTTTTCCCCCCCAAGTCGTGCTGGGCGGCATGTGGGACCTTAGTTCCCCGACCAGGGATCGAACCCGCACCCCCTGCAGTGGAAGCACAGAGACCTCACCACTGTACCACCAGGGAAGTCCCCAAAATACTCTTCTTTGGATCTCCCCCTGCATCACTGAAAAACGGACAAGCCATTCTTGGCTTGTGGGCTGTATGGTAACGGGCAGCGGGCTGGATTTGGCCCCCGGGTGGTGGTTTGGGGCCCTGGTTTAGAGGTGTCTGCCCCAACTTGGGCAGAAGGGTTAGAAAATGACTGCGAAGGGACACCTTCTACCTTGTGAGGGAGACACTCACTATTTGCCGTCGCGCGTCCAGCCGGCCCTGGCGACGTACTCCGCCTTCGGGAAGAGCGAGCTGAAGGGCTGCACCAGCTCCTTCTCTTGTGTGGACACAATCTAAACGCAAAGCAGACTCGGGTCACAGTCCGGCCCGGCCATGTGCTGCCCAGGAGGAGACAGCCACTGTTGGGGGGCACTGTGTCCCCCCCGGCTCCACATGTTGGAGCCCTAACTCCTGGTACCTCAGAAGGGGGCCTTATTTGGAAACGGGGTGGTCGCAGGTGTAACTAGTTCAGATGAGGTCGTACTGGGGTGGGTGGGGGGGGCCCAACCTAACAGGACGGGTGTCCTTATAAAAAGGGACAGAGGCACCACACAGGCAGAGAACGTCTTGTGACGAGACACAGGGAGCAGGCGGCTGTCTCCAAGCCAAGGGGGGCTGCCCGGAACAGATCTTCCCTCAAGGCCTCAGAAGGAGCCAGCCCTGTGGACACCTTGATTTTGGACCTTTAGCCTCCAGAACCTGGAGATGAAGAACTTCAGTGGCTTAAACCTCCCAGTGGTACTTTGCTATGACAGCCTGTTGCCTGGAAACCAAGGGCTCTGGCCTGGGGTGTCACTGAAGAGCCGGGTGGCCTTGGGTAAGACACAGCCTCTGGCCGCTGCAGCTTCCTGGAGGTGACATGGGGCTGGCAGGGCGTCTCCCCGGGAGGGGCGAAAGGAGAGAGGCGGGCAGGGGCTCAGCACGGCCCACACCCAGGCTCGCCACCAACCCCCTCCTGCCCCAGCTGCCTGTTCAGTGGGCAAAACCCACGGCCGCCTCAGGACCCTGCCCATCCGACCGGGCCAGGAACCATTTGCAACAGCTGGGGGCTCGGCAAAGCCACTTAGGACAGATCCCTGTAGAACCTGCCGGAATGTTCTGGTCAAGAGTGCAGAAGGGGTTTGGTTAGGGCCTAATCATGCCCAAACCAAAAACCATCCCCCCCAATCATGAAAACAGGTGTATTTCATCTCACGCTTTTTTTATGAAACATTACACGAGAAGCCATTTCGGCAAACATACGCAGGGGCTTCCCGGCTCGTCTGCCTGCTCCAACCTCTGCAGCGAGGGGCGTCGCCCTTTGACATCCCCACGTGGGGCTGGGCATCCCTACCGCCCTTCTCCCCCTAGCCTCCTCTGCCCTCCTGGCTGTGGGGCCCTGAGGAACGACTCCCTGGGTGATGAGGACCCTTGTCCGCGACGATGACCAGCTGACAGAGGGAAGGATGCAGAACACTGATGGGGCCGGTGAAGTGATATGTGAGGAGCTGCCCAGAGGCTGGGGTGGGGCACCCCTGGCCTGAGGTCGGGGTGCCCCAGGCAACTGCTCCCCACCCCTCTGAGCTCTCTGTTCTGGAAGCTCTGCGAGCCACCGCCCTCCTGCACAGCCCAACCCCTGCGGGGCCTCTGCTCAAAGCTCACGCTCGCCTTGGGGCCACCTGGAGGCAGGTGGGGCCGGGCTCACCACTCCCGTCTTGGAGTCCAGGTTCAGAGTGACGGGCAGCAGGGCCCAGCCCGGAAGCCGGGGCTCCGGGCAGAGCCTCTTCGGGTTCAGTTGGCCAAGAGAAGCACCTGCCATGCAATGGGGGCGAGCGGCCTCCAGACCGTCTCCCAGCGCACACCCCGGCCCTCCTCTCTTCATCCAGAAGCTTCTCCCGGGCGCCCAGGCCCCTCTTACCTTGCCCTGACTGTCGGTCTGAAACTCGGCCAGTTTCAAAGCGATCTTGGGATTCTTGCTGCCTGCAGAAACGAAAGCGAGGTGGATCTGGCAGGTGTCACCAAGAGGGCTGAGAGCAGGTGTTGGGGGCGGCGGCTGGGGGGGTGATCCTCACAGGCAGTGACACAGCCGGCGTGGGGGGAGGGGAGGAAGGCGCCAGCTGGCCAAAGGTCTCTCTGTAGGTGCGTCACCCTCTCTGGCCCAGGCACAAAGTCCCCCAGGTAGGACAGTCTGACTTTGGGCCTGGACCTCAGTCCCGACAGTGACGTGGCAACGACTTTGCTCTTTAAGAACATAGGTCAGGCCTGGGCTGGTGGGAGGGCCATGAGGGGGACACAAACACGAGGAAGATGCCTCCCTGCCACTGGAGAGCTTGAATGCTGGCTGCAAAGACAGCACACGCCCGTAACAAAAGCACCAATGATGCAGAAAGGTGGCCCATGTCCCAGCAACACAGCCAGTCTTCAGCTGTCGGGAGGCAGGTGGCCTATAGGCTGGGGTGACCGAGACATGCCCTCCAGGGTGGGATTTGGTTCAGGCCCCTGTTATTCCTACGACGGATCTCAACTCTGGCCCCCATGGCTCAGCAGGTAATGTCTCGGTGCTTCTGTTTCCTCGTCTCTGCAACAGGGGAAGGGAAGGACCGACTTCCCCATTCACACCAGGGACTGCAAGTTTCCCTAGGAAGGCTCTGCATAGCATGGCCCACAGTTAGCAAGAACGAGTCTGTTGTAGGCTTCCACGGAGGTCCCGAAGATGCTGAACCTGGCTTGCACACGTATTTTGTGTGGCTAAGTCTTTTTTTTTTTTTTTTTAATTGGCCGCGCCATGTGTGGCATGTGGGATCTTAGTTCCCCGACCAGAGATTGAACCCGTGCCCCCTGCAGAGGAAGCGTGGAGTCTTAACCACTGGACCGCCAGGGAAGTCCCGCTAAGTACTTTTAAATGATTCGAACCACGTTTAAGAATTGGTAGATTTCTGGGACTTTCCTGTATTCTGGGCAAACCCTGTATTCTCACAAGGCAGTGAGTGTCTGACGCGCCCCCGGAGGGGGCCCACACCTCCCACTGCCTCCCCAGGGCTCCTACTGTCTCCTGGGCCCCGAGGCAGGACACCAGTCACCACTGATGGTGGCGCTGGCCTGGCTGTTGTTCTCGAGTGCAGCCTGCTTCTCTGGGTCCATCCCTGTCTGGGTCTTGTGGGCCCATCCTGGTTGGTGCCTCACCGTGTTCTGTGAGGCTTCAGACCACCGCCGAGCCGCCCTCATGTGTCCTGGGCCCTCACCTGTCCTGGGCCCTCACCTGTCCTGGGGTACCGGTAGGAGTCCGTCTTCCTCTCCTCTAGCGCGGGAGAGGGCACGTGAATGATCTCCACCTCGGACTCGTCCACTTCCTCGTACAGGATCCGCAGCGTCTTGCAGCCTTCTGAACCTGGGAGGGGGCAGGGCAGCTGCTGAGGGTGCCGGGCGTCGCCTCTGCCGCCCCACACCCCCCTGCCCACACGGGGACTCTGCTCTACCATGGCAGGGCCCAGACAAGGATGGTCCCTGGGGCTGGAAACCCAGCTCTGCTGTGTACTAGGCCTGAAGCCAGTCACATGTCCTCCTGGGGCCTCGATTTCCTTCCCTGTAAAACCGGAGCAAGAACGGAGCTCTTCCCAGCACAGGAAGGCAAGGGAGATGGCCACCTGGGGACTTACGGGCTGAACCACACGCCCACCCAATTCCTACATTCAAGTCTCAACCCCTGGACCTCAGATCGGGACTGTATTTGGAGATGGGGGTCTTTAAAGAGGTGATTTGGTTAAAATGCGGCCCTGAGGGTGGCCCTGATACAGTATGACTGCTGTTCCTATAGAAAGAGGTTAGGACACAGACACACAGAGGGAAGACCACGTATGGACAAGGGGAGATGGCAGCCGTCTGCAAGCTGAGGAGAGAGGCCTCGGAAGAAGCCAAACCTGCCGACACCTCCATCTCAGACGTCCAGCCTCCAGGCTGTGACATCTGAGCTGCCCCATCTGTGGGACGTGGTCACGGCCGCCCGAGCAGACTAGCACTTGGGGCAGGGCTCAAGAAGGGGTACAGTGAAAGTTGTCATGAGAAGTAAGCGAATCACCGGGAGCTGACAGCCTAGCAAGGGGCGTGGGGACTGGCAATGCCAACATCAAGGGGACGGAGCCCACGGCTGTTCCTTTTTCGCCTGCTGAGAAGGGTCCCCATCTGCTTCCTGTACCCTCACCTGACTCACTAGGACGGACCAATGACACCCGCCGACCTCGGCCAAGCCCACCCTGCCTTCAGGTCTCCACACCTGCTCTATGGGGCGCTGGCGGTCACAGGGCTGAGGCAGCGGAAGTGCTGCAGCTCAGACTCAGCGCTAAGGGCTTCTATGTCTGTCCACGGGGCATGGGTTGTTCCGGGGCCCTGAGTTTTCTGGCCAGGAAAGACCCTCTTGGGTTGCCAGGTCGTGTAGCTCCACGGGCGCATGCCATGAGCGGGGCTACAGCAAGCGGGGTAAACGTCCCTTGGCCTCAGCATTCAGGGGCTCTATCTGAGGGGTTCTGAGCTGTTAAGAATAGCAGAGGATCTTGATGTCATTGAGACCAGTGGATGGCAACCAGGGGCCATTCTGTGTCCCCAGGGGCCATGTGGCAATGTCTGGGGACATCTGTGGCCGTCACAACTCAGGTGACACACTGAGTCACCACGGCCCCCCACAGAGAATGACCCAGCCTCCGTGTCCACAGGGCCGAGGGGGAGAGACCTCACTTTACAGGCCGGAAGTTGAAGGGTGGATGGTCACCTGCTTCAGGCGCGCAGAGTCACAAGCTGAGTGACCTGACCCAGGACCCTGACTCCTGACCTGGAGCCCTTTTCCCCAGAGACACAGACCACAGGCACACACAGCGCTGCGGTGGTGATAGACCCCGGCCCAGACGAAGGGGGAGCGCGTGCGGCGTCCTCCCCAGAAACGTGCCGATCTGGGCCCCATCTCGGCAGTACCAGCAGCCCTTAGGCGCCTGACGCTGGCAAGTCACCCTTTTCCTGGGTGCCGGCTAGAATGTTCGGCGCTGGTTTCTCTCCGTTGCACAGTTTTCATGCCTAGCTTCTATTCATGGTAGGACCATGAAGTTTTCTTTTCAAATCGATTTTGACGTAAAGGCAGGGGTGACTAACAGATGAGGTGGCACTCGGCTGCGGCGGTGGATGGCCAGTGCCTGGTCCCCAGGATCCTGGCTTGCGTGGCCACTCGCCCACTGACGCACACAGAGGCGCTAAGGCCAGGGAGGACTCTATGCGCAGCGGAGGCCTGGCCCACTCCTGCTCGTGCAGCAGAGGGTGTGATGGTACTCACGCACCCCAAGAAACGACTCTCCCCGCGCTCAGGAAACGGACTTTGGTCCACTGAACAGGGGAGATAAGACACCCTCGCCTCACGCACAGCACAGAAAAACAGATACAAAGGGGCCTGCTGATCTGGCTTCTTTCTAACTTGTTGGCAAAATCCGTCAAGATTTAAGATGCATGTAGCTTCAATTCATCTTTCTTACAGCTGGGAATTTTCTCTAAGGCAGGATTTTCGATACTTTGCGCTGTGGACATTAGGGCCGGGTCATTCTCTGCGGGGGGGCCACCCTGGGGTGGGGTGTGGAGCAGCACCCCTGGCCCCCACCCCCTCGATGCCAGGAGCACCCCCAGTCGTGACAACCACAGATGTCCCCAGACACCGCCCAGTGTCCCCTGGGCGTGGGGGGGTGGGGCAGAACCACCCCTGGCTGAGGACCATTAACATACTCCCAGGAGGTCACGAGGATAAATGTACGAAGATTTTGCTGCAGTATTGTTTACAACACCAAAGCAAAACCAAAATCGGAAACTGGCAACAACCAAAGTGCCCATGAGTGTGGGCTTCTTAAACTGTGGTACATCCATGCCCCCAGGACATCCACAGTTAAAGGATTCTCTGGGTGCTGACTGCAATGGACTGAATGTCTGTGTCTCCACAGAACTCAAATGTTAGACCCTACCCCCCAGTGTGATGTACTGGGAGGTGATTAGGTCACGAGGGTGGAGCCCTCATGAAGGGGATCAGTGCCCTTATAAAAAGGAACCCCAGAGAGCTCCCTGCCCCTTTACCATGTGAGGACAGGGTGATACGACAGCATCCATGAACAAGGAAGAGGCCCTCACCAGACACCGAATCTGCCTTGGATTTGGACTCCCAGCCCTGGCAACAGTGAGAAATAAATGTCTGCTGTTTATAAGCCGCCCTGGCTGTGGTATTCTGTCACAGCAGCCTCAAAGGACTGAGACACGGATGTTGATGGGAAGGTTGCTGAGGTTTATCTTAAATGAAAAGAGCAAAGAGCAGACTAGCATGTACACTGTGCTTCTGCTAACAGAAGAAGTGTTTGCAGAAGTGTTTCTAAAAACAGAAAGGCGCTTACCCTCCCAGGAGGCTGTGGGACACCACCAGTAGCCAGTGAAGCGGTCAAATTCTTCCTGGATGACGAAGGTGGCTACACCCGCGGATCTGGGGTCGTCAAGGACACTGGACAAGCCTGGAGGGGGAGGGGGCCGGGCGAGAGATGATTCAGAGCAGGTTTAGAGCAGGGCTTCTCCCCTGGCACGGCTGACATCGGGGCCGGACCGTTCTCTGTGGGGGCGTCCTGGGTGCTGTGGGGTGTGCAGCAGCCTCCCTGGCTGCACCCACTCGATGCCAGGAGCATCCTCACCTCGCTGGGACAGCTGAAAATGTCTCGGCACATGGCCAGTACCCCAGTCGCCCCTGGCTGAGAAGCTCAGTGAGGTTTAGTGAGAGGGCACCAGGGCCTTGGGGCAGGACAGGAGGCAGGGATTGGGGTCGGAGGCCACAACCCATGCAGTCCCACAGATACATCTGCACAGAGGTGATGATGTCACTGTCGGCAAGCAGGGGCCTGAGGGGCAGGCTGGCTCTGGTGAGTTCTGGGCTGGAAGCATGGCGCGGGGACAGGAGAGCGGAGGCAGGAGGGGCTGAGGGGAGCAGAGGCGCACCAGTGTCCGGCGTGGAGGCCAGGCCCCAGTGGCCGGGGCGATTCACGCGGAGGAAGACCCTGAGCCAGGCAGCTGGACTCTCTGTGGGGCCAGAGGGGGAGCCACGGGAGGGGGGCCGTGAGATCACGGTCTGGGAAGGCGCCTGGTGGTCCGGCGGGGAGCACAGTGACGGGGGCAGGAGTCTTTCTAGAAGCTGGACTGGTGGCTGTGAGGACAGACCACACCAGGGGTGCGGTTCCCGTCCGCCCCGCCCTCCTCCCGGCGCCCTCCGCCCGGCCTCACCCTTGTGGCAGAAGGTCAGCCGCTGCTCCTCGCCCGTCTCGATGTTGGCCACCCACAGGTCGCTGTTGTTGATGAAGGAGAAGAAGGCGGGGTCGGCGGGGCAGATCTTGGGGTCCATCCGGGGCCCGGAACACTGGGTCTTGATTTCCAGGGGCTTCATGGGGGACACCTGGGGACACACAGAGACCCAGCTCAGGGGGTCAGGAGGCCGCCACCTGCCCCGCCCCCCCCACCAGTGAGCGGGGCTCACCATGAAGCCGTTCTTGCCGCCGTCCCGGCAGTGAAAGAGACTGTTGCTGGCCTGGAAGAGGAAGAGGCCGCTCTCGCCGTGGAAGTCGTAGGAGGTGATGCCGAAAACACCCAGGCGCTTCCGCTCCCGCAGGAGTTCCTCTTCCCGGGAGTAGACCCCATGGTGGGGCGTGGCCTGGGGACACATTGGGCGGGGCCGGGGGGGCGGGGCGGAACACCGGCATCAGCAGCTGGAGGCCCCAGCACCCTGGCCACAGAGCGGCACAGACTGGCAGGGCTGCGGGGCTCACCCGTAGTTCCAACCTCCTCACCCCCCACCAAATCGCTCTAAGACAGACGAGGGTCTCCTCCGCCCCCAGGGCCACCCTACACCCTACAGACCCCCGCCCTCCCTCCCTGGTCACAGCCCCTTCCTGCGAGAGCATTCGAGCTGAAGCCACCCACCACCAGCCGTTCCTGCTCTTGGCATGGGTAGGGGTGGGGCAGATTCCACGCCTGACCGCCCTAACGCCTGACCTTGGGCAGGGCAGGCAGGTAAACTATGGTGGACACCATGCAGCTGCCCCAAGAAGAATTCTGAAGATGATGTGGAAATTCAGAGGAACGTTAAAGGGAAGAAATACATTTTTATTTTTATTTTTTTAATTTATTAATTTTTTTTTTTTTTTTTGGCTGCGCTGCGTGGCATGCATGATCTTAGTTCTCCGACCAGGGATCGAACCTGCGCCCCCTGCAGTAGAAGCGCGGAGTCCTAACCACTGGACCGCCAGGGAATTCCCAGAAATGCATTTTTAAAGAGCAGAATCCAAAGCAAAATGAGCCCCACGCTGCGAGGAAAGCCACGTAAACAGGAGTTGGTCAGCTTGGGACAGGAGACAGGCAAAAGAGAGAGGGGCTGCACGGGTTCCCTCCTCTGCGTACTGTCATATTTTATTTTCGATCAAAAATAAATTAACATACACCAGTGCACAAAGCACTCTCACCGCTCACCGGCCATCTCCCCCTCTGGAAGCGAGGTGACTTTGGGCGACATCCATTATTAGCTAAATTTCTATAAAAGGGTCTCGGCCCAAGTCACTTGCACGCCGTTGGTGAGGCATTTAAGAGGAAGAGGTGCTTCTGACGGGAGCTGTCACCGCAAGCTACACACTGGGGCTCGGGTGTGCACCGAAGGGAGGGGGCAGGCGTGGCACAGGGGTCCAGGGCCAGGCGCTCCTCTCCGAGGGGCTGCCGTTAAGCAGGGGATGGGCTGGGACCCCCCTCGGGGGGTGGGGTAGGTGCAGGGCCCAAGGAAGCTGAGTGAGGCTGAAGAAGGGGCTGCCGTGTGCCCGCTGTGCCTTGCCCACCGGGAGGGCCCGACTCCCACGGCTCACCTGAAAGTGATCCAGCATCTGCTTCCAGGACAGGAGCAGCAGCGCTTCCTTCCGGACCTTCCTGGGGATCTCGGAGTAGAGGAGGGAGTTCTCTCGGCTGCCGTAGGGCATCCCTTGGGAGGAAGAGAGGAAAACCAGAATGGGCGCCCTTGCCAGGGTCAGGGCGAGGGACTCGGGCGGGACCGGCCTCGGGCCCTGACTCCCCGTGGCTCCCTGGGGCTGGGCCCAGCTGGTTCCTCCTGCTTCTACAGCACCCTGACGGCACTCCCCTCCCCAGAGAAGCCACGGACCCTGGGTTACACCCGCCAGCCGAAGCAGCAGGCAATTCCACCTGAGATGTTAGTGCTGAGTGTCTTAGCCTCAGTTACTGAAGACATAGCGCACAATGGGACTTCCCTGGTGGTCCAGTGGGTAAGACTCCACGCTCCCAATGCAGGGGGCCCGGGTTGGATCCCTGCTTGGGGAACTAGATCCCATATGCATGCCACAACTAAGAAGTCCGCATGCCGCAACTAAAGATCCTGCGTGCCGCGACTAAGACCCGGCGCAGCCAAAATAAATAAATAAATAAATAAATAAATAAATAAAAAGAAATAGCACACAAGAGGACGAAAAAAGGGGGGTTGGTCAGTGATTCCCAACTCTCCACAGGTTGGGCTCTGGTCCAGGAATTAATCGAGGATCAGAGAACCGGCAACGCTCCAGACGGACTGGGAAACGTGTATCCAATCCAGCCTCTCCCATTCGGTGCTGCTGACACCGGGACCGGTCAACCTCTGGGGGGCCGTCCCAGGCACTGGGGGGTGTGGAGCAGCCTCCCTGACCCCACCCACTGGATGCCAAGAGCACCCCCAGTGTGACAACCACAGATTTCCCCAGACACTGCTGAGCATCATCCCCTGGGGCAGGAACAGCCCGACTGAGAACCTGAGAAACGCTGAGCTAATCTAACCTTATCTGTAAAATACAGTAGCTGCCTAGTGAGACCTCTGTGTGGATTAAGTGAGGTAAGAGATAAAAAGCACTCAGCACAAACAGTGGCAAATAAAACAAGGACGTTATCTTCTAACCAGGCTTTTTTTGGCCACGCCACACCGTGTGTGGGATCCTAGTTCCCCGACCAGGGATCAAACCCATGCCCCCTGCAGTGGAAGAGCGAAGTCCTAACCACTGGACTGCCAGGGAAGTCCCAACTGGAAGTGCCTTTGCCTCGATGGATGACGGTACTACGGCTGTTAACAAAGTTAATGGCGGGAGCAGAATGGTTCTCTTGGGAAGCTTCGGGTTCCCCACTCTCTGGGCAACGAGGTGAGGGACTGGGGCAGAGCCCCCCGGCAGCAGGCGGGATGCTCTGCGGTCGCCCAGGAATGTGCTGTGGCCGACAGCGGGTCACAGAAAGCAGGCGCGCCGCTTTGACCCCTCTCAATCCCAAATTTCTCCAGGAGGACGGCTCGGTTTGGTGCTGGCCTCTCTTCCTCGTAGGCGCTCTCACTTCTAAGAGTGGGAGAACAGGAGGGCCGCCCCCCAAGCTCGGCGCCTCCAGAGCTAGATAGAGCTTCATAAATAATACCTATTCCACCACAGAAACTCTTATGGGTAGCTTCTCAATATGGCAAGCGACTCGCGTCTTCCACTCATGACAAAGTTTCCTCGTGAAGTATAGTTAGTAAAAAAAGAGTGAAAACGCAAAGCTACAAGTGGGAAGCATTCACAATTCGACTTCTAAGGACTCTCTAAGCTGCCACAGCTGGACTCATTCCCAGCTAGAGGCACGGATGTGACGCCGCCCGTCCGAGTTGCCCACAGGGCCATCTTCCTAAGTTCACAAGACAAGTTGGGACGGGAATCGTGCAGTGCATGATTCCATTTCTTTTTTTTTTTTTTTTGGCCACACGGCTTGTGGGATCTTAGTTCCCAGACCAGGGATGGAACCCGCGCCCCCTGCAGCGGAAGCGCGGAGGCTTAACCACTGGACTGCCAGGGAAGTCCCTGTGATTCCATTTCTGTGAAAGGTCCAGAACAGGCAAATCCAGAGACAGGAAGCAAGTCAGTGGTTGCTACGGGCTGGGGGAGGGGGATAGGGAGCGACTGCTAATAGGCACAAGCGTTGCTTTCTGGGGTGATGGAATGTTCTGGAATTTGACTGTGGTGACGGTTGCACAATACTGTGACTGTACCCAAAACCACCAAGCTCTCCACCTTTAAGAGAGAGAATTTTATGGGATGTGAATTACATCTCAATTTTAAAAAAAAGCAAACACCACCCAGCGTGGTGGCTGGGAGGGCCAGCGTGGAAGGCTAGGAGGGAGCAGGTGGCCGCTCTCGGCCGGGCGCCGTGGGCTCTGCACAGCCCGTGTCCGCAGGCTCTCTGGGAGCCGGAGCCTTCCAAACAGGAAATCAACGGTGCGGCCTCCCCAAGGACATCGGAGCCGCCTCCCCCCGCCAACGATTCATAAGCAGTGACACGAAACGGCCCATCCCGGCACATTCCCTGGAGGAGCTGCCCTCGGCACCTGCGACGGTGCGCACGGCGAGGGTCTGGGACGGCTGACCACGGCCGAGGACTTCTGCTGTCACGGTCCCTCCCGGGCCTCCTCTTACCAGCTCCACTCCATCTCTGGGGACAGCACCCCACCCCAAAGCCCACCAGCATGGCAGGTGGCCCAGGGGCCTGGGCAAACACCGCGTGGCCTGGATGAGGGGCCACGTGGGGCATGTGACCCTGGACCTGGACACAGGACACGAGGGACCCCCTAAGGGACCCCCAGTGCTGTCTGGGGCCCCGTGCCCTCCTCCACCGAATGCAGGACACCCGTTTGCAGGGGGGAGGAGCCGACCCACTGGGGGAAGTTGAGCCCTGGAACCGTCTTCCGGGGACGCGCCCGAGCAGCAGGCGTGTCCCCTGTTCTGCTCCATCCCACGTGCACTGGGCTCCCAATGAGCCTTCCCAGAGGACAGTGACTGGCAGGGGTCCCAGGGGAGCAGGGGGCAGGCTGGGCATCGCCCCTAGAGGTCCTTTCTGTTCAATCCATAAATGCTTCTGGCTGCCAGCATTCCCCCAGCACCAGGCTAGTGCAGACAGGTTATAAATACACGGGGGTTCTGGGGAGACCTGCCCCAGGAACTTGGACATGGAGTGAGGTCAAGGGTACCCCGAGGGTGTTGAGTGATGCAGACTGGATCAGCTCAAGGGTGAGCAACGTCACCCCAAGAGAAGCAGGATGGCTTTGGGCTGTTCTAGGCACTTTTTGGAGCCGCAGTGGGTCCACACTCCTTGTCTGGAGCCGCCCCCTACAAGAGTGGGCCCTCAGCACCTGCTATAGACGGCAGGGACCGCCCGCCCCAGGCCAAGGATGACTGGCTGAGTGGATGTCTGAGCCCATCATACTCGCTCTCCCAGAAATTCAGAGAAAGCTGGTCCGTTTCTGCTGGTGGCTGGAACCAGACGTGCAATCCCGGGAGTGTGGCAGTGGAAGGTAGGTGGGCAGTGAGGGTGGATCCACGGAGAGAAACATACGAGGGCAGATGCCTGGATTCCATATGGTTGGGCTTCTCAGTGCTGGTCATGAGGCTGGGGGGTTCCCTGACACGCCCGTGCCCTTACTATGAGGGGTCCTTGGTGGCTCAATGCAGCTCGGAGCATTTCTGTCCCTTTCGGCAGCTCTGTGGTTGGCTTAACAACGGCTACGCTCGTGTCCTAATCCCTGGAAACTGTATGTTACCTTCCTGGCAAAAGGGCCTTTGCAGATGGGATTATGTTAAAGACCTCTAGCTGGGGAGATTAGTCTGGATTATCTCCGTGGGCCCTAAATGTAATCTCGTGCCTTATCAGGGGGAGACAGAGAGATTACAGACACACCGGAGAGGAGGAGGCGATGAGACAATGGACGCAAAGACTGCAGTGACGCGGCCACAAGCCAAGGAATGCCGGTGGCCACCAGAAGCCTCAAGAGGCAAAGAACAGATTCTCCCCTAGAGCCTCCAGAAGAAGACTGGCTCTGCGGACACCTTGACTGGCCCAGAGAAACTGATTTCAGACTTCTGGCTTCCGGAACTGAGAGAGAATACGTTTCTGTTGTTTTAAACCACTGAGTCGGGGGGCATTTGTTTCAGTAGCAGCCCCAGGAAACTCATATAAGTACCGTGACCAGGACGGCACCTTGAACTTGAGAGAGCGAGAGGCCCAAGAGAGACTGCGTTGGGAGAAAGGGACTGGGGGCCACGGAACCACAGGAAAAAAGAAGAGAGAGGCAGCAGCTCACCACTGTCCCAGGGCCTTGGCCACTTTCGGTCCTAACAGCCAACTCTCCCTTGGGTAAATGAAACTTGAAGCATGCCCTAATCTCTCCTAGGCTAGAGTTGGCAAGCATTTTTCTGCAAGGGGCCAGAGACAGTAAGTATTTTTGGCTTTGCGGACCACATGACCTCTGTTGCAATTATGCTCGAAAGCAGCCATAGACGGTCTGTAAACCAGTGGGCATGGCTGTGCACCGGCAAAACTAGATTTCTAAAAACAGACAGCCGTCGCTTGCTGACCCTTCTAGACCATTCCCCTCTCTGCCTTTGCTTGCCAAACCGCCATCTGGTTTCCACATGGGCCTCTAGGAGGAGAGACGGCATGGACTGTGGGAAAGGGAGAGCCATCTGGCGTCCATCTCAGTCACTCTCACGGTCCTTGGCGTGGGGTCAGCCTCAGGCAGGGGATGACCTTCACTCATTCGTTCACTCCATCACTCGCTTCCAATACTGACTGAGGGCTGACTGGGGGCAGGCTGAGGATACACAGAGAAAGCGCTGGCCTCAAACGTCCAGTGCTGAGGTTAAAAACCTGCCCTGGATCAACAAGAACGTGTCAGGCTACTTACAAAGGGACATGCTTGGCACTGTTCCTTCCTGCCTTGGAAGACCTTTAGGCGAAATTCATTTGCTCAATAGATATTTGCTGTCCCCCTACCAGGAGCCAGGCCCTGGCCCAGCTGCTGAGGCCACAGGTGTACACGAGGCCTCATCCGTGCCCCAAAGGCCGGCAGGGAACACAAACACATAAATAATTGCCAATGACGTAGAAAGTGCTGCTCGCAAGGCACATACCAGGAGGCAGACGTGATTAGCCATTAACGTGCTTAGCCGCCAGAGATCTCGGGCAGGGAGCGCAAACCCCAACTGTCAACCCACGACGCACATGGTTATGCCACCGTAGCACCTTTCCTTGAGCCTCAGTTTCCTTCTTGACGCGTTGCTAGCCGGCAAGCATCTACTGGAGTTACTTTCAACTCCCACTGGGGGGAAGTCAAATTGTTCACTAGCCAGGCCCAGCCCAGCCCAGGTGGCAGGGAAGTGACTCAGGGGGCGGGCCCCGCTGACGAGGGCTGGAAACAATCTCAGGGCCTCAGACCCACAGGCCAGGCCCGAACCATGGTGCTGCTGTAACACAGATGGGGCAGGACTGCCCTCTGCTCTGGTCACATACACATCTGAGCCCCGTGGGGGATGCCTGCCCCAGACTTTCACTGTAAACAGATGCCATCCACGGGTGGCATCACAACATGGGCAGCACTGCGTCATTCATGGGACAGTTTGCCCAGGGCCAGGCCCTCTATTGGGACCTTCTAAACTAATTGGAGCGGCCAACATCTGGAGACTAGAGGACTTAGTAGCAGCTGTCCCAGAAATGCTGCCCGGCTCGAGGGCAGCCTGGGGGCTCCGAGGGGAGCCCGGGGGCTTACCCAGGTAGTAGAGGCGGTGGGAGTGGGGGCCCGACTCGTCCGTCTTCTGCACAAACTGGAAGTCGTGTGGAGCTTTGTTGACGATGAGGCCCGAGTTCTTGCGGCTGCCGTGGATGATGCTCCGGAGCCCGTCCCACGAGTGCTTCTGCACCTGGAAGCGGGAGGCTGGGTCCTCCATCTCGACTGCGTCGCCCCGGTCGGATGTCGGCGCCCCGGTGGCCATCCTCTCCGCCCCCTCGGAATTCAGCGAGAAGCTACGAGGAGGGAGGGACAGGCGGGAAGACAATGAGAAGGGGGGGGGTGGTACCCAGGTTCCACTTACAAGCTGCCTCCCATCAGACTCTCCGACTCCCCTGGCAGGGCCCCAGCCCCGTGCAACCTTCCCCGCCCCCCCTAAGTATTTCTCAAATCGTTCATCTTCTCTCCATCCACGAATCCTGAGATCCAGGCCACCATCACCTCTCAGATGAATGACTGCAACCGTCTCTCAGCTTGACTGCACATGCACTGCAAATCTGATCCCCTAACTTAAAACCCTTCCTTGGTTTTCCACACCCTCCAGGGTTAAAAACCAGCGCTCACCACGGCCTTCGATGGTTTCTGCCCTCTGACCTCTGCCAGGCCCTCACACCTCACCCCCCTTCATCACTAGGCCTCGGGCAAACTGGCCTTCTCTCAGCTCCCCAAACAGGCCAGACTGCTTCCTGCCCCAGGGCCTTTGCATGTGCTATCCTTTCTGCCTGGAACACTTTTTTCCCTCTTTCTACTGGACTAACTTCTAATCAGATCTCAGCTTAAGTATCTGTCGGGTCCTCAGATGAACATCTGTACCGAAACCTGTCTCTCCGTTCACCTCTCACCTGCCACCTGGTTGCCCTGCCCTCTGAGCATTCGTCACAGTGGCTGTTCATGGGTCCCCTTCCTGTCTCCCCTGCATCTGTCCCGTTCACAGCAGCATCCCAGCACCTCACACGGCCCCGGCACACAGGAGGCATTCCTCGGAGAGCCACAGAATCATGGTCTCCCCTACAGCCCGCTGGGAGACACGCTCGCTCCCGCACCAAGAACTGAGCGTAAGCAATGGGTCTGCAAACCTCCTCACTGGTGCCGTCAGCTTGCTGGCCAGCGGGGGAACCTCTCGTGCCTCACCAGAGGTGCTCAGAGGCCCAGGCAGATATTCGCTGCACATCGGGGGAGCTCCACATGAGAGGATGGACGTGCAACCCTCCCCCAGAGGCCATCCCACTCTCTCCTCCCCCTCCAGGGGCAGCGGCTGCTGTGCAACGGCTCCCCCCCTACCCCCACCCCCGCTGCTCAGCACACTTCTTGACTGAACAGGACTGGCCAGACAAATATTTGTTTTAGGGAAATCTAAACATGGCCACGGTGACCCGGTTCTGGAACAGCCAGGGTCGTCTAGCGAGGCCAGCCAATGTGAGCGGGCCAGGCTCGATTTCCTGCGAGGGCACCGAATGGCTGAAGGCCTCGCCAGACGCTGGGATTCCTTATCCTCTGGGATTAGCGGCTTTGCGGGCACAAGTCGGTGTTCCCTTGTAGGAGGGGATG
This sequence comes from Eubalaena glacialis, assembly GCF_028564815.1. NCBI lineage: Eukaryota > Metazoa > Chordata > Mammalia > Artiodactyla > Balaenidae > Eubalaena > Eubalaena glacialis. Next base: position 183,526,230 of record NC_083719.1, on the reverse strand, counting down.
GCTTTAGAGAAGTCATGGACAGAGCTGGTGCTCCCCCTTCCAGTGGGAGCCTTAAGACTCCCAGAAGGCTTTGCCCCTTGCCAATATGAGACCCTGCAGTGACCACCACAGGACAAAGGACCCCTGCCCGCTCTGAGAGGCAAGGGGAGAAAGAGACACGAGGCAGTTCCCCTGGCTCCTGAGCACCCACTGTGGGCTGATTATCAAAGTGCCCTTTCCAACCGCGCTCCCTGTTCAGTCCTCCCTGACCCAGCCGGGCTGGGGGAAGAGCGGTGGTGGGGCAACAAGCTGGCGTGTCCTGTCCTCCAGACACTTCAGCTCCTCCCATGGCAGCTTTGGAGACACGGACCACAGGCCATCAGAGCCTTCGGGGCCCTCGGGTCAAATAAAGCAAACTCTGGAAGGACGGAAGCCTTGCCAAGGGGCACGCATGGCCCGTCCCGGCCTGCCGCAGAGCTGCGGTTCACCTCGAGGGTGGCAGGGGCCACGGGCGGTGCTGGGCAGGGGCCGGGCCAGGACCGGCTGAGCGCTGCGGAGCCCACACGGCCCCAAGCGCTGCTGGCACCAAGCCCAGAAAACCAAGGCAGGGGATGTCCTCTAACCCGCCGAGCCCCCCCACCGACTCGGCTGCCACAATTCAAGCCCCGCTCATGGCACAAGAACAGACCGTGGCCTCCAGGGCTCCCACGGGGAACCCCAGAAGCGGAGAGGCTGGCGGAAGCACTCCCGGAATCTCATGGCTTCTTTCCACAGCAAAGAACGATAAAAATGATCTTGCCTCCGATCCGCGCAGAGAGCCCAGGAAGCAAAAACACGATCCAGGAGACGAGAAACGAGATGAAACATCGGGAAAAGTTCTAGGAATCTTCTAGATGTGGCCAGGCAGCCTGAGCTCCCAGGCTAAGGCTTGCTGCTACACCCCGGTCCTCCGCTCGCCCCTCTCCTCCCCAGACGCAGAGAGAGCCTCGGAGGGGGAACAGGTGAATGCAATGCAGCCCATAGAAAGCAAGCCTGTGCCGGCCCCATCTCATTCAGTGCCAGCTGGGGCTCGGCTTCTTGACTCAAGAGTTTACACAGCTGGGGAAATGAAAGTGGATTCTAAGCCACTTAGGCCAGGTCCACCTACGCTCTCCTTCTGCCAATCGGTAGGATGCCTCACAGCCCGCGACACTGCCAGCGCACAGCTCGGGACCCGCTGGTGCGGTCACAGTCGAGGCCCGATGGCATTCTGTGATCTGTTTGAGCCAGTGCTTCACGGGCTGGGACCACCCGCCCACAGGGGCACCAGGTGGAGACCCAGGCGGGGCCGGTGATGAGGGAAGCAGATTCTCATAAGGCACAAGGGGAGGGGAGGGGAGGGGAGGGGAGGGGAAGGGAGGGGCGGGGCCCGCCACACTCCGGAAATGCCTCAGAGTGGCCCTCAGGGAACTCGCGCATGCCTGCGGGTGCGGGTTCCCTGGAAGCAGCAGGCCATCCTCTGCCCTATGAAGGCCATGCCCTGGCACTGCCCGGGCCTTCAGCTTCTTCAAGTCAGTATGCAGCCCAGCCCGTGCCCACGTGGTACCTAGCGCACATGAGAGACGAGACTCGGGGTCCCATCACTAACCGACACCGGAATGCACGCACACCACCCGTTTTCAGAGCCCACATCCGGGAAACGAGTGACCGTGCTTAACGTCAGCCCTGTCTTCCAGAACCATCTCCCGTTCCCTTCCTGCCTCCCCGATCCTCGCGCTCCCTAAAAGCAGATGAGCCTGAGGATCAGAAAACTGATAGTGAGAGAGGTCGGCTAGGTTGCGGAATTCCTGTGGTCCCTTCCTCCCGTGCCGGGCCCCACACGTGGAACTTACAAGCGCCTGGACCTTGTGTGGATGATTACGTTTAATCCTCACTGCAACCCTGGCTAGTGAGTTCTGGGCTCGTCCTCATTTGGACTGGAAAGTAGGCTCAGAGGTCATGTGGCTCGCCCAAAGTCACCCACGAGGAAGGGCAGGAGCCCAAGTCTGTTGGACCCCAAACCCACATCCTGACCGTCTGGCCAGCGGTTCTCACCTGGGGCTGACCCCGTCCCCAGGGGACACGGGGTGATGTCTGGGGACACCTGTGGCTGTCGTGACAGGTGGGTGACGCTCCACACCCTACAATGCCAGTGCGGGCACTGAATGACCCAGCCCCAGTGTCAAAAATGCCAAGGCTGAACAACCCCTCCCTAGCCCACGCTGCCGCCCACGCAGAACAGCCAGACGCGCACCCCGGGGAAATGCAGAAACGTCGGGGTGGCCAAGGTGCCTTCCCAGACCTAAGACTCCGCTGGAAATTCGGGAACCTCTACCACGTCCCCACCGACCAGGGCTCCCAGGGCACGCCCCTTACCTTCGCCAACGTCCTGTGTTTGTGTTGTCCAGCCGCACCTTCTTAACCTTCCGCATTAACCACTCGGCTGACCTCGGGGGGGGGTGAGCCTGTGAGGGGGCAGACCGAGGGGCTGCAACTCTGGCAGTGTGGGGTTGTGGGCCCCCCTCCCTGCCCCCATTCCTCGAGGCCGCCCTCCTGTCTGCGGGGAACACCCAATGCCAAGGGCCTCCTCATGAGGCAGATGGTGCAGGCCCTGTCCTGAAATTCGAAATTCGAACACCTGTCCGGGCGTTTGCCAGAAACCGGGTGGTTCTCCCAAGATGAGAGTCCCTGAGAAGATGAGAGTTTCAAACGATTTGGGGGCCGCCACCCACGGCACTTGCTGGAAATCAAATAAACCCAAATTCCCCACTGTGGTTGCTCCCTGATGGCCTTCCTGACCCCACCTCCTTGACCATGATCTCCAGACACGCTGGCCTTAATCTCCCCTAAACATGCTGACTCAGTCCTACCTCAGGGCCTTTGCACTTACCAGTCCCTCTGCCTACAACACCCTTGCCCTGCTTTTTGTATGACGTGCTCCCTCTTATCCTTTGGGTCCCAGTATCACCTCTTCAGGGGTCTTTCCTGGCACGAAGTCCAAAGTTGCTACCTTGTTATCCCCATCTCAACACCTGGGCCTTTCTGTAAGCACTCATTCTAAAATGGTAGTTCTCATTGGGGGTGATTTTCCCCCTCTCCCTGCCCCCCTGGCCCAGGGGACCCTTGGTAATGTCTGTAGACATTTTTGGCTGTTACCACTGATTGGGGGAGTGGTGCCACGGCATCCAGTGGGTGGGGCCAGGGATGCCTCTCATCACCCTACCGTGGCCATGATGGCCCACCCCAGAGAATGATCTGGTCCCAACGTCCACAGTGCCCAAGGGGAGAAACTCTGTATTCATTGTTTGGGGGAAAGAAATGGAGTTAGATCCTTAGGCTCACACTAGACACCAAAATAAATCCCCAGTGGTTCAGATGGTATAAATCAGAGTGGCCCCCAGCGTCTGTGAGTCGCCTCCTGTCCCTCCCTCTTGGTTTGTGTGTTTAAATGTGTGCAGCATCCTAGGACCTCTGAGGGTCAGATGGTCATGGAGTGCAGAGTCTCTTGGGGGGTCAGTGAATCTCCTAAGCCAGGGGGTCTTGACGAGGGCTGGTGTTCCCAGGAGATGTTTTTGGTTGTCACGACTGGGAGGCATGCTGCTGGCATCCGGTTGGTGGAGACCAGGGATGCTGCTAAGTCCCCCACAATTAGCAGGATGCCCTTCCCCCGCCAGAAAGAATAATCTGGCCCCAAATATCGCTAGTGCTGAGGCTGAGAAGCCCTCTCTGGGTGGGTGAGCACCCCGCACCAGGATGTCAGCTCCATGGAGGCAGGCCCCCATCTGTCCTGTTCCTGCTGTGGCCCCGGCAGACAGGAAGCACTCAGTACAGCAAACATCTCAGGTTGAATGAACGAGTCCCTGTCCTCACTTGAACGCTGAACAAAGTCAAAGGGACCCCTGGTTTGGTGGGCACCCCACCCCCTTCTTGACAAGACAGGTGCCCTGATGGTTAAAGGAAAAGAAAGCAGCGCCTGGTCCCAGGACAGAGATCCCATGGAAGAAGTGAAGCAAAATGTCACCATAAAGAAGCACTGATTTCACCTCAGTCCAGTGGTGAAAACTGTGGGCTCTGGTGTCAGAGAGGTTTGGGTTCAAATCCTGACTCTGCCACTACTGGGTTATGTGACCTTGGAGAAGCCGCCTAACCTCTCTGTGCTTCAATCTCCCCAGCTACAAATGGGACTGAAGGGCTTCCCTGGTGGCGCAATGGTTAAGAATCCGCCTGTCAACGCAGGGAACATGGGTTCGAGCCCTGGTCCGGGAAGATCCCACATGCCGCAGAGCAACTAAGCCTGTGCGCCACAACTACTGAACCTGCGCTCTGGAGCCCGTGAGCCACAACTGCTGAGCCCGCGTGTCTAGAGCCCGTGCTCCGCAACAAGAGAAACCACTGCAACGAGAAGCAGCCCCTGCTCGCCGCAACTAGAGAAAGCCCGCGTGCAGCAACAAAGACCCAACTCAGTCAAAAATAAACAAATAAATAAATAAATTTATTTAAAAAAAAAAAAGTGGGACTGCAGTGCCTACGCCTAGGACTACTGTGAGGATTAAATGAGATTGCACGGGTAAAGTAGCTGACATAGCAGAAACTACGGGCCAGCTAATATTGTCATCTAACCAAGTTACTTAAAATTACACCAAGGGGAGAATTGGACTCAAGTTCCTTTCAGAGCCAGAATCCACACCATTTACAGACTGAGCGCCAGGCACCGTATAAGGTGTGTACGTGGCGGGGGAGGGGGAGATGCAGCCACACATCCACCAAATCCAGCTGGAATCAGTGCTCCCTCCTTTTTCTCCCCCTGTCCTTCCAGGGCGTCTGTCCATGGACATCTAGCATACGATGCTGGATAGAAAGAAAAGTCTCCAGCAAGAGCACACGAAGCTGCAGCCCCTGACCACTGTCCCCAAGACCAGTGACCCCAGGGCTGCAGAAAACCACTTCCTGCCAAATTCTGTATCCAGGAGCAGGCAAATAAATCCCACCAGCACACACCCAGCCTTCCCGGCCACCCCAGCCCAGCACCACTGACCTTCTAAAGGGTCCAGAGAGCCTCCATTCCAGCTGCAGACGTGGAACACAGACCTTGACAGAGTAAATGTCTTATTAACGCGGCGAGTTAATGGAAGGACCGGCTAACTACTCATTTTCCTGCCACTCGGGGAGTCCCTGATGGTCGGGCCTGATTTTCTGTACCCAGTAGTTCCTAAGGATGCCTCACAGCCCTGAAGCGCTGTCTGAACCACACCAGGGAGGAAAGTCCTGCCACAGGGCCCAGTTCGCCCAGGATCCAGCAAGGGACGACAGGGATTGGTGGCGACAGGGCACCCCTCCTGGGCTTTAGTCCCAGCTCCTGGAAAGGTTTGTTCTTGCCGCTGAGGCAAGTGACTTCCTCGCGGTGGGGGGGAGGGGGGACAGGGATGGGCTCAAAGGGAACGGGCCACTTCTGAAGGCTCAGCTGCCGCATGGATGGGGAAGTATCAAGGCTGGTTGGAGCCCCTGTGCGAAGAAGGTGGGTGGCTGGACTGGCCTGGGAGCGAAGCTGAGGGAAGGGGCTGGACCTGTGGGGATGTGGGTGGCGGGGAAGCCGAGCGCTGCGGAGGGGTGAAGGGGTGGGAGCAGGTCAAGGAAGTGGTCTCTGGTCTCATATAGATAGCGTGTTTGCATGGGGAGGAGGAGAAGGTAGGGACCTCCAGAGCCGACAGGGAAGGGAAGGCGTTACTGGGTGCGGCCACCCCCAGAAGGGGTCAGAGCCAGGTGGTCTGGGCAGCAACGGGATGGGAGAGTAGGTCGGGACAGGCCGGGCGTTGGAGAGGCTGAGAGGTGGCCCTGCCGGCGGAGGGGACGGGCGGGGAAGGAGTGAGGAGAGGCCGGGGCGGAGGAGAAACGGAGGCGGGGACTGGAGGAACCGCGAGTCTGGGCAATGGCGGGGCCGGGGTGCGCGGAGGCCGGGACGGAGGGCACCAGGGAGGCCGGTCAGTGGAGGATCCAGAGTCGGGACTGAGGTGGGGCCGGTCAATGGCGGGTTCAGGGTCGCGGCCGAGGCCGGACGGGGCGCGCGGGTACTGCTCACCGGGGATCGGGGCCAGCGCGGGGCGAGGGCCGGGCTGGGCAGGGCGTCCCGGGGCCAGCGGCGCCTCAAGCTCGCGGCTCCATGCCCGGGACTGCGGCCCAGGAAGTGGCGGGCGCAGGGAACAGCGGCAGCAGCGGACACGGGATACCCGGCAGCTCAGGCCCCTTTGACCCGGAAGTCGAGCGGCCCAGGCGGCGGCCTGGGATTGGCCACCTCCCGGCCGGCACCAAGGAGTCCGGGCCGCTGGGGGGGGGGGGAACGCGCCAGCACGGCCCCCGCGGCAAGTGGGGTGAAACGTCCCAAACGTGGCGTCTTCCTGTGCGAGCAGGGACGTTGGGAGAGACACCCCCGGTAACTTGGTATCGCCCGGCCTAACCGATAATACTTCTACTAAAGGCTCCGAGAGAAAAAATTGACTGCCGCGGCGTTGGTGGTATAGTGGTTAGCATAGCTGCCTTCCAAGCAGTTGACCCGGGTTCGATTCCCGGCCAACGCAAGTACATTTTACGGATTTTTCTTAGTTTTACAGTCCACTTAGAACTTTCTCGTCAAACATCGACCTAGAATTTGTATTATTTTGCAATAACATTTTAAATTCCATAATAGCTAAAAAAGACCAGAGAAATAAGATAAAAGAAAAAGGCACCGACGCTGAATTTCTACTGAAATTACTTTGAAGCAAGTTTTAAAATACTACAGTAAACATGTAGAAATGTTTCTGCTGGGGATCGAACCGGGGTCCTTTCACTTGTGAGGAGAACGTGATAACCGCAGCACTAGGGAAACAGGTGAGGGTCGCCCTTCTTAAGCTTATCATAAACAATGTTATGGAGATTGTTACATTGTAGCTCCTGAAATGAACATTCTTTCTTTCCTTCCTTCACGGTGATTTCCGCTCTTCCTGAATATCCATCACTCTGCTTGAGGCAATGGAAGCTGGAAGGAGGAAAATACAGAATAAAAAAAATCCAATAACCCCCTTCGCAACACGCACAAACACACTATTAAAACAATCCAAGAGAGAAACTGCTCTCAAACCCACCCTGAAGCCCAACAATGTTTCATTAGTTCGTCTCATAGATAGATTTTAAACTCTTGCCTGTCTACAAATGTTGACGTTGTTGCTTCAGCCCAAACCACTTTCTACAAGAACTTTCTGTAAGACCTCTGAAGGACGTCAGGTGCAGCAAATTGCAAAGGGAAAAAAAAAAAAAAACAAAAAACCAAAACAAGCCGGACATGGAAAGAAGATAATTTAAATGATTTCTCATCTTATAACCCAGTAACTCATTTTGGACCAATCTTTTTTCTTTTTTCTTTTTTTCTTTTCTTTTTTTTTTTTAAGAGAGATAGTAGAAGGAAGGGAGGTAATGGTAAGGAGTTAGGATCAGATTGCTGTAAAATCTGTTTTGTTTGTTTTTTCCCCTTGCAGGGCCAGGATTAGAAGGTGAGTGAGGCAATGACCTCAAGTGCAAAAATTAAGGTGGCTCTAAAAAACTCAATAATCAAGATAAATAATATTTTAATGCATTATTCTAAAATATCAAATTAATGGCAAAAAGCAACCCCATGGTGAACAAAATATCAAAATCTTAAAGCAAGACAGGTTCTGACAGTGTCTTACCAAGCCATATTGGAGTCTGAGGCAAGAGCAAAAACGTGTGCCCCTCTACGTCTGTTTTGTTTTGTTTTTTGTTTTTTTAATTTATTTACTTGGCTGCATCCGGTCTTAGTTGCGTTGCACTGGGCTTAGTTGCCCTGCAGCACCTAAGATCTGCCTTTTAATAGAGACCATGATTTAGGCGTAATTCCCCAAAGGAGAAAATGTCTGTGACACTTTTCTGGAGGAGTTCTGATACAATAGTGAAACTTTTCTACAGTTAGATGTGAAATAACAATGGTAAACATTTTAAAGGAAACCTTAAAAGTCCACGACTATTTAAAGTAAGTAGGATCTTTTTGCAGGGAGTTGTCTGACCACAGAGCAGGAATCATTGCGGAAGGACAGACGTACAGACACAGGACAGGCCCCGCCCCACAGAAGGCAGCATCTTAATTCCCTAACCAGGTATCGAACCCGTGTTCACTCTATTGGCAGGCGGATTCTTAACCATTGCATCACCAGGGAAGGCCGGAAGGTGGGGTCCTAGCCACTGGGCCACAAGGGAAGTCCCATATGTCTGTTTTTACGCATTTTTAATGGTTATTTTCCCCCAGGACATCGTTGAAAATATTGAAACTTAAAAATAGGTATATTAGAATTCACAACATTAAGAACTTACAATTTTACTTTTCTTTTTTTTTATAATTTTACTTTTCTGTGTTTAATGGAAGCAAACATATCGATAACATTCTCAACATATGCTTTTGGGGGGAGGAATTAACTACTAAAAATCACATAAAACGTACCAAGAAGCACACAGTTTTCCTTTTGCCTCAGATCCCAATATGGCTCAGCAGGGCGCTGTGACACAGTAACATCTTGAAGATCTTCTGTTTTAGTTTTCTACTGCTGCTGCGACAAATTACCATAAACACTGGCTGAAAACAACACAAATTTATCATCTGACAGTTCTGGAAGTCAGAAGTCCAAAAAGTGGTCCAAAGGGGCTAAAATCAAGGTGTCCACAGGGCTGCATTCCTTCTGGAGGCGCTGTTCCTTGAGAATCCAGGAGAATCCATTCCTTGCCTTTTCCAGCTTCTAGAGGCTGCCCACACTTCTGGGTTCATGGTCCCACATCACTCCAACTTCTGGTTGAAGTGAAAACACAAGAGAAGTGAAAACACATCTATGTAAAAACCTGTACACACATGTTCATAGCAGCATGATTCACAATAGCCAAAATGTGGAAACAACCCAAGGGTCCATCAATGGATGAATGGATACCCAAAATGTGGTCCATCACACAATGGAATATTATTCAGCCATAAAAAGGGGAAATGTATTGGTGACTTCATGTTAAGTTCAGCATCTGATCCAACTGCCCCCTCCTCCTGGGAAATCCTCAGGGACCCTCCTCTCCTCAATGGCCCCATTGGTTTCCTTCTCTCTCCCTCGTTGGCCCAGGGCTGGGTCTTCAGGTCTTTCCCCTCCCCCCTGGCAGCCTTCTCCTCCTCCACTCCTAGGACGTTAACCCCATCTATACCCCGATGACACCGAGGCCTCCCCTGAGCTCCAGACTCGGGATCCGACTGCCCCTGGATGTCTGCGCTTGGCGGGCTCATGGGGGACTCACACTTACCATGGCCCTAACTGAGCTCCTATATTCCCCAACCTGCTTGCTAAGGACATAATGTTTGTGTCCCCCTAAAGTTCATACGTTAAACCTAACCCCCTATGTGATGTCTGAGGAGGTGGGGCCTTTGGGAGGTGATTTGCTCATGAGGGTGGAGTTCTCATGAATGGGATTAGTGCCCTGATAAAAGAGACCCCAGGGAGCTCCGTCACCCCTTCCTCCAATGAGGACACAGCAAGAAGACATCATGTGTGAACCAGGAAGAACACCCTCACCAGACACTGAATCTGCCGTCACCTTGATCCTGGACTTCCAGCAATCCAGAATTGTGAGAAATAAATGTCTCCTGTATATAAGCCACCCAGCCTATGGTGGTTTGTAACAGTAGCCCAGATGAACTATGAAACTGCTTCTCCCTCCATCTCCTGCCCCAGTGGAGGACAGCTCCTTCCTTCCAGGCACTCAGCCAGAACCTGCTCTCCCACCCCCACCCAAACCCTTAGCAAATCCAACTGGTGCTGCTTTCAAAATATACTCAGAATCTGATCATTTCTTCCCTCTTTGATGGACATCTCCCTGGTCCTCCCCATCATGGCCCACCTGGACAAGTGTAGTCACCTGTTGTTTCCCGCCCACAGCCTGTTGTTTCCCACAGCAGCCACTGCACCTGTGAGCACCGGACTCAGGTTCCCTCCCCTCCTCTGCCCACAGCCCTCCAGGGCTCCCACCTCCTTCGAGGTAAAAGCCCAAGTCCTCCCCGAAGCCCACAAGGCTCTGCATGACCTGCCCTCCCCTCCTCCCTCTCTCCCCCTCACTCACTCTGCTCCAGACACACAGGCCTCCTGGCTGTTCCTCCAACACACCAGGCATGGTCCTGCCCCAGGGCCTTTGCACATGCTGTGCCTGCTGGCTTCTCCCAGTTATTTCCAGGGCTCACTCCCTCTCCTCCAAGTCTTGGTTTGAATGTTACCTCCTCAGAGGTGACTTCCCTGAGCCCCGCTAACTTTAATCTTCTCCCCCAGCCTTGGCACCCATAAATTCAGTGCCTATCAGTTCATTGTTCTTTCAATGACTTATCAGTCTCTGAAACAATCCCATTTGTAGATTTGTTTACTTGTTTCTCCTTTGCCTACCCCACTGGGCTGTGAGCTCCACCAGCTCAGGGTTTTTGTTGTTTGTTTGAATCTATTTTGTTCTCTATGTGTCACTACGGGCTCAGTAAACATTTATTGAAATTATGAACAAATGAACAGCTGGCCAGTGGAGAGAAAATGCCTGGGAGTGGGGATGGAGTAATACAGGTGGGCTTCCTGGTGGAGGGGGAGAACCTCCGAAAACATGTTCTCTCCCCCATGAGCCCCATCGAGGCCTGAGAGCTCACTTACCTGCAAAACAAAACAAAACAAAACTTCCTTTAAAATTATCTCTTGTGTCCTTCCAACCCACTCAAGGCAGCCAGTGCACTGTGTGATGCCCAGAAAGTCGCTCCCCTTCTCTGAGCCTGTGTTTGCCTGTGTGAGGTCGGGTACATCTTCCTGGGGAGACTACAAACTCAGGTTCCTTGGATAAAAAAGAAGATAATTCTGTCATTCCACTAGGTGGCAGCAGGAGCGCAGACCCCGGGCATCGCACAGTGTCTCCGCCACCCACCCAGCATTATCCCCTGACTGCCATCCACCCCATCTTCCCTTCCAGCGCCACTCTGAGCCCCAGACCTCAGCATCTCAGAGTCAGAAACCCCTAATATTACCCCCCCCCCCAGTATTTGCAGAAGTGTCCTTGTCCCGAAGCAGGTGGCCTCAGCAGGCAGGGTTGCTGGCCTGTCCTACCAAAGTGTCTAGCTTTCCAGGAGCCTTCAGGAAGGTTGGGGGGAAGAAAAGGAAGAGGAAAGAAAGAAGGGAAGGGGGTAAGGATTTAATGTTTCCAGTCTGGGAAACATTGCTTGCAAATGCTGGCTGCAACAGATCCCTTTGTATGTCTGGGAATAGCATGCATAGAATAATGGAAATGTGAGAAAATGTCACATTTTAAACTCATTTAGTCCTCCCAACAACCCCGTGATACTGGCGCTATCATCAGCAGCAGCCCCCTTTTAATGGGTGAAGAGACCCAGGCGTGGAGAAGTTAGTAACACGCTCAAGGAGACACAGAGAGGTTAAATAACTTGCCCAAGGTCACACAGCTTATAAGTAGCAGACTAGAGATTCGAAGCCAGATGGTCTTGCTCCGAAGTCCATGGCACAAGACTAGATTGTGTACTACATAGTTGAAGTTCAAGGTAATCAAGATAACTAAAAATAAAATAAAAGTCATTGAATCAGAACCAGCCATCGGAACATTCAGCCTGGGCCGTACCAGGGTCATTCATGAGTATATTAAGACAGTGTAGCCCAAGAGTTTTCTGGGCAAAAGAACAGAAACAGCCCAATTGTCCACTCACAGCCATAAAATGAATTAAGAGGCCCTTTGTGTTCTGAGCTGGGACAGTTTGGGGAGGTGTATGTCCTACACCACCATTTATCAGAATAATCACGATCCAGAAAGGATACACATGTATATGAACACAGTCGGGTGTATCCACGGAACATCCCTGGAAGGAATCCATGAAATGGGCAGCAGGGGTGGCTGGCCATGACCTTTGGGTGAGGCTCCTGGAGGCTGGGGGCTGGGAGCTTGGGCAAGACTGACTTTCTACTCCTCAACTTGTATACAAATTGAGATTCCGTTGTGGAAACCATTCCAAACATACAGAAAAGCTTGTGGGACAGTAGAATCACGGCTCTAATGCAAAATCCTATTCTCTTCAACAGCTCATTTAAAGAATGGCACCACCCCACCCCGCCCCGGGGAATTCCCAGGCGGTCGTCCAGTGCTTGGGACTCCGTGCTTTCACTGCCCAGGGCGTGAGTTGGATCCCTGGTCTGGAACTAGGATCCCGCAAGCCGCGCAGCGCGGCCAAATAAATAAATTAAATTAAATAAAGAATGGTACCCCGCCCCCCACCCCGCGCCCCCGATTTCAGTGGAGTTAGGGAAGGAGCAGAGGGGATGTGCTGATGTAGAAAGACACCCCCCCACCCCCAGCAACCTCGAGACATTTACAGTTAAAAAGAGCAAACAACAGATGGGTCTCCCCTTTGCATGGGCAGACGCGTGAAAATAGACGTGCTTTGGAAATTGCTAGAATCGAATAGGAGACACCGAGGAAAATAATTTCTGGCAGTAACTAAACTAGACGACCTTCTATATAGATAAAATTCAAGGTCATCAAGATAACGAAAAATAAAATAAAAGGCCATCGAATCTTTTTCACAAGGTGGGAGAGAGCCTCGTTTTTCATGGCACACCCTTATGCACTGTTGAATTTTGATGAGCCACGTGTCATAATTAAAACCCATTAAAATGGTAAGAATATAGGATATTTGCTGTGAGTTTTTTATTTTTTTTTATTTTAATTTTTTTTGCTTGTGGCCTTTTTTCAAGTTTATTTATTTATTTATTTATTTTTGGCTGTGTCGGGTCTTCGTTTCTGTGCGAGGGCTTTCTCTAGTTGCGGCAAGCGGGGACCACTCTTCATCGCGGTGTGCGGGCCTCTCACTATCGCGGCCTCTCTTGATGCGGAGCACAGGCTCCAGACGTGCAGGATCAGTAGTTGTGGCTCACGGGCCCAGTTGCTCTGCGGCATGTGGGATCCTCCCAAACCAGGGCTTGAACCCGTGTCCGCTGCATTGGCAGGCAGATTCTCAACCACTGCGCCACCAGGGAAGCCCTGCTGTGAGTCTTTTAAAATCAATAAATAAGTCATTTCTGATACAGTTGATGTCCTCTGTGAGCTGGGATCACCTTTTTAATTAAAAATTAATTAAGAAAATCATGATAGTTAACTCCTAGCTAATGAACTGGTTAACTAGTAGTTAAATAATGATAGTTAAGGTGCCAGGTCCTGAACTAGTTGTTTTAATCACTTCCTTATCAGAAGCCACATTTATGGGGGTCGGGACTCTCATTATGCCCATTTTACAGATGGGGAAACTGAGTCTTGGCAATTTAAGTTACACAAAAAGCAGTGTATGGGGGGAGGGGAGGAAGGGAGGGAGGGAGGGGGGAGAGAGAGAGAGAGAGATTAATTTCATAAACAACCTCGCTCACTCCTTTTTTGCTGTAGAGAAATACTTTTAAACTATTTGTTCCCTGGGTGTTGGAACCACAATGATCATGTTTGAATGAATCAATTCTTTGACTGATTAGCTGGGGAGGTTTGCAGTAGCTGGGAACTCCACTGCTCACCTTATCTTTGCAATTTTCATCGATTTATGAAATGATGCCTTTTCCTCCGCAGCCCATGTGGAGTCCCCCCGCCAACACACAATCCCTGGTGTTTGGGGGTCCTTAAATTCTATCTCACACACCACCATCACCACAACCATAACTGCAGATAACATTAATCAAAGACCTCGTGGGTGCCCTTCTAACATATTTCATCCTCCAGCGACGCTGTGAAGTGTGATCATTAATACCATTTTATACATAGGGAAACTGAGGCTGAAAGAGATGAAGTCACCTGTCAGCCAGCCGGGGAGTGGCGATTCTAACCCTGGCATTCTGACTCCGGAACGTAAGTCTCGAAACTTGTCCGCAGCTAGCCCAGTACCTATAAATATAGAAAGGGCCCTCCTAATCAAGAGATGATGACAAAGTCGGCTTGTTATTTTTTTTATGGGGCTGCCGGAATGGTAGATAAGAGAAGAAGCAGCCCTGGGCTGTTGACAGAAGCTACAGAGCAGGGAGTCTGGGCGCGGGGGTGGGGGGAATGCGTGGATGAGACTTGCCTCCCTGCCTACTTGCTTCCCCTCATCTCTGCCTCTCACCTCCCTGCATCTCCAGGGCACTTTGCCGTTGAGGGTTATTCTTAGCTCCGCACAATCAAACCGTCACTGTCTGAAGGCTAAATGTGGGGGGAGATGGGATGTGGCGGGGGGGGGGAGGGGGGGCGGTGATGGAGGGACGTGAGAAAGCTTTTCTCATCCCCCATATCTGTCTCCCCCACCCCGACACACACACACACACACACACACACACACACACCCCACTGGAATTTCCCCAGGACTGCGTTTCTGTCTCACTCACTCTTGGGTATCCTGGTGAACTCAGCCTCACTGTGTGATACTGGGCAGGTGGCTTTCCCTCTCTGAGCCTCAACTTCTTCATCTGTGAAATGGGGGTGATAATAATAACACTCTCTCATGGAGGGTGATGGGAGGATTAAATAAAATAAAGGCTAACTATGGGGTTGGCACAAAGTAGGTCCTTGATACATAGCATCTGTGGCGATTTTTATTTGGCCCAGGGCCCCTCCGGGTGGGGACACTGGTATGAATACTGCTATTGACTGGGAGTGTCATCACACGGACACTTGTCAGTGCCTCAGATCCAACATAGGGATCCTCATCCCTGACGCCATCTGGAGCCCACAATGAGAAAGGATCCGCCACCCCATCCGTCGACCAGGCGGGACCATCATGTGACAACTCCCACCGTGAATCTTCAGCTGAATTTTCCAGCTCCTTTACTGCCTGCTCTGTGTGCACCAGGCCTGCTCCTCACCCCCACCCCTGACACGGCTGGAGAGGCTAAAGCACGGATGTGCCAACGAGCGCAGCTGATGCTTGCTGGGCCCTGCCTGTGATGCTGGGCAAGGAGGATCCTGTGACGACCTCAGTGTTCTCATCTGAAAAATGGGGGTGACCATAGCACCTGCCCCCTGGGGTTGTCGCAAGCACTGAACGGCTCACGGCAATGACACGCAGGAAGGGTTTCCCATCGCAGGCCCCCGGTCCCCAGGGAGTCAGTGGTGCCCTTTCCCCTGTTGCTCAGCCCAGCCCCCTCCCCAGTTGTGCCCTGACCTGTCCCCACTCAGGCAGGGAAACACTGCGGTCTCCAGATTGTCCCTTCAGATGTCTCCTTGCCGTTTCTGCTTTTCCCCAAGCCATGCCCACCTGTCTTAGCCACTGCTCTGTCCACAGTACACAGCCTGTTGTGTTCAGGAAAGACATTAATTGTGTGAATGAATGAATGAATGTTTCCTGTCTTCCTTCTAGAAATCTCTTTCCTTTGTTTGAGGAAGTAAGGCCAACTTGCCCATGAGCCTACTACATTCAAAGTTCATCCCCTAAATTAATTCATCCCCTAAGCTAAGTTCACCCCCTAAGCTACTATATCTTAGTGGTTAGGAACACAGGCACTGGACCCCTGAAGCCTTGGTTCAAATCTCAACCTTGCCCCAGCCTTTTTTTTTTTTTTTTTTTTTGGCCGTGCTGCACAGCTTGCAGGATCTTAGCTCCCGACCAGGGATCGAATCCATGCCCCTTGCAGTGGGAGCATGGAATCCTAACCACTGGACACTGGACCACCAGGGAATTCCCTCAACCTTGCCCCTTAATTGCTGTGTGACATCAGATATGCTACTGACCCTCTCACTGCTTCAAGCCACCATCAAGAGTGGTTTTATGGGACTTCCCTGGTGGCGCAGTGGTTAAGAATCCACCTGCTAATGCAGGGGTCACAGGTTCGAGCCCTGGTCCGGGAAGATTCCACATGCTGCGGAGCAACTAAGCCCGTGCGCCACAACTACTGAGCCTGAGCTCTAGAGCCCGCGAGCCACAACTACTGAGCCCACGTGCCACAACTACTGAAGCCCGCATGCCTAGAGCCCGTGCTAGGCAACAAGAGAAGCCACCGCAATGAGAAGCCCGTGCAAGGCAACGAAGAGTAGCCCCTGCTCACCACAACTAGAGAAAGCCCGAGCGCAGCAACGAAGATCCAACACAGCCAAAAAAAAAAAAAAAAAAAAAAAGAGTGGCTTTATGTCAGGGTTAATCTATGTTGTAAGGGGAGGTGTGCCCAGTCTGGTGGGCCCACAGCCCTTTGCTAGATTCACAAACCATGACCTTGAATTTGGGGGCTGGAGTAAGAGAGATTCCATTAACGAATGGGGCCCACTGGTGTCTCCAGGACATGGGGGAGGGGCGCCGATCTGAGCAGGCTGCTGCCCCCGCATCCAAGTTGCGGCGGAGACAGGTGGGCACCAGTTCCTGGGGACCAACGCTATAACCATTTCCTAGATGGTAAAACTGAGGCTTGGAGGGCCTTTCTGTTTTCTGGCCCTCTCCTGGCTGGGGGAGGGGAGAGGAGCTGGACCGCTGTGGGAGGATGGAAGCGGGCCGGGGGTGCGGGTGAGACAAAGCAGGGTTGGGGTCCATTTATTAGCTCTAATCGCTGTCTCCCGGGCTGAATTAGACCAAATTACAGCAGCCCGCCCTTAAGGACAGCGGGCTCCCAGCATTGTGTGCGGGAGCGAGCAGGCGGCGGTGGGGAGCGGGGGGGCGGGGCTGGGGGGGCCTTCTCTTGACAATGAAGCCCCCCAATTAGCCAGGCAGGGAGGCGGGAGAGCTGCAGCCCGGCCCCACCTCACAGGGCTGTGCAGAGTCCCAATGAATTCAGCTCCACGAAAGCCAATTAAAGTCGGCAGGGGGCCCAGCGGGCTGAGGAAGGAGGAGGGAAGAAGGCGGGGGGGGGGGGGGGGGGGGGGGGGGGGGGGGGGGACCACGTGATGCAGGGTCGGGGCACCTAGGCTGTGGCTCCCAGGCCCATGGGGACCTGTACCAGTGGGGGCAGCTGAAACCCCCCAAAGCACAGAAGGGGTTGAGTTCTGTTCATCACCATGCCTGTTCCCCCCAGACCTGATTAGGAAGACGGAGATTCACACACACACACACACACACACACACACACACACACACGCCCCTGTGCCACTCAGAACCTGAACTGGCGGCCAGCTTTCCTTGGTAAACCAGGGTCAGCTGGTCAGTCCCTTTGGCCATCTAGTCGTGGGGTCCAGGGTCCACTCCTCCAGGTTGGGAGGTGGCGGTGGGGAGGACTCTCCCAGGGGAAAGCAGGCCAGGCCTCCTGGAAGCCCTCCAGGATTGCTGCAGGCCCTCTCTGGGGAGTCCTCAATCCCAGGTGCCCCACCCCTCTTGGAGCTTTCCCCCTCTTGGAGCCCACCTCTGAGACCCCCTCACCTTTGGAGCCCCCTCCCCTTCGCTGAGCCACTCTCTGACTTCGCTCCCTCTCTGTGAGCCCCCTTACCCACTCTGAGCCCCCTCTCCTCCCTGAGCTCCTTCCCCCCCCTTCCTCCTCCTCTTGAGCCCCCCCCCCCCACCAGCCTGCCTCCCTGGGGACCTGGGGATGGAAGTCCTCAGCTGGGTCTGGCTTGAGAGGCCCCATGATTCTTCCTTGGCCAGGTTTTTGGGGTTTGGGGGGAAGGGGGCTCCCATCCATTTCCCCTTCTCAGTGTCAGAGCAGGCTGCTTGTGGGTCTGCAGTCCACACTGGGTGGGTGAGATGGGGTGGAGGCTGCCATTTGGGACCACAAGGTGACTGTCAGCCGCGGGTGGGTCCACTTCAACGTGAATGATGGCGTGCAAGGCGTCAGCCGCTGCCATGGTGACCCCACCCCCAGGAGCTGCCTTCTGTACCGACACACGCCCCTTCACCCACAGCACTGGCTGCCAGGGAGACCCAGAGACAGAGACTCAATGACAAGAGACAGAGAGTCATGGGAAAAAGCTGGGAGACCCGGGATAGGGGAGAGAGACAGGGAGAGAGGAGAGAGGATGCTAGCCTGGCCATAAGGCCAAAGAGCTGCATCCACGCAGGCTCTCCCTCACGCTCATGTGCACACACGCTGGTGCATCGCAGCTCCCTCTCACCATGTTCCATGCCCAGGTGCCTGGGTTTGGGGTCTTGCTGCTTTCTCCCCTGCCCCCATTGGCATCGGTGCCTGTCGATCTCATCAGCGGTCCCCAGCCATGCACATATAGGAAGCTCCTGCTAGGAGCATCAGCTCTTCTGTTTGTCTCCAATGATCACTTTCCCTTTATGCCTATTTCTCTCTCTTTCTCTGCACTCTCTCTCCGTCTCTGCTTCTTTTTGTCTCTCTCTCTGCCTTCGTTTGTTTGTTTTTGGCCGTGCACCGCGCGGCATGCAGGATCTTAGTTCCCTGACCAGGGATCGAACCCCCTGGACCAGAGATTGAGCTCTCGCCCCCTGCAGTGAAAGCGCAGAGTCCTAACCACTGGACCACCAAGGAAGTCCCTCTTTCTCTCTGTCTTTTAACTCCTACCCTATCTCTGTCTCTCCCCATCTCTGGCCTGAGCCCCTAACCCCGGACTGCTAGGTGCTAGGGGTCAGAGGAGGTGACATTCAAGCACACACCTGTGTAACAAGGAGCAGCCACGTGACCATCTGGAGGTGGGGATGGAGCCAGACGACGTGGCTTCAAATTTAGCCCAAATGAATTCAACACTCCATGCCTTACCTTCCCCATCTATAAAATGGGCATAGTAAGAGTACCTGCGTCTAAAGGATGTCAGGAGGGAAAGGTAGTCCGTGCAGACAAGCTCTATGGTGTAGACTGAGTGCCTGGTGTACACTGAGCACCCACCACACTGCTGTCATCATTATGATTATTGTGAGTTTGATTCTCACGGTGATGGGACTCATGGAAAGATTTTAGGTGAGGGAGAACAGGACCAGATTTACCGTTTGAAAGACTTCCTTGGAGCCCCCTCTGGGGAGCCCAGAGTGTTCCATACAAGCAGCTGGATGGTGGTTCCACTGTCTACACACATGTATGATCTCAGTGTGCTGAACACACAAGATTTGTATGCTTCACGTGTGAAGGTGATGTCTCCATCAAAAGTAGAAGAAATACCATAAGAGGTCCCTCTGGCAACTTCATACAACGACAGGTGGGGGGCAGCAGGGAGGAGATGGGACAAGTGTCTCTAGAACCCCAATGTCCCTGCCCTGCTTGGCCACTTTTGTGTCCCCATCCTGAGCTTGGCTGGGGGTTGGAAGTGTCAGAAACCCACAGTGCAGGGCCCTGGAAGCCTGGAGCCTCGAAGACTGGCTCCTTCCCTGGCTGTGTCACCGATGATTTGGGGCGATCGGTCCACACTCCCCATCTCGCTGCTGGCTCTGCACTCGGCCCCAACCCGGCCAGAGGACCCAGGCACAGAGCTCTTGGGGCACCAGGCTATGGAGAGTAGGTGAAGGGTCCTCCTTCCTGCCTTTTTGCGTCTAAAAAGCTAACCTTATGTACTGGCTTCAGTGTGTCCCCCCAAAATTCACAGCCACCTGGAACCTCCAAGTGTGACCGTATTTGGAAATAGGGTCTTTGCAGATGTAATTAGTTAAGATGAGGTCATGCTGGATTTGGGGAGGCCCCTAGATCCAATGAGTGGTGTCCTTATAAGAGGAGGGGGACCTCCCGGGAGACACAGAGGAGAAGATGATGGTAAGATGGAGACAGAGATTGGAGAGATACATCTACACACCAAGGAACACCAAGGATTTCGGGCAACCACCAGAAGCTAGGAGGAAGGCATGGGACAGTTTCTCCCCGACACCCTCCAGAAGGAACCAACCCTGCCGACACCTTGATTTAGGACTTCTGGTCTCCGGAACTGTGACAGGAGAAATTTCTATTGTTGTAAAGCCACCGAGTTTGGGATAATTTGTTACAGAAGCCACAGGAGATGAATACACCCTGTTTTCCCCAAAGTTGTACATATTTGTTGTAGAATCTTTAGAAAATATAGATTCGATTTAGAAATTATAGTTGGGCACACCTGGGCTTCCAGGCTGACCCCCGTCTCTAACTAGCTGGGTGCTCCCGAGGGCAAGTCATTCCACCTCTCTGAGCCTCAGTTTGCTCATCTGCAAAATGGAATAACCAAGCCTGCTGCAGAGGGCAGCTGTCCAGATTAAATAAGATAAACCATGTTCTAAAGGACTTGGTGCTGAGGACACAGCAAACGCTCAGACAGTAAAAGCTGAAAGTCCACAGGTGACAGACACTGAGGTAAGCACATTTTTAAAATAAATTTTAACAATCATTATTACCATCTACAACCAGAAGAAAATAGCAGCCACTCCTAATTCCTTTCCCCACTGGTAACTTTTTGGTGAATATTCTTTTAAATGAAAAAAACAAATGTACTCCAGCACCACATGTGGGCTATTTGAAGAAACCAATTGTGCAAAAACGTTATGCGTCCTGACAGGCTACTTACTACTCCATGATATTAAGCTTATTAAAGATTATTGCTAGTTTTTAAAAGAGTGGTGATGATATTGGGATTATACTTTTTAAAAAGAGTCCATATCTTTGAGAGACCATTAAAATATTTGTGAATGATACGTAATGTCTGGGAATGGCTACAAAATTGAGACAGGGGATGGGAACTCACTATTCTGTCTTCTTCCCTTTGTGTGTGTTTCAAAGTTCCCATAATCAAATGCTTTTAAGATGCCATGACCCACTCTTTCTACTCCTATGTATTTACCGAAGAGAAAAGGGAATTTATATTCATGTGCAGACTTGTTGTACCTGCATGTTCACAGCAGCTTTATTTGTAATCAACTGTTGTATTGTAAAGAAAGTATCTGGTCTTTGTCCCAGGTTCCTGAAAGATAAATTCTAAATCCTTGGATTTTCCTTGAGCAATAGGAGTGTTGGTTGTTCATGGTGGGGCGTGACCACACCTGAGTTTATGCAAATGAGATGACTCAGGATGGGGATTGGTTGTGCAGGAAACACCAACCTTAAGATGTCAACCTGACCTTAAGGGATGGGGGGCATGGTGGCTGCAGATTAAGTTCAATCTCATAGCCAATGATTTGATCAATCATACCTATATAATGAAACTCCAGTAAAAACTCTGAGCATCAAGGCTCAGCAGAGCTTGTTGGTCAGTGAATGCATCTGAAGTGAAGACAATCTTGTTGGCGACTATGCCCTTAACTTGTGGGGTCTGCCTTAACTCCAGGTGGTTAGTGCCAGAATTGCATTGTATTGTATCACAAAAAGCCTGGAAAAGCCAGATGTCATTCCAGGTGAATGGATAGACTGTGGTACATCCACACAACGGAATACTACTCACCAAGAAAAAGGAACGAACTATACATCCACACAACAGCATGGATGAATCACATACAATTATGCTTAGGGAAATAAGCCAGACAAAAGAGTACATACGGTTAGATTCCATTTATAGAAGACTCCAGAAAGTGCTAACTCATCTATAGTGACAGATAACAGGTCAGTGCTTGCCTGGGGATGGGGAGGGGTAGGAGGGAGGGATGACAAAGGGACAGGAGGAAAGTTTTGGGAGTGACATATGTGTTCACTATCTTGATGGTGGTGATGGCTTCATGGATGTCAATACCTAGCAAACTGTACACTTTAAATGCAGCTCATTTGATGTCAATTATACCACAAGATAGCTGTTTTTAAATGTATCTATCTGTTCTTTTTTGTCCATCAGTAAATATTTATTGAGCACCTACTGTGTGCCAGTCTCTCATTTTGGAGCTAGGGGACACAGTTGTGAACAAGAGAGATCAAGACCCCTGCCCATGTGATAGTTTAGCAGGGGAATACAGACAACAATAAAGAAATTTAAATACACATTCTTTTTTTTTTTTTTTTTTTTTTGGCCACGCCACATGGCATGCAGGATCCCAGTTCTCTGACCAGGGATCAAACTTGTGCCCCCTGCAGTGGAAGCATGGAGTCCCAACCACTGGACTGCCAGGGACTTCCCTAAATACACATTCTGTATATAGTCAATCCTCATTATTTTCAGGTTTGGTATATGCAAAATCATCTCGTTGCTAAACATTTATTTGTAACTCCAAAATGAATACGTCTGACTTTCACAGTCATTCGTGGACATGTGCAGAATGGTGAAAAAATGTGTCACCCACCACGAATTTTCCCTGCTGAGGTTGAACCAGGCAATGCCCGTCTTCTGATTTCAGCTCAGATTGTGGACAAGTGTCCTTTTCTGGGTGATTTGAGTGTTGTGTTGTGTTTTTTGTGTTGGTGGCAGTGGTGGTGGTGATTTGGCTCTCTAAAGTGGCCCCAAGCGTCGTGCTGAAGTGCCGCCCAGTGTCCTAAGCTTATGGGGAACATACGTGTGTTAGATGAGCTTCATTCAGGCATGGATTATAGTGCTACTGGTTGGGAGTTCAATGCTAATGAATCAACAATATATATTAAATGAGGTGTCCCTAAACAGAAATACACATAAAACAAGGCTATGTATTGACTGGTTGATGAAAATCTTGTGACCCAGAGGCTCACAGGAACCTAACCTCGTACTTCCCCCAGGAGCGGTGATCCAGCATTGGCTAGGTCCGTGTTTGTGGCAACTTTATAGAACAGAACCCCTATGAATAAGTAGAATCAACTATAATACAACAGGAAGGAGTAAGTGAAGGAAGAAAAATTAAGTGGGGCAAGGAGGGAGGTGCTTTTTAGAAGGTTTCAGGGAAGATACATTTGTGCGGAGACCTGAGTAGAGGGGATGAGTGAATCATGTGGGTCTCTGGGGAAAGGCAAAGGCCCTGAGGGATGTATGTGTGTTTCAAACACACATCAAAAGAATCACCGTACACACTCTTTTGGAATCTGCTTCTTCCCTTAATGTAGGAGAAACATACTCTCATGTCAATACAGGGCCACTGAGATTTGTTTTCAAATTTAGCTATTTGTCAAAGGAAGATTTATCACACCAAACATCTCTCGTGCTAAGGCACTGTAGACAACAGTATGGCAGTTCCTCAAAAGATTAAACTGTATGATGCAGTAATCCCACTCCTGAGTATGTACCCCCAAGGAATTGGAAAGAAGGGCTCAAACAGATATTTGCACACCCATATTCATAGCAGCATGATTCACAATAGCCAAGAGGTGGAATCAACCCAAGTGTCCATTGACAGATGAATGGATAAACAAAACACAGTATATACACAAGAATGGAATGCTATTCAGCTTAAAAAGGAAGGAAATTCTGACACCTGCTACAACGTTGATGAACCTTGAGGACATGATGGTGAGTGAAATAAGCCAGACACAGAGGACAAATATTGTATGATTCCACTCACAGGAGGTTGGATGATAAAATGGTGGTTGTTGGTCTCATCTCAGCAGAGCTCCTGGTTCCCCTAATGGCCCCTGAACTTGGGCAGTCACATCAGTGGCTGGTTTTATTTTATTTTGTAAACTTTTTATTTTATATTGGACTGTAGTTGATTTAAAATGTTGTGGTAGTTTCAGGTGTACAGCAAAGTGATTCAGTGATACATATACCTGTATCTATTCTTTTTCAAGTTCTTTTCCCATTTAGGTTGTTACATAATATTGAGCGGAGTGGCTGGTTTTAAATTCAGCCCAGAAAGAGTTAAGTTCTTAAAAAGAACTGTGTTTCCCAGGCCTTACCTGCCCCACCCCCCCAGGGACTTTATTAGCACACAAGAGAGACCTGGAGTGGCCTAAAAAGAACAGTGGCTTGGGAGGAAACCTGGAAACATTCTTCCCAATTGGAAAGCCATTCTCCCCAGGGCCCAGATGTCCCCTCTAGGGACACTGTATTAACCATGCCTTTTTATTTCTGATGCTTTGACATCTGGGGCCTCACAGACCCTGGAAAATGGCCCCTCCCAGGGCTAGCTAATTCCTAGAGATAGTTAACAACTTGACCATGAGTGTACTTTTCAAAAACCAACCAACCAATCCAGGGCCCACACCCTCAACCCCCTCCTCCATGGGGCTCTTATACGCTGGGTCACTATCCCCCTGCCCTAATGACCCCAGGGCCAGGAACCAGACAACCAGGGACAGCCCCTATGCCCCAAAGCCCATTGAAATTATTCAAAGTAGCCCATCCTAAGCCTGCGTGCGTACCCTGCCTTGCCTGTTCATTCTCTAGTAAACCACAATAAAGGTTCTGGCCCATACTCTCTCCCCCTCCCTCTGCTTCCTGACTGACACTGGTGCATCCCCATTTGGCCCTGATTGGCATGGAGTGAACCCTCCTCTTGGGAACTGTAACAAACTCTTTTCAATGGCAGTTGTCTCCTGATCTGTTGGCCTTAATATGCCTCAAATTTTCTATTAATGCCATATATATAATTTTTTTTGGCCGCGCCAGGCATCTTGCAGGATCTCAGTTCCCCAACCAGGGATTGAATCCGGGCCACGGCAGTGAAAGCGCTGTATCCTAACCAGTAGACCACCAGGGAACTCCCCAATGCACTATATTTTTAAAAATTATTTATTTTTACAAAATTTTGGTCAAATACACATAACGTAAAATTTATTTCTCATTGTAACCATTTTTCAGTGTATGGCCCAGGGGCATTAAGTACATTCACACTGTTGTACAACCATCACCACCATCCATCTCCAGAACTTCCTCATCTTCCCAAACTGAAACTCTGGTCCCGTGAAACACTAATTTCCCATTCCCCCCTTTCTCCAGCGAATACGCTATATTTTAAAACAAACACACCCGCAGGAGTTGTCCCACTCACATGGGAAGCAGTGGTACCCAAGATGTAGTTACAGCAACATTCCAAAGCCACCAAAATTCCCCCTCATAGGGAACTGGCTAAATCAATTATGATAGGTCTATACGCTGGGATGTTGAAAAAAATGAAGGGGCTGTGACATAGGAAGCAGGATGCTTTCACTAAATAGATCTGGAAAAATCTCCAAGATGGATTGCTAAGTTAAAAAAAAAAAAAGAGCACAGAATGTGTAGAGCGTACTGGCTTTTATGTATTAAAAGGCTGGCAATACTGTATCAGATATTTGAAAGTTGCTATGAGAGACATCTTAAAAGCTCTCATCACGGGGAAAATATTTGTTACTATGACAGATGTTAGCTAAACTTATTGGTTGTGGTGATCATGTGGCAATATATTCAAGTGTCAAATCATATGTTGCATGCCTTACATTAATACAAGGTTCTATGTCAATTACATCATAATAAAACTGGGAGAAAAAAGCAAAGGGAATTATACTGCTCCCCTCCCCCCCAAAAAAAGGATGGAAAGAGTAAGAATACGTTTTTCCAAAAGCTAAAAAAATTCCTTTCTGGGAACTGGGCAAATGCGGACAGAGCTGGGACCCTGGTCACTCATTATATCTCCCTCTCCATCTCTCTATGTATAGATGAATTATACATTTTATATAAAATTCTGTTATATTTTATATAATATATACATATATCCCATATGTATTTATACTCTATATGTATATATTATTTTATCTCTATATTACATAATATATAGGAATATACATTATATATTGAATAATACACACGCCAAGAGTGAATATTTCTATGTATATTTGTCCCAATAAAACTAAAATCGCAGAAGACAAAATAAACCAGTATCAATGGTCCCTCTGGAAGAGGCATTTGGGTGACAGGGAAAGATCTGCCAACATACACTCTTCGGAATTTTGTCCCACGGTGCATGGATTGCTTATGCAAAAATAGATCCTATTTTTAAAAAGAGAGATCTATGTGTCCTGATTTGGCGTGATGTATGAGATAAGTTAAATTTAAAAATCAATGAGGGACTTCCCTGGTGGTCCAATGGTTAAGACTCCATGCTTTCAATGCAGGGAGCGAGGGTTTGATCCCTGGTTGGGGAACTAAGACCCCACATGCTGTGCGGTGCAGCCAAAAAATAAAAAATAAATATCAATGAAATGAGGCTTTGTAAAGCAAATCTGTGGGAGGGGAAGAGACTGGGGAGAGAGAGACAGAGACAGGGAGAGAGATAGATCTGACTCCCATCAGAAAATGCCCATGACACTCTTCATTCTTTCTGAAAAGTTACTGGTGGGGATGGAGCGAACTCCCGCTCCTTAATTTAAATGCTTTAAACAAATAAGAGAATATGTTAACCTTACGAGTAATTTTAACACACTCTCCCCATGTGTTTCTATACCTTGAAAACCTTTGCTAATAAACATGTGTTGCTTCTGTAAGCAACGTTGGTAGGGTTTGTAGGGTCCGTAGAGTCCCCTGCAAGTGTCACTGGGTCGCATGAATCATGCTGCTATGAACATACATGTACGGGTTTCTGTGTGGACATATGTTTTCATTTTTCCTAAGTAAATGACTAGGAGTTGAATTGCTGGGTCATATGGTGATTCTATGTCAACTTTTGGAAGAACCTCCAGATTGTTTTCCATCATTTTCTCTTCCCGCCAGCCATACACGAGGTTTCCAATTTCTCCACAGCCTCGCAGACTTGTTATTGTCTGTTTTTGTCCTCAAGCCATCCTGGTGGAGGTGCTGCAGGTTTCAACTTGCGTTCCCTTCATGACTATCGATGTCCAGCATCTTTTCTTGTGCTCCTTGGCCATCTGTATACCTTCTTTGGAGACATGTCCATTCAAATCCCTTGGTTTTTAAATTCTTTATTCTTTTCATTGTTCTTTTTTTCATTCTTTTATTTATTTATTTATTTTTTAAGCGAGAGTAGGAACTCTTTTTTTTTTTTTAATTTTATTTATTTATTTTATTTATTTATGGCTGTGTTGGGTCTTCGTTTCTGTGCAAGGGCTTTCTCTAGTTGCGGCAAGTGGGGGCCACTCTTCATCACGGTGCGCGGGCCTCTCACTATCGCGGCCTCTCTTGTTGCGGAGCACAGGCTCCAGATGCGCAGGCTCAGTAATTGTGGCTCACGGGCCCAGTTGCTCCGCGGCATGTGGGATCTTCCCAGACCAGGGCTCGAACCCGTGTCCCCTGCATTGGCAGGCAGATTCTCAACCACTGCACCACCAGGGAAGCCCCTCTTTTATTTATTTTTATTTTTTTAAATTTTTATTGGAGTATAGTTGATTTACACTGTTGTGTTGGTTTCTGCTGTACAGAAAAGTCAATCATATACATACATCCACATATACATATACATATATCCACTCTTTTTTAGATTCTTTTCCCATATAGGTCTTTACAGAGTATTGAGTAGAGTTCCCTGTGCTATAGAGTAGGTCTCTATTAGTTTTCTATTTTATATATAGCAGTGTGTCTATGTCAATCCCAGTCTCCCAATTTATCCCCCCTGCCTGTTAGGGAACTCTTTTCCTCCCCACTTTACAGATGAGGAAACTGAGGCTCGGAGAGGGGCAGTGACTTGCCCAAAGTCACAGAACAAGAACCAGTAGCAGCCAGAGACGGGAGCCGGGGTGGGGGTGGGGCTCCTGGGATGGGGACCCCACCCAAGGAAGAGGGATAGAGGGGCCTCCATTCAAGAAGATGAAATGAAGACCCAGTTTAGGCAGAGGTGGGTCTCAGAGCAGCCCCTCCCCACCGCCCATCCCTAACACGCATCCCGGGTGCACAGAGCCACACACCCATGTGTCAGCTCATGGCTCACGCTGGTATGCGGGCAAAGGTACACAGGCAAATGCAGGCACACCAGGCACCCACACACAGGAGCGTGCGTGCATGCACGCACGCACACACACACATATTCCTCTTCAGATTCTTCAAAATCAAAGCCCCTGTGAGAACCTAACTCAGCCCAGTGGCCTCCCTGCCTCTTCCTGGCTGGGCTCCAGGCCACTCATGTGAACATGTGTGTGCATGTGACGGAAAGACGGAGAAGGGGTAAGACCCACCAGAGGAGCAGAGGCAGACAGACACGGGGAGATGAAGGGGGCAGGAGGCCCTCCCTCTGTCCCCTGGCTGACTTGGCATCATGCCGCCGTCCTCACAACAGGCCCTGGAGAGGAGGACCGTTATGATGGAATTTTCCAGAAGACAAGGTAGAGGCTCAGAGCGGCCTAGGGGTTGCCCAGCTATTCATGGTGCGACGAGGGGCCCTTTTGCAAAATGGAGGCTGAGGTCTAGACCATCAGTTCTCCTGGTTTGGGCTGCACACTCTTTATCTTCTTTTTAAGTGGTTTCACATAACAATCCAGATCTCCAGCGTCTCTGAGGAAAAAAATGGGCGGATCAGGCCAGGTTGGGCTTGCTTTTCTGCCTGGCGACACGTGGCCGTGAGCAGAGGCCGGGGTGGACCAACGTGGCTGGCTGTGGTTGTGTGTGTCCTTTGTCACCGATGCCGCTGTTTCTGCCAGTGCTCGTGTGTTTGCGAATCCGTGGATCTTTGTAGCACGGATCGTGCCTGACCACGGCGTGAGGGTGTGTGAAGGGGAATTCGTGGCCCATGCGTATTTGATGTGGTCGCCGTGCCCCATCTGTGCATCTGCAGCCCGTAAGCGTGTGCTTGGCTGTGTGCGGGACACTACTTGAGTGCGTGTCCTTTTCAATTCTCCGTGCGTCTCAATGCTGTGTGTGAGCGTGAGTGCGTGAGTGTGCGCGTGATCTGTTCATTTGCGTCCATTGGTGAGGGTCTGTGCCTGTGTCCTGGTGCGTGTTTGTGCTGATGACATCGGTGATCACGGGGGTTGGGGAGAGGGGCCGTGGGGTGTCCCTGAGTGGAAACCCTTGGGTGGTGCTCTCTGGGGTGTGCAACTGTGTGTACAAGGGGGGCCCTGCTCCTGAGGCCCAGGGTCCAGCCTCCCTGCCCCTCCCAGCCAGCCCAGTGCATTTTCCCAGGACATCCCAGGCCTGAAACCGAGAGGCATCCTCCTCCCACCTTTCCTCCCTCCCCTCTCCTCCCTCCCCCCTCTCACTTCCTTCCCCTTTCTTTCCCTCCTCTCCCCTTCCCTCTCCCCACCTCTCCCCCCTCACTCCCCTCTCCCAGCTCTGCTTGAAAGCAGCAGGGGAGAAGTGGCCGCAGGCTGCCATCAGCTCCAATAGGCTTAAGTGGCCCATTTCCTGGGCCAGCTGTGCGCCCACTGCAGATACCATTAGAGTAATGAGCCCACAGCCCCTCCCCGGCCCCAGCACCCTGGCAACCAAGGAGGGAGTGTCCCCAGAGCCACGGGGCTGCTGTTCCCTGCCTTGTGCACTTAAAGGGGATGGGGGCAGGGAGGTGGGAGGGAGAACCCCAGAGAGAGGCAGAGACAGCGGACAAAGATGCACACAGGGCCAGATGGAGCAGAAAGGCAGAGACAGAGGTGGAGAGGAAGCGAGAAGGAGAACCAGAGACACAGAAGGTCAGAGACCGAGAGATAGAAGGAGACAGAGGGGAAGAGATGGAGATAAAGACAGACCAAAAGTCCAGCGGGCAGGGAGAGAGGGAAATGAGAAAAAGGGGGAAGAAACCGACAGACAAAGACAGACACACAGAGGCTCCAAGGGGGAGAGTCCCAGAAGACCAGGAGAGAAAGGGCAGAGAGAGGGAGGGGGCGGGGGAGGAGAGAGATACGAGAAAAAGAGAGGGAAACAGAGAGAGTGACAGAGAGGAGAAAGATGCAAACGACCAGACATAAAAAGAGAAAGTGGTCCAGGCCCGTGAAGAGCCATCAGGAGGGAGATGGGGAGGACAAGAGAGAAAGCCTGGGGGATCCTCCCAGGAAAGGAGGCAGGAGTGGTGATTGGGGAGGAGACCAAAAACAGACTCAGGCAGGGACACAACTGACAGAACCGGCCTAGGACACCCCCGCCCCGCCCCCAAGTTATGTTGGCAGTAAAACCAGTAGCTACAGGTACCCTGTGTTCGCTGTGTGCCAGGCCCTGCGCTAAGCTCTGGATGGGACTCATTTTGATCTTTAACTTATTTACCCAGCACCTGCTACATGCCAGGCGCTGTGCTAGACCCTAGGGACACCTTGGCAGCGAAAAAACAGAGGGAAATCTCGGTCTTGGTGGTGCTGATCTTCCAGTGGAAGAGGCAAACCAATAATTCCATAAGAAACAGATAAGCAGAGACAGCAGTTACAGTTGCCCAGCCTGGGGGCTTGGAGCATCCCCTTCCTCAATAAGTTGCCACGTGATCTGGCAATTCCACTCCTGTGTATACCCAAGACAAATGACAACATACATCTATGTGAAAATGTATACAGTAGGGTTCATAACAGCATTATTCAGAATAGCCAAAAAGTGCAAGCAATCCACACGTCCATCAATGGATGAACGGATACACAAAATGTGGTGCACCCGTACAACAGAATATTATTCAGCCTTAAAAAGGAACGAAGCACTGATTCATGTGACACGCGGATGAACCTTGAAAACATGACGTTCAGTGAAAGAAGCCAGACACAGAAGGCCACACAGACACAGAAGTCCAGACACAGAAGGACATAGAATCACACACAAACAGAAGGTGTATGATTCCATTTATATGAAACATCCAGAACGGGCAGATCCACAGGGACCAAAAGTGGATTAGTGGTTGCCAGGGGCTGGGGGAGGGGGAATGGGGAGGGTCTGCTGATGAGGACGGGTTTTTCTTCTAGGGGAGTGAAAGTGTCCTGAATTAGATTGTGGTGATGGTTGCACAACTCTGTGCATATACTAAAAACAGACAGAATAAAAACAGTATGAATTGTACACATTAAAGGGGAGAATTGTATGGTGTGTGAATTATATCTTATTAAAGCTGTTAAAAAAAAAAAAAAAGCATCCTAGAATCCAAGCTGAAGCTCGTGAGAATGCCTTGAACACTAATTTTTCGCCGCCCCGGAGACAAGGTCTGGGGACTGACAGTTCATGTACGAGCAGAGGAAGCCCCAGGAGTGGGGGGAGGGAGGTGAGACAGAGCAGGGAGGGGGCAACGCAGAAGGTGTTCCTATAGGACATACCTAGGAATTGTCTCTCCCTTTATCCATCAATACCTGAGGGTCCCTCCTGGGGCAGTGGCTCCCCCACGTGCTGACCAAGTTCAGTGCCCACCCAGAGAACACCCACAACTTACAAGATTCAGGAACTGACAATAGGTGACGTCTGAGGTGGGCTGAGGGGATGTGGATGGGGCATCAACTGTGCCTAAGTTAGAAAATTGGGAATTGTCCTGTTGGTTTGATCTTCCATATCTAACCATATGCTAAAGTCAGTGGGCAAAAGTTTGAGGAGAAGCAGGGTATGTGCATCATCTCATTGAATCTCCCCCAAGATACTTGTGAATTACAAAGGGAAAAATGGTAACTTTCCAGTGGAGACTCCTGGCTGGCACCACTGTAACCAAGTGATCAAGGTTCATATCATCAATGATGACACACATTGACATCATGTACCTCCCTCTATCAGTTGCCCTGAGAACACATCATTTCTATGGCATCCTTCTCCCAAATGCCTAACTTCAATCTAATCATGAGCAAACATCAGACAAACCCAAACTGAGGGACATTCTACAAGAATATTTGACCAGTGCTCTTCAAAATTGTCAAGGTCATGGAAGACAAGACTGGAGGAGATGAAATGCCATGCGGGAGCCTGGACCAGCATCCTATTAATATTTAATAAGATTAAGTTAATAATTATAATAATAGGATGAATAATCCAATGATATTAATTCCATTAAGAGGAAAAAATGGTGAAATTCGAATAAGATCTATAGTTCAGTTAAATAGTATTCAATAGGCAAATCAGGGAAACTTGAATAAGATCTTAAATTAGTTCATTGTGCTACATCAATGTTCATTTCCTGCGGTTATCAACAATGTTAAGTTAAAAGAAGATGGGTCAGGACTTCCCTGGTGGCGCAGTGGTTAAGAATCTGCCTGCCAATGCAGGGGACATGGGTTGGAGCCCTGGTCCGGGAAAGTCCCACATGCCGCAGAGCAACTAAGTCCGTGCGCCACAACTACTGAGCCTGTGCTCTAGAACCCGCGAGCCACAACTGCTGAGCCCGTGTGCCACAACTACTGAAGCCCATGCGCCTAAAGCCCGTGCTCCGCAACAAGAGAAGCCACTGCAATGAGAAGCCTGCGCACCTCAACAATGAGTAGCCCCCATTCGCTGCAACTAGAGAAAGCCCGCATGCAGCAGTGAAGACTCAATGCAGCCAAAATTTTTTTAAATAAATAAATAAATAAAAGAAGATGGGTCAAAGGTAGATGGGACTTCTTGTACTATTTTTGCAACATTTTGTAAGTCTAAAATTATTTCCAAGTAAAATAAACTAAAAGGAAACAAAATCTGACTAGAATCCAGCCTCCTGCCAACAGCTGTGTGAGTAATCTCAGAAGCAGCTCCTCTAGCCTTAGTCAAGCCTTCAGATGATGCAGCTCTGGCCAAGAATCTGACTGTAACATCACGAGGGACACTGAGCCAGAACCACCAAGCTAAGAGGCTCTGGATTCCTGGCCCACAGAAGCTGTGAGATAATACATGTTCATTGTTTTAAATGGCTACACTTTGGGGTAATTTGTTATGCAGCAATAGCTGACTGATACAGTAAGAAATGGACCACTACACAGGAAGTGTTTCAAAGGCAGCCTCTAAGAGTTTGGGGACACTTAAATATCCATTTGTTTGTGATGGTCCGTCTAGAACATGCCTGTGGGCAGCTTCAGATCTCAGAGAGAGATCCACTCACTCATTTAACCAACATTTGTTGAGTGCCTACTGTGTACCAGGCACCGTTATAGGAACAGGGACATAGCATGCACAAAGCAAGTAAAAAAAATCACTGCCCTGGTGGAGTTCACACTGTAGTGGGGGAGATAGTTAAGAAACAGTATCAGTGCATAAACTATATCATATTAGATGGTGTTAAATGCTAAGGAGAAAAATAAATCAGGGGAAAGGGATGGGGAATATAAGATGGAGTTGTGTGAAAAATCTTAGATAAGATGCCCAAAGAAGGCCTCACTGAGAAGCCAACATTTGAGCACAGGCTTAAAGAAGTGAGGGAATGAGGCATTTTAAGCAGAGCAAATAGCCAGTGCAAAGACTCTAAACAGAAACATATTTCACACACATGCACATACACACGTGATCAATTGGTAACCAACCGTTATGCACTTTGCTTTATTCATTTAATAATAACATCCTGAGGTATTTTTCTCTCTGTAAATAAAGAGCTTTCTTGTTGCTTTTACTCACTGTATAATATTTCATTGCATGGATTTCTCATAATTGATTTAATCAGCTCCCAGTTGATGGGCATTTACGTGGTTTTCACTCTTTTTTTCTATACACACACAGTGCTGGGAGAAAGAGTCTTCTACGTGTGTCATGTAGCACACATGTGGTTCCACCTGGAGTGTAAATTCTCAGCAGTGGTATTATACAGTCCAAGGGCATGCTTATTTGTAATTTTGGTAGATGTCATCAGATTGCCCTCAGGGGAAGTTGTCGTCATTTTTAAACAGCTTTCTTTCAACTGGCGATTACAAATAAAGCTGTTATAAACGTGTATGGACACATCTTCATATGGACATATGTTTTTATTTCTCTTGGGTAAATATCAAGGAGTGGAATGGCTCCTATGGGAGGTACGTGTTTAACATTTCTAAAAGCTGTCAAATGGTTTTTCTGAGAGGTTGTACCATTTTCTGTCCTCACGGGAAGGTTTTATACAGGAGAGTGACTTGCTCAGGCTGATGTTTCCAAGAGCTCCCTGGGGACGTGGGAGGGGGGAGGTGGAAGTGTCATAGGGAACCGAGAGGAGACGGGGGCATCATCCAAACAAGTGATGATGTCAGCCTGAACCACAGCCGTGGTGGGAGGATGGAGAAGCATTGGGAGGGGGAAGGAGAACCCTTGGCAACTGATGAGAAACGTGACTCAGGGTCCTGCTGAAGGTCTAGAGCAGAGATGTGGGGGACTCCTTGACCCCCTTGGGTACCCTGGAAGGAGCTAGATGAGAAGAGGGGAGCCAGGTCCTTCCCAGGCTCTTAGGGGCAGTTGGAGCAGCTGGGCTGGGTAGCTGAGCAGCGGGCCATCCCTTCAAGGACTACCCTATGTGCAGCCACCATCATTGCAAGGTGGAACGTTTTGGATGGCACAGGCAGGTTTGACTGGCCTTAACTGAGATTCAAAGATGGTATCCCACAAGTCCAGCTCGACCTTCCTGACTCCCATCTCCCCTGCACCAGCGAGACCTGACTCCCAAACTCACTTGCTAGTCCTGCAATTCAGCCCATGTGGAACCCATTCCCTTCCCCAGTATATTAGTTACCTATGGCTGTGTAACAAATTACCCCCAAATGTAGAAGCTTCAAAAAAATATTTATGATCGTGTTGTTTCTGAGGGTCAGGAGTCCAGGACGGATTCATCGGATGATTCTGGCTAAGAGTTTCTCGTGAGGTTGCAGCCATATTGTCAGAGAGGGCTAAAGAGTTGACTGGGGTTGGAGAATGGTTCCCTTGCATGGCTGTTGGTAGGATGCCTCAGTTCCTCACCACATGGGCCTCTCCAAGGGGCTGCCTGAGTGTCCTCATGACATGAAAGCTGGCTTTCCCCAGAATGCATGATCAGAGAGAGAGAGAGAGAGCTCTATTGGTCACACAGACCAACCTTGGTATAGTGAGGGAGAAGCCCGCCCAAAGGTGTAAATACCAAAAGGTGGGGGTCACTGGGGATCATATTGTAGATTGGCTACCACACCTACCAAATTGGAGGGTTTGACTTCCCTCCTCTGAGGCATAGGCTCATCAGCATCTATGACATATTAGAGATACACTCATTTTCCAGGGTGATAGGGTCTCCTCATTTTGAGCCAGTTTCCTGGGGGTCTGTAAAAGGATACCTGTCCTCTTTAGGAATCCTTTGGTTATAAGTAAAAGGAACTCAACTCAAACTGTCTTGAGGAAAAAAATATATAATAAAGGGAACTTGCTGGTTTGTGGAACTAGGAAGAACAAGATTAACTCATCTCAGACATGGATAGATCCAGGGGCTCAAACACCAACATCTCTGTCTTTGAACTCTCCATGCTGTCATCCACTCCCCAGACACACACTCTTCTCTCCTAGCAACTCCAGTGGACAAAGAGAATCTTAACATTAGATCTAGCATGAAAGTCCCAGGGAAGGATCTGATTGGCTCAGCTTGGATCATCTGCCCATCCCTGAACCAATCACTGCAGCCAAGTGGATAGGATATTGGCCAGACTGGGTCACATGTCCCACCCTGTGGTCCTGAGAGAGAGGAGCATCTCGAATGATGCCCCCCCAACCGTGTGCCATTTAAAAAAAGAAAATATACCCCAGTCAAGCCTTGAACTGCTACTGATCATAAGGCATGCTCTACCTTCACAGATGTTAAAAAATGCATGGCTTAGAATCAGTGAAATGTGTTTTATTACCCCCATTTTACAGGTGAGAAAGCTGAGGCACAGAAAGGTTAAGTTGCTGACCCGAGGTCACACAGCTAGGAGGCAGACAAGCCAGGTTTTGAGTCTAGGCTGCATGGTCCAGAGCCCCTGCATGTAACCACAGTCCCATATTCAAAGCTCTCTTGGTCCATGGCCTCTACACAAATATCTTCCACATATTAGGTGAACACAGACATCTTTTCACAGCTTTCCTGTGGCTGCACTGCTCAGAAATGCTTCAGTGTTCCCAAAGCTTGTTCTAACATTCTCAAGTGTGCTTCCCTCGTCATTGGAATGGTTGTCACTTTGAGAGTCCTTAGGGGCTCCCATGTGGTCCAGCAGCCACTGACATTTCTTGGCCTCTTTTTTTTTTTTTTTTTCCTAAAAGCTTCTCTGGATTTGAGGCATTATAGTGTAGTGTTTAAAAGCACCAGCTTTAGAGTCACACTGCCCGGTTCAAATCCCTACCTCTGCTACTTCAGAGCTTGGGTTCTTGGAAAAAATAGCTAACCTCTCTGGGCTCAGTTTCCTTATCCGTCAAATGGAGTTGTAAGGATTAAATAAGTTAAGTCATATCAAATGCTTAGAATAGTGCCAGTATCCATTAGCATTAGACATAGTTTGTCTTTGCTAGTATGCCATTATTTTCTTTTTTAAAAAATTGGTGGGTCTTCCCTGGTGGCACAGTGGTTGAGAATCCACCTGCCAATGCAGGGGACAAGGGTTGGAGCCCTAGTCCGGGAAGATCCCACATGCCGTGGAGCAACTAAGCCCATGCGCCACAACTACTGAGCCTGTGCTCTACAGCCTGCAAGCCACAACTACTGAGACTGTGCTCTAGAGCCCACGAGTTGCAACTACTGAAGACTGCGCGCCTAGAGCCCATGCTCCGCAACAAGAGAAGCCACCGCAATGAGAAGCCCACGCACAGCAATGAAGAGTAGCCCCTGCTCGCCACAACTAGAGAAAGCCCGCATGCAGCAGCAAAGACACAATGCAGCCAAAAATTAAGTAATTAATTAATTAATTAAAAAAAAAAACTGGTATGAGTGTCTCATTTCTAGAGAACATTCCCCCTCCCCCATCTCCCAAGTTAGCCATTAATTCTGTCCTCCTAAAATGTCCAGTGTTCTCCCAGGCAGAATTGCACTCCCCTGCCCCCCATGAAGTCAGCTGGGAGCCATGAGATTTGCCTTGGACCAATTAAATGTGAGCTTAATTGACATGTGCCCTTTCTAGGTGGAAACTTTAATAGCCAGGGCACTACTCATCACTTTGTCTCTTTCCTTCAGCTACAGTGACCAGTAAAGTTTGAGATGGTTGTGACTCCATCAACCTGTATCCTGGAGGAGTACACATACAGCCCTCTGCCAAATGCCAGCAGAGGGGCTAGCACAAGCAAGACATACATCTTGGGGTTTTGAACCACTGAGATTTGGGGGATGTTTGTTACTGCAGCATAAACTTAGTCTTCCCTAACTGGTACACCCTTGGTTTCTGAAATCTCATTGTTTCCACCACAGAGACAAGCAGAGATTTTGTAGTACCTGATTCAATATGCCATGCCATAACTGTTGGTATGCCCACACCTAGGACAATAGAGGTAATTTTTGCACCCCAGGACCCTGGCAACATCAGCTACTGTGCACTTCTTCATCCAGAAATTGAGACCGAATTGAGGGCTTGAAAAAATTGTTATCTATGCCACAATCTCCCCTGATGTCTGTACATCTCTCCATCCTTTCTCAGAGCTGGCCCTTCCCAGACCAGTGACATTTTAAGGCTCTATCTCTCAACCATCTTGCTGATGACTCATTTTTTATTCCTGTTCTAGAAGCAATCCTGCACACAGAGAAATTTTCTCCCATTCCCTCCCACACCTTTCCTCCACGCCCCCACCCCCACCCTGCCCAGCCACCAGCAGGAAAAGAGCTTCATCTGGCATCACTGTGTGATCCTAGGCAAGCCCTTCTGTCCCTGCTGGACTCAGTTTACCTTGCCACAGTTCAAGTAACATTTTTCTGTGGGCTATTCTGGCTCTGCTATTCCATCTGGCTCCAGCATTTCTGCTCTTTGCTTTGGTTGAGCTGGGAACATGACCTCATGGAAATCATTTTCCTTAAACTAAATCCTCTGCTTCCTTCTGGATAAAACATCCATCCATGAAGACTTCACCTTCCTGACCACATCAGTTAGGATTCTTTGGGTTGCAAGGTAACAGAAAACCCATCTCAAACATGTTGTTATTGGTCAACAACAACTGTCAATGAAAACAGCAACAGAAATTGATCCCCCATTCCCTGCCTTTCGATGCCCACAAAAAATGGTACATGGACCTTCACGCCTCTGTTCATATCACATCACCACCCTGCTTGCCAAGAAATACAGCACAGATGGGGCAGAAACGTAGCCTCTGAATCAAACACTGCATGACTATATTCCCTTAACAGAATTTAATTGCACCCAAAGTTTAGCTTCAAGAGATTCTGAGAAATGTAGTTTCTAGGCTTCCAGCCCCAGCAGTACAGCATATAGAAGGAGATAGAGCCTAGCTTTCCAGATCCCCCATGATACAGACATGTGGATGTGACCATATTAGACCTTCCAGCGCAGCTCAGTTGCCCTTTGAACCCAGTTACGTGAATGAGTCCAGGCGAGAACCACCCGGCCAGACCACAGAATCTTTAGAAATAATAAATTGTTGCTGTTTAAGCCTTTAAGTTTTTGGGTTGTTTGTTATGCAGCAATAGATAACTGATACATTACTGGCCTGTTGAGAGAATGCCATTAGTGGACCAATTAATTGATCCATCCTTTTAGGCAAGCAGACAAAGGCTCAACAGAGGCAGCAAAGGCTTAGTTTCTCTCTGTCTCTCTCTCCCTCTCTATCTCTAGGTGTCTGTGTCTGTCTCTTTCTCTGTCTCTGTCTCCATCTCTCTGTCTCTCTTTATGTCTCTGCCTCTCTGTCTGTCTGTCTCTCTGCTCTGCCTGGCCTCCGTCTCTCTCCCTCTCTTCCTCATTCTCTCTCTGCATCTCCATGTCTCTGCCTCTCTCTCTCCCCCCACACCCATTCAACCTGGGACCGTGGGGTCTCAGGAGGGACTCCACAGCAGCAGGTGGTCAGACAACCCGAAACCCAGGGATTAGTTGCTCTGCCCTTCCCTCCCCTGCCAACCCAAGAGATTTGATATCACTGACTTGTCCTCTCCACCTTGATTAAATTTCCTCCTCTTCACCTGTGAAGTCCCCCGCGTTAGCTGATGCGGCTGACTGCAGGCTCCCAGTCCCCTCCCGGGTCCTCCCGGGTCACCAGACGGCCACATGCATACTAACACCAACTGCACCTGCCTGAGCCTCCCCACCTCCCCCTCCCCAGCCCCCAACACACATGCCTGGATCGTCATCTCCCACCCAGGAGACTTGGGGGCATCAACCATGTTCTCAGATAAAAAGCTCACTTAAAATAAATCATTGGTTGGCTGCTTAGATTTTCTTTCCATTTTTCTCTTGCTTGTTTTGAGGAGACACGGAAATGTGTGAAATTCATGTTTCTCATCCTCAGATTTTTTAAAAACTTTTTAATTTTTAAATAATTATAGGTTCTACAGGAAGTTGCAAAAATAGCACAGACGGTCTCTTGTACCCTCCTGCCGGCTTCCTCCCCAGTAGTATCATCTTACATAACTCTAGTACATTCTCAAAATCAGGCAATTGACATCGGAACCAACTGTTAGGTAGACTGTGGGTCTTCATTTCTCCGATTTTCACTTTAAGCTCCCCTCGGGTGCACACAGCTAGGCACATGCAGACGCACTTCTGGAGTTGCACACACATGACACACACGTGCGCTGCATCCATGGGCATGAGTCGCTCGCACAGCGTTGCGTGCACACATATGTGCAAGCCAGTTCAGATGCCTTCACGGATGCACACATACACACAGCTGATCGATCACACAAGTGCATGGAAAGGGACACTTGAACCCACATGGGACTCTGCACACTTATGTAAAAGTGCACCTCACACAGTCACACCCATGCGCAACACGTGCACAGCCACACATCTGCAAGTCACTCACACACACACATTCAGGCACCTGTGCAAAAGTGCACACACACAGCCACACCCATGCATGCATACGCACACACACATACACACACACACACACATGCACACAGAGGCAAACACACTGCCTTGCCTACACAATAACCCATGCTGGAAAAATCCACACAGCAAATTATTATTAATATCCTCAGCAGCCCCCCCTCCTAAGTCATTCTAGTCACCATGGTTTCAGGAGGACATTGTCTGCATTCGCCAGTTTCCTTCTCTCTCTCTCTCTCTCTCTCTCTCTCTCTCTCTTCCTCCCCACCCCTGTTTAAAGAAAACATTTGCTACCTTGGTATAAGTTTTACTGGTTTTGGATTTAACAGACATAGACATATATTCAAAGTTCCAGAAGGGGAGAAAGGAGGCTGTACCGAGACCTGCAATTTTAACCTTCACAGACCCCACCCCGTAATCTGTCCCCTACAGACCTGGTCCTCATCAAGACTCACCACCATCCATCCTGCTAGGGTCTTGGGAGTCCCCTCGACACTTCCTGTGCTCCCTACCCAATTCCCACCTCCCCACACCCAGCTTAGTCTCAGCCATATTCAAAAGCAGGACCCTTCCAGCGACATCCCCAACGAGGATCCCCCTCACTCACTCTGCTCCACACGGACCTGGTTGCAGTGCCTAGAACGGGTCATGTTCCCTCACACCTCAGGGCCTTTGCACATGCTGTGCCCACCTCCAGTAACATTCTTTCCTCTCCGGGTCTCTTAGCTGTGCCAGTGCACCTTTCTGTCTCAGCTCACACAACCCCTCCATAGAGAAGCCTGCCCTGGTCACCTGTTATTTGCTCACTCGTATCACTCTATACTTTTCTCCAATGCCCTGTGGTAGAATGCTTCCTCGTTTAGTGTCTGTCTCCCTTTCTGGGTTATAAACTCTGTGAGGGCATGGATATTTGTCTGTCTTGTTCATTGCTCATCTAGAACAATGTCGGGCACATGGCAGATGCTCAATAAATATGTGGTGAATAAACAAATGAGTGAGGAAATTTCCAACCCTCAGGTCACAGCACCTGAGAAAAATTAGAATCAGATGGGTCTACGTGATTTTGAACTGATTAGGACAGGAGAAGAGGGGGATGGAGATGGTCTTACTCATTTTAAAAGGAATTTTACATTTAGGAACAGAGTGGCTCACATTTTGTAGAAGTGCAATTCATGAACATAGGTTTGTGTCCACATAGAAAAAGCTCTGGCAGGGTGTGCTCCAAACTGTCAAGAGAGATGGTACTGAGTGGTGGGGCTAACTGAGACGTGTACTTTCCCTCTTCACATCCTTCTTCAACCTTTTTTACAAACTGCATTTTCAAATTGCACTGTAGTGAATAATGCAGTTATCAACTGCCTTGTAGTTGTAGGTAATAGATAAGTTGTCATTTAAAAAATACTTTAAAATGAGTGTGTTTGCTAATATGGCAGTTCTGCTTCCAACCACTTATCTTGAGGAAATAAATGTGAACCTGTACAAAGAATGAGTCCCGAAGAGCTCTGTCACAAACGTGCTTTAGCCCTAAACTGTGAGCAACCAGTAAGTATGTCCAATGATGAGGCTCTTACTTAAACGGTGGGGCAGCTGTATCAGAAAATATAACGGAGGAATTTCAAGATACAAAAAGATTTTCCTATCTGTTATGTGAAATAATGTGCTGAATTATTCCATTTTTGTAAATATACGAATGAGAACACAGATATATCAGGGGGGAGGATATTAAAAACTGCTAGCAGCAATTCCCTCTGTATGGGGTAGTTGTGGGTGACTTTTATTTTCTTTGTTGTTTTTCTCTAACCTTTATCTGTAGGTAATATGCACTCACGTAGTAAGAAAAAGACAACAAGTAAGACTATTTTTGAAAAGATGAAACGAGATGAAATGAACCCCTTTCCATCGACACTGATCTGGGTTCCTCCCCCTCAGTACTAATGACATTTGAGGCCAGATCAGTCTTGCTTTCGGGGGTGGTCCTGCACATTGTAGGATGTTCGGCAGCATCCCTGGCCTCTACCCATTATATGCCAGAAGCACCTCCATCTAAAAATGTCTCCAGACATTGCCAAATGTCCCCTGGGGGAGCAAACGCCCCAACCCAGATGACTGCCACCGACTGACTGTACGCTCGCCCACCCACACACACTCTCC
Organism: Eubalaena glacialis; assembly: GCF_028564815.1. Lineage (NCBI taxonomy): Eukaryota > Metazoa > Chordata > Mammalia > Artiodactyla > Balaenidae > Eubalaena > Eubalaena glacialis. The sequence goes on along the minus strand of NC_083719.1, from coordinate 183,484,621 downwards.
CTGTTTCTCGGGCCCCTGAGCTGGCTCTCACAGGTGAGCTGGGACACTGCAAGGGACAAGAGTGACACAGGGATTATCGGGCTCCGTCCTCATCTGCGAGGCCTTGCTCCCAAGTCCCTCACCTGACCGGGGCCTCCCAGCAGCTGCCCTGAGCTGAAACCTGAGCCCCTCTTCTCACGGCTGAGGCTGGCGACAGAGGCTGGGTGGGCCGGCGCACCCGGACCCATGGAGACACAGCTGATGAGCCAGGGGTGGAGCTCTGGGGGCCCAGCGGGCTGAGCAGCAAGCAGAGTGTCTGACCACAGCTCGGGAAATCTTACCCTTGTGAAACCAGAGACCCTTAGATTCTTAGAATGTGACTTTATATTCCTCGGCATCGCTCAACCCTTGGTTGAGTAGATGTGGAGTGCTTGGTCTCTTCATCATGGATTGCTTCAATCATCATCATTCTTCAAAATCACTTATCACAGATCAGTGGTCCTCACTCCAGTGGGGCAGCGGGGTCCTTCCTTCCCAGAGGACACTGGGCAATGCCTGGAGACATCTGTGGTTGTCATGACTGGAGGGGCTCCTGGCATCGAGTGGGTGGGGGCCAGGGATGCTGCTCCGCACCCTACAATGCACAGGATGGACCCACCACAGAGAATGATCCGGCCCCAAATATCAGCAGTACGGAGGTTGGGAGACCCTGACCTAGATCCACACAATAATAAAAATCACAAGTTAACTTTGTTTATCGTGCATTCGGTATCTGCCAGTCTCGCCATGTGTAGTCCCACTGAATTCTCCGAACCCCCATAAGTGGTAATGACTAACATTGGCCACGTTTTCCACGTGAGGAAAGTGAAGCCCAGAGAGGGAAAGTGTCCATTGCAAGGGCACACAGCGAGTGAATGGTAGAGCCGGATGTTTGGCCAGGAAGGGCTGGAAATCTCAAAGCAACACTACAGCCCATCCACTTGATGGTTTCACTACACAACTAGGAAGTCCCATTTGCTGTATGATGCCAGCACCTGGCATGCAGTAGACACTCAATAAATACTTGTTGGATGAATGAAATGAATTAGAGAGACCATCAGACAAATTCAAAGCAAAACCATCTTCAGAACAACTTTTCTGCTCTCTTCAAATGTCATGGAAGGCAACGACAGCTTGTTGAGACAGGAACACCAAATGCAACGTGTGATTCTCACTACATCCCAGATCGGAAAAGAAAAGAGCTCTAATGAACACAATGCTGACTGTTGGAGAAATTTGAATATGGATTATATATTGGATAATAACATCGACTCAATATTAAATTTCATGAATTCATTGTATGATTATGTAAGAGGACAGCCTTTTTCTTAGAGGTGTCAAACCCCTTAACGGGCTCGGTGACAATGACAGGATATATATATTAAAACGTGAATAACAAAATGTGAAGTGGAGTGATGGGTACCCAAGAGGTCATGGTACTAGTCTTGTAAACTTTTTTTTTTTTTTTTTTTGGCTGCGTTGGATCTTCTCTGCTGTGCGCGGGCTTCTCTCTGGTTGCGTCGAGTAGGGGCTACTCTTCGTTGCGGTGCATGGGCTTCTCATTGCGGTGGCTTCTCTTGTTGCGGAGCATGGGCTCTAGGCGTGTGGGCTTCAGTAGTTGTGGCACGCGGGCTCAGTAGTTGTGGCTTGTGGGCTCTAGAGCGCAGGCTCAGTAGTTGTGGCGCACGGGTTTAGTTGCTCCACGGCATGTGGGATCTTCCCGGATCAGGGCTCGAACCCGTGTCCCCTGCATTGGCAGGTGGACTCTCAACCACTGCGCCACCAGCGAAGTCCCTAGTCTTGTAAACTTTGATATTCATTTCAAAATAAAAAGTGAAAAACCAATATATGGAACTACTCAGCAGTTAAAAGAAACAAATTACTGATAACACCAACAACTTGAATGAATCTTCAGAGAATTATGTCGAATGAAAAAAGCCATTCCCAAAAGCTTACATGTTGGATGCATCCCTTTATAGGACCTTCTTGAAATGAAAACTGGAGAAATGGAGGATGGATTAGTGGTTGCCTGGGGTTAAGAGGGTGGAGTAGGAGGAAATTGGGTGTGGCTTTAAAAGGTGAACAGGAGGGACCCCGCAGTGACAGAAATGTTCAGTGTCAATATTCTGGACGTGCATCTACAGTTTTGCAAGATGTTATCATTGGGTAGAGGACACACTGGATCCTCCTGTGTTCTTAGAAATGCATATGAATCTACAATTATCTCAAAAGTTTCATAAAAGATATATAATATTATCTAAAATTTTCTGGGCACTTACCATGTCCCCAGCACTGGTTAAGCATGTGACATGTGGGTTTAAAAAAAGATACTCACCACAACCTGTCAGGGGAATCCTGTCGCTGCATCCATTTTACATAAGCAGAAACCATTTCTGAGGCATAATGAGAGTTTTCTGAGCAGAAGGGAAGCATATTAGAATCTCTGGGGGCATGTGAGGGGAGATGTGAAGGCTTACAAAAGCATCATAAAGATAATTATCATCATGGTCACTGTCATTTCTTGAGTGGTAACTATATGCCTGACACCGTTTACGTGCCTTCCCTGTGTTAACTCATTTTATTCTCACTACATCCTAAGGGGGTTGATGCTATTAGCAGCTCTGTTTTGCAGATGAGCAAACCGAGGCATGGAATTTATCTTGAGGGCACTAGGGAGCCATGGAAGAGGTTAGAGCAGGGGAAGTACAAGGTCAAACTTGCTGCCAGGCTGCATGCGTTGGGTGACTCTTACCACAGAGACTTTTCTCCTGCACGTGAGGGTCAGCTCATTCCTCTTTGTCCCAATGCCTGGGTTCCTGAGGCACTGTTTATAGTGAACTGGTGGGGTTCGAGGGTTGGTAGCACCCCGATCTACTGCCGGGGAACACCTCCTTCCCTAGGTGTTGGGTCTTGGATGGGCTGTCAATTCACACATCCCACTCAGTCAGGGGACAGTTTCATGACTTTGAGACAATTGGTGGAACTTTCTCAGAATGTTCTACCTGAGTGGGAGGAGGTCAAGATGAATAATGCCTTTGCCACAGGCTCAACCGTGGTAACTGAAGCTCCCTCAAGGGGACATCCATTGGGTCTTGCTCTCCAGATCCCCAGAACTGCCCTGGGTCCTATATTCAGCTAATCCTGTGAACAACCCAATTCTTCTGTAAGGCTCATTGGTATGGCTTCTGTTGCTGGCAACCAGAGTTCCTCCGTTGAAACTCCAACTGGAAGAAAAAAACACTCCTGTGTTTCCTCTCTATGACTGCTCTTAATACTTCAATTGTGACACCAAAATGTGTAGGCTATTCCCCCACACAAAACAGTTCTCAGACACCAGCTGGGTACCCTGAATTCAACTCAATTCTGACACTACAAAACCTGAGATAGCATCAGATCCCACAGGTTAAGGACCCAGTCCCACAAGACTGCTCCCACTTCAGATGCCAATCACAAGTCCAGGCCATCACCTGTGTCTCTGACTGACCAGCTATAAATGGGAGGCTCCCTTGATACCTTCCTCGGGTTGGATAATTTGCTGGAATGGCTCACAGAACTCAGGAGAACAGTTTACTAGATTACACATTTATTATAAAAGAATACAACTCAGCAACAGTCAGATGGGAGAGATGCACAGGGCAAGGTATGGGGAAAGGGGCGGAGATTCTATGCCCTCTCTGAGTGTGCCACCCTGCCAGCACCTCCACGTGGTCATCAACCTGGAAGTTCTCCAAACCCATACTTTAAGGGATTTTTATGGAGGTTTCATTATGTAGGCAAAACTGATTAAATCATTGGCTATTGGATAACAAACAACACCCATTTCATCTTTATTGCTCTTATCACTTAGGAAATTCCAAGGGTTTTAGGAGCTCTGTGCCAGGAACAGAGAAAAAGACCAAATATATCTATATCTGTATCTATATCTATCCTATTACAAATCACAATATCACACCACTCCAAGCTCTTCCAACCACTTTCCTCTCTGCTTTTCACTCCTATAATCCTCTTGGTATCCTGCCCCATGACCCCAAAGCTTTGGGGTAAACCTGTAACTCCCATTTCATAACCAACACATTGATTGATTGAGTCCCTCAGTCCTTAATCGCTCTTTGTCCTTCAAGCCTCTCAAACTCACCTGGCAAGACCTTGTTACAAAATGCACCCAACTGTCACACCCTGTTAGAATTTAGAAAAAAGAAAATCGCAAGTGATGTTGAGGATGTGGAGAAGTTGGACCCTTTGCAAACTCTTGGTGGGAATATAAAACGGTACAGCCACTGTGGAAAACTGTATGAACAGTATGTAGGTTCTCCAAAAAGCTAAACATATAATTACCATATGATTCAGCAATCCTACTTCTGGGTCTTTATCCGAAAGAATTGAAAGCGGAGTCTCAAAGAGATATTATCACACCCATGTTCAGAGCAGCATTATTCACAGTAGTCAAGAGGTGACAGCAACCCAAATGTTCATTGACAGATAAATGGATAAACAAAATGTGAGCCATCCATAAAATGGAATATTATTCAGCCTTTTAAAAGGAAGGAAATTCTGACACACACTACAACATGGATGAACCTTGAAAATATTGTCCTAGAAAATAAACCAGACACAAAAGAATATTGTAAGATTCCACTTACATGAGGTACCTATAATAGTCAAATTCATAGAGACAAAGTAGATTAGAGGTTACCAGGGACTGAGGGGAAGGGAGAATGGGGAGCTTTTGCTTTAATGGACATGGAGTTTCTGTCTGGGGTGATGAAAAAGTTTTGGAAATAGTGGTGATGGCTGCACAGCATTTTGAACGTACTCAATGCCACTGAAATGTACACTTAAAGTGGTTAAAATGGCAGATTTTGTGTTATACATATTTTACCACAATAAGTAGGTGCACACACACTAAGTAATGGGATGTCATCTCCATGATTAGGTTATAAAAGACTGTGACCTCCATCTTGCTAGGAGACTGTTGTCTCCTGGGCTAATATGCTTTATTTTTAAATTATTATTATTATTTTTATTATTTTGGCCACACTGTGCAGCTTGCAGGATCTTAGTTCCCTGAGCAGGGATTGAACTTTCACCCTCGGCAGTGAAAGCGCGGAGTTCTAACCATTGGACCGCCAGGGAATTCCCTCCATGGGCTAATATGCTTTAATGAAGCAATCCACCATGTTGGAGAGACCCTCAAGGCGAAGAAGTGACAGCCACCTCCAGCAACAGCCCTGTAGGAACTGAGTCCTACCACGAACCACATGAGGTTGGAAGTGGATCCTTCCCCAGTCAGATCTCAGATGAGACCACAGCCCTGCCCAACACCTTGAATTCAGCCAGAAAGGCTCTAAGGCAGAGCACCCAGCTAAGTCACACCCAAATTTCTGACCCACAGACACTGTGAGATGATAAATATTGTTGTTCTCAGCCACTAAGTTTTGGGGTAATTTGTTACATAGCAATAGCTAACATACTATTATCATTATTACTATTACTATTATTATTGGCTTAAGTTTTATAAAGTGAATTAAGTATGTGGCCTTTAATAGACACATCCTTGAAGGGTGGAGTCCCTTCCTCCTGGCTAGATGTTTGCCCCATTCTGAGCCTCAGTTTCTTCATCTGTAAAATGGGAATAACTTAGGAGTGTAATGAGGATGAAATGCAGGTACAGTGCTTAGCTGAGGCCCTCCACGTGGGAGCTGTCAGGTGCAGGGGCTCCTGTGATGAGGATGATGATTGGGGGCACAGGGACTGTCTCATCTCTGCCTTGTCTACTGTTGCCCCATCTGAACACAGGCTCTGAGGTTGGTGGGCTTTCAGCAACTGTTTGTCAATGCAAGATCTGTGCCCCTCTGTTCTGCCTGTACACCCTGTCTGCGCATGGGGGAGTTCCTGGCAAGGGTTCTGCGTGTGCCCCCGGCTCCATCTGCGACCCTGAATCTGCTGTGTCCACCTTCACAGATGACACGTCCACGGGGGACCAAGGGCTATTGGGCTGCGGGGGATGGGCCTGGGGAGAGCTGGGGGAGGGAGGCAGCTCGCCTCGTTCACCGGATCCCCCCTCCTCGCCTCCTGCGAGTCTCGAGACCCTCAGCACAGCCACTTCTCTCCGGCACTTGACAGAGAGGACACGCGGCAGGCGTTGCCCTGGCAACGCAGGGATGCCCAGCAACAAGTCCACGGCGCGTGTCACGTGCCCGGCGCAGACCAATCCGAGCGCCCGCCCGGAAGCAGGTCAGTCTGGGCCAAAGTCCGCCTCCCTCCCTCCTCCCTCCCTCCCCCGCCGCCAGCAGCTCGGAGCTAATTACCGTAATTGCTGTGGGAGAGCTCCCGGATGCGAGGGGGCTGGGGCTGGGGGCTGGGCAGGCCCCGAGGGGTTGAGCAGGGAGGGCACGGAAGCAGGATCCTCTTACTCCAGCAGCCTCGCCTTTGCCTCCATAACCGCCATCAAAGCGCTCATTAAGCGCCTACTGTGTACACCTACTGTAGGGGAGGAGAGTCGGCGCGCTTGCGGTGGGGTTGGAGATACTCGTGCTTGGGTATTTCTGGGTTTGGGGGCGCGAATCAGATCAATGGGTTTGATTCCTAAGATTCGTGGTCTCAAAGGAACTGTTCAATCGCTGTTGGCTTTATTGAATCACACACACACATCTCCCCCCCTAACCAACCCTCCCAGTCCGCTGAGTCTCGATTTCCGCCTGTACGAAAAATACGGAAAATACGCTCTTGAAGGGAGTGTATAAAAGCTTAGCTCTGGATACAGGAGTTCGAATCCCATTTCGGCCTTTTACGGTAGTGTGACTCTGAGTCCCTTAACTTCCCTGAGCCTCTGATTCCTCATCAGTTAAAAAACAAATCGGGAGATCCCAATATCTATTCGTGGGAGTTGTATTTATTGAGAGAATGTATGTGAGGCACATAGTAGGCATTCAGTAAACAGAAGCTAATCATCATCTTTGTCCCAGCTCTCAGTTATGGGCTGTGAGACCTCCCAAGTGTCACTTAATGGCTCCGAACTCAGTTTCTTCCATAGATAAAATGAAGGGATTAGATAAGGGGCCTCGTGCCAAGTTAGCTGCCACTGGGGTTTGTTTCCTTGAATAATTTTTTTTTTAAAGAGCCCAAATCTGGGGCTTTCACGTGAAACGCTCCTGTGGGCATTTGAGTTTTCCATCCTTTGACTGGCTGATCTCTTAAATTCCTTCCAGTCCTTTGCTTTGTTCATACTTTCATCAACAAACATTAATTGAGCACCTACTGTGTACTGAGCCACGCTGTGGGTCTGAATGCTCAGCCTCGTAACAGAGAACATAGGCTCCAAGGACTATATATATCATTGACCACAGGATGTGGCCCAGGATCTGAGTGGACATGAGGGCATATCTGGCCTGCTTTCAGTTTCTCCAGGGCTGGTTCCCACCTCGAGGCCTTCACACTTGCTGTTCCCTCCGCCTGGACAGCTCTTTCCGCTGATTGACTCTCACCTTTCCTGTCCCGGCACAAACAGCCCAGCCTCAAAGAGGCCTCCCTGATACACGCACACCTTTTCTCCGCCTCAGCTACGGATGTGCTGCCCTCCACCACTGTCACTGTCAGGAATACTGTTCCTGTCCCCTCCTCTGAATTCTGTTCCTGTCCCCTCCTCCGCCACTAGGATAAGCAGTCAGAGGAAGGACAGTTGCAGGGGAGGGTTGCACCGGAAATTTTGTCAATACTGTTTCTGAAGCACGTCCGAAAGCTTAGAAGGGAGAACACGGCGTTCATTCAGGGTCCTTCCAGGACTCAGGGCCGGAGAGGAAACCAGGTCTATACAGACCGGCAGCTTGGCAGCCCAAGAACCACCCTCGACTTGGCAGCTCAAGAATCACCCGTCACAGACCGGGGGTTGGTCCCACTCAGGACACAGACACCAACCAAGGAATGTGGCTACACATGCAGACTCTGGTTTCAAATGGCAGCCCTCTCCTCTTCCCTGCTCTGGTGTATTGGGCAAGTGTCTCAACCTCTCTGTGCCTGCTTCTGTCTCTGGGAAAGGGGGTTAATAGCAGGGAGCTTGGGATTTTAATGTGAGGATATGATGAGGTAGAGAGATCCCACACCTAGTAGGTGCTCAATAAATAGAAAATTGGTTTTGAAAACAGGTAGATACTGAGGGAGGAGGCATTCAAGGGAGCGTCAGGATGGCATGGGAGGAGACATCCAGCCCCAGCCAACCACCCTCTCTTGGTGTAACATTAAGCTAGCAATCTGGCCTCTCTGTGCTTCCCTTTCCCCTCATCTTTCAAACAGGAACAAAACTCCAAGTTCTGGCCTCCTGGAGGGCAAGGGTGTAAGATCAGAGCAGATAACAACCTGAGAAGGGTTCTGGAAGGTTCTGGAAGGCCCCAACCTGGTACCCACAGCATCACTCACAAATATCTATTGGGGCCCAATGTGTTCCAGACATTGCGTTTGGTGCTAGGACTGAAAGGAACTATGGGAGAGCCAAGGAAAAGAGCGTCCAAGAGAGGGGTGGGAAAGCGGATTCTAATCTTGGCCGGGTCCCTGACATGCTGTGTGAGCTTGAGAAAGTTGCTTTCCCTCTCTGGGCCTCATCAAAAGGGGGGGGCGGTCTTTGTAATAGGAAGACCTCCTTTCAGATCCCTCCTCTGCTCCCCACTTGCTGCGTGTCCTTGGGGGAATCTCTCCACTTCTCTGGGCCTCAGTTTCCACATCTGAAAAATGGGATTCAGTTATTCTGCAGTGTCTGTGAGGAGTAAATGAGATCATTCATTCACTCAATGGCTATCAATTCCGAGCACTGGGAAATACAGTGGGGATTAAAATGGGCAAGATCCTTATCCTTTTAAAGCTCTAAGCATACAGTTAATGACAGATAATGAATCATTAGTATCATCATAATTATATTATACATAAAGTTCTCCAGTATGTACTTATTACATATAAAGTGGCAGTGTTTGGCACAAAACAGATGTTCAGGAAACACTAGGTCATATTACTGCAATAGTTCCAGGACACACACTGCAAGATGCTCCCCTCTGTCACAGGGTCTGAAGTGTTAAATTGCCTGACCTTTGGGGTGATTCTCCCTCAGGACTGAGACCTTCATTAGGGATTCCCTGGCGGCCTCAGGTGGGGAGGGCAACCTGTGTGTGGTCCTGTTTGTGCGCTCTGCCCCTTCTGGGTAAACGCCTCCATTAATCTCCGCCTGCCTGGGCTTGAGGGTCAGGTTTCAGGGCTCCAGGCAGATGTTGTCCAGAGTAGCCCTGTTTCCTTAATCCTTGGGGCTCCAGGAACTGTCCTTAGAAGAGAGAACAACAGGCCTGCTGAGGCCACCATCTGTGCATTCTCGATTTGTAAATGCTCATGAGGGTGGCAGGAAGGAGGTCTCTATAGTAACGGCTGAGGAAGGGGCTGCGTGTGTGTGCCTCTGAGTGTGTGTGTGTGTGTGTGTATAAGGCAGGGGACAGGGAGGAAGAATCATCCCAGACCCTTAACCCTCACTCCTAAACCTTTATTTCTGCCGTGATGAGCTATTAATTAATACTCACTGCTGGCTTATTATCCCCAGAGATAATTAACTACTATTCCTAACTGGAGTCTCCTGGGGAACATTTTCTAAAGAGATTCATTCATTTCTGCCCACCTGCACCTGCCTGGGATACAGGCAAATGTTGCAGATCCTGGGGACCCAGGGAGAGAAAACTGAACAAAGGGGACTCTCCGTGAAGCTGAGATTCCCAGCGAGATGACAAGGGCAGAGCTCGAATTAGCAAGGGCACAGTAAGTGTTTTTTAAATGCCAGCTATGATGATTCTGGAAGGTGGAATGGAGCCTCCTAAGGTGCCAGTGTTTGCAAGAGAAAGTCACCCCATCTGATTAAATGGACCAGTCAGATCCAAAGGCAGGCACAACGGGGCAAGAGGAGGAAAGATTCTGCAACCAGTGGTCCTGACTCCAAATGTGCCAAGTCCAGATTCTTTCCTGGCCTTTGCACATGCTGTTCCTGCTGTCAAGAACACACTTCCTGCAACTTCACCCAGCTTGCTCCTCCTCAGCCTAAGGTCTCAGTTTAGACAGTGCTGCAACCTCCAGGAAGCCCTCCTTGATTTACCCCTCCTTCCTCGACCTGGATGGGGGCAGGTGACTCCCTTTGGTTCCCACAGTGCCCCAAGTCTCCTCCATCACAGCTTTGTTCACTCGGAGCTGTAATAGCTTGGGACTGTCTATCTCTCCTACTATACATTTTGTCAAAGACTATGTCTTGTTCCTGGGCTTCCCTGGGGGCTCAGTGGTTAAGAATCCGCCTGCCAATGCAGGAGACACAGGTTCGAGCCCTGGTCTGGGAAGATCCCACATGCTGCGGAGCAACTAAGCCCGTGCGCCACAACTACTGAGCCTGCGCTCTAGAGCCCACAAGCCACAACTACTGAGCCTGCGTGCCACAACTACTGAAGCCCGAGCACCTAGAGCCTGTGCTCCGCAACAAGAGAAGCCACCGCAATGAGAAGCCCACACACAGCAACAAAGAGTAGCCCCTGCTCGCCGCAACTAGAAAAAGCCTGCGTGCAGCAACGAAGACCCAACGCAGCCAAAAATAAATAAATAAATAAATTTATATATAAAAAAAGACCCAATGCAGCCAGAATTAATTAATTAATTAATTTTAAAAAGACTATGTCTTGTTCTTCTACACGTACTATTAAGTGAAAAAGAGCATTTTGCAAGGTATGAATAGAATGCTTCCTTATGTATTAAAAAAAAGGAAGAGAAGACAATGCATACTTATTAGGTGGCTGAAAAAGAAACTGACAATACCAAGTGCTGACGAAGATGTGGAGCAACTGGAACTTTCATCCACTGCTCACAGAAATGCCAAACAGTGTGGCCACTTCGGAAAAAAAAAATTGGCAATTTCTCTTTTTTTAAAATATTTATTTATGTGGTTGCATCGGGTCTTAGTTGCGGCATGCAGGATCTAGTTCCCTGACCAGGGATCGAACCTGGGCTCCCTGCACTGGGAGCACAGAGTCTTAGCCACTGGACCACCAGGGAAGTCCCTTGGCAATTTCTTATAAAGTCAAACTTACCAGGTGACCCAGCCATCCCACTCCTAGGTATTTACCCTACAGAAATGAAAACATATTGTCCACACAAACACCTGTACGTGAATGTTTAGAGCAGCTTTATTCATTATCTCCAAAACCTAGAGGTGTCCCTGAACCCATCGCCCCCGCACTGGTGAATGGTTAAGGAAACTGTACTCCATCCACATAGTGGAATGCTACTCAGTAATAAAAAAGGAGCTGATTCCCAACATACACAACAACATGGGTGAATCTCCGATGTATTATGCTGGTGAAAGAAACCAGTCACAGAAAGTTGCACACCATGTTATTCCATTTTTTTTTTTGCAGCGTCCCCCCATCCCCCCTATGTGATTCCATTTAAATGACGTTCTGGAAAAGGCAAAATTGTGATGATGGATATCAGTTACCAGGAATTATGGGTGGGGGAGGGGATAGACTACACACCCCCACCCTAATTAGGGGGCAGTGGGAACTTTGGGGGATGATGGAACTGTTCTGTATCTTGATTATGGTGTTGGGTCCATGACTATGTATTTGTCAAGATTTATAGAACTGGGGACTTCCCTGGTGGTCCAGTGGTTAAGACTCTGCACTCCCAATGGAGGGGGCCTGGGTTCCATCCCTGGTCAGGGAACTAGATCCCGCATGCCGCAACTAAGAGCCCGCATGCCGCAACTAAAGATCCCGCATGCTGCAACTTAAAAGACCCTGCATGTCTCAACGAAGATCTTATACGGGGCAACGAAGATCCTGCGTGCTGCAACTAAGACCCGGTACAGCCAAAAAAAAAAAAAAAAGAAAGAAAGAAAAAGATTTATAGAACTGTACACGTAAAATTTATAGAACTATATACCTAAAAATGTGAATGTTACTGTATATAAATTATACCTCAATATGTCTGCTTTATGAATTCTTTAAAAGGTTAAAAACATAAAAGGTGTGTGTGTAGGATGATGTATAAATTCAAATATGCATACAGGACCTCTGGAAGGGAACAGGGAACAGAATGGACATTGACAAGAACTTAGATCTGGGAGTCAGCGGACCGGGGTCCCCATCCCAGCTCCAGCCCCCACTCACTGCAGTCTGTGGAGAAGGGGCTTGCCTCTGCCACATCTGTAAAATGGGGCATTTCGTATCTGCTCTGCAGCTTGGAAGAATTGGCAGGAGAATCTCAAAATTCTAGGTGTAAAGACGTTCTCTGCTCTCCTGGAGGTATGAGGGGGAACCCCAAAAGAAGGCAATGTTGGGGTAAGTGGTGAGGACCGTGAGCTTTGGAACCAATAGTCAGAGCTGTGTTCAAATCCCAGCTTTGTTGCTTGCTCACTTGCTTTCCGGGTGGCCTTGGGTTAGTTTCTTAGCCTCTCTGGGCCTCAGTTTCCTCATCTGTAAATTGGGGGCAACAATGGTAGCTATCTTACGGGGTTGCCTTAGGAATACTTGGCATGTAGAGTGTTGGGCACAGAGCCCCGCACAGAGTAAAAGCTTGAGCAGGGAGAGAAAGAAAGGGGGAAAGGTTTTTCTGTGTTTGTGATCTGCTCCTGTCCTGAGTGACCAGACCCCTGGTCATTTCTCTCTGATTAAATCTATTACCACCCTTGATCATCCTCCAACACATCCATCAGGGCCGTTACCTCTGCCCCCAGGGCTTTTACACCAACTGTTCCTTCAGCCCCATATTTGTCCTTTAAATTTTCCCACAGTCATCGCCTCCCCACCTTTCAGGTCTCAGCTCAGATGGCCCCACCCCAGAGAGACCTTCCCCAACCTCCAGCCTAAAGCAATGTCCCTCTCACCAGCCAATCCCAGTCTACCAGAGGGGCCAGCAAACTGTGGGCTTTGGGCCAAATGAGCTGCAACTGTTTTTACAGATAAAGTTTTATTGGCACACAGTCACATTCATCCATTTATATATTCTCCAAGGTTGCTTTTGAGCTACAACAGCAGAGGGCAGTAGCCACGAGAGAGACCGGCTGGCCTGCAAAGCTGAAAATATTTACTTTCTGGCCCTTTACAGAAAGTTTGCTGACTCCTGCACTATCACAATCCCCCAGTCTGTTTTTCCATAGCTGTCATCGCTGTGTGAGGTTATCTTGTTCCTTTGTTTACTTGTTTATTATCTTCTGCACTAAATGGAGGCCAAAAATCACATCAGCTGGGTTCCCTGTTGTATTTCCCAGTGCCCGGCACACAGGAGATATTCAAAAAAATTTTTTTGTGGAGTAAATGAATACATAAAGTAGGCTTGGGCGGGGGGAACAGATCTGGCCAAATCTTTCCAGAATGTTGGAGGAGGAGGGGACTTAAGAAATCCTGTAAACAAACTCTTGTTGTAAGTAAGGGGGGTCAGACCCTGTGTACACTGCACAGCCTTGTAGAAGACAGTGACGGAGCCAGATCTCAGGGTTGAAAGGAAGAGCCTGGGGTCTGAGTCTTCTTGTTACTACAAAGCCCACCCCTCTGCAAAAGAGATGGAAAACGGGACAATGAAATGCAATGTATAATTTTGAATTGGATCCTGGCTTGGGAAGAAGTGCCATAAAGGACAGGACTGGGATGACTGGTGAAACTGAAATATGGACTCTGGATTAGACAGTGGTGTTGTAACAACTTTAACTTTTTGGTTGAGATCGTTGCATTAAGTTACATAGCAGACTTGATCTTCGGGAATGCGTGCTGAAGTATTTAGGATGAAGGGGCAGTTGTGTTTGCAATTTACATGATTAGAACAGAGGCAAAGATCTCTATAGAGAAAAAGACAAAGAGAAAGCAAATGTGGCCAAATGTTAACGATGGGTGGGTGAATCTAGGTAAAGATGATATGAGAGTTTATTGCCTGGTTCTTGCAACTTTCCTGTGGGTGTGAATTTCTTTTTAAAAAAATAGAAAGTTTTTTTTTAAAAGAGGGAAACAAATAAATGAGGCAGCCACCCCCAGGCTGCATTCCTGTTTCTTCCTCTTCCTTTTGTAGCAGGCTCCCTGCTCCTCCTTTGGAGCTGGGAAGCCAGAACTGGCCTCCACATGGGAGGCAGGATGGAAGAATTAAGCCAGAGTGTTTCAGACGAGCTCCCACAAGTCACATAGCTGACAGTGAATGTGTTGAGTACCTACTATGTGTTAGGATTCCCTACAGCTTCTGCACGCATCCTTATGGGTTTGATTGAACTTTCCCCCAGTGTGTGGATGGGGCTAATCTTTGGTTTGGCACTTTGCTGACAAATGCTAGGTGCCTTATCTGATGCTCCTGAATCCATGGGTGATCTACAGGCAGCTCACTTGTGAGCTCAAATTCCACAAAATGAGCAGCTCCTTCAGAGGACGTTCATACTAGGGAGAGCACAAGCTATGACACAAATCCCTCTATTGTCACACATACTACATTTGAGCATAGTTATAACTTCATGTCTTCACCCTCCCTAAAGGCAAGATTGGTTCCTGAATTCATGTATATGTCCCTGGTGCCTAATACAATAAAAGTCTGTTGAGTAAATAAATGAGTGGAATGTCTCAAAAAATAATAAATAGCTACACTATTGGGAAACTTATCATGTTCAGATTATTTCTAGTGCCATGCCAAGCTGCACTGGAGCCTGAGGCAAAAGGAAAAATTAGTAATGCCGATCCTGTCTTTACTTAAAGTTTGGTATTTTGTTCATTGTGGATTTTTTGCATTAATTCTGATTTCTTAAAACATTGCATTGAAATATTATTTATCTTGATTACTGAGGGGTTTTTTGTAGCCCCTTAAATTTTGCACCTGAGGCCAGTGCCCCCCTCACCCTAGCCCCAGTCCTGACTATTTATTTCAACATGCAATCCACACCATATCATTAATTCCTCATCACAATGCTCTGAGAAGTTACTACCATCGTTGCCATTTCACAACTGAGGAAACTGAAGCACAAAGAGGTTTGATTATACCCAAATACCCACAGCAAGGAGGAGAAAAATCTGAGTTTGAACCCAAGTTCGTGTGTTTTTTGGCTCAGAGCCTGCTCCATAAAGCAAAACAATACACTAAGTTATGAGTTGGGTTTTGAATCAAGGAATCAAAAGATCTAGGCTAGAGTCTCACCTCGGCCCCAGCCTCCTTTAAGCCCTCCAGTCCCACAGACCTCAGTTTCCCTATCTGGAACTGGACTTAAATATTCTGCACTGTGCCGTTTTTACCCCAACACAGTTTACTAGCTTTCTCTCTCCTGATCCAGCAATAGCACAAGCTGGGGATGGGGAGAAGCAGGTACTGGCCAGCGTCCCTGAGCCAACACGGAGTTCAGAGACCTAGGAGGGGGTTGGACCCTGTGGGAAGACCCTGAGGAACACAATGTGCATCCCCTCCCCCTCCAGAAAACCCCTAACCCAGGTTTTGGGCAGATGCCAGACTTTTATTCTGAAGCTGAGGCCACAACCTATGAGGTAATCTTCGGAGTTGCATTCGAGGCGGAGTCCCATTGGCAGGCTGGCGAAGCCCCTCCCTGGGTTCCCGGCGCCCCGCCTCCCCTGAAGCCCATAAAAGCGCAAGTCCCCGCCTAGGCAGCCAGTGGACACCTGCATCTGCCTGCAAGACTGGAAGCAGGTGAGGCACACAGGGGAAGGGCCGAAGCCGCGTGGGGGGAGGGGTGCTCTGAGGGATCCGGGTCCCTGTGAATGGGGCTGGTTTGCAGGTCAGCGCATGGACAGTTTCCCAGAAAGCGACAAAGACTGTGAAGTTTGACGGTCTGGAAAACGGAGACCAACCGCGCTGACTACCTGGGAGGTAAGTCCTGGAAACATGCCACTAGGTGAGGAGCAGGTATGAGTCCTAGTTATGACCTCTCCGTCTCTTCCCCGCCTTGTGCCGGGAGGCGCACCTGGAAGAGGATCGGAGGGGAAAGAATTGCAGTGGAGGGGAGTTCCCAAGAGGGAGAAGAACAGAGGGGACTAGGGTGAGCTGGGGAAGAGAGGGAAGCAAATCAAGTTTTCTTCAGCACCGAGGTTGAGGACAGCTCTCCGACCAACAAGGAAGGAAACTGCTATTTATTTCAGCACCGAGACTCAGGACAGCGCCGCTCGGGGTCCAGGAAGGGAGCCACAATCTGCTTCAGCACCAGGGCTCCGGACAGCTCCTAGCGGGTTCCCGGAGCCGACTTCATTTCAGAACCAGGACACTGGACAGCTTCCCTGGTACCGGGAAGCCCCTGTCCCCTGACGGGGGAACAGAGGGTGGTCTGAAGTGTCTGACGTTTCTGGAGACTTGACCCTCATTTAATGGATCTTTCAACGAATTGTTTTCCAGATAAGCAGGTGAGATGAAACCGCACACGGAAAAAAATCTGTAATTCCCAACAGGTGAAATGGCCAATCCGTAGGACGGAGGGGGGACAGGCACCTGCCAAGATGGCATTACTGTGCTCTTTCCAGACTTCTGTGAGAAGCCTTGTGCCAAGCATGTTACATACATTATATCATGCCATCTTCAGCCCCAGGACATGGGTGTTATTACACTCAGGTGACAGGTGAGGAAACTGAGACCCAGAGAGGGGCAGGGATGTAACAAGCCCAAGGGCTCTCAGCCCAAGGGGGAAGCTGCAAGTCAACCCCACATCTGTCCAACTCCAAATTCCATGTTTCTGATATGGCTGGGTGGGAGTTGGGCCCTTGGAGATCGGACCCTGCCTCTCTCCAGGAGGACCAGGAACGGGAAACAGGGGGCAGTGGAGAACAGGTGTTATGGCTTAGCTCAGGTGAGGGGAGAGAGCTGGGTGGGGATCTCAGACATGGGGCAGAGGGTGGCGAAGACGACTGGAACGGTTGTGGTCTAGTGCTGTGTGGAAGACTAGTGATTTTGTTGTTCTGATGTACTATGACAACAAGTCACAGCTTCCTCATAGCGTGGACTCCCGTCGACCTCCGCCCAAGACGAACAAGCAAGTGTGAGGGCTGGGGGCTCAGGGAGGAATCACTTCCACCCAGGGGTTGGGCTGACTAATTCCACAGAACAAAGGCAGGGGAGGGAACAGAATAGGGGCATGCACCCCATGAATACACAGCGATGTGTGGTGTTGGCCATGTCACTCCTATGCCCCCACGGGCCTGGAACTACAAAATATCTGACTCTGAACCCAGGACGCTTAACCATCTCACTACACTTTCCTGGAGGATCAATGAGGGAACGGCCTTTGAAGGCCTCCCTAGATCAGGATTCTAGGGAGACTTTTCAATACAAGTTCTGGGGAATGATTTTTTTTCTCCCCCCACCCTACCATCAGTTCCATGGACCAATTACAGGACACGTGTAAACTTGTGTCTAGTAGGTGGGCTGTGGCATCATCGAGGCTCACCCCCAATTCTCTGTGACACCCTAATCAAGTCACAGACACGACATTCGGCTCAGCCCAGCCTCAGAACAGCCTTTGCCTTTGTTGTTCCCTCAGCTTGGAATGGACGCTGCCACCCAGAGTGCCCCATGGCACATTCTGCCTCCCCATCCAAGCCTCATTTCATCAAGGGAAACTTTCTTTGTTGCCTCACCGTTCCCCATGTCAAGCCTATATTACACATTCTCATAGACCCGGGATATCTTCCACCTGGCACTTAGTCTAATTATTTCTGTGTTATCTATTTACAGAACTGTCTCCCCCATGATACTGTGAGCTCCATGAGGGCAGAGACTGTGTTTGTATTTTCACTGCTGAGTCCCCGGCACCCAATCCAGGGCCTGGTACACAGCAGGTGCTCAATAAATATTTGTTGACTCAATAAAGGCATCAGGGAATAAACCAATACATCAATCAATACATGAATTGATGG
Organism: Eubalaena glacialis; assembly: GCF_028564815.1. Taxonomy (NCBI): domain Eukaryota; kingdom Metazoa; phylum Chordata; class Mammalia; order Artiodactyla; family Balaenidae; genus Eubalaena; species Eubalaena glacialis. The sequence goes on along the minus strand of NC_083719.1, from coordinate 183,466,724 downwards.
TTTCGGCACACACATGAAGATCCTACTTCTCCTCAGTCTCCCCCGCAGAGATACCACAGGGTGAGGGTTGCTGCAGGTGTTTATTGGGAAGTATAATTAAATTTGTGGACACTCAAGGGCCGGCCAACCAACTAATGCCCCAGGAGACAGCCAGGCTCGTTTAATTAGCAATTATGAGGCATTGATTCCTCATTAGCTCTGGCAACCCCTGTCTCCCTCCTCAGCCCCAGACAAACGAAACCTTTCTCTCTCCCGGGAGTACTGCCTCAGTGGGTCCATTAACAAGCAGAGAAAATATGATTACAAGACACCTAAATGCCAGAGGCGCCTCATGAATGAGGAGTGGAGAGAGAGTTCAATGTCTGGGTTAAGGCTAACTGTGAGAGACTTTCTGGTATATTTAGAATTGTTCTCTGGGAACGGGAGAGCTTTCAGATAGGAAAAGGCACCCAGATACTGCCCTTTAGGGACACCAATGAAAGAGGAGGTACTGCCCTGGTATTTCTATGAATATCTCTCCCTAGGTGTCTCACCATCACTCCAAATTAATAATGTCAAGGTGAATGCCCAATCCACCCAACCCCCAACTTGCCCCTTCCCTCCATGCCCCCATCATGCGGCAGGCTCTCCACATTCCAGAGACCCTCCCCCTCCCCCTCCCCCTCCCATATTCCCCAAGGCAAGTCATTCTCATCAAATCTGTCCTCTTCTCCAGTCCCCTACCTCCATCACTGCCTGGTCATCTCATAGTCTCTTCCCTCCTCCCCCAAAACACACACACATGGCCAATTCATTCACCACATACAGTGAGGGGTCTTTCTAGAACACAAATCTGATCAAGTCCCACCCTTGCCTTCAACCCTTCCAAGACTCCCACTGCCTGCAAGATGAAATTCAAATATCCTCACACAACTTGCATGATCTGGCCCCTCCCTGCTGAGCGTAATTGCCTATCATTTCCCCCACCAGCGACACTCAATAACTAGCTCACTCACGACCATCTCTTGCTTGAATTCTCCAATATTTAAAAAAATTTTTTGGCCATGTCACACGGCATGTGGGATCTTAGCTCCCTGACCAGGGACCGAACCCACAACCCCTGCATTGGAAGCACAGAGTCTTAACCACTGGACTGCCAGGGAAGTCCCCGAATTCTCCAATTTTATTTATTTATTTATTTATTTTAAATTTTATTTATTTATTATTTTTGGCTGTGTTGGGTCTTCATTGCTGCGTGCAGGCTTTCTCTAGTTGCAGCGAGTGGGGGCTACTCTTCTACTATTCACTGCGGTGGCCGGGCTTCTCTTGTTGCAGAGCACAGGCTCTAGAGCGCGTGGGCTTCAGTAGATGCGACATGTGGGCTCAGTAGTTGTGGCTCGTGGGCTCTAGAGCGCAGGCTCAGTAGTTGTGGTGCACGGGCTCAGTTGCTTCGCAGCATGCGGGATCTTCCCGGACCAGGTCTCGAACCCGTGTCCCCTGCATTGGCAGGTGGATTCTTAACCACTGCACCACCAGGGAAGTCCCTATTTTCTTCCCTTTGACTCAGCAGTTCTATGCCTAGATCTACACAGAAGGGAAAAGAATATCTATTTCCACAGAGCAAATTTTACAAAAACAGTCACAACAGCTTTGTTGGGAATAGCCAAAAACTAACTGGCAAATGAATAAACAAACTGGTATATCCACACTATGGGCAAGAAAAAAAAAGAAAGGAACAAACTGATGATACAAGCAGCAGCCTAGATGACTGAAGGTCATGCTGAACAAAAGAAGTTGGACACAAAAGGATACATACTGCATGATTCCATTTATATGGCATTTACGAACCGGCAGGGAATTCCCTGGGAATTCCCTGGCGGTCCTGTAGTTAGGACTCCGCACTTGCACTGCAGGGGGGCACGGGTTGGATCCCCGGCCAGGGAACTAAGATCTCGTAAGCCATACGGTGTGGCGAACAAACAAACAAACAAAAACTGGCAAAACTAATCTATGTTGATAGAAATCAGAATTTTGGGTGCCCCTGGGGGAGGGTAGGAATCAATTGGAAAGGGGCCCGTGGGAACTGTCTAGGGTTCTGAAAACATTATCCATCTTGATTAGGGTAGCGACTATATGGGTGTCTACAACTGTCAAAAATCATTGATTTGTACACTTAAGGTCTATGCATTTTACTATATGAAACATCCACCTCAACTCCTCTTTTTTTTTTGATTGTGCCAGGTGTTAGCTGTGGCTCCCAGGCTCCTTAGTTGTGGCAGGTGGGCTCCTTAGTTGTGGCACATGGGCTCCTTAGTTGTGGCATGTGAACTCTTAGTTGCAGCATGCATGTGGGATCTAGGTCCCTGACCAGGGATCAAACCCGGGCCCCCTGCATTGGCAGTGCGGAGTCTTAACCACTGCACCACCAGGGAAGTCCCCCCAACTCAACTTCTTTAAGTAAAAAAAATGTAATACATTTATTTTATATCACATAACTGAGTGTATGCAGTTCAGGGCTGGTATGGAGCTCCATGATGGCAGGACCTGGACTCATTCTATACTGTTGCTCTGCTATCCTTAGTGTGTCACATTCATCCCCATGGTGTGCTGCGCCATTTGTTAAAATACTGTCTATCTTTTACACTGCCAGATATGCTCAGATAAAAACTGGGGGTTCTAGTGCCATGAGAAAGAAGGGAAGAACAGTTTTTGAGGACAGCTGGCAATCTCTGCTACAGATATCTCAAACAGTTGTAAATCCATCCAATGTTGTTCACATTTTCCAAGCCAGTTTCCACCTGAGACCTCCTATAAGCCTGTATATCCAGGCTCATATTTCAAAATAGAGTTGTAAGCTCCTGAAGAGGGAAGGTGTACAAATGGGCAACATGGCAGAGCTAGTGGGTAGAGCTACCTAAAACACACCCATGTCCTGGCGGCTGCTTCAAGACCCTGGAGAGACATACAAGGGCAGAACAAATAAAACAGACAATCCAGCCCACAGTGGCAGCAACACAGTTCCAAAAGCTAAAAGCACTTGTGAGAAGACAGGGGATTTGAAATATGGAGTTATCCACTACAGGAATGAAATGCCTCAGAGGCTCATGGGGAGCGTATGAGACTGTGCCTTTGAGGCACTATATGGGTTGAAAGTTAAAATTAGCCAACTTTGTACTTTCCTGGTGGCACAGTGATTAAGAATCCGCCTGCCAACGCAGGGGACAGGGGTTCAATCCTGGTCCGGGAAGATCCCACATGCTGTGGAGCAACTAAGCTCATGAGCCACAACTACTGAACCTGCACTCTAGAGCCCGTGAGCCACAACTACTGAGCCCACACGCCACAACTACTGAAGCCTGCGTGCTCTTGAGCCTGCATGCCACAACTACTAAGCCTGCGTGCTGCAACTACTGAGCCCACACGCCACAACTACTGAAGCCTGCGTGCTGCAACTACTGAAGCCTGTGCACCTAGAGCCCGTGCTCCACAACAAGAGAAGCCACCGCAATGAGAAGCCCGCACACTGCAACGAAGAGTAGCCCCTGCTCCTTGTAACTAGAGAGAGCCCACACGCAGCAATGAAGACCCAATGTAGCCAAAAATAAATAAATTAAAAATAATAATAATAATAATTAGCCAACCTTGGTGCCTGTTTCTTGGCATTATAATAAGTCTTTGTAGGATGGTGAGGGCTGGAGACCCACATGCAATGTTTTGGGCACCAGGAAGGTGGGTGCTAAAATAATTTCTATTCTGTGATGGGCAGTGGGGCAGGGAGGTGAAGGATGCTGAGCAGGGACATTGGGCAAGTGCTTCTCCTCTCTCAGCCTCAGTTTCCCTGTCTGTAAAGTGGGGTGATTATGGCCTCTCTCTTCAGGCTGTTGTAAAGATCAAGAAGATAGTGTATGTACATGCATGGTACCACAGACAGTAAGTGCTCAGGAAAGGATGATGACAAAAGTATAAAGGTGGATAAATAATGGATTGATAGATAAATGAGAAGGAAGGAAGGAAGAAAGGAAGGGAGGGAGGGAGGGAAGATGGAAGGAAAGAAGGAAGGGAGGGAGGGACCCATTTCTGAGGCCCTGGACAGAGGCTGATCAGTTCCTCTTGAGAAACTGGCTAAATCCACACCTGGACCACTTCCCTTATCAGCTCTCATACTTAAGGGCCACCACACACCTGCTTTGATTGCCCCAGGGCCAGGAACCAGGCAACTAGGGATAGCCCCATGGTCTTGAAACCCAAGAAATTATTCAAATTAGCCAATCCCAGGAAGCCCGGGAAACCTAGCTAACCCCACTACAGCTCCAGCTTGCTGTTACCCTGTCCAGTGCAAGCCCTGTATCCTCTAGTTTGGAGCTCCAAGTAACATAAAGAGTTTTGTCTTTCTTCGATCTGAGTGTCACTGTGTGTATCACACCATCAAAAAAATCTTGAAATTTTATAAAGCAAATACGCGTAACATAAAATTTGTATTTCAACCATTTTAAAGGGACAATTCAGTGGCACTTAGTATATTCACAAAGGTCCAGAACCATCGCCACTACCTACTTCCAGAACATTCCATCACCCCAAAAGGAACCCCATTCCCATTAAGCAGTCACTCCCCATTTCCCTCTCCCCACAGCCCCCAGCAACCATCAGTCTGTTTTCTGTTTCTGTGGGTTTGTCTATTCTGGAATTTTCATATAAATGGCATCATACACCATGCATCCCATTGTGTGTTGTTTCTTTCACTGAACATAATGCTTTCAAGGTTCCTCCATGTTGTAGCCTATCAGTGCTTTGTTCCTTTTTCATGGCTGAATAATATTCCATTGCACAAATATACTACATTTTCTTTACCCAGACACTGTTTTGATAGCTTTAGCTACATTACCTGCTATAAGGTAGGTACCATCATTATACCTCATTTTATAGGAGAGAAAACTGGGGTCCAGAGAGGTCAAGCAAGTTGCTCAAGGTTGCACAGCTAGTGGGTGGCAGGGTCAGGAGATGAATTTGGGCACTCTGTGGCCAGGATATGCATGTTGAACCACTACCTTATACCCCTATCATAGTTTGGTACGCAGAGACAACATGGCAATTGTGACGTGTCCCTCTGTCATTTCCACAGGGGAGGATGCTAAAGTGCTGACAGGAGCAGAGACTTATGGTCACACAGCGCATTGTCTCCAGCCAGTGTTGGAAACAGATGGTGAGGGCAGAACTCAGATGCTTCATCATCCAGGGGCTGGTGTTCAAATGGTGGTCGCCTCCCACCAGGGAGCGTGGGGGTCTGCCAGAGACACCGTTGATTATATCCTGCACCTTAATGGGTCCTTCAAAAGAGAATGGCTTGGGTTTCCATGACAACAGGCAGGCAGCATCACAAGGAGATGGCTGAGTTTCCTCCCCCAACCCACATCTGGCTCTGGAATCTGTCCCCTTCCACCTCTGCCTTTCTGGATCCCGGGAACCCAGCCGGTGCCCAGCCCAGACCCAAGCGGACAGCCGTGTGGGTGTTCAGTGTTCACACCCCTGGGTACACTCAGAGCTCCCTCTCTTCGGCCCAGACCCAGCCCAGTGAGGGAGGGAGGGACAGACGGAAACAGCACACACCAGGCACACGTGCAAAGCAAAGCAGAAGGGACAGGGCATGGGGAGGAGGTGGTCCCAGGGGCCTCCACGTCACCCCAGGTTTCCCAGACATGTATCTAGCCAACCAAGGGGATGGAGTAAGCTCTGAGGTGGAAATGGTTAACAGGGCTCGACAAGGTGAGACTTATTAACTAACAGTGACCCGACAGGTTACACAGAATATGCTCCTCAGGGCAGAGAAGGGATATTTGACAGACGTCAGAGTAAAGGTTGCCAAGACTCCAACTTATTTCTTCAAATTGTCCAGGAAACATTATATATACATTGTATATATATTTTTTACTTTATATGTTATATGAATGTATAATATATTTATACATTATATATTATTTTATATATTATTATGTATAATATGTATACATAACATGTAACATAGTATTTATAACACATTATTATATTTTCTCATGTTATGTTATAAAATATTATGTATTACATAATATGAATATTATGGATAATATTATATTTATACACTTACAATATGTTACATGCAAAAATATATACTATATAGACAATAGTCTATATAATTAGACTATACAATACAATAGTGTATATACAGGGAGAGAGAAAGAGAGAGCATGATAAAGCAAATGTGATGAAATGCAAACAGTTGAGGAATCTGAGTAAAGAATATGCAAATACTTCACCACTTCTTGCAACTTTTCTATATGTTTGAAATTATACCAAAATAAAAAGTTACAAATAAGGCAAGGTTGGCTTAACATTTGAAAAACCAATCAAAGTAGGGACTTCCCTGGGTCCAGTGGTAAAGAATCCGCCTTGCAATGCAGGGGACGCAGGTTCGATCCCTGGTCAGTGAACTATGATCCCACACGCTGCGGGGCAACTAGGCCCACGCACCACAACTACTGAGCTCGCGAGCCTCAACTAGAGAGCCTGCAAGCTGCAAGCTACAGAGCCCATGTGCCCTGGAGCCTGTGCGCCACAACTAGAGAAGAGCCCACGCGCCAGAACGAAAGATCCCGCATGCCTCAATGAAGATCCCACATGCCGCAACTAAGACCCGATGCAGCCATAAAGATAAATAAATAATAAATAAATCTTTTTTTAAAAAAAAGAAAACTAATCAAAGTAATTCATTATATGAACAACTAAGTGAAAAACTACATTATCATCTCAATAAGTGAAGAAAAAGCATTTGACAAAATCCAACATCTATTCTTGATTTTTTTTAAGTCTCAGGAAACTAGTAATAGAGGGGAATTTTCTCAACCCAATAAAGGATACCTATGAAAACCTACGGTGAACAGTATTTTCTTTGGAAGGAAGAAGCAAAACTGCCTTTATTTGTGGATGACAGGATTGTGTGCTTTAAATATGTCTAGTTTCTTGTATGTGAATTTTACCTTAGTAAAACTGTTTAAAAAAAAAAATCACAGACACAGGAAAACACTGTGGTGATGTTTCCAAAAGTTAAACATAGAATTACCATATGAGCCCACAATTTCACTCCTAGCTCTATACCTAAAGAACTGAAACTAGGGACTCAAATTCTTATACACGAATATTTATTGCAGCACTAGTCACAATAGACAAAAGGTGGAAATGACCCAAGTGTCCATCAATGGATGATTGGATAAACACAATGCGGTCCATCTATATGGCAGAACATCACTCAGCCATGAAAAGGAGAGAAGCACTGACACTCGCTACAATGTGGATGAACTTTGAAAACATGATGCTCAATGAGAGAAGCCAGACACAAAAGGCCACATAGTGTGTGATTCCATTTACATGAAACGTCCAAAACAGGCAACTCCACAGAGACAGAGAGTGGATTTGTGGTTGTCAGGGCCTGGGGAAGGAGGGTGCGGAGTGACTGCTAATGGGGATGGGGTTGTCTTTGAGGCTGATGAAAATATTTTGAAACTAGATAAAGATGACAGTTGCAGAATACTGTGAATATACTAAATGCACGTAATACACTTTAATATGCCAGGGGGTGATCTTTACAGTTAAGACTTGTGCAACAACAAAAAAAAAGACACTTCACCATAGACAGCTAGGAAAGTAGTGCGAATGACGTCTGTTTATTACTCAGCAATGTCTTGTCTTGAGGGAAAAATTAAGAGGACTTTGTTGAAATGTCCTTTGGATAGATGTGTTTAACTCTGACTCTCTCATTCATTGTGTTACAAAAAGAACCAATTTTGTGATTAATTTGAGGGCTTTTAAGGAGAAGGGAGTGTCCCCTCATCTTTGGTGGAGAAATTACCTGAATTGCTGTCTTGTGGATGTGGGGTGATTCAATGAGGTACTGAATGCATAGCGCCTACCCTGCGGTCTTATCTTTGCAACCGTGTGTGTGTGTGTGTGTGTGTGTGTGTGTGTGTGTGTGACTTTAAAACATATCAACAGGGACTTCCTTGGTGGCGCAGTGGTTAAGACTCCCCAATGCAGGGAGCTCGGGTTCAATCCCTGGTCATGGAACTAGATCCCACATGCATGCCACAACTAAGAGTTCATATGCCACAACTAAAGAGCCAGCGAGCCACAACTAAGGAGCCCGCCTGCCGCAACTAAGACCCGGCGCAACCAAAACAAACAAACAAACAAACGCACAAAACATACCTACAAACTTATTGACATCCCTCCCACACCTAATTCCCTTCCATTGAGAGGGTGGTGTCTGCTTCTCTCCCCTTAGAGTGGGCAAGACTTAGCGACTTCCGTCCAGCAAAGAGAATGGGGAGGAAGTGACACTGAGTGACTTCCAAGGTTGTGTGGTTCCTGTATCTGCAAATACGGTCACATTGCGGGGTTAGGGCTTCAACGTAAGAATTTGGGGAGGACCCAATTCCATCCCCAGCAGTCACTAAGCTTGGGGTAGTTTGTTAAGCCAAAATGGACAACCAGAGTGATCTGGAACACTGCCTCATTCAAACACTCTACCTGAAAAACCCCTGTCCATGAATGAAGCCTCTCTCAACTTCCTCCTTCCTTCCCCAGCCAGGCACAATTTATGGGTCCCCTGGGCTCCCGCATCCCTGACTACACATCCTGACTTAAGTTCTCTCCCTCCACCAGATTCCTGGCTCCTGAGAACGCTGTGTGTCTTGCTCACTGCTGCATCCCAGCTTCCAGCACATGGCGCAGCGCGTAGTAAGTGCTTGGAATATAAATCAGCATGGCTGAATGAATGAAATGAAGACATATACCAGTACCTCAGGCTGTGCTAAACAAAATCAATCTATCTGTCCCTTCGGGGAGGGGAGACATATCCAGGCTATTTCTTAGAAACTCAACTATGGCATATTCCCCGATGAACAGGCAGTGCCCCAGAGAGGGAGCAGACAGTAAACAAACTCTCAGGGGAACTGTGTGATTTGCTCAGTAATTATAGACACACAAATTAAAGCCACAAGCTACATTTAACGCTGTTCTAGTTACTGCTGCTGCATCAATCTATTCCAAAATGTACAGGCTTAGAACAATCATTTTTGTATATCTCACGGATTTTTGTATGTCTCAGGTCAGGACTCTGGGCAGACTCAGCTTCTGTGGCCTGTGGGTGGGGTCAGGTGGATGGCTGGTCTGGAAGGTCCTAGGTGGCCTCAGTCACCTAGGTGACACCATGGAGGGGAGGGCTGGAAGGTGGAGCTCAGCTGGGACAGTGGACCAGAGGGTCTACACGTGCCTACAGCACGATGGTCTTTGGGTAGTTGACTTCTTTCATGGTGGCTGACTTCCCAGATGGGGCACCTCAAGAGAACCAGGGGGAGCTGGTGACCTTTTCTGTCCTAGCCTCAGAAATCCCAGCGTCACTTCTGCCTTACCGTAGAGATCGAAGCAGGCACGCACCCAGCTGCATTCAAGTGGAGCAGACACAGACCGTGCCTCTCAATGACAGAAGGGCCAGTGAACGTGGGGGCCATGTTTCAAAGGTGCCACAAACACCTACTAAACTAGCAAGGAAGGAGGAGGAGGAGGAACAGGAAGGAGAGAGGCCTCAGGAGAAACCAACCATCCAACACCTTGACCTTGGACTTCCAGCCTCTGTAATGTGATACAAGAAACACCTGCTGCTTAAACCACCCAGTAAGTCTTCGTCAGTTTGGGCTGCTATAACAAAATACCAGAGACCCAAGGGCTTACAAACAACAGAAATCTATTTTTCACAGTCCTGGAGGCTGCAAAGTCCAAAATCAGGGTGCCGGCACAGTCCAGTGAGGGCTCCCTTCCTGGTTCATAGGCAGCCGTCTTCTTGCTCTGTCCTCGTTGGGCAAAGGGGCAAGGGAGCTCTCTGGGGTCTCTTTATAAGGGTACTAATCCCACCAGGAAGGGCTCCACCCTCATGACCTCACCACCTCCCAGGGACCTCACCTCCTGATATCATCACCTTGGGGGCTAGGATTTCAGCAAATAAATTTGGGGGGGGGGCACAAAAATTCAGCCTGTAACACAGGCCTAACAAATGAATACACTGATTTGATTTCTTACCAGCCTTCCCCTACACCCCACCTTGAACCAGATTCCAGAGTTAAGGGGGTTTGCTCTATTTTTCTCCCAGTTCTACCCCAGCTCCTAAAACAGTGCCAGACACACTGGTAACCTCATGAAATATTTATGGGATGAATGAGGACGCCTACTCTCTGGCATTGCTATCTTGGGGGTCTGTCATATTATTTTCCCTATTTTCCTGAATGTTTAAAATATTTTCTCATTAAAAAGATTTTAAAGCGCCCTACGATGAAAAGCCCCCCAGCTGGGGTTGGGCATGGCCCTAGAGGTCCCCGTGGCCTCCTTGGTTCTTGGTGCGCCCGGAGCGCGCAGGTGGCTGGGCCGTGGCCCCGCATCGGCTGCCGCGTTTAGGCTGCTGCGCGGGAGGGGAAACGCCGCAGCTGCTGGCGCCCCGCGATGCGCACCTGGCGGGCGGCCCGGGATGTGCCAGCGCATGGGGGCCGGACGTTTGCAGCCTGCCGGGCCTGGAGCGGGGACAGGCATTGGGACAACAGGCTCCCTAGATGCAGAGGGGCTGGGGAGGGGGCCGCCGCCTGGGTGGACCGCAGTCACGGCCCAAGTAGCGGCCCCCACCGTGTCTCCTCGTGGCTGCCTCCCTGGAAGCCTGCGGGGCGTCAGAAATAAATCAGAATGAAGGAGAAGGTGGATGGTGCCCGGGCCACGGAACATTAGGCAGGGTGGAGCTGTGGTTAAAATGCGCTTCCTGGAGTGACCCCTTTATTCACACCCCCATATTTATTGAGTGCCTACTGTGTGCCGGGCGCTGCTAGAAACTGGGACACAGCGGTGAACATGACAGACCAAAATCCCTGCCTTGTCCGAGCTGACATGGTAAGCAAGCACACAGAGAATAAAGGTCATAAACACGTCAGTGATATAGGAAGTTAGGTTGCAAACTGATACGTGCTGTGGGAAAAAAATAGAGCAAGGTCGGGGGGCCTTGGGGGGGAGGGTTGCTGAGGATGCAGATACCCCATCAAGGATGGTTTCTAGCTACCTGATGGCATCACAGAGTGGGAAATTGGGAGGAGATGGGCAGGTCCACACCATCATATGGTATTTCCGCCATGTACCTTCATAGGCATAAGTTACCTCGAAAGCATAGATAACAGTAATACTTAGTGAATAATTAGGACGGGATGAGTATTTGCATATCACCTTTGTTTTTTTATGATCTGTTAAGTGTTAAATCTCTATAATTTAATGTTCAGTACTGGCTGGGCTTAATCTCTGGTTGTCAAAAATCTTGAAAATTTGGCCCTTGTAAGCCAGGGCACCCCGGCTTCAGCACAGCCTGGAGGGGAGAATTCTGAACAGGACTGAGGTCCTGATACGAAGTTGGGAGCCCGGACCAGTGAAATTAGAACTTGCTGTGAGCATGTGTCTTTACTCTGCCTGCAGCGGAGCACAGCTGGGGACACTCCATGACGTGGGGGGTCCCCAAATCTCCCCATTTCTATCCCCACATCCTGTTCTCAGTCTTTTCTTTGGAAGGTAGATGAGTGCAAGGGGAGCTCCTCCCACTTTCTGGATGCCCCTCCCAAATTCCTCTGCTATCTTGCCCTATCAATTATCCCCAACCTCATTCCCATTCCGGCCTTCTTCTCCCCAGCTCTCCCTCCTAAGATTGGGCCAGTTAGGACACATTCCCATTGTGTGTCAGAAAATCCACAACTATAGCGGTTTAAAGAGGATAGAAGCTACAGCAATGGATGAACCTTGAGGACATGATGGTCAGTGAAAGAAGCCAGACACAGAAGGTCATATACACTCTGCTCCCATTCACAGGAGGTCCCTAGAGGAGTCACATCCATAGAGACAGGAAGTAGATGGTGGGGACAGGGGCTGGGGGAGGGGATGGAGAGTCAGTGTTTCCTGGGGACAGAGTTTCAGTCTGGGAAGATGAGAAAGTTCTGGAGATGATGGTGGGGATGGTTGCCCAACAATGTGAATGTACTTAATGTCACGGAACCGTACACTTAATTTTATGTTATGTATCTTTTACCCCAATCTAGAAAAATAAAGAAAACACAAAAATTTAGCTACCAGCATGTGCACTAGAGTGGAGGTTTTAATAGCTGGGGGTTATCTACATAAATCGTGGCACAAGTCCACACCATGGAATACTATACAGCCATGAAAAATACTATCAGGGGAAAAAATGTGATTAGAATGTCAGCTCTGTCACGGTTGGGAATTTTGTCTTTCTTGTTCATGATCGTAGCTTTAGTATCCAGAGCAGTACCTGGCACCTAGTGGGCATGCAATAAATGTCTACTAACAGGAGACTGTCTACCTAAAACATGGTACCTGTTGAGTACCATGGGAGTACCATGGGAAATATTCAAGCTATACTGTCAAAAAGCAGGTAGTATAACAGCTGTATTTCCTTGATCCGCAAAATGATCACTTTTCCATGCTTTTGTGTTTCAGGAACCAGAAAAAAACTGAACTATATTTAACTAAAAGCCACACGTATGTTTAGCATGGTGTGGGTTTTTGTTTGTTCATTTGTTTTTTGTTTTTGCCCCTGAAAGAGCTGTTATTAATCGAAGGTGTTCTTTTCAACAGTCCGTGGCAGGTAAGAGTGGAAGAAATTCAGATTTGTGACCAGAAAGATGCAAAATGAAAGAAGTGCTTGTAGATCATTGACGGTTTTGTCTCTGGCTGGAGGACGCTAGGAAGGGTTTTCATGATTTTTCTTTCTCGTTTGTTTGTCTGCATTTCCTGATGAGAGTACGTAACATTTATGCAATCAGAAATAGTCAAAACTAAGTGCACTCAATGGCGTAAAGGATATAAGTTCATCAGGACCTACAGTGCTGTGGCTATGGGCACAAACAGCCTGGGTTCAAATCCTCAAAGCACCATTTATGAATCAAAGGACATTCCCAGTTGCCTTTGCCTCTGGTCGCCACATTCAGGCATGCTCCCCTGCTTCCAAAAGAAACTTGCCCCACCAAGCCTGTGGGAGGGGGTCTGTCCTCACCCCCTGCTCCTTGGAGCTCCCTCAATTCTCCCTCTTTTATATTCAACAATTCAGGAATTCCATTGACAAGCCCTGAATCTCAGGAAGTCATTTTGGAGTGTGTTACGGATGGAATGTTTGCACCTCCCCACCAAAAAAACCCTGATATGTTGAAGCACTAAGCCTCAACGGGATGGTATTTGGAGTTGGGGCCTTTGGGAGATGATCAGGTTTAGATGAGGTCATGAGGGTTCTGCCCTCAGGATGCGACTGATGCCCTTCTAAAGGGATGAAGGGAGCAAAGCTCTCTCTCTCTCTTTCCTTCTCTCTCCTCCACGTGAGGACGCAGTGAGAAGGCAGCTGTCTACAAGCCAGGAAGAGAGCCCTCATCACAACCTGATCATGCTGCCACCCTGATCTTGAACTTCCAGCCTCCAGCACTGTAAGAAATAAACGTTTGTTGTTTAAGCCACTGTGATGGTTAATTTTATGTGTCAACTTGACTGGGCTAAGAAATGCCCAGGTAGCAGGTAAAACATTATTTCTGGGTGTGTCTATGAGGGTGTTTCTGGAAGAGGTTAGCGTTTGATTCAGTAGATTAAGAAAAAGAAGATCGCCCCCACCAATGTGGGCGTCATCCAATCCACTGAAGGTCTGAATAAAACAAGAAGGTGGAGGAAGGGTGAATTCTCTTTTTTCTTGAGCTGGGACATCCATATTTCCTGCCCTCAGACATCAGAGCTCCTGGTTCTCAGGCCTTCAGACTTGGACTGAATGACACCACCAGCTTTGCTTGTTCTCCAGATTACACATGGCAGACCATAGAACTTCTCAGACTCCATAATCACATGAGTTAATTCCTAATATATATATATATATATATATATACACACACACACACATATATACATATAGATAGATAGATAGATATGGAACTGAGCAGAACCCTGCAGGGCCCTCCCCAAATACAAAGGCCCATTTATGTCCCCTGCCTCTTGTCTGTGAAAAGGCTGAAGTCTCCCAGGCCTCCCTGAGTCACAAAAGAGCGGGCTCAAGCAGTTAACGATTAGGACACTAGAGTCACAGACTCAGTGTCCGATGAAAGAATGGGATTATCATTATTGCTCATAATAATCTATATCTGTGTGGGCATTAGCATAATTATAGCTTGCTCTGCCCCTATATGTAAGTAGGAGACTAAAATTGTCAGCAAAGAGATGCTGCAGACCCATGTCGACATCTTCCACTCTGAAAACACAGCGTCCTATGTCAGCATGAAGAAGTTACGGAAGATGGACCTTTGCCCTTAATCCCACAGAAATGGAATGATGTCTGACAAGTGGGAATTTGTAAGCAGCTCTTTGGCCCCTTTCCTGTATGTCTGTTTCTGTTCCCCTTAAACCTTAATCATAAAAATGAGATCACTAGGTAACATTTACTCTAACTCCTGATTTTTGCTTTACTGAATGTACACAACGCCTTGCCTAACCTGTTGATTCCTTTCCTAGATTAAAAGGAGTAAGAATGAAGGATTAAAGAATGACTGACTAGGGCTTCCCTGGTGGCGCAGTGGTTAAGAATCCGCCTGCCAATGCTGGGGACACAGGTTTGAGCCCTGGTCCAGGAAGATCCCACATGCCGCGGAGCAACTAAGCCCGTGTGCCACAGCTACTGAGTCTGTGCTCTAGAGCCCACAAGCCACAGCTACCAAGCCTGCGTGCCACAACTACTGAAGCCCGCGCGCCTAGAGCCCGTGATCCACAACAAGAGAAGCCGCAGCAATGAGAAGCCCGCGCACCGCAACGAAGAGTAGCCCCCCGCTCGCCGCAACTAGAGAAAGCCCATGCGCAGCAGCGAAGACCCAACGTAGCCAAAAATAAACAAAATTTTAAAAATGAATAAAATCTATCTTAAAAAAAAAGAATGACTGACTCTCTAACCTCAGCTGCCCCATAGCAAATTTGCAGGTGGACCACGCGTGCAAGACAGCATCCAAAAGAAGATCAGGAGAAGTCAGCAGTCTGCACACAATGGAAAAAGGACAAAGAATCTGACCTCCTACCGTAATGATTAACTGAGATTTCCCCCTTTTTCCCTCTAAAAATTGTCATAGCTGAGCAGAATCTCTGGAGTTGGTCTCCAGACATGAGTCCACCTTCTCCCCAAACTGCTGGCTTTTCTGAATAAAGCATCTTTCCTTTCTACTGACACTTGCCACTAGAGTATTAGCTTCTGAGCGGCAAGCAGCTGAACCTGAGTTCAGTAACATATCTGTCTACCTATCTCCTATTGGGTTCTGTTTCTCTGGAGAATCCTGACTAATATAGCCACCCAGCCTGTGGTATTTGTTACAACACCCTGAACTGACTAAAACAGAGTATTTCTCTAAGATTCAGGAAGTAGAACGTCAATGGTGCCAGGGAGGGCACCCAGTAAGCGCCAGGTCAAGGAATCATCCAAGAAGACCTGAAGTCTCAGCTGAAACCTGAAGAAGGCCCAAGATGTAGCCAAGTGAAGAAGGTATGGAACAGCATTCCAAGCAGAGAGAACAGCACACACAAAAGTCGGGAGGTAGAGAACACCATGCATTTCTCAAACATTCCTGGACACAGCAACCTCCTTCATCTTTCCAGTAATCCTCAATAACCCTGGAGCAGGCAGCAGCAAATTGGAGGCAAGACAGTGTTGAGGGTAAGGGTCTGACTTTGGAGGTGGGGTTCAGGCTTCACGGGGGTGTCCACGTGTGCAGTCACCCAGGACCCCACGCTCAGAAGGGCCCCACGCTTGGTTTAATGCCCTGCTGTCCTTGTTGGGAAGTTCATCAGTTTTAGACAAGGGGGCTCTACATTTTCCTATTGCATCGGGCCCTGCAAATTACGTAGCCACTTCTGCCTGGGTTCAAATCCCGACCAGGCCATTTACTTGCCCTGTGCCCTTGAGCAAGTAACTGAGATTCTCAAAGCCCCCAACCCCAGAGGTTTACTCACAGTGATACTGGAGAAGTTCCCCAGCCAAATGACCAAGGGCTGGGCAAATTAATTTAGATTTTGTATTGAGGATGTTGAGGGTTGAAGGAAGGAAAACTAAATTTTTAATAGGGTATTAATGACTGAGCAAATAAACATATGAGTGTGTGAATGAATGAACGAATGAATGAGAAGTGAACGAGCGCCGGACACTGACCCTTAGGGCCACCTGTACTCCCTGCTCTCCTAACGTCGCCACCCCGCCCCACTTTCCTGCCTCTCCCGAGCGCCCCCTGCCGGTGAGCGGCTCGGCCTCGCGAAGCCCAAATCGGACCACTCGCCTGGCTTCGCCTTTGCTCTCGCTCCTGGTTGGCTCCGAGTCGCTCTCCCTGCCTTTTGCGGAACGTACTCCTTTGGCCTGCGTCTGCGTTTCCTGTCGGTTCCGGTACGGTGACAGCCACAGGAAGTACGTAGCCACACTTTCCCAGGTCCCACAAGCCATCGCGATAGCATTGCATGACGGGAGTGGTAGTCATCGAGGGGCGAGTTTCCGCCACAATTGGCTGTGATTGGAACTGCCATTCCCGCCATGCATCGTGATACCACTTCGCCGCCGCTGGCCCTCGATCTTCTGGGAGTTGTAGTTTTAATACCTTACCGTTCCTTTTCTGTTTCATGGAGTGTGCCGGCTTAGAGAACTACATTTCCCTGCACCCTTCCAGTCTCCAACGGAACCAGGTCGCGGCAGCCATTTTGTTCCGCCCCAGAAGCCCCTAAGATGGCGGCGGGGGAGACGGTGAAGGTTGCACCGGGTTCCTCCGGGCGCTAGTCCGCCGTCCCCCCCCGTCCCCCAGTACCCCGGCGGCCGGCCCATGGCCTGGCGGAGGCCCGGACCATGGACCTGCACACCGCCGTGTACAACGCCGCCCGCGACGGCAAGCTGCAGCTGCTTCAGAAGCTGCTCAGCGGGCGGAGCCGGGAGGAGCTGGAAGAGCTGACGGGCGAGGTGGCCAGCGGGGGGACGCCACTGCTCATCGCCGCCCGTTACGGCCACTTGGACGTGGTCGAGTACCTGGTGGACCGGTGCGGCGCGAGCGTGGAGGCGGGCGGCTCGGTGCACTTCGATGGCGAGACCATCGAGGGTGCTCCGCCGCTGTGGGCCGCCTCGGCCGCCGGCCACCTGGACGTGGTGCGGAGCCTGCTGCGCCGCGGGGCCTCGGTGAACCGCACCACGCGCACCAACTCGACGCCCCTGCGCGCCGCCTGCTTCGACGGGCACCTGGAGGTGGTGCGCTACTTGGTGGGCGAGCACCAGGCCGACCTGGAGGTGGCCAACCGGCACGGGCACACGTGCCTCATGATCTCCTGTTACAAGGGTCACCGCGAGATCGCCCGCTACCTGCTGGAGCAGGGCGCCCAGGTGAACCGGCGCAGCGCCAAAGGCAACACGGCCCTGCACGACTGCGCCGAGTCCGGCAGCCTGGAGATCCTGCAGCTGCTGCTCGGGTGCAACGCCCGCATGGAACGGGACGGCTACGGCATGACCCCGCTGCTGGCGGCCAGCGTGACGGGCCACACCAACATCGTGGAGTACCTCATCCAGGAGCAGCCCGCTGGGGAGGAGGCGAGGCCAGGGCTGGCCCGAGAAGGCCCCTCCTCCAGCCCGGCGTGCGCGCAGCCCCAGGGCGCCCGCTGCGGCAGCTCCTCCCCAGAGGAATCCCTGAGCGGGGAATCGTACGAGAGCTGCTGCCCCACCAGCCGGGAAGCCGCCGTGGAAGCCTTGGAGTTGCTGGGAGCCACCTACGTGGATAAGAAGCGAGATCTGCTCGGGGCCCTGAAACACTGGAGACGGGCCATGGAGCTTCGTCACCAGGGGGGCGCGTATCTGCCCAAACCCGAGCCCCCGCAGCTGGTCCTCGCCTATGACTATTCCAGGGAGGTGAACACCGCCGAGGAATTGGAGGCGCTCATCACCGACCCGGATGAGATGCGCATGCAGGCCCTGTTGATCCGAGAGCGCATCCTGGGTCCCTCCCACCCGGACACTTCCTACTATATTCGGTACCGGGGCGCGGTGTACGCCGACTCAGGCAACTTCGAGCGCTGCATCCGCTTGTGGAAGTACGCTCTAGACATGCAGCAGAACAACCTCGAGCCTCTGAGCCCCATGACCGCCAGCAGCTTCCTCTCCTTTGCCGAACTTTTCTCCTACGTGCTCCAGGACCGTTCGGCCAAGGGCAGCCTGGGCACGCCAGTCGGCTTTGCAGACCTCATGGGGGTGCTGTGCAAAGGAGTCCGGGAAGTGGAGCGGGCCCTGCAGCTGCCCAAGGAGCCCGGGGACTCGGCCCAGTTCACCAAGGCCCTGGCCATCATCCTCCACCTGCTCTACCTGCTGGAGAAAGTGGAGTGCACGCCTGACCAGGAGCACCTGAAGCACCAGAAGGTCTACCGGCTGCTCAAGTGCGCCCCCCGCGGCAAGAACGGCTTCACCCCTCTGCACATGGCCGTGGACGCGGAGACCACGAACGTGGGCCGCTACCCGGTGGGCAGGTTCCCCTCCCTCCAGGTGGTCAAGGTGCTGCTCGACTGCGGGGCCGACCCAGACAGCCGGGACTTTGACAACAACACCCCGCTGCACATCGCGGCGCAGAACAACTGCCCGGGGATCATGAACGCCCTGATCGAGGCGGGGGCCCACATGGACGCCAC
The DNA here is from genome assembly GCF_028564815.1 of Eubalaena glacialis. NCBI lineage: Eukaryota > Metazoa > Chordata > Mammalia > Artiodactyla > Balaenidae > Eubalaena > Eubalaena glacialis. The sequence continues at coordinate 183,447,980 of NC_083719.1, read as the reverse complement.
CAACGCCTTCAAGAAGACGGCCTACGAGCTGCTGGACGAGAAGCTGCTAGCCAAGAGCACCATTCAGCCTTTCAACTACGTGACCCTGCAGTGCCTTGCGGCCCGCGCCCTGGACAAGAACAAGATCCCCTACAAGGGCTTCATCCCCGAGGAGCTGGAGGCTTTCATCGAGCTGCACTGACAGGGCGCAGAGGAGAACCCGGGAGGGGCGGGGCCCGCACCTGTCCCCGCCCCCGCAGGGGAGCACTTCCGGTGGCTGGAATGGGGGAAGGGCTCTCCCGCCTCCACGGCCCCCTCCCCTCCGCAGGGAGAGGGGAAAGGAGTCAGCGAGCTGTCGGTGCTAGAAGCCTTCAGGATCACGCGCTAGGAGAACGGACTTTCTCGAGGAGCCCGCGCGCGCGCCCATCCTCAACAGGGAGAAGACGCTCAACCAACCTCCCGCACGTCCTGTCTGCCTGGGTTTCTGAGGGTCTTAGGGTCTGCCTTCTGACCCGGAGGCAGAGGGATTGAAGCCCTCGCCATCCCCCCCTGCTAGAAACGCAAGAAGAGACGGAGAGTCGGGTCCGGCCTCTGCCCCTTACGTGGCCGGATAGACCCAGCCGGCCAGTGCAGTGTTAGGACTGGGGGTCCCCGGGCGGGGGGAGTAGGAGACTTGCCCCCTACAGCACGTTTGCACCCGCTCCCTCCGCCCTGCTGTGGGCCGGGCGCTCTGCCTGGGCGGCCTGCCGTTTGCGTAGCTTTTGTGGTTTGGTGTTCCGTTTACGTACCAAGCGGGCAGGTTACAGCTGTGCCTCAGCAGTCCTGAGGTTTTGCTGCCATATACTTTTTTTTTTTTTTTTTTAAGATTTTGGTTTGTCGGGCTCGCTAAATTCACTTGACGCAGCGAGGGTTTTGTCGTGCCCGAGACGGCCACGCCACGGCCGGCAAGAGTGAGCTTCGTTGGGTGAAGAGTTGACGGAGGGAGGGGCCATCCCGGCCTATCAGTCCCCAAAACGAGGGTGCCGGTACCTTTCTGAACACTTCACTCGTTTGCCTTTTACTTGGGCCGCCCGACTTCCCGTTCACACTAGAAGGAGAAGTAATTTTCCAAACGAGGAGCCGGCCAAACACTGAAGGAGCCGGGCTTGCCGGCCGCTTCCCACCCAGCAAGAGCTAGCGTGGTTGGTTTGGGCTTTGGTTTTCACGATTTCCAAGTTAAAACTGCAGGTCACTTCTGCCTCACAAATCACACTGGAGGGCACAGGTGTGTGGCGAGCAAGCCAAGTGGCTGTAGCCATTTTTTAGCTGCTTGGGGAACTGGATCCAGGTGACCCTGAGACAACGCCAAGTACACTGTTAACCCACTAAGTCAGCTAGGTGAGACGGTGGATGTCGGGAATGGGTTGCCAACTAAGGTGGTACAAAGTCTTGGTCTCCCATCCTTCGGGGGGTCCAGCGCTCCTGCCAGAGAACCCGCCCCAGCGAGATTCCCTCGGGGGCATCCTCTATCCGCCCCGCCGCCAGCAGGAGAGTGATCTTGGCATGCTGGGAGGGCAGAAGGGGACGGGAGCAACCGCCCGCCGGCTCAGGAGAGCGGTCGTTGCCACCCCGCGCCTCTCCCGCAGCCTTGTCGAGGGGCAGCTGCACGGAAGCCTCCAGAAGCCACATCGGGTCCCTGGATGTCCCGCCCCACTGAGGGACCTAGGTCTCGTTTGGATTTGCAGTGTTAGTTAGGACATTCTTTCTTTACAAGGAAAGACCAGGTTTCGCCTTCCGTCAAGGCGGGAAATGCTGTCACTGTCCCTCCCAAAGGCCGGAATAAAGAAACGAGGCAGTGTCCATTGCGAGTCTCTTGCTGATGTTGTTAAAAGGATGACATGGGGAGAGGGCCGCCTGGCAGTCCCGCACGGGCCAGATGGGGGAGAAGGCAGGGAGAGGGTGCCACCAGGTGTAGAAGGTCCATGTAAAGGCTAATGGCTCCCACCCGAGTTTCGGTTTGTGTCCTGGGGCTTTGTGTCAGAGTGCATTAGGAAGATGTATTACTGCAGGAAAAAAACAAAAAACAAAACCACTGACTTAGTCAAAAGCCCTGCTTTTCAGGAGGGTTGCCACAGAAAAGAGGATGGCTTGACCCTCAGGAAAGGCGAGGAAGGGCTCAGGAAACAGGAAGGCCCCTAGCTCAGCCCTGCTTCGCGGAGACCCCCGATGGAGCCCATGGACCCTCTGGCCCAGGAGGTCTGTGCGTGAACTTGATGTGCCCCTACCCCTCCCTTTGTCCTGCCGTCTCGCTGGTTAAATTGTTTTTCTCCCACATCCACAGTGTCAACCCTCCCCAACAGCAGTGCCCTGGTGGTGGGTCATTGAGTATTTCCTGAGGGCCCGCTGTGTGCCAGGCAGGGTTTGAGCCCCCTTGGAGGCAGGGGGGAGGATTGAGCCAGCTATACCTGAGGCCAGTCATCTCCCCCGCCTCCTCACCTCCTGGGACAGTGGGGAGACTATGCTGTGGTCTCTCCAACTCCTGGTTTCACTGGGGCCCAACCAAACTTACCAGCTAACACCCACTCAGCTACGGTGTGAATATATGGTTGTCGCCCTGAAAGAGTGGATTTTGAGTCAGCAGATGCTCTCAGGAAACATGTACACCGGCAGCATTTATTGAGCCCTGACTGGATGGCAGGCACCATTCTGTGTGCTTGGGTGGGCTGCCCACAGCAGCCCTGGAAAATAAGTACCATTATTCCTATCTTTCAAATGGGGGAAACTGAGGCTATTAAGAGATTGTATTCGTCGGGAGTCGCCAAAGAGGGAAACCGATCTGGGCCAAACGCTTTCTTTAAAAGCTCACACCTGAGAATTGTGACTTTCGCCTGAGACTCTCCAGAGAAAGCCATCTTAAAGCTCAGGCAGGTTTCCGGTGAGGGTTGATGCAGCAGCTCAGAATTTAGGAATGATCTGCTTCCTCCTGGGTCCCGACGTGGCAGCCAGCAGAATGGCATACGCCAGCCAAAGTCCTGATGTTCACTGGGATTGGACCAATCGTAGTAGCCCAGGAATGTGTTGTGCTGGCTGACTCAACCTGGGTCAGTGATTACCTGCAAGTTACCAGTGACAAGACAAGCTCAGAGAGGCCAGTTGCCTGCCCAAGGCCACACAGCCAGGGTGGTGACCCACCTTGCTGATAGATGAGCAGACCAGGGCTCAGAGGGAGTGGGGTTTGCCCAGGCTCACCGGGGTCAAGGCTGAGGCCCAAGATTGAGGGTGTCAAAGTGTGCAGCCCACCCCACGAGTGGGAGCCACTGCCCCTACTCACTGTCACTCCCCACCCCACTTCCTGCCTCTGAAGAACTGAATTCAGGGTCTGAAGTTCTTTCTACTCATTGGCTTGTCTACTTGGTTAATGCCTTTCTCAGACCTTCTGGAGCCCCGGGAGGGTCTGTGTTGGTCCCCACTGAGTGACCCATGTGGTGAGTGAATGAACGAATGCCTCTTGCCTCTGGGGCTTCCAGTCTCCCTCTAACAACTTGGGAGCAGCCCCGATGGCTTTGCCACACACGGAGCCTGTCACCCCCATGGGATTCCAGGACTGTCATCTGAGCAGTGTTTACAGGGAGCAGAGCGTCCTGGCCCGAGGTTAAAGATAGCACTGCTCAGGGGCTCACATCACAGGCCCGAAAGGTGAGATGACCAGCCCCTGGGAAGGTGGCACTTGGCTGGCACTGCAGGGCACTAACTCTGTGTCCCTGGAGAAAGGGTGAGGGTGTGGATTCCTTCAGGAAATTCAGTCAGGACTGGACAAAGGGTGATTCCACCCAGTGGTTGCCACAACATGTGTTAGGCAAGACCCAGACCAGATGCAGGCAGCACCACCCCTCCTGCAAGGCGGGGGAGAAGTGCTCCCTCCCCTGACCCCAGCAACTGTGTTTCTAGTAGGTTGCAAAAGAGACAGTGACCCTCAACACCAGACGGGACATTTGAAATCCCCCAGTGCAACCCTCTCCCCCTGACCTGAGTCCTGATGTCTTCTATTAAAAGCCCATCAAGGAAAGGTCTCCATCGGATGTCACCTCCTCCGTGAAGCCCTCCCAGATCATCATTAAAAACTCAGGCCCAGACAGCCTCCACCACATCCTCCTGTGTACTTCCTTCTTAATCCTTAAAATCTTAACACCTGTCATCATCTTCTTTTTTAAAAAAAAAAAATTCTATTTTATTTTATTTATTTCTTGACCGCGGCACGCGGGATCTTAGTTCCCCGACCAGGGATCGACCCTGCACGCCCTGTATTGGAAGCGTGAAGTCTTAACCACTGGACTGCCGATGAAGTCCTCATCATATTTTTCTTTGTTTCCTTCCTTGTTTTTTCATGATGTCCCTTCCTTAGAATGTCAACTACTCAAGCTCATTCCATACTGTGTCCCCAGCACCTAGAAGAGGGCCTGATTCACAGTAGTTCATTAAGCATTTGTTGAATGAATAAATGAACTCATGTGACTTGTTCCAAGAAGAGCAAGGAACCCTGTGTGGCTGGATCAGAGTGAGTGAGGGGAGAGCAGGAGGAGCTGGTGGACACAGGCAGATGGTGCAGGGCCTTTGGGCCCTAAAGAGCAATTTGGGTTTTACCCTCAGGGCTATGGGCAGCAATGGCAGAGTTTCACACCAAGGAGAGACATGGCCTGATTTAAGCCTTGAGATCACTGGCTACAGCTGGAGGCACGGATTAGAGAGAGGCCGTGGGATGGAGAGAAGTGAACAGATTTCAGATCCACTTTGGAGTAAGGCTGGCAAGACTTGATGAATTGGTTTGGGGAAGGAGAGAAGTCTAAGATGACTCCTAGGTTTTTTGGCCGGAGCCAGTAAGTAGATGGATGGTGGGGCTGTTTAACAGGCTGTGGAGAAATGGAGCAGAGTTCCTGACTCGGGGTGACTCTAAGGCCTAGTGGGAGCCCTACTGTAGCTGCCTCATTCACCACTGTATAGCTGGTACTTAGGAAAATGCCTGGCACGTAGTAGGAGCTCAATAAGTATGTGTTGACTAATAGAAGGCTTTCAGTCCCGGGGAAGGTAGGCCTTTGAGTTGCTGAAGTAGCTTAACATTGACTTCTAAAGAGCCTTAAACTCAGCCACCACTCAGGGCAGGCAGGTAACACAGGTGAGTGAGCTGGCAGGTAGGCAGCTGTGACCCAGCTTCAGTCGAAGAAGTCACAAACAAAACTAGAAAGTACTTTGAATGGAGCATACAACACAACATATGAAAAATGTGTGCAGTGCAGCTAAAGCAGTGCTTAGATGACAATGTGTAGCTTTAAATGCTTGCACTAGAAGACAAGAAAAACAAAATCTGCAAACTATGGCCCATGGGCCAAATCCAGCCACACTCCTGTGCTTACACCTTCCCTGTGGCTGCTTTCATGCTGCAATGGCAGAATTGCATTGCAACAGAGACCATCTGGCCCCCAAAGCCTAAAATATTTACTGTTTAGCCCTTTACAGCAAAAGCATGCTAATGCCTGATCTAAAGTTTCACCTTAGGAAGCTAGAAAAATCAGCACAAATTAAACCCAAAGAATGAAGAGTGGAAATCAATAAAATAGAAATGGGCAAACAATAGAGAAAAACCAATGAAACCAAAAGCTGGTTCTTTAAAAAGTTTAACAGAATTGAATGAAACACATGTGCTGGTGGAGATGAGGTGGGGCTCCAGATTCTGCCCCGGGGTCACCACCTTGCAGTCAATCCTCTGATTTAGTCCAGTTTCCTCACTCAGAATGAACATGCTCATTGGACAGTGTGGCGTGGTGCTTTAGGACACAGGCCACATGACCTTGGGAATGTCACTTCCCCTCTCTGAGCCTCAGTTTCCTCTCTGTAAAATGGTGTTGACGGTAGCAGCTTCCTACCAGCATTGTATGAAGAATTAAATGAGTTTACCTATGAAAACATCCTGGCACACAGTAAATGTTCAGTGTAGCTGTCATAATTATAGGCACCTACTGCCTGCACACTCATTTATACATATAATACACAGATAAGCCTTTTTAAAAATATTTATTTATTTATTATTTATTTATTTTGGCTGTACCGGGTCTTAGTCGCGGCATGCAGGGTCCTTACCTGCGGCATGCGGGATCTAGTTCCCCAACCAGGGATTGAACCCCGGCCCCCTGCATTGGGAGTGCAGAGTCTTACCCACTGGACCACCAGGGAAGTCCCATACACAGATGAACTTTAAAAAAATTGAAGTAGTTATGTATTTATTTGAATGTGTCTTGAGGAACAAAGCGTCGCTAGGCCCCCTGCTCCCAACATGTGAGTTCACAGATGTTAATCCTGAAAATGACCCAAATTTAAAAATAAAGACGAGTTTGTATTTTTTACAATCTTTTTCTGAGATAAAATTGATCATTTTAAAGTGTACAATTAGTGGCTTTAGTATAATCTCAAGGTTTTGCAACCATCACCAGTATCTAATTCCAGGGTGGGTGGTGGGGAAGAGCTATTTTTTAAACCTGTTTAAAGAAAAATATTAAAGGACTCAAGGAGGGACTTCCCTGGTGGTCCAGTGGGTAAGACTCTGTGCTCCCAATGCAAGGGGCCCGGGTTTGATCCCTGGTCAGGGAACTAGATCCTGCATGCCGCAACTAAGAGCTGGTGCAGCCAAAATAAATAAATACATACATAAATATTTTAAAAATAAAAAAAGGACTCAATGAATAGGAAAGAAATTAAGTAAACAAGAGGGCAGATGGCCAGCAAAGATGCTGAGGACAGTTAGACAGGTAAGCAAAGTTTGGGAATCCTCAGGAGGCTGCCAGAGAGCATGATGGCCCCAAATGACAGAAGGGGACTCTAAGACCCAGCAAGGGGTGAGAATGGGCATAGCATCTGGTGAGGGGTCTGAGGGACCCCGGGGAGCCTCAGGGAAAATAAGAGATTGGGCCAGGCCCCTCTGAGAGGTCAGGCAGTTCCTTTTCTTGGGAAGAGAACAATTTTTTTAAAAACTTCCTTTGGAAATTGGAAACCCTGGGCGCCTCCCAGGGCTATAAAAAGGCGGTGTCCACTGACCAGGTTAAAAATAAAGATCCCCACCCAGGGGCATTTGGGGTTGGGAGGAGACACTGTGTAGGCCAGGCAGGGGTAGGACTTGCTGTGTGACCTAAGGCAGGTGTCTGCCCTCTCTGGGCTCTGGTTCCCAACAGCATTCGACTGAAGGATTTCCAAACACCCAGTTAATGGGCATATTTTTACGGCTGCGGTTGTTGTTATTTACGGAGGTTGTAATCAGGGAGAGCGGCCTTTGGCATGGCCTGGAACTTGGCACTCTCTGGGGGTCCTGCCCCTCTGGGCTCTCTTAGGAGGAAGGCCGTCGCCAGCCCGGGGTGGGGTAAGGAGGAGAGGCAGGAACTGTTGTCCGACGGCGCCCCCTGGTGGCACCAAATGCTCATCGCAGTATCTTCTGGGTCCCCACGAATAAAGGAAGCATCCTGTTCTGCGGGAGGTGGGGGGACAGGTCTTGCACGAGGGTGGGATCACACTGGCTCCTCCCAACCCTTGGTCTGTGCCTCCCCTCTCCCCACCTGGAGTACCCTTTTCCCCTGGAGTGATGCCTTCCAGGAAGCCTCCCACAGCCGCTCTCCCCTCCCCCTACCATCCCCCATCACACCCCGGACCACCTCGGTTGTAACAGCCTAGTCTAATGTCTCCCCAACGGATCTGTGAGCCCCAAGAGGGTAGGAACAGGGTCTGCTTTAATCAACAGTGTCCCCTGATTTGAAACCGTCCCTGGCATACAGTAGGTGCCAATACACACTGTTCAGTAAATGAATGAATGGATGGCAGAATGAATGAATGGAACCATTCACCCACAGGCAAGAAGGGAACATGGATCAAGAGGTTGTTTTGCACAGCAAAGGAAACCATAAACAAAACGAAAAGACGACCTACCTACGGACTGCAAGAAAATATTTGCAAACCATGCGACTGACAAGGGCTTAATTTCCAAAATATACAAACAGCTCATACAACTCAATAACAAAAAAACAAAGAGCCCAAGTGAAAAATGGGCAGAAGACCTAAATAAACATTTCTCCAAAGAAGACATACAGATGGCCAATAGGCCCATGAAAAGATGCTCAACGTCACTAATTATTAGAGAAATGCAAATCAAAACTACGAGGTATCACCCCACACTGGTCAGAATGGCCATCATTAAAAAGTCTACAAATAACAAATGCTGGAGAGGGTGTGGAGAAAAGGGAACCCTCCTACACTGTTGGTGGGAATATAAATTGATGCAGCTACTGTAGACGAGTGTATGGAGGTTCCTTAAAAAAACTAAAAACAGGGCTTCCGTGGTGGCGCAGTGGTTAAGAATCCGCCTGCCAATGCATGGGACACGGGTTCAAGCCTTGGTCCAGGAAGATCCCACATGCCGCGGAGCAACTAAGCCTGTGCACCACAACTACTGAGCCTGCACTCTAGAGCCCGCGAGCCACAACTACTGAGCCCATGTGCCACAACTAAGGAAGCCTGCACACCTAGAGCCCGTGCTCTGCAACAAGAGAAGCCAGTGCAATGAGAAGCTCTCACACCGCAACGAAGAGTAGCCCCTGCTCGCCGCAACTAGAGAAAGCCCACACACAGCAATTAAGACCCAACGCAGCCAAAAATAAATAAATAAATAAATGTTAAAAAACTAAAAACAGAACTACCATATGATCCTGCAATCCCACTCCTGGGCATATATACGGAGAAAACTCTAATTCAAAAAGATACATGCACCCCAATGCTCATAGCAGCACTATTTACAATTGTCAAGACATGGAAGCAACCTGAGTATCCATCAACAGATGTATGGATAAAGAAGATGTCATATATAAATAAATAAATAATAAATAAATATATGTACACACACAATGGAATATTACTCAGCCATAAAAAAAGAATGAAATAGTGCCATTTGCAGCAACATGGTTGGACCTAGAGATTGTCATACTGAGTGAAGTAAGTCAAACAGAGAAAGACAAATATCATATGATACCGCTTATATGTGGAATCTAAAAAAAATGATACAAATGAACTTATTTACAAAACAGAAACAGACTCACAGACATAGAAAACAAATTTATGATTACCAAAGGGGAAAGGGAGTGGGGGAGGGATAAATTAGGAGTTCGGGATTAGCAGATACAAACTACTATTTATAAAATAGATAAACAACAAGGACCTACTGTATAGCACAGGGAACTAGATTCAATATTCTGTAATAAACCATAATGGAAAAGAATGTGAAAAATATATATACATACGTATATATAACTGAATCACTTTGCTGTACACCAGAAAATAACACACTGTAAACCAACTATACTCCAATAAAAATAAATAAATAATTTTAAAAAGAGGTTGTTTTAAAGATAAAAACAGACTTAAGCGATAATTCAGATTCAGGCAGACCTCAGAGATACAGTGGGTTCAGGTCCAGTCCATAGCAATAAAGTGAATATCGGAATAAAGCGAGTCACATGAATTTTGGGGTTTCCCAGTGCATATAAATTATGTTTACGCTACACTGTAGTCTAAGTGTGCCATAGCATTATGTCTTTTAAAAATGTACGTACCGGGTTTCCTTGGTGGCGCGGTGGTTGAGAATCTGCCTGCCAATGCAGGGGACACGGGTTCGAGCCCTGGTCTGGGAAGATCCCACATGCCGCGGAGCAACTAGGCCCGTGAGCCACAATTACTGAGCCTGCGCGTCTGGAGCCTGTGCTCCGCAACAAGAGAGGCCGCGATGGTGAGAGGCCCGCGCACCGCGATGAAGAGTGGCCCCCACTTGCCACAACTAGAGAAAGCCCTCGCACAGAAACGAAGACCCAACACAGCCATAAATAAGTAAATAAAAATTTTTTTAAAAATGTACGTACCTTCATTTAAAAATACTTTCTTGCTGAAAAATGCTAATCATCATCTGCGCCTTCAGCGAGTCGTAATCTTTTTGCTGGTGGAGGGTCTGGCCCCTATGGCTGCTGACTGATCAGGGTGACGGTTGCTGAAGGCTGGGGTGGCTGCTGTGATTTCTTAAAATAAGACAACAGTAAAATAATTAATTAGTTAATTAATTTGAAAAAAGACAACAGTGAACTTTGCTGCATCAATTGACTCTTCCTTTTATGAACGATTTCTCTGTAGCGTGCTGTGCTATTTGACAGCATTTTACCCGCAGCAGAACTTCTTTCAAAACTGAAAACAATCCTCTCAAACCCTGCCGCTGCTTTATCAACTAAGTTTCTGTCATATCCTAAATCCTTTGTTGTCATTTCAACAGTCATCACAGTGTCTACACCAGGGGTAGCTTCCATCTCCAGAAACCACTCTCTTTGCTCATCCACGAGAAGCAATTCCTCACCTGTGAAAGTTTTATCCTGAGATTTCAGCAATTCAGTCCCATCTTCAGGCTCCACTTCCAATTCTAGTTCTCTTGCTATTTCCACAGCATCTGCAGTGACTTCCTCCACTGAAGTTTTGAACCCCTCAAAGTCATCCATGAGGGTTGGCATCAACTTCTCCCAAATTCCTGTTCATGTTGATACTCTAACCTCTTCCCATGAATCACGAATGGTCTTCATGGCATCTAGAATGGTCAATCCTTTCCAGAAGGTTTTCAGTTGATTTTGCCCAGATCCATCAGAGGAATCACCGTCCATGGCAGCTGTAGCCTTGCGAAATGTACTTCTTTTTTTTTTTTTTTTCCTTTTGTTTTGGCTGCACCGCCCGTCTTGTGGGATCTTAGTTTCCTGACCAGGGATCAAACCCGCGGGCAATGAAAGTGCGGCGTCCTAACCGCAGGACTGCAGGGAATTCCCAAAAATGAATTTCTTAAAGAATAAAACATGAAAGTCTTAATGACTCCTTGCTCCATGGGCTGCAGCACGGATGTTGTTTTGTTACCGAATCCAAGCTTGTGCTGCTTGCTGCACGAAAGGCGAATAAATCAAGAGATGAGGTGTTGGGGAAGGGAATAGCGACTTTACTCGGAAAGCCAGCAGACGGAGAAGATGGTTGACTAGTGTCCCAAAGAACCACCTTCCCCGAGTTAGAATTCTGGGTTCTTTTATACTAGAAGGGGCGGGGGTAAAGTTCTGGTTCTGGGTTGTGTTAATTTCTACCTGCCTGCAGCCGCTCACAGGTGGGCCTGGTCAGGAGGTTTCCTGTGAGCTGAACTAAGGTGTTTTAGCTTAACGCTCATGGGAGACCGGGTTCCCAGAGATGGGCCATTATGTATAATTTAAGCTTACAGGCAACATCCCTTTAGTGATTAACTTGTAATAGAATACAAAGTTTCTTCCCTATATTGTGTTAGCAAGCATGAAAACAACATGAATCTCATTGTCCATCACCGTCAGAGCTCTTGGGTGACCAGGTGCATTGTCAATGAGCAGTAATATTTTGAAAGGAACCCTTTTCTATGAGCCGTAGTGTAACCAAAAGTGGGGTCCGGCTGCTTGCAGCTCAAAAGCCAATAAAGAGGCAAGTTTGGTGGAAAGGAAAGTTTGCTTTATTTCGGATACTGGCAACCACGGTGCGGGGGGCGACTGTCCAAAGGCCAACTCGCCCCCCACGGACAATCAGTGGGCAAGAGCTTTATAGATGGAGGGAGGGTGCTACATGCAGAAACAGCACAGGCAGCTCTGACAGTCATCTTGAAATCGATCATGCGGTGGTCTGATCAGCGTCATCTTGATTGTTTTAAGTACAGTTAATCTTCAGTTCCAGGGTCGTTTTTTCCCCATTTCCTTAAGGCCAGTTCTTGGAATTGTGGCAGCTTATGTCATGGCCACAGTCTGGTCATCATGTAGTTAACTTCTTCCACCTGGTGGAGGTTTCAGTATCTACAAGACAGCTCACAGGATAGGGCTCAGAATATTATCTATAGCCCTCGAGAAGGAACTAGAAGTCCTTAACTATGCTTAATGACTATTATTAGTTAGTCTTGTTGGACTGTTTTCCTTTGTTTCTGCATTTTCTCACTTCTCTGAATAAGCTTATTCTTTGGCTAAAGTTTTTCCACAGACAAAGGCAGGCTGAGGACATGGCGGGGAGTGGCGGGGAGTGGCGGGGAGGGACCACAGGGGCTTAAAACAGTGGGCTTAAAATACTCAGTAAACCGTGTTGTCAACAGATGTCCTGTCATCCAGGCTTTGTTGTTCCATTTACAGAGCACAGGTAGAGTAGATTGAGCATAATTCTGAAGGGCCCTAGGATCTGGGGAATGGTAAATGAGCATTGGCTTCAACTGAAAGTCACCAGCTGCATTAGCCCCTAACAAGAGAGCCAGCCTGACCTTTGGAATTTGGAAGCCAGGCATTGACTTCTCCTCTCTGGCTATGAAAGTCCTAGATGGCATCTTCTTCCAATAATAGAAGGCTGTTTTATCTACACTGAACATCTGCTTAGTGTAGCCACCTTCCTGAATGGTCTTAACTAGATCTTCTGGAGAACTTGCAGCAGCTTCTACACGAGCACTTGCTGCTTCCCCTTGCACTTTGATGTCATGGCAACAGCTTCTTTCCTTAAACCTCATGAACCCACCTCGGCTGGCCTCACACTTTTTTCTGCAGCTTCCTCACCTCTCTCAGCTTTCATAGAATCGAAGAGAGTTAGGGCTTTGCTCTGGATGAGGCTTTGGCTTAAGGGAATGTTCTGGCTGGTTTGATCTTCTATCCAGACCACGAAAACTTCTACCCTATCAGCAGGGAGGCTCTTTCCCTCTGTTATCATTCATGTGTTCACTGTAGTAGCACTTTTAATTTCCTTCAAGAACTTTTCCTTTACATTCACAGCTTGGCTAATTATTTGTAGCAAGAGGCCCAGCTGTTGGCCTGTCTCAGCTTTTGACGTGCCTTCCTCACTAAGATTAATCATTTCTAGCTCTTTTTAAAATTTTATTTATTTATTTATTTTGGGTCTTCATTGCTGCATGCGGGCTTTCTCTAGCTGCGGCGAGCGGGGGCTACTCTTCACTGCGGTGCGCGGGCCCTAGGCACGTGGGCTTCAGTAGTTGTGGTTCACGAGCTCAGTAGTTGTGGTGCACAGGCTTAGTTGCTCCGTGGCATGTGGGATCTTCCTGGACCAGGGATCGAACCCATGTCCCCTGCATTGGCAGGCAAATTCTTAACCACTGCATCACCAGGGAAGTCCCTCATTTCTAGCTTTTGATTTAAAGAGACGTGTGATTCTTCCTTTCACTGGAATACCTAGAGGCCATTGTAGGGTTACTAACTGATCTAATTTCAGTATGGTTGTGTCTCAGGGGATAAGGAGGCCCAAGGAGAGGGGGAGAGATGGGGGAACACCCAGTGGGTGGGGCAGTCAGAACACACCACATTTATCAATTAAGTTCACCATCTGCCCCAAACAATTACAATAGTAATTGGTGCCCCAAAACAATTACAATAGTAATGTCAAAGATCACTGATCACAGATCATCATAACAAATATACTCACAATGACAATGTTTGAAATTTTGCAAGGATTACCAAAATGTGACACAGAGATACGAAGGCAGCAAATGCTGTTGGAAAAATGGCGCCGATAGACTTGCTTGACGCAGAGTTGCCACAGACCTTCAATTTGGAAAAAACGCAGTATCTGCAGAGGGCAATAAAGTGAAACACAATACAACAAGGTATGCCTGTTCATTTATTGAGCGCCTACTGTGTGCCAGTCCCAAGATCCAGCAGTGAAGTCAGACAAAATTCGTGTCCTCGCGAAGAAGGCCAATAACAAAGTGTGCAATGAATAAGTGACTTATATTTGTCCAAAAGTGCTAAGTGTTATGAAAAAATAGAGCAGGACTTCCCTGGTGGCACAGTGGATAAGACTCCGCGGTCCCAATGCAGGGAGCCTGGGTTCGACCCCTGGTCAGGGAACTAGATCCCACATGCATGCCACAACTAAGAGTTTGCATGCTGCAACTAAGGAGCCCACCTGACACAACAAAGGAACCCGCGTGCCGCAACTAAGACCCAGAGCAACCAACCAATGAAACAAATAAATGAATCTTAAAAAAAAAAAAAATAGAGCAGAGTCAGGGGGATTGGTGGGTGCTACTGTAAATGAATTTTAAATGGGGGGCTCAAAGAAGCCTCCATTGAGAGAATGACATTTGAGCAAAGATCTGGAGGAAGTGAGAGAGGGAGCTATGGAGGAGTCTGGAGGAAAGACACCATGCAGCGGGCACGGCACGTGCAAAGGCCCTGAGGCAGAACCATGCCTGGAGTGTTGGAAGAACAGCGAGGAGGCCCGTGTGTCTGGAGCAGAGTGAGCAAGGGGAAGAGAGGGAGGAGGGGAGGGCAGGGAGGGGACGGGACCGGTAGTGCAGGGCCTTGTGGGCCACAGGGATGACTTGGGCTTTTACCGCAAAAGAGGTGGGAGCCCTGGAGGGCCGTGGGCAGAGGAGGGGGCGGAGCCTGACTCAGGTGCTCACGGGCGCTCTCTGGTGGCTGCTGCAGGTAGGACAGACTGTGGGGACGAGGATGGGAGTCCAGGGACCAGGGTGCAGCTGACCGCGCTCGTCCAGGTGGGGGCAGAGGAGGGGAGAGAAGTGGGTGGATTCTGCATAGTTTTTTGAAAGCAGAAGCAGGAGGACTGGCTGACAGGTCAGTCTAGGGTGACTCCCATGTTCTCGCTGAGCAACTGCCAGGACGGAGCTTCCGTCAGCAAAGATGAGACGTGGGAGGAGCAGGTTAGCGAGGATGGTCAGACACCACGTGGCGGTGTTGAGTGTGAGACCCCCGTGAACCCCCCAAGTGGAGACATAGAGGGGCAGCTGCACCCTGAGTCTGGAGCTCAGAGGAGGTCCGAGCTGGAGACAGGGCTGAGGGCATAGACGAGGCCGCCAGGGAGGGGAGGGGAGGGGTGGGGTGGGGGAGGGGAGGGGAGGGGTGGGGTGGGGGAGGGGAGGGGAGGGGTGGGGTGGGGGAGGGGAGGGGAGGGGTGGGGTGGGGGAGGGGAGGGGAGGGGTGGGGTGGGGGAGGGGAGGGGAGGGAAGGGGAGGGGTGGGGTGGGGGAGGGGAGAAGCCCGAGGGGGTTCAGGAGAGGTGGGTGGGTGGGTAAGTGGGTGGGAGGGAGAGCGGGGAGGGGGGCAGGAGGAGTATGGGGCCCGGGGACCATGTGAGAATGCAGTTCTTAGAAGGAGGCCGACTGGCCCGGTCAGGCGCCTCCGAGAGGGGGAGGAGGACAGAGAAGTGACCGCTGGACTTAACAACTCAAAGGTACCCATGACCTTGACCAGGGCAGTTTCTGCAGCCTTAGGAGGAAAGAGGGCTGATACTGGAGCAAACACTGCAGGAAAAATCCCACCCTGGCCCTTCTCAGGGGTGACCCTACCTTCCAGAAGGCCCTTTATTAGCATGGGCAGAGGAGTGGGGCATGGAGGTGGGTGTTGGCTGCAGAGCCTGCAGAAACCTCCTCCTTCTGGCTCCACTGGACTTTCAGTTTCCCGAGGCCCTGCCTGGCCGGGGTCTGGGTGAGGGTAACCTTGAGCTCCAGTGTCACAACGACCTCTGGCAAAGGCCCAGCACAAGCACCAGGCCCTGGCAGGAAGCAAATGCTTCTAGAAGAAAGAGAATAAACAGACGCTTACTGCCTCATCGCGGGCCATCTGCAAACCTCCACACCAGCACCCTGGCAAACAACTCTGCCCAGATGTGTGTTTGTTGATTGATAATCTCACTGACCCGAGAGCCTGGGCACACCGGGTATATATGGTGCAACCAGAAAATAAAAATAAAAGTAGGATTTCTCATAGTTTTGTTCTGCTTTGCAGTGGATTGCCTAACTGACCCCTAGGCACCCCTCTGCTCTAGCAATGAAGGTTCCAAGGGTGTTTCTCATACTGGTTATGAAGGGGCTCTCTGGAGGTGGAATACTATGCAGCCATGAAAAAGAATGACACACAGAGTGGTGACCAGTGCTCCTGATAATGGGGGTGGCCTAGGAATGCAAGTTTATGTTCTGCTGAATAAAAGAAGCCAGATGCCAAAGGCCACATAGTGTGTGATCCCATTTATATGAAACATCCAGAATAGGCAAATCCACAGAGACAGAAAGCAGATTTGTGATTGCCAGGGGCTGAGGAGGGGAATGCCCAGTGACTGCTAATGGGGACTTGGCTTCTTTTTGGAGTGATGAGAATGTTCTGGAATTACATAGTGGTGATGATTACACAATATAGTGAAATATACTAAAAACCACTGAAGTGTACACTTAAAAAATAACATAATTCTCATAACCAAAAAAAATTCATGTTATATTTTTCATTAGAATCTCTGTTCCTTACAGGCTGTGTGACCTTGGCCAGATTACTTAACCTCTCTGAGCCTGTTTCCTCATCTGTAAAATGGGAATAATGAAATCCACCTCTTAAGGGTATTGTAAGGATGTGGTAAGGATTACACTAAAGCTCTTAGAGCAATCCTTGGCCCATAGTAAGTTTTCTCAAAGTGTTTGTGCTTGTTATTATTATTATCTTATATAAAGTAAGTCAGAGCAGAGGAGAGGATTGGAGAAGTGCAATTTAAAACGGATTTTAGGGAATTCCTTGGTGGTCTAGTGGTAGGAACTCTGTGCTCCCATTGCCAAGGGCCCGGGTTCCATCCTTGTTCAGGGAATTAAGATCCCACGTGCCATGCAGCGTGGCCAAGAAAAACAAGTCACACATCTAAAATATATAAAGAAAAAAGGGGAAACTTTTCAAAACATTTTCCCCTATTTTTCTTTAAGGCTGTTTGGCCAAGAGGGGGCATGGGACTTCTCCAGGAAATACCCCAGGCCCACGGGGCCATGTGGGGTAGGCTGGCCTCCGAGGTGGTGGCTGCCACCAGGGGGCGCTGGGGCAGCAGGAATTGTGGCCGTGTGTGAAGCCCTTACCTACGTGGTCTCCCCTCCAGGCCTTTGCCCATGCTGTGCCCACCCCCAGGGACACTTTTCCCCACCAATGGCTCATTCCGACTTAGGCCTCGGGTGTCAGCTTACTTCCTCCTTCCAGAAGATTCTCTTAATTACCCCCAGGCTGGTCAAGTGTCCACTTTGGGCCTCCACAGCCCCCTACACTTCATCACAGGCCTGATCTCCCCGTAACTCTGTCTCTGGCATTGGACAGTGAGCCCTGAGAGGACAGAATGGGGGTGTCTCAGGTCACCTGAGAGGGTGACTACTCAGTCATCCCTGTGCCCAAGGGCCTGCACACAGTAGAAGCTCAATAAATGTTGGTTGGCTAAATGGATGGAGGAATCCATGTCCTCTCCACTCACTGCTCAGTGAGTTCCATGGGGACAGGGACCAGGTCTCTGTCCAGGGCACCCAGCATGGTCTGCACACAGTAGGTGCTCACTAATTATTTGTCAGAAGGATTCACTTTACTGAACAGTTATTGTGTGCCACATCCTGTGCTGGGTTCTGAAAATACTGCAGTGACCAAGACACATGGGCCCCCAGCTCTCTCAGGGTGGGCAGGGTGTAGTGGAGAAGCCACAAATTAACAAGTAACAAAATGAACGGGAATATTTCAAAGAATTTTAAAAATCTAGGGACTTCCCTGGCAGTCCAGTGGTTAAGACTCTGCACTTCCAGTGCAGGGGGCACCAGTTCGATCCCTGGTTGGGGAACTAAGATCCCACATGCTGTGCAGCACAGCCAAAAAATAAAATAAAATAAAAATAAAAATAAAAAATGGAGGTCATAAATTAACAGGCTGCAGAGTCTCCGTATGGGCTAGAATCCAGTAGAGAGATGCCTGGCTCCTTCTCCTGCCCCAGAAGGCTACTTATAAGCTGTGTGACCTTGGATAAATGATGTCACCCCTCCTGGCCTCAGTTTCCTCATCTGTAAATTGGGAACATTGTGTCTAGCTCCTGGGGCTCTTGAGAGGATTAAGTGTGTTCATCCAGCATGTAAAGCCCTCAGCCCAGGGCTTTCAAAATGATCATCCTTTAAATATACGGGGTTGGGGACTTCTCTGGTGGCACAGTGGTTAAGAAAGAATACGCCTGCCAATGCAGGGGACATGAGTTCGAACCCTGGTCCAGGAAGTTCCCACATGCTGCGGAGCAGCTAAGCCCGTGTGCCACAACTACTGAGCCTGTGCTCTAGAGCCCACGAGCCACAACTACTGAACACCTAGAGCCTATGCTCTGCAACAAGAGAAGCCACCACAATGAGAAGCCTGTGCACTGCAACGAAGAGTAGCCCCCGCTCGCCGCAACTAGAGAAAGCCCACGCGCAGCAACGAAGACCCAATGCAGCCAAAAATTAAAAATAAATAAATAAATAAATTTATAAAAATAAATAAATATACTGGGTTGACACAGGGACGTGTAGGTACTGGAGTTCCAGACTGGAGGTCACTATGTCCATGGTACAGGTGAGAAAGATGAGGCCCAGAAAAGGGCTGTGACTTGCCACTCACAACATCTCAGGGATGAAATAGGGGCGCACATTCTGAATGGGCCCACTTCTCTCTCCTCTGCTTCCACCCGGTCCAGCCCCCATCCTCACTGGCCTGGACCAGTCCCCTCTGGGCCCCCAGCTTCCACCCTTGCTCCCCAGTCTGCCCTCCCCGCCTCAGCCAGAGGGCACCCATGAACACCTGAATCAGGCCCCACCCCTCCTCTGCCCACAGTCCTCCAGGGTTCCACCTCCTTGGGGGTAAAAGCCCAAGTCCTCCCTGAGACCCACAAGGTCCTGCACGAACTGCTCCATCCCCTCCCGGCCCTCACCTCCCTCTCTCCTCCTGTCTCACTCTGCCCATCCTTGCTGCTGTTCATGCAACAATGCAGGCAGGGTCCTGCCCCAGGGCCTTTGCACTGCCTGTTTCCTCTGCCCAGAAGATCTAACCCTTCCTTCCCAAGCTCTTCCTCCAGGTCTTGGCTCTAATGCCACCTCCTCAGAGAGGCCCTCCTGGCCACCTGGGCCAAAGTTCTTCCTCCTGAGGCACCCCCATCACTGTGCATGCCCAGTTTATTTCTTCTGAAGTCTCCTCAGTTTCTGAAATTATCTTGCTTCCTCATTTGATGATTCATTCACCGCTCCCGTCCCTCCGCCTCTACCTGCGATTGAAAAGAGAGCAGGGGACGGTTCACATCTGTCTTCACCCCCACTGCACCCCAGTGTCTGGGACAATCCTGGCACACAGTAGGAGCTCAATAAATATTGGTCAACTGCAAAAATGGCCTGTTAACTGCAGCTGACTCTAGCCTTAGTGATCTGAAACCGTCTGTTTGGGAATTCCCTGGTGGTCCAATGGTTGAGACTGCCGTGGCCCAGGCTCGTTCCCTGGTCGGGGAAATAAGATCCTGCAAGCCACGCCAGAGTGGCCAAAAAGAAAAGAAAAGAAAAGAAACTGTCTGTTTCCACAACCCCACCCGGAGAATCCAATCTCCCCAAGTTTCATGTCATGGCAGGGAAGCCGGAAGCAGACCTTCGACAAAATCTGAGTCAGTGACTAAAATAGTAAGTGGTGCGTGACAGTCTGGGTGACTCACACCAGGCCCGCCCTTTGGGGTGGCTGGTGGAGGAGGAAAGGACATGCTAAGTCAGTGTTCAAATCACGCTGTTGGGCGAGAGGAGGCCTGCAGCTTCCCGGCTCACCTGGCCCACATACGCCCTTCTTGGGCTGGCCTTCATTCCCTCCCTTGGAAATCCGACTACTTCATTGCAATCTCCCCACTTCTGATCTGTGTGACTTTGGGGACCAGAATTCACCTCTCTCTGCCTCGGTTTTCCCCATCTGTAAAATGGGGACCAGCAACAGAAGCTTCTACCGTGGGGGGGGTCATTTTTGAGGATTAAAATACGTTTAGATGGGACTTCCCTGGTGGTCCAGTGGTTAAGACTGCGCTTCCACTGCAGGAGGCGCGGGTTCGATTCCCTGGTCGGGGAGATCCCTGGTCAGGGAGATTCCGCATACCGTGCAGTGAGTCCAAAAATTAAAAAAAAAAAAAAAAAAGGTTTAGATTTAAAGCCTCCAAGACGGATAAACGGTGAGTGCTCAACAAATATTAATTCTATTCTTATTCTCAAAAGGTCTGAGACCCTGAAAAAGATTAATCCCCTTCATATCGGGCACAAAGTTAATGAGCACTTACACTGTCCCTGGTATTTCACTGTTATCGCACACGATCTGCTGATGACCTTGGAACAATGACCTCATAAACCCATTTCTCAGATAAGAAAGCAGAGGCTCAGAGAGGTGAAGGCATTTGCTGAAGATTACACAGTGTGATCAGAGCCCAGCCTTGGTGGGAGCATCAAGGCAGACCCCCGCTTCCCCCAAAAAGGGCTGCAACAGAAACAGCTAAATGTACTCACAATGTCTTTTCTCTCCACCTTCTCTGGCATTAGAACCAACACTTTTGGCAAAGCACGTGACCCATCAGAAGACTACATTTCCCAGCTTCCCTTGCAGCCGGAGATGGGCCATGTGACTACATCCTGACCAATGAAATGACAGCAAACATGCACAACTTTTGGCTCCCGTCCCTTTTATGGCAATAGCAGCCACGTTTTTATCCTGACAAACGGCCAGGCAGAGGTCTCCCAGAGGACAATGGCGCTGTCAAAGCATTCAATAAATATTTATTACAATTAAAACACCATACCCATACCTCCAACCCATTCCCCACCACCACGGTCCAGAGAGAGGGAGGGATTGACTGAGAATTTGTAAACACATCCAATTCAGGGCCAGAAAGTCATGTGGTCAATTTTCCCGGCAGTGTCCTGAAAGTAGCAAACGACCCCATGTTCCACTGACCCCTGGAGACGGGGAATCAAGGCCGAGGTCATCAAGTCCAGTCACTTGGTCATTCCGTTTCTGGCGTCTTGTCCTCGGGCGCCTGCGTCCCTCTCTGGTTCCACATGTGGTTGTTGAGTCCCAGTTGTACCATCTGCGCATGGTGTATGATGAGGGGCTGCAGCCCCTGAGGGTGCACGGGTGAAGTCTGTGGGAAGTCCGGGGGCTGCGGGAAGGCCTGGGGCTGCAGGAAAGCCCCCGGGGGCTGCGGGAAGGCCGGTGGGGGCATGCCCGCCAGCCAAGGAGGCAGGGGCGGCGGCTGATGGCCCGGCCGCGTGGGAAAGGGTGGTGGTGGGGCTCCCAGGGTCCCCGGTCCCCCAAAGGGCACCTGAGGCACAGAAGGCAGCTGAGTCTCAAATGGCATGCAGCTCCCGAAAGCTACCTGGAGCTTCTCCATCTGCATCTGGTAGGACAGGTAGTTATGGAGGTAAGCCGAGTGCGCGGCACTCCACGCCGCTGCCTGCTGCCGCTCACCCTCCAGATGTTTGCTCTGCTCCTGCAGGGCCCGGATATCCTGTTCCTTCCTCCACTTGGCCTTGCGGGCCCGCAGCTTCTGGGACTTGAAGGTGTTGGCCACCCTCTTGGCGAAGATCGGGGAGTGCTCGTCCAGCCACACCAGGGCGGTGAGCAGGCTGGTCGTGCTGGGGCTGAGCTGGGTCAGGGAACTCTCCAGGGGCAGGAAGGGGATCACGCAATCCTGCCACCCGTGCCGCGTGAGGCTGCTCATCAGAGACTGGTTCGCCTGGTGCTGGCTCAGCCGGCAGTCGAAGTTGGAGGTGAGCAACAGGATGATGAAGGCCGAGTGGTCTAAGGCGTCCTGCAGGCAGTGCAGCTCGCCGCGCCCTGGCACCTGGAAATCTTCGCAGAACGTGGCGCCGTCGCGCACGCCCAGGGCCTCCAGCCTCTCGCGCACGCGCAGCGCGATGTGCTCGTCAGCGCCAGCGTGCAGCACCACAAAGTTATAGAATTTCTGCTCTGGCGACTCCAGCTCAGGAGGAGGGGGCCCCGGCTTCGAGACGGTAGGGTGAGCCTTAGGAGGGGTCGATGGAGACGAAAAGGGAGGGGACGTTTTGGGGGCCGATGGAGTCGGTGGACGTGGCTGAGCCGCCGGGTAAGTGGTGTCTTCCTCTGAAAGTTGGATTGGCGACTGATCCGCGACAGGGCAGGCGTTTCTGGAAGGCGAGGGGAGAGATGTGGGAGCTGCTGGCACATCCGTGCACTCCACCGGGTGGTGAGTGCTGGTTTTCGGAGCTTCCGGGGGGTCGTGCAGGCTGGCGGGGCATGCATCTGCGGCCACCTCGGGAAGCCTGGGGGCTGGGCTGTTTGGCCGCGCCGGGGGCCTGGCAGCCTCCACTGACGGGGGCCAGCTCATCTCCTCGGGCTCCTGGCAGCCCATAGGGGCAGGCTCGGGCACTGGGCTGGGCCGGGGCTTGTCACACAGCTTGCTGGGCCCGTGGGGGCTGTGGTGACTGCTGAGGAGGGCCATGGTGGGCGACTGGCTAATTTCCAAGTTGCTGGCCAGGGAGGCCGGGCTGCCGGTGGATCTCAGGGAATGCCCTCTGCTCCAGTCCGAAAGGTCCTCGATGGGCCGCGGATCGCTGCGGGTCCCGGAGGGTGATGCCGAGGACGGCAGGAGGCACCCCAGATCGGAGTGGAGAGTTTGGATGCCCTCCAGGTCCCTAAGGACGTCCCATCCGCACCGGTCTCGTGCCTCTTCCTGGAGCTCCCCCAGCTGGGGGTCGTCCCTGGACCTGAAAGCACGGACGGCTGCGCGGTAGGCCTCCTCCCGCATTGGCGCTGGACACAGCCTCTCCTCGGCAAGAAGGTGGTACACCCTGGCAACGGCCCGGGACACGTCTGGGGGCTCCTCTGGGGCCTCAGTGCTGTCCACACCAGCCCACTGGCGGGCCACCAGCTTCGCCACAGCGTCCGCCTTCAGCGCCTCCAGGGAGATCCTGGCCTCGGTCTCCTGGCCCAGCTTTAGGAGCACCATGGCATGCAGGAGGTCCGCCCCCCGGCAGCCTGGCCGCAGGGTCTTCAGTTTGTGCTTAAGATACAAGAGCTTATCCTGGCCCGCCGCGCCTAGAATGTCAAAGGCGCCAGAAAGGGACGGGCCTGTGCTGGCCATGGGCGCAAGTGGGTGTGGCCTCCGGCGGCGTGAGAAACACTGGGTGATGGAGTCATGTTCCACACGCCGCCCCCCTGCGCTGCAGGCCCGGTGTCCCTACCTGCTCACGGGTACTAGGTCCCCTGGGGGCTGCAGAGCAGACCTGTGAAGCAGAAAGATATGGTTATCACCAAAAAGGGAGCTCTGGGAGGCGGCCCAGACAACCCCCCACCCCATGCCTTCAAAACCCACCAGACCTATCACCAGACCTTGACCTTGGGCAAGACTTCTTACCTCCCCCACCTTCCCTCTCCTCCTCTGCAAGAGGACAGATGTGCCTGGTGTCACCCAGCGGGTAGCTGCTACTATTTTCCCCATTCACAGAGGAAGAATGTGAGCCAGAGAAGTGAAGTCATTTGCCCCAAGTCACACAGCCAGTGATAGATCTGGGATTTGTTTGTTTGTTTGTTTGTTTTGTCCAAAAGGCATGCGGGATCTTAGTTCCCCAACCAGGGATCAAACCTGCACCCCCTGCAGTGGAAGCATAGAGTCCTAACCACTGGACCACCAGGGAATTCCCAGAGCTGGGATTTGAGCCCAAGCTGTCTGGCTCTAGACGCTGAGGCTATGTGCGTAACCACAAGACTATACTGCCTATTAGGATGATAATAAGCCCACTTATGGGATTGTTTCAGGGAGCTGAGTTGCGTTAACGTATGGAAAGCTCTGAGCCCAATGACTGGAAGTCACTCAGGAAGGGTCAGCCTCCTAGATGGCCCCCTGTGACCCCACATCCTGGTATTCAAGCCTTGGGTGGTCCTTCCAATGTTGTCCCAGAGTTCTGTGAGATCGATAGAATATGGCAGAAATGTCACTACAAACCTGTGACATTAGGTTATAAAAGACACTGGCTTCCTTCTTAGTCACTCTCTCTGTCACTCTGTCGGGGGTAAACCATGATGTGAGTGGCCCTCTGGAAAGGCCCACAAGGGGAGGAACTGAGGCTTCCCACCTTCAGCCACATGGGGGCGCCAATCTCAGACTCCAGCCCCAGTTAAGCCTTCAGATGAGGCAGCCCCGGCAGACAGCCTAACTGCAGCCTCATCAGAGACCTAGAGCCAGAACCACCCAGCTCATCTGCCACCAGATTCCTGATGTTCAGAAACTATATGAGATAATAAATGTTTGTTGTTTTGAAGCCACGAAGTTCTGGGGTAATTTGTTCCGCAGCAATAGCTAACTGATACAGGTCGCATTATTACTATGATGAGTTAACCATGACCAAGGGCCAGATCTATGCCTAACACTGCTGCTAAGCCCTTTGGAGGCTCTTTCCTCTTCTCTCCATTTCTTGAAAAATGCCAAGCTGGTTCCCACTTCAGAATCTTTGCATGCACTGTTCCCTCTGCTGGGAGCACCTTACCCTAGACCTTTGCCTGGGTGACCTGAAGCTCATCCTTAGCCCCCAGGTACAATGGTGCAACCTCAGGGAGCCCTCCATGCTCACCCCGGTTCTCTATCCCAGTCTGTCTCTCCATGTCCCCCCACAACAGAATTGGCCACTGGGTGACCTTTTCCTGTGTGTTAAACTTTCCACATCTGTCTGCCTCCCAGTCACCGGGGGCATCAAAGGGTGAGGGTTTGTGGAACCACACAGCAGGTACCTAACAAATACTTGTTGAATGAATGAATCAATGTATGAATAGGGCCAGCAATATTTCCTTCCAATACTGTCGATAAGAAAACAGGCACAGGGCTTCTCTGGTAGCACAGTGGTTAAGAATCCACCTGCCAATGCAGGGGACACAGGTTTGAGCCCTGGTCTGGGAAGATCCCACATGCCGCAGAGCAACTAAGCCCGTGCGCCACAACTACTGAGCCTGACCTCTAGAGCCCACGAGCCACAACTACTGAGCCGCGTGCCACAATTACTGAAGCCCGCGCGCCTAGAGCCCGTGCTCCGCAACAAGAGAAGCCGCCACAATGAGAAGCCTGCGCACCACAATGAAGAGTAGCCCCCACTCGCCACAACTAGAGAAAGCCCGCGTGCAGCAACAAAGACCCAACACAGCCAAAAATAAATAAATTAAATAAATAAAATTTTTAAAAAATGCTTAAAAAAAAAAAAAAGAAAACAGGAACAAGGATGTCCACTCTCGCCATTTTTATTCAACATAGTTTTGGAAGTCCTAGCCACAGCAATCAGAGAAGAAAAAGAAATAAAAGGAATCCAAATTGGAAAAGAAGAAGTAAAACTGTCACTGTTTGCAGCTGACATGATACTATACATAGAAAATCCTAAAGATGCTACCAGAAAACTACTAGAGCTCATCAATGAATTCAGTAAAGTTGCAGGATATGAAATTAATACACAGAAATGTTTCATTCCTATACACTAACAACGAAATATCAGAAAGAGAAATTAAGGAAACAATCCCTTTTACAATCGCATCAAAAAAATAAAATACCTAGGAATAAATCTACCTAACGAGACAAAAGACCTGTACTCAGAAAACTATAAGATACTGATGAAAGAAATCAAAGATGACACAAACAGATGGAGAGATATACACCATGTTCTTGGACTGGAAGAATCAATATTATCAAAATGACTATACTACTCAAAGCAGTCTACAGATTCAATGCAATCTCTGTCAAATTACCAATGGCATTTTTCACAGAATTAGAACAAAAAATTTTACAATTTGTATAGACACAAAAGACCCCAAATAGCCAAAGCAATCTTGAGGAAGGAAAATGGAGCTGGAGGAATCAGGCTCCCTGACTTCAGACTATACTACAAAGCTACAATCATCAAAACAGCATGGTACTAGCACAAAAACTGAAATAGATATCAATGGAACAGGATAGAAAGCCCAGAGATAAACCCATGCACCTATGGTCAACTAATCTATGACAAAGGAGGTGAGACTATACAATGGAGAAAAGACAGTCTCTTCAATAAGTGGTGCTGGGAAAACTGGACAGCTACATGTAAAAGAATGAAATTAGGGGACTTCCCTGGTGGTGCAGTGGTTAAGGATCCGCCTGCCAATGCAGGGGACATGGGTTCGAGCCCTGGTCTGGGAAGATCCCACATGCCGTGAAGCAGCTAAGCCCGTGTGCCAAAACTATGGAGCCTGAGCTCTAGAGAGCCCATGAGCCACAACTACTGAGCCTGCGTGCCACAACTACTGAAGCCCACATGCCTGGAGCCCATGCTCCACAACAAGAGAAGCCACTGCAATGAGAAGCCCGCCCACTGCAATGAAGAGTAGCCCCCGCTCACCGCAACTAGAGAAAGCCCACGCACAGCAACGAAGATTCAACCCAGCCAAAAATAACTAAGTTAAAACAAACAAACAAAAAAACCCAATCCCTTAAAAAAATAAAATAACATAAACTCAAAATGGATTAAAGACCTAAATGTAAGGCCGCACACTATAAAACTCTTAGAGGAAAACACAGGCAGAACACTCTTTGACATAAATCGCAGCAAGATCTTTTTTGATCCACTTCCTAGAGTCATGAAAATAAAAACAAAAATAAACAAATGGGACCTAACTAAACTCAAAAGCTTTTGCACAGCAAAGGAAACCATAAACAAAACGAAAAGACAACCCACAGAATGGGAGAAAATATTTGCAAACGAAGCAACCCACAAGGGATTAATCTCCAAAATATACAAACAGCTCATGCAGCTCAATAACAAAAAAAACCAAACAATCCAATCCAAAAAATGGGCGGAAGATCTAAATAGACATTTCTCCAAAGAAAACATACAGATGGCCAAAAAGCACATGAAAAGATGCTCAACATCACTAATTACTAGAGAAATGCAAATCAAAACTACAATGAAGTATCACCTCACACCAGTCAGAATGGCCATCATCAAAAAATCTACAAACAATAAATGCTGGAGAAGGTGTGGAGAAGAAGGGAACCCTCCTACACTGTTGGTGGGAATGTAAATTGGTACAGCCACTATGGAGAACAGTATGGACGTTCTTTAAAAACTAAAAAGAGAGCTACCATATGATCCAGCAATTCCACTCCTGAGCATATACCTGGAGAAAACCATAATTTGAAAAGACACATGCACCCCAATATTCATTGCAGCACTGCTTACAATAGCTAGGACATGGAAGCAACCTAAATGTCCATCAACAGAGAAATGGATAAAGATGTGGTACATATATATATAACGGACTATTACTCAGCCATAAAAAAGAATGAAATAATGCCATCTGCAGCAACATGGATGGACCCAGAGATTGTCATAGTGAGTGAAGTAAGTCAAACAGAGAAGGACAAATACCATATCATATCACTTATACGTGGAATCTAAAAAAATGGTACAAATGAACTTATTTACAAAACGGAAATAGAGTTACAGATGTAGAAAACAATCTTATGGTTATCAGGGGGGAAAGGCGGGGAGGGATAAATTGGGATACTGGGATTGACATATACACACTACTATATATAAAATAGGTAACTAATCAGGACCTACTGTATAGCACAGGGAACTCTACTCAATACTTTGTAATGACCTATATGGGAAAGAATCTTAAAAAGAGTGGATATATGTATATGTATAACTGATTCACTTTGCTGTACAGCAGAAAGTAACACAATATTGTAAATCAACTCTACTCCAATAAAAATATAAAAGAAAGAAAGAAAACACACACAGAGAAAAGGTCTTTCCCAAGGACACAGAACAAAGACACCATGGAGAGTGTCCCAAACCCCCAAATTTAAATCCCCAGGCGCTCAATTTACGTCACATTCAGACTTAGAAAAAGCATAGCCTCACGTCCAGTCCAAGGGGCCAAGAACACTTTCTCTGCCCCTCAGCTAGGCCTACTGCCTGTTCCCCGCTGGTGCCCACGTTGGGACCCGCCCCACCCCCGAGACAAGAACAGTGCATCTTCACCAGGGACAACTGTATCCCCCCAGGGGACACATGGCGACATCTGGGGACATTTCTGTTGTCACGACTGCGTGGAAAAGTGCTCCTGGCATGGAGTGGGTGGGGTCCAGGATGCAGCTCAACATCCCACAGTGCCCAGGACAGCCCTCCAAGAGAATGACCCAGCCCCAGATGTTGCTAAGCGCTGACGTTGAGGATCCCTGGTCTAGATGAAGAGCTGATTCATCCATCAACCCCCCTTGCTGATAAATCACAGCCGTCACTGTACAAATGACTCAGCTTTTTTTTTTTTTAATTTATTCTGAGCGGATGTCAAATGGCCCAGGACCAAGGTCGATGGTTCCAGAGGTGTGACGGGGATGTGACCGAGCAGAGTGGGCAGAAGAGAAGTGGCCGAGAAGCGTCAGAGAGAGAGAGGCGGGGGCGGGGGCGGGGGCGCGGAGGAAGGACGCAAGGAGATGAGCGGCTGTCAGGCTGTTTCGAAAATGGAAGCGGCCTGACATACTGAAATGCTGATAGGGACGGGGAAATAGCAGAGACCCCAGAATGGAGCTGACTTCCTAGTATGGGGGGACAAATGATCGGCGGATACATGAGTGAAATTCATGGTATATCACAGTATAAATGCCGCGGAGAAACAAGGAGGGAAAGAGAGTCACGAACTCCAAGAATGGGGGGGGGAGGGGTGCAGTTTTGGGGTTTTTTGTTTTGTTTTGTTTATTTATTTGGTTGTGCCGGGTCTTAGTTACGGCACGTGGGCTCCTCAGTTGTGGCACGCGAACTTCCAGTTGCGGCATGCATGTGGGATCTAGTTCCCTGACCAGGGATGGAACCCCGGGCCCCCTGCACTGGGAGTGTGGAGTCCCAGCCACTGTGCCACCAGGGAAGTCCCTGTGTGCGGTTTTAAACAACATAGTTTAGGAAGGTCTTGATGAGAAGAGAGATTTCGACAGGACATAAACATGGGGAGAGAGTGGGGACATCTGAAGGAAGACAGATCCAGGCAGAGGAAACAGCCCGTGCAAAGGCCCTGGGGCAGGACCATGCCTGGTGTGTTGGAGGAACAGCGAGAAGGCCTGTGTGTCTGGAGCAGAGTGAGCGAGGGGGAGAGAGGGAGGAGGGGAGGGCAGGGAGGGGACGGGGCAGGTCGTGCAGGAACTTGTGGGCCTGAGTAGGGGGAAAGGGGGGCACTTGGGCTTTTACCTGAAAACCTAGAACCACCTCGACCTGTCTAAATGCCGTGGTCTTGCCTCATGTGTGCTGCCAAGAAGGAAAATGGGCTCAGTGGGACCACATCTGCTAACTTTTCAAGAGAAGCCAGAAACGCAGATTTTCAGGAATCTGCTCAGTTGTGTCAAGTTAGCAATCGATTCAAATGTTTTAAAGAGACCTTGTGAGCTTAAAAGAAAAAAAAAAAAAAAGCCAATGTGCCATCCACAGAGTAAAAACTCTGAACATATTTGTTGCAAATAATAAATAAAGGAAGTGTGTGAAGAGGCGAAAGTTATACATACACAGCATTCATTCATTCATTCAAGAAGTAATTTTCCAGCATCTGCCATGTCTTGGACACTGAATTTATCAGGACAGAAAGAAGACTAAAACAGGAATACTCTTCCCTCTTGGAGCTGACAGTCCCGTGGGTATATAAATTGTATACAATATAATATTATTATATATAATATATGGCAAAAGCAAAGCAACAAAACAAATTCCATCCACTACAGTGAAGGTTGACATTTCCATGTTTCATTTGTAAAGAGTCAGTACTAAAGTCGTAACTATAAAAAGAAGGAAGATAATTATTGCTTAAGTGCTTCCTTAGTTCCTGAATTATTTTTCCACAAAGAAAGACTAAATATGAGCCATACATTACTGCAGAGAAGAGTTCCTTTTTTCTTTTCATAAACTTTTTTGCTTCTTTCAAAAACAAATATCAATATATGGCAACTTACGGCAACAAAGTGGGTATATGTATATATAATATACAACCTAGTATATCATATCTCTTAATTGCCCCACTGGCCTTCCCGCTATCCTTCAAACTTGCCAGGCACAGTCCTGCCTCAGGACTGTGAGGCACTGTGAAACACTGTTTCCCCCATGTATCCCCACAGCTCACTCCCTACCTTCCCTCAGATTTTTGGTCAAGGCTGCCCTGATGACACTGTGCACAACTCCCTAGGAAGGGGTCACAAAGTATGGCCCATGGGCTGTTTTAGTAAATAAAGTTTTCTTGGAACACAGATACGCTCACTCATTTACACAGGGTCCATGGCTGCTTTGAGGCTACAATGGCAGAGCTGAGTAGCTGCAACAGACACCACGTAGCCCATAAAGATGAAAATATTCACTCTCTGGTCCTTTCCAGAGAAAAGTTTGCCAACACCTGGGCGACAAAACAGGCATATGATTTTTTTTTTTTTTCCCATTCCGTAGAGGGGCAAACTTAGATTGCACAGCTAACGACGGGCAGAACAGCCCTATGGCACCAATGTTTGTAACCCTAAGACCAGATGCCTGTCTCTCCAGTCCATATAATTATTACGGGGCATAACTGGCTGTTATTGGTTGAACTGGGTTCCCCCCTCACCAAATTCAGATGTTAAAACCCTAACCCCCAGGACCTCAGGATGTGACTACATTTGGAGATGCGGTCTTTACAGAGGTAATCAAGTTAAAATGAGGTCATAAGGGTGGGGTCCTAATCCAATAAGACTGGTGTCCTTATAAGAAGGGGAGACTAGGACACAGACACCCACAGAGGGAGGATCATGTGAGGACACAGGGAGAAGACAGCTGTCTGCAAGCCAAGGAGAGAGGCCTCAGAAGGAACCAACCCTGCCGACACTTTGATCTTGGACTTCCAGCCTCCAGACTGTCAGGCAATAAATTTCTGGTTTTTAAGCCCCCCAGCCTGTGGGACTTTGTTATGGCAGCCCCAGCTCTGTGTGGCTACTGAGTACTGGAAATTTGGCTACAGCTACTGGGGAGAAAGTAAATATTAAATTTTATTCATATTTAATTCATTAAAATGGAAAAACTGGGGCAGTGTAAAAAAAAAAAAAAGTTCCCCCATTAAACCCAACTTTGGGGACTTCCCTGGTGGCACAGTGGATAAGTCTCCACGCTCCCAATGCAGGAGGCCCAGGTTCGATCCCTGGTCAGGGAACTAGATCCCACATGCATGCTGCAACTAAGAGTTCACATGCCACAACTAAGGAGCCCGCCTTCCACAACTAAGACCCGGTGCAACCAAATAAATAAATAGATATTTAAAAAAAAATAATTATCAAGGCTTTACCGTGTGTAAAATACAATGCATTTATATAATTGTATGTATTAAAAAATAAATTCTGTAAGTACTATTATCTCCTCTTTAAAAAAAAAAAAACCAACTTTGTTTTGGTAGGATCAGATTTCACTTAAACTGTTAAAAATGTAGCATCTGAATTGAGATCTGAAAAAATACACACCAGATCTTGAAGAATTAGTACGAGAAAAGGCGTGTAGGGCTTCCCTGGTGGCGCAGTAGTTGAGAGTCTGCCTGCCAGTGCAGGGGACACGGGTTCGAGCCCTGGTCTGGGAAGATCCCACATGCCGCGGAGCAGCTGGGCCCGTGAGCCACAATTACTGAGCTTGCGCGTCTGGAGCCTGTGCTCCGCAACAAGAGAGGCCGCGATAGAGGCCCGCGCACCGCGATGAAGAGTGGCCCCCGCTTGCCACAACTGGAGAAAGCCCTCGCACAGAAATGAAGACCCAACACAGCCATAAATAAATAAATAAATAAGAGTTTTATCATTTCTTCTTTTTCTGAATATTCTAGCCAGACAATATCTACTACACTACCACAGGAAAAAATAACTCTCTAAAAAAAAAAAAAAAAAGAAAGAAAAGGTATGTAAAGGCCACAGCTGGATTGGAAGCCAGGCTGCCTGGCCCTAGAACCCACTGAGCCTGTGGTCTCCAAAGTGTATCGCCAGAGATTCCAGCTTACATGGACCTGGTTATATGGCCTGAGAAACAGACTTAGCTAGTTTTAATTGAAACAGCCCCTGAAATGAGCTCACGTCACGGCCAGACTACTCCTGGAAGAAAGTGGAGGACAGACGTTGTTGCCATAATGCAGGCACAAGTGAATAGTAAGAGAAAAGCAAAGCGGGGCTTCCCTGGTGGCGCAGCTGTTCAGAATCCGCCTGCCAATGCAGGGGACACAGGTTCGAGCCCTGGTCCGGGAAGATCCCACATGCCGTGGAGCAACTAAGCCCATGCACCACAACTACTGAGCTTGCGCTCTAGAGCCCATGAGCCTAGAGCCCGTGCTCCGCAACAAGAGAAGCCACCGCAGTGAGACGCCCGTGCACTGCAACAAAGAGTAGCCCCCGCTCGCTGCAACTAAAGAAAGCCCGCGCAGCAACGAAGACCCAACGCAGCCAAACAATAAATAATAAAAATAAAATAAATTAATTTTAAAAAAAAGAGAAAGGCAAAGTGTATAGTTTCTCCTATCTCTGATGTGAACTTGCTGTCGGCAACAAAATGGGATAAAAACGATGACGATCAGGTGGGACCACAAGTCAGCCAAAACTTACTGAAATATCAAAACTCCTTGAAGTATCAGATGTCTCCCTCTACAGCAATGACCCTCGGATCAACTGTTCTTTCCACCTCTCAGTGGCTCCTGGGAACAGCTGCGTGTATAGTAACTTAAAAAGAAAAAATCACTGGGAACTCTACTCAGTAGTCTGTAATGACCTATATGGGAACAGAATCTGAAAAAAGAGTGGATATATGTATATGTATAACTGATTCACTTTGCTGTACAGCAGAAACTAACACAACATTGTAAATCAACTATACTCCAATAAAAATTAATTAAAAGAAAAAAAGATGGATGGACCTAGAGACTGTCATACAGAGTGAGGTAAGTCAGAGAGACAAAGACACATGTATATTAACACATATATGTGGAATCTAGAAAAATGGTACAGATGAACCTATTTGCAAAGCAGAAATAGAGACACAGATGAAGAGAATAAACGTATGGACACCCGGGGGCAGGGCAGGTGGGATAAATTGGGAGATTGGGACTGACATATATACACTACTATGTATAAAATAGATAACTAAGGGGACTTCCCTGGTGGTCCAGTGGTTAAGACTCCACGCTCCTACTGCAGGGGGCCCGGGTTCGATCCCTGGTCGGGGAACTAAGATCCCGCATGCCACATGTTGCAGCCAAAAAAAAATAAAGTTAAAAAAAATAGATAACTAATGAGAACCTACTGTATAGCACAGGGAACTCTACTCAATGCTCTGTGGTGACCTAAATGGGAAGGAAATCCAAAAAGGAAGGGATATATGTATACAGAGAGCTGATTCACTTTGCTGCACAGCAGAAACTAACACAACATTGCAAAGCAACTATACTCCAATAAAAAAAAGAGAGAAAATCAATCACATGGTGACATGCACCCTCCAATTTTTAACGAATAAAGGGCACAGCTGATAAAGCGTGAAGGACAGGGCATGAACGGGGCCAGACATTAAGTTCTGCATCACGCACTGTTCACTCTGAAAATTCAAGTTCAGTACTTAGGATCTGTGTCCTATTCTGAATTCAGGTTCCAGGTCAATAAAATGTTAGAAGGAAGAAAAGTTCACCAACTCCCGCAACTACACCACGGGCAGCAGTGTGAGAAGAAAATTTGAATTAGCTGCCAACGCTGAACAGAGGAGGTGCTGTGTGAAAACTCTGGTGTTCTGGGTTCTCTTGGAATCCAGACGGTCAGCAAGAACAGAGTGGCAGCTGCCCTTGTCCTGCCCTTGGCCACAGCCTGCCCCCTTTATGGGGCACCCACCCGAAATGAGTCAGCTACAGGGCAAGAGAGAGCAGTGGGTGGGAGCATGCGCTTGGGGTTCACATCTCAGCCGTATGCCTTCCAGGCTGTGATCTTGAATAGGCCACAAGCACATTGGTGCCTCAGTCTCCTCCTTTGTGGACTGGGTACAAGGATGAGCTCTTCCTGCGAGGACTGCCGTAGGTCGAATGAGTTAATCTGTGTAGAAATGGTACAGAGCAGTGCCTGGCACACCCTCGGTGCTCCATGAGCCTTAGGGTACCTGACGGCTGTCTGCCCCCAGCAGCACCCAAGCTGGAGGCCCCCGCAGCAGAGGCTCAGGGCTGGGCTTGTGGAAAATCTCACAGCCAGACTCAGAATCAGCCAAGCAGGGACTTCCCTGGTGGTCCAGTGGACTCCCGGGGACTTCCCGGGTGGCGCAGTGGTTAAGAATCCACCTGCCAGTCTATTTATCTCTTGTAAAAATAAAATACAGTGTGTGTGAAAAAAAAAAAAAAAAAAAAAAAAAAGAATCCACCTGCCGACGCAGGGGACACGGGTTTGAGCCCTGGTCTGGGAAGAACCCACATACCGCAGAGCAACTAAGCCTGGGTACCTAGAGCCCGTGCTCCGCAACGAGAAGCCACCGCAATAAGAAGCCTGCGCACCGCAACAAAGAGTAGCCCCTGCTCACCGCAGCGAACTAGATCCGCGTGCCGCAACTAAAGATCCTGCGTGCCGCAGCTGAGACCCAGTGCAGCCACGTAAATAAATATTAAACGAAAAAAAGAATCAGGGCTTCCCTGGTGGCGCAGTGGTTAGGAATCCGCCTGCCAATGCAGGGGACACGGGTTCGTGCCCCGGTCCGGGAAGGTCCCACATGCAGCGGAGCGGCTAGGCCCGTGAGCCACAATTACTGAGCTTGCGCGTCTGGAGCCTGTGCTCCACAACAAGAGAGGCCGCGATAGTGAGAGGCCCGCGCACTGCGATGAGGAGTGGCCCCCGCTCGCCGCAACTGGAGAAAGCCCTTGCACAGAAACGAAGACCCAACACAGCCAAAAATAAATAATAAAATAAAAATAAATAAATTTATAAAAAAAAAAAAAAGAATCAGCCAGGCAGGCCCTCCCCTGCCTGCACTCCTGGCAAATTGCCTAAAGTCACACCGTGTTTCTGCTCCATCTCCCCGCCCGCCAGCCTGAGCCCCCGACGCAGCGCCCCCTCCCCAGACACTGTGCCCTGGCATGTCCCCCGTCCACTCCATCTGCCCTGCCCAGCGGCCACCCCAACCTTCCGGAAACCTGGCTTTCATTCTGCCCACCTTCCACAGCCTCCAGGGCAAAGTCCACTCTGCACCTGACAGTGGGTGCCGGGGACGGCGGGGTGGGGGTGGGGGTGGGGGAGCACCCACCGGGGTGAGGGACCCGGCTCTGCCACCTCTCAGCTGGTGGAGCCTGTTTTCTCAGCCTCAGTTTCCTTGTGTGTAAAACCAGCAGGAGAGTGGCCTTCGTCCGGAGCGAGAGTTCAGAATAACAATATAAGAAACCGTACAAATCAGAAATAAATACTGGCAGAATTTCTTTTTTCTCTTTTTTTTTATTTGTTCACCAAATCTGGAATCTGCCTACCCCCTCCTCTCCTGTCTGCACTCTTGGGCAATCTCTTCACGCACAGAGGGAATATTAATTGAGCACCTACTGTGTGCCAAGAGTTATTGTAGGTGCTGCTGCAGACCCCCGGCCCTCTTGGAGCTCACAGTCTAGTTGGGGGAGACCCGGGATGAATGAGAAAGTAGTTCATTGCCGAGAATGGAAAGAACCATCAAGAAAATGAGCCAGGGCTTCCCTGGCTCAGTGGTTGAGAATCTGCCTGCCAATGCAGGGGACACGGGTTCGAGCCCTGGTCTGGGAAGATCCCACATGCCGCGGAGCAACTAGGCCCGTGAGCCACAACTACTGAGCCTGTGCGTCTGGAGCCTGTGCTCCGCAACAAGAGAGGCCGCGCTAGTGAGAGGCCCACACACCGTGATGAAGAGTGGCCCCCACTTGCCGCAACTAGAGAAAGCCCTTGCACAGAAACGAAGACCCAACACAGCCATAAATAAATAAATAAATAAATAAATAAATAAATAAATAAATAAATAAATAAATAAATAAATAAATAAAAGAAAATGAGCCAGGGTTGGGGAGGAAGGCAAGGACTGGGGGAAAGGCTGTCGAGAACTGGAGATCAAGGGAGACCTCTGGGAGGAAGTGACACACGGGAGCTGAGACCTGAAGGAGGTGAGGGAGCAACTCAGGTGCAGATCTGGGGAAGAGAGTTTCAGGCAGTGGGCACAGTATGTCCAAATGTCCTGGGGCGGGACTGGACCTGATGTGTTGGAGGAACAGCGAGGAGGCACGTGTCTGGAGCAGAGTGAGCGAGGGGGAGAGAGGGAGGAGGGGAGGGCAGGGAGGGGACGGGGCAGGTCGGGCAGGGCCTTGTGAGATGGAGGAGGGAGCCCTGGAGAGCTGCATGCAGAGCTGGGAGGGGACCTAGCTCAGGTGCTCACAGGTGTCCTCTGGCTACTTCACCGAGGACAGATTCGGGGGTGGGGTGGTGAGGGCAGGAGAGAGGGTGGGGAGGGGACATGGGTGGAGGTGACCACTGGCTCAAGCAAGCAACAATGGGATCCAGACCAGGTGGTGATCTCCAGGAAGGACCTCCAGAGACCAGCACACAGTAGGTATACTTACATAAATAAATAAGTATACCTTATAAATAAATACTTATTGGCTGAATAAATCAGTGAGTGGACAGAGCAGTGCCTGGCACACAGTAGGCACCCAATAAATGTTTTCTGTTTGAATCCTCCCTCCCCAAGAAGACAGCCTAATCGGCTCCTACCAGGACTGGCACATAGTAGGGGCACACTTCACTCCTTTCGGTTAATTAAGAAATGTTGCAGGGGACTTCCCTGGTGGTCCAGTGGCTGAGACTCCATGCTCCCAACGCAGGGGGCCCAGGTTCCATCCCTAGTCAGGGAACTAGATCCCACATGCATGCCACAACTAACAGTTCTCATGCCACAACTAAAGATCCCGCACGCCGCAACAAAGATCCCATGTGCTGCAACTAAGACCCAGGACAGCTAAATAAATATTTTTAAAAAAATAAGTGTTTACTGAGCACCTACTATGTGCCAGGCACTGTGCAAAGCAAAGGACAACGCTGCGAGTTAAGACTATTTTGACTGCCTGTTTACCAGTAGAAAAGGGAGGCACAGAAAGGTAGAGTGACTTGCCCGGGATCACACAGGTAGAAAGTAAAGGGGCAGTAATTTAAACCAGGCAGCGTGGCTGCAGGGCCCCTGCCTTTATTCACTGAGCACCTACTATGTGCAGTACCCCTCCCATGCCTGGATCTGAGGAATCCTCAAGCCTGGCCAAGGTACCAGATAGCTGCCCTCTGCATTTGGCACACATTACTGTGACAGGTCATACTTTTGCTCCCTGTTGCTCCATGAGGACACTATTTGGCCCCTACTGTGTGCCCAGCGTACTGAACAGTGTCTCCTGGCACACAGCAGGTGCTCCATAAATGTTTGTTGAAGAATGAATGGCCCTTATTTGGAGGAGGACACAGAGGCCCAGGCAGGTTCTGGAGCCTGGGGCACCTACCAACCCTCCTCCAAACTCTGGAACCCAGACCTCAGCCTGCCTGGGTCACACTGTGGTGTCCCCTCCCCCAAACCCCTGCCTCAGCCACAAGGAGAGGAAAGGAGCACAGGTACTCTGAAGAAGTCCTGGGCCCAGCCGAGTGGTGCCAGCGGCCTGGGCAGACTTGGATCGGCTCCTGGGCAGGTACCAACCAACCCCGTTCCCCACGGGAAGGGGTGGGGAGCGGGGGGTTGAAGATTCCCCGAGACCCATCTCAGCTGATGGATGGGACCCGCTGAGGGAAGCGCGCTCCCCCAGTGGGAGGGGGGGTCACGGAAGCCCCTGGATAAAGTGGGGATTCGGGGCCCTGGAGGAGCTGGGGGAGCGGCAGTGGGGGGTGGCGATCACCGGGAAGGAAGAACAGGGGCTGGGGCAGAGAGAGCGCCCAGTTTGGGGAAGAAATCAGAAACGCGGAGGAGGAAAGCGGTATTGGAAGGTAGTACGTCATGTTGGGGAGGATTCGGGGTGTTGGGGAAGAGTTGGGGGGGTGGGGAGGACTTGGGCCAGGGAGGGGAGTTGGAGCATTGGGGGGCGGTGAGCACTGAACACGTGGCGCAAGGACGTCCAAAGCACCCAGTGCGGGGCAGCTGGCTTCGAACCCTGGCGAGGGGCGCGGGCAGCCGGACCCCCTGCAGGCCTGAGGGGGGCCCCCTGCAGGCCTGAGGGGGTCCCCTGCCCCTCCCCAGCCGGCCCTCGCCCTTTCCTCACCTACCAGGGATCCGGGGGCGGCTGGCCGCGCCGCTCGTGTCCTCGGGGCTGGGGCTGGTGGCCGGACAGCCTGGCGGCGGTGCCAGGGGATGGCAGAGCGCGAAGGGCGCGCTGGTGGCTCCAGGCGCACGGCCTCCGACCGCCCCTTCCGCGTCCGGAGGGGAGGGAGGAAGGAGGTGAGATCACGCTTTCCCAGCGGGACCGGGAAAGTCCCTGAGACGCCCCGAGCGACGCCCTCTGTCCCTCCGCCGGCTGCCACTTAGGGGACGTTTTGGCACCTCCGGGGTGCCCGGGCGCTGGGGACCACAACGGGGGTCAAGGGTGACAACAGCCCTCGGGAGCCCACCGTCTAGTGAGAAAGAACCACAGTGTTTAAATTAGTTAATCTCAATTAGTAATTAATGTTTTCCAGGACACCGAACAGAGGGGATGGGATAATTGGGTGGGACGGGGGTGGGAATCATGGCCACCCTGGAGGGATTTGGGGACGCCCATGTGGTTGGAAAAGGGACAGTAAGATGGCATACCTTTTTGGCCGCGCAGTGCAGCTTGCGGGATCTTAGTTCCCCCACCAGGGATTGAACCTGGGCCCTCCGCAATGAAAGCGCAGAGTCCTAATCACTGGACTGCGAGGGAATTCCCAAGATGGCATATCTTGAAGCTGCAAACATGACGTTTTAAAATTCACAGGGAGCAAAACTAACTAAAGCCTGTAACTAAAAAATAAAAATATATATAAAATAAAATTCACAGGGGTCCTGAACCCAGGGCTTACATATCTACTGGGCATAGTTAAATCACGGTGCTCAGAGCCCGTCATACTTCTGGGACCCACGAAAATGTTTTCATTTCTCTTAAAATCAGAAAGGAAAAAAAAAAAAGAAAAGAAAATGAATATAATCCAGCCTGAATTATATGTGTCTTTATACCAACACAGTTGTAAAATGTAATTTAATTTTTTTTTTAGTGGAGGAAGAGGCCCACAAAAGCCATGAATAATATACCTTTGGTTGGGCCCCTTTGTCACCCGGAACCTCTTGTCAAAATACCATTTGCTATAGAAAACAAACTTCCGGTTACCAAAGGGGAAGGGGGTGGGGGGAGGGATAAATTAGGAGTCTGGGGTTAACAGATACACACTACTATATATAAAATAGATGACCAGGTCTTCCCTGGTGGTCCAGTTGCTAAGACTCTGTGCTCCCAATGCAGGGGACCCCGGTTCGATCCCTGGTCTGGGAATTAGATCCCACATGCTGCAACGAAAGATCCCGCATGCGGTGATGAAGATCCCATGTGCCGCAACTAAGATTTGGAGCAGCAAAATAAATAAATATTTTTAAAAATAATAAAATAGATAACCAACAAAGTCGTACTGTATAGCACAGGGAACTATATTCAATATCCTGTAATAACCTATAATGGAAAAGAATCTGAAAAAAATATATAAATATATATAAAACTGAATCAGTTTGCTGTACACCTGAAACTAACATGACATTGTAAATCAACGATACTTCAATTAAAAAAAAATACCATTTGTTAGATGCATCAAGCCCAATATAGGAGGTTACAGGGAAGTCCATTATGTTGAAATATACTTATTAAAAATTTCTTTAACAACAACTTAGTGATCCATCCTTGGATGAATGGGGGGTCCACCCACACAATGGAATATTATTCGATGTTAAAAAGGAAGGAAATTCTGACACAGGCTACAATGTGAATAAACCTTGAAGACAATGTGCTCAGTGAGATAAGCCAGAGAGGGAGGGACAAACAGTGTGATTCCACTCACAGGAGATCCCTAGGGAGGTCAGATTCATAGAAGCAGAAAGTAGGTGGCGGGTGCCACCAGCTCGGGGGAGGAAGCAGTGTTTCATGGGGACAGTTTCAGTTTGCAAAGATGAGAAAGTTCTGGAGGTGGATGGTGGGGAGGGTTGCACAAAAATGTGAATGTGTTTAGTGCCACTGAGCTGTGCACCTAAAAATGGTTAAAAGGTGGTACTTCCCTGGTGGTCCAGTGGTTAAGACTCCCACTTCCACCACAGGGGATGTGGGTTCAATCCCTGGTTGGGGAACTAAGATCACATATACCACACCGTGCAGTCAAAACCAAAAAAAAAAAAAAAAAAAAAGGTTAAAAGGTAAATTTCATGTTTAGTATATTTTACCACCACAAAAAATTGTTTTCAAATACTTGCAAGACAATCACTTCAAAAAGATTTTTGAAATAGAGCTATACCGAAACAAACAAACAGGGCTTAGGGCTCCACCTCTGTGTGTATCACCACATTAACTAACAAAATCTAATCCGCACAGTGATTTTTCAGTAATAATGAGGGTCAGCTGTATTTTGAGTCACCTGCAGCAGTGTGCTCTGATATGGAAATGCCTGTGGTTTTCTACCAGAAACAAAGCCACAGGTCCTTCATTCATAATTGAGGAAATGGCAAATATCAGTTAGAGTCAGTGCAAATAAAGATGTGAGGGTTTTTTCCCATCGGTTCATTGGACACCCTGAATTTCATCATTAGCTCTCCCAAGCGGTGCATGGATTCCAGGCCAAAGTTCACTGAAAGGTTCTTGGGAGGGAAATGCAAATGGTAGTTATCAGGATGCTAAGTCCCCCACCCCCGCCCTGTCCCCCCACCTCGGTGCCTCTCTTAGTGCCTGTCGCCTGTGAGGGAGAAATTTTCTTGAACGCCTACTGTGTGCCAAGCATGTCTAGGCTCTGGGGATACATCGGGGTGGGGGTGGGGGAAGAAGTGGTCCCTGCCTTTAGGGCCTCCTGAGCTGGAGGCAGAGAAGGCATGAAACCCATCTTCCCATGCCTCTCCACCCCACACCCATCACCAATTTTTGGAGCGTCCATTAGGTGCCTGTTCTCAGGCCAAACACATCTTGGTGGTCATCTGACCCATGTCTTTTATTTATTTATTTATTTTTTGGCTGCGCTCTGTAGCATGTGGGATCTTTAGTTCCCCGACGTGGGATTGAACCCGTGCCCCCTGCAGTGGAATCATGGAGTCTTAACCACGGGACCACCAGGGAAATCCTTATCCATGTCTTAAAACAACTGTTCCTGGTAGGTTTGACCGTGCCCGTTTTATAGGTGAGAAAACTGAGGCTCAGAGACGGTAACACGGCTGGAACATCCGAGGTTTCCACGGGAAGCCATGGGCTGCAGATGGATAAATTTGACCACCTGCAGACAGGTATGGTTGTGCACCTCCCTTCATTTAAAGAAAAAAGAAGGTCCTGGTTGAGGTCCACATTCCTACTCCCACTTGGGGGCCCATTCGTTCCGTTTTCCGCTTTTGCACACGTTTACACACATCCATGAATGTGATATTTAGCATCCTTTGGTCTGGCTTTGCTTTTTATTCAAATTGGCCAGAAGTCAGCAAACTTTTTTCTGTAAAGGACCAGCTAGTAAAATATTGTCGGTCTTAGGCACCATAGTGTCTTTATTACAACTACCTATGCTGCCGCTGTAGTCCCAAAGCAGTCACAGGTGATACCTCAGTAAATGGGTGTCAGCTGTGTGTCAATAAAACTTTATTTACAAAACCAGGTGGCAGGGACTTCCCTCGTGGCGCAGTGGTTAAGAATCCGCCTGCCAATGCAGGTTTGATCCCTAGTCCGGGAAGATCCCACATGCTGTGGAACAACTATGCTGGCGCACCACACACTACTGAAACCCGCGCACCTAGAGCCCGTGCTCCGAAACAAGAGACGCCACCGCAATGAGAAGCCTGCACACCGCAACGAAGAGTAGCCCCTGCTCTAGAGAAAGCTGGCGCACAGCAGCAAAGACCCAAGGCAGCCAAAAAAAAAAAAAAAAAAAACAACCAGGCCGCAGGCCAGACAGTGGCCGTGGTTTGCTGGTTTGCTGACCCTGGATATAGATGCTATCAATACTTAGCTTTATTCTGCTGAAGATGTCTCCAACATTTTTCTAAGCCAATATATGTAGCCCGACCTTGTTCTTTTTTTTCTTTTGGCTGTGCCACGCGGCTTGCGGGATCCTAGTTCCCTGACCAGGGATCGAACCCGCGCCCCCTGCAGTGGAAGCACAGAGTCCTAACCACTGGACCTCCAGGGAAGTCCCCCAACCTTGTTCTTTTTAAGTGTATCATGGTCTCACTAAGCATTGCCATATCACAGTTTGTTGAGTCCCCTGTCATTGGACATGCTGGTGCCTGCCACTCTTCCCCCAGGCAGGCGTTAACACCTTATAAGTTGGTGGTTATGAACAGTGCGGGGGTGGGGTGGGGGGGAGGGTAGTCTGAGTGCTGGGTTCAAATCCTTATTCTGACACTTGCCGTGAGGTGGGGCCACAGGGGGGCCCGCTGAACCCTGCCTCAGTTTCCCTCTCTTGTAACACAGAGATCATTACGGCACCTGCCTCTTGGGGTTGATAAAAAGGATTAGGTGATGGGACTTCCCTGGCGGTGCCGTGGTTAAGACTCTGCGCTTCCACTGCAGGGGGCACGGGTTCCATCCCTAGTCAGGGAACTAAGATCCTGCATGCCTTGGGGCCAAAAAAAAAAAAAAAAGGATTATGTGACTCCGTTGACAGGGTTTCTCTAGGGTGGCTGCAAAGAAAGGGAACTTCTAGGACTTTTCAGACGTGGAGTACATTCTCACTCTTACTAAACACCGCCAGATTTTGTCCAAAACAGTGTCCCTGTTTGCACTCCCCCCGGAAGTGACCAAAAGGGCTCATTTCCTCCACCGCCACCTCATGCTACTTTCTCTATCTTAATTTGTGTTGACGTGTGATTCATAGGCACCAAAGTCTATAAAGCTTAAAGGGACAGACAGCTCAGTGGTTTTTTTGGGTATGTACACACTCCCTGTAGCCAACTCCCTGATTGAGATATAGAGGTCATTTCCATCCCCTAGAAGTCCCCAAGGGCCCCTTCTCCATCCCTACCCACCGGGCAACCACCCTTCTGGTTTCTCATCATAGTTTAGGTTTTTATTTTTTTTATTAATTGAATTGTTTATTTATTTTTGCTGCATTGAGTCTTCGTTGCTGTGCGCAGGCTTTCTCTAGTTGCGGCGAGCAGGGGCTACTCTCTGTTGCATCGTAGTGCAAGGGGTTCTCTTTGTGGTGGCTTCTCTTGTTGCGGAGCACGGGCTCTAGGCCAGGGGGATTCAGTAGTTGTGGCGCATGGGCTTAGTTGTTCCGCGGCATGTGGGATCTTCCCGGACCAGGGCTTGAACCCACGTCCCCTGCCCCATTGGCAGGCAGATTCTTAACTACTGCGCCACCAGGGAAGTCCCATAGTTTAGTTTTGATTTTGAAACTTCATTAAAAGAGAATCAGTGTGCGGATGCGTTTGTGTCTGCCTTCTCTCACTCAGCATCATGCTTGTGAGTTTCAGCCACATTGTCGTGAATATCAGTAATTCACCCTTGTTCACATCTTCTATGGACTGGGAGAAATATTTAAGTCTAAGCAGTAAGATGTAACAGGAAGAAGTCCAGTACGGTGGTCTCAAACAGGTTGGCAAGCTGTTCCTATAAAGGGTTAGATAGTAAATATTTTCAGCTTTGCGGGATACAGGAGGTCTCTGTTGTGTATCTTTGTTTGCTTTAAAACCCTCTTAGCTTGTGAGCCATGCCAACAAACAAACAAACAACTCTTTGGGTACTTTTGGCCCTCAGGCTATAGTTTGCAGACTTTTAGTCTAAATCATTTTACCACAGTGCCTGACATACAGCAAGTATCTATCACTAAGTGTGGACAGGCAGGTTTTCTGTGGCATCTAATTTTGAATTTGTCATTGCATGTTCTTTTTCATACTATTTCCCCCAAATGTTTAACCTTTTGTTTGTTTTGAGATGTAATTGACATACAACATAGCATTAGTCTTAGGTGTACAACATAATGATTTGATATATGTATTCAATATATACTGTGAAATGACCACAATAAGTCTAGTTAACATCCATCACCTCACAGTTACAAATATTTCTTTTCTTGAAATGAGAACTTTTAAGACCTACCCTCTTAGCAACTTTCAAATACACAATGCAGGGACTTCCCTGGTAGCACAGTGGTTAAGAATCCACCTGCCAATGCAGGGAACACGGGTTCGAGCCCTGGCCCAGGAAGATCCCACATGCCACAGAGCAGCTAAGCCCGTGCGCCACAACTACTGAGCCTGAGCTCTAGAGCCCACGAGCCACAACTACTGAGCCCGCCTGCCCTGACTACTGAAGGCTGCACGCCTAGAGCCCCGTGCTCCGCAACGAGAAGCCACCGCAATGAGAAGCCCGGGCACCGCAAGGAAGAGTAGCCCCTGCTCGCCGCAACTAGAGAAAGCCCGCACGCATCAACGAAGACCCAACGTGGCCAAAAATAAATAATTTATTTAAAAAAAAAAAAATTAGCAAATACACAATGCAATATTGTTAACTGCAGTCACCAAGCTGTACTTTATAACCCCAGACTCGTTCA
This sequence comes from Eubalaena glacialis, assembly GCF_028564815.1. Classification (NCBI taxonomy): domain Eukaryota; kingdom Metazoa; phylum Chordata; class Mammalia; order Artiodactyla; family Balaenidae; genus Eubalaena; species Eubalaena glacialis. Next base: position 183,403,389 of record NC_083719.1, on the reverse strand, counting down.
TCTTTTTCTAAAAAAATTAATTTATTATTTATTTATTTTTGGCTGCGCCGGATCTCAGTCGCAGCACACGGACTTCTTAGTTGTGGCATGCGAACTCTTAGTTGCGGCATGCATGTGGGATCTTAGTTCCCGACCAGGGATCGAACTTGCGCCCCCTGCATTGGAAGCACGGAGTCTTAACCACTGGACCGCCGGGGAAGTCCCCCAGCCTCCCTCTTAAAAGGACCCTTGTGATGATGTTTAGGGTCCACCCGGATAATCCAGGACCATCTCCCTGTCTCCAGATGCTTAACTGAATCCCATCTGCAAACTCTCCTTTGCCACGTGAGGGAACGTAGTCACAGGACCCAGGGATCAGGTCGTGGACATCTTTGGGGGTCGACCTGCCACACGGTTCCCCAACATGGCCGGGGAGGCCCAGGACAGGAGAAGCAGCAGGCTTCTCGCTTCTGCTGGCTGAACAGAACACGACACAGGGGGTAAGACTCTGGCACGTGGGCGGGGAGAGATGAAAGACCCCCACAACCCGGTTCTCTCCAAGCCAAGCAAGCGTGGTGAGTGCATCTCTGACAACCCAGACAGGCCTTGTCCGAGGCACTGGGCACACACCCTCAGGTCCGGCCCCGTCCCGTTCACGCCCTTGGGAGCAAAGCAAAGAAGGGGCCGAGAAGGTCACACAGAGACCCCAGAGTTGTTTAGCTGCTGAAAAATAAACACACACACACACACACACGCACAACCTGGACTTAGCTGCAGGTAAAATTTATTAAGGCAACACTGAAGCCCCACCAGGAAGGCCTCAGCCCCCTTCAGCTCTAGAATGAGTATCAGCTGCTCTGCCCCTACCCCATCCCCAGGAGGCCCACTTCACAGAAGTCCAAGTCCCTTAGCTCAAGGCTGATATCCAGGGGCCTTGATGTAGAAAAAGGAGTGGGATGTAAGAGCTATATTCCTGGTTTTTGAGGAAGAAAAAAAAAGTTTTTCTGTAACCTTCTAGAAAAAAAAATCTTTTTTTTCTGGAAATCTCATCCTAATGACCACTGTGATGCTCAGGACATGCTTCCTCCAAGCTCAGACAGGGTGAGGTACTGGTTGGTTTTGAGGACCTCGGTTTCCCGAGGTGGCAGCTGAGGTGAGCCGGAAGGGTTACAGACGTGTGTTCCCAGTGAGGGGTCCCGAGCCCTACGAGCCTCCCTCCTGCTTCTCCTATTTCTTCTCTTCTGGGGCTTTCTCGGTGATTCCGGGGGCGAAGGGTCCCACCAGCCACGTGATGGGCGTGCTCTGGGCCACATACTCCACCATGTGGTCGAGGGCCTCTCGGGCCCTGGCCACCTGCCCACGGCTCTGCGTCAGGATGCTGCCGGACAGGTCCTTGAAGGAGTGGATGCCGGAGAAGGTGGCTTGGAGGTCCTCCACCTGGCGGCGAGCCTGCAGCGCCTGGTCCTTGACGTGGGCGGGCAGCCCCTGGAGGCTGGAGCCCAGCGAGGCACAGGTGGTCTGCAGCTGCTGGGCGATGTCACGGAACATGGTGAGCGTCTGGGACTCAACCTGCTGAGAAGGGGCGGAGGGCGACCGTCAGGACCCTTTGAGTTGGGGGTAACTGGACCCAGAGCCCGGGAAAGAGAAAATGGGGGCTCTACCGCCCACCTCGGGGAAAACCTTTCCCCAGGAGAGGATGTCGAGCACAGGTGGTTCAGAATACGGGCTCTCTGAGTTTCAAACTGTGCGAGATAATCACTGATCAAATTGAAAAACAGGTATAGACATTTTGCCAAAGAAATACGCAGATGGCCAAGAAGCACATGAAAAGATGTTCAACGTCGGTAATCATTAGGGAAGTGCAACTCAAACCCACAGGCAGATACCCCCTCACCCCCATGCTGGCGAGGATGGGGAGAAATTGGAACCCTCGTATCTTGTGGTGCAGTCACTTTGGAAGATGGTCTAGCAGTTCCTCAAAATGGTAAACTGTAGAGTTACCATATGACCCAGCAATTCCACCCCTAGGCATCCACCCAAGAGAAACGAAAATACACGTCCATGCAAAGACTTGTACACAAATGCTCAAAGGGGTGTTATTCACAGTAGCCAAAAGTGGAAACAACCCAAATGCCCATCAACTGGCAAATGGAGACACAAAATGTGGTCCATCCACACAGGGAACAGTCTTCAGCCATAAAAAGGGGTGAAGCACTGACACTCACTACAATGTGGACAGACCTCGAGAACACGATGCTCAGTGAGAGAAGCCAGACACAGAAGGACACACAGGGTGTGATTCCGTTTACATGAAATGTCCACAGAGACAAAGTACATTTGTGGTTGCCAGGAATGGAGGAGGGTGTGGAAACGGGGCCTGACTGCTACTGGGGAGAAGATCTCCTTTTGGGGTGATAGAGATGCTCTGAATTACAGTGATAGTCACACAACCCATAAATTGTACAATTTAAATGGGTCAGTTGTACAGTATGTGAATTATACCTCAAAACTTTTAAAAAACTTTTTTAAAGTATAAGATTCTGAATTTTATATCTCCATAAAATTGTTTTTTTTTAAAGTTTAAAAAAATGAGACGGTCTGGAAGAACTTTCTAGGCAGAAGTTGTAAGCAGTGGGGGAGACTGCAGTTGAGATCGGGTCCTTGAAAATTCCCCAGGCCGGGGAGGAGATCAAAGCAGGCTGGGAGGCAAGACTTTGCCCTGAGCCTGGTCACCTGAGGACTCTGGCTTTGAACCTGGCAGGGAGGTGCCGACAGAACCAATATCTATTTTCTGGCTGCTGCGTTCAACAGTTGGGGAGCGGGGAAGGGAGACGGTTTTCCACGGTTGGGGTCTGAATGCTGAACAGTTTTGCGTTTATAGAGACATTCACCATACCTTATAAATATTATTTTTTAGCACTTACTATGCTAAATGCCTTACATGTCAATGTGTGTGTGTGTATATGTATGTATATAAAATAACTCACATACCAGAAAATTCACCCTTTTAAGTGTACATTTTTTTAGTACATTTACCAGGTTCTGCAACCAGCACCTCTAATTCCAGAACATTCCATCACCCCAAAAGAAACTCCCTCTTCATTCCCCCTCTCCCAGCTCCCAACAACCACTAACCCACTTTTTCTGTGTCTATGTATTTGCCTGTTCTGGACGTTTCCCATCAATGGAATCACACACTGTGTCCTGTGTCTGGCTTCTCTCACTGAGCATCGTGTTTTCAAGGTCTGTCCATGTTGTAGTGAGTGTCAGTGCTTCTCTCCTTTTCATGGCTGAGTGATGTTCCCATGTGTGGAGGGACACATTTGTTTTTCCATCATCTGTTGATGGACATTTGGGCCGTTTCCACTTTTTTGGCTGACGTGACTCATGCTGCTGTGAACATGCGTGTTCATTTCACCTTAACAACCTGGCAGACGGTCCTAAATCCCATTCACAGATGGGGAAATCGAGGCCCAGAGAGGTAAAGCTGAGAAGCTACTGTGCTAGGATGTTATGAGTCCCTAAGAGAGAGGGACTATGGTTCAGAATGAGGCATGAGAATTGTCTAAGGCACTGATTCAGTGAAAGCTTAGATGAGTGACAGCACAGGTGGCAAAAGTCAGGGCTCGTTCAAGAGGCCAATGCCTGGGATAGATTGGAGGGGCTAGAGCACGTTAGTGAGAAGCTGACACTCAGAACCGGGCAGGTGAATTTGAAGGATGTGACGGGACACTGGGATGGGGTAGGGAAGGAGTCAGGACTCAAGTAAATGGGGCATGGCTTAGAATTCAGCAGGTTGAGACCCATCACTATCAGGCGTCCCATGGTTCAGAAGCAACGCCTGTACCCAAGAGTGGAAATCCAGGCAGGCTTCCTGGAGGAGGTGTCATCAGGTCCTGAAGGCAGTTAATGGGAGGCGAGGCTGGGGAAAGCGTTCCGGGCAGGTAGGTCCATCAAGCAGAGGTGGGGAGAGGGAAGTCAGGGCCCCAGGTATCCCATGCTGCCCCCCTGGTGGGTACCTCTGGCTTGGCTGCATCCTCCTCTGGGCCCTGGAGCTGCTTCTGGTTCCAGCTGAGCCACATCTGGTGCAGTTTCTCCTGACCCTCCACTAGCTTCTGGTCGACACCCTGCTTGACGGTTTCCATCTGGAGCAGAGAGAGAGAGGGTGGCTGCCTTGGCGCTTGACCAAAACCAGCAGAGCGCATGGGAATCCACAGGAATCCTGGGAGATGTGGGATTCCAGAGGGAGCGGGGGCGGTCCTTTCATCTGAGATGGCGAGAGAAGGGGGAGGGACGCTGCTTTTCTCACAGAGTGTTTCCACAGGCTGTGGGTTTCAGGGTCATCAACATGCTTGTGCCCCGTGTGGTACTTGCAAAGAAAGTGGCCACAGATTCTCTGCAGCTCCTCCCATCTTGCCTGTTTCTCCCCCACCCACCCCCCGCCCTGCAAGTGGGCCTGGCCACGTGACGGGCTTTGGCCAATGGGACTCAAGCAGATGGAGCGTAAGCAGAGGCTTAAAAAGCACTTGCAATGGAATATTTTACTCAGCCTTAAAAAGGAACGAGATTCTGACACTCACTACAACATGGATGGACCTGAGGACATGATGCTCAGTGAGAGAAGCCAGACACAGAAGGACAAATACTGTCTGATTCCACTCACATGAGGTCCTAGAGGAGTCACATCCATTGAGAAAGGAAGTAGATGGTGGGGGCCAGGGGCTGGGGAGTCAGGGTTTCATGGGGACAGAGTTTCAGTTTGGGAGGATGAGAAAGTTCTGGAGATGATGGTGGGGATGGCTGCACGACAGTGTGAAGGTACTGAATGCCACTGAACTGTACACTTAAAATTGGTTAAAATGGTAAATTTCATGTGTATTTTACCACAATTAAAATTTTTTAAAAAAGAGAGAGGAGATAGTACTGAGTAGAAGCTAAGCGAACAGGGAAAGAAATTAGAAATTTCCCTCTTTAGAGAACAGAAAAATTAAAAACTTCAGGGGGCAGGATTTGACTGCAAAAAAGCAGGAGGGAACTTTTTGGAGTGATGAACATGTTCCACATCTTGACTGCAGTGGTGGTTACATGTCTGTTTATATTTGTAAAACTCCTCAAACTGTATACTTTAAAAGGGGTGATGTTCATTGTATGTAAAATGTAAGTTATACCGCAAATAAAACTGACTTTAAACAAACAAAAAAAGTGCTCATCCCGAGTGCCACAACTAGAGAGAAGCCCGCGCACCGCAAAGACCCAACACAGCCAAAAATAAATTAAAAAAAAAAAAGTGCTCACATGTTCCCGCTGTACCTGGATCCCTCAGGCCACAGCCGGGGGAGAGCCTGAGGTACCCTGATGGAGGAGGAGACCACACCGAGAGACCCAGCCTCCAGCCAACCTGTCATGGGCTAAACTGTGTCCCCTCTCCAAATTCATAGGTTGGAGCCCTGACCCCCAGGACCTCAGGATGTGACTGTATTTGGAGATGGGTCTTTAAAGAGGTAATTAAGTTAAAATGAGGTCATTAGGGTGGGCCCTAATCCTATATGACTGGTGTCCTTATAAAAAGGGGATATTAGGACACAGACATGCATGGAAGGATGACCAGGTGAGAACACAGAGAGAAGAGAGTCATCTACACACCAAGGAGAGAGGCCTCAAAAGGAACCACCCTGCCAACACCTTGATCTTGGACTCCTAGCCTCTAGAACTGTAAGGCAATAAACGTCTGTGTTTAAGCTGCCCAGTGTGTGGGACTTTGTTACAGCAGCCCCAGCAAACACATCCAGGACCGCGGCCCCGTGAGCGAGCCCAGGCGGATGTGTGGGGAGGAATAACCCACTAGGCTGGGGAGGGGTTTGTTGGCACACACGCTGCTGGCCAGTGCCCCCGTCACAGCGGGCCTCACCAGGCTGAGTGTCTGCGAGAGCTGTAGCAGGGCCTCCTGGGCCCTCTGCCTGGTGCTCTGCAGTTTGCCCAGAGAGTGTTCGTAGGCACGCTGGCGCAGCCTCTCTGACAGGGAGCCCAGACGCACGAAGTAGCTCTGTTCCTGCCGTTGCTGGGCCACTGAGGCGATGTCGAAGCCCTCCAGGGACGTGGCGAGGCGGGCTGCGGGGGGAAGGCAGGAGAAGCACTGTGAAGGCTGAGTTTGTGCCCCGGGTCTGCAAGTGTAAAAGGATTTCCCTGCCTTGGTTTTCCCCATCTGCGAAATGGGTATGATAGGGACTGAATATCCCAGGATTAAGAGGCCTTGTACTAGGGACTTCCCCGGCAGTCCAGTGGTTAAGACTCCACACTTCCAATGCAGGGGGCACAGGTTCGATCCCTGGTCAGGGAACTAAGATCCCACATGCTGTGAGGCATGGCAAAAAAAAAAAAAAAAAAGGAGGCCTTAGACTAGCATGAGAGTCTGAAAACTACGGCCCTCGGGACAACCCGACCTATGAATACACCGTCTATGTTCATTATATGTTGTCTATGGCTGCTCTCAAACAACAGAGGTGGAATATGTGGCCTCTTAGCCTGCAGAGATTAAAATATTCGTTATCTGGTCCTTTACAGAAAAAAGTTGGCCAATTCTGCCTGTATTAGCGCCTAACATGTATTAATAGTGGTCAATCTTTCACAATGTTCTAGGTGCTTTGCGGGCATTCTTGTTAAATCATAACAGTTCTAAGAGGGAGACACCGTTATCCCGTTTTTACAGATGGGGAAACATGGACTCAGAGAGGTTAAGCGACTTGCCGAAGGTCACACAGCTGGACGTCACAAATCAGGATTTGAAGCCAGGCCCCACGTTCTTAACCATGATACTTGATGGGAGGAGAAGTCTAAGGCATAGGAGAACCATCTTCACAGCAGTTAAGGGAAAGTCCGGACTATCTACTCCAGAAAATACTCATAAAGTTACAAGGCAACGGGATGGAAATCCACCTGTCTTGATAATTTGATCCTATCTTATCCTGCTCCCTTTAGACTTTACTACAGTAGTGGTAAAAGTTTGAGCTTTGTAAGTAACCCGATCTGAGCTTAAATCCGGTCCTAATAAATCACTGGCTTTGTAAGGCCCTATGGCAGGGTCTGCAAACTACAGCCCCTGGGCCGAATGTCATCTGCCTTTATCAATAAAGTTTTAATGACACAAAATCACAACCATTCATTTACCTACTGTCTATGCTTTTGTGCTACAATGGCAGAATTGCATAGTTGCGACAGAGACTGTATGGCCCAAAAAAGCCAAAATTATTTATTACCTGGCCTGTCAAGAAAATGTTTGTGGCCCCCTGGATGCAGAAGTGATTTGGCCAATAAGCCTCAGTTTCCCTTCTGTAGGACCACCCGCGTTAGAAATGCCTAAAATGTGAAATCTGGGGAATTCCCTGGCAGTCCAGGGGTTAGGACTCCGAGATTTCACTGCCTTCAGAAAGGCATGCAAATGAACAAATGTTTAGCTATTTTTATTACCTATTTGTAGTTTATCTGTTTATAGTAAGTGATAATGTTCCCTTTCTAAAAGAATCTGGCAAAGTTGATTGAAAGAATAGCAGATAAACAGAACAGGGAGTACACATGACCAAGATAACGCAAGAAATATGCTCTGGTCAGACAGGAACAGCGGGGCTGGTCTGATGAGTGAGATCTCCATTTTAGCCACCTAAATACACCTCTCTTTTGGATTGGGCACTGTTCCAGAAATGAAAGAAAGGGGAAAATCAAGCAACAAAATCCCACATGGTGCCATCGACCCCTTGCTCGATCAAGGTAAGACTTCAGTCAGGGGAATCGGTTGTTTCTATTGATAAAAGAAATTTTCACATATTAAGATATAGATAGGGAAGTCATTCTGGCTTATACATGAGTTAACTTGAATTTGATGCTACCTAAAATAGCCTTTTTGTGGCCTATCAAACCTACATTGTACATCTGCTTTAATTATTAAAGAAAAGGGCACATTGGCCAGAAGTAAACAATGTCCACGTTCAAAATCAAGATTAAATGCCTCCCTTCCCGGGACACCAAAATGCTGGTCCTCCTTTGATGATAAGATTCCTTCCTAGGTGCCAAGGCCATACTGACTTGTTGTGTACATGTTGGTCTGTTCCTTTTTTTCTTTCTTTTTTTGAAACCTTGAAGAAATGTAACCCTGACTTGTTTAATGTTTTTTGTTCTGACAAGATAAAAAACTGTGCTGAAAACTCTGCTTCTCAGGAGCAGTTTCTCAGAGTTATCTGGGAAGCAGGCTTCCCGGGTATAGTCCTCAGTTTGGCTCAAATAAAACTCTTTTCTCTTCTTATTATTGGCTGTTTATTGATTTTCGTTGACACTATAAACATTACAAAATTTTGGAAGAACATACTCTTATCCAGGGATTAATAAACTTTTTCTGTAAGAGGCCAGTTCAGTCAATATTTTCAGCTTTGCAGGCTCTACTGTGCAATTAATCAACTCTGCCATTGGTATTCAAAAGCAGCCATAGAGTAAATGTAAATGAATGGGCGTGGCTGTGTGCCAATAAAACTTAATTTACAAAAGCAGGCGGTGGGCCAGAGATGGCCTGGAGGTAGTCTAACATAGTCGGCTGGGGGACAAGGATGTCACAGAAGAGTCATTTCATGATGACATTTTAAAAACTGAACAAAATAGATAACCAACAAGGACCTACGGTATAGCACAGGGAACTATATTCAATATCTTGTAGCAACCAATAACGGAAAAGAATCTAAAAAAGAATAGATATAACTGAATCACTTTGCTGTACACCTGAAACTAACACAACATTGTAAATCAACTAAATTTCAATTAAAAAAATTTTTTTTAATTAAAAAAAATAAAAATGAATTACAAAAAGATTAAAAAATAAATTAAAAACTGAACAAAAAACCCAAACACCTGGGACATTTAGAGGCAGCGAAAATAAAAGCCGGCATGTTGGGAAAAACAGACTCTGCCCCATTCTCCCACCAAAGGCAGGTTTGCAAAGACTAAACCCAAACCAGCAACATTTTGAACCCATCCTAATGGCCAGAACTTCTCCACGGCCCTCTGGGAACCCGGGAGCTCTGCCCTTGGAAGTGAAAGCAGCTTTGTTATTTAGGCCAAGGATGTTTGGCAGAGCCTAGGCTTGTCAGAGCAAGCCGGCAGGGCCCCTGGAGGGGGCGGTGCCCTTGGCAAAGGGGAGAACTGGGAGAGAGGGGGAGCAGGGCTGCGCTCCTGCCCCGAGCCCACGAGTAATATCCTCGCTCTAACATGGCACCTTTACTCACAGACCTCCCCAGTACAAGCACCACTGTGCACAGTGATTTCACCCTTAGTGGATGGACACAAAGGAAAGCGCAGAAAGTCAAAGCTGGTCAGACAGATCTGTTCGCTGAAGTGGCTCCCAGGCTTGCTTCACAACCTGCCTCCCAGCAACACCTGCTTCTCCCCCTACTTTTGCGGGCCAAGACCCATAGCCAAGTCTTACTGGGTCTGAGCACTACAAGAGGCCAGCAGGCACTGAACTCGGGATGCAGGACGGAAGACATCAGCCAGCTCCCTTCCTTCAAGAGGTCTGGAGTCAAGTTTTGAAAACACAAAGGACAAGCGACACGCTATGCTCAAGCCACACGCTGCAGGGCTTAAGATCATTTGCCTGGAACGTCACCCCACCAGGAACATCACCCCATCTAGAACATCAAGTTTCTCCAGAAGGCAAGGGACCATGACTTTCTGCCGAGGATTCCCGGGGAGAATCACGGGGTCTCAGAGTCAGCTCAAGGAGGACTCCAAGCAATCGAAAATAATAGGACAAGTGAAGCGTCAATAAAATAAATACCTCGGATCGCAATACGTCGTGTTAATCTTCGTGTTCAAACCTATAATGTAAAAACTCACTACACACTCTTGGAGGGTGCTGGTGAACCAGCCTTGATGCCACAATAAATAAAAAGGGGGAACGTTATCTACTTGCCCTGCTTTTCCTCTATAAACCATACCTTGGGGTAATCAAGATTGCAACAGAGAACTTTGTCCATGGAAGTTTTCCAGCTAACAGCTAGAACAGTGACACGTTGCAATCCCAATGGAAAAAGAGATTGGAGATAATGATTAGGAGCTGCCTACCCATCATGAGGGAATCACATGATTCCTTTTTTTTTTCTTTTTTTTGGCTGCACCACGTGGCTTGTAGCATCCCTGACCAGGGATCGCACCCGCGCCCTCGGCAGTGAAAGCGTGGAGTCCTAACCACTGGACCGCCAGGGAATTCCCATATGATTCCCTTTATATGAAGTTCTAGAACAGGCAAAGCACTGGTTCTCACCTGGGGGTGATCCTGCCCCCAGGGTATACTGGGTGACGTCTGGGGACATCTGTGGTTGTCACAACTGGGGATGCTCCTGGCATCGAGTGGGTGGGGTCAGGGAGGCTGCTCCACACCCCACAGCGCCCAGGACAGCCCACCACAGAGGATGACCTGGCTCCAACGACAGCTGGGAAACCCTGATCTAGTCTGTCTTCAACTCTTTCCAGTCATCCCAAATATTTGGCATCTCATTCAAACAAACCAGCTCTGGCTAAAGTTGGCCGGAGCTGAGAGGCTGCTCCCTCTGGACGGAGCATGGTGTCTGGTTACACATGGCCCTCGTGTGCCCTTGCTGCTGTGGGCACTGGAGTCTGCAACTGCTGGCCCGGCTGGAAGTTCCCGGTACGTGTGCAAAGGAAGGCCGTCTCTAGAAGGCGGGGTCAAGGCCAACCCCAAGAGCCATGGGTATGAGACCATGAGTAAGACTGGCTGCTTTGTCTCAACACTTTTATCCCCAGTTTGTCTATTTCTCTTTATTCCTACCACCACCTGGTCCAGCCCCATCACAGCTCACCTGAACCCGGATTCCCCTGGCTCCCACCCTCTCCTCACCCGGAGTCTGTCCTCCCAAAAGCAGCCACCAGAGGGCGTGAGTGAGTACCGAGTCAGGCCCCGCCCCCCCCCCCGCCCCCTGCCCACAGCCCTCCAGGGTCCCACCTCCCTGTGGTAATAATAGCCCAAGTCCTCCCCGTGGTCCACAAGGCCCTGCACGACCTGCCCAGTCCCCTCCCTGCCCTCCCCTCCTCCCTCTCTCCCCCTCGTTCACTCTGCTCCAGACACACGGGCCTCCTTGCTGTCCCTCCAACAGACCAGGTACAGCCCTGCGCCCGGGTCTGTGTTCCCTGCGCCTCTGCCCTGACATCTGCACAGCTCATTCCCTCCCTCCATGCACGACAGGGCAAAGTCACTTCCTCAGAAACATCTTAAATCTGATTTCTGTACACGTTAGACTTTAGGTTCTACGAAGGCAGAACTTTGTTCACTGATGTATCCCTAGGACCTAGAGAGGGCTTGGCATACAGCCAGTGCTCAAGGAACATTTGAACAAACAAATATATGCCTAGGGTGGGGTGGGGGAATGATAGAGAAGAGTTTTGAGTGATTTTATTTGGGGATTTGAGCACCTGCTGAGTGCCAGGCCCCGTTCTAGACTCAGGAAGGACACAGCTTCTGCTTTGTGGAATTGACGACCAGTGCTGAAGAGAAAAATCAGAGCCGGGCCTGGGGGGAGGTTTCAGGATACAACATGCATGAGGGATGGTGCAATTTTATAGGCCTTATTGGGAGGTGGCATTTGAGCACAGAGCTGGAGGTAGAAAGGAACGAGACATCTGGATGTCAGGGCAGAGTTCCTGGTAGAAGAAACAGCCAGTGCAAAGGCCCTGGGGTGGGAACACAGTCCAGGATGGGCAAGAAGGCCAGTGTGCCTGGAGTAGAATGAATGAGGGCAGGCAGGTAAGTACAAGGGAGCTTCCAGGAGGATCTGGGCTTTTACCCACGGGAGATGGGAGGCTTGGAGGGGCCTGACTTGAGTGCTCACAGGCGCCCTCTGGAGGCTGCTTCAGGGAGGACAGGCACCACAGACCAGGGCAGAGGGAACCGAGCTGGTCCAGGTGGGCTAAGATAGATGGGGAGAGGGGGCAGGGATGAGATGACAGCATGTGATGGACAGACTCCTGGTGGCTGAGAGGGACCCCATGTCGGGTGGTCTGGGGAGGGGTCCCAGCCCTGTGGGCTGCACTCACCAAGCTCAGCGTCCGTCATGGGCAGGTGGTTGTCCACCCACTCCTCCGATTTGCCCAGCACCGTGTCCACCCCGCTCAGCACCATCTGGCCCACGCGGGAGCCCATGACCGAGTGGACGCCACTGGTCACCATGGACTTGGTCATGTCCACGCCACTCTGCACAGCACCCCAGGTCACATCCACCGCCTCGGTCACCCGGGAGGCCATGGTGTCCTTGGCGCTGGACACCGTGTTGGACACAGCTTCTCGGGCTCCCGACACTTTGGACGACACGAGCTCCTTGGTGTCTGCCAGGACCTACGAGAAAGGACAGCATCAGCATCTCCGTCCTTCCTTCGTACCTGGGTACTCCCCCCCTGCACCCTGGGCCGAAGGGAGGAGTTCCAGCTCCAGGATGACCCTGAAGGGTGAAAGCAGTTAAGATCATGTGCTCTGGAGCCAGACAGCCTGGTTAGAGACCTTGGCTTGATATATCCTAGCTGTGTGGCCTCAAGCAAGTCACTCGACCTCTCTGGGCCTCCACTTCTTCTCCCCATGGTGTTATGGGCTGAACAGTGTTGAAGTGCTAACCCCCAGGACCTCAGAATGTGACTGTATTTGGAGATGAGACCTTTAAGCAGTAATTAAGGTAAAATGAGGCCATTAGAGTGGATCCTAATCCAGTCTGACTGGTGTCCTTATACAAAGAGATTAGGACACAGACACGCACAGAGGGATGATCATGTGAGGACAAAGGGAAAAGATGGCCATCTACAAGTCAAGGAGAGGAGCCTCGGAGAAACCAGCCCTGCCGACACCTTGTCTCGGAATTCCACCCTCCAGAATTGTGCAAGCATTAATGTCTGTTGTTAGGGGTATTTGTTACAGCAGCCCTAACCGGCTAAATCACAGGGTTAGAACAGTGCTTGGCTCAAGCACTGAATCCGTGTGACACCGGAAACTAGCGACATCCCTAGAAGGGACCACTCCAATCCTGTACTAAGAACTGCAATCCTGTTTGAACAGGTAATCAGTATGTTAAGTCCCTCAGGACAGCACTACTCATCCAGGGTGGTTCTGCCCCCAGGGAACACTGGGCGGTGTCTGGGGACATCTGTGGTCATCACGACTTGCAGGGGGAGGGGCTCCTGGCATTGAGCGGGGGGGGGGGGGGGGGGGGGCCAGGGATGCTGCTCAACACCCCGCAGTGCCTGGGATGGCCCCCCACAGAGAATGACTGGCCCCAGTGTCAGTGGTGCTGAGGGAGAGGGACCCCGCTTTAGAATGAGACGCTCAGAGCTACACTAAAGCGACAGGAGGGGAATTCCCTGGTGGTCCAGTGGTTAGGACTCCGTGTTTCAGGGTTCAAGCCCTGGTCTGGGAAGATCCCACATGCCGCAGAGCAACTAGGCCCGTGCGCCACAACTGCTGGGCCTGCGCTCTGGAGCCCGCGAGCCACAACTACTGAGCCCGCATGCCTAGAGCCCATGCTCCGCAACAAGAGAAGCCACCGCAATAAGAAGCCCGTGCACCACAACGAAGAGTGGCCCCCGCTCACCACAACTAGACAGAGCCCGCGTGCAGCAACGAAGACCCACTGCAGCCAAAAAAAACCACAAAAAACAAAAACCCAAAAGCAAACAAACAAAGATAAAGCAACAGGAGGGATTTTATGCACATGCCCAAATAACCAAACATTTTGTCTCCATTAACTGCCAATTTAACACATTAACTACCTTAAACTCCCCATTGCGAACTGGTGACGTGCCCAAAACATCAGAGCATTTTGTGGATCCCCGAAGCTCGTATTAAGACGTTAAGAACCAACACTCAGTGGTGGGCGATAAATTGGGTGATTGGGATTGACATATACACACTACCATATATAAAATAGATAACTAGTAAGGACCTACTGTATAGCACAGGGAACTCTACTCAATACTCTGTAATGGCTTATATGCGAAAAGAATCTAAAAAAGAGTGGATATATGTATATGTATAACTGGTTCACTTTGCTGTACCCCTGAAACTAACACAACATTGTAAATCAACTATACTCCAATGAAAATCAATTAAAAAAAAAAAAAAGAACCAACACTTAGTATGTTCTCGGCCTTCAGGTGATGAACCCACGTCAGCAAATCTCCAAGACACAGGAGTGTACACATTCCCCAGAAGAGAAAGCAAGGCCAAGAGAGGCTGAGCAGCTTGTGTTGAGGGCTGTCCAGCTGCTAAGGAGCAGAACCTGAATTTTAACCAGGTATTTTGATTCTCCTGCCTGTAACCTTGACTGGTTAAAGGGCGTCAGCAACTCTCTCCAGGAAAGGGCAGATGGTAAATATTTTCAGCTTTGCAGGCCAGAGGGTCTCTGTCCCAACGACCCAAACCTGCCGGTGTTCAGGCAAAAGCAGCCATAGATGATGCGTAAGCCACTGTTTGCGGCTGTGTGCCAATAAAACTTTACTTACAAAAACAGGCAGAAGGCCAGATCTGCCCACCTCTGGACTAGCTTTGCATTGCATCCTTGGAGAAGCCGCTTCAGCACACAGTGGATACTGGTTGATCCATGCCTGGTGTTCTTGAATCTAAGTCTTTAAATAGATCTCTACCCACAGAGCACTCTGGAAAGTTAAAAACCATGCCCCCTCCCATCCTACCCTTCTAAGCTGGCGCCCCTCTTAACACCTAAACCCTCCTATTCATGGGAATCAGTCTCTTTTTGGGGGGAGAGGGCACGGTTGTCAGATTTGAACACCAGCCCTAAGCTCACTGAGCACACAGTGGGGCTGTCACGTAGCTCACGCTGGCCCGGGTTCAAATCCCAGCTCTGACAACACCGTTGTCCCACAGGACCAGGGAGAGCTACCTCGTTCTGAAGGGGAAGCTCACAAGGCCCAGAATCAAGAGAGCCTCCCACGATGGGAATTCCCTGGCGGTCCAGTGGTTAGGACCTGGGGCGTTCACTGCCAAGGGCCTGGGTTCAATCCCTGGTTGAGAGCTTAGATCCTGCAAAACGCAAGGCAGGGCCAAAAAAAAAAAAAAAAGAAGAAGAAGAGAGAGCTTCCCAGGAAGTCAGGAGCTCAGAGCGGCTGCTCTGTTGGACAACCTTTCCCAAGGTTGTCCTTCACCCTGAGCTCATCCCGTCTATAAACAGAAGGAATGCTGGCCTGGTGACACCGGCAGGACAGGAGGAGAATGCAAGCACTCAGCCCTAAGGAGGTGGCTCCTGGGCGATGATTCTCCATCCTTCTTTGGATGTGGCCGTTTTCACCTTCCACATGCCCAACTTGTTAACACCCTTTGTGGTAAGACATGGGTTCAGGTTCTGTTCCAATGCTCCCCAGCCCACTCCGTTTCTGTGTAACGGGGGACATGACATATCGCGGTCCCTGGCCGACAGGAGGCGCTCGAGAGCTAGCGGGTGAATAAGCTGCCTGACGAAGTAGGTGGTCTCAGCAGAAAGCCTAAGGGAACCGGAGGAGTGGCTGGTGTGTCCCACTGCCCCCGACCAGGGAACACCTATTTCTGGTGGGAGGATTCTCAACATGGACAGATTTGCCTTAGTGCGGCACTTCCGTCCCACCAGGAAAAAGGCGCGATGAAGCACGTGAGTGTTTAATAAGCATCTCCTACGTGCCAGGCTGTGTGATGGGCACTTGGCACAGCAACAAAGCAGACAGTCTGTGCCCGCACCCCAGCTGGGGAGACAAATAAGCAGTTATGTAACACACTATCTGAAACGTTTTTTAAAAGTTAATGCATGGAATTCACTGGTGGTCCAGTGGTTAGGACTCCGCGTTTCCACTGCAGGGGGCCAGGGTTCGATCTCTGGTCCGGGAACTAAGATCTCGCAAGCTGCGTGGCACAGCCAAAAAAAAAAGTTAACGCAACTTGTGAATGCTGCTGCAATGAGCATGGGTATATAACAGCCCAAAGGTGAAAACAACCCAAGAGTTCACTGACGGAAGTAAGGAGAAACAAAATGTGGTCCACCCAGAAATTCTGACACCTGCTACAACATGGATAAACCCTGAGGACGTGATCCTTAGTGAAATAATCCAGACACAAAAGCACAAATACTGTCTGATTCTACTCACAGGAGGTCCCTAGAGGAGTCAAACCCACAGAGACAGAAAGTAGATGGTGGGAGCCAGGGGCTGGGCGTTGGTGGGAAGGAGCTAGGGGATGTGGGATTTGTTTCTGGGGTGATGAAAATGTTCTAAAAGGGATGATGGTGGCTGCACAATCTGAATGTACTAAAACCACTGGGTTGTACATTTTAAATGGGCGAGATGTGTGGTACGTGAATTATATCTCAGTGAAAGCTGTCAAACCAAAAAGCTGGAGGGGGGTCGGTGGGATTGGGAGACTGGGACTGACATATATACACTACTATGTATAAGATAGATAACTAATGAGAATCTACTGTACGGCACAGGGAACTCCACTCAGTGCTTTGTGGTGACCTAAATAGGAAGGAAATCTAAAAAAGTGGGGATATACGTATAACTGATTCACTTTGCTGTACAGCAGAAACTAACACAACAGTGTAGAGCAACTATATTCCAATAAACATTAAAAACAAACAAACAAACAAGCTGATGTAGTGTGAATGATGCTAATACAGGAGCCACAAGCCACATGTGGCTATTTCAATTTAAAATAATTAAAATTAGCTATTTAAAATTTAAAAATAATTAAAATTAGGGACTTCCCTGGTGGCGCAGGGGTTAAGACTCCGCACTCCCAATTTGGGGGGCCTGGGTTCGATCCCTGGTCAGGGAACTAGATCCCACATGCATGCCGCAACTAAGAGTTTGCATGCCACAACTAAGGAGCCCTCGAGCCACAACTAAGGAGCCCACCTGCTGCAACTGAGGAGCCCGCCTGCTGCAACTAAGACCCGGTGCAACCAAATTTAAAAAAATAAATAAAAATAAATTTTAAAAAAAGAGAACAATCCCAATGTTAAAAATATAATAAAAATAACTAAAATTAGTATTCGAGTTCCTCAGTCACACTCGCCACATTCTAAGGGCTCAGCAGTCACATATGGCTGTTGGTTTCCATATTGGATGGTGCACAGAAAGAAGGTGTATAGAAAAAGTTCTACTGGGCAGAGCTGAACTGGAAGGACCTTCTTTAAGAGGGAAGGGAAGGCCTCCGAAGAGGTGAGATTAGAACAGAGACCCAGAAGCCTGGTCCACGAAGAAGGAACAGCAGGTGCAAAGATCCTGGGGTAGCACTGAGATGGGTGTGTTCACTGTATTTGCTTTCCCCGCCTCCCTGGAATGAAAGTTCCATGAGGGCAAGGACTCTGTTTCCATCACCATGTCTGGTACCTATGGGCGCTGATGTGACTGAACAGGAGGATGGAGGCCAGCGCAGACGGAATGGAGCAAGTGAGGTGGGCGGGGAGGGCAGAGAGGCAGCGGGGCCAGATCTGGCGGGGCCATGAGTAAGGCTTTGGCTTTTGCTCTGGGCCAGGTGGGAGACACGAGGGGGTTTAGGGCACATCTGGCTGGTGTTCAGAATGCTCCTGCAGCTGCCTGGTGGGGGTCTGGGGACAGACAGAGGAGGGGTCAGGGAGGAAGCTGCCCCACTCATCTGCTCTGGTTAAGGTGGGACCACAGACTCGATACCTAGGCAGGCCCCCGTCTCAGCTGAGCATCCCACCCCCCACCCCCCCCCCCGCCTCCCCCCACGGCGGCGGTCAGTCACCTTCTCCGGTGGCTGCTGCAAGATGGGCAGATTCTCCTCCAGTTTGTCCAGCCCCCTGTGGGCGTATTCACTGGCCGATGTGACTGCGGAGCAGCGGGGGAGGGGAGACAGACAGCTGATGTTACCGCGCCTGCGCGCCGCCCCGCCTCCGCCCCGCCTCCCCCCCCGCCCCGCCTCCCCCCCCCGCCCCGCCTCCCCCCCCCGCCCCGCCTCCCCCCCCCCCCCGCCCCGCCTCCCCCCCCCCGCCCCGCCTCCCCCCCCCCCCCGCCGGGAAATAGCCAGGAGGGGCGGATCCAGGCTCTCCCAGGCTTCACTCACGCTGGGGCTCCAGTTTGGACAGGATGGGCTGCGCCCCGCTGACAGCGACCGCTGTGAGGGTCTTCACGCCCTTCTCGGCCGCGTCGCACACAGTCTTGACGTGGGGGTGGCTCTCCTTGGTGGACATGTAGGCGGCGGACACCATGTGGCAAGTGGAGCTGATGAGCGGCATGCCGGCCACGCGGTCCACCACGCTGGGCTACGGGCAGGGCAGCTCAGGCCAGGGAAACGGCTCGCCTCCCCTCCCTCTGCACCCACGCGGTTGCACAAGTCAGGAACTCTGGGGTTCCGCCGGGCGCTTCCTGTGTCTTGGTCCCACTTGTTTGAACATCACCTTGACACCCACTGCGCCAGGCAGTGACATGACACAAGAACCCCATTGTCCTGGAGCTCAGGGTCTACAACTGAAGCCAGGAAACTACGGACCCCTGGGGGCGAAGTCCCGTCCACCACCTGATTTTTTTCTTCTTGCCTGTTTTTTTTTCCCTAGCAGCACTATTGAAATCTAGTTCACACGGCACAAAATTTCACCATTTTGAAATGCACAAGTCAGAAGCTTTTAGTGTATTCACAAGGTTGTGCAACATTCACTGTCTAATTCTAGAACTTTTTCATCACTCCAAAAAGAAACCCTGTCCCCACTGGCTGACACGCCCCTGCCTCCCAGCCCCTGATAACCACGAATCCACTTTCTGTCTCTGTGGATTTGCCTGTTCTGGACATTTCACAACAATGGAATCACATGTGGCCTTTTGTGTATGGCCTCTTTCACCGAGTAACATTTTCAAGGTTCACCCGTGTAGTAGCGTGTCTCAGTGCTTCATTCCTTTTTAAAAAAAAGTGTGGCAAAATACACATAACTTAAAATTTACCATTCAAATAATTTTTAAGCGCACATCTCAGTGGCATTAAGTACATTCACACTGTTGTGCAACCATCCCCACCATCCGTCTCCAGAACTTTCTCATCTTCCCAAACTGAAACTCTGTCCCCATGAACCACTGACTCTCCAGCCCCTCCCCCAGCCCCTGGCCCCCAACCATCTACTTCCTGTCTCTGTGGATGTGACTCCTCTAGGGACCTCCTGTGAATGGGATCACACAAGATTTGTCCATTTGTGTCTGGCTTCTCTCACTGACCATATCTTCAAGGTTTATCCACATTGCATTGCGTGTCAGTACTTCATTCTGTTATTTGGCTGAATAATATCCCACGCTACCTGGTTTTGTAAATAAAGTTATATTGGCACATGGCCACACCCATTCATTTATATACTGAATATAGCCACTCTTACCCTACAAGAGCAGAACTGAGTACTCAGGCCTTCTGAGCCTCGGTTTCCCAATCCATAAAATGGGAAGTCATTTCTATCCTGAAGGAGTTGCAAAGATGACCCGTGTGAAGACGCAGGCAGAAGACTTAACTCTCACAGGGGCTATTTGTAGAATTTGTGTTTTAGCTCACTTACTCACCAGTCCCGGGAGATTGGGAGTATTATTCCAACTTTATGGAAGGGTAAACTGAGGCATGGAGAGGCTAAGTCACCCAAGATCACAAAACAAGCCAGTGGCAAAGCTGGACCTTGGACTCAGGCAGTCCTCCTCCAGGGTTTGCCCAGGAGGTCTCTTCAGAAATTAATGACAAACTTACCACACAATCCAGCAATTCTGCTCCTAAGATTCTACCCTAGAGACAGGAAAACACACGTCCACATAAGACTTGTACACGAATGTTTGTAGCTGCCTTATTCACAATGGCCAAGAAGTGGAAACAACCCAAATGTCCATCAGTTGGTGAGTGGATAAAGAAAATGTGGTCCAAAGCATGTTTTTAAAAATACATAGTCTCCAAATGGCTAACAGGTACAAGAAAAGATTCTCCACATCACAAATCATTAGGGAAATGCAAGTCAAAACTTAAATGAGCTACAACCTCTCACCCCGCACTCGCTGGGATGGCTACTATCAAATGAACAGAAATTAAAAAGTAATGGTGGGGGCTTCCCTGGTGGCGCAGTGGTTGAGAGTCTGCCTGCCGATGCAGGGGACACGGGTTCGAGCCCTGGTCCGGGAAGATCCCACATGCCGCGGAGCAACTAAGCCCGTGCGCCACAACTACTGAGCCTGCGCGTCCGGAGCCGTGCTCCGCAAAGAGAGGCCGCAACAGTGAGAGGCCCGTGCACCGCGATGAAGAGTGGCCCCCGCTCGCCACAACTGGAGAAGGCCCTCGCACAGAAACGAAGAACCAACACAGCCAAAAATAAATAAATTAAAAAAAAAAAAAAAAGTAATGGTGAAGATGTGGAGAAATTGGAACCTTTGTATGATGTTGGTGGGAATGCAAAATGGTGTGGCCATTATGGACAACATTATGGTGATTCTTCAAAAAACTAAAAGTAGGGACTTCCCTCGTGGCACAGTGGTTAAGAATCCGCCTGCCAATGCAGGGGACACAGGTTTGAGTCCTGGTCCGGGAAGATCCCACATGCTGCGGAGCAACTAAGCCCGTGTGCCACAACTACTGAGCCTGTGCTCTAGAGACCGTGTGCCACAACTACTGAAGCCCACGCGCCTAGAGCCTGTGCTCCGCAACAAGAGAAGCCACCGCGATGAGAAGCCCGCGCACTGCAACGAAGAGTAGCCCCTGCTCGCCGCAACTAGAGAAAGCCCGTGGGCAGCAACGAAGGCCCAACACAGCCAAAAATAAATACATAAACAAATTTATTTAAAAAAAAAGGAAATTCTGGCAAGATCTACAACATGGAAGAACCTTGAGGACATTATACTCAGTGAACTAAGCCAGACACAAAAGGACAACTACTGTATGATTCCACTTATGTGGTACCTAACAGAGAAGGTTCTACTTTTATAAAATGATTCCACTTATTCTACTTATATGAGATATCCAGAAAAGGTAAATCCATCAGCAGGAAGCAGATTAGTGGTTGCCAGGGGCTGGGGGAGAGGGGAATGGGCGTGACTATTAATGGATATGGGGTTTTGATTTGGGGTAATGAGAAAGTTCTGGAATTAGATAGTGATGATGGTTGTACACTGTGAATATACTTAATGCCACTGACCTACACACTTCAAAACAGTTGAAATAGTATATTTTTATGTTATGTGTATGTATTTTACCACAAGTTTAAACAAGGAACACGATAATTAGTAAGAACCTAATGTATAGCACAGGGAACTCTACTGAATATTCTGTAATGACTTAAATGGGAATAGAATCTGAAAAAGAGTGGATATATGTATATGTATAACTGAATCACTTTGCTGTACACCTGAAACTAACATAACATTGTAAAAATAACTATACTCCAATAAAAATTAATTTTAAAATAAAAATAAATAAAAAAGGAACAAAGCACCGACAGATATTACAATGCAGATGAACCTCAAAAAGATTACGCTCAGTGAGAGAAGCCAGATACAAAAGGGTCTCGTAGTGTATGTTTTCATTTCTATGAAATGTCCAAAATAGGCAAATCCATAGAGACAGAACCCAGAAGAGGGGTTCCCAGGAGGAGGGAAAATGGGGAGCGACTGCTAATGGGTATGGGGTCTCTTTTGGGGGAGATGAAAAATTTCCGGTGTGGTGGTGATGGCTGCATAACTGGGTAGTTTACTAAAAATCACTGAGTAGTACTCTTCATAAGGGTGAATTTTATGGTGTGTGAATGATACCTAATTTTTAAAAAGCTGTTTATTAAAAGGGGCTTTTATTTAAACTGGGGAAAGGAGGTGGAATAGAAACTGGCTTCCTAAAAGGAGGACCCTAAGAGGACCTGCAGAGACAGGGAAGGTCTGCCCGGGCGGAGCCAGGCAGCTTCAAACAGAGCTGTACCTCTGCTCTCCCAAGAGCCCTTGGAATCCCCAGTTCTCCCACCTCCACCTATTAGTGGGGCACCTGTTAGGGGCTAGTATAATGGCTCTGCCCAACCCACTCGGAAGGGTGTCTCTTGACCCCACCCTGTGCTGCCATCAGCTCCCTGCCAAGGCACCACCAGGTGGGAAGCCTCATCCCACAGATCCCAGACCTTCCTCACCTGCTGTACCGGTTCTTCCGCTGACACCTGGGTGCTGGCAGTGGCTTCTGTCTCGTTGGTAGACATTTCTCAGAAGCAGGCACTGTGAACAGAAAGACTAGTCAGGGTACAGCCTGCTCCTCTCTTCCCTCCAGGGGGATGTCCGGGTTCACACCTGCCCTCTGACCACCCGCGCCCCCAATTTCCTAGAGCCCTAGCCTCTCAATTGTTGACACATACCTGTGAGCCTGTGCAAAACAGGTGCTGATCCAGCAGAGCAAAAGTCTAACAAGCTCCCAGGTGCTGCTCATGCAGCTGATCCCGGGGCTGCACCTTAAAGGGCAAGGTCTGTGCACAGCCCTCCAAGGGCTCACCTCTATCAATACTATGGTGCAAAACCCCTGTAGATGGCAATTTGTCCATTACTACTGGGTTTTAAGAGGCATCTTCCCTTTGACCCAGAAACCTGACTGCGGGGACAGTCCCACACTGGTACTGCCACGTGGAACAGAGATGTGTGTACCTGTGTTGGCCACAGACACTGGAAACAATCTGGTTGCCCAACAGAAGGGGACTAAAGGAAATCACAGTGGTAGCCCAGGCCAGTGGCTTAAGTGTGGAAGCTTACATGTAATTGACGGGGACCAAGATATTGTTAAGAGACAAAAGGTGTGAGTGGGGCTAAAGTTTTTGCTTGTATTTGACAGAATCTTTAAAGAGACACAGGAAACTGTTACAGTGGCCACCTTTCAGGGAGGAAGATCGGGTAGCTGGGGCAGGCCTCTGACTTTTGAGCCAGGTAGATAACATTACCTGTTCAAAAAAAAGTTAAGTTTTTTTTTTTTTAAAGTTAAATTAAAAAAAAAAAAAAGAGACCGTTCCTGGCCCCTCTGCAGACAGTCAAGTCAGTCTCAGGGATGTGGGGAAGGCACGGGAGGCTCCCTGGGTGATTCTAATGCACACATTTGCAGGCAAGATGGCAGCCACAGGTGTGCTCCATTTTCCTGGCCAAATGAGATGAGACAGCTAGAGCACTGTCAGATTAGATTTCAGGAGTCCCAGCTCCACCCATGCTGTGCTATGTTGGGCAAGGAGCTTCCTCTCCCCTAGCCTCAGTCTTCTTATCTGTAAAATGGGGCTAAACCTGCCTTAAGTCTGGTTCTCCAGGTCGTTCTTTTTTTTGGCTGCACCACGCAGCATGTGGGATCTTAGCTGACCAGGGATCGAACTCATGCCCCCTTCAGTGGAAGCACAGAGTCTTAACCACTGGACTGCCATGGAAGCCAGCCCACCCTAGGTCATTCTGGGATAAGCCTGTGGTGAACCCCTGACCTTGAGTTTGAGCATTTCCTTCCAGACACTGTGTTTTGCTATCCCCCAAGTGGAACCCAGCAAACTGATGCTTTGAGAGCACTAGTTCTACAGTCCAAACTGGGTTCTAATCCCAGCTTTGCAACTCCCTAGCTGTAGGAGATTAGGAAGGCAGCACCCCCTCTCGCAGCCTCACTTGCCATGTCTATGAAATGGGGATAACCGTTCCTAGCACAGAGTCCCTGTAGACTAGAGGAGAGTCTGGAACGTAGCTTGGTGCCTGGCACACAGTAGGTGCTCAATAAACAGATCCATTTCACACCACTCTGCCTGCCACAAAGAAACGGGTGAAACTAGCCAGGATTGAGCTTCTGCTTGGTACAAAGGTCCTCCAACTGGGAAGTGGGGCAAGGAGGCACACCTACCCCTAGTGATCATCACCTGACTCCTGTTCTTCCCCTCACCTTCCCTGCAGCCTGAGCTCACCTGGGCAGCTTAGAGATCCTCCCTCCCATCCCTTTTGTTCATCAACTCCTTTGGAACTGGTTTAACCAAGGACACCCATTGCAGATGTCAGCACCCCCATTAAAGTCCTTGGGGTCAGCAACCTGCCTGCAGCTGGCCCCAGCAGCGAGAGCAAGAACTGGCTGAAACTGCCTGGAGTCACGCAGTCGTCCAGCTGCAGCCAGGGAATGTGAAGATCCAACTTCCAAAGTTCCCAGGGACGGACCCCAGGCCTAGGCTCTGGTTTTACAAAGGTCTCAAGGACTCAGATAAGGGGGTAGGCCTTCCCACCACCACTTTGTGCAATCCACTGGCCATACCCACCCAGGAAAAGGGGGCGGGATTTGCCCCAAGACCTCGCCAGGGTCCGCTGGGGGGGTCAGAAGATCAAGGGAGGGGCCGAGTCCCCAGGCGGCAAAACCATTTGGAGAGGAAGGGGCTTTGCTAGGCAGAGGGAATGCCCCCTGGTGGGGGGAGGGAGGGGGCCCACTCTGAAGACCCAGAGAGGGCGGAATTCCTGTGCGGAATGGGCTGTGGCTTGCCTCCAAAGTGCGTTTGCAAAGCAAGAGGATGTGGTTGGGACTGGAGACTTAACCCTCCCCCACCGCTTGATACTGCCACTTCTAGGGGTCTCTTTCGCGCACCCCCCCCCCGAAAGTCCTAGATATTGAGAGGAGAGAGTCTGAAAGTCTGAGCCTGTTCCAGAAGTTGGATTTTTTTGGGGGGGGAGGTGTGCTCAGCGCAGCCTAGAGACCCCTCCCCAGGCCGCGAAGACAAGCAGAGCCCCCCAGGAAGACCCTTCCTGCCCCTTCCTCCCCTGGGGCACCCCAGGACTCGGCGGCCCCCGCCCCCACTTAATCGGGGGCCCTCGCCTCTCACCGCGGTCAACGGGACGTCCAGTGCGCGATGACCACTACTTCAAGGCCAGCTCCAAAACCGTCCTGGGCCAGCCCAAGGCAGAATTTTATGCTTGGGGGAGGGCGCCCGGGACTGACGGGCTGAAGGACCAATCTGGTTGGGGGGGCCGCCCGCCGCCAGGCCACGCCCCTCGCCCGGCTCTGGACGTTGGAGCAACAAGTGAAGTCCGGGAAGGGCTGGAATTTCGCGGGCGCGCGCCCTGCCAACTGTGCACCCCGTGGGCGACCCCTGTACGATGCCGGATCCAGCCAAGGGACGCCCCTCCCTGCCAGGGACCCTAGGAATTCGGCCCTGAGAGGTGAGTGCGATCCTGGGGTCCCCCGCCCTTCTTTCTCCAGTGGCCAGATCGAGGCCGTGGGAACTCAGAGAGCATTGCGTGATGCCTCCCGCGTGTCAGGGGCCACCCCTCCCCCCCCCTCCGCCCCTCCTCACCCTCTCCCCACTCCGCGTGAGGGTGATGGAGCCAACCTGGACCCAGCATTATGAGCAACTTGCCCTGACCTGCGTCATGCCACTTTATCCTCCCAACACTGTGTATCACTTTATCCTCCCAACACTGTGTATCCCTTTATCATCCCCGTTTTACAGATGAGAAAACCGAGGCCCAGAGACAGTCATCCAGGGACAGTGCAGGGGCCAACTCTTGGATCTCTGACTCCTGGATCAACCCCTTCCTGAAGGTGCTCACTTGGATTTTCACCACCCCCCACCAAAAAAAAAAAATCCTTTATTCTCTTCGTCTATAAACCAAGGTCTCAAACTCAGATGGCCCCAGGGGCCAGGCAGGAGGTAAATGCCTCTGGTAAAAAAGTGACAGCATGCCCTGCCTAGAGGGAGCAGAGCTTTACCTTGGGGGAGACCCACCCACGTATTCACAGATCCGTGGGGATTCCAGACTGTAGACAAAGTGTCCTGCCTCTTAAAAAAAAAACCACTGGACCAAATAAAACCCAATGGAGCCATATCCAGTCCAGGGGCCACAAGTTTGCCACCTCTGCTAAATTATGTGTGTCGGGGGTGGGAATTCTGGAACCTCCGGAAAGAACATGGAAAAAATTGGGTGTCTGTGACTAGTGCATTTTTTTTCTTTTTTTTGAGAGGGTCTATACTAGCACTGTGTGATAGAGCTTTCTGAGATTAGAGGAATGTTCTAGAACTCTGTGCCACCCAATATAGTGGCCACTGGCACCATATGGCTGTTGCCCACCAAGAAACTGAATATACATATTTAAGTAACCACATGCAGGCTGTCCGATTCCTAAGTGACTCTGAAACCCCCAAATGATTAAAGCAGTTATATAAAATTATAGCAGATAAAAATTTCACATTTGCGGCAGGCCTTTTTTTCCCACTCATTCATTCATTTTTCCTACTCATTCATTCAACAATTCTTACTGAGCTGCTGTGCTGGGGAGGGGAGCAGAGAAGTGAGTAAATAGATCCCAGCCTTGTGATGCTCACCACCCAGTGGGGAAATGGATGATAAACTAGATAAACGAGTGAAATGCATAATGGGTCAGGTGTTGGTAAATGCTACCAAGAAAAGCAAAGAACTGGGTTTGAGAATGTGGGGGCTACACTTTTTAGTAGGGTGGTCAGGGGTGGCCATTCAGAGTGCCATTTGAGCACAGAAACGAGGGAGGAGAGGAGGGAGCCCCGTAGAGATCTGGAGAAGAGTATTCCTCATGACGGCAACAGCACGTGCAAAGGCCCTGAGGCTGAACCACGCCTGGTGGATTGGAGATGCAGCCAAAACCCTATGTGGCTGAGGCAGAGTGAGGGGAGGGAGAGCACTGGAGGAGAACGGGTCTGCAATGTGTAGAGCTCAGAGAGGTAAAGTGACTTGTCCAAGGTCACACAGCTGGAAAGTCACTGAGAGATATGCCTGGTAGCCTTCAGCTTCCAAGTGGCCTTCAGTGCTGGGATGTGGTCAAAATATCCCTGGTCAAGGGGAGGGGATGTAACTCAATTCTGATTGGAAAATAAAGTCCTGATGATTTTGCCCCACATCTTCTGAACAAAAGGAGAGCAGCCTTGCTCACCTTGTTCCCTGGTGTGGAGATCAACCCCACCTCCAGTCCCTTGTGAGCCCAGTCAAGGGTGCACGTGTAGGTGGGGGAGGGGAAGGAAAGGTGGCCACACCATCAGCTCTTAGCACCACTGCCCCTTCCTCCTGGAAGCCTTCCTGCCTGCCTCCCCAGGCTCCCCCAGGCTAAGGTTGCCAGATAAAATACAGAATTCCCGATTAAATTTGAATTTCAGGTCAACAACAAATACCTTTTGGGGGTTTAAGTGTATTCCATGCAATATTTGGGATATACTTATACTAAAAAATTATTAATTGTTGATCTGAAATTCAAATTGAGCTGGGCATCCTATTTATTTTGTTGTTTTTACTAAACCTGACAACCCTACCCCCAAACCCATGTCCACTTCTCTGCCCCAGCCATGTCTTCATGAAAACTCTGTCACTTCCCAGCCTTGGGGGGCTCCTTGAGGACAGCATCTGTCCAGGAGTCCTAGGGTGGGAGGTAAGAAATAGCTGCTGTTTCTGAGCTATTTCATTACGTTATTCAGAGGCCAGATTTGGATTTCCCCCATATTCTGGATGAGGAAGCTGAAGAATCAAGAGGTGATGTAGTTTTCCCTGGGACACACAGCCACAAATGGGTGGCTGCGGGATTTGGACCCAAGGTCTTTGTTTCTAAGTTCACTGCCTGCTGCTTCCTCCTCCTCTTCCTCATCCTCCTTTTCCTCCTCTCCATCCCCTTCCAGTGGAAAGGCTCTGAAAACTCCCCAGAACTTTTCCACTGAAACCTAGGAGAGGGAGAGGCAGGCAAGCAGTGTGCCACAAGGCGGCGCTGCTGGTCCCAGATTGGTGTCCTGGTCAATCTGCCTTCTGACCCTCCCTCCGTCCATCCATCCATCCATCCATCCATCCGTCCGTCCATCCATTTATCAAGCATCTCCTGTGATGTGTGAGCCAGGCCTGGCTGTGAGGACCCAGCGATTCACTGGATATTCAGTTATTCAACACAACAATTATTAAGTGCCTGCTGTATGCCAGGCCACTGCCAGGCAGCTGTGGGGACCCAGTCTCGACCTCTGCCTTTGCAGCACTCATAGTCCAGTGGGGAGACCCACATGGGATCAGCAGGGCCCCTTTAAGAACTTCACGGGGGAATTCCCTGGCGGTCCAGTGGTTAGGACTCCAGGTTTCCACTGCAGGGTTCAATCCCTGGTCAGGGAACTAGGATCCCACATGCCACGAGGCGTGACCAAAAAAAAAAAACCAAAAAAAAACAAAACAACAACAGCAACAAAAAACCTTCACGGGCCTGAGGCACTTGACGCCTCCCTTCATGAAAAAATATTACAAATGATCTCTTACAATTGAATTGGTATTATTTTATTCATTGTTTCTTTTGATTTTAAGAGAAATTAAAATGAAGCCATTTTGTGGGTTCCTGAAAGTGCTGTGGACCCGGAGTCTCCTGTGTCTGATGACAAGTTGCCTCTGGTGACCAGGTGGATAAAATAGAAGTGGTCAGGGCTGTGATGGGGATGCTCAGGCATGGTGGAGCCCAGAGGAGGTGCTGGACTTAGGTGTGGGTGGTGGTCCTGGAAGGCTTCTAGGAGGAGGTGATGTCTAATCTGAGGCCTGAGAGATGAAGTCAGGTGAAGGTACTGGAGAAGCT
The DNA here is from genome assembly GCF_028564815.1 of Eubalaena glacialis. Classification (NCBI taxonomy): domain Eukaryota; kingdom Metazoa; phylum Chordata; class Mammalia; order Artiodactyla; family Balaenidae; genus Eubalaena; species Eubalaena glacialis. Next base: position 183,374,840 of record NC_083719.1, on the reverse strand, counting down.
GTTCCAGGCGGAGGGAACAGAGAGGATGAAGGTGCAGAGTGAGGCTGGAGAGTAGACCGTGGCCAGGGGAGGGGGAGTATCAGTGGGGGAGAGATGGAGCTAGACAGGTTGGCAAGGGCCAGGCTAACAGAGTCCTGAGGGCACTGGGGAGCCACAGAAGGTTCTGGAGCAAGGTCAGCAGGGGCATGTTGGAGCATTCGAAAGCTATCTTGGGCCATCCTGTGGATAAAGGAAACCTGGGAGAGGAACACGAGCCCACCTGCTTCAGGTAAGTCTTGAAAGGTAGAAGGGGGGTGTGCAGGAGGCTGTTCCAGAAACAGTGATGGTTATTCATTCCGGAAGTATTTATTAAACACCTCTTGTGTACCCTGCTCAGGATATAGCAGTGAACCAGACAGAACATCCCTGCCCTCACGGAGCTGACGTCCTAGTTGGGGAGACAGACCACGTGCAACAGTCAATGCATAGTATATTAGAAGATGATAAGAGTTGTGGAGAAAAATAGAGCAGGAAAGGAAGATGGGGAGTCGGGGTGGTTTACAGTTTTAAATAAGGTAGACCAGGGACTTCCCTGGTGGTCCAGTGGGTAAGACTCTGCGCTCCCAGTGCAGGGGGCCCGGGTTCGATCCCTGGTCAGGGAACTAGATCCTGCATGCATGCCACAATTAAGAGTCTGCATGCTGCAACTAAAGATCCCGCGTGCTGCAACTAAGACCCGGCGCACCCAAATTAAATAAATAATTTTTTTTTTTTTTTAAAGGTAGACCAGGGAGACCTCACCGAGGAGGTGACAGTTGAGCCAAGACCTGGAGGAGGGAAGGCTGTTGGACTGTGTAGCTTTTAGGAGGAGGTGTGCTCCAGGCAGCAGTAACAGCACGTGCAAAGGCCCTGGGGCAGGACTGCCTGGTGTGTTGGAGGAACAGCAAGGAACCTGTGTGTCTGGAACAGAGAGCAAGGGGGAAGAGAGGGAGGAGGTAAGGGCAGGGAGGGGACAGGGGCAGGTCGTGCAGGACATTGTGGACCCCGTGGAGGACTTGGGTTTTTACTCTCAGGAAGGTGGGAGCAATGGAGGCCTGTGGGCAGAGGAAGGATGGGACCTGACTCAGGTTGGGGGTGACGGGCCATACCTGGGGACCTGAGAGAACAGGCAGCTTTTGGGAAACCACAGCTCATTTGAGGAGAGGGGGGCTGGGAGTTGGGTATGGGGGTTTGTTGGAGTCCTGCTGGGGAAGGGGCTTCCAATGTCCGGCAGAGGTTTTGGGCCTTTATTGTGGGAGCAGTGGGGAGCAACTGTCGGATTCAGAGCAGAGGAGGGGCCCTGTTCAGATCTCTGGGGATGGAGGCGTGGAACCTTTGCGATTCAGGGAAGGGGGGCCGGATATCTGGGGGGGCAGGCAGGAACTCATGGCCCCCTCTGCTGAGGATGAGGGGCAGATGGGAGAGAGACTGCAGCGGGAGAGTGACAGGCCAAGGTTTGGAAGGTGAGGCTGACACGGGCCTCTGGCTGGGAATCCAGTGAGGGGTGAGGGTGGAGAGACAGTGGGACCACCCCTGAGGCTGGGACCAGCAGAGGAGCAAGTCTGGGGGGATGTTGGTAAGCAGTTTTGCTTCTCCCAGAGCCCCTGGCCTCGGGTAGTAGATTTAGCAAATAAAAATATAGGACCCCCAGTTAAATGTGAATTTCAGATACACAGTGAAATTTTTTTTAGCATAAGTATGTCCCAAGTATTGCAAGGGACATACGCTGAGTAATTACTTGTTTACCTGCGGGACCTGTACTTTTTTCTGGCAACCCTACCCCAGCCAGGACAGATCTGCCCACGATGTCCCCCCAAACCGCAGCTCCGGCCAGTGGGTGGACAGCCTGACCGATTGTGGCCCCGATGGCCGGAAGACAAGGTTTTGTCTCCTTGTCCCGCTCGCCGCAGGAAGCTGGGGGTCTTTTAACATGCAGGCCCTGGCCTGTCCCCGCCCCCCCGCCTTGGTGGCGCCAGCTGCCCGCTGCCCCCTGCGTGGCTTGGGGGAGGGGAGCTGCTCCCAAAGCCACTGTCCCCTGGGCCGGCCCCTCCCGGGCCGGGCGGGTGGGGTGGGGTGTGGTGTCCCACTGGGTACCCCCGGCCCCGGGGTGTGGGCAGCAGCAAGGCCTCCACGTGGCCTTTGTCCCCCTCCATCCTGGTGGCTCATCCAGCTCGGAGCCCGACATCGGAGGCCCCCTGGCCTTTCTGTGAAGTTCTGCAGGCAGAGCCGGCAGACTTCCTTGTCAGAATGTACTGGAAGGACAGAGGCCTATGGGCAGCTGACCAGGAACCAGATCCCTCAGGACTGCAGCCACCCCATCCCAGTGTCCCCAGACTGAGTGGCCTTGTGTGGGGTGGCCAGGCCCGGAGGCTCTGGCCCGGCCCTCCGAGTGCCAGCTGCCAGGATGTGCCAGTCACGTTGTCGGGGAAAGAACATGCAGTCCTTGGCTCTCCCGGCCTCCCCTTTGTTCCCGGGAAGAGGAGGGGGCTTCTGTCCTGGCAGCAAGCCCCTCCCCCCTCAAACGGTCCCTTGAGGTGAAGATCGGAGGCACCTCGGGTCTGGGGGTTCTGGCCGGAGAGGGTCCCTTGTCACCCAGCATGGCAGAGGAGTCCCCTCCCCCACAGCCAGCCCTGCCTGCTCAGAGCTCCTGTGTCCGGACCTTGGGGGAGGCCAGGTCACCCCCTTGGGATTGGAATGCCGGAGGTGGCAGCAGTGGCGGGGGTGGGGGGGACATTCCCAGCGGGACAGGCGCCGTGGTGGCAGCTGCTGGCCCCCGCCTGTCCTGCGTCCCCTAAGTTGGAGGCTGCAGCTGGCGCGGGTCGCTTTGGTTTGGGGGGGGATGTTATTTTTGGGGTGGCGGCAAAGGAGCGTGAGAGGCGCCTCCACCCAGGGCAGGAAGTGGGGCGGCCCCAGCTGCGTTCTCCCGTTGGCACACCTGGCCCAGCGGGCACTGGCGGCCACCGCACAGGAAGTGTTCCCAACGCCCGCCTGTGTGGTCCCCCAATCGGAGGCCCGGAGGGGAGGCGGCCAGCAGGGAGGGTGCAGGGGCCCGCCGTTGTGAGCCAGAATCTTCTAGAAGACCCCCCACTGGGGTAGCGATGGTGCCACTGGAGTGAGTGCTTACTGTGGCTGATACCGGTTATAGACGTTAATCCAGAGACTTCGGGAGGGAGGGGCTATTGATGAATCCGAGTTCTACAGATGAGGAAACTGAGGCTCAGAAACGGAAGTGACTCCCCCAAGGTCACACAGCGCAGAAACCGCAGAGCTGGGAATCTCAGTAGCATTTAGGATCAGATACACTAACTCAACATAGGCCTCCAACCTGATAGTGTAGACAGGGGGTCCCAATCAGGGCGATCCTTGGGGTGTCTGGAGACATTTTTGGTTGTCTCGATTGGAGGTACACCTGTCATCCAGTGGGTGGGAGCCAGGGATGCTCCACACCCCACAGTGCCCAGGACGCCCCCCACAGAAAACGGTCCAGCCCCAAATGGAGAGTCTTGCTGAGGTGAAAAGTAATAATAATATTATTAATTATTATTAAGTATAATTTTCATTTTATTTTATTTTTAAACAAGGTTTGTTTGGGTTTTTTTTTGGGCCACACCGCACAGCTTGTGGGATGTCAGTTCCCTGACGACCAGACATTGAACATTTCGAGCCCTTGGCAGCGAAAGTCTAGAATCCTAACCACTAGGCAACCAGGGAACTCGCTAATCTTCATTTTATTTATTTTTTTAAGTCTTTACTGAATTTGTTACAATATTGCTTCTGTTTTATGTTTTGGTTTTTTGGCCGCGAGGCATGTGGGATCTTAGCTCCCTGACCAGGGATCGAACCTGCAGCCCCTGCACGGGAAGGCGAAGTCTTAACCGCTGGGCTGCCAGGGAGGTCCCCTTAGTCTTCATTTTAAAGATGAGGAAACTAAGGCCCAGAGAGCCTGTGTTTTGGACTCCTGGACCCCAGGTACCCATTTCCCTTGGCTGCTTCCTTACTGTCCTTTCAAGCTTTGCAGTAAGGGAAACTGAGGCCCAGAGAGGAGATATAAGTGCAGACTCGAACCCACAGCCCAGCGCAGGCTCCTCTGCTCCTTCTGACAAATCGAGCCTGCAGTGGCTGTGTGGGCTCAGACTCTCCAGGGTCCCCATCCCAGCTCAGCCACTCACTGACACCCAGGGACCCTAGCAGGCAATGTCAACAGCCTCAGCTCTGTGTCTTCCTTCTCAGCTGAAGCAGTAATGATAACCACCGTGGTTCACGGAGAAGCAGCATGTACAGGGGTTAGGGCATCTAATCCTGGCTGCAAGCACTTGGGCAAATCACTGCTCCTCTCTGAGCCTCAGTTGTCTCAGCTGTAAAATGGGGTGATGATCATTGTCCCTAACTCACAGATGATGGAGGGGATCAAATGAGGTAACACATAGCTTAGCATCGTGCCTGGGACATGGGAAGCACCATATAAGGGTCGGATATTAAAAAAAATTTTTTTTAACTGTGGTAAAATACACAAAACATAAAATGTATCATTTAAACCATTTTAAAGAGCGCAGCTCGGGCTTCCCTGGTGGCGCAGTGGTTGAGAGTCTGCCTGCCAATGCAGGGGACACGGGTTTGAGCCCTGGTCTGGGAAGATCCCACATGCCGCGGAGCACCTAGGCCCGTGAGCCACAATTACTGAGCCTGCGTGTCTGGAGCCTGTGCTCCGCCACAAGAGAGGCCGCGATAATGAGAGGCCCGCGCACCGCGATGAAGAGTGGCCCCCACTTGCCGCAACTAGAAAAAGCCCTCGCACAGAAACGAAGACCCAACACAGCCATAAAATAAATAAATAAAGAATCCTGGTCAAAAAAGGTGATGATTTACCTTCTAAAAAAAAAACAAAAAAAAACAGCACAGCTCAGTGGCACTAAACACATTCCCACTGTTGTGCAACCATCCCCACCATCATCTCCAGAACTTTCTCATCTTCCCAAACTGAAACTCTGTCCCCATGAAACACTAACTCCCCAGCCCCTCCCCCAGCCCCTGGCCCCCACCATCTACTTCCTGTCTCTGTGGATGTGACTCCTCTAGGGACCTCCTGTGAGTGGAATCACACAGTATTCGCCCTTTTGTGTCTGGCTTATTTCTCTGAGCATCATGTCCTCGAGGATCATCCATGCTGTAGCAGGTGTCAGAATTTCCTTTTTAAAGCTGAGTAATATTCCATTGTATGGATGGACAGCATTTATTTATTCATCCATTGATGGACACTCGGGTTGCTGAACCAGGGTGGTGATAAGGGAAAGGGTAATAGTCTAGAAGGAATTTGAAAGTGGATTCAATAGAATTTGCCAAGGAATTGGTTGGGGAATGTGGTTTTTAAAAATATGTCCACCCATTTTGGACACTGCTTTAAAAAGGTGGAGCCTAAGTCTATTCCCTGTGAGTATGGGCTGAATTTAGTGACTTGTTTCTCACAAACAAAATATGGCAGAAGTGATTGTGTCCAATACCCATGAGGCTTCTGAAACTAGGTCATAAAAGGCACCATAGCCTTCTTGCTCTTTTTCTCCCTCTCTCTCTCTCTCTCTATCTCTCGTGTCAATCACTCCAGGGGAAGCCAGGTGCCATGTTGTGAGGATACCCCAGAAGCCCAGGTAGCAAAGAACTGAGGTCTCCCACCAACAGCCATGTGAGGGAGTCTTCTTGGAAGCAGCTTCCCCAGACCCAGCTGAGCCTATAATCACAACTGCATTTTGAAAAGCTGTCTCTCTGACTGCTGTGTGGAGAATGGACTGTAGGGGGCAGAAATGAAAGCAGGGCCACCTGGGAGGTGGCTACTGCAATAGTCCAGGCAAGCCTTGATGGTGGCAGGGGAGATGGAGAGAATTAGATGGACGGATTTAATAGTTATTTGGGAAGTAAGACAAACAGGACTTGGGAGAATAAAAGGTCAGTGATGACCCTCAGGTGGGGTCTTCAATGAAACGGAGGGAGGAGCAAGTGGAGGCAGGGATGGAGGAAGATATGATGGCAGGTTTAGCTGTGGCCACATTGAGTCCATGTCCCCAAAATGTGCAAGGGTGTTAATAAACGTAGCTACTTGCATGATAAGAATAGACTAGAGGCTCTCCACTGGGGGTGATTCTGCCCACCCAGGGGACATTTGACAACATCTGGGGAAATTTCTGTTGTCACAACTGTGGCCGGGTGGGGGTGGGGTGGGGTGGGTGGGGATGCTACTGGCATCTATTGGGTAAAAGCTGGAGATGCTGCTTAACATCCTACAATGCACAGGGCTGTCCCCCATAAAAAGATTTATCTGACCCCAAATGTCAATTGTATGAAGGTGGAGAAATCCTATGGCTGGAATAAGAAAATCTACGATGTGGTATGTATATATATACAATGGAATACGACTCAGCCATAAAAAAAGGAGCAAAATAATGCCATTTGCAGCAACATGGATGCAACTAGAGATTATCATACTAAGTGAAAGTTAAGTCAGAAAGACCAATACCATATGATATCACTTATATGTGGAATCTAAAATATGGCACAAATGAACCTATCTACAAAACTGAAACAGACTCACAGACATAGAGAACAGACTGGTGGTTGCCAAGGGGGAGGAGGGGTGAAGGAGGGATGGATTGGGAGTTTGGGATTAGCAGACACAAACTATTATATATAGGATGGGTAAACAACAAGGTCCTACTGTATAGCACAGGGAACTGTATTCAACATCCTGGGATAAACCATGATGGAAAAGAATATTAAAAAAAAGAATGTATGTGTGTAACTGACTCACTTTGCTGTACAGTAGAGACTGGCACAACAAACTATAGTTTAATTTAAAAATAAATAAATAAATAAAGACAATCCCAACTTCAGTGGAGGTCGTTTATTCAGTAAAGTTTTATTTCTTGGATATGCAACAGTCAAGTACAGATCAAGTTTCCTGGGCAGCTCGCCTCCAAACTATCCTCTCCAGGCAGCTGGCAAAAGGGGAAAAAGTGAACAAATCTCTCAGGGGAAGATTTTAAAGGATCAGGCCGGAAGTGACTTTTATCACTTCCTCTTACACCCATTGGCCAGATTAGTCCCATGGTCTTGCCTAAGTGCAAGGGGTGCTGGGAAATGTAGTCCAGCCACGTCCCCAGGAGGAAGAAGGAAACAGTTTGAGGGAAAAGGAGCCAGTTTGTGCCACGGTATTATTATCATTGTCCTCATTATTTCTGATATTATTCCGACCTAGCGGCTTCCTGGATGTATTTCTACTCTTGTATTCCATCCACAGGGTCAGTGGAGTGATTTTTCAAATCTCCTTTCTCAAATCCTCACTCTCTAGCCTGTCTCCAAAGAAAAGCACTCCAAACATCTCTGCATAAGCCATAGGATCAAGTCCAATGCCCTTGACCTAGCATTTCCAGAGTTCAAAATGTTGACCAAGCAGTGGGATATGGATGTCTGCAGAAATGAACCCTGAAGCTCATCTATGTTTCAGGACCTGGTAGAGGAGGGTGAGAGGCTCTGCTCGGCAGGACTGGAAGGCTTCCTGGAAGAGGAGGCCTGGGTGCTGTGACTTTGAAGAAAGCAGAAGCCCCTTATCCGAAATCCGAGGAGCGGAGAAGAATGAGAAGGGTGTGGCATCAGTGAAATCAAGGGAAGTGGATGTTTGCGTAAAGAGGAAATGGTCGGGACTTCCCTGGTGGCGCAGAGGTTAAGAATCCGCCTGCCAATGCAGGGGACACAGGTTGGAGCCCCGCTCCGGGAAGATCCCACATGCCGCGGAGCAACTAAGCCCATGCACCACAACTACTGAGCCTGCGCTCTAGAGCCCGCGAGCCACAACTACTGAAGCCTGCGCGCCACAACAAGAAGCCACCGTAATAAGAAGCCCACGCACTGCAACGAAGAGTAGCCCCCGCTCGCCGCAACTAGAGAAAGCCTGCATGCAGCAATAAAGACCCAACACGGCCAAAAATAAATAAAAAAAATATTTTTAAAAAAGAAAGAAAACAGTATACCAAGTCCTCAAAAAATTAAACGTTAACATTGCCATATGATAAAGCAAGGCCACTTCTGCGTATATACACAAAATAATGGAAAGCAGGGTCTCAAAGAGATATTTATGTGTGTACCGTGTTCGTAGCAGCATTTTTCACAGTAGCCCAAAGGTGGAAACAAATGTCCACCGATGGGTGAATGGGTAAACAAAATGTGACGTATACAGAATATGGAATATTATTCAGCCTTTTAAAGAAAAGGGGGCTGGTGGTGAGGGGAATGGGGAGTTAATGGTTAATGGAGACCGAGTTTCAGTTTGGGAAGCTAGGAAAGCTAGCTGTGGTCGCACAACAGTGTGAATATGCTTAATGCCACTGAGCTGTACGTGTAAAAAATGGTGAAGATGGTAAATCTTATGCTGTGTGTATTTTACCACATTAAAAAAGATACATATTGGAAGAGTGAGGATATTGGAATATGGAGTATATATAGGTGAGAGGATGGAACTGCCCTGGGAGTGATTGTGTTACTGTGATTATCTAGACGCTTCTGATTCTCAGGGTATTGGAAGAAGTGCAAAGTACAGGGACCCAGTGCTGTGATGCTACAATTTACTGCAAAACAATCTGGGAGAGAGAAAAAGAGGAAAAGAGCAAATATGGCCAAAATCAACAACAGGAGACTCGAGGTGGATGATCACCTGTCTATTGTATCATTCTTTCAAGCTTTTTCCATAGGAATTGGAATTTTTCCAAATAAAAAGTCTAAGAAGGACAAGAACAGTGAGGTGACCCTTGGCGCAGTGACCTGGAGGTCACTGAGACCTGATTGGTGAGCTGTTGGAGTTGGAGAAGTCCATGGAAGGGAAATAAATCCTAAAACTCATAATTAGCATCTGGCCGGCACTTACTGTGTTCCAGAAGTTCTCCTAAAAGCGGTGCACGTACTAGCCCTTTTATTTTTATTTTTTGGCCGCACAGCAATATGGGATCTTAGTTCCCTGACCGGGATGGAACCCCCGCCCCCTGCAGTGGAAGCTCGGAGTCTTAACCACTGGACTGCCAGGGAAGTCCCTAATCCTTTTTTTTTTTTTTTGATTATTATTTATTTATTTATTTATTTTTGGCTGTGTTGGGTCTTTGTCTCTGTGTGAGGGCTTTCTCCAGTTGCGGCAAGCGGGGGCCACTCTTCATCGCGGTGCGCGGGCCTCTCACTATCGTGGCCTCTCCTGTTGCGGAGCACAGGCTCCAGACGCGCAGGCTCAGCAGTTGTGGCTCACGGGCCCAGCTGCTCCGCGGCATGTGGGATCTTCCCAGACCAGGGTTCGAACCTGTGTCCCCTGCATTGGCAGGCAGATTCTCAACCACTGCGCCACCAGGGAAGCCCCCTAATCCTTTTAATCTTCTCCAAACTCTAGGGGTAACAACTTTTGCTTTTTCAATTTTACAGATGGGGAAACTGAGGCCCAGAGAGGAGAAATCCCTTGTCGCAAACAGAAGGAAGTAAGGATAGTATGGTGGGAAAGAATCGGAGGCCCCCCCAGGTTCACAGACGCCCCCTTCCGGCCTGATGACACCCCAGCTGTGAGGGGCAGTCACCAGCTGGCTTATGATCCACCTCTGGGATTCTTGAAACGCTCTGTCCCACCATCCAAGAGGAGCAGAGTCCCGAGCACTGTTGTTATACATGAACAATCGCTTGTTATATCTTTAACAACCACTTGGGGGCTGGAGTGGTGCTGGGGCCCTGAGGAGGACTCTGCTGTGATATCCCCACCTTAATTTCCCCCACACATGGAACAGAGCTGGACAAAGGCCTTTGTGGTGGATGAGGTCAGGACCAGATGGAGGAAGGGTCTGGGACTGGGGAGCCCTTTGGAGGGCAAGAGGCATGGCTGGAAGGCTTCCTGGAGGAGGCGACATCGGCTCTGTAGCTTTGAAGAACACAGCCCTTCAGGATCTAGTTCTGGGGAGGTGAGGATGGCCCAGACCTGGTCTCCAGAGTCTCAAGGATGCTCAGGCTGGGGCCAAGGACATTATGACAAGCAAGATCATCCCCTTCCTTCCTAAAATAAACCTTTTTGAATTTTCGGGAAGCGGGGCAGCGGAATGACACCGCCTCAAGGTTGGATCCTTTTGTCCACTGCAAAAGGAAGATTACATACCCAAATCAGCAGGGGTACATCCCCACCCAGGCCCAGCAGTGACCCCTTCCAGGGAGCCAGGACTGCCACAGAAGCTCTTTTGGAGACACCCTGTAAACGTGGCTGAAAGTGAGAGATCTCTCTCGTGAAAAATTTTTTTTTAAAGAGAGAAATAGCAAATTAAATCTGTGCATTCTATCTGCACCGCCTCCCCTCAAAAAAGTTTGATCTGAAACAGCATCTCAGAATGTTCCGGGATGCCTTGGGCCCGCCATTCAAGTGTATATGCCTCCCGTCTGCATGGTTTATGGAGGGCCCGCGGCAGGGGTGAGGCAGGTGCGGTATTTTGTCGCCTGCGGGTGCTTGGAGAAATATTTCAGAGTCATTAGCCCAGAAGAAGCACTCTGGCCCATTCCTTCATTCCTGACCACCCAGGACCTGGTGGGCCACAGCGGGTGCTTTGGGGACCCGACAGAGGTTTAAAAGATTTTAAGCCGAGGAGTATGGTGGCCTGATTTGTGCGGAGGGTCTTTTAGTTGCTTGGGGAATTGGATGACCAGATAAAATACAGGATGTTCAGTTAAACTGGCATATCAGATAAACAACGAATGATTTTTTAAAGCATAAGTAGATACCAACTGTGGTGAGGGACATACTTATGCTAAAAAATTCTTCTTCTGAAATTCAAGTCTAATTGGGGGTCCTGGATTTTTATTTGCAGGAAGGACAGAACGTGGGGATCCAGGTCAGGGGTCAGGAGACCCAGGTGCAGGTGACCGCCCTGGTCCAGGGGATGGATGGGAGGAAAGCTGGATGCAGAGGAGGGCAGAGAAATAGGAGGATTCTGGGGAGATTTTGGAGAGGGGCCCCTACGGCTTGCTGATGGATTGGACGTGGGTGGATGTGCTGGGAGGACTTGGGCTTTTACCCTGAATGAGGTGGGGGAGCCGGAGAGGGGGACTGTGAGGGAGGAGGGATACGACTTGGATAAGAGGCTCCCAGACGCAGCCTGGGGACTCAAAAACCATCTGTCCCCATAAATGGCCCCAGCCCGGGTCTCCCCACCTTGGCACTGCTGACATCTGGAGCTGGGCCACTCTCTGTGGGAGACCGTCCTGGGCACTGTGCGGCACGGAGCAGCATCCCGGGCCCCCACCCCCTGGATGCCAGGAGCGCACCCTGCTCCCCTCAACTGGGATAACCAATACACCCAGGCTTTGCCAGTGTCCTCTGGAGGGCAGAGTCGCTCCCAGTTGGGGATCCCTGGTCTTGGCACTATAAGAGCCAGCCAGCAGATGGGTCTGGGGTGCTAACCGGGGTGCGGTCCTGGAAGGCTGTCAGTCTGGAAGGCTTTGTCCTCTACCGCTATTGAGTGATCTTTCTTGGGATGGGAGAAATGGATGACTGCACGGCTGGAGCTTGGCAAGTTTCAGACCACATGCTGCCCAAGCCTGGACTCATCTGAAGGCCATCTGCACAAGGCAAAGGAAGGACCTGCCTTAGAGTCTGATAAAACTTTAAATATTTAGACATTTGGACATTTAATTCTGATGATCCAGGCTCACGGTATCACTGCTCCCGTCCAGCAGCCCGCAGCCATCTGCGTCCACAGGGGCTCTGGTTATAATGATGGGCACCTTGACCTTGACACTGGTCAGGGACCAGGGCAGGTGGACGGTGCTGACCAGCTCGTAGTGGGTGTTCATGATCTCGCTGTCCTGTGTGCCGCCGCTCACGGACAGCACGGGCGGGAGGTGGAAAGTGCTGACGATCTTGGTGGTGTTGAAGGGTGTGATTTGGGTGTTGGCCTCCTGCCGAAGCAGCTCGCTGCTGTCCACCCTTGAGCGTCGCTCTGCGTTGGGTGTGAAGCCCTCGTACTGCACGTGGGCGTAGAGGGCGAAGATGACCGTCCTGATGCACTTGCTGGTCTGGTTGTTGATTTCCGTGGTGAAAATGACCCTCTCCCCCGGCGTGAAGGTGTTCTTTTCCATCTGGATCTGCAGGCAGATGGTGCCCTGGCTGCAGCAATTGTAGGAGATCTTTTTCTCAGCCTCCACGAACAGAGGATTCTAGAAGGGGGTGGGGGGAATGGACAATTGTGAGGCATTGCGGCCACAAGGTCCACTTGCTCACCTAACAGTCCACCAAAGCCTTGAGCCTTTGGGACTCTTCTAGTAAGAGACACTGGGATGGAATCTGGAGTCTTGGGGATTTTGCAGCCCAAAGTCATTCCCAGCTTTGCCATTTAATCAAAACCCTTTGCCATTCTGATTGTCAATTTCCTTGTCTGTAAAATAGACCTAAGAAATTCACAAGACCCTGGCTTTATCCCCAGCTCCATAACTCACTTGCTGTGTGACCTTGAACCAGTGCCTTGACTTCTCTGAGTCTTAGTTTTCTGGAAGACAGGGAATGTCTTATGGTCTAAGCCCAGACCTAGGGCTTACCCAAGTAGTTCAGACTTAAGGAGAAAATATTATGGACTCTGAATCATGAAAACTGTAGAGTTGAAATTATGTAACGTGTTTAAATAAAAGCTTCAAAAAGCAGCCTTTATATCAATTGGTTAGCTGCTGGATTGCAAATAAAGTCACATATACGTTATGTTTAACGTGTGGCTTGGGTAACATTTGGCTTTTTATTTGTGGGTACTACTGTAAAAGATTCGAGGGAATTCTCTGGCTGTCCAGGGGCTAGGACTTGGCGCTTTCACTGCCGGGGCCCAGGTTTGATCCCTGGTCAGGGAACTAAGATCCTGCAAGCCATGTGACCAAAAAATAAATAAATAAATGAAATAAAATAAAATAAAAGATTTGATGTGACGTGGGGTGCGCTTACAATGATTTGCTCTCCACTTCTGCTGACTTCCTGTATCTTCTTCCAGAGGAACTTGATACTTTTACAAGCCTGTGTGTGTGTGTGTGCGCGTGTGTGGCATTTGTCATGCTCATGCAAATGTTTGTATTGTTTAGGAATACATTTATTTATTTGTGGTAGAAGTACACAGTATTGTTTGACATATTTGAATGCTTTAAATAAATCAAGCCTCATATCTTTTCCAGCAACCTGCTTTTCTAGCTTAACATTCTGTGTTTGAAAGGCATTCATGTTGGTGCTTGTCATTCTGATTCATTTGTTTCCACGATGGCAATGGAATGTGCTGAAAAATAGTTAATTTACCCTTCCCCCTCCATGAGAGACATTTTTATATATATATATATATATATATACATAAAATATGTATATTTTATGTATATATACAATTTTTTTTTTTTTCTTTTCTGCCGTGCTGTGCGGCATGCAGGATCCTAGTCCCCTGACCAGGGATTGAACCCATGCCCCCTGCAGTGGAAGCATGGAGTCCTAACCACTGGACCGCTAGGGAAGGATAGACATTTATATTGTTTCCATGTGTGTTTGACATCATAAAAGAGCTGGAAGGAGCATCTGAAGACACTTCTTGGGCTTACATACAAGAAAGAGTTGCTCTACCAAAGAAGATATACAGATGGCCAATAGGCACATGAAAAAAGGCTCAACGTGGCTAATCATCAGAGAAATACAAATCAAAACCACAATGAGATAGCACCTCACACCTGTCAGAATGGGTATCATCAAAAATTCTACAAATGACAAATGTTGACCAGGATGTGGAGAAAAGGGAACCCTCGTACACTGTTAGTGGAAATGTAAATTGGTGCAGCCGCTGTGGAGAACAGTATGGAGGTTCCTCAAAAAACTCAAAGTAAAGTTGCCGTATGATCCAGCAATCTCACTCCTGGGTATATATCCGAAGAAAACAAAAACACTAATTTGAAAAGATATATGCATCCCAAAGTTCATAGCAGCATTATTTGCAATTGCCAGCTTTGGAAGCAACTTAAGCGTCCATCAACAGATGAATGGAGAAAGAAGATGTGTCATATATACGGAATGGAATGGAGTACTACTCAGCCATAAAAAGAATGAAATTCTGCTATTTGCAACAACGTGGATGAACCTAGAGGGTATCACACTTAGTGAAATAAGTCAGAAAGAGAAAGACAGACGCTCTATATTATCACTTATATATGGAATCTTAAAAACTAGTGGTTGGGCTTCCTTGGTGGCACAATGGTTAAGAATCCACCTGCCAATGCAGGGGACACGGGTTCAAGCTCTGGTCTGGGAAGATCCCACATGCCGTGGAGCAACTGAGCCAGAGCACCGCAACTACTGGGCCTGTGCTCTAGAGCCCGTGAGCCACAACTACCGAGCCCACACGCCTAGAGCCTGTGCTCTGCAACAAGAGAAGCCACCACAATGAGAAGCCCGCGCACTGTAACGAAGAGTAGCCCCCGCTCACCACAGCTAGAAAAAGCCCGCGCGCAGCAACGAAGACCCAATGCAGCCAAAAGTAAATAAATAAAATAAATAAATAAATAAACCCCCAAAAACCTAGTGGCTACCAGTAAGGAGAGGGAAGAGGGGAGGGGCAAGATAGGGATATTGGATTAAGAGACACAAACAAACTTACGGTCACCTTATCTATGACAAAGGGGGCAAGAATATACAATGGAGAGGGACTTCCCTGGTGGCGCAGTGGTTAAGAATCTGCCTTCCAATGCAGGGGACGCAGGTTCGAGCCCTGGACCGGGAAGATCCCACGTGCCACGGAGCAACTAAGCCCATGTGCCACAACTACTGAGCCTGCAAGCTAGGGCCTGCAAGCCACAACTACTGAAGCCCACATGCCTAGAGCCCGTGCTCCACAACAAAGAGAAGCCACCGCAATGAGAAGCCCGCGCACCGCAACAAAGAGTAGCCCCCGCTCACCACAACTAGAGAAAGCCCGCGCGCAGCAACGAAGACCCAACGCAGCCAATAAATAAATTAATTAATTAATTTAAAAAAAAAAAAGGAATATACAATGGAGGAGAGACAGCCTCTTCAATAAGTGGTGCTGGGATAACTGGACAGCTACATGTAAAAGAATGAAATTAGAACACTCCACAACACCATACACGAAAATAAACTCAAAATGGATTAAAGACCTAAATGTAAGGCCAGACACTATAAAACTCTTAGAAGAAAACATAGGAAGAACACTCTTTGACATAAATCGCAGCAAGATCTTTTGTGACCCACCTCCTAGAGTAATGAAATAAAAACAAAAATAAACAAATGGGACCTAATGAAACTCAAAAGCTTTTGCACAGCAAAGGAAACCATAAACAAAACGAAAAGACAACCCACATAATGGGAGAAAATATTTGCAAACAAAGCGATCACAAGGGATTAATCTCCAAAATATAAAAACAGCTCATGCAGCTCAATATCAAAAAAACAAACAACCCAATCAAAAAATGGGCAGAAGACCTAAATAGGCATTTCTCCAAAGAAGACATACAGATGGCCAACAAACACATGAAAAGATGCTTAACATCACTAATTACTAGAGAAATACAAATCAAAACTACAATGAGGTATCACCTCACACCAGTCAGAATGGCTATCATTAAAAAGTCTACAAACAATAAATGCTAGAGAGGGTGTGGAGAAAAGGGAACCCTCTTACACTGTTGGTTGGACTGTAAATTGATACAGTCACTATGGAGAACAGTATGGAGGTTCCTTAAAAAACCAAAAATAGAACTACCATATGACCCAGCAATCCCACTCCTGGGCATATACCTGGAGAAAGCCATAATTCAAAAAGATACATGCACCCCAATGTTCATTGCAACACTACTTACAATAGCCAGGTCATGGAAGCAACCTAAATGTCCATCAACAGATGAATGGGTAAAGAGGATGTGGTACATACATACAATGGAATATTACTCAGTCATAGAAAGGAACGAAACTGCACCTTTGCAGAGACATGAATGGTCCTAGAGACTGTCATACAGAGTGAAGTAAGTCAGTAGGAGAAAAACAAATATCATATATTAACGCATATATGTGGAACCTAGAAAAATGGTATAGATGAACTTATTTGCAGAGCAGAAATGGAGACAGACGTAGAGAACAGACGTATGGATGCCAAGGGGGGAAGGGGAGGGTGGGACGGATTGGGAGATTAGGGGTGATATATACACTACTAGGTATAAGATAGATTACTAATGAGAACCTACTGTATAGCACAGGGAACTCTACTCAATGCTCTGTGGTGACCTAAATGGGAGGGAAATGCAAGGAAGAGGGGATACGTGTATACATGTGGCTGATTCACTTTGCTGTACAGCAGAAACTAACACAACATTGTAAAGCAACTATACTCCAATAAAAAAAAAAAGAGAGAGAGACACAAGCTACTATATATAAAGTAAATGATGAACAAGGATATATTATACAGCACAGGGAAATATAGCCATTATTTTGTAATAACTTAAAATGGAGTATAGTCTATAAAAATATTGAATCACTATGTTATACACCAGAAACTAACATAATATTGTAAATCGACTATACTACAATTTAAAAGAAGGAGTTGGTCTAGGACATAGAGTTGATGAATTTTTTTCTGTAAAGAGCCTGATGATAAGTCTTTTAGACTCTGCAGGCCACATAGAGTATTTGTTACATATTATTCTTTTTATAAAAACCACAACTCATAGTTAAAACGTAGATTTTAGTATTGTGGCAAAAAACACAAATCTATATATCCATCGACATCTAAATCTATGAAAGAGAAATAAGTTTCATGAAATAATGCTTATCTTTGCTACATGCCTGCTGAGAATTCCTCTTCTATCCTATTCTATTCTATTTAATCTATTCTTTTAAAAACTGTTGCTTGGACCCTCTGAATTGATTTTTCTGTTACTTCTAGTCTACTTACGCTATTCTATTCTATCATTTTGTTTTATATAAAACGAAAATGTTGTAACCCACCAAATTTATTTTTTCTGGTAAATTCTATCCCCTTTTATTCTATTCTATTCTATTCTATTCTATTCTATTCTATTCTATTCTATTCAGTCCTACACATTGATTTTTATAAAAACAAAGTCTGTTGCAACCCACCAAATTTATATTTTCTGACATATTCTATTATGTTTTCATTTAAAAAAATTAATGGCAACCCACCAAGTGGACTTTTCCTGATATTTTCTATTCTACTTATTTTAATCTCTGTTCTGTTTTCTTATTTTATATTAAGAACAACAACGTTTGCAACCCACAAAATTGATATTTTTTGATATTTTTCTATTTTGGTCCTGCCTATCTTTTCATTTTGTAGAAATATGCTTTGCAACTTGCTAAATGGATTTTGCACCCCACTAGCGGCTCATGACCTGAGGTTTGAAAAACACTCTTCTAGGTCCAATGCCTTTCCTCTTGGAGACCTCAGGCTGACCCCCCGACCCCTTCAGGCTCACCTCCTACCCTCTGCCTCTGGCTCCTGCCTATCTTCAGCCTTCCCACTCTTTCCCTCCTCTTGGAAGGCTAATTGCAGCCCATTTCATTCTAAACCCCTCCAGTCTTATTCGAAAATTCGTTGCATGCGTTAGGACCCTGCAGGTGTTAAAGGACTCACTGCCCTAACTCAAGACCAAGCCAGCAGTTCTGTCCTGATCCTGAAGGAGGTGCCGAGAGGCATCAGGGGTGGCCCATCAGAGAGACCCCCGCACCAGACCAGGTGGGGTGGCCACAGGGCTCTGATTTCCAAGAATATTAGGGCACAAACTCAACACTGATTTTCCGTACCCAGGAGTTTTTTGGGACCCCATATTCCTTTGGCATATATGAAACTTTGGGGGGATTCATTCATTCAACCAGTATTCGTTTGTATCAACTTGGTGTGAAGTTCAAGGAAAACCCATAGCAGTGAAGACCAGTCCAGTCCCTGCTCTGGTCTGGAGATGGACATATGAATGGTACATTCCTCTTTTTTTTTTTTTAATGGTACATTTCTTTTGTTGTTGTTGTTGTTTATTTATTTATTTTTGGCTGCGTTGGGTCTTCGTTGCTGCACACGGGATTTCTCTAGTTGCGCTGAGCGGGGGCTACTCTTCGTTGCGGTGCGTGGGCTTCTCATTGTGGTGGCTTCTCTTGTTGCGGAGCAGGGGCTCTAGGCACGCGGGCTCCATAGTTGTGGCTCATGGGCTCTAGAGCGCGGGCTCAGTAGTTGTGGCACACGGGCTTAGTTGCTCCGCGGCATGTGGGATCTTCCTGGACCAGGGCTCGAACCCGTGTCCCCTGCAGTGGCAGGCAGATTCTTAACCACTGCGCCACCAGGGAAGTCCTAATGGTGCATTTCTGATAGGGATAAGCTATGAGGTTAGGCAAGGGGGTGAGGTAAGGGGAGTCAGGATGCGGACTCTTTCAGACTTCTTGGTTAGGAAAGGTCTTGGGGATATGTCCTCTACCCAATGGTACTGCTTGTTGGAAGAGGCAACGGGTCACGTCTTTCAAAATTCTAAAGGTACACAGAGAGGAGTGAATGTGGAAAAATTGGAACCCTCGTTCATGGCTGGTGGGAATGTAAAATGGGGCGGCCGCTGTGGAAAAGAGTCTGGCCGCTCCTCGAAAGGTAAAACATAGAGTTACCATCTTTCCCAGTTCCACTCCTAGCTGTCTACCCAAGAGAAGTGAAAACTTGCGTCCATGTAAAAACGTGCACACATATGTTAGTAGCAGCATGGTTCCTAATAGCCAAAATGTGGAAACAATCCAAGGTCCATCAAGAGGTGAAGGGAGGGACGTCCAGACCAGGCAAATCCACAGAGACAGAGAATGGATTTAGTGGTGGCTGGCGGAGGGGACAGAGAGGTTTGGGGGTGACAGCTAAGGGATGCAAGACTTCTTTGGGGGATAATAAAAGTGTTCTAAAACTGACGGTGGTGAGGGCTGTACAACTGTGTGAATGCACTAAAAGCCATTGATTTGGACATTTTATTTTATTTTTATTTATTTATTTTTTATTTGGCCGTACCGCTTAGCACATGGGATCGTAATTCCCCCACGAAGGATCAAACCCATGCCCCTTGCGTTGGAAGCATGGAACCTTAACCACTGGACCGCCAGGGAAGTCCTGATTTGGACATTTTAAAGGGGTGAATTATAAGGTATGTGAGTTGTATCTCAATAAAGATGTTAAAAAAAAAAATGGAAGGGGAAAAGTTTTGCCCCTCCCCTGCTGCCTCCCAGGAGGCAGTGTCGGTTGTCGGTTTCTCTGGTCTCTGGAAAGAGACGTCTGTTTGTTACACCTGCAAGGAAGTTCTGTGCATTTTTTGTTTTTACCACCAACGGTGCAGGCTAGACACGCTGTTCTGAACTTTGCTTTATTCATTCAACCCAGTAACTTGGAGGTGCTGAAAGGCAGAGCTGCCTCATTCTCTGTCTCTGTCTGTGTCTTGGTCTCTCTCTCTTTCTCTCTTTGCTGTATCTGTAGAGTTGACCTTTGTGTACTGCTACTTTAATTGCCTTAGCAACAAACATTTAAGCTGTTGCCAGTTTCTGGCCACCACGAACAGTGCAGTGAGAGGTCATGTCACACACGTGAAAGGATAGTGATGGGAGAATTTTCTAGAAGGGAAATGGATGGGGCAAAGTGCGTGTTCATTTTAATATGGATATTGCCTTCTGTGGGGGTTGTGGCAGTTCACTGGGGCATCAGCAATGCCGGTGATTGAAGACCTGGCTTCCGAGCAAAGATCTGAAGGATGAAGGGGAGGGATAGGAAGATCCTATCACAGGGTTCCAGGCAGAGGGCACAGCCTGTGCAACGGCCCTGGGGCAGCACCGTGCCTGGCGTGTTGGAGGAACAGCGAGGAGGCCTGTGTGTCTGGAGCAGAGTGAGCGAGGGGGAGAGACGGAGGAGGGGAGGGCAGGGAGGGGATGGGGCAGGTGGTGCAGGGCCTTGGGGGCCGCAGGGAGGCCTTGAGCTTTTACCCCGTGGGAGGTGGGAGCCCTGGAAGGCCGAGCAGGGTCATCACCTGAATCCTTTCAGCTGCTATGAGAAGGACAGATTGTAGGAGTCAAGACTCCATGTCTACTTGGACCAGAGCAGTAGCTTCTGCCCTGGTCCACCAGCTCCTGCCCTCACCCTGCCCCCTACAATCTGATTAAAACAGTACTGAGTAGCTGAAGAAAACACCATACTTTTGTACTCTCAAAACATATCTGTAGGGACTTCCCTGGTGGTGCAGTGGTTAAGAATCCGCCTGCCAATGCAGGGGGCAAGAGTTTGAGCCCTGGTCCGGGAAGATGCCACATGCCACGGAGCAACTAAAACCGTGTGCCACAACTACTGA
Organism: Eubalaena glacialis; assembly: GCF_028564815.1. NCBI lineage: Eukaryota > Metazoa > Chordata > Mammalia > Artiodactyla > Balaenidae > Eubalaena > Eubalaena glacialis. The sequence continues at coordinate 183,354,443 of NC_083719.1, read as the reverse complement.
GCCTGCGCTCAAGAGCCCGTGCTCTAGAGCCCGCGAGCCACAACTATGGTGCCCGCGCGCCACTCTACTGAAGCCCGCACGCCTAAAGCCCGTGCTCCGCAACAAGAGAAGCCACCGCAATAAGAAGCCCGCACACCGCACTGAAGAGTAGCCCCCCGCTCGCCGCAACTAGAGAAAGCCCATGAGCAGCAACGAAGACCCAATGTAGCCATAAATAAATAAATAAACAAATAAATAAATAAATAAGAAAACATATCTGTAATAACTCCCTTTGCTGCTATAATAACGATGTGAGCTCTTCCCATTTACCAGGCATCCCCTATGTGTACACATCGTGCTGGGTGCTTTGTGATCCCCACAATCGAGGAAAGATTAGTAGTAGTAGTAGCAGTAGTATTCCCATTGTACAGATCAGGACAATCGAGGGCCTGGGAGGTGCTGTTAATTGCCCAAGGCCATCGGCTAGTGAAGGATCTGGCGGCAGAGATCTCAAGCTAGGTCTGGTCCCATACCAGCATTTTGCCCCAATTCCTGCCTTGTGCCCCCTGCACCCTAGATTAACTCTTGAGGGAAGAGCCAGAGAAGGGCCAGAGCCCGCTCAGGGTCACACAGGGAGCAGGTGGCCAAGCGGGCCTTGAGCTCAGGTCTGCTTCATCTGATCCACCCCTCCAAGCATCTACCCCCCCTGAAGTAGGCCGGGCTAGAGATGATCCCTGTTACACAGATAAGACTACCCGGGACTTCCCTGGCGGTCCAGTGGTTAAGACTCCATGCTTCCAATGCAGGGGGCGCACGTCTGATCCCTGGTCAGGGAATTAAAAGATCCCACGTGCCATGCGGTGCAGCCAATAAAAAAAAAAAGGAAGGCTACCTGTGGTGGCAGCAGCAGTGACAAGATTTATGGGGCCTAAATATTCTGGGACTCTCTCCTGCCACCACTGCCAGCCACTGTGCGAGGTCCGGAACTTGCATGAAGTCCCCTCACTGCTCCTTCTGAGATCTAGGGGACAGGCACCATCTCTGTGCCCATTTGACAGATGAGGAAATGCAGGCACAGAGAGGCCACATCACTTGCAGAGGGTCACACAGCAGGTAGGTGGAGATGCTGGGATTTTTAACTTGGACCTTGAAAACTAAAATGCCAGCTCTCTCAGCCACAACACTCTGATGACAAATGGGTCCCCAGGGAGGTGAAGTGACTTTGGCCAACGTAAGTCCACCCCCCCTTACTTCCACCTCTGCACCTGGCCTCCAGAAGCTGTCCAAAAACCTTCCTCCACTCAGGTGACTGATGCCACAAGCCCCTTCCTTCCCCCTGAATGGAGGGCATCCCCTTTCCGTGCTTCTTGGTGGGGGGCACCACCTCCATTATCAGTTCCTGGAGAGTCACCGAGCGCCCAGGACCCTCAGTCAGGGGTCACAGCGGGGCCTCTGCTCACTCTTTTTTTTAAATACATTTATTTATTTTTGGCTGCGTTGGGTCTTCGTTGCTGCACGCGGGCTTTCTCTAGTTGGGGCGAGCGGGGGCTACTCTTCGTCGTGGTGCACGGGTTTCTCATTGCGGTGGCTTCTCTTTGTTGCGGAGCACGGGCTCTAGGTGCAAGGGCTTCAGTAGTTGTGGCATGCGGGCTAGTAGTTGTGGCTCGTGGGCTCGGTAGTTGTGGTGCACGGGCTTAGCTGCTCCGCGGTATGTGGGATCTTCCCGGAACGCGGCTCGAACCTGTGTCCCCTGCATTGGCAGGCGGATTCTTAACCACTGCGCCACCGGGGAAGCCCCCTGCTCACTCTTGATTCTTAAATGTCAAGGACATTCAGGGCCCATGTCATTCTCTGTGGGGGGTGCTGCGGGGTGTTGAGCACCATCCCTGGCCCACACTCTCTTGATCCCACTCATCCCCCCTCCCCAGTTGAGACAACCAAAAATGTTCCCAGACATCTCCCAGTGTCCCCCGCAGGGGCAGAATCACCCCAGTTGAGAGCCGCTGGTTTAGTTCCTGCCCTGGTTTCTGATTCCCCGTTTGCGAAATCACTGGGCCGGAGGAGCGGCCAACACCTTCCCTTCTTCCGGGTAACGGCCTCCCCTGTCTACTGGCTGCCCGCCTCCCCCTGCCTCCGGGGAGCTTTGAGGACATGCCCTACCCCTGCTCCTCCTACATCACTACCTGCAATGGGTTTTCTGCGTGGAAATCCGAAGAAGTCCCTTGAACCAACAAGTACCTTCTCTTCTTGGCTAGGATGTGCTCCCGACCCATGCAGGAGGCCTGCACGAAGTAAAAGACGTGGCCGATTTTGCTGGTGAAGGTAGAAGGGAGCCTGGGAGGTAAGTTGAAATGGAAGTCAAAGGTGCGGCTGCCTGCACTTAACCAATTATCTGAAAGCAAAACACACCGATGCCATCAGAAGGTTCTAGAATCTTTTCTTCCCTCTTTTCTTTCTTTATTGTTTTGGCAGGGAGCTTGTTCTGGACCTGGCCTGTTTGTCCCTGAGCTAGGCTTAGCTCTGTGATTTTTAGGGATCGTAAAAGCCTAGGCCCATAAATATTAGGTCTCAGCTGGGCTGGAGACCGATGCCCCGGGTAGGTGATGCAACTGGGGTGGTCACCCCAAACCACCGACCAGGACTTGCTCACCCCTGCTCTGGGCCTGGGAAACTGGAGGTCCGGCTGCAGGATTCAATCACATATTCATTCAACAAACACGTCTTGGGTCCCAAGGCAGGCAAATCTCCCTGCCCTGGCAGAGCTTGGCCTTCAGTGCACAGCATACGGTAGGTGCTTAATATTTGTTGATTGACTGAGTGGTGACGGAAGACTGGGGAGGGACTCACACTGCCCCCCCATCTCTGTGACCTCCCTGTTTTATTTTTTTTTGCACTTCTCCAAGACCCTCTTATTAGAGTGTTTTCCCTGCCTGATGGCAACCGCAGCGACGCCAGGGACCCTGTCTGTTTTCTTCGCTGTTGTATCCCCAGCATCTGGCATGGTTGTTGTGCACAGTAGGTGCTTAATACATGTTTGTGAAGTAAATGAGTGAACCCATCGCAGGCTTGGGGCTGATGCTTCTGAGGGGAAGGGATGCTTCCCTTGGGAATGGAGAAGGGTGATAGCTGATAATGTGGGTGGTGAGGGGCTGGGGAGTGTTTTGGTTGAAAAAACGAACACCTAACAAGCACTTACTGTATACCCCTCCCCCCTCCCCTCCGCTATTCTGAGCCCTCCCCTCGACATGCCATTAAATCATTAAGTCCTAAAGACAGTCTTAGGAGGCGGGACTTTTTCCTATTCCCATTTTCCAGGTGGGTTAACTGGGACGCAGAGAGGCGGCCTAATTGCTGAGTATGAAGGCCCAGCAGGTTGCCGTTCCTCCCTTGGATATCTGGGCAGGTCCCCCTCCCATCACTAGATCTGAGCTTGGTAGTCACCTCTTTGGAGAGACCTTCCCAGGCTACCCTATCTAAAATTAAAAAAAAAAAATCTACAATTGAACTTTGTTCAGCCAAGCATAGGCCAAGTGTTCTGCTTGACTGTGGACTACCCGGAAACACCCCCATGGACACATTTTGGAAAGGACATATAGTTTCCTGGCGGCTCAGGCTTCCTCATGTCTGTCCAGACTTTAGATTTGAACCTGGCAGAGTTGGGGACTAGTCAGTCCTTCCCACGGAGAGCTTTCCCAGCCTTCTCCCTCCTATCTCTTTCCCCGTGACCACAGGAACCAGGCCTCTGCCCATTTCTGATATCCCCGGGGGTTTGTTGATTGACTAACAGATGTGTTTACCTTCCAGACCCCGGTTCCTATTCTGGCTAAGGTTGGCGGCCGGCCTTGTCCTTACCCTCCACTGGGAATGTCTTTGTCTTGTGCACATAGTCAGCCTTGTTGTTGCAAATAACATCTCGGCTATAATCGCGGGATGCCCCAATTTCTTCATTCCACTCCACATAACCTCTTCCCACGAGCTCCACCTTCACGATGGGGTCCACCAGGGTGCTGTTAAGAGTTAGAACCACCTGCCCTTTTATGCTGGAGCCGGCCAGGTAGACCACATCCTTGGGCAGCACTAATTCAATGGACTTCACCACAGACATGGGGGGTTGGGGTGATGGAGAAACATCCTCCCCCCTCCCCCGTGTCACTGAGATCCCCGGTTCCTTGGCCGCAGTGACGTCATCCGTCTGTGACATCATCCAGCCAGGGTTCCGGGAAGGGGTTCCCAATGGCCAGGATGAGAGGCAAGGCTGTTGGGAGTGGGCGGCCGCTTGGGAATCGCAAAGTCCTCACTGGTTGGTGAAATGGTAGCCTGACCTCTTTTTCCTAGGAAATAATGAACAAACGAACAAGAAAACCACAAGATCCCAACATTGCTGCCGACTAGGGAACAACTGTCATCCTGCCAGAGGTCTAGGGGCCTGGGTGGGAAGAATTCTTCCAGGCCCTGTGGTGAGGCAGGCATCATGAGCTCTATTTACAGATGGAGAGGCACAGGGCATGAGCCCAGGGGTATTTTTTGCCCCATCCGATGGCCCCCAAATGTGGGTGTGTGCACCCCCTTCTCAGGGTTCACAGATTGATGCTGGGTCCTACGCAGATAATCGTTTTCACCTTTTGTTTGTTTGTTTTGGCCACACCATGAAGCTTGTGGGATCTTAGCTCCCAGACCAGGGATTGAACCCGTGCCCTCAGCAGTGAAATCTCGGAGTCTTAACCACTGGACTGCCAGGGAATTCCCAATCATTTCCACCTTAATGGCTCTATATTTATATCAGTGTGTGTTAGAAGGAAAATGATAGCCATGGCCAGGGCACGGAATCTGCTGTGTCTTGAAGATGCTCAGAGCACGGTGGGCTCCGTGTGAACACGGATACCACCACGAAGCACTCTCTCTCTGCACAGCTGACACTTGTCTTTATGCCAGCGTCTCCTCCATTGGTTGGGAAGTCCCTCTAGGGCAGGACTTTGTTTGCCGAACCCAGAGCCTGGTTCAGGCAAGGAAGGACAATTAAAGTTTGTTGAATGACTTAATGACTGTTGAGAGCATATTGTTCTGCAAAAGGGAAACTGGGGCCCTTGGCACCCTAGCAGTTATTCGTGGTGCCCAATTTGCGCATGGGCCGGTGCCTAAGCGCGAGGGTCTGAAGCAGAAGAGGCTCTACGAAGTATCTGTTCTCCAGGCTCTGGCAGGCCTCATTTACTCTTTGTCGTATCTTGCTTTATTGGATGTGATGTCTTTTGCGGACATCGATGTCTTGTCTTCCTAACTGGTTACTAAGCTTCTTTTGGAGATGCTTGGCATAGTCTCTTGCTCATGGTTGTTAATTAACCCAAGCAACCCCTCTGACTTTCTCGAAATGACTAGAGAAATGGGGCCCTGCATCCCCACCACTCCAGGTCTTTTCTTCAGGGAAAGCCAGACACCTCTTTCTGTGTCACTTAACCTCAGACATCCAAGGAGCCTGGGCTGTGCCCTGCACCAAATGTACATGAAGAATATACAGTCTATTTCTTCTTTCGGCCACGTTGAGCTTTAGCAACAGCAGGCACAAATGGATGATATGCTCTCGCCAGTAGCAGGCTGGGTTCCTGTGGCAGGTGTTGTCAATGTGGAAGATTTCATCTGCCTCACAAGCTCCGGGAGGCCTGCCTACCTGTTCACACCTGTGACGTGGTCTCCACGTGGCTGATGGCTGAGCATCCAGAAATGCAATCAGTTGCATTGAGGAAGTCCTGAAGGTGGAGAAAATTAACAGAAGCACCTGGACTTCGTGTATTGGAGTGTATTAGTTTCCTCTGGCTGCTATAACAAATGTTCACAAATTCCGTGCTTTAAAACAACACAAATTAATTCTCTTACAGTTCTGGAGGTCAGAAGTCTGAAATGGAGCTAAAATCAAGGTGTTGGCAGGATTACGTTCTAGGGTTCTAGGAGGGAATCTGTCCCTTGCCTTTTCCAGCTTCTAGAGGCTTCTCACATTCCTTGCCTTTTGGTTTCATCACTCCATCCTCTCTTTCCATCGTTATGTCTCTGACTCGACCCTCCCGCCCTTCTTTGTCATTTATTAGGACCCTTGTGATGACATTGGGCCAGCCCAGATAATCTAGGTTAATCTCCCCATCTGACGATCTTTAATTTAATCCCCTCTGCAAAGTCCCTTTTGCCATGGAAGGTTCTATATTCACAGGCTCCAGGGATTAAGATGTGGACATCTTTGGGGGGCCATTAATCTGTCTACCGCCAGGGGAAACAAAAGCAGAAGTACCAGCGCCAAGACAGAAGGAACTCTACATGTGGCGAGAGAAACCTTGTAAAAACATAAATTGGAGCTCATCGCTTTTCTGCTCACAGCCCTCCCATGCTACCCACTGCTCTCAGGAGAAAGACCAAAGTCCTCCTGGTGGCCTGCGAGGTCTTATAGACACCGCTCTGACCTCCTCAGCTCCCGCCTGCCCTCCCCTTTGCTGTGTCTGCCCTGCTCTCCGTCCATCGCTAAGCCTTTTCCGGCCTCTGAGTTTGCTCTTCCCGCCTTGACCCATCTGTCCTTGGTTTCTCATCTCAGATCTCAGCTCAAATGTCATGTGCTCAGAGAGGCCCACCTCTCCACCTTAACCAGAGTACCCTCTCTCCCCACCCCCCATACGGCCGCCGGTCACTCTCCAGCTCTTGTCCTGTCTTCATTGCATGTGCGGTATCTGAAATGATTTGCTTTATTTATTCATTTCTTGCTGGTCTCCCCAGATAAGAATGTAACGTCCCGGGAGACCACCAACAGGGTCGACCTTGCCCACTCTTGCGCTCCCAGCTCTGAGCACCCTGTTCAGGCACTTTGTAGGTGTCCAGCATGGGTCACTGTATGCCCGCCAAGACTGGCCAGAGCAGAGCAGGCAGGGCGGAGGGGGGAGGGCAGCTCTGCCCGCCTGGACAGCCCGGAGAAGGCGGGAAAACGAGGCGGGAAAAACCAGCAAACAAGCCCTGCGGGTGGGTAGGGTGGGGAGCGCTGGCGAGCCCTGACGCTAGGAAATCAGGCTGGGGCGATGAGGCCCGTCATCGGGTGCAGGCGGTCTCCTGGGGGGGGGATCCCCCCAAATTCTCCGGCATAATTTAGACATTGATTCCCGCCTTCCTGCCCTACTGGTCAGTGCATGCCTGGGGAGAGGGGCTGAAGCAACGGACTTAGGAGGTCGGGGGTCTCTACGCTGGGGGCCTCTGCCCCCGGGGGGATCCCTAGGGCTCCTGAAGGGCACCCATGGTGGGGGGGACTTAGGTCCCGCCACCCGACCCCATTACACGCTGGGCGCGCCCAGCAGAGCGCGCAGGGCTGGGCGGGGCCGTGGCCCGCTGGGCGGAGGGGGGGGTGGACAGAGGCGGGGGCGCCCCCCACCCCCTTTCTCGCTTCCCGCCACTGCGGCGGCCAATCACCAGGCAGGCGCCCGCCCCCGGCGCGGCCTCCTGTGGCCCCGCAACTCCCAAACGCCAAGTTTTCGCGGGAAAAAAATCAGAGCAGCTGGCAGCGCAGCGGGCAGTGGTGGCCGTCCGGGGGCTCGGGATCGCACGCACGTCCGCGCGGGGTCCCAGCCACACACGCGGTTCTTTTGCCATCCTCAGAAGGGCCGGCGCACAATCAGGCGAGTGGATCGTGAGCGGTCAGGCGGATTGAGGTGCCAGCCCGGGCCAGGGCGCGGGTGGGCGGGGGGGCGGGCAGGACTCTGCGCACCCGGCGCCTTGACTTTGCAAAACTTTCCGGGACTCTCGGCCAGCACGGGCGCACGCGTCCCCCGCGCCAGGGCTGCCCTACACGCGGTCTCGGGCTCTGCCCCCAGCCCTGCCGGCCCTTAGGAGTCGCCCCTGGCAGCCCGGGCTCGGGCAGGGGCGAGCGGAACATCCCTGGCGCCCCGCGGGGGTCGCGCCGGCTGGGTGGGGGAGGGCCCGGCGAGCCGCGGGGGAGGAATGTCAGGCTCCGCGCCTGCGCGCGGGGTGCCCCGCGATTCAATTGTCGCGCCCGAGCCCGATTTCGCGCGCCCTTAGTTCCCCGGGCGCGTCTGGGCCAATGGGGAGCGAGCAGGGCGGGGCGGCCGGCCGCGGCGGAGCCAATGATCGAGGCGGCTCAAGTGAAGGGGCGGGACTTGGCGCGCGGGCCCCTCGGCAGGTCCTGGCGGTGGGGGTGGGCGTGGGCTCGCCGGCTTGGCCCGCGCGGGCGGGCGGGAGAACAAGAGGGGCTCCGGGGCCGTGCGTCGGGGTCCGGGAAACGCAGGCTGGAGCTCGGGACAGCCGTGGGGCCGAGGTGAGTAGCGCTGCGCGCGCGGGGGCGACCGGGACGGGGCGGACGGTTGCCATGGCCACCGCGGGGCGGGTGCGTCGCGCACGCGCGCGGGGGCGGCGGCGGGGGGCCGAGAGCACCGGGGGTCCCGAGCTCCCGGGTCTCTGGTGGGCTCCTTCCCATTCGGTCACACTTAGTTGAGTTCCCTGGGACTTCTAAAGTTCCAACCCGAGCCGGACTTTTGGGTTCCTCTTGCGTCAGTATTCATCCAGGGAATGAATGAATGGGTGAATGAACAAACTCGGCCCCTGACCGTTTGGCTGTGTCCCCCTTCCTCTGGTGGTTTTTTTTTTTCCCTCTGTGAAAGGCAGGGTGGGTTGACTGAGTGGTCCAGGATGCTTTTTGCTCTCCGCTAATTTCCCCTCCCTCCTCAATCCTCCACCGGTGCTACTCATTAATGCATTAACTCCTTAATTCACTCAGCCAGGTCCTGGGCCAGCCGTGGCAGTCTAGGGGGATTACGGGGCTGGGAGGGCGTTCCAGGAGTTGCCTGGTGTCCACAGTCTGGACAATAATAGCAAGGATGACCTGAGTGTGGCACAGCCCGGTGGTGGTGGTGACGGCAGAACTGACCGAGGGGTCCTGGTCTCTTGTCCTCCTAGCACCAGCAGGCACCATGTGGATCCAGGTTCGCACCATGGATGGGAAGGTGGCCCACACTGTGGACTCCTTGTCCAGGCTGACTAAAGTGGAAGAGCTGAGGAAGAAGATCCAGGAGCTGTTCCATGTGGAGCCAGGCCTGCAGAGGCTTTTCTACCGGGGCAAGCAGGTAAACCCGCCCTGCAGGCTGCCCGCCCGCTTGCCCGCCTGCCCGCCCAGCACCTTTGTTCTTGCCTCAATCCAGGCACCGCACACACACTCTTCCCCCCTCGTCCGGTCCGCTTCTCCACAGAAACCTCCAATGTCTGAGCGAGGAACAAAGGCTCTCGACTCCTAGACTGACACATCAGGCACTCGAATCTGTTGCGTCTGGGGGCTTTTAAACTCCCAGCACCCCCCCCGCCTTTTTTTTTTGACCCTCCCCTCAAAATAATTTCTAGAAAAAATAAGTTGGAGGTGGCCGATGGAGGGCTGATGAATTTCGAGGGAGAGCCTAGAATCAATACTCTGACGCTAGAACGGAAGGGACCAGGTTTTTCTTTGAAACACACACGCTGATGGCCCACGGTCTGCACCTATTTAGCTTCCGACCCCCACAGGGTTTTCTAGAAATTTGGATCAGCTTATTCAGAGTCGGAGATGGCGCTTGCTAATCAGGAATTTCCGCCACTTCTGGGCCTCCTCTCTGGCGGCGGCGGGGCCGCCCCTGATCAGGGGTTTGTGCTTTCCGCGGGCTCAGCTGGCCCTGCTCCTAGGTTTCCTTTCTTCGAGATTCCCCCTACCCCACCCCCAGCCCCTGTAGCAATTGAAAATGGCCACCCTTGGTTTATGGGCTGCCCACTTTGGGGACATTTTCTCTAGTGGCGCCCCTGAGGGTGTCCATTCTTGTTGGTGTCTTGGTAGGGGGGATGGCAGGCCAGGCTGTGAGTGGGATTTCCCTGAGTGGGAGACGGTCTGACAGAAAGTGTTGTTCCCATCTGCTGGGGCCACCCTGCAGTTGGGTGGCCTGTAGGGACCTCGGCGTAGACAGCGCACGGGATTAAAAGTGTTCAGTCGGGCTCTGACTTTGTTGTTGTCGCGTTTTGAACTGGGTGCTGCCGCCATCTGGTGTCTAGATTGAAAAATAAATGCTCCCCGCCTGGCCAGGATTTTTTGGGGGCTGGGAGGATCCTGCCTGCCTCCTGGAAATGAGACCTGATGATTAATTTCTTGGGCTCAAGGCGCCCTCTGAGACCTTTAGCCTCCTTCCTGTGCGAGATACGAGGACTTGAATGTCTTACGCATCTGAGTTAAGGCGCCCCGCCTGGGGAGGGAAAGCCGAGCTGGCGAACTCGGGGATTTGACTGCGGTTACGTGCGTGGCGCGGGTGGAGAAAAGGCAGGGCCGCGAGTGGAGCTCCCCTGGGATGCTGTTTCTCTCCCCTCTCCTCCAGCGGGGGCTCATTTTTGCAGCATCCAAACTGATTTCGATTTGCCTCTCAGTCTTTGTGTTCAGCAGAAGGTCCTTCCACCGAGTTTCTGAAGACCGCCTGCGGGCACCGGCTAAACAGTTCGTGGCATCATCCAAAGGCGGGTTGGATCGAGTCCTCTTAAGTTCAAGGCAGTGAATATTTCTGGGTGCCTGCTGTGGGCTGGGCACCGTGCATTTTAATCTTTACATTCAAAGACATGCAGAAAAGTTGAAAGAGCCATGAACACCTACACACCTACCCGTGGCTTTCAGCACTGACATTTCCCACGTTTGCTTTATCACTGCAGCTGTCTCCCTTGCCTCTATCCGTCCACCAATCCGTCTTATTTTGGGGGATGCATTGCAGAGAAGGTTCCGGGCACTGGTTCACGTCACCCCCTAAACCCTTCAGCATTGCCTGTCCTTAACTAGAGTACAATGTTTGTTTGTGGTTCTTGTTTCTTTAGATGAAATTTGCATATAGTGAGAGACACGTCTTAAGCGGACTTTTTGGAGTTTTGACAAATGTCTACACCCATGTAACCAAACCCCTATCTCCCTGCATCGGAGCGTAATAGGTGATCCACACGAAGGCTTACGAAAGCCTTCGTAAGGTCTTTGTGAGTTAAAAAGTGTGATGATAAGCATTGTGCCTCTAATCATCAGGATATCGGCGCTGAGAGACAGCTCTGAACCCTGCCTTTCTTCTCGAAGCACAGCTTTTGAAGTTCTCAGAAGGTTCCACGTTCCCACGGGACCTCTAACTGCCGCTCACCCCCTTCCCTGCGCTCACTCTGTGTTCAGCCCGCTCAGCGGGCCGATGCGTAGCCAGTTCTGTCTTCCGGGTAAGGAGGCCAGGCCTCAGCCGTGATGCAATTTCCCCAAGGTTGCGCGACCAGGAAGTGGCCCAGCCTCGCAGGAGGTGTGGACAGTGCCAGGAGGGTGGGGAACAAAGGCACACAGCAACAGCACCTTGAAGCAAGTCAGGTCTACAAACAGACTGGGCTAATCACGATAGGAAGCAGTGCGATTTCCAGCGGGTGCAAGAGAGCTGTTTTTATGGAATGTTCTAGAGAGCGTTCGAGATCCTTTCCGTTCTTTTGTTTTTCCTTTGTAAAGAAACGGCATCTCAGTCCAAGGTCTGCAGTGAGGTCGGCGGAGCCAGTAAAGCAGAACAAGAGTTGAGTCTTTCTTCAGGATGTGGGAGGGTTTCGTGGCTGGCTTGCTTTGGCTGAATAGGCTGGCGGTTATGTCACTTGATTGGCGGAAATGCAGGGAGCCGAATGGGGGAAGGGACGCCAGGCGGCTGGCCCAGCCTGGGCGAAGGCGAGAGGCATCTGGCGCCTCTTTTTTTTTTTGGCTGCCCGGAAAAATAGCAGTAGCCGTCGTTTGCGGTGCCTTTAACGCAGTCAGGTACAATGGTTGCGCTTAATCTTCCCAAGTGCCCTGGCCACGTGTCTCTGGCCAGGGACGGTCTCTGTGCTTTCCCATCAGGTGGGGCTAACTGCGGACCCACCGCATGTGCACGGTGAGAATTCAGTGAGGTCATGGATGCAGGGATGTGCGGGGAGGGGGCTGGTGTTTGAGCTCCGCGCCTGGTTCACGGTACAGGAGCAATAAATCATTTGGCGCAGGGCCTTCCCCTGGGCACTGCTGACATCAGAGCCAGGTCATCTCCGTGGGGGGCCGTCCTGGGCGCTGTGGGGTGTGGAGCAGCCTCCCTGGTCTAACCCACTTGATGCCAGGAGCCCTCCCCCAGTCATAAAGATCACAAAGTCCCCAGATGTTGCCAAGTGCTCCCTGGGGGCAAAATTGTCCCCAGTTGAGAACTGATTATTTAGTAGGTAATTTACTTAAGGAAAGCAGTCTGAAAGATCAGGTGAAATGGCATCCTAGGAATGGCCTTTGGAGGGTCACTCATGTCACAGTGCCTCACCAGATGTCCCTGCTGGATTGGCTTTTCCTGAATGTCAGCCCGTTTTCCCAAAGGACAGGGTTAGGCGGCAAATAAGACAGTCCCCTCCTGGAGACCCGTCCTTCCGGCTGGGCTGCATGAGGGAGGGTCCCTTCCTCCCCACCCCCAGAGCTCCTGGCTGGAGACATGCCCTCTAGGTCAGGGATTAGCAAACCCTTTCTGTTAAGGACCCAGTGGTAACTGTTCGTGGGCTGTGCGGTCTGTCCGCTCACCTCTGCCATTGAAAGTCCTGAACTGAAGACAGAGCGCAAATGAATGGGTGTGTCCCGATTCAGGTCGTAGTAGAACTTTATTTACAAAACAGGGACAGCTGGAACTGTCCCGCTGGCCAGGGTGTGGCAGTTACTTGCAAGCTTCCTCCTGGGGTGGTGGATCCAGGTTGTACGTCAGGAGCAGGCAGCCGTGGGAGGTGCTGGACCGCGTCTCTCTCCAGGGCACGGGCACTCACACTGTTTGGACTGAGGACCCCTTTCCACCCTCCAAAGCGATGGAGGACCCCAAAGAGTGTTGTGGATGTTCATCACGTCTTGTCGTTTTTTATCCTATAAGAAATCGGAAGCTGAGAAAAGTTCACAGCTCGAGAAAACATGAGTGCACGTTCCCTTAGGCACAGGCTCTGGTACCCATGCAGGATCACAAGGCCGAAGATGGCCAGTGACATCACGATGTCACCACGCGATAGATAGCCTAGACCTTGCAGACCCCCGAAATGCCGCTCCAGGGCATAGCCTCGGCTGTGGCCCGGCGGGGTCAGAGAGCAGAGTTCACTTGTCAGGACCTATCCATGGATGGGCTGGGACGTGAAGAGAGTGTCGTGCCTCTGTGTCGTGTCCCCTCCCCCCCGACCCTGATGGGAAGTGTGCCCCTGTGCCACGGCCGGGATCCTGCTTCGTGCCTTTTCTTCCCTCCCCTCTCTGTCCATCCATCAGTCTGTCTGGCCTGAATCCCAGGTTGCTGCAGGGGCCTGGAGGCCTAGATGGGAAGGTGTGGGCTGGGGCCATGGCCCCAGGAAGGGAGGCCGCGTGGTGTCTCACTTGCTTTCTCTCCCAGCCCGGCCATCGGGCGTTACAGACGCCCCTGCCCTCCTCTGGCCGGAGGTCCGTCTTGGCCTGGAGCTCACGCGCCCTCCTCGGGGGCCTGGTCTGGTTTACACCCTCCACTGCTCCTGATGGCCGCCTCTTAGCCTACAGGAGAACCACCCCTTGCCAAGCCCAGGTGTGTTTATAGCCTGTGTTCTTTGCCTCTGGGCAGCACTCAGCGCCTGAAAAGTATCCCCACAAAATGCCCCAAGGGGGCAGAAAGTGAGCAGGAAGTGTCACTGTGGTGAGCTTTGAATCCAGGCTTCGGAGAGGAAGCTCTGCTGTCAAGCGGTCTCTGTGTTTTATTTCACTTTGCACCATGCGTGTGCCCAGAATTCCCAATGTCCGGGAAGCTTCCCGGATTAAAAAAGAGAGGGATGTGATCTAAATGCCCTGGGCGGCTTTGCCTTTACACCTGAATCTGCCGAGCAGGGTCACCTGCCCCAAACCATGTGTATATGTTTTACTACAGGCAGTTTAAGGGATTTTCACCTGGAATTTTGGTTATGCAGGATTTTAACCGCACGTTTAATTTTAATGTGAGAACCTGCAACCTCAGGTACAGCTCGCCTGTCATTCACTCTGCACAGCTTTTATTAATGCCTGTAGCCTCAGTTGGAGTTTTAGGGTCTTAGAAGGAACCTAGACTCGGCACATTTGGTCCCCTTGCCTGGGGCCAGCCCTCCCCCCGCGCTTCCTGACTGGCTGTGCACAGCTTCGGGCCAGCAGCGTTGGGGAGAGGGGCACCCGATACACACCCTCTCACCAAGGCAAGCGGTTGTGCAAGCGCCTTCCTGCCCACTGCGGGGCCCTTCTGGAATGTTCCAGAGGCGGTCCCAGGAAGCAGTCGGACCAGCCCATGCATTCCGTCCTGTAGGCAGAGCCCCGGGCCAGCCTGGCCCAGCGCGTGGCCCCTTCCGTACCCAGCCCACCCTGCTTGTGCCTCTGTCTGCTGTGCCCTTGCACTGGGAGGGGGAGTGTGTGTGGGTGTGTGGGTGTGGGTGCCTCTTGTCTGTCCGGCTCTCAGGACCGTCACAGACGTGTGGGGCTGGCATTGTGGGTAGAAAATGCCGGGAGAGAGGAGACAAGTGGGTGTGCAACCCAGCTCCTCCACGGCTCCCTCAGGATTCCTCCCCCCGTCTTTAGCCGCAGGCCCTTGGCCCAGTCCTGACCACCCCTGCTCCCCGCTGCTCCCTGCACACCCCCCGCTGTCATTCTGGTGCATTCCGCTTCCCCCCTTAGCTCTGCTGCCCCATCTCCCGCTTGACCTCCGTCCCAGTGCTCCTTGCAAAACAGAAGCCCGGCCCTGGCTTCCCCCCCACCCCGTCCGGGTGCTTCTGTTTATTTCCCATCCTCTGAAACCATGCCCCCTCCCTTGACGTGTGTGGCAGACGCATTTACTTTCCTGCGTTTAACTGTCACACGCGGCTGTGTAACATGCCTTGGTAGGAACGAGTCACCGTCTTGCTTGCAAACGATGCTGCCGTGAGCGAGGTGAGCGCTGGGCTGCCTGTACCCCCGGTGCGCACCTGAGGGCCTCTAGCTCAGTGGTTCTCACCGGGGGCCGTGCGGCCCCGCTGGGGACACTGGGCGGTGTCTGGGGACGTCTGTGGTTGTCACGACTGGGAGGCTGCTCCTGGCATCGAGTGGATGGGCCCAGGGAGGTTGCTCCACACCCCACGGTGCATGGGACGGCCCCCCACAGAGAACGACCGGCCCTGGACGTCCGCAGTGCTGAGGGGTGTCTCCCTAGCTGCGGAGGCACTGGGTACCGGGTGCCTGCATCCTGTCATCGTTCTTAATGACGTTTGGCTTACTCTCTGCTGGTTTCCTTATGGTAGTGGTGCTGGAGACACTTGTCTTTCTCCATCTATTTTTATTTTTTCCATCTATTTTTTTTTTTTTTTTTAGAAATTAACAAACTTTATATTTTTAGAGCAGTTTTAGGTTCACAGCAGAATTAAGAGGAAGGTACAGAGATTGCCCGTATACCCCCTGCCCTGCTCCCCCCACCCACCCACCGTGCACACCTGTCTCCCACCAGATGGTGCATTTGGTACAACTGATAAACCTATGTTGACGTATTAACATCACCCAGAGTCCATAGATCACATTTGGGTTCACTCTTGGTGTTGTACACTCTATGGGTTTGCACAAATGTGTAATGATGTGTAATCCACCATTATGGTGTCGTACAGAATAGTGTCACTGCCCTAAAAAGCCTCTGTGTTCCGCCTGTTCATCCCTCCCTCCCTGCCTCCCTTCCTCCCTCCCTCCCTCCCTTCCTCCCTCCCTTTACCTCCTGGCCGCCACTGATCCTTTTAATGTCTTCATAGTCGTGCCTTTTCCAGAACGTCTTATAGTTGGCATCATACAGTCTGTAGCCTTTTCAGATTCTTCTTTAAAAAAAAAAAAAACTTTATTGGGATATAATTTGCATACCATACAATGTACCCATTTAAAGTGTGCAATTCACTGGTTTTCAGTGTATTCACGGGGACTTGAACCATCACCACAGTCGATTTGGGGACATTTTCATCACCTTCAAAGGAAGTCCTGCACCGTTTGTTGATCATTCCCTTACCCCCCTCCCCAGCCCGTGGCCACCGCGAATCCAATTTCTGTTTGATTCCTCTAGGGACGTCCTATCCGTGGACTCTGGCAGTGTTTGGCCTTTGGTGTCTGGCTTCTGTCTCTGAGCATCGTGTTCTCAAGGTCCATCCACAGTGTAGCAAGTGTCAGGGCTTCACCCCTTTTTAGGGAGGATGACCACACTGTGTTGATCCATTCATCCGTCAGTGGACCCTGGGTCGCTCCACCCTTGGGCTTCTGTGCGTCATGCTGCTGTGACCACACGTGTCGCCTCTCCCCGCTGTCACGGCTGTCCTGGGTCGGCCCCGTGTTGGAGGGCTGGCGCTATCTCACTCCCTGGCCCCTCTGACATCTGGGCAGTGCTGGGCACATTGGAGGCTCTTGCTGGGCTCTGGGTGAACAGGTAGCGTGGGCCCGGATGTCCAGGGTGGGCTTTGGAGGGACCCTGGTGGCCCCTGCAGCTGCAGGCAAGTGTTGGTGTGTTCAGATGTGCCTTTCTCTGGAAGAGGGGTCAATCAGCCATCTGATTCTCAGGTTTGCGATGAATAAGGATTAACAACTACTGCAGCGAGTGCCCTGGAACTTGCCTTCCCTGTGACCCCAGGTGCTGTTTGCATATTAATGGCCATCAGCCCTTTGAACCACCAGCTTTGGGTTAAAAAGTGGGAAGGAGGGAAAGTCGATCTTTTGTGTGTTCTTCTTCCTTCCTTTAGGGCACTGCTTCTGAACCAGGTTGTTCTGCCTGGGGACACTGGGTGACGTCTGAGGCCATCAGTTGGTTGTCACGACGGGGGGGGGGGCTGCTCCCAGCATCTAGGGGGTGGGGCAGGGATGCTGCTCAACCTTCACCCCCTGCAGTGTCCATGATGGCCCCCCTCAACAGAGAGTGATCACCGGAGGTCAGCAGAGCCTGCCTTAGGGTCTTCTGGAGGCTGAGGGTCCTCGTTGGGTGTTGGTGGAGTGCCCTGGGGCAGTTTCTAATAAAAGCCCCAGTGCAAAGCCTTTTGTGCCCTAGGGGTGCCCTAGAGATGCAGCTCAGAAGACAAACTCCTTCACACCCCTGATGAGTCACGCCTGGTGCAGATTGTAGAGCCCTGCCGGCTCCCTGGCTCCCCGGCTCCCCATCAGCCAGTGACTAGTGTGGGTGGAATTCATTAGCACAAAGGAGTTAATAGAGAGGCGGCCTGAGTGGATGAGGTTTGAGCTAGAGCCTTATAAGGCACCTGATGGATGTCACGGGGCACCCACCCTTTGGTTCATGCAGGCCAGCTTCCCCCCCTCGCCCTCCCCGGCACTGTGGACATCAGGGCAGGTCATTCTCTGTGGGGGCCGTCCTGGGGATCCTTAGCGCCCCCAACCCCGTCATGACAACCAAAAATGTCCCTAAGGCATCGCCCAATGTCCCCTGGGGGCAGGATCACCCTCGATTGAGAGCCAGGGGTACAGGTGACGTGTGTTTACTGTAACAGAAGTTCCAAAGCACATAAAGTATTAACACCTCCTCTGATACCCGATGCGTAGCCACGGCACAGCGAGGTTAGGCCGTGTGCTCCCGGGGAACGTTCCCCGAGTGGCAGCAGCCGTCCTCACTTGAGAGGGCCTGGGGACCCTGAGGAAGGGGTCACTGGGCACCCCGGGGAGTGGGCAGGCTTCACTGGCCGATAGTCTGTTCCAGGGCGGGGCCTCCGCGAGGGCTGGTGCGGTCCTTCACCCATGGCGAGCTCTCCGTGTCTGCTGACCTAGTCCCGTGTCCCTGCAGATGGAGGATGGCCACACGCTGTTTGACTATGACGTCCGCCTGAATGACACCATCCAGCTGCTGGTCCGGCAGAGCCTCATGCTGCCCGCCCCCAGCGGCGGTGGCACCGGCGGTGGCAGCAAGGAGAGGGACTCGGAGCTCTCCGACACGGACTCCGGCTGCTGCCTGGCCCAGAGCGAGTCTGACAAGTCCTCCAACAGTGGCGAGGCCGCCGCCGAGCCGGAAGGGAAGGCCGACGAGGATGAGTGGGATGAGACGGAGCTGGGCCTCTACAAGGTGGGGCTCCCGCAGAGGCCGGGGTCGGTGTGCTCCGCCCGGTTGGCGCCTGTACCCCGGGAGCGCCCCACAGCCCTCCATCCCCGAGGCTGGGCACTCCCGTCCTGTCGTGACCATCTCCCCAAGTTTCCTTGGCAGAAACATAGGTACTCCGGGATTCCTTCCTAACCCCTAAAGTAGAATCCCGTGTCCGGGCCTGTGGGTGTCTTCCCTGTGGTCCTCGCAGGGGCTGTCAAAGTCCTGATCCGCTGCCATCCTCCCCCTAAGATCATGACATTTCACGGAAGGATCTGGATTCCCAGCTTCTATGGAAAAATGGGCAGTTCTGGCCTCCCTGGGCCACGCGGCAGAGGTGGTTCTGCCCCCAGGGACACTGGGCGGTGCCTGGGGACATCTGTGGTTGTCATGATTGGGGGTCGCCTGGCATGGAGTGGGTGGGGTCAGGGATGCTGCTCCGACCCCCCCAGGGCCCGGGACCGCCTCCCTCTGGAGAACGACCCAGGCCCCGTGTCCTCAGTGCCACAGCGAGAAGCCTCCGGGCCCAGGAACCAAAGCAGGCTCTTGGCGGTTTTGCTCGTCAGGCATCCCTTCCCTGGGCCGAGTGAGAGCTCTCTGCCCCCGCAGGCTGGCGAGTACGTGGACGCGAGGGACACGAACATGGGCGCGTGGTTTGAGGCCAAGGTCATCAGGGTGACGAGGAAGGTGCCGGCCCAGGACGAGCCCTGCAGCTCCACCTCCAGCCCGAAGCCGGAGGACGACATCGTCTATCACGTGAAATACGACGAGTGAGTATCCACGGGGCAGGCGGGCCTGGGGCGGCGGCGGCTCCATGGACGTGGGACCTGGAGTTTGGAACTGCCTTGGGGGTGATGATCAGGATTCGAGACCCCACCCTCGTGCTCCCGAACCACACGGAGGCCCCCCCACCCTGAGGACCAGTGTCGTGGGGACCTCGTCGGAGAACCCTGCCCAGTCGTCCCCTCAGGGTTGCAGTCTCCCTGTTTCCTGTGCCATCTTCTTCAGACCACATGGCACTGTGTGAAACTGTCTTAGGTGTCCTCTCTCTCCCTCGCCGGAATACACAGTACTTATGGAGCACTCACTGTGTGCCAGGCCCTGCGATAGGCATGGGGGATTCCTG
Source organism: Eubalaena glacialis (assembly GCF_028564815.1). Lineage (NCBI taxonomy): Eukaryota > Metazoa > Chordata > Mammalia > Artiodactyla > Balaenidae > Eubalaena > Eubalaena glacialis. The sequence goes on along the minus strand of NC_083719.1, from coordinate 183,335,264 downwards.
TCTGTGAACACAGAGGGTGTCTGAGTGGGCTCTGGCAGCTGTAACAGCATACCACAGGCTGGGCGGCTTCAACCTCAGATGTTTATTTTCTCACGGTTCTGGAGGCTGAGGGTCCCAAGATCAGTGTGCTGTCAGGGTTAGTTCCCAGTGAGGGCTCTCTTCCTGGCTTGTAGACGGCTGTCTTCTCACTGCATCCTCACATGGCCTTTTCTCTGTGTGCACAGAAAGAGAGAGAGAGAGCGAGCTCTGGTGTCTTTTCCTCCTCTGATAAGGACACCAATCACCTTAGATTAGGGCTCTGCCTTTTTGAGCTCATTTAACTTTGATGACACCCCCTAAAGGCCCTATCTCCAAATACAGTCACATTGGGTGTTAGGGCTTCAGTGTATGAATTTGGGGGATACAGTTCAGTACCTAACAGAGGGCAAGCGTGCCTGCCTACAGGGAGCTCACATTCTGTGGTTCTCTGCTGGGTCCCTACTGCCTACATCGGTTTCTGGCACATCCTAAGCTTAGCTCTAAGAATTATGGGAGTAATTGGACGAGTGAATCGCAGTTTTTGCAACATTCCCATCCTCTTGGTCAGGGGTTGCAAACTCTAGTTCTCAGGCCAAATCTGGCCCACAGCCTGATTTTGTAAATAAAGCTTTATCGAAACACACCAATACCCATTCGTTTACACCTTGTCTGTGACTGCTGTCATGGTAATAGCAGCCGAGTTGAGTGTTCACGACAGACACCTTCCAGATGACAAAGCTGAAAATATTGACTGTCTGGTCCTTCACAGGAAAAGCTGGGCAGCCCTTGTACTTGGTGGTTTATTAGCAAAAATAGTGAGTACCAGGCTATAGAGCTAGTCTCAATAGATTTGGGGTTGTCCCCCTCACAGCTGAGGCTTAACTTTGTTGCTAATAGAATATGCTACTTTTAGCTCAATTATTTTATGCCTTTTTTGAGGCTGCTGGAATATTCCTGCATATCCAGAATAATGACTTCCTATCATTTTCTAATCTATGGTATGTTGTATTTACGTAAACGAAATAATGTATGTCCCTCTACAAAAAATCACTTTCAACACATGTATGTGGAAGAAGTTAAGTTCTTCCCTCCCTGCATTTCCTGCTATCTGAGTTTCCTATGGCTGCCGTAACAAAGTACCACTAGCATTGCTCCGACAGTTTATTCTCTCACAGTCCTGGAGGCCAGAAGTCCAAAACTAAGGTGGCGACAGGGCTGTGAACCTTCTGGAACCTGAAGGGGAGAATCCTTCCTGCCTCTTCCAGCTTCTGGTGGGACCGGCAGTCCTTGGCTTGTGGCCACATCCCTCCAGCCTCTGCCTCCTCTTCCTGTGTCGTTCTCCTCTGTCTGCGTCTCATCCTCTCTTCTTGTAAGGACATCAGTCACTAGGTTTAGGGCCACTCTATTATGACGTCATCTGAACTCCTTACATCTGCAACGACCCTATTTCCAAATTAGGTCCCACTCCAAGGTGCCAGGGGTTGGAATCATAGCATAGGTTTTTAGAGGATGTAGTTCAACCCACAACACCTTCTGTAATTGGAACGTGTCGCTATAGCTGTGTGTTTTTGACACCAGCAAGTGAGATCATGGGGAGGGGGCTTTCCAGGCTGCTGTGATGAGCAGAACCCAAACCCATACACCAGGCGGCCCTCTCCGCCTGGCTTCTCTCTCTCGTCAAGGGAGCGAGGTCCCCTGGCACCTGGGGTCTGAGCGTGGGGCTTTCCCCCCCTCCCCCAGCTACCCGGAGAACGGAGTGGTCCAGATGAACTCACGGAACGTCCGGGCTCGTGCCCGACACATCATCAAATGGCAGGACCTGGAGGTGGGCCAGATGGTCATGGTCAACTACAACCCTGACAACCCCAAGGATCGCGGCTTCTGGTACGATGCGGAGATCCTGCGGAAACGTGAGACCCGGACGGTGCGGGAGCTGCACGCCAACGTCAGGATCGGGTGAGTCAGTGCCTGCCGGCCTCTGCCTGGCCTCCACCCGGCCTCTGCCTGGCCTCCACCCGGCCTCCGCCTGGTCTCTGCCTCCTCTCTGGGTCTCCACGCCCCACCTGCTTACCCCGCCTAGGGAACTGTCTCTGGGCCCCAGGCAGAGATTTCAAGCGTCCTTGTTCTCTTTTGTTTGTTGTTTTGAATTTGGCAAACAGGTGAAAAGTCTAAAAGGGGCAAAATCCAGAAAGTACCGAAGGCCACACAGTTAATATTCTCCCTTCTCTTCTGTCCCCTGGTCACCTGGTTCTCCTCTTTCTGGAGACGTGATGGTTCCCGGCGCCTTCCAGGGCCACTCTGTGCACAAACAGGCGTGAACGTACACCGAACTACACACACCCACATGGAGGTGCCCTTCACATCAGGGATCAGAGGGCTGCTGGCCGCAGGCCAGAGCCGGCCCCACCCCTGATTGGCAAATAAAGTTTTATTGGCACCAGGCCACGCCCATCTGTTCACTGATTCACTGTGGCTGCTCAGCGTTAGGAGGACACCAAGAGGACAGCTGGGTAGCTGTGAAACAAACCGTGTGGCCCACAAAGCCAAAAATATTTACCATCTGGCCCTTTGCAGAAAATGTTTGCCGAGCCCTGTTCTTCCTTGCCTCTGTGTGTGTAGAAAACTTACCATCTCACCCATTTTTAAGTGCACAGCTTGGTGGCATTAAGTACATATGTATTGCTGGACAACCATCCCCACAATCCATCTCCAGAACTTTCTCATCTTCCCAAACTGAAACTCTGTCCCCAGGAAACACTGACTCCCCATCCCCCTTCCCCATCCCCCGGCCCCACCATCTACTTCCCGTCTCTATGGATGTGATGACTCTAGGCACCTCCTATGAGTGGGACCACACAGGATTTGTCCTTTTGTGTCTGGCTTTTTTCACCGAGTATAATGTTCTCAAGGTTCATCCATGTTTCATGATGAACGTCTTTTTTGGTGGCTGAGTAATACTCCATTGTATGTATTGTATATAGACATGATCATCGGGGCAACAATGTCCTGAGCATAGGCACAGCAAGTGCAAAGGCCCTGGGGCAGGACCATTCCTGGTGCGTTTGTGGCCTTGCAAGGAGGCCAGTGGGCTGGAGTGGAGGGAGAGAGGGAGGAAGGAAGCATTCAGGGCATGGCCGGGAGTGGTGCGGAGCTGGTGTGTATTCTCTGTTGCTGGCGGCCATCAGAGCTGAAAGCACAGGAGCCACAGGCTTCGACCTATGATTAGGAATCATCACTTGGGCAGCTGAGCTGGGAATGGACTGCAGGGGGCAGCATAGCTGCAGGGAGACCAGGGAGGAGGCCGATGGGGGCGTTGAGGGGCAAGGGCCCAGGGCTCGGCCCCGGTACAGTGATGTGATTGTTAAAAAGTAACCTGCTTCTTGTTTTGTTTCTTTTTTATGTTTTCTTGTTTTCCATTTCTTTGATTTCTGCTCTCTTTTTTGTTTTTTAATATTTTTATTTATGTAGTTAGTTAGTTAGTTATGGCTGTGGCACGCGGGATCTTAGCTTCCCGACTGGGGATCGAACCCATGCCTTCTGCAGTGCAAGTGTGGAGTCCTAACCACTGGACTGGACCGGACCGCCAGGGAATTCCCTGATCTCATCTTTGTAATTTTCTCCCTTCTCCTTTCTTTGGGTTGATTTTGCTTTTCTTTTTCTAGTGTTTTTTTTTTTTTTTTTTTTGAGGTAGTAACTTAGATTATTGTAGGTCTAATATAAGCATTTATTTATTTATTTTTAAACATTTATTTATTTATTTCGGCTGCGCTGGGTCTTAGTTGTGGCATGCGGGAACTTTCAGTTGTGGCATGCGGACTTTTTAGTTACGGTGTGTGGACTCTTAGTTGTGGCATGCATGCGGGATCTAGTTCCCTGACCAGGGATCGAACCCGTGCCCCCTGCAGTGGAAGCCGGCGTCTTAACTACCGGACCACCAGGGAAGTCCCACTTGGCATACGTTATTGACCCTTGAACAACTCGGGGGTTACAGATGCTGACCCCCGTGCAGTTAATAAGAATCTGAGCATTAACTTACAGTCTGCCTTCCATCTCTGCGGTTCCATTGTATCTGTGGTTCCGCATCTGAGGATTCAACCGACTGGGGATTGTGTGGTACTGCCATATTTACTGTTGAAAAAAATCCGCCTATAACTGGATTCGTGCAGTTCAAATTCATGTTGGTCAGGGGTCAATTGTATTTAGACCATTTACATTTAAGGTAATTATTAGTATGTTAGGGCTTGAGCCTGCCATTTTGTTATTTGTTTTCTATTTGTTTTCTCTGTTTCTTTTTCCTGTTGCTCTTTTTCTGTCCTTCCTGTGGGTTATGTAAGTATTTTTTAGGATTCTATCTTGATTTATTTTTTATTTATTTATTTTTTTAGCATATTATCAGTACATTTTAATTAATTAATTAATTAATTATTTTTTGGCTGTGTTGGGTCTTCGTTTCTGTGCGAGGGCTTTTCTCCAGTTGCGGCAAGCGGGGGCCACTCTTCATCGCGGTGCGCGGGCCTCTCACTGTCGCGGCCTCTCCTGTTCCGGAGCACAGGCTCCAGGCGTTCAGGCTCGGTAGTTGCGGCTCACGGGCCTAGTTGCTCCGCGGCATGTGGGATCTTCCCAGACCAGGGCTCGAACCCGTGTCCCCTTCATTGGCAGGCAGATTCTCAACCACTGCGCCACCAGGGAAGCCCTCTATCTTGATTTACTGATGGTCTTTTGGAGTGTATTGCTCTATACGGTTTTCTTAGTGGTTTCTCTGGATTTTATCATATAAACGTGTGACATACTGGTATCTCTCTTCCCACTTTGAGGGAAGTGTGGAAATCTTTCTTCCACTTACATTCCTTTATAGTCACTGTCTTGAGCGTCAGATGGTGTTATGGTTTTTATTTCAATCGTCGTTTATGATTTAGAAAACCCGTAAGGAGTATGATTTATTGTATGGACCCGTATTTCTGCTCTTTCTATTCTTTCTTCCTTCTTTTTCCTCCAAGATGCTTTCCTTTTTAATTTCCTATCTATTTGAAGAACTTCCTTCATTATTCTATAAAGGTGTGTTGGCTAGCAATGAATTCTTTTAATTTTCCTTCATCTGAGATTATGACCACCACCGTTATATTGAAGTAACTCCCAAGCATCGACTCATTGTATCTGTTAATATTTTCAAGTATATTTCTTCAAAATGATTCTTTTAAAGAGACATACTTTTAATGCTATTATTACAACATAAAAATTAACTAATTTCTTAACATATAGCCAGTCGTTGTTCAGTCTTCCAATTAGCTCACTCTGTTTTTTCATTATTTGTTTAAGATCTAAGTAATGTCCAAAGATTTCAGTTAGGTTGGCAGATCTCTCTCTCTTTTTTTTTTTTTTTTTAAGTTTATTTATTTTATTTATTTTATTTTTGGCTGTGTTGGGTCTTCACTGCTGCGCACGGGCTTTTCTCTGGTTGCAGCGAGCACGGGCTTCTCACCGTGGTGGCCTCTCTTGTTGCGGAGCATGGGCTCTAGGCACGCGGGCCTCAGTAGTTGTGGCTCGCGGGCTCCAGAGTGCAGGCTCAGTAGTTGTGGCTCGCGGGCTCTAGAACGCAGGCTCAGTAGTTGTGGCGCACGGGCTTAGTTGCTCCGCGGCATGTGGGATCCTCCCGGACCAGGGCTCAAACCCGTGTCCCCTGCATTGGCAGGCGGACTAATTTATTTGTTGGGGAAGCCTGGTTGTTTGTCCCACAGACTCTGCACAGTCTGGATTTCCCACCGGCATCCTCACGGTGTCATTTCCTCTGTTCCTCTGTCCCTGTGTTTCCTGTGAACTGGTGGGTAGATCTGGACCTTCCCATCTAGTTTCACAGCCACGAGCCACACATGCTGCCTAGCCCTTGAAATGTGGCCAGGACACATTAAGATGCGTCATGAGTGTAAAATGCACAATGGATTTCAAAGATTTAGCGCTGAAAAAGAATGCAAACTAGCTTGTTAATAATTCCTTAATGTTCATTACATGTTGAAATGATATTTTGTATACATTGGGTTACATAAAACATCCTCAAATTGATTCCATCTGCTTTTACTTTTTGAATGTGGTTCTCAGGCAGTGTGAAATTATACACCTGACTCGCATTTGCTTTCCCTAGACGGTTGCCGATGATGAAGGTGGTGGGATGATCTGATGGAGGTGGTGAGATGATCCCTGGGGTCGTTTTAACTTAGAGGAGTTTTTGTATTTTGATCAGACCTTTATTGCTTTTGCCTGTTGGGCCTTGTTAAATGGGCCTTGTCTACCCGCAGGTTAGAAATGATTCTCTCAAATGCATCACGTGATGAAACTCTGGTTTGTCTGTTGTTTTCACCTTGTTCCTGATTTGGTAGGACTTGAATTTGCAAGGGGAGTAGCTAATCGAGTTCACGGTGCCCTGCAAAAGCCTGTTCTCTGATGCAGTTAGAGGCGGAGCTGTTCACAGGCTCTGAGAGCTGTGTTGACGTGGCGAAGTCTTCTCGGGCACTTCGGCGGGGCCGGCCCCGTGGGATGTCCTAACGGCCCGTCTCTCGCAGGGATGATTCTCTCAACGACTGTCGGATCATCTTCGTGGACGAGGTTTTCAAGATTGAGCGCCCTGGCGAGGGGAACCCCATGGTGGAAAACCCGACAAGAAGTGAGTTCCGATCCCGCCCCTCTGCGGTGGGCGGGCAGGGCGCCCAGTGTGGCGGGGTCCTGCCCGAGCTGACCCCATCCTCCCGTGTCCAGGGAAGAGCGGGCCCTCCTGCAAGCACTGCAAGGACGATGAGCGGAAGCCGTGCCGCATGTGTGCCTGCCACCTGTGCGGGGGCAAGCAGGACCCCGACAAGCAGCTGCTGTGCGACGAGTGCGACATGGCCTTCCACACGTACTGCCTGTGCCCGCCGCTCAGCAACATCCCCACCGAGGAGGAGTGGTGAGTGCCCGGAGGCTGCCGGTGACCCCGCGATGGCGGTGGGGGGGCGGGCGCGAGGCCTGGGCCCCGGCTCACTGCAGGGAGGAGGCAAGGCGGGCAGGAGCGGAGCGGGTGTCCCCGGCGCTGGAGGGGACGGTTGTGACGCTCGGCTGTGGTCTGAGGACCCCGACCTGCTAACGGCAGTGGCTGTCGTTTACACCGTCCCCTCCCCGTGGAGATGGGGAAACCGAGTCCACGGCAGGGAGCAGGTGCCGTCGAGCTGCCCTGTGTGTTTGCCACGTGCTGGCTGGACTTGGCCTCGCCGTGGGAGGCACTGCCATTCCCAGCGGGAGTGGGTCAGGGTCCGCCGTCCACCACGGGCGCCACTCGCCGCACGCGGCTACTTCAGATGTGGCCCGTGCGACCGAGGAACTCGATTTCTTATGTCACGCTCGTGGATTCAAGTTCGCCCCCGCTGCCGCCACCGTCCCCCCCGCCCCCCCGTCCTGGTCTCGGACACACAGGATGGCAGGGGGCCGGAAGGAGGCGGCCGTGCAGCCACGGGCAGAGGGTGACGTCCCCGTGGTCGCAGGTACTGCCCCGAGTGCCGGATCGACTCCAGCGAGGTGGTGCAGGCAGGCGAGAAGCTGAAGGAGAGTAAGAAGAAGGCGAAGATGGCGTCGGCCACGTCGTCCTCTCAGCGGGACTGGGGCAAGGTGAGGGGCCCCCGCGCCCCGTGCGCCCCTGCCACCCCTCACCACCCACCGCGGCCGTTCACGCTGCTCTCCCCTCTGTTTTGGAATGGACAGGGCATGGCGTGCGTGGGCCGCACCAAGGAGTGCACCATCGTGCCGTCCAACCACTTCGGCCCCATCCCGGGCATCCCCGTGGGCACCATGTGGAGGTTCAGAGTCCAGGTACCTGCAGACGTCGGGCCCCGGGGCTCGGCCGACGGGCGCTGGCCTTCCAGGAGCCCCTCCACTGGGGAGGGCTATCCCAAGGGCAAGAGGCTGGGGATTCACGCCAGGTCCTTCCCTGGTGTGGCTCGGACTCGGTCTCTCGGGGGCAGAGGTTCTCATAACAGGAGTGATGCTTTCAGTGGAAGAGTCAGGCGCTGGCTCCAAAGGCGGGAGCGAGGAGGGCCGTCGAGCAGTGGCTGGTCCAGGAGATGCCACTTATTTCTCGGTGGTGTTCACAGGTCAGCGAGTCTGGGGTCCATCGACCTCATGTGGCAGGCATCCACGGCCGGAGCAACGATGGGGCGTACTCCCTGGTCCTGGCTGGAGGGTATGAGGATGACGTGGTGAGTGTGGGGAGCTGGTTTTGTTTTTATGTAATTGTGGCAAATACTCAACGTAAAACTTAACCATCTTAATTATTTTTAAGAGCACAGCTCAGTGACATTAAGCACATTGACATTGTTGCACAACCATCCCCACGGTCCATCTCCAGAACTTTCTCGTCTTCCCAAACTGAGACTCTGTCCCCAGGAAACGCTGACTCTCCATCCCCTTCCCCAGCCCCTGTCCTTACCATCTACTTCCTGTCTCTGTGGATCTGATTTCTCTAGGGACCTCCGGTGAGTGGAATCACAGTATTCGTCCTTTTGTGTCTGGATTATCTCACTGAGCATCATGTCCTCAAGGTCCATCCACGGTGTAACGTGTGTCAGAATCTCATTCTTCCTTTTTATTTATTTATTTATTTATTTATTTATTTATTTATTTATTTTTGGCTGTGTTGGGTCTTCGTTTCTGTACGAGGGCTTCCTCTAGTTGCGGCAAGCGGGGGCCACTCTTCATCGCGGTGTGCGGGCCTCTCACTATCGCGGCCTCTCTTGTTGCGGAGCACAAGCTCCAGATGCGCAGGCTCAGTAATTGTGGCTCACGGGCCTAGTCGCTCCGTGGCATGTGGGATCCTCCCAGACCAGGGCTCGAACCCGTGTCCCCTGCACTGGCAGGCAGATTCTCAGCCACTGCGCCACCAGGGAAGCCCTCATTCTTCCTTTTTAAGGCTTAACAATATTCCAGTGTGTGGACGGACCACATTTTTGTTTATCCAGTCATGCATCAGTGGATGCCTGGGTTGTTTCCACATTTTAGCTACTGTGAGTAATGCTATGAACCTGGATCTGCAAAAATCTCTTCAAGTCCCTATTTTCAGTTCTTCTGGGTATAAAGAAGTGCGATTGCCGGATCATATGGTGATTGTGTTTTTAATTTGTTGAGGAACCTCCATACCGTTTTCCACAGCAGCTGCACCATTTTCCATCCCCACCAGCTGTGCACAGCGTTCCAGTTTCTCCACATTGTCACCGACACTTGTTATTATCTGTTTCTTTGGTAGTTGATCCTGACATCCTGGTTCTTTGACAGTTGACATCCTGACGGGTGTGTGTGGGTTTGTTTTGAGTGGGTCTCTCCTCTCCTCTGCGTGCAGGGTTCAGCCTGCCCTCCGTATCTGTTTCAGGACCACGGGAACTCGTTCACGTACACAGGTAGCGGTGGACGAGACCTTTCCGGTAACAAGCGGACTGCAGAACAGTCTTGTGATCAGAAACTCACCAACACCAACAGGTTTGCAGAATCGAGTGTTCCTGTTTCTTCACCAGCACATGTCTGTCTGCCTTGTCCTCTGGTGGCTTCACAGGGGAGGGGATGGGTCCCGTTTGGGGCTTTGATGTGCAGGAAGTTAGATTCCCATTAAGAGTGTGATGGAACGTGAGGACCACGCATGTCCATCTCTTCCCTACTCTGTCCACCTGTGAGTCATTCAGATGCACTGAAGCAAACTTTTCCCCCAAAAGGCCAGATAATAAGCGTATTTGGCTTTGCGGGCCGCACGGTCTCTGTGGCAACCACTCAACTCTGCCGTCATAGCACGTGAGCAGCCACAGAGCACGTGTAAAAGAGTGTGGACAGCTGTGATCCAGTAGAACTTTATCTGCAACACCACGAGGTGGGCAGGAGTTTGCTGAGCCTCGATCACAGGATGGGGTAAAGCATAAACAGCATCACAGAGCCCAAAGGAAAAGACAGAGATTTGATGACCTAAGTATTATAAATTACACCAATAAAACCCATACGTACAATGAAAAGGCAGGTGACTCCTGGGGGAAAAGTCTGCCACAGACATGACACCTGATGCTGGTTATGCCCTTATATGTAAAGAGCTGAGCTGCAAATCAATAAGAAAGACTAACAGAAAAAAGTAAAGGACATGCAAATCATTCTGCCAAGTGACACAGATCTACAGTGGCCATGAAAATTTGTTCACCTTTAGTGATCAAAGAATTACACATTGAAGTAATGTTGAGGTACTATTTATTTACCCTGTAAAGTTGGCCCCAAATTCTCCAGTGTTGAGAAATGCCAAGGCATAGACTAGCGTTCCACTGTTGGTAGAAATACAAATTGGTATTTCTTACTTTCCAGAAAGCTCTTTGCCTAAATATCTTTTTTAAAAAAAGAGGGAAGGGTTCATTTTCGTGCATGTATTAGTCTAGTAGAATATTTAAATTTCACTAGCCATTTAAAAAAATCTCATTTTGGGGACTTCTCTGGTGATCCAGCGGTTAAGACTCCGTGCTTCCACTGCAGGGGGCGCGGGTTCAATCCCTGGTTGGGGAACTAAGATCCCGCATGCCACGTGGTGCAGCCAAGAAAAAAAAAAAAAATCTCATTTTCGGAGGAGATTTAACAGTGTGAGGAACTGCTCGTGAGCAGTGCTAAACGTCTGGACTTAAAACTCTAAGAAATCCGTTCTTTAACAGCTGCCATCTGCACGGGAGAACAGCTGTGCGGCGGCGGCTCTCTTTCTTGCTCTCCTGAGGAAGGTGGCGGCGTTGCATCACATGCGGGGCTGACCTCCCGTCCACCGACCCCAGGCCTCTGTGCCCTTTGTCGGGACAGGCCTGCCGGCCCAGCCCGCGTGTGTGTGCCACCTGCTTTCTCCTGGGTGACGTCTTGCCCCACATCGTGTTAGTGCCCTGTGGCTCTAGTACCACAACACTGCAAACTGGGTGGTTTAGAACAACAGGAATTTATTCTTGCCTAATTCTGGAGGCCCGGAGTCCAAAGTCAAGGTGTCTCGGGGCCGTCCTCCATCTGGAACCTCCAGGGGAGGGTCCTTCCTTGGTGTCCCTTGGCTTGTAGATGTGACACACTCCAACCCCTGCCTCGGTCTTCATGGGGCCCTGTCCCCTGTGTGCCTGTTTTCTTTTTAATTTATTTTCTTTTAGTTTTAATTTTTATTTTATTTATTATTTTTTAAAAAATAAATTTATTTATTTTTGGCTGCGTTGGGTCTTCGTTGCTGCGCGCGGGCTTTCTCTAGTTGCGGCGAGTGGGGGCTACTCTTCGCTGTGGTCTGCGGGCTTCTTGTTGTGGAGCACGGGCTCTAGGCGTGTGGGCTTCAGTAGTTGTGGCTCGCGGGCTCAGTAGTTGTGGCTTGCAGGCTCTAGAGCGCAGGCTCAGTAGTTGTGGTGCACGGGCTTAGTTGCTCTGTGGCATGTGGGATCTTCCCGGACCAGGGCTCGAACCCGTGTCCCCTGAATTGGCAGGCAGATCCTTAACCACTGTGCCACCAGGGAAGTCCTAGTTTTTTTTAAATTATTTATTTTTAAAAAATTTTCTTCTTTTTTTTTGGTCCATGTCATGGTGCGGCTTGTGGGATGTGGGATCTTAGTTCCCTGACGTGTGATCGAACCCGGGCCCTCGACAGTGAGAGCGCTGAGTCCTAACCACCAGGGAACTCCCTCAGTTTCCCTTTCCTTATATGGACACCAGTCACTGGGTTCAGGGCCCACCCTAATCCATTCTGACCGCCTCCGAACTTGACTTCATCTGCAAGCACCGTCTTTCCAAAGAAGGTCACATGTTCACGGGGCCAGGGGCTTGGGACGCGACCCCCTCTCTCTGGGGGACGCAGTCCAGCGTTTGGGCCCGGCTCTCCCCGCAGGGCGCTGGCTCTGAACTGCTTTGCCCCCATCAACGACCTCAAAGGGGCCGAGGCCAAGGACTGGCGGTCTGGGAAGCCGGTCCGGGTGGTGCGGAACGTCAAGGGCCGCAAGCACAGCAAGTACGCCCCCATCGAGGGCAACCGGTACGACGGCATCTACAAGGTGAGTGGGGGCCCCCGTGCCTGCCCCCCGCCCCTGGCCCCCAGGTCACTGACCCCGTGCTTCTTCCCACAGGTCGTGAGGTACTGGCCTGAGAAGGGCAAGTCCGGCTTCCTGGTGTGGCGCTTCCTCCTGCGCAGGGATGACGTCGAGCCGGGGCCCTGGACCAAGGAGGGGAAGGACCGGATCAAGAAGCTGGGGCTGACCATGCAGGTGCGTCCAGGCCTGCGCTCACAGCTGGAGCTCACGCCCGGGGCCTGGGGCGGGGAGCGTCTGAGCGGGGAGCCATGCTCTCTGGGGTTTTTCTCATCCCGGACGATTTCCAGGCTGTGAGCTGGTGACACCTCGCTGGCTGTACCATCCCTGTCCTTCAGCCAGTGGATATAGGGGAGGGGTGGCTTGGGCAGGTTTGCATCTTTGCTTTCGTGATGTTAGAACTGAGAGCTGGGCTTCCTTATCTGAGCTGTGTTCGAAGAGCTTATCCGAAATCAATCTGGAGACCGGTCTCCTCTCTCTCGGCCAGTCCCCTCCCATCCCGTCTTCTCCTCCCCCTCTTCCCTGTCTCTTTTTGTTTTTTTTGTTTTTTTTTTGACTGCACCTTGCAGCATGCAGGATCTCCCTGACCAGGGATTGAACCTGTGCCCCCTTCATTGAAGGCGGAGTCTTAACCACTGGACCGCCAGGGAAGTCCCCCATCTCTCTTTCTCCTCTCTGTCCATCACCCCTCCCTACCCCAAAAGCAGACAAACCAATAAAACTGGTCTAAATATAGAATAGGGCAAGGTCTAAATGTAAAGATAAGGTGGACTGATCCCCCGGAGCAATCACTCACCTCTTTATAGCAGCAGAATCCTCTGTCTTCAAGAGTTCACCCCCGTGCCTGCAGAATACGGCTTTTTTGCACTATAATTATGGTGTTTTCTGTTCCTCCTGGTGATCCGCTTTCCAGCTGATAAGTCGTGGTGGGACTATTTAAGGAATCTTAATTGCTGTTGAGAGTCTGATAGCACCTACCCCCCCACCCCCACCCCGGGAGGCCACAAAGAGTTGCCTTTTGAACACACTGGTTGTTCCACAGGGAATTTTATTTTATTTTATTTATTTCTTTTTTCTTTTTTTTTTAAACATCTTTATTGGAGTATAACTGGTTTACAATGGTGTGTTAGTTTCTGCTTTATAACAAAGTGAAACAGCTATACATATACATATATCCCCATATCTCCTCCCTCTTGCGTCTCCCTCCCTCCCACCCTCCCTATCCCACCCCTCTAGGTGGACACAAACACAGGGACTTTTAGAAGCGGAGGAACTGGGGAGAGACAGCCGTGGGTCAGGCACGTCACTGTTTGGTGGGAGGAGGATTTTTTATTTAGAACTTAAGTCTTCATTGCAAGTTTGTGTTGCTAGAAAAGCTTGAGGGTTTCTTGATGAAACATTGGAGAATCGGATGTGGCTGTAGGTGCCTTAGAACCCCATTTCTAATTAGATGATGCCTGATGGGGCTCAGAGGAGTCCAGGACCCATCAGAATCGGGTTGTGGAGCTAAGGCCCTAGGCCAGTCGTGGGTAAACGAAGTCTTCCTGGGGCCCAGCCATGCCCATTCAATCCCACAAGGGCTGAGCCGGCTTTTGTACCCACAGAGCCCGAAACTTTTACTACCTGGCCCCTGGCTGGAAAAGTTTGCCTACTTCTCATCAAAATGGAGAGATACTAAGACTGTCTTGGGAATTCCCTGGCCGTCCAGTGGTTAGGACTTGGCGCTTTCACTGCTGAGGCCGAGGGTTCATTCCCTGGTCAGGGAACCAAGATCCTACAAGCCGCGTGGCACGGCCAAAAAAACCCAAAAAATGAAACAAAAGAAGACTGTCTTCTTTGCTTGATCTGATGGCGGGCCTCTACCGTGCGTTATCTCGCGTTATCTCGCTCACTGCCGCTGTGCCATTAATGTTTGTTCCTGTGAGTTTCTGTGCTTAGTTACTGCTCCAGAGTTAAGTTGGTGGAGGCCTCTGAGCTGAGGCCAAGGGAGCACAGAGTCCGTCTCTGGGGCCCGGCTGGGGACCGGGGAGGGGTGACCGTCCTGTCTTCTCCTCCTCGCAGTACCCGGAAGGCTACCTGGAGGCCCTGGCCAGGAGGGAGAAGGAGAAGGAAAACAGCAAGAGGGCAGCCCTGGAGAAGGAGGAGGATGGGGAGGAGGGCTTCCCGTCCCCCAGGAAGGGCAAGCGGAAAAGCAAGTCGGCTGGTGGGTGTCTCCGTGGCCGTCCTCGTACTTGGGACCCCATCCTCGTGCTCGGGGGGTGGGGGTGCCTCCACCCTCACCAGCCCTGCTCTGTCCCAGGAGGCGACGGGTCCTCGCGAGGGGCAACCAAGAAGACCAAGGTGGAGCCCTACAGCCTCACCACCCAGCAGAGCAGCCTCATCAAGGAGGACAAGAGCAACACAAAGCTGTGGACGGAGATCCTGAAGTCGCTCAAGGACGGGCCGGTGAGCCCCCCTCCCCTCCCCCGGGCCTGGCCGGGGCCTCTTTCTTTCCATCGTGATAAAACAGAGAAGACATGAAACTGACCATCTGAACTATTTAAAGTGCACAGCTCAGTGGCATTAAGCCTGTCGTGCAACCATCCCCACCATTGTCTCCAGCACTTTCTCGTCTTCCCAAACTGAAACTCTGTCCCCATGAAATGCTGACTCCCCAGCCCCTGGCCCCCACCATCTACTTTCTGTCTCAGTGGATGTGACTCCTCTAGGGAACCCACATGAGTGGAATCAGACAGTGTGTGTCCTTCTGTGTCTGGTTTCTCTCACTGAGCATCATGTCCTCAGGGTCCATCCGTGTTGTGGCAGGTGTCAGACTCCTTCCTTTTAAGGCTGCGTAATATTCCGCTGTACAGATGGAATTTGTTTATCCATCATCTCTCAGTGGACACTTGGGTTGCTTCCAGCTTTTGGCTGTTGTGAACAGTGCTGCTGTGAACACAGGTGGGCAAGTCTCTGCGGCCCTATCTTCAGTTCTCTTGGGCATAAACCCAGAAGTGGGATTGCCGGATCATAAAGTCATTCTGTGTTCAAATTTCTGAGGAACCGCCAAACCGGCGCTGTCTTTTTTTTGATCCTCCTGCCTTAGTGGGGTGAGTGACATTGATGGGTCACTGGAAGTGAGTGGCTCAGCGTCCTCTGGCTGCCCCTGCCTGGTGGGGATTGGCTCTCCATGGCTCACGGTCAGGATCAAACCCAGATCCTCTGAGCCCCGGGCGAGCGGCCCGTTACTGCTGACGTCCTCTCCTTCTGGACCCTTCCTCCTGGTCATCCCATTGCACGGCCTCTGCCCTCGTGGGTTTCTCTTTGGGGAAGTATCTTCCACCCCAGCACTCCTGGCTCAGTCTCCCTCCGGCATGAAATCACTGTGGCTGCCCTAACAAGTGAGCCTTTAGGGGTAAAATCCAAGTGTGGGCATGGCTGGTCCTTCTGGAGGCTCCAGGGGAACATCAGTTCCCGCCTTTTCCAGCTTCTGGAGGCACCGCATCCCTGGCTTGCGGCCCCTCCTCCATCCTCACAGCCAGCAACGCAGCCTCTCCTGTCTCTCTTTGCTTCTGACCCTCCCGCCTCCCTCTTATAAGGACCCTGTGATGACGCTGGGTTCCCCGGGGAATCCAGGGTCATCCCTGTCTCAAGGGCCTTAACCCCACCTGCGAAGTCCCCTCTGCCCCATGAGGTGATACGTCCACAGGTCCCGGGATTCGAACGTGGACATCTTAGGAGGCTGTGATTCAGCCGCCCCACGTCCTTCGGGTCTCTCTGCTGACAGGTCACCTTCTCCACGGGGGGACTCTGACCGCCCTCCTTCTGGGGCTCCCTGCTGTCCTTTCCCCAGCACTGCTGTGACCTTTCTGTCTCTCACCTACTTAATCTCTGGTCTTCCCCGCTGGGCCCCATGCTCCAAGAAGGCAGGCGTTTCTCTGTCTCATCTGCCGCTGGAGCCCGGGGTCTGAGCAGCGGGCGGCAGGCAGGTGGTGCCGTGTGTTAGCGCAAGGCTGGGCTCTGTGCCGAGAGAAGCGCTGATGGATTGCGGTCTTGATCTCCAGCCTGCGTGTGCTCCGGTGCCAGAGGATGAGATTCGGGCCGGGGCGAGGGCTAAGCAGGGAATCTGGGGACCCGTCGTGCTCGTTCACTCTGGGGAACCGAGCCTTTGCCGGGCTCATGCACCCTCTCCTCTGCTTCCAGAAATTCCTGAGCAAAGTGGAGGAGGCGTTCCAGTGTATTTGTTGCCAGGAGCTGGTGTTCCGCCCGATCACGACCGTGTGCCAGCACACCGTGTGCAAGGTGAGTGGGCACTGAGGGCCCTGGACGGGAGGTCCTGGAGGGGCGATCGGACCCCTGCAGCCAACCTGGGCTTGCCGGTTTTCCTTCTGCACCTCCCGCCCCCGGCCCTTCGAGGGGCTTGAGGGTCTCTTTTCCGGGCGGCCTGGGTTACAGTAGCACCCCAGCCTTAATCACAGGCGCCCATCACTCGCTCCCTGCTCCCCACCCTCCTGGTGCCCCAGAATCCAACGCAAACTCCTCGCCCAGCCACTGCCCACCCTGCCATCGTCCCGAACCTCCAGCCACACCAGCCCTCTGCTGTGCCTTCAACAGGTCGGCGCCTGCTTTCCTTAGGGGCCACGCACTGGTCCTCTCCAGCCTCTTAGATGCCTGGAGGTCCGGTGTGGAAGAGGATGGGCTATTGTCCTGGCCTGGGATCTGGTCATGCTAAATGATTAAGTGGGCCGGGCTAGAGAGGCACGAGGCACTTATCCCCTAGAGGAGCAGGGAGGAAGGCTTCCTGGAGGAGGTGGCATTAACCTGCCACCTGAGGCGGGCCTTGGGGCAGCATCCCAGGTAGGCAGAGTGACCTGTGCAGAAGCTTAGACCCACAGGCATGTTGGAGTAGCCAAGGCCTGTTGGGGACAAGGGCAGGGGAGGGGGGCCGGGTGGCGGGGCTGGAGGGCTCCGGCCAGTGGTCAGTCTTAGGAGGGAAACAGTATCCGATCTGATGCTTTTTTTTTTTTTTTTTTTTACATCTTTATTAGAGTATAATTGCTTTACAATGGCGTGTCAGCGATCTGATGCTTTTGAAAGAAGAGATTGGGAGGGGCTGAGATTGGGCCAGACCAGGGTCTCTCCCCAAACAGTGCTGACGTTTGGGGTTGGATCGTTCTCTGTCATGGGGTGAACGACACCAGAGTGAACACACCAGGGGGTGTCCTGGGTGCTGGGGGGCTGAGCAGCATCCGAGGCCCCACCCACTCGGTCCCAGGGGTCCCGCAACTTGGGGAGCGCTGGTCTGCGTGTATGGTGTCTTTGCAGTGCCTTCTGGCCAGAGTCGGTCAGTATGAACTCATGGGCAGTGCAGGCACGTAATTTAGAAGGGACTGTCCCTGCCTCCCGGTCACCCTGGGTCTCTGAGCTTCTCTCTCGCCTCGGGGCCGTCTCGGTCCAGGGCGTCCGGTCACTTATCAGACCAGGGGAGGGACTCTGAGAACATGGGCACTTGGGCAGCACTCGTGCCATGTGGCCTGACCGA
This sequence comes from Eubalaena glacialis, assembly GCF_028564815.1. Classification (NCBI taxonomy): domain Eukaryota; kingdom Metazoa; phylum Chordata; class Mammalia; order Artiodactyla; family Balaenidae; genus Eubalaena; species Eubalaena glacialis. The sequence continues at coordinate 183,317,657 of NC_083719.1, read as the reverse complement.
GGCCCTTCAGCTGTGTGGCCGGGAGAGATGCCCCTGGGTGTCCGAGGCCGTGTGTAGCCCGAGGGGGCTCAGAGGCTTGGCGGAGCCGGGTGAGAACACATCATCGGGGTCGGCAGTGTGGCTTTGACCCCCGGCTTTGCCCTTTCTGGCCGTGTGACCTTGGAAAGCCTGTAACCGTGCTGAGCCCCTTTTCCCCATGGAAATGGGCATCGCAGCACCCTTCTGGCTCTGAGGTGTACCCGGCCAGCATGCAGCCGGACACTGAGACGCGGGGCGCGTGCGAGGTCAGGCCGAGCGGCTCAGGGAGTCACCACACCTGCGGCTGCTGTGCCGCCAGTGTGAAGGAGGTGGCCCTGGCGAGTGCGTGTCTGTCCTGGGCATCCTCACGACTGTCGTTCGTCTCCAGTGAGCTCAGCGTCTGAGGGGCTGTGGGGAAATGGCTTTGACCCTCCACCCTGATGTCCCAGCGTTTGATTTTGTTTTTACTCTATTAAAATATTTTTACTGTGGTAATATACGGATAACATAACCTTTACCGTTTTAACTATTTTTTAGGCGCACATCTCAGTGGCATTAAGTACATTCACACTGTTGTGCAACCCTCCCCACCATCATCTCCAGAACTTTCTCATCCTCCCAAACTGAAACTCTGTCCCCATGAAACACTCACTCCCCAGCCCCTCCCCCAGCCCCTGGCCCCCAACCATCTACTTCCTGTCTCTGTGGATCTCACTCTCTAGGGACCTTGCATGAGTGGAATCAGACAGTATTTGTCCTTCTGTGTCTGGCTTCTCTCACTGAGCATCGTGTTCAGGCTCATCCATGTTGTCACGTGTGTCAGAACCTCTTTCCTGTTGAAGGCTGAGTCACATGGCAGCGTGTGGATGGACCACATTGTGTTTAGCCATCATCCGTGGATGGACTCTTGGTGTTTCCACCTTTTGGCCATTGTGAATCGTGCAGCGGTCCAGAACCTGATTTTGAACCCAAGTCTTAGTGTGTTGAGCAGAGAGCACTACCTCTTGTGCCTGGGATCAGGCTACAGACTTTATATTGGAAAAGAACACAGGAGTTGTTTTTTTGTTTTTTTAAATTTTTTTTAAAATTTTTTATTTTTTTAATGCTATTCTTGTCTGCTTACATTCTTTTTATGTATGTATGTATGTATGTATGGCTGTGTTGGGTCTTCGTTTCTGTGCGAGGGCTTTCTCTAGTTGTGGCGAGCGGGGGCCACTCTTCATCGCGGTGCGCGGGCCTCTCACTATCGCGGTCTCTCGTTGCCGAGCACAGGCTCCAGACGCGCAGGCTCAGTAATTGTGGCTCACGGGCCGAGTTGCTCTGCGGCATGTGGGATCTTCCCAGACCAGGGCTCGAACCCGTGTCCCCTGCATTGGCAGGCAGATTCTCAACCACTGCGCCACCAGGGAAGCCCTGTTTTTTTGTTTTTTGTTTTGTCTTTGTTGTATTTTTTTGACTGTGCTGCGTCTTCGCTGCTGTGCTTGCACTTTCTCTAGTTGCGGCGAGCGGGGGCTACTCTTTGTTGTGGTGCATGGGCTTCTCATTGTGGTGGCTTCTTTTGTTTCAGAGCACGGGCTCTAGGCGCGCGGGCTCAGTAGTTGTGGCGCACAGGCTTAGTTGCTCCGCGGCATGTGGGATCTTCCCGGACCAGGACTCGAACCCGTGTCCCCTGCATTGACAGGTGGATTTTTAACCACTGGACCACCAGGGAAGTCCAGGAATTTTTAAAAATAGGGATCAAAAGCAGCCGCCTGCATCCAGCGGTAGCGTGCCGTGGCAGCAGCAGGTTTTCACCAGCTTGGTGTTGCCCCTCACCCAGCTGCCTGGCGCCATCCTTCAGGTGTGTGCGCCTGTGCGGGTGCCTGCTTCCCGTGGCGTCTTCGGCCTGTTGCTCCGACGGGGAGGTAGGGCCCGTCAACCTCACAGCTCGGGCTCCACCTGGCTCTTCCCCTGGCATCTCTGGGTTGACAAGTGGGTTTGAGCCCAGAAGTCTGGCTCAGTGTCCAGACTCCCTCCTTCCTCCCTCTCCTCCTGTCTTCTCACCGACACATGTTCATTGAGCATCTACTCTGGGTTGGGTCCTGTGCTTGGTGCCGGGAGATTCAGGGAGACACAGCCCCCATCTTGGGGAGTGTCTGGTGTGTTACACGCCAGCAGGTTAGTCGACAAGATGATTCCAGAAGGCGGAAAGTGCTGTTTTGAAAGCAGACAGGGTGAGGTGAGGCGGGGATATTCCAGGGGCTTCGAGGAGGGGTCCTCTGAGGAGGGGACTTGAGCCGAGGCACGGGTGACGAGAGAGCCAGGGCATGGACCTGTCAGGTGGTGTGACCTGCAGGTACAGAGGCCTGGTGGCCGGGATGACCTTGGAGTCTTTTTTTTTTTTTTGGCCACACCGCTCGGCTTGTGGGATCTTAGTTCCCTGACCAAGGATTGAACCCGCGCCCATAGCAGTGAAAGTACGGAGTCCTAACCACTGGACCGCCAGGGAATTCCCTGGAGTCGTTGAGCCTGGGGCCGCCGGGCTGGTGATGGGCAGCCAGCAGTGGCAAGTGAGACTGAGGGTCAGGAGGGGCCTCTGGGCTCCCGACACCGCCCCGGGGGGACCGTGGGTGGCCAGGAGCACCTCTCACCACCCGCTCTCCCGCAGGATTGCCTGGACAGGTCCTTCAGGGCCCAGGTGTTCAGCTGCCCGGCCTGCCGCTATGACCTGGGCCGGAGCTACGCCATGCACGTGAACCAGCCGCTGCAGGCTGTCCTTAACCAGCTCTTCCCTGGCTACGGGAGCGGACGGTGATCCTCAAGCACTTCTTGCCGGGTGTTTTTTTAAAAAAACATTATCGGGGGGGGGGGCTGTGGTCCCCATTTTGTTTTTAGTGAGCTTAACTTAAACATGTAGTTTTTCCTCCACTCCCTAAAAAAAGAAAAGCCTCGTCTTCCCGGTTTGGTCTTTTTTTTTTTTTTTTTTTTAATCTATAAATTTTTCAGGAATTTGTATTATGGCTCAAAGGAAGGAAGAAAGTCGGACTTCTCCGTGTTTTTATTTTGGTTTTAAAAATAAATAAATAAATAAAAAGCCTGCAATTTATCAGCGGGAAAAAAAAAAAAACCCAAAAACCAAAAAAAAAAAAAAAAATTGTTTTTCTTCTGAGGATGGAATTAGAAACAACTTGGCGTGAAGGCCACTGAAATTCCCAGCATCAGGTTCTCAGCTGTTCTGGCCGCCAACTCGCAAGACGGTGGGCTGCCTAGAACAATCTTTTCAAGGTTGGTGGGTCAGGCCCCCAGAGGTGAAATCCCGCCTGGCGGTGGCCCTGGGTGTGGTGTTGGCCCTGCGTCGCCGGCAGGAAAGTGTTCAAAGGAAAAGCGGAGAAGTCCCATTGGGCACAGTTGAACCCCCCCGCCTCCAAGCCATCCCCCACCGGGCTGCTTCCGCGTCCCCACCGGCCACCCGAGCAGAGAGCTGGGGCCACACCGAAGCTACCTCCGCTGGACTCTTCCCTTCCATGGGGGCCGATGGGCGGCCCAGCGACGTCCCCTCTGGACGCCACGGAAGCAAACGCCTGGGGCCACGTTCAAGTGCCTTTGGTCCCTCCTTCCTTCTTCAACGCGGGGCTCTTTCTCAGCACTGAATTGTTGACAGTGCCAACCAGAATCTCAAACTGTGGTCCTCCAGCGCCTCCCTGGGGACCCCGGGTGAGCGAGTGGGGACGATGGGACTTTTGTCGATCCTCGAAGTTGAATTTTCAACTCGCCAATTGGGAATTACAAGAGGGAAACTTTAAAAAAAAAAAACAAAAAAAAAACACCTTTTCTAAATGAAATTTTTTTTGTAGTTACTGTATATGTACCGAGAAAGCTAATAACTTAGGGTTTGGTTGTGTTTTTTTTTTGGGGGGGGGGAGTTTTGTGTTTTTTGGAATGATTTGTTAATGTTTCTAACTTGACCAAAGTTTGCAGCTTATACCTCAACAGAACAGGGATATTTTAAATCACATAACTGCAGACAAACTGGAGCGATATCGTTTTAAAAGTTTCTCTTTTTTTCCTTATTATTAGGTGCTTAATGTATTAGGAATAAACGACGAAATCCTGTGTAGGCTTTTTCTATGAAGTTCAATATTCTCTGTCCAGGTTTTAGATTCTCAGAATAAATGCCTTTTACAGATGCATTTGGTTGTGTCTTCTATTTGCAAAGTGCTTGGTAGCCCACCAGGCACTTTTATAGCTAGTAACACATTTTCTCCTTACAAAAGCCCCGGGAGTCAGACTAGGCAGGTGGCATCGTGCCCACTTTGCAGATGAGAAAACTGAGGCCCACAAGGTCCAAGTGACGTGCAGCGGTCCATAGGGGCCAAACCAGGCCTTCTGGCTTGGAGCCAGACGTCACTTAGTGTCACCAAGGTGGGTGGCACTGTCCCCATTTACATTAGAAGAAACAGAGGCTATTGTGGTCCCCACCAGGAGACTGGCTCTGCCTTGAGTGGGTGTCAGCAGCCTGAATCATCAACTAAGGAGCTCCTTGACCCCAGGGGGCCCTCTGCAGGCCTGGGGAGATGGGGGTACATGGGGGTGTGGAGGCTGGTGACCTGAAATGCTGTTTCCAGCAGGAGTCAGAGGCCAAGGATGAGGCAAGGTTTTTTTGTTTTTATTTTTTTAATTAATTTTTATTGGAGTATGGTTGCTTTATAATGGTGTGTTAGCCTCCGCTGCACAACAAAATGAATCAGCCACACACATACAGATATCCCCTCCCTTTTGGATTTCCCTCCCATTTACCACAGTGCATTAGGCAGAGTTCCCTGTGCTATACAGCATGTTCCCATCATTTGTCTATTTTATACATAGTATCAATAGTGTATATGTGTCAATCCCAGTCTCCCAGTTCCTTCCACCCCACCCCTTTCCCCCCTCGGTATCCATACATTTGTTCTCTACATCTGTGTCTCCATTTCTGCTTTGCAAATAAGATCATCTATACCATTTTTCTAGATTCCACATATGTGTGTTATTATACGATATTTGCTTTTCTCTTTCTGACTTACTTCACTCTGTATGACACTCTCTAGATCCATCCACGTCTCTACAAATGACCCAGTTTCATTCCTTTTTATGGCTGAGTAATATACCATTGTATATATGTACCACATCTTTATCCATTCCTCTGTTGATGGACATTTAGGTTGCTTCCATGCCCTGGCTATTGTAAATAGTGCTGCTATGAACATTGGGGTGCATGTGTTTTTTTGAATTGTGGTTTTCTCAGGGTGTATGCCCAGTAGTGGGATGGCTGGATCATATGGTAGTTCTATTTTTAGTTTTTTAAGGACCCTCCATACTGTTCTCCATAGTGGCTGTATCAATTTACATTCCCACCAACAGTGCAAGAGGGTTCCCTTTTCTCCACACCCTCTCCAGCATTTGTTGTTTGTAGATTTTTTGATGATGGCCATTCTGACTGGTGTGAGGTGATACCTCATTGTAGTTTTGATTTGCATTTCTCTAATAATTACTGATGTTGAGCATCTTTTCATGTGCCTCTTGGCCATCTGTATGTCTTTGGAGAAATGGTCTATTTAGGTCTTCTGCCCATTTTTTGATTGGGTTGTTTGTTTTTTTGATATTGAGCTGTATGAGCTGCTTGTATATTTTGGAGATTAATCCTTTGTCCATTGCTTCGTTTGCAAATATTTTCTCCCATTCTGAGGGCTGTCTTTTTGTCTTGTTTATGGCTTTTTTTTTGTTTTTGTTTGTTTGTTGTCTTGTTTCTTTCATTCTTTTTTTTTGGCCATGCTGCACGGTTTGGCTTGCAGGATCTTAGTCCCCTGACCAGGCATCAAACTCATGCCCCCTGCAATAGAAGTGTGAAGTCCTAACCACTGGACCACCAGGGAATTCCCCAAGGATGAGGCAAGTTTAACAATCAACTCCAGGGAAGGTGATAGCGCAGAGTTCTGCAGATGCCATTACTCACACCAACCTATCACTGGCACCTTGTACGGATGGTTAGACGATGACGTGGGCAGATCTAATTTAAGAAACAGGGATTTCCCTGGCGGTCCGGTGGTTGGGACTTCGCCTTCCAATGCAGGGGACGCGGGTTTGATCCCTGGTCGGGGAACTAAGATCCCGCTTGCCCGGTGGCCAAAAAACCAAAACGTAAAACAGAAGCAGTATTGTAGTGAATTCAATAAAGACTTTAAAAATGGTCCACGTCAAAAAAAAATCTTAAAAAAACCAAAAACAATAAAGCTCTGCCTCTTTTGGACCTTCAAATATGTCAAGTGTGTCCTTGAAAACATTATGCTAAGTGAAAGAGGGCAATCACAAGATCGTATATGATATGATCTCATTCGCATGAAATGCGCAACACAGGGATCTGTAGGGACAGAAAGCAGATTAGTGTAGCGATGCTTAGCCAGTAGGGAGGGAGAGGGGGTGAGAGCTAGAGGGTGCGGGGTTCTTTTTGGGGAGATGAAAATGTTCTAAATTCAGTGACGATTGCACGTACCTGTGGATGTACTAAAATCCCTTGAACTGTACGGTATACGAGTTATATCTCAAAAAAAAAATATCAAAGTGTGAACATGAAATAAAAATAGGAAAGATGCCCAGCTATGAGGATCAGAGGAAACTCCATAAATGTCCCCAAGTGGGCCGCACACAGGGGCAGAACACCCTGAGGTGCGTTAATTGTGGAGATTGTGGAATTTTTTTGTTTCTCACATAAAAGTTAAGAACAATGTCATTGTTAAAAATGAGCAAACCCCAGAAACCTGTACTTGTCAGAGTCTTTTCCATGAATTTCCTGAAGACGAAACCCTTTTATAGGAACATATTTACAAAAGCATCAGAGTACAGGTTTCTGGTACCTGACTGTACTGCTGAACTGAAGGAATAAGCATTTTCAGAACTCTAATGAAAAACTGATGAGCTCATAAAAGTGCTAACAAAAGATCAAGATGAAAAAAAAAAATTAATTACATGGGACTGAGTGAACTGATGAGGATGAGTATAATTTTTGTGACTTTCTGGTTGAATTTAAAAAAAGAAAAAATCCCACAAGAACTCAGAGGCAAAGAATATACAAATCAATTTTCACTGCAAAGTAAAGGAGCTGTTGCAGTGGAGGATTACTGGACTGAATGTCAATATTATGACATAGTATGAGTGTGTTTCATGTTTGGTAATTGCAATCATTGTTGCTTTCGTTGTGGTCATCCATGTACAATGCTTGGTGTCAGTCTATTTATCTCTTGTAAAAATAAAATACAGTGTGTGTGAAAAAAAAAAAAAAAAAAAATGAGCAAACCCCAGAAAAGTGTATGTGCACTGCTATGCAGAAATAATCACAATGTAAGGTGTATTCATTTCCTGGTAGACTTTTGGTAGTTTTAATTTTTTTATAGCAGTTTTATTGAGATATATTGCACATGCCATAACACCCGCTTAAAGTATACAGTTCAGTGGGTTTTAGTATATTTGCGCAGTTGTGCAATCATCACCTCTGTCTAGTTCCAGAATTTCATCCCCCCTCAAAAGAAGCCCGATCCCCATTAGCAGTCACTTCCCACCCCTCCCCAGCCTCTGGCAACCATTAACCTACTTTCTGTCTGGATTTGCCTGTTCTGGATGCTTCATATAAATAAATTCATACAACACATAGTTTTTTTGTGTCTGGCTTCTCTCACTGACCCTGGTGTTTTCAAGGTCCATCCAACATTGTAGCAAGTGTCAGCACTTCACTCCTTTTTATGGCTGAGTAATATTCCAGGGTGTGGATGGACCACCTTTTAAAATCTACCTGGTTGGTTGTTTTTTTTTTTTCTTAATGTAAAACTTCCTTCTCTGCCTCCACCCCACGTTATAAAATTAATACATAATCCCTTCAGAACATTTGGAAACTGAATATATGAAGAAAAAGCTAAAGCACATAATCCTGCCCCCGAGAGGGTTAATATTTTTAGGCTTTATTTATACATGTGTGTTGGTACTGCAGCATTCAACCTCAGAACAACTGAGGCATAGACAGGTTAAGTGGCTTACTCGAGGACATGGCAAAGCCATGGTACATATTTGTTTACAGATGTTTCTCCATGTATTTATTACTTTTAAAATATTTATTTATTTATTTGGTTGCGTGGGGTCTTAGTTGCAACAGGCGGGCTCCTTAGTTGTGGCATGCGAACTCTCAGCTGCAGCATGCATGTGGGATCTAGTTCCCTGACCAGGGATCGAACCCAGGCCCCCTGCATCGGGATTGAGGAGTCCTATCCACTGTGCTGCCGGGGAAGTCCCTCCAAGTATTTGTTTTATATACAAATTTAAAGAACGACATTAGGACAGTAGTGTATATACTATTTTGTGCCGGTTTTTCTTTTCTATTCAGTTCATTGACGGGGTAGCCCGCTTTGTCTAGCACCTAAACAAACACATGAGCCGTGGTCTGGTGTTTACATTATGTGTCTGTGCTCATAAAAGTGAAACGTATACTACACGTGTCTAGCAATATCTGCTTGGCGTGAAATGGAATGTTAGAATTCCTCCTCCAAATGTATTTGTTTTCTAAAAAATTTTTTTTATTAAAAAAATTAAAAAAAAATTTTAATGTTTATTTTGGCTGCACCACGTGTCTTGCAGGATCATAGTTCCCTGACCAGGGATTGAACCCCGGGCCACGGCGGCGAAAGTGCCAAGTCCTAACCATTGAACCACCAAGGATATACCCCCCAAATGTATTTCTAAAAATTTATTTTTTAGAGACATAGGAAGATCTAGGGACTTCCCTGGCAGTCCAGTGGTTAAGACTCTGCGCTTCCACTGCAGGGGGGCACGGGTTCGATCCCTGCTCAGGGAGCTAAGCCGCAAGCCATGTGGTGCAGCCAAAAGATAAAAGTAAAGACATAGGAGGATCTATTTTTCTGTCCATCTCTATCTTTTATGCATCAGACTAGCCCATAAGCGGAAGCTGGAGGGGAGTTTTGGGAAAGCAGAGGAATGTGAAGAACAGTTAGAAACGAGCTGGCCTTGGGTCATCTGAAGGCCAGTGCCAGAGGTCCTCCTGACCTTACTTAGGGACAGATGCCTGTGATTCCCAGCCCCAGCCCTTTGTGAGATCTGCACCTGTCTGCAAAGACTGGAAAATGATTAGTGAGTTGTTCTCAAGTTAATTTGTCCATTTGAAAATTCTGAGACTGAGTCCTTCCTGCTTTGCATAGGACACCTTTTAATTAAATGACAGTGATTATAGTTTTCTTTCCTAACATTTTGTTATGAAAACTCTCAAACATAGAAAAGTTGAAAGGACTGTATGGTGAACCGTCAAATATACTTCCTGTCTGGATTCTACAATTGTGAAGTTTCTTAACATATAGATGGCATTTTAAAAAGTCCCCCTAAGAACCCTCCTACGCTCTTGGTGGGAATGTAAATTGGTGAATTGGTGCACCACTGTGGTGAACAGTACGGAGGTTCCTTAAAAAGCTAAAAATAGAGTTACCATATGATCCAGCAATCCCACTCCTGGGCATATATCCAGAGAAAACTCTAATTTGAAAATATACATGCACCCCAATGTTCATAGCAGCACTATTTACAATAGCCAAGACATGGAAGCAACCTAAATGTCCACTGACAGGTGAATGGATAAAGAAGATGTGGTATATATATACAATGGGATATTAGCCATAAAAAAGAATGAAATAATGCCATTTGCAGCAACATGGATGGACCTAGAGATTCTCATACTGAGTGAAGTAAGCCAGACAAAGACAAATAACATATGATATCACTTATATGTGAAATCTAAAATATGATACAAATGAACTTATTTACAAAACAGAAACAGACTCACAGATTTAGAAAACAAATTTATGGTTACCAAAGGGAGAAGGGGGTGGGGGAGGGGTAAATTAGGAGTTTGGGATTAGCAGATACAAGCTATTATATATAAAATAAACAACAAGGTCCTACTGTATAGCACAGGAAACTATATTCAATATGCTGTAATAAACCATAATGGAAAAGAATATGAAAAAGAATATATATATATATTTATGTATGTATACACATTAAAACTGAATCATTTCGCTGTACACCAGAAACTAATATATCATTGTAAATCAACTGTACTGGAATTAAAAAAAAAAAAAAGGAACTTGAGAAAAAATTATAAAAAGTCCCCCTAAGCAAAATTGGAAAGGTGACAACCTATTTAGGTCCCCCAATTAAAAAAAAAAAAAATTCCAGAGTCTGTGAAATCCAAATACCTGGAATTCACTGTCTAACGGGGTTAACTGGGAAGTAGAGAAAAAAAAAGGCTTGGGGTAGGGGGATCCCCATACGATTGCACTTTTGAGCCTATATTACTGCTACCAGATTACATTTCTGTCTTTCCCACGGGTTAGGGAGTTCCTTGGGAGCAGTTACTGGTTCCTACTTTTTAAGTTAAATTTTAACTGCTTGAGGGAATATCTGAATATGGCCCCATGACGATGTAAATCACCCTAGAGCAGATTAAACTCCTCACCAACTACACTTTTTACCAAGGTGGATCCCTCCTCTCCACAAAGATTTAGTTTACTCAGTTTGGGGATGGCCTTGTTCTGCGCGTTGCCACAGGTATGGGCTCTTAGAAACCACAGGACAGTTGCTCTGCGTTCCTTTCCATAACGGTATTGTTCAGAATTCTGGACCATTCTGCAGCTCTCCACATGGCTTGCAGGGGAATCATTCCATGACAGTACATGTAGATCTACCCCCCTTTCAATTGCTACATAGTTAAAAGTATTCCAGAGTACCCTGTGCCACAAGCTATTTATATAATCTGGAAACAGTTGTGTACAGCGCTGCAGCCGCATACTTGAACCAGGCAAGCTCCACGCTCCGGACCGTTTCTCAGGGTACAGGACCTCCAGGAATAGAGCGTAGATGCACTCGCCACGTTATTAGGAAATATCGAATTGTCCGATTTACATTCCTGCCGACGAAATGGGGGCGTGCCCAGCTTACTGCCTGGTATGCAATTAATAATCATGATGATGATGATAATGGCAAACCTTAATTAAATGCTCACTTGGCGAAGTCACATGGTCAAAGGCTTTACGTGCCTCCTCTCACCAATTCGCGCAAACTTCCCAGGAGAGGGGCCGACGGTGAGGGGTTGTATCGCCGTCATATCCATTTCACAGGGGAAACTGCGGCCCAGCGAGGTTACTTCTCTGGAGGCCAACCACAGTGAGGGATGTGGGCCCAGCTGAGCTTTGAACCTAAGTCAGGAGGCACCAAACTCCTTGCCTCCCTTACGTTTTAGGGAAGTCGGCGAAGGTCACCTAGCTTTATCCTGAAGGCCTGGCGCCTTTGCAAAGTTTTGTCGATTGCAACGGAAATGAACTTGGAATTTTTTTTGGGGGGGGGAGGGGGTAAGGGGAGGCAGGAGCGCTTGCTGCTTGACTTTTATTTCACCAGTTCTCAGTTCTCCTCCTTTGCAAATTGAGTTACGTTGGAGCTATGTTTCCTAAATCGGGACTTTGCGAATTGAAGAACGCTGAACCCAATTTCCGGCTCTGGGTCTCGAACCCCCTCTCCGAGCCTGCCAGGCGCGGTGCTGATGTTGTGCTGGAGCTCACGTACTCAGCTGCAGCCTGATAACCAGGGCGGGGCCCGGGCCGTGATTGGCACCCGCCCCAGCCAGTCCGCGCCTGGGGCTGACCCCGTAAGCCAATATTCTCTTGCCCCCGTGCGGTCGTTGGGCGGTCCCCGAGGCGCCCTTGTCAATCTGAGGCCTAGCGCCGTCCTGTTGGTCGCGGCCTCTTGGCTGGCGTGCGCAGCCTGCAATGAGAACCAAGCCGGTCAGCGGGCACGTGGGTGGGCGCCGGCGTGTCCTAGTCGGCCGGCCAGTGGCGAGGCGAGACCGGCGCCTGCGCCCGCCCAATCGAGGCGCGCAGGGGGCGGGCCGTGCGGTGTTGGTGGGCCCCGCGGAGGGGAGGGGCGGAGCTGTCAGCGGCAGCCAATGGGTGCGCGGGCGTGGGCTCGGTGGCCAATGGCAGCCGGGGCGGAGCTGGCGCGCGGCCTTATAAGCCCCGCCCGGGGCGCTCGCGGAGGGCTCGGCCGCCAGCGACCGAGCGGGGCCCGGCCCGAGCAGGGCCTGGGGGTGCGACGCCGAGGGCGGGGGAGCGCGCGCCGCAGCTCCGGACCGGGCCGCGCGCGCCGCCTCAGGTGAGCCCGCGGGGAGGCGGCCGCCGCGTCCGAGCACGGGCCCCGCCGCCGCCGCCACCCCCGCGCCGCGCCTGGGGCTGCGGGCGGGCGGGCGCCCGGGACTCGAGGCCCAGGCCTCGGGCGCGGCCTGCTCGGGCCGCGGCCGCAGTGCTTTGTCCCGGCCCGCGAGGCGGTTGGGGGCGTTAACCGCCCGGCCCCGGGCGCTCGCCGGGCCTCGGGAGGGGGCGGCGCGGCCGGACAATGGCGGGGCCGGGGGCGGGAGGCGGGGGCGCCCTGCCCGGGCCGGGGGCGCGCGGGGGCTGGGCCGGGGCGTCCCCGCCGGCCCCGCACAAAAGATGACAGCGTGGGTGGCCGGCCCGGCTGGCCCTGCCTGGCGGGGCCCTCCCCTTCCATTATTCACAACAATCCTAATAATTAAAAAAAATAATAATAGTAAAGAGAAAGAGAGAGAGAGAGATATCCCAGGCCCTGGGTGAAACCCGCCTCCATTTCCGGCCCTTTGGGCACTGGTGGGGTTTACGGGGCGCTTCCCAGCGGTGTCCCCCGAAATGTCCATCACTGCATCCCACCCCACTGCCCGAGTCAACCGCCGTGCCATCGCGACGTCCGAACTCGCACCCCATTTCTCTGAGCCCCCCTAAAATAAGCATGCAATCAGAATTTCTTATAAAGAAATGTATCCACTTGATATGCACATAGCAGTTTCCTGACGCGTGCCCCCACGGCCTTCCCCTCTCTGCCCGATCGCCATCTCGAAGACCCCTTCTCTGTAGAAATAAATCCTGGTGTCGCTCCCGCGGGGACCCCTTGGGCTGTCCTCTCCAGCCCCGTGGGATCTGGGGGACGGATTCATTCTGAAAGCGACCTGCCCCAGATCTGCAAGGGCCTGGGTCTCCGCCCAGTGGGCGCAATGACACCAGGCAGAATGGGGTGCGCGTCTGCCGGGGCCAGGGTGGAAGGTTTTATAGGGGATTTTTTTCCCTTGGGGGCTGGGGAGACGTGGACTGCTTCTTGTTGTGTCCCATCTGTTTGGTTGGGGGAGGATGCTTTTGTTTTAATGATTCAGGTGCACCTGGGAACTGTTTCCCGAGTTATGAAACTAGTGAGAAGGTGGTTCTGTGCAATGGAGCCCAACAATCCTGTGATATGTAAAGTGTGTCCTTTTCCATGTGTTTCTGTCCGTGGCATTTATTTAGCAAGCTCCTGTGGCTCCCACTGGCTGCCAGCGCTGTCTTAGGGTCTGAGGTTGCCTGCCTCACCCCTCTGTCTCAGCAGCCATTTATCCGGCTGTTCCCAGGCAGGAGAAAGCCCCTAAAAGGGGCTCACTACATGACTCCTCTGGGCTTTCCGCGCTGCCGTGCAAGAGCCGGTGACTCCCGTAATTCTCCAATAATAGCTTCCTTATGAGGCGTCGGGAGGGTTTGTCAACTCCCCGGTCAGCTTTTCCTCACCACCCTCGAAAAGCAGTGGGCAGCCTCTGTGGTCTTTGTAGTTTGCTTTTTGGAATCCCTAAGGACAGAGTGTAAAAGTCTGGAGTCAACTTGTGATCATCTGAGGGGAGGGTTTCTGAAACTCGCTGGCCCTCTTTCCGTGTTTCTGATTGGACGCTTGGCAAACGTTGGTGCTCCCCTTTTGTGCCGGGGGCACCTCCGCGGTCAGACCGCCCTGCCCTGGGGGAGGTCACCTCCGCGAGCAGAGGTGCAGTTGCATAAATGCTCCCAGGTTTTGCGGTGATTCAAGCAGATACTGTGTCACGCGCTGCATGTGCGTGTGTGCGTGTGTGTGTGTGCGCGCGCGCGCGCGCGCGAGTGTGTCGTTGTCGAGACAATTTCTGTACAGATTTTAGTAACAATTGTTTTTCTCGCATTTTCTAATCCTTGCCACTTTGGGGAGTGGGCTGCTAAGGAGGTGTTAAGAGCTTAAAGGTGTGGCTGATCAGTCATTTAGGACCCCGCCCTGCCTTTGTTGTACTTTGCTGTCTCCTAGTAAAGACCCTTCCCCAGTCCCTCTGGGGTGGTCGGGGGGCCCTGCATGCCTCTCTCTCCCTGCCTGGCCACTCTGCTATACTTGACCCTGCATTTCCACTCCTCCTCTGTGGTGTCTTGCCCCTGCCCTCCTGAGCCCCGCCCCTTCCCCTGGCCGGGCCCAGCCGGAGCCTCAGCCCTGGGGAGCCCATCTGTTCCTTGGTTCCATCTGACACTCACCTGGCCTGCGGACATTGGGTTTTGAGCACTGGGGCAGGTTGCAGGGAGTCCCTAACTTCAGGGGGCTTTGGGTCTAGTGGGGGAAAGGGAGAGATGGGTGTCCCGAGGTGTGGGCACAACTGTGCTGGCAGTGTGGTGCCCACTGGCCCGAGGGGCCTGGCTCAGGGAGTGGGCAGCACGGGGTGAGAGGGTTGAGGGCCGAGGTGTGGGCAAATGACCATTTCCGGCTGTCTCTCTTCCCGGGATCTGGAAGTGTGGGGGGCAGGTTCAGAGCTGTGAGGCCCTGCGCCAGTCACTTGCTCAAGAACAAAGCTGGCTGGGGGGGGTGGGCGGGGGGGGGGCAGTCACTAAACTTTCCCAAGCCCACTGGGCAGGGGCTGGGGGAAGGGCGTGGAAAGCAAAGGAACTGCCGGCAGACTGCACGACTGTGAGGTCACCCCCCCCCCCGCCCCCACCCCATGCCTCTCTGCCAGCCCCGGGGGGTTCCTGGCTGCACTCCAGAGACCTGTCCCCCCACCCCCCCGGGCTGCTCAGTGGGACCTCACCCCCACAGCTCTGACCTGCCCTGCCCCGGTCCCTCCGCTTCTGGCTGAGGACACCGGACGGAGGAGAGGGGCTGAACCTGGACTCCCTTCTGACCTGTGTTCTTGTTGGTGCCCCTGGATTCCTGTCCTTGACTCCATTCCCCAAACAGAGTCTGAAAGATCCAGGTTCACATGCCTCCTCTGAGGCATGACTCTGGGCCTTGCTTTCCTCATCTGTAAAATGGGTATAATAAGAGCCCATGCTGGGTCACTGAGGGGATCAAAGGGGATGAGAGTCACTGTGGCTTCACACAGTGCCAGGGTGCTCTGAACCTGGCGCTGATTTCTTACTGCCGTCAGGTCCCTTCCTGCTCTGCCCCGTTCACGTTCAGGGCTGGGTCGTTCTCTGGGGGGGGTCTGTCCCGGGCACTGTGGGGTGTGGAGCAGCATCCCTGGCTCCCACCCCGTTGATGCCAGGAGCCCCCCTACCCCCACAGTTGTGACAACCACCGATGTCCCCAGACATCGCCCAGTGTCCCCTGAAGGGTGCAGTTGCCCCCAGGTGATCCTCTCTCACTTAACCTTTAACCCCACGGCAGCCTGATATTTGGCCATGACCCTGATCAACCTCAAGTTCCAGGTCCCTCTGTCCCTTTCCTCCCCTCCCCCGTCTAAAAGGGAGGGGCTCATATTTGCAAGCTATGTCCGGCGCACACTCCTCAGCCTGGCTGTCCAGGTCTTTCCTACTCTGTCCCCTGGAGGAGAGGTGCTTACCTGCAGACACGCCCACCACGGGCCGTCCAGGCGTGGTGTGGGGGTCTCCCGAGCCCCTGCAGGGCCCCCCACGGGCTTCCACATGCTCCCGGGATCTGGAAGCGTGGTGGGCAGGTTTAGAGCTGTGTGACCCCTGCCTGTCCATTGGCTTTAACAGTTTGCTTCAAGTCGACTTTGAGGTGACTCACCCCTTTCATCTTCCCTCTTCATGAGCAATGATGCCTGAGGTCACGGGACTGTTACTGTGTCAGGTGCAGGTACTTTTAAACAATGAAATGAATTTAACTATGATATTTAAAAAAGCCTGTGCCACCTCAAGACTAAGGCCTGAGCGGATCCATGAACTGATGATTGTGGGGTTGGATGGATTTTTTTTTTAAAGCGATCACGTATTTTATTTATTTACTTATATTTATTGATTGATTGAGTTTTGCTTGTATTGGGTCTTCGTTGCTGCACGTGGGCTTTCTCTAGTTGCAGTGAGCGGGGGCTATTCTTCCTTGCAGTGCGCAGGCTTCTCATTGAGGTGGCTTGTCTTTGTTGGGGAGCACGGGCTCTAGGTGTGGGGGCTTTAGTAGTTGTGGCACGCAGGCTCAGTAGTTGTGGCTCATGGGCTCTAGAGCGCAGGCTCAGTAGTTGTGGCGCATGGGCTTAGTTGCTCCGCGGCATGTGGGATCTTCCCAGAACAGGGCTCGAACCCGTGTCCCTGCATTGGCAGGTGGATTCTTAAGCACTGCGCCACCAGGGAAGTCCCATGGATTGGTTTTTGAGTTTACTCCCTGCTTTGATTTGTTCTGGGAGCATCTTGGGGGCTGGATAAGGCGTCCCGACTAATCTGTCAGTTCTCACTACTGCTCCCTCAACGGGCTTTTAAAAACTTGAAAAATGGTCTTCCTTTGCTCGGGACCCTCCAGTGGCTTCCTGTTGTCCTTGGGAAAAGTTGCAGACCCTTCCCATGGCCTCCCTGTTCTGTCCTCTGAGGTGCTCTCCACACCACCCTCCCCCCCCCGCCCCGTGCCTCCTCCCTTCAGTTGAAACCACTTTACCTGCCTACTTTTCCCCACCTCAGGGCCTTTGCACTTGCTGTTCCCTCTGCCAGAGTGCTGTCCCCTCAGGTCTCTTTGTCATTCCGGTCTCGGCTCAGAGAGGCCATCCCTGACCTCACTGCCCAAATTCACCCTTCCATCCACTCTCTCTCCCCACCTGCCTTTTCTTCTTTGCGTTCAGCACTACCAGAAATTTGTATGAATCTGTTTTTGTACTTATTGTCCGTCTCATCCACTAGGGCAGAAGCTTTTCCTGTAAACGGTTAGAAAGTAACTATCTTCCGCTTTGTAGGCCGGACTGTCTCCGTCCTGACCTCTCCGCTCTGCTGTTGTAATACAAAAGTACAGAAACCAATGACTGTGCCTTTGTTCCGATAAAATTTTATTTACGGACACGGAAATGTGAATTTCACATGCTTTTCACATATGATGAACTATTTTCCTTCTTTTGATTTTTTTTTTTCCCCCACCGAACCATTAAAAACCGTCAGAACCATTCTGGGCTTGTGGGCCATACAGAAACAGGCAGTGGGCTGGATTTGACCTGTGGGCCATAGTTTGGGAGCACCCGCAGTAGGGTGTGAGGTTCCCGCTGTGGGAGCGACATCTGTCTTGGTCGCCGTGTGTATCCCCAGCACCTCAGGCAGTTCCTGCCCACAATGGGCGTTCAGTAAGCATTCATTTGTTGGATGAATGAATTTCCATCTTTCCTACATCAAAGTATTTAGAATCATACTCTGTATGTTAAAAAACAGGTCCTGGGTTGTTTCGAGGAAATTTAAAGTGCAGGGAATATAAGAAAATGTTCTGATCCCATTCACCAAAACGATCTCAAAATTGAGAAAAGAGTAGATGTAGGGACTTCCCTGGTGGTCCAGTGGTTAGGACTCCACGCTTCAGCTGCCGGGGGTGCGGGTTCGATCCCTGGTCAGGGAACTAAGATCCCTCGTGCCACACGGTGCGGCCAAAAAAAAAAAAAAAAGTAGATGTAAACGGGCAAATACTTCATTGCTGGCAATGCCCCACCTTTCCGTGATGCCCCCTTTGTATTGTACCTCCGCAGGCAGCAGCAGATTGAGAAGGAGTGTTCTGGGCCTAAGGAGTTTGTTTTGACCTCACAGAAGCTGAGGGTTTAAAAGGAAGACACTGTTTCCCAATCCTCTTGTTTTGTAAGCATCTGGCCCATCCTCTTTACCAACACCAGCGCCCCTTCTGAAGGGGCAGCGGAGTCCTGGGAGGGGGTTGCTGCAGCCATCCGGCCGCGGGCCTGCCCGGGAACACTCGTGGAGAGGTGGCTCTTGTGCATGTGAGAGTGGAGCTTTGTGGGCCGAGTGGATGGGAGACGGCTGTGGGGCTGTGCGCCGGCCTGTGTCGGGAGCGGGATTGTGCCGGCCTCGTGCCCTTGGCCTTGCTCCCCACCGTGGAGACTGGCTGACGAGTGATTTCCCAGCCAGGCAGATTGTTAGCATCTTAGATCTGGGTCTGTCCCAGGAGTGTTCTGACTTGTCAAGGAAGCATACCGTTAATTTACGGTCATGCCTTCTCTAGCTGATTGAAATAAACAACCTGGAGAGGATTACTCAGAACTTCTTGGCTTTCCAAAGTTGCTGTCCTTTTTTTTTTCTTTTGCTGGTCTGTGTCTTGCTTTGCTCCTCTGCCATCTCCCCCTTCCTCCTTCCTTCCCTCCCCTCTTTTCTTTTCTCATCCCACTTCACTGGCTCCCGTGGACCTGAGGGCATTGATGAAAAGTTTGCGTTGCTGTCTTTGCTCCACGGGAGGCCTGTGGCTCTGGTCAAGCGGAGTCGCTCTGGGCCTCGGGTGTGTTTTGTTCAGTGGACAAAGAATAAGAATCAGAAAGCAAGGCGCCAAGGGCTGCTGCACCCCGAATGGGTCTCTGGGTACAGAGCGGAACCAGAGCTAATGTGGGTTTCGCCCCGGCTGCCAGCACTAGCGATCACGGCTCCTATTCTCAGATGAGCCTGTACAGCGAGCTGTGAAGAGGTGATCTGCGGGTGGGGTGGCAGGATCTGTCCCAGGACCCACTTCCCTCTTGTGTTTGCAGTTGGACCCAAGTGACGGCACCTTCTGGGCAGGTAGGGGTGGAGGTGGGCCCACCTTCATGGTTTCGTGACTGCTCGCTCCAGTCTCGGGAGAGAACGTGGAGAGAAGTGATTCGTGGAGGACGAGCTGGCAGGGGATCCGGAATTGTGCTTTGTGCAGAAGGAGACCGGGGATCCCGGAGGCCTCCTTTGAGCAGGAGCCAGCCTGAAGCCACCAGCCGGCGCAGTGACGGCGACAGGGCTGTGCCGGGGGTGCCCCGGACCACGCGTCGGGTGGAGAGGGGCTGCGTGCTGGGCGGCCCATTTGGGAAGGCGGCAGCCTGGGAGCTGCCCCCAGGATGCATGCAGGACCCTGGCTGGGCAGCTGGGCTGGGAGTTGCCGCTGGCCCCTTCAGATCCCCGCTCTTTGCCCGTTCTGTCCTTTATTTTATTTCTTATTTTTTTGGCCACGCTGCTCGGCTTGTGGGATCTTAGTCTCCTGACTAGGGATTGAACCCGGGTCCCTGGCATGGAAGCGTGGAGTCCTAACCACTGGACCGCCAGGGAAGTCCTCCGTTCTGTGCTTTAAAACCCCCTCCATCAGAAAGGCCAGCATCCGCGGGCTGGCTTCCTACCTCGGCTCGGGAGCTGCATGGATCTGATTATCTCCGCCACGGGTCGGGAGAGAGCCTTGCTGTTTCCAGCTTGCGTGTGAGTGAATGCCCTGGAGTTGAAACTCCGGATTCACTGCTTCGTTCCAGCTCCTTCCCCCAAGGAAGAGGAGGGAGCCGGTGAAGAAAGCGAGCTCTCTGACACCCTCTCGGGAAGGAAGGCGTCTGGTTTGCCCGCCTCCTCGTGTCCTGGCTGCTCCACGGGCAACCCGAGCCCATTCTGAGCTGGAGACTGAGGGGCAGCGTTGTCCTCGAGAAATGGGCTTCTCTGCATGTCCAGCACCCCGTGCCGGGCCCCGCGGTAGGAAGGGTGGTCAGCCGGCCGGTGGACAAGCTGCGGCTGGGGGGTGTGTGGCGTGGGTAGGTCCAGGCTGGCCGCGGCGGGGAGCAGGGGTGGAGCGGCCTCTGTAAATGCCCAGCCATGCCGTCCGCCAGCCTCGAGGTGAAGATACGAAATTGGGAACCGCCAGCAGGCCTCCCATGTGGCTCTCGGCCGGGCGGTCAGCAGCTTGGTTGCGCGATCCACCAGGGCTGACTTTGCAGCAAACCCGCCGCCGTCGGGCGTGCACCGAGCCTGGGCCCATCCGTGCGTCTGCTGTCACCCAGCGGAGAGCGCCAGTAGTCTGGCCCGCGTGCACGAGGCCAGCGGATCAGTGTCTCTTGCCCGCAGCGGGTCCCAGCCCGTGATGAAAGCCTAGAGCCGGGCTCCCGAGAGCAGCGGGGACGGCAGGGCCTGGGGCAGCAGAACTGCCGAGACAGATGCAAACCAAGCACAGGGCCGGGGCCGCGCTTGCTGGCTCGGGTGGTGTCCCGGGAACGGCAGAAGAGTTGCCACCTGGGCCGAGCCTTGTCGTCATGGGCGAGGTGAACAGCAGGCAGAGGAGCAAGGCCTTGGAGGAGACGCTCAGGGCCCTGCCTGGGATACCCTCCCGGAGGAAGCAGGGGAAGCCGGGGTAGCCCTCCAGTCTGTCTCTCGGGCAGCTTTGGGGCCCCCCTGTGCCAGGCCCCAAGGGGCAAAGCGGAAGGGGGCAGCAGCTCTGCCCTCAAGGAGCGTAGAGTCTAGTCAGCAAGGCCAGACCAGAGGTGTTCAAGTCACGTGGGAACCACGGACGGCTGCCCAGAGATTGGCTCTGGTGTGCTGACGACTAGATCCCGAGTTTTCTAGGACAGCTCCTCTTCAAATGCTCCTGCCCTGCCTTTTTTAAAAGTATATTTTTAATTGTATAATAATATTCATATACCATAAAATTCATCCTTTAAAGTTCAGTGGTTTTTAGAACATTTACAGAGTTGTGCAACCATCACCTTTATCAAATTCCAGAACATTTCCCTCACCCCAAAAGGAAACCCCATACCTGTTTAACAGTCACTCACCATTCCCCCGTCCTCCTTGGCAACCATGAACCCACTCTCTGTGTCTGTGGATTTGCCTGTTCTGGATGTTTCATGTGAATGGGATCACACACTGTGTGTCCTTCTGTGTCTGGCTTCTCTCTCTGAGCATCGTGTCCTCAAGGTCCATCCATGTTGTAGCGAGTGTCAGTGCTTCTCTCCTCTTCATGGCGGAGTGATGTGCCTGTGTGTGGGTGGACACGCTGTGTATCTACTACCTGCTGTGGGGATCTAGTAGTTTCTATGTTTTCCTGCCCCTTCTTTTCCCTCACTGTCTCAGAGTTCCAGAATTCCAGGGCTGTGGCACGCAGAATGCTCACCCAGTCGGCCCCCAGCAGAGGCAGCACTAAAACCCTTTGTGGGGCTACAGCCTGAGGGCTGGGGTGGGGAGGGGTCGGAGAGGGAGGCCAGAGTCAGGAGGCCCGACCGTTGGATGCGCTGCCCCAGCTCGCCTGCAGGAGGTGCTCAGGCCGCCCTTTGGATGCGCAGGTTCTGGACTCCAGCGTTCAGTAGTGATCCTCACCTCTGTGCCCTCTGTTGCCTCCAGCTGGTGCTGGCCAGGGCCCCCAGGGGGTGGGCTGTGCTGGCCCAGCCTTGCTTGGTGGCTCGGTCCCCTGTAGTACCTCTCCGTGCGTCCGCTCCGCGGAGCAGCGTGGCCCCGGCCCCTGCTGCCCTGGCTTGTCTGTTTCCTGTGTGTTCTCCTCCCGGTGGGCAGCGCCGGGGCTCCCTGCCCCAGAGTCCACCAGGGCCAGAAAGGGGGTGTCTTGTTTGCTGCCTGCCCCCCTGCTGGCCTGATTGGCTGAGTGTGGTCCAAGCCCTGAGCGGGCTCCCCGAGAGCTTCACGTGGCTCGGGATTAGACCACACGTGCCCTCCTTTCCAAGCCCCACCCCCCCGCAAGCCCCCACGTGTCTGGCCAGTAGGTTTGAACGCGAGCTGCTTCCTGGGCCACTTCCTTTCCCTGGTCTGCCCGGCCCCGGCCCTGACAGGGTTGTGGGTTGTACCTTAGAAGGCAGCCACCGGGTTGTGAACACCCCCGCAGAGCCACCGAGCAGAGTTCTGCAGGTGGCCGTGGCTCCTGCCCAGGCATCCAGCATCCTCAGTGGATGAAGAGGCAGCCGGGTGCCCCCTTGCCCTCCAGGGGAAGTGCCGTCACCACGCTGGGCCATTTGGAAACGCAGCTGGGCTCTCAGGGACCGTGAGGGGACAGATGGGGTGTGGCCTCATAGCAGGGCAGAGCCCAGCCAGCTCTGGTCCTCCCGCTGGTGTTGAGGACAGTGACGTGTGTGAGAGACTTGCCGTCCCCTTAGCAGAGGATACGGGAGACCCGGGGGGGGTCCTGAGTGCCAGGGAGCTGCTCGTGGCACCAGGAGGACACCAGGGGAGACACACGTGGACGCTAACGGAATGTCACCTGGTGAAACGTCAGGCTCTGTACGGTGCCCCCCCCCCCCCGCCCCCGCCAGGCACCAAAACAAACTCCAGTGGATCTAAGACCTTAATGTGAGAACTGAGACGACAAAACCCTCAGACGAAAACAGGCGAAAGTGTAAACCGACAGCTTTTCTAAGGCAGCGCTGCCCAGTAAAGACGCAAAGCAAGCCCCGTGTGTCCTTTAAAGTTTTCTAGAAGGTGAAAAGAAGCAGGGGAAATTAATTTGAGTAATGTATTTTATTGAACCCAGTATACCCAAAATGTTATCATTTCAACGTGTAATCATTATAAAAGTTGTTAACGAGTTATTTTCCACTCTTTTTTTTTTTTTTGTGGCGCTGTCTTTGACATCCTATGTTCATTTTACACCTAGCGCTGGTCTTGGGTGAGCTGAGTGCTGTGATGGGGCCGGGGATGCTATAAAGGGGGTGCCTGGTGCTCAGTGGAGGCTGGCCCCCGCCATCCCCCCATCCCATTCCTGCCTGCCTGCCTGCTCAGCCCATCAGAAGTTCTGCATCTGTTAGCCTCTAGCTGGGGAGACGAGACAGACGCAACATGAAGCAGCTAGGGCCATGTGAGGGGCGAGTGCACCAGCCTGGCCTGCAGGATGTCAACTGGAGGGCCAGCCCCAGTGGGCAGGGTGGCGTGGCTGTGGCCTCAATCCTTCCTGTGGAGCCTTGTACGCAGCCTCTCATCTTTAACGGGAGCTTGAAACCTTGGCCTGGCCGTGAAGGCTGATGGTCCTGTGGCTGAGCTCAGGGCGGCGCATTTGTGGCATGGATGCTGGCTGTTCTGGGGGGCTCTGAATTTGGGACCCGAGATGTTTCTGTGAAGGGACTTGCAGGAACTTGGGATGCTTCTTTGGCCATAGGAAAGCTGAGACCCGTGTACAAGCATAGTTTGGAAATAACATCCCACAGCTGCAGACGGTCTTAAATGGCCTGAGGTCTCAAGGTAGGATGGCCAGTGGGATCGGCAGTTGGAGGCTGGTACCCACGTGCTTGGCCTGCCTGGGCTCAGAGCCCACCTCTGCTGGGTGTGTGTCCTTATCTCCAAAATGGGGATGACAGTGGAGATCTCTGCTTCAAGGGTGGATGAGATTAACTGAGTTAATCCGTGAAAATCCCTGAGTGAAGTAGTTCCCACCCCGGGGGTAATTCTGTCCCCAGGGGACACTGGGCAGTGTCTGGGGACATCTGTGGTTGTCACAACCTGGGGGGGCGGGCTCCTGGCATCGGGGGGGGGTGCTGGGGTGGTTGCTCAGCACCCTACAGCGCCCAGGACGGCCCCGCACGGAGAGTGACCTGGCTCTGATGTCCCAATGTCTCCCTGGCCCAGGGAGAGCGTTCAGAGATTACAGGGGCGATTTTTCTCTGGGCCTCTGTCTTTCCTTGAATGTGAATCAAGATGTTGCAAGAGAAGTTTCTGAAATCACTCCGGGTGGGGAGGAGGACTGGGTTAGGCGTCCTCCGTGCGGCCGCCGAGACAGGGGGACCTGGAGCTGCTGCCTTGGGTTCCAGCACCTGTGCTCCCGAGGCCCTGTGTTTGTTAATTTGGCCTTTAGCCAAAAGAAGGCCTGAAAACTTTGGCTCGACCAGGCTGCAGTGGCTGTTTTCCTAACAAGCCTCCTAGAGGGGTATTCGTTGTAAAAATAATTTATCCTCCCGATGTAAAAACCAGCAGTTACCGGAGGCAAAACCAAGACAGTGAAGGCTGCTTGTGGTCCCTGCTGAGCTCCTGATGTGTGTCCAAGTGGTGTGGAATTCGTGAGGGTCTCTGTGTGCTCCTGGGGTCCAGCGGTCGGCTCGGGGGTGATAGGACCCCGAGAGGCTGATGCAGTAGTCGGGGACGCAAGGACCCCCGTGTGGGACCTGCCATGTGACCCTGTGACCGACAGGCAGGGGTCCTGTCACACAGGCTGGGAGCCGGGGAGGGCTGGGACCCCAGCGTGGTCGGGATCGGTCAAGGGCGAGGGAGTGGGCGTTGTTAAGTGACCCGCCCCGCCCCACACAGGGGAGAGAGCCTGAACCCACGCTCCCCTTCGTCTGCCTGCAGCGTCGGCTGAGAACGTTTGTCCCCCAGACCCGTGGTTTCGTCTGAGCCCCGCTGGGCTCGGGGCTCAGCCTGTGAACTTGGGTCGGGACTGTGGAGATGGGCCTGGCTAGAATGGGTGTCTCGGGCACCTGCCAGAACCCTCGGCTGTCTGCCTCCATGGATCTGCATTCGGGATGTCCCCGCTGGGTGTGGAGCGGCTCCACAGCCCTCCCCTGGGGTAGGGAGCGCCTCGCCCGGGTCCCCTAAGTGCCGGCGTCGCACCCTCAGGTGCTCACCCCCTTGCAGCTCTCGGGGGAGGCTGGCACGGGAGACATTGATGGCAAATAAAGGCTTCCCTGGAAAGCGGGGCTGCGCTGGGGTCCCCTATCGCTGCCTGTACAGGGACCCCCCCCAGCCGTCTGGGCGCTCAGGAAGGCCAGGGGACTTTGGGGGTGACCAGCCTCTCCACGGCCTCCAGGGCCCTCCCGGGCCTCTGACCCAGGCAGCGCTTGGTTTGGAGTCTAGAGCCAGAGCTCAGAATGGGACCCGAGCTCCCGAACCCTGTCACTGCCACCGACTTGGGGCCTCGGTGTCCTCGCCTGCTCTCCTTGTTAGGTACCAGCGAGCTGTAAACGGGGCACGTATGTTAGTAAGTGCTCGGCTCTCACTCCGACCGCCAGGGAGAAGCTTCGGCTTACAGTGGGCTGCGGCAGAGAAGACAGCAGGCTCGCCACAGCCCCCAAAGCCTGGGCTCTGTGCTGTCAGCCAGCTCCGTGTTTATCCTGCAGGCCAGGAGCCCAGGAGCCAGCAAGGAGCCGTGGCCCCTGTGTGATGGGGACCAGAGAGGGGTGTGATCGCAGAACTGGGGGAGCAGTGCTTCCTTCACGGGCGGACAGGGAAGGCCCCTCCCAGGGGACGTTTGGGCAGAGGTCTGAATGACTCGAAGGGACAAGAAGCTCCACATGCAAGCACAAGGAGCACGCGCAAAGGTCCTGAGGTGGAAATGCCGGAGAGGATTGCTGTGAGCGGAAGAGAGTGAGTACGTGTGAAGCGATGGGCTCAGCTCCCGTGAGTGGTCGTGTTGTGGTTCGGGCGCCTGGCCCAGCGTAGACGGTCCGGGGGGAGCGCCGGCTCTGGGACAGCGTTAGCTCGTGCTGTTGGTTGTGTCAGCTGGTTTTCTCTTTCTTTATTGTTCTGCCTTTTTAAGCTTCCCGTTTGGAAAGAGTCAAGACCTTGGTATTGGAGCAGATCATTTCCACCCGGAAACAAGGACTTTGAAATGGAGAAACCTCTTGTAGAACCCAGGGTGCCCCCCCGCCCGCCCCACCCCATCTCAAATGCTTTTTGTAATACTGTCATTCTTCAAGGTGGTGTTTGGACAGTCCCGCGTCTTGTTATCATCTGTGTTGTGAAAACACTCAGGCGGCCCTGGTCTCCTCTCTGGCCATCGTTTTGGGGAGGGTATCAGACAAGATGGCATGCAGTCCTGATGATGGAACATTCTGAAGCATATTTGTAAATCTGGATGGGGAAGGCACTTGTTAGTGGCCATCCTTGTGCTGGTTCCTTTTGTTTTATTTTTTGAACTTTTCATTACGGGGAATTTGAACACATGCAAAGGTAGACAAAATAGGGTAAAGAACCCACATACTCATCACCCAGCCCCAACCCATCAGCCCATATGGCAGAATGCCCTCCTGTCCATGATGAAATATCCCCCATATTGTTTTTTATATATTTTGGTTTTAGTTTTTTTATTTTTAAAGTTATTTAGGCCTCATGGCTTGTGGGAGGATTGAACCTGGGCCCCCTGCAGTGGAAGCACTGAGTTTTTTTGGGTTTTTTTTTTAAAGATTTATTATTATTTATTTTATTTATTTTTGGCTGCGTCAAGTCTTAGTTGTGGCACGTGGGCCTCTTTGTTGCGGTGTGCGGGCTTCTCTCTAGTTGTGGTGTGTGGGTTTTTTTCTCTTCTCTAGTTGTGGCGTGCGCGTTCCAGAGCACGTGGGCTCTGTAGTTAGCGTCACGCAGGCTCTAGTTGAGGCGCGTGAGATCGGCGCACAGGCTTAGTTGCCCCGCAGCATGTGGGATCTTAGTTCCCTGACCAGGAATCAAACCTGTGTCCCCTGCATTGTAAGGTGGATTCTTTACCACTGGACCGCCAGTTAAGTCCCGGAAGCACTGAGTCTTAACCACTGGACTGCCAGGGAATTCCCAAAGCATTTTGTTTTTAAAGAATTGCAGACTCCCAAGAAGTTGCAAAAATGGTATGGAGAAGTCCCACGTGCTCTTCCCCCAGTGGTGACATTTTACACGACCACAGTCCACTGTCAAAACTAGGAAGTTGATGTTGGCACAGTACACTACAGGCCTCACTCAGATTTCACTAGTTTTAGTATGCATTCATTTTTTGGTATGTCTGTGTGATCTCTTATCACCTGCGTAGATTTGTGTAACCACCATCACAATAAAAATACAGAACTGTCAAAAAAAAAAAAAAAAGATACAGAGCTGTCTTGTCAACACAGACCAATTCCCTCGTGATCCCCCTTTAAAGTCACCCCCACCTCCCACCCTCAGCCCCCGGCAACCACTGATCTGTTTTCCAGCTCTATAATCTTGTCATTTTGACAGTGTTAGGGAATTGTATGTAACCTTATGGGATTGGCTTTTTCACATAAGATCCATCTGAACTGTTGTGTGTATCAACAGTTTATTCCTTTTTATTGCTCAGTAGTAACTCTAATTATCCAATATTATTTTATCATCCTTTTTATTTCTATAAGGTGGGTAGTAGTAGTAATGTCCCATTTTGACATTCCTGATTTTAGCACTTTGAGTCTTCTCTCTTGTTTTTCTTGATCATTCTACCTAAAGGTTTGTCCATTTTGTTGATCTTTTCAAAGAACCAGCTTTTGGTTTAGTTAATTTTTTTCTATTTTCTATTTCTATTTTGTTAATTTCTGCTCTGATCTTTATTATTTCTTTCCTTCTGCTTGCTTTAGGTTCAGTTTGCTCTTCTCTTTCCAGTGCCATAAGGTAGAAGTTGAGATTATTGATTTGAGAGCTTCATCTTTTTTTCATATAGGCAGCTATAAATTTACCTCTCAGTTCTGCTTTAGCTGCACTGTATAAGTTCTGGTTTGTTGTGTCTTCATTTTCATTCACCTCAAAGTATTTTCTAATTTCACTTTTGATTTCTTCTGTGACCCATTGGTTATTTAGGAGTGTGTTGTTTAATTTTCACATATTTGTGACTCCCCACATTTCCTTCTGTTATTGACCTCTAATTTCCATTGAGGTCAGAGAACCTACTGTGTATGATTTGAATTCTTGTTAATTTGATGAGGCTTGTTTTGTAGCCTAATATTTGGTGTATCCTGGAAAATGTTCCATATGTCCTGAGAAGAAAGGATATTTTGCTGCTCTTGGGTGGGGATTTCTATAGATGTCTGTTGGTTTGTAGTGTTGTTCAAGTCTTCTGTTTCTTTGTTGATCTTCTTCCTTGTTTTATTCATTATTGAAAGTGAGATATTGCTGTCTCCAACTATTATTATTGAATTGTCTATTTCCCCCTTCATTTCTGTCAGTTGTTGCTTCATTTATTTTGGGGCTCTGTTATTAGGCTCATATATGTTTATAATTGTTATATCTTCCTGATGGAGTGGCCCTTTTATCTTTATAAAATGGCCATCTTTATCTCTAATGACACTTTTATTTTGAAGTCTATTTTGTGTGATATTAGTATAACCACTCCTGCTTTCTTATGGTTGCTATTTGCATGTTATACCCCTTTCCGTCCTTTTATTTTCAGCCTATTTATGTTTTTGAATCAAAAGTATAGACAACATATAGTAAGATCTTTTTCTTCTTCCAATCTGATAATCTCTGTCTTTTGATTGGATTGTTTAGTCACATTTAAGTCATTATTGATATAGCTGGATTTGCATCTTCCATTTTCCTTTTGCTTTCTGTCCAACGTCTTTTGTTTCTCTCTTCCTCCTTTACTGCTTTCTTTTGCATTAAGTGAATATTTCCTAGTGTAACATTTTAATTCCTTTAATGATTTTTTTCATTATATTTTTGGAAGTATATTCTTAGTGGTTGTTCTAGGTCTTATCATATACATCTTAACTTACCAAAATCTACTTCTGATTCCCAGTATTATTTGAAGCAAGTTTATACTGATTCCATCTGAACTGTGATTAATCAGGATTAAACTCATTTGATCAATGAAATGGCTTGGGTGACTTGGGTTTTTCAAGGATGCTGATGCGTCTGTTGGCCTCAACGGTGCCCTTCTTTTGTTTATTCCTTTTCACATTTGGTGAAATGAACGTCTCAAAGGACCTGTAATGATCAAAAATATTTGTGAAGCTCTACCTTCTCAGGATCAGGCTTGGGAAGGCCCCGACTTCTGTGTCATCACTCTCCTTGTAGTTTTGGCCTTCTTTTCTTCTCCCTTGCCCCATCTAACCTGACTGGTTTGTAGCCCTGATCCTGCCTCAGGATTCCAAATCTGGGTCAGTGTGTCATGCGCACTTGGAGGCAGGTCTTTGGGCTTAAGGAGTGCCCGGTGCAAGGAGGCCCAGGTCAGCCTCGAGATAAGTCTGCGAAGGCCAGCAAGATGGTTGGGCTGTGACTTGGTTGTTAGCTGTCACTCTTTTTGTGAGAGCCCAGGTGGGCGGCCTGAGGGGTGGTGGTCAGGATGGCACCGGGCAGAGAACCAGGAGCAGACCGAGTGGGTGCCTCTGGTCACCAACAGCGTGAGCAGCCCCAGTGTTCTGGATACATTTAGTTGAAGCTTCAAAACAGCATCAAAGTTTTGATCAAACGTTGGGGAGCTCTCGTGCTATTTTTTTTCTGGCTTGGTATTTTTTTTTAATAGCGACTTTATTAAGTATAATTCACATGCCATACAATTCACCCTTTTAAAGTGTACAATTCAGTGGTTGTTAGTATATTTACAGGGATGTGCAGCCATCACCACCATTGAATTCTAGAACATTTTCATCACTCCAGAAGGAAACCCCATACCTATTAAATAGTCACTCTCCATTCCGCAGCTCAGACAACCAAATGTTGTAGTGTCTCTGTGGATTTGCCTGTTCTGGATGCTTTATATAAAGGGAATCACACACTGTGTGGCCTTCAGTGTCTGGCTTCTCTCACTGACCATCATGTTCTCAGAGGATCTGTGTTGTAGTGAGGGTCAGTGCTTCACTCCTTCCATGGCTGCATAATATTCCACTGTATGAATAGACCACATTTTGTTTATCTGTTCATCCATCGATGGACATTTGGGCTGTTTCCACTTTTTTTGGCTATTGTGAATAATGCCTACGATGCATAATATGGACATTCATGTACAAGTTTCTATGTGGACACGTTTCATTTCTCTTGGGTAGACACCTAGGAGTGGAATTGCTAGGCCAGATGGAAGGTCCGTGTTTGACGCTTTAGGAAACTGCCAAATTGTCTTTCACAGTGGCTACACCGTGATATAATCCCACCAGCAGTGTACGAGGGTTCCAGTGTGGCTTGGTATTTTTAAATTTGAATTAGATTGGGGACCATAATCATTTTGGTGATGGTTTAATCCCAGGACGCGCTGCCTCTTTGCCCTGAGATCAGCTCCCGTCCACCCAGATGGACCAGCCAGGGAGCTGCTGGGAATGGGACCTCTGGGAATGGAGCTGAAGGGATGGGACCTCTGGGTCCTGGCACGGCTCTCGAGGCGGCTCTGCGTCCCCTTTGTTTTTATAAAAGTGCTACATAAGTGTTGTCAGCAGAGAGAGAAGCCTGTGTGAATTACAGATTTCCCCAGATCCTGCCACCTGGATAGAACCATTCTTGACATCGTGGTGAAGGCTCTCTGGTTATCGCCGTGTGTCAGGTGGAGGTCTTTCTAGTTTGTTGACTCCACACTCCCCAGCGGACACCCTTCTATTTTGAAGGGTGTTGTTCAGTTGTCCCCAGAAAGGTGGTCTGCTTGGATGCTCCTACGACAGCTGGGGGCTCTCATCATCCTGGCGACAGCCCCAGCTTTTGTGCCTCCTTCTAATCTGTCACCTCCTAGTCACTGCTTTTTTTTGAAATGCCAGTTCATAGCCCTCGCCCATGTGTTACACTGGGGTGTTTGTTTTTTTTCTTGACTTATAACAGGGTTTCTCACCCTCAGCACTATTGATATCTCTGAGCTGGAGCCTTCTGGGGGTGCCGCCCCGGGCACGGGGAGGTGTTGAGCAGCATCCCTGACCCCCACCCCTCG
Organism: Eubalaena glacialis; assembly: GCF_028564815.1. Taxonomy (NCBI): domain Eukaryota; kingdom Metazoa; phylum Chordata; class Mammalia; order Artiodactyla; family Balaenidae; genus Eubalaena; species Eubalaena glacialis. The sequence goes on along the minus strand of NC_083719.1, from coordinate 183,287,039 downwards.
ATGCCAGGAGCCCCTTCCCTCCCCCAGTCGTGACAAGCACAGATGTCCCCAGATGTCACCAGGTGTCCGCTGGGGGACAGACTCGCCTCTGGTTGAGAACCAGTGTTTTATTATAACCCTTTCTATATGAGGGCTATTAGCATCTTCTGCATTATACGTTTTTTCTCAGTTTCTCATTTATCTCCTGGCTTTATTTTTGATGTGTTGTTACATAGAATATTTTAAAGCTTATTGCCAAATTTGTCATTTCCTTTAAAGCGCCTGGTCTTGTGACCTGCCCAGAGAGGTCTTCCCTTCCCTGAGATTACCAAAACACTGGCCCACTTTTTTTTCTCCTGCGTTTTTTTTTTTTTTTTAATAAATTTATTTATTTATTTATTTATTTATTTATTTATTTTTGGCTGTGTTGGGTCTTCGTTTCTGTGCGAGGGCTTTCTCCAGTTGAGGCGAGTGGGGGCCACTCTTCATCGCGGTGCGCGGGCCTCTCACTGTCGCGGCCTCTCTTGTTGCGGAGCACAGGCTCCAGACGCGCAGGCTCAGTAGTTGTGGCTCACGGGCCCAGCCGCTCCGCGGCATGTGGTATCTTCCCAGACCAGGGCTCGAACCCGCGTCCCCTGCATTGGCAGGCAGATTCTCAACCACTGCGCCACCAGGGAAGCCCCTCTCCTGCGTTTTTATGGGTTTTAGAAGGACCCACAGTCTGGAGGCCCGGGTGGGGACAGAGCTGTGTGTTTTCCACGCGGCTCTCCTGTAGTCTGCACAGGCTGGTGAGGCTCGTGGTTAGGACACGGATCTCGAGCTGGGCTCCCCTGTTGCTAGCTGTGTGATCACTGCCCCGTGCCTCAGCTTGCTCATCTGTGAAATGGGCTGTGAGAGCAGTGCCTGCTTCCTAGGGTTTTGGGGCTGATCAGACATGCCAGGTGCTTAGAGCCGGGCCCGCACGTGGTGACCTGTGCCCCCATCATCGGCCTTTTTATCTGTTCTGGTCATCCCTGACCCTCGCACTAGCTCCAGGGGAAGCTCCAGGCAAGCTCTAGAAGGATGACGCTGTTTGGGGAGGTCAGGGAACCTGTCCAGGGTCCCCAGGGCCTTGGGTGAGGGGCAGGGTCCTCTCCGGGATCAGAACGTGTGCACACGTGCGTCGTCCGGCCCCACAAAATTACGAGGTACCTTTGCAGAGAAATAGGAAGATTATTTTGTCAGTGATTATGGTTTTAAATGGTTAGTCATGGAACATTGAAGACCTGTACACACGAGTAAAGAATGGGCTGGTGTCTTGAGCGTCTGCAGGGGTGGCCTTCTGGCCATGTGCGGAGCTTGCTGGGGTGCCACACTCCCTCCCAGGGTGCCGGTGTCTGCCCCGCTCTCTGTGTGGCGCCAGCCCCTTGCCTGGGCTGTGGGCTGGGGGACAGGTGGTGGCCTTTGCCCAGGCTGCGTCCCTGACCCCTCGAGCCTAGTAAAGACGTAGGTGGGCTGGCAGGCCCTGTTCTTGTCCACGATGTTCCAAAAGCAGGTGCTGGCAGCCTCCTTGGCTCCCTGGCCTTTCACCCACGTGCTTCCTTTCTTTTTGTCTTTTCAATCCAAGTGCTTCCTTTCTCTTTTTTTTTCTTTTTGAATAAAAAATTTTGGAGACGTAATTTCAGATTTCCAGAAAAGTTGCAAGAATGGCACGAAGAATTCCCAGACACCTTTCACCTGGCTCCCTAGGAGTTAACCTTTCACTGCAGCTGCTCTTGTTCCTTTTCTCTCTCTCATCCTCTCTCTCTGCGCATTTCTTCCTGAACTGTTCCACATACATGCCTCTTTACCTCTAAATACCTTAGTGGGCATCTCTTCTGAACAAGGGATTCTCTTATCAAATTATCAAAACCAGGAAGTTAATTCTCAAAATTCTCAGAGAGTCCAGGCTCACACACCGCGTTAATACGTCACGTCGCTTTTGTTTCTGTTGATCTGGATCAGTTCCTGAGTCTGTCCTTCTGGCTCGTGGCTTGGACGTTGGGAGAGTAAAGGCCCGTTATCCTGCGGGGCGTCGCTCGGTGTAGGTTTGTCTGATGGTCCTCTCACGTCTGGCAGGAACATCCCAGAAGCAGTCTGGTGTCCTTCTCGGAGCATTGTCTCTGGAACCCACTTCTGGTGGCATCAACCTGGCCCACCTGGGTAAGGGGGTGTTTTCCAGATTTCTCCACCCTGAAGTTACAATTTTACCACTTGTAATTGGTAAGTTTCTTGCGGGAGGTCCTTGGGGACCATGTAAACACCCCATTGTTCCCCCAACATTCACTGTTTGTTTGGGCAGCCATTGTTGATTCTTGCCAAGTAGGGATTGTCTAATTCCACCATTCCTTCTGCATTTATTATTTGGCTTTCTACTGTGAAGAACAGCTGTCTCTTCTTCCCCATCTGTTTATTTATATCAGCGAGGACGCATGGGTCCTTAACTGATTCAGTAGATTGTAATCCATTGCTGTCATTGTTTTCGGTTGCTCTAGTGGTCCCAGATTTATCCAGAGGTAGAGCTCCCTCCTGCTGGCTCCTCGTGTCCTTCAGGCACGTGCCCACCAGTCTCTGGGCACTTTCCTACTTTCGGGCGCAGTGAGGTGTTCCAGGCCCATGCTGCGCACTCCCACCTCAGCTCCAGGCTTGACTGCTTCTCCAAGGAGCCCTGGTTCTTCTTGTGGACAGTGCATTTAGAAACCAAGATCTGGGTGTTCAGTTGCTCATTGCCAAGGGGGTGTCTTTGCCTCTGGGCCCTTTTGCCCGGGAAATAGGTGTGTAAATAAATACACATGTGCATACATTAGTGTGTCTGTGTGTACATGTATCGCACAGACACCCACATCCATTTCTGCTTCTACCTATACATACTAGTGCCCACGAGTTCACACCGACACCTCCACTTCCAGCCCTTTGTTCGTGCAGGCTGCTTGCCGGCCTCCCCTTCCCTTTTCTGTAACTCTCTCTCTGTCAGAGAGAGCCCTGCTTCACCCACAGTAAAAGAAGCCCCTGGAGTAAGTCAATATTTGCTTTATCTTTATCTCAAAGGCACATAGTTCCAAAACCATGCTTAAAAGTGACATGGCTTAGTTCTTTCTTTTCCTCTTTATTGTGGTTGTATTATGTACTTGAAATACCGTTTGGTTTGCTTCTGTTTGTATTTCATTGTAGGATTCTTCACCCCCCACCCCCAGTTCTTGTTGATTTCATTCATTCCCTCATTCATTTAGTATGTGGGACATTAGCACGGTTCAAGGGTCAGAAAGGTGTCTGGAGAGATGCGTCATCACCCTTCCTCTCCCTCCCTCCTGCAGGGAATGATCTCATTAGTTTATGTCTCAGAAATGCAGAATTGCGTGTGTGTGTATATATATATATGTGTGTGTATATATATATATATATATATATTTTTTTTTTTTTTTGGCCACACCTTGCGGCTGGTGGATCTTAGTTCCCCAACCAGGGATTGAAACCATGCCCCCGGCAGTGAAAGCGCGGTGTCCTAACCACTGGACCGCCAGGGAAGTCCCAAGTGTATTTTCTTACACATGGAAGGTGGCACAGTGGGGATCACTCTTGCACTTTTCTCTTTTCACTGCGCAGCGCGTCCTGGAAACAGCTTCATCTGGCCGTGGAGATGTGCCCGCCCTCCTGCACAGCTGCGTGGTGTCCACTGGGGGCTGCAGCACAGTTAACCCAGCCTCTCCCCTGTATGTGCATTGGGCTTGTTTTTAGTATCTTGCTGGTACAAACGGTGCAGCAGTGAATGCCCTGGTGTAGAGGTATCTTCATATTCTTGGAAGAGTATCTTCAGGGTCGATTTCTAGAAGTGGGATTGCTGGCTCAAAAGATAAGTGCCAAGATGTGTGTTAGCTTCTGGCACGTTCCTTCCTGGGGGGGCGGATGGGTTTACTCTCAGTAGCACCGAGAGCGTCTGGTCCCACAGGCTCACTAGCAGGGTGTGCTGTTCTAGTGTAAACACACTTGCTGATCTGAGCCGTGAGAGATGGGGTCTCAGTGTAGTTACTTTTCTTTTTTTTTTTCATTTACTTTTTGTTTTTTAATTTATTTTTGGCTGCGTTGGGTCTTCGTTGCTGTGCGCGGGCTTTCTCTAGTTGCAGCGAGCGGGGGCTGCTCTTCGTTGCGGTGCGTGGGCTTCTCATTGTGGTGGCTTCTCTTGTTGTGGAGCGTGGGCTCTAGGCGCGCGGGCTTCAGTAGTTGTGGCACGCGGGCTCAGTATTTGTGGCTCACGGGCTCTAGAGCGCAGGCTCGGTAGTTGTGGCACACGGGCTTAGTTGTTCCGCGGCATGTGGGATCTTCCCGGACCAGGGCTTGAACCCACGTTCCCCTGCATTGACAGGCGGATTCTTAACCACTGCGCCACCAGGGAGGTCCCGGGGTCTCAGTGTAGTTTCAATGAGCATTTCTGAAATTAGGGGTGAGGTCGAGCATCATTTCATGTGTTAAAAGCCAGTTTGATATCTTTTCTGTGAGTAGTCTGTTTATGCTTTTCACCCACTTTTCAGTTGGATTTTTGACGTTTCCTCATTGATTCAATTCCACCCTTACCCAGTGCTTTGAGATGCCACCCTTGTCTCCCCCCACTCCCTGATCTGTGATCCCCCAGCCCCCGGAGGAGGTCATGCTCTAGAAAGACACGTGCACGTGCTTCCCTTTCTAGCGTGCTAAGTGTGCCCCGCAGGACATGGTTGATCCAAAGTGTGCCCCGCAGGACATGGTTGATCTCTTCCAGGCATCTCAGGTTCTCAAGATCCAGCTGGAACCTTCCCGTCCCGGTGCTCCTGACCCTGCAGAGGCAGGTCCTGCAGAGGAGTTGGGGTGGAAGGGTGGGCTGTGTGTCCAGAGCATAAAGGCCTAAGTACAGCCGGCGGAAGAAGGCGGGTATTTTTTTAAACAGAGACATTGCCAGACTGCCCTTGGGAGCGGTCCTGGGTGGCCATTGGGGGCATGTCACCAGATCTGCCTTCCTTGCCCGAGTGAAGCTCTTAAATGACAAAGCCCATGACAGCTGCCATTTACGAGGGTTTACCGTGTGCTAGGGTCTCCTTCCGGTGCTTTTGTCTGTGGCCTTGTTTAACCTCCTGCAACCCCACAATAGGGCACGGTGACCCCCACTTGACAGATGAGGAAACCGAGGTGCAGAGGTTAGGAACTTGCCCCAAGTCACACGGCTGGCTGGGACCCCTCGGGGGCATCTGTGCTGGTCTCTGCAGCCCCGCCATGGTCTCCAGAGAATGGAGTAGGACATACCATGGGAAATGTGATCACAGAACTGTGTGTGAGGCTCTGCCACTGGGGAGCGGGCTCGGGAGGCCCCCTCTCTGGGGTTTAGCCTCTTTTTGTCCCTCATTCCATTGCTGTAACGTCCAGCGTCTTCTCAGGTGCTTGCTGGCTGTTTGTATATCTCCTGCAGGGAGGTGTCCATTCAGTTCCTTTACCCACTTGTGAATTAGGTTGTTTTTTTTGTTGTTGGCCCATAAGAGTTCTTTATTCTGGATACAAGTCCCTTTTGAGATCTAAGGTTTGCAGATATCTTCACCTATCCTGTGGGTTGTCTTTACTTTCTTGATTATGTCCTTCGAAGCACAAAGTCAGTTTATTTATTTTTTCTTTTGTCGCTTGTGCTTTTGGTGTTGTATCTAGAAACCGTTGCCTAATCCCAGGTCACAAAGATTAATTCATGTGTTTTCTTCTAGGAGTTTTAGAGGTTTAGCTCTAACGTTTAGATATGTGAGTTAATTTTGAGTTAATTTCTGTCTGGTGTGAGATAGGGGTCCAGCTTCATTCTTTTGCACATGGACATCCAGTTGTGCCAGCACCATTGTGGTAAAGACTGCTCTTTACCCCTTGGACAGTCTTGGCAACCTCACTGAAAACCAACTAACTTTAAATGTGCAGGTTTATTTCTGGACTGTCCACTCTCGTCCATTGAGCTCTCTGTACATCCTGAGGCCAGGACCACATTGGCTTGATCACTGTAGCTTTGTCACCCCGAGTTATTTTATATCTAGTCTCTGGGGTGGACGTTAAAGAAAAATGATATGGTTCTTACATTTCCAGGAGATGAGATCAGAGCCTTCCTGGGGTTGGGATCCAGACAACCCAGGGTGCCCGCCACCTCCCTGGCTGAGCCATTGCCACTTCCGCAGTTGGATTTTGTTGTCTGTGAGGATACAGAGGATTTGGTGAGATATTTGTAAACGAGAGGCTCTTTTCCCAGTCTGTAAAGACTGATGAAAATGTCAGCTCTTCAGGTCTCTCAAACAGGAAGCATCTGAAACTTGCGTTCAGCAGGTTGGATCTTTAATCAGTCCTGAAACTGGATTGCAGGCTGGCGTCAACTTGCTTTTTCTTTTCTTATCGGTTTGGATCTTTTTACAGCCAGACTCTCCTCTTCCAGCTAAAACCTGCTGTGCAGTGAACTTAAGAGGACGGAGATAGAGGTTGTTGTGTTTTTTGTTTGTTTTGTTTTAGTTTTCTTTTGCTTTTGATATTTTATTTTGAAATAATCTAAGAGGCATTGAAATGTTGCCGAGACAGTACAGAGAGTTCCCATGTACCTTTCAGCCACATTCCCCTGATACTCACGCCTAACGTAACTGCGGAAGGATGACCTGAAGTAATAACAACAGATTTTATTAGGATTCCACCGGTTGTCCCTCTCAGCCCCTTTTCTGCCCAGGACCCCACCTGGGACCACACGGTGCAGGTGTCAGGCTCCTTAGGCTCCTCCGGACTGGGGTCGTGTCTCAGTCTTTCCTTGTGTGTCGTGACCTTGACACTTCCGGAGAGCACTGGTGGGGGATTTTATAGTGTCCCTCACCTTGGCTTTGTTTCTCATGGTGACACGAAGGTTATGTATTTGAGGGAGGCTGCCCCAGGGCGATGTGCTGATATGTCTCTTTGCCTGTGCGGTCAACCTTCACCCCTCTGTTAAGGTGGCACCTGCTTGGAGTCTCCGCCGGAAGGTTGCAGGTTTTTCCTCTGGGACCTCGCGACAGCACACCTGCTTCTCATAAACATTTGCCTGTCAATTTCAGCGTCTGCGGTGGATCTTTCCTGCAGCAGTGATTACTGTACAGATCTCACGGTGCATTTATGTTGCCTTCACTCCTTCTGCATTATGATCTAGAATGTTTTGTAGAAGAGAGCTATCCCTTCTCCTCCATTTACATTACGTTTTGAATTTCATACCAGTAAGGACCGGCATGTGTTTATGGTACTCTGTGGGTTTACAGTCGGGACTGTCACTGCTCACCTTGTCGTCCTCGCTGTCCTCGCTTTGGTCGTCCGGTGCCCCTTCACTGCGCTGATGTCCTCCTGGGAGTCCCCATCTTCTGTGAGCGTTTCCGCCCTCCCTGCTCCCACGAGGGACTCCGGCTCACCTTGGGAGCCGCGGGGAGCAGGCCGAGTTGGGCGCTGAGCCCTCCTGGATCAGATAACACACACAGGCGAGGGCTCCCTGCCTTTGTGGGCGGAAGATGCCCGTCAGCTCTCTGCCTCTCGGACCCCGGGCCCGGCTCCCGGGCCACCGTGGGCAGTGTGGGTGGTGTGGGTGGACCCATCCCGAGGGCCAGCCCTAGGTGGCCCAGAGCTGATAGGACCAGGGGCCCAGCTACCCCTGCCCGGGGTGGGGAGGCCAGGCCTGTGGGGTCCCAGAGGTGCCAGCAGCCGGAGGCAGTTCCTGGAGCCTCAGCGTGTGGACACAGCTGGCTCTTCCCCTGTTCCTGCTGCTGCTTCCCGGCCCACCTGCCTGCCCTTTGCAGAGCGTAGAGGAGGAGGTGGAGGAGCCACTAGCGTCTGCGGGGCGGGCACCTCGGGAGAGCGACATCATCCGATTGTCAGACGGCGCCTTTTTGAAGGAGAAATGGTCAGGGTGCGCCTCTTCGGGGTGGTGGTGTCTGAGGCCTTGGGTCGCCGCTCAGCCTGTCCCCTCGCTGCAACTGGGCACCCCCTGCCCACCCCGAGTTCTCTTCTCAGCGCCCGGCTTTCCCAGGAACCGCAACCAGGACAGTGGCCCAGCCCTGCCAGCCTGGGCAGCAGGAGGCACCAGCGCCTTTCTGTTTTGTTTTCCTTTTAAAAATTACATAGACTTTATCGTTTAAACAGTTGTAGATTTGTGGAGAAATTGAGAGCACTAGGGAGAGTTCCCTACACCCCGACCCCGACACCCAGTCTCCCATTATTCCATTTTACACGAGGCGGGTGCGTTTGTTGCGATCAGTGAACCTTATGGGTACGTTCTCGTTGGTTAGGGTCCTACTCCCTCCAGTTTGCCTTGTGTGCCCCTGGTGTCCTCTTCTGTCCCAGGACCCCATCCGGGACCCCCGTGACATTCAGGTGTCTCGTCTCCTCGGGCTCCTCTGGGCTGTGATGGTTCCTCAGACTTTCCTTGTTCTCGATGCCCTTGACGGGTTTGAGGACTGTGGCCAGAGATTTTGTAGAATCTCCCTCAGTGGGAACTTGTCGGGTGTTTTTCTCACGGTTACACTGGGGCGCTGGGTGCTGGGAGGAGGACCACCTGTGAAGGGCCGTCTCATTCTTCATCTCGGGGTGCCTGCCGTCAACATGACTCATCACTGCTGGTGTTGACCTCGGTCCCCTGGCTGAGGTCGTGTTGCTCAGGTGTCTCCACTGGAAGGTCACACCTCCCCCCTTTCCATACTGTCCCTCTTGGAAGGAACTCACTGTGCCCAGCCCACACTTAAGGGCCCCCTGATCCCTCAGCCCCGGCTGCCCTGTGCCGAGTGGGCTGTGGCCAGGAAGGAGGCCAGGCCCCTGGTGTCTCAGGGCCTCCAGGGTGGTGACAGGCTGGCTACGGGGGGCCCTCAGTCCTTGCGGGAGCAGGGGAGGCGGGTGAGCCTAGCCCCGCATGGACATAGGTCAGGGTGAACAGAGGCCTTGCCTTGGCTGTGGCCTGAGGGTTGAGCCTTAACCTCAGCCCCAGAGCTTCCAGCCTCCTATTTTGGGGTCAATGCTGTCATCCCCCAGAGCATGAGGGCAGGAGGACCCCGCAGCCATGGGCAGCAGCAGACTGGGGTCTGTCCAGCCGAGGACCACAGGCTCGGGTGGTCTTTGCCTTGCAGCCCACGTGCTGTGCGTGGGGTGGCCCATCGTCCATCTGGGGAGACAGTGTGCAGAGAGGTAGTGACAAGTGACCAGGGAGACACGTGACCCCATCAGATGTGAGTGAAAGTCAGGCCGGCTATTCTCAGCAGGGAGGCCTGCGGGCAGTGGGGTGAGAAGGTCCCTCTCCTCTGTCATCGGGGAGATGTACGTGGAAGCCGCCGGATCAGTCTCCCTTTGCTGCGGTAACAAATGACCACAGACTCAGTGACTTAAAACAATGCACGTTTATTATCTCACCGCCCTGGCGGCCAGAAGTCTGACACGGGTCTCACTGGGCTAGGATCAGGGTGTGGGCAGGGCTGATTGATCCTCCTGGAGGCGCCAGGGAAGAATCGGTTCTTCGCCATTTCCAGCTTCTAGAGGCGCCGCATCCTCGGCTGGTGGCCCCTCCTCCGTCTTCAGAGCCCATCGCTCTGACCTCTGCCTCTGTCATCAGTTCTTCTCTGACTCTCACCCTCTCGCCTCCCTCTTAGAAGGACTCTGGGGATGACACTGGGCCCCCTGATAACCCAGGATCATCTTCCATCTCAAGATCCTTAACTTGGACTTCCCGGCGGTCCAGCGGATAAGACTCTGCACTTCCAATGCAGGGGGCCCGGGTTCGATCCCTGGTCGGGAAGCTAAGATCCCACGTGCGGCGCGACCAGAAAAAAGAAGTTAAAAAAAAAAAAAAAAAAGATCCTTAACTTCATCCCATCTGCAGTCTCTTGCCACCAAGGAGAGCATAGTCACAGCTCCCGGGGATTAGGATGGGGACATCTTTGGGGGCCGCTGTTCCACCAGCTACAGCCATGTGGAGACATGCCAGAGTAATCGAACCCCCGGACTTCCGCTCTCATCGCTGTCAGGGGCTGCGGAGCGGGGCAGGTGGCAGCGACCGAGGAGCCCTTGGGACTACAGGTGGCCCCGGGCGGCTTAGCTGATCCAGAGGAAGAGGCGAATGCCTGAGGGCCGGTCATTCCACAGCTCGGTGTGGCCTTTCAGCCCAGGGGCTGGCACCTGTTAGAAGACAGTGAAATCAATGTAGTGGGTTGTGCCCCGTAATTTAAAAAACCTGATTAAAAAAAAAAGATAGAAAAGGTCAACACATGTTGCCTGTTGAAAGGGTGTTTGTGGGACTTGTGCTATTTAAAGCTCCTGGTGAGTTAGGGAAGGTGTGCAGGACCGAGTTCCACACCCCCAGGGCACCCCGGCTGAGCTGCCCTGCAGCCAGGTCGGCCCCCAGCAGCTAGTCCAGCTTCAGGCAGCATGTGCAAAGACACAGGGGCAGGGAGGGTCCGGCAGACACCGAGCTGTCAGCTCAGGTGTCCGGGAGGTAGGGGCGGGGAGCCCGGTGAGTCAGGGCAGCTGGAGCCCAGATTGTCAGAGGCCCTGGGGCCACACCCCACGTTTAGAGTCTTGTCCTGTGTCCATTCAGCAAGTGACCCTGAGCCTGGCTGTGAATGCCGTGGTGGGGACCCTGCCCCCCGTGGGGTCTCAGCTGCACGGCGCCTGCCACGCTCTGCCCTGTGCTCTCTGCCCCCCGGGGGGTGTAGATGGCGGTCACCACGCGGCAGTTCCTGTCCGACTGTACTCCTTGGAGGGGCACCTTCCCTGCCTGCGGGGGTTCGGAAGAGGCAGAACTTCTTGTAAACCTCCCAGGAGTGCCTGTACCTTAAGGTTTCCAGAAGCATCATTGGTCTGACTTGATTGTTTTTGGAGGCTCTTGCTTCCTCAGCTACTGATGTTTAGGAGCTGGGCTTAAAATGGGCCGTCACTGGAAGGCCTTAGTGGGGCAGGTGCTCACGGTTGTGGATTTTCATGTTCTTGGAAAGCGGCGAGGATTTGGAAACATCTGAACAGAGGCAGGCATCCCTGGGCTGCACGCTGCTGCTAGGAGTGTAATTTGGAGTTAAGACTTAATCAGGCCATCGTTTTAGTTAATTGGGCTTTTGTTTTGCACATTTTAGGAACCATCACCATTGCTGGAACCTGACAGAAACCCTAACAGAAGCCAGTTATTGGACCATCTCCCTGCAGCCTCGCTCCCCACTGCATACCGGGAACCTTGCAGTAAGTACGTGTGCGGGCCCCTGGCCCCAGGGCTGCTGGTGGAGAAGGCGGCCCTGTTTGGTTCTGAGTTCCTGGGGTGTCCAGGGGCCAGATGCCCCGAGAGGAGCCTGGACCCCTCAGCGTGGTTCTGCTGGATGTGCCTTCCGTCCGCATCTGCACTCTGGCCCCTCAGCATCTGAACACCTAGCCCTCACTTCTAGAAGCCCTGAGAACCATAGTGGGTTTGGGGGTACTCCAGGATGGCCCAGGATGAGCTGCCCTATCTGTGTCGTGTCCCTGGGCAGGACACCACTTCTGGCTTCACCGAGGGGCATAGTCACCCCACCTCACACCCTGCGCGAGATGATGACCAGTCACAGGGAGAGGGGAGGGTCTTCAAAAATGGAGGATTATTATTATTTTAAATAATTAAATAATTAATTAATTTTGGTTGCATTGGGTCTTTGTTGCTGTGTGCGGGCTTTCTCTAGTTGTGGCGAGCGGGGGCTACTCTTTGTTGCGGTGCGCGGGCTTCTCATTGCGGTGGCTTCTCTTCTTGAGGAGCGCGAGCTCTAGGTGCGCGGGCTTCAGTAGTTGTGGCTCGTGGGCTCCAGTAGTTGTGGCGCACGGGCTTAGTTGCTCCGCGGCATGTGAGAGCTTCCCGGACCAGGGTTTGAACCCGTGTCCCCTGCGTTGGCAGGCGGGTTCCTAACCACTGCGTCACCAGGGAAACCCTGGAGGATTGTTTTTAAATGCTTTGAAAATAATCCCGTGACCCAGCTGCTTCTGGGTTTCAGCTCCAGGGTGTCCCCCTTCTCCTGGACTTTTCTAATTAACCAGGGACAGAGGGTTCACAGAGGTGGCCTCTGGAGGTGGCCCAAGGGGGGGTCACTGGTAAGAAAAGAGGGAGCAGCCTGAGCCCCTAGTGGCTGGCACCCACGGGCAGGGGTGCCCGGGTGGAGGGGCGTTCAGCGTGGGACGAGCAGTCCCCGTGCTCCTGGCCACAGCGAGGAAAGCTGGCTGAGCGAGAAAGGCTCGTGTTCAGTGTTGACCTCGGACGAGGCCCCCTCCCTAGGCCACGCGGCTAGTGAGGGCTCAGTGTGGACTGGAATGGGGCCTTGTCGGCTCCGCCACGATCTAGGAGCCCGGGAACTGGGCTGCGGGGCTCTGGTTCCCCTCTGCGAGCGGCAGAGTGCGGGTTTTGTTCTTTAAAGGGGAGGTTTCAGGCATCCGGGGCCGGGGCCGGCAAACTGCGGCCCGAGGCCCACTCGGCCCACTCGGCCCACTCGGCCCATTGTGTATTCTTGTAAATAAAGCCTTATCGGCGCACAGCTGCTTCTGTTCACTCGCGCCTTCCTCCTCACCGTGGTGGAATTGCGTGGTTGTGACAGAGGCCGCGTGCCTGCAGATCTGCAAACGTTTACCGTGTGGTCCTGCACAGAGAAAGTGGGCCGTCCCCAGTCCCTGCCAGCTTGTCACTGTCTGGGGCTGGGTGGACCAGGCCCTCGTCGACTGGTTTAGAAATGGTCACTTCTGACTGTGTGTCCCAAAGCGTTGCTTTACCCTTAAAGCTCAACGCTTTCTTACGAGACAGTCAAGTCCCTGAAACTCGGTTTTTCTCTTTGTATCCCCATCTGCACGACACATTCTGCGTACGTAGCTTGCCCCGTTCAGTTAACTTTTTAGTCATCCCTCACAAGGATGCTAATCATCTCCCTCTATCAACCCATTTTATAGCTGGAGAAACTGAGCTCCAGCCCTGGAAGGTGTGAGAATGTTCTGGGGTGGGGGAAGAGTGGGAGACAGAAATGAGTGAGGTCACGGGCACCTTCCCCAAAAGGCCTCGGGCGTTCGCGGAGATCAGAGTGCTCGTGACAAACGGGACAGGTTGACTGCGGTCTGGCAGGTCCCAAACAGGCTGCCTTGGACTTCAAAAAAATTAAGTTTTATAGAGATGTAATTACATGCCATAATGGTCACACCTCAAAGTGTACAATTCAGGGAATTCCCTGGCGGTCCAGTGGTTAGGACTCCGCACTTTCACTGCAATGGGCACAGGTTCAATCCCTGGTCAGGGAACTAAGATCTCACAAGCCGCACAGTGGAGTGGACAAATTAATTAATTAAAATAAAGTATGCAATTTAGTGGTTTTGAGTACGTTCACAAAGCTGTGCCGCCACCCCACCATCTAACTCCATCTAACTCCAGAACATCGTTATCAACTCCCCAAAACCACTGTACCTTAAGCAGGCACTCCCTCTCCCTCCCTCAGTCCCTGACAACCAGGAATCCACTCTCTGTGTCTGTGGATCGGCCTGTTTTGGACATTTCCCATCCTTGGAATCACACCCTGTGTGTCCTCCTCCGTCTGGCTTCTCTCACTGAGCATCGTGTCTCAGGCTCCATCCACGTTGCAGCGAGTGTCAGGGCTTCTCTCCTTTTCCTGGCTGAGTGATGTGCCCGTGTGTGGAGGGACCACATTTGGTGTATCTGTCATCCTTTGATGGGCACTCGTGTTGTTTCTGCTTTTCGGGTTTTATGAATGATGCTGCTGTGAACGTTCAGGTGTCTTGGTGGATGTGTGTTTTGTTTCCCTTGGGTCGACACCTAGGGGTGAGCTGGCTGGGTCAGATGGTGGCTCCATGCGTCTCCTTTCACGCTCCTGGCCGCCGTGGTTGGGTTGCTGTGAGTGTGAAGAAGCCTCTCCCAGCTGGTCCCGCTCCACCCTGTCTCGTTAGGAGCAGGATCTGAGCTGGAGACACGCGGCTTCAGTTCCAAGCAGAATAGCTCCACGCGGGAGGGAGAGTGCAGGCCGCCCCGGGCCGTGAGTGGGCGTCTCACCCAGCCTTCTTCCTGCCCCCCGCCCTCCCGGTTCTTTGCTTTTTCGCTCATTTACTTCATTGTAAGGATTTCTTCCTCCTCAACATATTGCTTGGCCTGTTTTTTCAGGTCTGGTAGCTTTTTCCTGCCTTTTTTTTTTTTTTTTTTTTTTGTGAAAAAAGCACCCAGTTTTGCATCTGTGGGCACAGACAGGTGACGTCTCCGGGCTAATAAAAGATGCCCCTGTCATGGGCTGTGGGCGGCCCCGCCGTGGGCACTTCCTCCGGGAGGGTTGTGACAGAGAGAGCTTTTTTTCTTTAAAGTTCAAAGGTATACCAAAGATCAAGAGAAGAAGGTGGCCTTAGCGCCGGTTTTTAGGAGGAGAGGCGTGATAAACGTTCCTCGTTTGCCTCCGTCTGTTTGGAGCAAGGCCCCCGACCACGGGGGACATGTTGCTATTTATGCATTCATTTTCTTTCTGCAGTTTGGGGGGTACCTAGGTGGAAGGATTGGGTGTTGAACCAGGACACTGTCATTTTAGAGTCACGCGAGGTTGTGACTCAGACCACGATATTCACGGGACTTTGCCCCATGTGGCTTCTTGAGGCTTCCGTGGCCAGCACTGTTGGCCCTGCAGCATCTTCCAAAAGCGTGGCCCTGATCGTCGCGGTCCCCAGGTGTCGCACGCTTGCTCTGGGATTAGCGAAGGGGCTCTGGCAATGTGGGGGGATGGGGCCGAGCCGGGCCCCTGGGGATTCCCAGGGCCTGCCCTTCCCATGCTCAGGCCTCTTGGGGATGGGGCTCCCAGCGGCTCCCCAGGCCATCATGCAACCCAGCTTGCGGTTCACGTCTCCTGGCTCCTCCCCACAGCTCGGCCGAGTGTTTTGGGGGCTGACGAGGTGTGAGCCTCTTAACCTGGGAGTCAGCCGTGGGAGCACTGGCACCAAGGTGAAGATGCAGGCCAAGGTCGTCTGGGGCGCGAGCGGCCGGAAAGGGCTCCCTCGGCATCACTGGGGCCTCTGGCTGTGCCCGTGAGTCAGCTCTGCGGCCAGAGGGTGGCTCCAGGCTCCGTGCTCTGGGGCGCTGTGCACGTCTGAGTCGAGGGGAGGACGCAGGGGTCGTGTTGCAGCCCACTGGGTATCGCTTGGTCCCCTTCGTCCTCTTCTCGAAACTGTGCTTTTGTCTGAGCAAGTAGGCAGATGTGCTTGTCTTTCCAGGACGCATCTCACAGCAGCGGTCCCCGGTGGGAGGGGCATGGTGACTGTTACTTATCTCTTTGTGTGATGGGTTTTTCACGTGGCTTTTGAGGCAGAGGGAATAGCGCTCCTCGAGGTGCCCACACCCTAATTGTGGAACCTGTGAAGATGCTCCCTGGCATGAGAGGGACTCTGCAGCTGGGACGAAGTTAAAGATCTGGAGATGGGTGCTCACCCTGGATTAGCCAGGCGGTCCAATGTCATCACAGGGGTCTTTCTGAGAGGGAGGCAGGGAGGTCAGAGTCAGAGAAGGGGACGTGGTGATGGAAGCAGTGGTCAGAGAAGAGAGGCAGAGACCGGAGATGCTGTGAGTATGCAGGAAGGGGCCTCGAGCCAAGGATGCGGTGCCTCTAGAAGCTGGAAAAGGCAGGAAACCTCCAGAAAGAGCACAACCCACTTGAGATCCGGGAGGGACTCCTGGCCTTCAGAACTCGAAGATAAAGTTGTGCTGTTTCAGCCACTAGGTTTGTGGAGATTCGTTCGGCAGCCGTAGGGAACGAACGTGCATGGCTGCGGGCGATTCTTCCTTTGTGCCTTTCGGAGTTGGCGTCGCTCAGATAGATGTTACGATGGTCCTGGCCTTGTGCGCGGGGCTACCCATCCGCCCCCACTCCGTGCCCACACAGCCCCGTCCGGCCAAGCTGCCTTCCTCACGTCTCTTGTCCTCACATTTCTCAGTTGGCCCTTCTGACCTTGGCCTCCTGCCTTCCTGGCTCTGGGCTCTCTGCCTGCTTTGTCCCTCTCGTCACTGTGGCTGTTTGAGTCCAGCCAGTTCCATGGGGTAGAGCCAGATCAAGGCTGGCATCCTTGCGACTTCGCGGGCTGCTCCTGGAGCCTGTGCTCCCCCCGGCCTGGGCTCTCCTGCTCCGTGGGGCCAGCACGATGACCCCCCCAACGCTGATCTGGCTCCACAGGCCGGGGGGGGGGGGCAAAGGTTTCTCTGACACTGGGGCTGGCGGGTACGGTGGGGCAGCACTAGTTGCCCCGAGCGCCCCCTGGGCTTCAGGCTCTGTGTGATCAGGGAGCATGCCCAGCTTGCAGGGAACCTGGGACGTAGGGGGTGCTCCCAGCAGAGAAGTATGAAGTGGAGGACGTTCTACCGCCAGGCTTTTCCCTGTATGAGGGCACCTGGTGAGCTGCTCTCGGGACACGGTGATGGAGTGCCAGGCCCACACCCGGGGGCGGGGGCTTCCGTGCTGCCTTCACGGTGGGTTTCCTCTTGAGTCTTGGTGGAGGGGTGCTGGCTCCTCCTGGGGCCTGAGCCCGCTCAGGAGCCCCTCAGTCATCGTCTCCTGTTGGGAACTGGGCTGTGGTGGCAGGAACTGGGCCGAGATGGGAGCAGGGCCCGGGGCTGGCTGGGAGTCACGGGGAGGCTTGGGGCTTCACCTGATGGCAGGTGGAGGGGAGGGCCCGGGAGGAGAGAGCTGGGGGAGAGACGCCCCCCGGGGCTGGGGTACAGGCCCCACAGAGAAGAACTGGGGGCACCTCGTGCTCAGAGAGCCCCCGAATCCTTTTCAAAAACAGTGCACCCCTCAGAGTAAAGCTTTTAGTAGGGTGACATTTTTTTCAGAGGACGTACCTTCCCGCATATTGAATACTGTATTCTTGTCGAAACGCCAGAGTTGCAGATTCCAGCCATCCAGTTTCTGGAAAACATCTGCCATTGGGCCTCAGAAACCCTTAGTCCCCAGAGCCCCTCAGTCAGGAAGATGAGGCTGCCTGTTGGGGAAATGGTGTCCCCTGCTAGTCATCTTATTTCTGCGTTCTGGCTCACAGACGGACAGACAGAGTGCACCTGGCTGTGGGAGACCCACGCCTTGGGGCGTCTCTCACCCCCCTCTCCTGAGGCTCTCAGGCTCAGCGCACCCCGCTCTGTCGGGCTTCTGGCGGGGGGGCATCAGCCCCAGGCCGGAGTCCAGATCTGGAGAGCCTTCTGCCCCCGAGAGGGGCAGCTGTCAGGGTGGGGCGGGAAAGACCCCCCCACCTGGTCACCGTGCTGCAGCGCAGGTCGGGTGGTAGCCTCCACGGGGGTGGCCAGAGTGTGCCCCATGGCCCAGCCCGTGAGTCCCCCAGTTTGAAGGCCGCTGGGGGAGGTGCCGGTGAAGCAGCCCAGGAGGGCTTCTCTGGGCTGGACTCATTCGTTGGGGCCCAGAGAGTGGGTGGACCCCTCCTGTCACCTGTCTCTGGGTGAGGAGGAGCCGTCCAGGACAGCTGGGGAACCGCTCCTCCACGCGTGATCGCGCTCATCGGTCCCAGGCGGCGGGCTGCAAGGGCTGGGCGAGCATCAGGCCAGGAAGGCCAAGGTGTGCAGGGTCTCCCCGAACACAGGACTTAAGAAAAATCATCGCTTTATTGAGAGGTAATTCACAAAGCAGACAGTTCCATCCATTTAGAATGTGCAATTCAGTGGTTGCAGCCTATAGGCATGCCTGCTCTCAGCCTCGGAATCAGGAGCGGGAAGAAAGGGACGCCATCTTTCCTGTTAGAGGCTTCAAGGGCTGGGCCGGGGCGGGGGCGGGGACAGGGACCCACCAAGTGTCTCTGGAGGCCGCACTTCCTGTTAGAGAAGGAAGGAACCCAGCAGACGCCTCCTCCGTGGCCGGGCTGCGGGGTGTCCTCCGTCTCTCATGGGGTGGGGGCTTGGCTCTGGGGCAGCCCTTCTGCGGGTTGAAGGCTCCAGGCGCCCACCCTGCCAGGCAGCCAGAGGTTTTGTTTATTTATTATTTTTTTTTGGCAAGTGCAGAACTTTCTTCTTTCCTTCACCCCTACCCTAATCTCTGTTTCTTTTCTGGGGGTAGCAGCTATATTGAGATAGAATCCACCCGCCAACCAGTTCTCTCACTTACAGCACATGATTCCAAAGTTCTTAGCGAATTCAGAGTCCTACAGCCTTCACCACAATCAACTTTGGAACATTTCCATCACTCCGTAAAGAAACCTAGACCTCTTAGCCTACGGTGGCCTTCTGGGCCTTCAGGGCCTGGCTTCTCTCGCTGAGCATCGTGTTCTCAGGGTCCGTCCATGTTGTAGTGAGTGTCAGTGCTTCTCTCCCTTTCGTGGCTGAGTGATGTTCCCGTGTGTGGAGGGACCAGTTTGTGTACCATCATCTGTTGATGGGCACTCGGGTTGTTTCCACCTTTTGGCTGCTGTGAATCATGCTGCTGTGAACATTTGCATACAAGTTTTTGTGTGGACATATGTTTTCATTTCTCTTGGGTGTATACCTAGGGGTGGGATTGCTGGCTTGTGTGGTCAGTTCCATGTTTAACTTTTTGGGGGGCCGCCCCATGTTACGTTCCCACCAGCTGGGAGTCAGGGTTCCAGTTTCTCACCAACACTTGTTGTTATCTGCTTTTTCACTCTAGCCGCCCCAGTTGGGGGAGGTGTGTGTCACTCTAGTTATATTTGCGTTCCTCTGATGGCTGATCACCTCAGGCATCTTTTCATGTGCTTACTGGCCGTTTGAGTTTCCTCTTTGGAGAAATGTCTATTCAAGTCATTGGCCCACTTTTTAATTGTGCTGCTTGTATTTTTACGATGAAGTTGTTAGAACCTCGCATTTTGGGCGTGGCACTGTCTGGTAAAGAGCACATTCCTTTTGTTATTTTTTAAGTATGTGCACGTCTGATTTTTATTTGCCCTCCTTCAAAAAACGTGTCAAGGGTTATGGAGTGTTGGGATTAAAAACCATTTAAATTTTCTTCTTTATATTTACCTACTAAAAACTTTACTGCAACCGGCACGAATAAGACAAAAAAAAAAGAAAACCGCACATGATCCACTGCTGAGCTGAATCTGGATGACAGCAGTGGTTGGAGAAGCATATCTTGCCAGGTGCAGTGCAGGAAACTACCTGCTGTCATATCACCTGCTTGCTCCCCCTGCCCCCCATGGAAAAAGCGCTCCTGTGGTTATGTTTAATGGGCGAGAGAACTCGTGTGGGCAGGACCCCGGGGCTGCCCCGACTCTGCCCAGGACAGGCTGGTCTTGGGGGGAGACGGGTGTCCTGCCCTACCTCACTTCCCACCAACAATGCCGTGTGGGAGGGCAGGCAGCAGCATCCGTGGCAGGATGGCCTCCTCTCGTGGTGACACAGCTGGCCTTGGGGGGAGCCTGTGTCCTCCTCCCCTGCTGGGACCGGCCTGGCCAAGAGGAGAGTTGCTGGTGCGGGTGGTCCTGGCGTCCGTCACCCACAGCGGGTGGCGGTGTGTTGGGAGACTGGGGTGGTCGCAGCAGAGCCGGGCTTCCAGGCACGCGACGCCCCCTCGTGAACTTTGCAGAGTGGACACACCACCCACATAAAATGTGGAGAACAGGGCCGGGGCTGTTAAGTGCTGATGTGTCCGCCGCTTCCGAATCTGGGCACCATCCGTGGCGGGCTGCGGAGCCGGCCTCTGGCCCTTTGCCCGGCCGTCGGGGGCTTGGGATGAGGGGCTGAGACCCGGGTGACCGTGTTCCAGCTGCAGGCCTGAGGACGGATTTGATGGCCACGCAAGATGGGTGGGTGGCAGGGACCCCCTCCGCCGGGAGCCCGCTGCTCTGTGCGGGCAGGGGCGGTGGGTGCAGGGAATCTGGGCGGGTGGGGATGTGGGGTTGACAGGTGGGGCGGCTCGGGTGGCGGGCACACGAGGAAGGCCGGCGAGCGATGGCTGCGGCCGGTCGTCTGTCCTGTCCCGGGTCCCTGCCCCGGGAGGCCTCCCTCCCTACGCCCCTGTGCCTCCCTCCACAGCCCTTAGCCCAGCTCAGGTCCACACCCATGTTCCCAGATCATTGGGGTCGGGCCTGTCCCCCCGGGGCCTTGAGCTCCCTCAGGACAGCGGAGGCCCCGGGTGAGCCCCATGTGGCCGGGTCTGGGCTGGAGGGGAGAGGGCAGCTGGCTTCTGGGAGCTCAGGTGGGGAGTCAGGCGCCGGGCCCCGGCTGTGGGGTGGGGAGCAGGGGGGGTGACGGCGTGGTGGTCCGTCCCGAGGGCTGGTCAGCCTGGCCGCGGCCTGGGCCCTCTGGTGCCTGCTGGTCTGCAGGGGGGTTTGTAATGACCCTTCCCCTTTATAAACCCGTGTGACCTCGGTGGTTCCCTGTGATCCCCCTCAGAGCTGTTGTCACACGGTCCTGGGCACCTGTGGCCTGCCTTGTGGACCGCAGCTTCGGCTGCCCTGCAGGGAGGAGCGACAGAGGCTCCTGTGCCCACAGGGCGGAGGGGCCCAGGGGTCCCAGCCCGGATGCAGTGGTGACCCCGTGTGTGCCAGGACCTCCGGGGTCCTCAGCAGTCCAGCCGTGAGTGTGACCTTCAGAGCGCGGCCTTAGCTGCCGACCCGCTGCCCTGTGCGCCCAGGCATGGGGTGGTTGAGGGCAGGACCTGGACCTGGTCTGGTATCCTCCTGGGCCTCCAGGTCTGTCCCAGGGAGCTGCCCGCCTCGGCTCCCGTTCCTGGGCTCGTGCTGCCCTCTAGCGCCTGCCGGGGGAGCGCCTTTGGGGAGCCAGTGGCCGTGTCTTGGGGACATGGACACCCACCCCCCACTCTCTACTTCCCAGGCTGGCGGGCGTCCTGCCGTTCTCACTCCCCAGCTCGCTTTGGGGCGGGGGGAGGTGGACTTGGTTAATTGTCCTTGGTTAAAAGTTCTGGGTCTGCGTGCACTGGGTTCTGACCTCTTTCCAGTCCCGGAGGGAGTCTGGTCTTCTCTTGTCCCAGCAGGGACCCTTCCCAGAGTCTGTCCCCCAAGCCTCTTCCTCATTGGGGTGGGTCACCAGCCACCCCGCTGGGCCCCCCTAACTCTCGTAACTCTCGGGACAGGCAGGGGCCTCTCCAGCCTGCAGCCTTGTTCCCTAGAGGAGCCCGATCCCCGCCCCGCTTTGTGCCCCGCTCTGTGCTGGACTGGCCAGGCGTGGTTATAGCCCAGGGCGACGCGGTGGGAAACGGGCCTCCTGCTCTCCTCGTTCCAGGTCCCGGCCTCGGGGAGCCTGTGGGTCACTGGGGCCTGGGTTCGCTGACAGCACCCGGGCCAGTGCTGGAGGGACCCACACACTGCTCCCCTGCTCGCGGCGGCCCCGCCCGAGGAGGGGTTCCCTGCTAGTGAAACACACAGAACCTCACTCACCTTCCCAGCCCCTCCCGTGCTGCTGCCTCTGGATTCCAGCTGTGAGGTCAATGCCAGTGAATCTGGATGAGGCCCTGATAAGAAAAGGTTTTATTTCCGAGGCCCCTTGTTTGAAATGGGTGCTCTGGCCTCCAGCATCGCATGGGCTCTTAGAACGGGCCACCTCTGTTGGTAATTCGTTGCAGTCATGTGGTCTTTTGTGCCAGAGTGAGTGATGAAGTGGCCCCCAGGCTCCCCTTGGCCCTGCTCGGCTCGCGGCCTCTGTCCTCGGGGCCGGGTGGTTGGGTGCCTCCTGGGGAGAAGGGAAGCGGCCCGTGGCGGTGATGGCGGCGCTGACGCTCTCTTGTCTCCCTTGCAGGTGTGGCCGTCTCTCCGCTGCAGCCATGGGGTCCGAGGATCACGGGGCCCAGAACCCGAGTTGTAAAATCATGACGTTTCGCCCAACCATGGAGGAGTTTAAGGACTTCAACAAATACGTGGCCTACATCGAGTCCCAGGGGGCCCACCGGGCGGGCCTGGCCAAGGTGGGTGATGCCCCAGGCCCCCGTGCAGCTCTCCCCGGCCCCTGCCCTGTGCCCACCCAGGGGCAAGCGGCCCGAGAGGCACCCATTAATCTGCTCATTGAGCCCCTCTGACCTAATTTATCCATGAACATACGTTCTTTCGCCAAGTCAGGCACAGTTCTGGGCACCGGGGTCCCCGAGGGTGCTGATGCTGGGTGGAACACAGAGCATCACGGTGGGACCAGCAGCCGTCTCACCCCGTCAGGGGCGTCCCAGGGGAGTCGGTGCCGGGGAGGGCTTAACTTTTTGCCTTTATATTCCTACTTAAACACATTTTTTTTGAGACTGTAACGCATGTGTGAAGCGAGTTCAAGCATTGCGACAGGGTAGGAGGGAGAATGAGTGCCCCCTCCACCCACCCTGATCCCGGCTCCTCTGCCTGGAGCGGCACGGCACTGATTCCTCGTGTCTTTTTCCACGGAGCATCACACGGACGTGCACGTGCGTGTGTGCGTGTGTGAACACCAGCAGATAGCATGCCTGCCCACGCCTATTCTGTGTGGGGAACAGACCTTGCGGATGGGTGCCGAGTTTCTTCATGTGCACGTGAACCTGTGTATGTGAGGGTCTGCTCACCACATAATCTGGGAGATTCGTCACCTGATTTGGGTTCTTCTAGTTGCTTCCTGTATGACCGGCACTTTATCTAATACCCAGCCCTCTATTATTTAAGCTGGGGGTCGCTAAGCCTTTTCTGCAAAGAGCCAGATAGTAAATAATTTCAGCCTCTTGGGCTGGACTGTCTGTGGCCACCACTCAGCTCTGCGGCCGGGGATGACCCACAACCCCACAAGCATGGCTGTGAGCACATGAAACCTGATTTATAGACACCGAAATGTGCATTTCGTAGAATTTTCACCTGTCCTGAAACAGTCTTCATTTGTTATTTTCCCTCAACCATTTAAAAATTTAAAAAAAAGGGACTTCCCTGGCGGTCTAGTGGTGAGGACTCTGCGCTCTCACTGCCGAGGGCCTGGGTTTGATCCCTGGTCGGGGAACTAGGATCCCACACGCCGCGTGGGGTGGCCAATAAATAAATAAATAAATAAGTAAATAAGTAAAATTTTAAAAAGTAAAAAAGAATTTTAAAAAAATTTTTCAAAAAATGAAAAAAAATTAAAAACAAAGAATGCCGGCGTCAACTCAGTGGCTGGACAGAAGCAGGTGGTGGGTGGTATTGGGCTGCGGGTCATGGTGGTCTGTCCCCCAGCCGGTGTCTGCAGCGAGGGGACAGCTGTGCTGGCCTTCCTCTGCCCACCTCCCCTGCCGGGTTTGGCTGGCTGTGTGACATCCTTGCCTTTAATCTCAGCCATGCAGATGAGGAGAGAGGTGGGCCTGCGACATCTTCCCTCCTCTCCCCTCCCCTTGGTTTTTGTTCCTGGGGCCCCATGACAGCACACACCCAGCAAAACCTTCTCATCGGGGTCTCTGGCTCTGGAAGCCCCAGGCCTGGGTTCTTGCAGGTTTGGAGCCTCCGTCTGGGCTGGACCGATTGGCTGGGGTCGGTTGTCAGGTGCCCCTTTCCCTCAGGTGCCCCAGCTGGGGGCAGTGGGGGGGACTCTGAGGCCTGCTGCCCGTGGGGCTGGGCATGGGGGGCCCCCCCTTCATCTGGAATGTGTCCTGTCCCTCACCTTGTTCCATGTTTGCCGGGACGCAGCGCCAGTTCTGTTTTTAGATCCAAGTTGTCCCCTGTGCCAGGAATCTTGGTAACCTCGTGGAGTGCTCCGCTGGCAGCACCTGGCACTTCCCCCGGCCCCTCTCCTCTCCTTCCTCCTCTGTCATCTCCGGCTCCGGCTTCCGGGCTGTTCCCAGCACCTTCTGTCCGGGGGCTGCTTTGGGTGCAGCCTCGTGTGGCGTGACCGAGTCTCCCCTGCACATCCTCACCCCGGCTCTGCTCCTTCCCTTTTCTTCTCCTTTGCCGGCTCCTGCCTTTCCTTTGAGCCCCATGCCTCTGCTTTTAAGCCTTTAATTCCCGTGGACCAGTTTTCCACTAACTTACTTGAATCGACAGGAAACCATTCGGACTGGATGTTTTTGTGAGACAGATGTTTTCAGGGCGCATTTTCCCTCTGCCCTTTGTTTTTTTTTTGGCTGTGTTGGGTCTTCATTGCTGCGCGCGGGCTTTCTCTAGTTGTGGTGAGTGGGGGCTACTCTTCGCTGAGGTGTGCGGGCTTCTCGTTGCGGTGGCTCCTCTTATTGCGGAGCACAGGCATGCGGGCTTCAGTAGTTGTGGTTCGTGGGCTCAATAGTTGTGGCGCACGGGCTTAGTTGCTCCGCGGCATGTGGGATCTTCCCGGACCAGGGCTCGAACCTGTGTCCCCTGCATTGGCAGGCGGATTCTTAACCACTGCGCCGCCAGGGAAGTCCCCCTCTGCCCTTTGTTGGCATGTTCCTTTCCACTCTTCTTAAGTGGTATTTTCTTTGCTGTTTTCTCTTTGGCAAGGGCAGTTCTCTCTGAAAGGGCACGGTGAGGGCGGGCACGGGCTTCTGGGAGCAGCTCCCCCGCTGTCGCTGAGAGATCCTGTGGGGACAGTCACGCCGACACACACGCGTGCACCCGCATCCCTGCTCCTGTCAGGCAGGGACGGCGTGCAGGTGCCTCTAGCCCCTTGGGGCCTCCCTGCCACTGCGGGGACAGATGGGTCCAGGGAGGCACGTGCCACGGCCCTCGGTGCCCCCACTTCCTTCCGACGCGGGCCGTCAGCCATGAGAGCTGCCAGCCTCTTTGGAGAAGGGACACAGCGTCCTGCTGGCCTGAACGAGCTCTGTAGTCGCCGGGGTCCCCCTCACCCTGGTCTCATCAGCCTTGACTGCCTTTCCGTGTGTGTGTGTGTGTGTGTGTGTGTGTGTGTGTGTGTGGTGTTGAGGTTTCTTTTTCCATCAAAGCTACATTTGATGGCCCCCCGACAAAAGCTCTGTCGGGCCCAGGGCAGCTAGGTCGGGGTGGGCACTCACCAGGCATGGCTGGGCCGAGGCCCGGAGCTCAGGGGGCTCTGGGTACAGGGACCTCCACCCTGGGGCCATCGGGGTGGTGGGTCACATTCCTCACCCACCCTGAGTGTGCTCTGGGACCAGTGTCCAGCTGGGCTCCTTCCCCCTTGGGCTGCTTGGGAAGGGCTGGGGGGGGAGGGAGCCAGGAAGCGGCATGGCTTGGGGTCCTGGGGGAGGGGTCAAGGGGCGTCAGTTCCCTCAGTGCCCTGCTGCCAGCGGTGCCCTGGCTCTTCTTAGCCTCCAGGCCTGCTGCCAGCAGAATGGCTTTGGGTCCAGCTGGTTCTGGGGGGCAGAGGCTGGCCCCTCACTTCCTTCCCTCTCGAAGGGTCTCCCACACCTGCCCCAGCTGCCCAGTGCTCCCAGCTTGGCCACCTCCCTGGTGTCACGCCGTTCCCTTGGGTGTGTGGCCTCTCCGTCCTCCTGGCCTTGGCTGAGTCTTGCCCCCCAGGAGCTTCGAGTCAGGGTCCGTCCAGGGCCACGCAGTCGGGATGCTCACGGGCCTTTAGGGGACGTCTTTCAGGTGTCCTCTGCTTGGAGAGCCTCCTTGCAAATCCTGCTCTGCAGAGACTTGAGGGTGTTAGGCCGTGGTGCTTTGCTGAGGGATTTTTCCAGAAGCTTCGGGTTCCAGACCAGTGACCTTCTGTTCATGCGCCTTTCCAGAACCCGCTGAGCATGTGCCTGGGAAAGTGCGGTTCGCACGCGTGAGCCAGGCGTCGGGAGCGTCTGCCGGCTCCTCCCCAGTGTCCAGATGTCACACAGCGGAGCCCGTGGGGACAGGACTGAGCCCGAGGCTCTCCCCTGAGAGCGGAGGGCTGAGGAGTGGTCCATTCGCCCTGCAGCCTGGTTAGGGAGGCGATTCTCCAACAGACTTGGGGCGGGGGAGCCAGTCCAGGGTCACTGCGCTTTCCCCCAGGAGGAAACTCAGGCTTTTCTGCAGCGAGGAAGCATCATCCACGTAGTTAAAGAGCAGCTCGGGGTCCCAGATCCCTCACCCCACAACCCGTTTCCCTGCAAGAACATCCCGTATCCTGGAGGTGTGGGCCCTCTTCTCCTTTTCTTTTTTTTAAAAAAACATTTATTTATTTATTTGGTTGCACCGGGTCTTAGTTGCGGCAGGCGGGCTCCTTAGTTGTGACGTGCGAACTCTTAGTTGCAGCATGCATGTGGGATCTTAGTTCCCCGATCAGGGATTGAACCCAGGCCCCCTACGTTGGGAGCGTGGAGTCTTAACCACTGTGCCACCAGGGAAGTCCCCCTCTCTTCTTTTTATTTTTTGCATTTCTAGCCTTGAGTGTTTTAGTTCATCACCTGACTCCTCAGATTTCTCACTGGGAATCTAACAAAACTGTTGACCGGCAGGCTGAGCCCAGCACCCTGTTGTCACGCCAGGCACCCATGGCATTGTGTCTGAACAGCTGTGTCTTCCGGGAGGGGGCTCGTCCCTATTTAACTCTAAATAAGGGTCCTGCTGGCACTGCTGACATGGGGGCCGGGTCACCCTCTGGGGGCCCGTCCTGGGCACTGTGGGGTGTGGAGCAGCCTCCCTGCCCCCACCCCCTTGATGCCAGGAGCCCCCCCAGTCCTGACAACCACAGATGTCCCCAGACATGGCCCAGTGTCCCCCGTGGGGCGGGACTGCCCGGGTGAGGAGCGCTGACTTTCTCATCGTCGCTGCTGTCGTTGTTACTGATTTATGTGGGTGGGCACCCCCATGCGTGCTAGTCGTGGGTGGGCAGCACCCTTTTTAGCAGGCGACTGGAGAGTCAGTGTTTTCATCGCCAAGCAAAACATTTCTTTACACCTATGTGACAGCGGGATCCTGGGGATGGTGAGTGGACTTAGCCGCTCCCGAGCTGTCGGCAAACTCGGGTCTCAGCGCCGTGTGCTTCCCTGGTGGCCCTGAGCCGGGAGAGGGTTCGGCTGCCCCAGGGTGCGTGGCTGATGCACCAGAAGCGGGTTGGTTTAGTTCCTTTTCCCAGAGCTGTTGGGTGAGTGGCCCACTGGACGCCCTGGAAGGAGGTTCGGGGCTTGCAGACACCCGCCCGGGCCCGTGGGGCTTGCGCAGAGGTCACCCCCGACTGGCGGAGAGGAAACGTGGAGGGGGAGGTCCATCCCCATCCGTGGCGCCCTCCGTTTCCCCTCCTGGGGTGGGGCAGGTGGGCCGGGGTGCTGCCACCTGCTGGGGGAGGGGCGTGGTGGCGCCTGCTGGGGCGGGGGCTGCAGTGTGACCTCAGGCCTCCTCCCACTGGGAATTGTCAGCCCCCCACTGCCCACCCCCCACCTCCTGCCTCTGGGCGGCTCACCCAGCCCCGCTTTACCCTTGTTACTGTCCTACAATTTCCTTCTTCTCGCCGGGATTTATCACCTGCGCCCTCCAGTCAGGACTCAGGCCCTCGCCTGAGTCCTTTGTGTCCCCATGTCTCCCCAGCACCTAGAGCTGCGATCGCCCCCAGTAGGTGTCACTGGAGCAGGGGTGCTGGAATGAGTGTGCACTGCGGCCCTGGGGTCTCTGCTCTGGGGCCTCGTCTGTGCGGAGTCCCGAGATGGGCACGTGGTGGCCAGAGGGCGCGGTAGCAGAGCCCCCGGGACACAGCGAGTGCATCCCAGGCCGAGGAGCGCACACAGCCCAGCCCGCCCACGTCTGCTCACTCCGTGATCGCGCATGTCCTCTGGGGCCGCTCCCATCTCTCCAGGCCCTGACCCTGTGCAGAGGCAGGCACAGCCCCCCACCCTGCTGGGTGGTGCCCAGTTAGGCCTGGCCCCGGGTCTCCTGGGAGCTCGGTGACATGGACAGGGGGTGCTAGGTGCCCCCAGGCTCTCCCTGCCCCACACCCGGTCCCGAGCAGCCGAGCCCAGGGGAGGCGCCGCTGACCACCCTCCCGCTCCGTCTCGCAGATCATCCCCCCGAAGGAGTGGAAGCCGCGGCAGACGTACGATGACATTGACGACGTGGTCATCCCGGCGCCCATCCAGCAGGTGGTGACGGGCCAGTCGGGCCTCTTCACGCAGTATAACATCCAGAAGAAGGCCATGACGGTTGGGGAGTACCGGCGCCTGGCCAATAGCGAGAAGTACGCGGGCCTGGGCGGCGTGGCGGGTGAAACCCCAGCTCGGGGTGTGGAGGGTGGGGCGCACGCAGCCCCCACAAAGCCCGCTCTGTGTGCCCTGGGTGGGCCTCAGCACCCCCGGTTCACAGTCCCCCGGTTCTTAGGGGCGAAATCCAGACCCTCACCCGACCCAGGACTGCGCCGTCCACCTCACGCTGCCCTCAGCACTGGCTGCGGGGCCGGCCCTTCAGGGCCTGCCCGTGTCCCTGTCCCTGGAGTGCCTCCCCCCTCCCCCAGGACGTCTCGACTCTGACAGCACCTCCCCAGAGAGGGGCTCCCTGGCACGTCTCCCCAGGTGCCTGGTTTGCCATGGCACACCCGGGCATGCACACACACTCCCGGGAGCTCACGGGCGCGTCGTGGGCACTCATGGCACGCGGGCACGCTCCCTGGCACACAGCACCGCTGTTCACTCCCCCTTTCCTGCGTAGCTCCCAGCCCCCCTCAGTCGCTGAAATCGTCTGTGCGTCTCTGGCAGTCTCTTTGCTCTCAAACAAGCATCCTGTGAGGGCAGGCGTTGTCTGTCCCCTCATGCGCTGTGCCTGGCCACCACGGTGCCTGTCGGTGTCTGCAGGGCGGTAGGAGGGCAAGAACCGTCAGAACCCAGGTCCCTCCTCCGGCTCCCGCGGCCCGGGCGTGTGGTCTGACCTGGGGGCCCCGGGCCCCGAGAGCTGGCGAGGCAGGGCTGCCCCCCCGCCGTCCATCCACCTCGCCGCCTGGCAGTCACCACAGCTCATCCGTGGGCTCCGGGGCCGCGCCCTCGCCGGGAGGGCGGGCATCTGAGCAGAGCCCCTCCCTCGGTGTGTCCGGCAGGTGCCCTGAGCCCCACACGCTCGGTTTGTCCCCAGGTACTGCACCCCCCGGCACCAGGACTTCGATGACCTGGAGCGCAAGTACTGGAAGAACCTCACCTTCGTGTCGCCCATCTATGGGGCTGACATCAGTGGCTCCTTGTACGATGACGTAAGTACTGAGGCCCCTAGGCGTCCCGGCGGATGTGGAGGTGGAGGGGGGCGAGCGGGCTCCACCTTGCACCACAGAGGCTGGGATGACACGGAAAGCTCCACGGGGCCATCTGTTTGGGCTCTGGTCGCGGGCACGTGCCAGCTTAGGATGAAAGGACGAAGCCAGAGGTTTGCAGAATCTTCCCTGCCAGGTCATAGTGCTGCCCCTGGCCTGATCCCACGCTCGGCCACTGACCTAGCGGCCCGGCCACAAAGCGGTTCTAAAAAGATGACATCGAGCATTCCGTCCCTTCTCCCAGGGGCCTCTCTAAATTCTCGGTTGTTGGAGTGCTTTTCTTTTCAAGTTTCTATCACTCCATCTTCTTGTAAACCTGGGAGCCCGAGTTCTCAGCCGTCCGGGCCACCCCTGGGTCCACTCATGTCCAGTGCCTGCGCTGGGCTGGGAGGGCCCTGCTCCTCGGCCTTTGGGCCTCTGCTGCCCGCGGCCTGTCCAAGGGCGAGACAGGCCCTGGTCGAGGCTTGATGCCGAGGCCCCCGAGGGTGCTGGTGTCAAGCAGAGGGAGATTTGAGTGGGATCGTGTTTTGGGGGGGACAATTTATAAATATGGGACCTCGGATAACCCTGGGATGAACCTACCGGGGTTAATTTCAAAGCTCCGAAGCCTGACTCTCTCCTGGGTGTGTTCCGCACGGGGTACCCTGGGCTAGGATCCGGCCCTCTCCACTCCCCGGGGGCCCCCTCTGCCTCCCTGCGTGCTCCCTCCGGTCGTTCCTCTGAAGGTCATCTCGGGGGAAGACTCTTGTCCACTCAGCCCTTCTCCCCTGAGGGCAGCTGCCACCTGCTCTTGGGTAGCGGGGAGGTGGGGGCGGGAATAAAGTCCCCTCCTGAGAAGGGCTGGGACCCTCCTTGGCGCCCAGGGGAGGATCCTGTTAGAACAGGCGGCTTGTGATTCCCAAAAGGCGTGGGAAACACACGACTGCCGCTCAGGTCCCAGCACGAATCGCTGCCAGTGTTTCACTTTGCCGGCTTCACGGAGCCCAGCTGACCTGGGCCCGGACCTTCCACTAGTGGGTCCGCTTTGTGGTGCCGAGGGCGTTAGTTTGTTACCTAGAAGATGCAGGTCAAGCTCGAAGTGAGCTCACCCACTGCCCCCAGAACCACAGGCAGACGCCCTCGCCCCGGGGGTCCAGACCGAGTTTGCCCCTGTCCTGCTTCCTCCTTCCTGGGCCTCGGTTTCCCCGTCAATAACATGGGGCCCGGCGGGCGCATGGCAGTCCTTCAGTGGGCGTGTCCCGGACCCTGAGCTCACACTCTTGGCCTTGATCCCAAGGGTCAGATGACCTGCAAGGCCAGGTCTTCTCCCAGCGAGCACGCAGCCCCTGGGAGCAGGGCTGCGCCTGCTCGGAGGACGCGGCCCCAGAGGCCCTGTCGCACGCGCTGCATCCCAGGCCCCTAACCGTCGACTCCTGCCGGCACCCGCACCCGAGCGCACCTCGCCCATCTCCCGGCCATGCACCTCTGAATGCCAGGATTGGTCACCTTATTCGTGGTGGGTTTTGTGGTTACACAGGTGTGTTTTAGCACCGTGGGCCAGCTCGCCCTTGGGCCAGTGCAGAAGTTCCTGGATTGACGGGGGCCTGGTGGGGCTGTGGCCCCAGGGCTTCCTGGGGCCCGTTGGGGCCTGTCTACTGCTCCCCCTGCTTCTCTGCTTTCTTCGAGGGCCTCCAGGCCTGGGGAGAGGGGCCCAACCTCCAGGGTCCCCATTTCCCACGCCAGGCCGCCGAGGCTTGGACCACCCTCCCTGGCAGCCCAGGATCAGTGCTGGGCCTCCACCCCTCTCCGGTTTCATTGTGTTCGCGGCTCCTCCTGGAAGCTGCTCGGGCAGGAGGATCGCGGTGGGTGTCCCCGGGGCCACGTCTGGTCTCTGAACACAAGGAGGGCTGTTTCCCCTGGGCCTCTGCAGGCAGGGCCTGGGGCGGTCCCGGGCAGGAAGGTACCTCTGTTCTTTTTTTTTTTTTAATTTAATTTTATTTATTTATTTTTGGCTGCGTTGGATCGTCGTTGCTGCGCGCGGGCTTTCTCTACTTGCGGCGAGCGGGGGCTACTCTTTGTTGCGGTGCGCAGCCTTCTCATTGTGGTGGCTTCTCTTGTTGCGGGGCACGGGCCCTAGGTGCGCAGGCTTCAGCAGTTGCAGCGTGCGGGCTCAGTAGTTGCGGCTCGCGGGCTCTAGAGCGCAGGCTCAGTAGTTGTGGTGCACTGGCTTAGTTGCCCCGAGGCTTGTGGGATCTTCCCGGACCAGGGCTCGAACCCGTGTCCCCTGCATTAGCAGGCGGTTTCTTAACCACTGCGCCACCAGGGAAGTCCTGCACCTCTGTTCTTTAAACACCACATTTAGTCCTTAGAGCAACCGGGCGATTTCCCCCCAGCTCCAAGTGGGGACGTCAAGGCTCCGTGGCTGGGAACCTTGCCGAGTCCCACTCTCTGTGTCCAGTCCCAAGCAGGTGTTAGAATCTAGGCTGTCTGACCGGTGGCCCCAGCTGGCTATGTGCTGTGACCTCGGCCAGCTGTCGTCTTGACTTGGCCACAGTGTGGACCTTGGTGCCTGGGGGTTGCTGTGGCCCAGCTCCTCCCGCCAGCCCGGTCCCCGCTTGCGGCTCTGGTGCTCGGTTTATGGATTGTGACTTCTGGGAAGGGAATTTGACCCCAGCAGCCTGATGGGGTGGAATAACTGAAGTTCATGTGCTCGTGTACAGGTGGGTGTGGAGTCGGACGCCTGATTGTCAAATGACCTGTCCTTTTCCATGTAGAGTTTTGGAAAGTTAGTGCCAGTTGGATTGGTTTATTTATTTGTTGATTATCAGACTTACTGTTTTTTTTTTTAAGCATTATTGAGATATAATTCACATACCACACGATTTGCCCATTTAAAGCGTGTAATTCAGTGTTTTTTTGTATATTCACAGAGTTGTGCAGCCATCACCACAGTCAATTTTAGGACATTCTTATCATCCCCAAAAGAAGCCCCATCCCCATTAGCAGTCACTCCCATCCCCCTCCTCAGTCCCTGACAATGACGAACCCACGTCTGTCTCTGTGGATTTGCCTGTTCTGGATGTTTCATATGAATGGAATCACACACTGTG
This sequence comes from Eubalaena glacialis, assembly GCF_028564815.1. NCBI lineage: Eukaryota > Metazoa > Chordata > Mammalia > Artiodactyla > Balaenidae > Eubalaena > Eubalaena glacialis. Next base: position 183,254,921 of record NC_083719.1, on the reverse strand, counting down.
TGTCCTTCTGTGTCTGGCTTTCTTACTGAGCATCGTGTTCTCAGGGTCCACCACATTGTAGTGAGTATCAGTGCTTCTCTCCTTTTCGTGGCCAAATAATATTCCACTGTATGGATGGACCATATATTCTTTATCCATTCACCAGTTGATGGACATTTGGATTGTTTCCACTTATTAGCTATTAGGAATCATGTTGCTCTGAATATTCATGTACAAGTCTGTGTGTGGACATGTGTTTTCATTTCTCTTGGGCAGCTACCCAGGGGTGAATTGCAGGTCACATGGTAACTCCATGTTTAATTTTTTGAGGACCTGCCAGACTTTTTTCCAAAGCAGCTGCCCCATTTTCCATTTCCACCAGGTGAGCATGAGGGTTCTGATTTCTCCATATCCTCACCCACACTTGTTATCTGCTGTATTTTTTATTTTGGCCATCCTGGTGGGTGTGAAGTAGTATCTCATTGTAGCTTTGATTTGCATTTCCTGGTGGTAATGATGTCGAGGGTCTTTTCATGTGCTGATTGACCATTTGTATATCTTCTTTGGAGAAATGTCTATTCAGATCTTTTGCCCATATTTAATTGGGTTATTTTTCTTCTCATTATTGAGTTGTAAGAATTCTTCATGCATTCAGGATGCAAGTCCCTCACTTGATAAATGATTTGTGAGTGTTTTCTCCCGTTCTGTGGGTTGTCTTTTTACCTTCTTGGCTGTGTTCTTTGAAGCGTGGCAGTTTTTATTTTAATAAAGTCCAATTTTTCTGTTATTATTATTTTTTATTTCGTGTGCTTTGGGTGTCTTATTTAAGAATCCTTTGCCAATTCCAAGGTCGTGAAGATTTGCCCCTATGTTTTCTTCGAAGAATTTTATAATTTTGGCTCTTACATTTAGGTCTGTGATCCATTTTGAGTTCGTTTTTATGTATGGTATGAAGAGGGAGTCCAAATTCATTCTTTTTCATGTGGACAACCCGTTGTTCCAACACTATTTATTGAAAAGACTATTCTTTCCCCCACTGTGTAGTCTTGGTGCTAGGTGGGATCCTGAATAATAATAGTAATAATAATAATTGTTGTTATTGTTTTAAATAGGTATCTTTTTTAGGGCAGTTCCAGATTCACGGCGCTATCGAGAGGAGGGTACAGAGAGCTCCCATACGCGCTCTGCCCCCCTACGCCCTCAGCCTCGCTCTCTGTCAGCGTTCCCCACCAGAGCCGTGCGTTTGCTACATTGATGCCTTGTCCGTGTGTTTGTTACATTGAGTCCCTTGTCTGGGACTCTGATCCCAGGGTCCGTAGTTGACATTCAGGTTCACTCTTGGTGTCATACATTCTATGGCTTTGGACACATGTATAACGGCAAGTATCCGCCATTATGGTGTCATACAGAATAGTGTCACTGCCCTAAAAAGCCTCTGTGCTCCGGCTATTCATCACTCCACTTCCCCCAAGCCCTGGCAGCCACTGATCTTTTTACTGTCTCCATAGTTTTGCCTTTTTCCAGAATGTCCTATAATTGGAATCATACAGTATATAATCTTTTCAGATTGGCTTTTTCCACTTAGTCATATGTAACATCGTATGGAAAAACCCGAACGAACTTTTTGGCCAACCCAGTATTTACGAGTCCTCCGTGTCTTGTCATGGCTTGACAGCTCATGTCTTTTTAGATCTGAATAACATTCCATTGTCTGGATATATCATGGTTTATCTATCCATTCACCTACTGAAGGACATCTTGGTTGCTTCCAAGATTGGGCAATTACGAATAAGGCTGCTGTAAACAGCCGTTGCAGATTTTTGTGTGGACATAAGTTTTCGTTCGACTCCTTTGGGTAAATACCAAGGAGCGTAATTGCTGCAGCGTATGGTAAGAGTATGTTTAGTTTTGTAACCTGCCTTCCGGAGTGGCTGGACCACTTTGCATTCCCACCAGCAGTGAATGGGAGTTCCTGTCACTCCACATCCTCGCCAGCATTTGGTGTTGTCAGTGTTCTGGATTTTGTCCGTTCTTATCTGTGTGTGGTGGCACCTCATTGTGGTTTCGATATGCATTTCCCTGATGATGTGGAGCATCTTTTCATGTGCTGATTTGCCATCAGTGTATCGTCTTGGATGAAGTGTCTGTTCAGGTCTTCGGCCCAGTTTTTATGTGGATTGTTTGCTTTCTCATCGTTGAGTTTTAAGAGTTCTTTGTATATTTTGGATAACAGTTGTTTATGTTTTACAAATATTTTCTCCAAGTCTGTGGCTTATATTCTCATTCTCTTGAGGACCCAAAATTTTGTTTTTAAATAAAAATTCAAGAATTGGAGGCTCGTCCCTTGAGAACCTCTGGGTTTGCTTTCACGTGCTGCCGACGGTTGTAGTGATGGCCCCGCGAAGGGCTCCCAGGCCCAGTGCAGGCTCAGCGGGGCCGAGGCAGAGCTCAGTGGGTGAGCCTGCCCTGGGTTCTGGAAGAGGATTTGGGGCTTTGGCGCCATGTGTTTGCCGTGCCTGACCTAGTACAACAGTCTCCTTGTACTGAGGGGAAACTGAGGCCCAGAGCAGAGAATGACTTGGCCCACGATGAGTTATCACCCAGCTTAGTCTAGACCCCGGGTCCCCTGTCCAGGTGGGCTGGATGGGGGCGGGTGGCAAATGGACAGGGCTTTGGGGAGACGACTGATTGCTGGTGCCCCCAGTCTTGGGCATCTTCCACTTGAGGCGACCCTGGGCTTCTCATGCTTGCGGTGGGGGTCTGATCGTGGCCCTCCTCCGTGTCCTGGGCTCTGGCCACAGGTCATCTTGCAAAGACCGACCTGCCAAGTCGGGCCTAAAACGTGGACATGGTGGGTGGCACTGGTGGATCTGGGGCATGAAGGAACGCTGCCGTGCACTCAGCATCTCAGCAGCCCCGAGGCTTCCCCGGGGGCTGGATGTCAACGAAAGCATGTTTTACGAGCTCTCATGACAAGACGGGGTTTGTTTGCTTGTGGCGTTAGGAATAGATGAGGCTGGTGGGTGGGGATCCCTCCCTCCTTCGTTTGCCTGGCTCTGAATGCTGTCCCCGTCTCCGCTGTGGGAAGGTGCGGGAAGGCCTGTCTGGCACGTCGCTGGGAGCCCCGCTCGGCATGTTCTTCCTCTTTCTGTGTCACTGACTTCAAGGCACGTGAATTATTCACCACCAACTGTGGCCGCAGCGTGGCCTTCCCCACCCATGATTCACGCACAGCTCAACGTGGGATCCAGGCGAAGCCTCGCCTGACCGCCTGGCCCGGGGCAGGGGGCCTGTGTCTGTGGGGTGTGCGCAGCCCAGGGTGGGTTTTGGACCCTGGGGTGGGCGAGGCTCGGAAGCAGGCAGGTGTGGGGCAGAATGCTCTTTGGGCCCTGGGCAGGGGTCCCACTGCGGCCCGGGCTCGGAGGGAATGACGCAGGTGTCTCACTGCTGGCGTCTGGGGGCAAGTGACAGTGGGAGAGGCTGGGTGCCTGGGGTGGCCAGCAGGCTGACCGTGTGCTCGCCACCATGCAGGACGTGGCCCAGTGGAACATCGGGAACCTGCGGACCATCCTGGACATGGTGGAGCGCGAGTGCGGCACCATCATCGAGGGCGTCAACACCCCCTACCTGTACTTTGGCATGTGGAAGACCACCTTCGCCTGGCACACGGAGGACATGGACCTGTACAGCATCAACTACCTGCACTTCGGGGAGCCCAAGTCCTGGTGAGGGGCGGCCGCAGCCCCGCCGGCTGCTGCTGAGGGAGGCGGGGCTGCCTGATGGGCGGGGGTGGGGGGGGAGGCCTTGCACGTGGCTCCTGGGGCTGCACCTGGGGCTGTTGGGCGGGGCAGGCAGAGGTCGGCGTGGGGGCTCCGCCGGCCCAGCCCCCGCTAGATGAGGGCACGCACGCCCCCCAGAAACGTGCTTCCAGATCCCCGGAGCTTGTGGTTTGCGCTCAGAGCACCTTACACTGAACATGGCTGCTGCCAGGCTTCCGGTAGCACCTCCCAGGGCCGCGCTGTGCTGGGGGCTTTGGGGCCGCGGGCCTGGGGAGCGGGTGGCCTTGTGCCTGAGCCTCCCCTCGCCTCCCTCTTGGCCTCCAGGTTGGGGGGTGGGGTTAGCTGTTTGCAGGGTGGGGGCGGGCATGCTGGGCCCTGCAGGGCACTCTGTGAGCAACGGGCCCCCCAGGCTGGGTCAGATCGACAACGCGGTCGTGTTCTGGAATCTCCCAGCTGAGCACTCCCCTGACACGCAGCTTCTGCCAGGGGGCCGGCAGGAGGCCGTCTTTGTTCGCTGTGTTTCCAGCAGAGACTTCTGAGCTGGGGGCTTCGAATCGCCCTGCCTCTCCCCAGCTGTTAGAAGGTTCTGTTGTCACAATAATCATCACGGCTCAGAAGGGAGCAGGAGGGGAGCAGGAGCTGGGGAGCAGAGAGAGGCGCTCAGGAGCTCAGCCAGTGAACCCCTCACCTTTGTATTGGGGGGGCACCCAGCAGGGACCCAGGCGGACCCTGGCCAAGGCGCCCCTACCTTGTCCCAACAGAGAGCTGAGCCCCACGTGGCTGAGCCTGTGCCTGCCTTAAGGCCCCCTACCCCCTTAAGTCAACAGGGACATTCTGGGGCCCTTCGCTGAGGGGCGGGAGCAGGCCCTCTGAGCAGCGGACCCGGGTGGGAAACCAGGTCTCCCTGTCGGCCGTCGGCCCCGTGACCACCCTCTCCTCGCCTCTGCCGTGGACCGAGTGAAGCCCCTGCCCCGCTGTCTGGCAGCGGTTCCCACTCAGACGGGCAGGGAAGGCTGGGGACACGTGTGAGTTTCCCAGGGCTGCTGTAACAAAGGACTGCAGATCTGGTGGCTTTAACTCAGCTCACATTTGTTCTCTGACAGTTCTGGAGCCAGGAGGCTGACTCTGCCTCACGGGGCTGAATCCAGGCGTGGGCAGGGCTGGTCTCTCCGGAGGCTCCAGGGGAGCATCGGTTCCCGCCTTTTCCAGCTTCTAGAGGCGCCGCATCCCTGGCTCGCGGCCCCGTCTTCCATCCTCACGGCCAGCAGCGCAGCATCTCCCGTCTCTCTCTGCCTCTTATCCTCCCGCCTTCTCTTATGGGGGACCCTGTGATGACACTGGGCCCCCCGGGGAATCCAGGGTCATCCCTGTCTCAGGGACCTTAACTTAATCGCTCCTGCAAAGTCCCCTTTGCCACGTGAGGTGATATGTCCATATGTGTCGGGATTAGGCCGTGGCCATCTTTGGGGCCATTATTCTGCTGGCCACAGGCCCTCTGGCCTTCGTGTGGTGCTACTTTGTGTGTTTGCTGGGATCCTGTTACAATTCCATGGGCTTCCTGTTATCAATCCACTCCTCTCCTTTTGTGGCCTTCTGTGACTTTACGTGAGCCCTTGATCATTGGAACTTCTGGGTGGGGAGGAATTTGCCTTTTGGGAAAGATTTGGAGAGAGATTGATGTATTTGGTGATGGTGGTTGAACAAAGGCCTGAGCCTCACACCTGCAGTGTGGTCCTGCGCACCGAGCGGAGGGGTTTCCTGGTCAGGGTGCCGTCCCCGAGCTGCCCAGGAGGCCCCAGTGACTGCGTGGCTGCTCCGTGCCCCCCGACTCCCCACGGCAAGGCTGGGCCGGGATGCATGGAGGCCCCAGTCCAGGCCTGGCGGGAGGGGCCCTTGCTCTGCGCCAGGCCCGCACCTGTGGGGTGCAGTGGACCTGCCCCTTCCCTGGGGGCTCTGCCCACCGCTCCGCACAGCAGCGTCCTCCCCGTGCGCCTGGCGGGCTGAGTGCAGATGAGCGGCCTTCGGCTCCCCGTGCAGATAGATCCGCAGGCTGTGGCTGCATGCGTGCGTGTGAGTGAGTGTGTGTGTGTGTGTGTGTGTGTGTGTGTGTGTCCGAGGGGGTGTGTGAGTGTATGTTTCTGCGTATATGTGAGTATGTGTGTGTGTTTGTGTGTATATTTGTGTTTGTGTGTATATGTGTGTATACAAATGAGTGTATACGAGTGTATGTGTGAGTGTATACACATGGGTGTGTGTGTCAGTGTGAGTATGCATATGAGTGTATGTATGTGTGTGTTGTGTAAGTGTGTGTATATGTGTCTCAGGTACCTATGTGTGTGTTTGTTAAGTATCTCTGTGTGTGTTGTGTGTGTGATGTATCTGTGTGGGTATGTTTGTCAGGTATCTCTATGTCTGTATCGTGTATATAAGTCTATATGTGTGGATCTGGTACCAGTGTGCGACGAGTGTCAGCTGTGTGTGTGTGTATTTGTCAGGTACCTGTGTGTGTGTGTGTGCGCGCGCGCGCACGTGCTCTGCTGGGCCCAGCTCACTGGCCTGGGCCGTGTCTCATGGGGTGGGGTGGTGGCGGGAGGGACATCTGCCCGGGTCTCTGAGTGGCCGTGTTCCAGTCCTGCCCCAGCGCGGCTCCCCCACGGGCCGCTAGATGGCGCTCCCGCCCTTCCCTCTGGCTTGGCTCTTTGCTCTGCTGGAAATTTCCCAGGTTCTTTCATCCTTTTATAGACTTCTCGGACTGGCAGTGGCAGTGATATTCCGAAGGCCCCCTGGAGACAGCAGCAGGAGGAGAGGGAGCCTCTGCCCTTGGGCGGTGGGAACTCTTAGCCCTGGGTTTGGTCAGGGTCTCCCAGCCAGAGGGGTCCGAAGGGGAGAAAACCCACTTCTTCCTTTAAAAAAAAAAAAAAAGGAAGAGTAAGCAAGCAGCCGCTGCTGGGTCCCCGCACTTGCTGGGCAAGGAAGGTTGAGCTTTCAGACGCAGGCCTGCCTGGGGATGGGGAGGCCTCAGGAGACTGGGGCCCTAGTGTGTTCTCTGGGGACACGTGGCCTGGGGGGGCAGGGAGGAGTGAGCGGCTGGGGGCCTCTGAGAAGCGGCTGGGATCGAGGGCGGATGGAAGACAGTGGGACTGGGTTTGAGGAATGTCCCCCAGAGGGAGGATGCTGGGAACATGAGGACCAGCGGCCCCCGGGTGACAGGGCCGACGCCTTGCTCCCCTCGCTTGCCTGTCCCCCAGGACAGCCCCCAGCACCCCTGCCCCCTGAGCTGCACCCCTGGTTTGCTCGGGTGGCCCCTGCTGTCCACCCACCGCCCCCCTCCCCCTACCCCACAGCCCGATTCCTGAGAGTGCTGGGGAAGCAGCCAGAGGGGTCACGTTGACCACAGTGGTGTTTCCTTACGGGAAGAACATTCCGGAAGGCACTTGACCTGGATCTCGGTTTCTGGTCCTGAAGGGGTGGGATTGCACGTGGGGGTCCCTCACGCTGCCCGAGTGTGGCTGCACGCGCTCCGCGCCACCTGCCCTGTCGTCCCACCCCCGGTGCCCGGCCAGCTCAGCTGAGCCACCATGCTGGAGCCCTTCATGCTCTCTCCCCGGGACTGGGGTGGGGACCCCAGATGTTGGCAGGACACCCCATGCTCGTCCTTCAGAGTGACCACATGCTGGCCGTGTCTGAAGTTGGTGTCAGTCTTTCCCTGCCAGACTCGGACCCCATGAGGGCAGGGCCCTCGGTGTCCCTCCCCCCCACCCAATGTCCCCATCCCCAGCAGGGGCCTGGCACGGGGCGGGGATGGATGCTGTCAGGAGACCTGGGTTCTGGGAGCACAGCGACCCTGTGGCCCCTGGGAGCCCCCGTGCACGGAGGTTTACGTCGTGTGGAGGCCGCACTCCCTCTTGGGTCAACGTGGACCTCTGCAGGGGTGGGGTGCGGGGGCTGGTGAGGTGTCCTCTTGTCCCTGGGCTGGGGGTTCAGGGAGCCACTCAGGATCCCCGGGAGGGTGGTGCCCCTGCTCCCTGCCTTCCCCTGGGCCCCGGGGGGCAGGGTTCTCCTGCAGATCTGTTCCCACGTCTGTCTCCCGAATCACACCGTGCTCTTGCGTCTGCAGTAGCTTGATCGCAACCGTTCCGGGTTATTTCAGTAGCACTTTGTTTTTTGAAAGTGTCGACTTAGGTTTACGGCGTCTTTTGGAGCCTTTCTGGGTCTGTTGCTACTTTGGTGGTGTGATTTGTGTGTCAGAGTGACGCGCACAGCCTGGTGTTGATAAAAGCATGGAATTTGCTCCGAAAGGCCGGCATTGTGCGGCGCTCTCTGGCAGCGAGGCTAAGAATATCCGCAGCACGTGAGGGCTTCAGATCCCTTTAGATCTGAAGGGGGTTTAAAATAGACCCAGCCTTGCAGCGGCCCGGACGGTTGGCCATTGAGGCCAGGAGGTCGTGGGCCTGGGGAGGCAGGCAGAGCAGCTCCGCCTGGTTCAGGGTGCCTCCTCCCGCAGGGCCGGGCCTGGGTGCAGGGCACCGGGCTCAGCATCCAGAGCACCGCCTGGAGCCCGTGGGTGGCGCTGGGTCAGCCGTCCCGGGGCTGCTCCGTCTGCCGGGCCTCCCTCGATACCCACCCCTGGGACGGCCCCTTTGGGTCCCTGTGGGCAGCATGTCACCAGGAACTGTATCCATAGACGAGCGTGTGACACATCCACCTGGGGTCGTTTCACGCTGTTGCCCAGACGCAGGGCTCCGTATCCACACGCAGCACCTGCCGTGTGCCCACATGCGGGTGGGTGGAGGACGTGCCACCAGAGGGCCCCAGGACGGGACAGACAGTGTTCCCCGCAGGGATTGTCTGGGCCGTGACCTTGGCCATCAGGCAGGTCCTGCAGTTGGTTTTCTCTCAGCTTCCCCAGCCCCTCCCGCCCTCTGGCTTCTGTTGGCCTGGGTGTCAGGTGCCCCAAGGCGGGGGCAGGGGAGAGGGTCTTTTGGACTGTGCTCCCACAAAGGGCGTGGAGCCCCCCTGGCTCGTGGACGGTCCTGGGGTGTGATGGGCAGATCCCTGAGAGCAGTCGGTGGAGGGGCCGATGGGCAGATCCCTGAGAGCAGTCGGTGGAGGGGCCGATGGGCGGATCCCTGAGAGCAGTCGGTGGAGGGGCTGCTGGTGAGGGAGCCGGGGAGCCTTTCCCAGAGCTTCGCTCCCTCCGTGACCTTTAAGAAGCCTAAGCACTGCACCAGGGTGCGTTGAGAATTTCTCCTTTTGATTCCGTTGCACCTACAGTTTTTCTTCGGCATTTGCACTCAGGGACTTTCACAGGAGAGGGAACGGGCAGCCTTTCTTTTGCTGCCGGGAAACTTGACGCCCAGCAGGCAGTCATCTCGGCCTGCACTTGGTACTCCGGAGGTGTGCCTGCGCGTGTGTGAGTGTGTGTGCATACGTGGGCGTCGGTATGTGTGTGTGCGCGCACGTGCACGTTTGAGGGCATGTGCTCCCTGCCGTGGGGCACAGGAGGGACGTGAGCTGGTGTGCAGATGTGGCCCAGCTCCTGTGTTTCCTGCTCTCTCTCTGGCTGCAGCTTGGGAGAGAGACTGGACGTGCTGGGCTCAGGATTCAGGGGTCTGTTGCTCTTTCGAGGGTGGGGTGGGGCTGCTGGGCTGCTCCCTTCCCCCTTGACGGGCGCCCTCCCGGCCCCTCGGGACCTCCCTGCAGGCCCACCCCAGGCGGCTTCAGCCCACTGCCCAGACGCGCCCCCTGTGGGCGTTGATTAATCACCCCAGTGAGCCCCAGGGGACAGGCGCCTCCCGCCCTCCTCCCGGCCGCAGGCTCCCTGGCTCTGGCTACAGGTGGCACTGCTGGACCACAATGCCGGGAGGCCGCCAGGGCCTCTGCTTTGTCCCCGGTGGCAGAATTGGGAATTCTGGTGATTGATGGAGCCGAGCAAAGCGACTGCAGGCAGCAGCTCTGAAGGCCCGTGGTGGAGAGCGCTGGTGACTCCCGGAGGAGGTCCCTGGGTGACCTCGTGGCTTCTGAGAGCCTGGCACGGCAGGGAGGGAGCAGGGGCCATTCCCTGACTCAGGCGCGGCCCCACCTTGCCCCACGGTGGCGGGAGGGCTGGCTGGGCACCATCTGGAGTGGAGATTGGTAGGAGTGTGACGGCTGCACAGACTGGCTTTGGTAACTTAGCTTCCCAGCACTGCGCCCCGTCCCCGTACAGGATGCCAGAGTGAGATAGAGGCACTGCCTCCTTTCCTCCTGGGTCTCTGGGGAGAGAGGCGCCGCAGCTCAGCCAAGCAGCTTCTCTCAGCAGCTCCACATGGCCGCAGCACCTGGGGGGCCGGGGAAGAGACCCACCGCGATGATGCAGGGAGGCTCGGTGTGTACCTTGTAAACACACTGGGGAAACCAGCAGGCTCCTCCTTCCTCTGCCCTGCCTCCTGGGCTATGGTGACCAGAAATCCAGCAACAAAAAGAATGTTTTTGAGCAGAGAGCTCCTCCTGAGAGCAGACTGCCAGAGAGTAGAGAGGTGTTAGGACCCCTGTTTATTAAAAGACAACAGATAAGGTGGCAAGGTCGTGCTGTCCAAGGCCCCGAGCTTGCTTGAATCTGTTTGCGGAGACACCGGACCCTGCAGCCCTGGTGGAGTCTGCCCTCAGTCCACGCAGCCTTGCCTGAAGCTGCTCGTCGGAGGTTTTATGATGGGGGTGGTCGCGTCTCTGCAGAAGGATCCTCCTTCTGAGAGAAGATGGCTGTTGTCCTAAACAGCACGACCAACCGAGGCCCGTCTTCCCGGCTCGTGGGTCCTTGGTCCAAAGCTCGCTGTGCACTCACTGTTTGACGCAAAGGGCTGTGGGCAGCAGGGGGCGCCTTCTCCGTCATCTCTTTTGACGGCGGCTCTGGCCACAGCAGCAGGCCTGGTTGTCGTTTATTCCCTGTGTGCCTGACCCATGTGCCCACTGCCTCCTTCCAAGGTGCATGGTGACCTTGGCGTTAGGGTGACCAGCGCGACTTTCCTGGCTTCGGAGCCGAAAGTCTCGCATCCTGGAAACCCTCTCAGACCCGGGGGGACCTCGGTGCTTGGTCACCCTGGAGTGTGCACGCGTGTGCACTCGGGTTGCATGTGTAGCAGCACGCATGCATGCATCTAGTCAGGAGAGGACAGCGTGTCTCCTCACTCAGGCAGATCATGAGTCTGGCTTCCAGGGTCCCACCCGCCACCCCCGGGGACCATGCCCAGAAGAGTGGAGACCTGGCGTTCTGCGAGGTGACCGAGAGCCCATGCTGGGAGCTGTCACTTCCAGCTGGGCTTTGCAGCCGCGCACACACCCTGGAGCTCAGCAGCATGGGGACGCTGGCGCAGCGCTGGGAGAAGTGGTTTAGCACGTGCCCAGGAGGGCCTGAGCACCCGGGGGCTTACGGGAAGCACAGCCGTGTTACTACCCCCCCACCCCGGAACCCCTCCCCGCCCTCCTCATAGAGCCCTCGGTCCGCTCTTGTCGGGACCACACTGTCGTCCCTGATGCCAACCGCCCAGCCTTTCTGCTTGTCAGGATTGTGCCGGAAATCTGAAACCGGAAGCTGGCTTTGGCATTTGAAAATTAACTCCTGATGCTGGACTCTCAAATTGGGGCATCGTGTCATCAGGCTATGAGGATAGGATTGCATCATTAATTAACCTGGCAGGTGCGACAACAGGCAACTTCAGAGGATTTTTGTGCAGCGTGACACAGCCTGGTTTGAATCACAGATCAGCCCAAACATCTGCCTGCTTCTTGCCAGCCTCGCCCGCACTAAACTCGGTAGCCTGGTGCTGCCCCAGCAAAGCCAGACAGTTGCGTCAGGTGACAACCTGCGCTGCGTGCCGCTCGGGGCAGATCGGGGACCTGGGAGTCCAGTGCTCCCCCAGGGGCTCCCGCGCACCGGGCAGCAGGGTCCGTTCCCGCAGGCTGCCTCCTTGAATCTCGCAGTGCTGGCGGGGACAGGCACAGTTGGTGTTTGTTCAGGGAATGCAAAGTGATTTTAACATCACGCTCGGCAGAGGAAGGTCAGCCTTCTGCGAAGGAAAATCTCACCATATGCTCTCCTCCAGAGCCGATGAGGCTAGTGGGGGGATCTGCTGATATTCCCGATGATCTGATGCCTTGCTGTGAGCCTGGGCAGCCGGGCAGCAGCGCAGCTGATGGATTTGGAAATTGGCTTCTTGGTGAGCAGGGGTGGGAGGGTTCATGACGGAGGGTGCCCGGTGCAAACGGTCCACTGTTTCCTTGTTCCTTTTGTGTTTGTCACAGACTGGTCTGTTTATCCACTGTTTTGGTGGTGTACTCCCTCTCTCTCTTTTTGAAAGAGTTTATTTTTCAGAACTGTTTTAGATTTTACAGCAAAACTGAGAAGACAGTACAGAGAGTTCCCATGCACCCCACACCCAGCCTCCTTATTAGTTTATATGAGGCTGGGACATTTGTTGCAGTTAATGAACCTTATGGGTACATTCTTGTTGACTAGGGTCCTGCTTCATTCAGTTTGCCTTGTTTGTCCCTGGTGTCCCTTCTGTCCCAGGACCCCATCCAGGACCCCTGTGACATTCAGGCATCCCATCTCCTCGGGCTCCTCTGGGCTGTGATGGTTCCTCAGACTTTCCTTGTTCTTTTTAATTTTTTAAAATTTATTTTATTGAAGTATGGTTGATTTACAATGTTGTGTTAATTTCTGCTATACAGCAAAGTGATTCAGTTATACATATATATGTTCTTTCTCATATTCTTTTCCATTATGGTGTATCACAGGGTATTGAATATAGTTCCCTGTGCTATACAGTAGGACCTTGTTGTTTATCCATTCTATATGTAATAGTTTGCATCTGCTAACCCCAAACTCCCAATCTTTCCCTCCCCGCCCCCCCCGCCCCCGCCCTGGCAGCTACCAGCCTGTTCTCTATGTCTGTGAGTCTGTTTTTGTTTCACAGATAAGTTCATTTGTGTCGTATTTTAGATTCCACATATAAGTGATAGCATATGATATGTCTTTCTCTTTCTGACTTACTTAATTTGGTATGATAATGTCTAGTTGCGTCCATGTTGCTGAAAATGACATTATTTCATTCCTTTGTATGGCTGAGTAATATTCCATTGTGTATATGTACCACATCTTCTTTATCCGTTCATCTGTCGATGGATATTCAGATTGTTTCCATGTCCTGGCTATTGTGAATAGTGCTGCTGTGAACATAGGGGTGCATGTGTCTTTTTGAATTAGAGTTTCCTCTGGATATATGCCCAGGAGTGGGATTGCAGGATCATATGGTAGCTCTACTTTTAGTTTTTTGAGGAACCTCCATACTGTTTTCCATAGTGACTGTACCAATTTACATTCCCACCAACTGTGTAGGAGGGTTCCCAGACTTTCCTTGTTCTCGATGCCCTTGACGGGTTTGAGGACTGTGGCCAGAGATTTTGTAGAATCTCCCTCAGTGGGAACTTGTCGGGTGTTTTTCTTACGGTTACACTGGGGCGCTGGGTGCTGGGAGGAGGACCACGTATGAGGGGCCGTCTCGTCCATTGTCTTGGGGTGCCTGCCGTCAACATGACTCATCACTGCTGGTGTCGACCTTGGTCCCCTGGCTGAGGTCGTGCTGCTCAGGTGTCTCTACTGGAAAGTCACACCTCCCCCCTTTCCGTACTGTCCTCTTTGGAGTGTGCTCTTTCTTTCTTTCTTTTTTTAATACTTCAAATTTCGGAAAAGGAAAGAATACCTAACAGAACAGCCTCGTGCCCAGTACCCAAATTGGACAGATGTGGACGATCTGGCGTCCTTCTGTCAGATAGTTTTGATCTCTTTGCTCCTCCCTCCAGCTGGGCAGTCTTAGTTCTCCGCCGCTGCATAGCTGGTCCCGTAGACGGACGGCTTGAGGTGACCGGCTCTCAGCGCCCAGGCATGGGCCTGCTGGGGCCTCGGTTTAGGGCCTCAGAGGCAGAGTCGAGTGTCGGCGGGCTGGACCCCTACCCGGAGCTCTGGGGAAGGTCCATTTGGTACCGAGGGTCCCCTCACACTTGGCCCCTTTGACTTAGGGACCGATGCCTTTCCAGGGCCCACCAGATTAGGTCAGGCCCACCCAGGGTAACCTCCCAATTATAGGATCTGCTGATTTGGAGCCTTAATTATAACAGCCAAATCCCCTCCCAGCAGCACCGAGAGGGGATGTTGGAATGACCGAGAGCAGGGATGTGAGCCTCAGGGGCACCTGAGAACTATGTCTGTCATGGTGTGTTCCGTTTTCGGTAAATGTTTTTATCCTAAGACTTTACATGGTACAGAAAAATACGTGAAATATTGTACTTGGCCGAAAGATGGATACACACATACAGTTTATCGAATGACTCCCCAGTCAACGCTGTTGGGAAATGAACCCCCTCGTTCTCTGTCCTGGGCCCCCTTCCTTTGCGGCCCCATTCCCCCCACCCCGCAGAGCTGGGACCGTCCTCCTGATTCTGATGGCCCGCGTGTCACTGCTTCTCTGGGCCGTTTTCTTTGTGTGTCTGTGTCCCTGGGAGACACGGCTGAGTGCTGGCTGGGTTTGAACCCCACCCACACGGACTGATTTGTCTCTTGCGTTTCTGCTCTGTCTGCGAGGAGGATTCGTCCCCGCCGTGTGTGGTGATAGTTTATCCATTTTCACGCTGCAGCGTTTTCTGGTGTGTGACCGCGCCTCCACCTGTTTATCTGTTCCACTGTTGGTGGACATTTGGGCTGTCTCCAGTTTGGGGCTGGGGCAAACGTCATGTCATCTTTTACGTGCTGCTCGTGTAAGAATCTGTCACTGTACATGACAGTGTGACAATGTGAGAAGACATAGCGGTAGCAGTGGCCACGTTCCGATGCTTCTTGTGTGCCAGGCTGTGCTTGGAGTGACTCCTGGTCTCACCCACTGCCCCACGCCATCCTCCTTCACATGTGGGACCGGATTGGCGAGACTGCAGCTTGAGACCGCAGAGCTCGGGAGTGGTAGGGCTGGGCCCAGGCTACGGGTGCGAGCCCGCATTCCTAAGCACTGCTCCGCCCTGCCCCTCGGAGTGTCCTCCTGCAAATCAGAAGGGGCGGCGGGTTCTGGGAGTGCGTGCCCGGGCAGGCGCTCCCCCATGGGGACAGGGGGCGTCCCAGTTGGCAAAGGTGGCCTGAGCTTGCAGGCGTGGGAGAGGGTGGACCCTTTTATTACAGAGTCCCCAAAACATCACTGAACGAAGCCCTGCTGAGCTGAAATCAAAGCCGGCGGGTTCTTGTGGGAGATGGATGAGATGCTGCAGAAACCCAGGGACCCAGGCCACCAGAGGCTCTGCCACCTTCAGCGCATGGCTTCCGAGGTCACCCTGGCCGTAGGCGTCCAGGTGGGGCAGGGGGAGGCCGTGTTCCTGAAACTTTGATGGGCGGGCCAGGGAGGCAGGCCCGTGGCTTCTGCCCACATCTCATTGGCCAGCGCCAGGTCACGTGGCCACACCTTCCAGCACGGGAGCCTGGGAAACATAGTCTGACTGCGTGTACGGGGGTAGGGGGCTGGAAAGGGGCAGGTGAGCCGTAGCTTTGCTACCGTGGTGGTGCTGGACGAAGGTGGCTTCAAGGTTGTAGAAGGAGATGGGTCGGCTCAAACCCTGGCCAAGTGTCCGCTCTGGACCCAGTGTGAACCACTCCAGGGCAGACACCGTGTGTCAGGGCAGGAGCTTATGGTGTGCCCCCCCACTCCCCCCCGAGTGGGCATGGAGGGCCAGGTGGGTGGCACGCGGCAGCGGGACCCCCGAGATGGAGGCAGGGAAGGCGCTGGGCTGAGACCTGTGGGAGGAGAGGCAGCAGGGCGGCCCGTGGAGGGGCTCTGCTGGAGGGCAGGTGGCCAGGCCAGAAGCAGGGAGACGCGAGTTACTCCACTGTTCCAGGGGGATGTTAGCCGCGGGAGGGAAGGTCCGGGGCATGGGTGTGGGAGCCCTGGGCAGGCAGGTCGGGGTAGCCCTTGCTGCCTGGGCAGGCCGGCCTGCCTGCCTCTGTGGGTGCAGTCATCTCCTGCCTGTGTGTCACTCGTGGCCGCAGGCGTGGCTGGCCTGTCACACAGCCTGCTGGCTTGGTCTGGCAGGAGCAGATGGCCCTTCATTTTGGAGTCTTTTGTTCAAAGTGGGCGCTTTGGGGTTGGAACGATATAGCGCTCTGCTGGCTCAGGCCGCTTGCGAGACCGCAGGACTTTTGCTTTAGGGCAGCAGGAGCCAAACCAGCCCGCCCGGCGTTCCTGGCTCCAGTCTGGAGCACCAGGCCAGTCGCCAGAATCCTCCCCCATCCCACCACTCTAAGAAGCCGTCAGTTCTTCTGAGAGAAGTGGCTTCGCCGGGCATTGTTCCCATCTTGAGATCCCCCCACTGGCTGTGTTTGGATGAGGGGTTGCTTGAAGCGTCGGGGGTCTGTGGCCGAGGCGGTCCTGGCCTGGAGTCGCTCACCCTCCCCATCCATTCTGTAGATTCCTGCTCTGTGTGCAGGGTCTGGTTTCCATGGCACATCTCTCCCGTATTGAAGAGGTTGCTGTCGGCAGATTTCAGCTCCCCAGAAGGGAGATTCCTGCAAATCTGTGAGTTGAGGGAGTCTTTGTTAGCTTTGCTTCAAAATCTGGCTAAGGGTGTGTTTTCCCCTCACGTGGGCACAGCAGCGGGAGCTGGGGAGCGGGGACCGGCAGGCTCGTCACCGGGGTGAGACGTGCTGAAGGCCCTCTTTCAGCGGCTCCCCTCCAGCTTGGTCTGTTTGCTCTCCCCTACTTAACCCGTGTGTGAGCTAAACCCTCCTCAAAGCACCAGGACCCAGAGCCACCCCGAGGGCCCTGTGCCCTTCACCTTCGGGGCAGTCAGCTGAGACCCTGATGGTCTTACACGCGGAGACTGGAACTGCTGGTCACGGGACCAGCTTGTAAAGACGCCGTCGCCTGAATGCTCTCCAGAGCCAGTCCCGTAGCTAACGGGCAAGTCACGGTCACCCAGGTCCCCCTCTGGTGGGGCAGGGAGAGTTCCGGGCCTGTCCTCCCAATCACGAGGGGCCTCCACTGTCAATGTGTGTCCACACGAGGTGCAGCGGCCTCATGCATCTGTGGGTGTGCATGCTGATGAGCACGAAAGCATCAAGCACACGGGAAGTGATTTAATAGGCCTGGAGCCTCCCCGCATTGAAGCTGCCCCGGCTCTCTCAGCCCGAGGGCAGACCTGGACTCCCAGCCACCCTCCCCAGCTCCCCGCAGCTAGCCCCCATGTCCCGGCGTGGCCCGTGCACTCTCAGCAGACCACCCTCTGTCCTTTCCTGTTCCCGCCCTCCTGTGTGTTTCAGCAGAAATAAATCGGGGGCGGGGGGCGGCATAAGCAGGCCCTGGGCGAAATGGGAGCTGCCTGCCCGTCAGTTTACAGGTGGAAATTGAGGCCAGTTTGACGAGGGGGAGGTAGCGGTGGCTTTACCAGCAGCACCGGGCGCTCACCGGCACTGCATCCCCACAGTGGACCCCCTGCACACCGCCCCCCCCCCCGCCCCGCCGCTGGCAGCACAAGGCCCTTCCCCAGCTCCCACTAGAGGCTGCGTTGACTGTGTTGATGGGCGCCTGCCTTTTTAAAAAAATTTATTCATTTATTTATTTATTTTTGGCTGCATTGGGCCCTCGTTGCTGCGTGTGGGCTTTCTCTCGTTGTGGCGAACGGGGGCTACTCTTCGTTGTGGTGTGGTGGCTTCTCTTGTTGCGGAGTACGGGCTCTAGGCACATGGGCTTCAGTAGTTGTGGCTCGCGGGCTCTAGAGCGCAGGCTCAGTAGTTGTGGCGCACGGGCTTAGTTGCTCTGCGGCATGTGGGAACTTCCCGGACCAGGGCTTGAACCCATGTCCCCCGCATTGGCAGGCGGGTTCCCAACTTCTGTGCCACCAGGGAAGCCCCCGCCTGCCTTTTAAAACCTCACCTGAGAAGGGCCCCCCACAGCTTCAAAGCAACGTCAAAACCCAGCCCGCAAGTGACTTGGCATTTTCGGTCCTGTCTATAACAAAAAGAATTCACGGGCCTGAAATAAACCCGGGCTGGGGATCAGGTACCTCCACTTCAGCATTTAATTGCAGCTCAACACCGCTCACGTTGTAAAGTCTGTTCCTTAATTAAAGTGGGCTTATGGGCTCCTGTGAACCGGGCCCTGGAGCTGGGGGGCCTTCAGGATGCTGACCCACTCCGTTTCCCTGGAAACCTCGGGGAGGTGGGGGCAGCCTGTGAGCGAGCGAGCGTGGAGCCCAGGGCGCGTCCCCCCTTCCCCAGTCCCCTGAGAAGCCTGGGCGACCCCTCTGGCTGCAGAGCACCTGGTCCTGCCAGCAGGCTGGTCCTTCGGCATCCCCGTCAGCCGGCATCCCCATCTGAGACGCCCCAGTTTCTCTGAGTGGATGCTCGCTGGACTCTGTTTATCTCTTGCACGTTTCAATAAAAATGTCATTACTTGAAATCATTGACACTGCTGGTGTGAGATACCAAATTCCATCACCTATTGTCCCATAAAACGATCCATTAAAGATAAAACCACTGCAGCTCAATAAGGTTCTATCCTGGAGACAAGCCACCCTGGTCCTGGGCTGATCCTGTCTCCCCAGCAAGTGTTCGTATCTGTCACATAAAGGGCCCCAGCACTTGGACAAATGAGGGAGGCGGCCCCCCGCCGAACAGCCTCCTCGGAGGGTGAGATGGGATTTCCTGATGGAAATAGGGCAGGCGTCCTTTTGCTGTCAGGCAGCTTCAGTAGCTCTCAGGGAGGGAGCCATGCCACCCAGGTCGAGCTCCTTTGTGCAGTGGTGGCCAGATGGGGGTGCACGGGGTGGGGGGGACGTGGAGGGGACCCACCCCACCAGGCTGGATTGCTCTCCTGAGTATTTAGGAAAGGGCTCAGTCTCCCCTCCTTCCCCCGGGCCAGGTGCCCTGCAGCCTCCCCTCCCGGGCAAACTGGGCAGGTGACAGCTCTTCTTCCTCCCCTCCCAGTGGGGCAGGGGACTGCGGGGTATCTCGGTGGTCCCAGGGCTGTCCTGCCCGGCCTTTGGACCTGCTCCCTCGTGTTTCAAGGGCGAGCCTGTCTGCTTTTTCTAACATCTTTTATTTCTCCAGCCTGGTACCGGGTGACCACTTGTCCCCCTTTAACGCTGCCGTCAGCGTGACTGTTAGTAGCCCGTCTTTCACGTTTGAACTGTCATGATGAGGCCTGCTCGTACCTGACAAACTAGTCCTGCCACGTGTGTACCTGGAGTCACCCGGTGATGTCACGGTCACACCTGTTACCTCCTTTACTGAAAGATGTGGGCAGGGGCAAGGGGGCTTTTTGCTGTACAGGCACGCCTTGTTTTATTGCACTTCTTAGATGCTTCATTTTTTACAAATTGAAGGTTTATGGCAACCCTGCATTGTCAGATGATGGTTAGCACTTTATAGCAGTAAAGCATTTTAAAATTAAGGTATATGCACTATTTTTTTAGACATAATGCTGTTATTGCACACTGTTAGACTATGGTATGGTATAGTACCGTGAATGTAACTTTTTTTATGCACTGGGAAACCAAAAACTTCATGTGACTCGCTTTATTGTGATATTTGCTTTATTGCGGTGGTCTGGAACTGAGCCCGCCGCAACTCCGAGGCCTGCCTGTGTGTTTGTTGCCCTGTCCTACTCCAGACAGAGACACCGAGGGGCTGCATCTCCCGGCGGTGTCAGCCTCCCAGAGAGCACTTCAGTCTCCTGGACCAGACTCTGCGATTCTGTCAGTGGCCAGCACACGCCCAGGTTTATGTTTGCCTTCGTTTGTGGTGAGGAATTCCTGCCTCTGGACCACTGGACAAGCGATAGGGTTCACCTTAGTGGGTTTTATAGTCTTTTGTGAATGTCTTTCTGGTGCAGAGGAAGCCTGGCTATCTGTTGATTTTTTTTTTTTTTTTTATTCTGCATCCTCGCTGGACTGTTTAGTTCATAATTCACCAGCTCGTTCTCTTAGTTTTCCCTGGTAAAAGGTTATATTACTTGACTTGAAAAAGTTTGTCTCCTCCCTTTTGATTGTTACTCCCCTTATATCTTTTTCTTGACTTGTTACACCGGCTAGTGTCTTCAGCACGGTGCTGTGGATTGCCTTGCCCCCAACTTTCCAGAGTACCTCTCCTGCCTCACCTTGAACCGTGACCGTGGGAAGGTCCCTCCTAGTCCTGGATGGCTAAGAATTTTTTATTTTTTAATGTATTTCTTTAAAAAAAAAAAATTTTTTTTTTAAAAATTTATTATCTTTGGCTGCTTTAGGTCTTCATTGCTGTGCACGGGCTTTCCCTAGTTGCGGCGAGCAGGGGCTACTCTTCGTTGTGGTGCGCGGGCTTCTCATTGTGGTGGTTTCTCTTGTTGTGGAGCATGGGCTCTAGGCGCACAGGCTTCAGTAGTTGCGGCACGCGGGCTCAGTAGTTGTGGCTCGCAGGCTCAGTAGCTGTGGCGCACGGGCTTAGTTGCTCCATAGCATGTAGGATCTTCCTGGATCAGGGCTCGAACCCGTGTCCCTTGCATTGGCAGGTGGACTCCCAACCACCATGCCACCAGGGCAGTCCTAAGAATTTTTTATACAGAATGGTTTGGAATTTAATGTAAATGCTGCACGTAGAAATCACCTGCAGTGCTTGGAGGTGTCGTGGCTCGTCTCCATGGTGATCACATTAGGGTAGACCGCCTGTGACTGTGCTTCTCTGGGCCCTTTCACTCCTCACTGTGGAGGAGCAGCGCGGGAGGCCGCTCTGGCCCAGCTCATCTCTAACCAGCGCAGAGATGGCACCTGGGCAACTCGGGGGTGAGGGGAAGCCTGCTCTGTGACCAGCTCGTTCCGCTTGGCCGCCCAGACCACGGGGCAGCGCGCCAGGACTGTCCCACTGACGCATGGCTAGAGGGGGCGTGTGTTTGAGGATTGCAGTAAAAACGGCTTTTCCCTGTGCCCAGCACACGGGGCGCTGGGGGCTGCTGGCATTCGGAGCTGCCATGGCCTCCTGGGCCCGTGCAGGCGGCTCACTCGTGCCAGGTGGCCTCCAACGTGACATGTGGTCTCGGCACTTCCCGTGGACTCTGCCTTCTTGTTTCCGTTGCTGTCATTATAGCATGTTAAACGGCGAGGGGCCTGTCTGCCCCGGCCTTGTGCAGACACTGTGAAATTAACTTCCTCACCCTCCAACTCGCGTCGGGCTGAACTGACATTTCCAAAGGGCTCCTGGCTGGACCCCTGCTCTTGGCACGCTCTCCTCAGCAGAGAGGAGGGGCGGGGAGCTGAGCCTTGCGCCGGTGGAAGCTGTCAGGCTGGGCAATGGAAGAAGTCCTGAGTGCTCTTGTCACCCGGAGGAGAGTCACACGCATCTCGGGGAACAGATACAGTCCGTATTATAGCGCTTCATACCTGGCTCTGAGCAAAACGGTTCTGCAGGGCCCTGGCAGAGGCCAAGGGGACCTTTCGGGAATGGGCAGCAGGGTTTGAGAGTCAGGACCCCATCAACTCTCATTACCCTTGCAGCTGGCGGGAGCGTGTGGGAATTACCTCGTTACCGTGGCAACGCGCCCTCCTCACAGGGTACTCCGTCCACTCTGACGGGTCCTGTAGCCCAGGGTGGCCGGCCAGCCGAGCAAACGGGCCCCGTCGGGGGTGCGATGCCTTCCACTGGAGTGTCCCGTTCCTCGTCTTGACAACTTGCCCCGGGACCACAGGTTTTCTTGCTGGCCTGAGAGCATTGTCTGTCCCTGGCCTGGGAGAGGAAGGGCAGCGGCCAGCCCCACCCACCTTGCCTCCCGAGGTCTCATGTGGCCATCCCAGGGCAACGGTACACGGGCTCCCTGGACCTCCTGGGGGTCAGCTGGGCACGAGGTACCGTGGTGCACACCCCTCACTCAGCACAGCCCTCCCCCCTGGGAGGTGGTCCCGGACACCCACTCCCTGGGCCAGAGGGCACTGGGCGGTGGGAGTCCACACCCAGAGGCCCGGGCTCCTGCATAGCCTGAAGCCCCTTGCTGCTTCTGCAGAACCGATGGCCCCGATCAGGTCCCTGCTCTCCACGATGGCCCATGTTCCTCTTCCTGACACACTCATTTAATTTTTAACTCACAAGGCATTTGCTTATTTATTTTCGTTGTTCTTGATAATAATTCTAAGCCATTAGAGGGGAAAATTATATTCAAAACTGCTGTTTCACACTTTATTTGTTTGATGATTTAGAGCGATAGAAAATAGCACATTTGCTGGCTTTTATAGTCTGATAATTATTCACATCCATCAAGCCATTCCAGGGGAATAAACAAAACACCAAGAAAATGACACCATTAATAGCATCCTCCACTGCAGACAGGAAGCCTTTCCCGGGCCAGCGTCTTGGGAGGATGGACGCAGCCTGTCCCCTGCCCAAGGCGAGAGCCTGCCCTCAGAGGATGTGTTTCCTTTCAACTACCTGCTGCTTCTGGGCCCAAGAGCCGCCCTCTCGCTGGACTGAGGCCTCTGCCCAACCAGCACCCACGGCCCCCTGGCTTCTAGAGCTTCTTGGCTGGACTCCGGCCTGACCTCAGCAGGGCCCGCGGGACGCCCACCTCTGGCCAGGGGTGCACCCCTCTAGCGTCCAGCCTCAGTCCGTCCCTGGCCCCCCGTAAGCACGTCCGACCCCTGCACACGTGTCAGGACGCAGGTCTTGGACGCAATCGCTGGCCGCTCTGGCCCCAGGCCTCCCTCTTGGCCTATGCCAGGTGTGCGGGTTTCCGCGTTGCCTTTTTGGGGGTGACCGTGATTGGAGGGGGTGCATCTCCTACTCTAGACGTCAAGTGTAAAAGAAGAAACCTGGAAAGGAGAGGCTGGGGGATGCCCACCTGGCAGGGCCAGCACGCCCATCTCTCCCCAGACCAGGGGGTCGCTTCCTTCTGGAACGTGGCCTCTGGACTCTGGTCACCGCCGGAAGCCTTCCCATCAGCCGGTCGTTTGAACAGTGAAACTGCTGGACTGGGACGGTCTCTTCACCATTGTGTGGCTTTGCATGTGTTTCGTGTCCTCTGCCGTTACCTCCTGGGCTGTATAGCGGATCTAAAATTGCTTTATTTTCTCGCCGAAGCCCCTGGTATTTGCAGACGACTGCCTTTCTGAAAAAGGCGTCTGGCAAACGATGCCTGAATTCGTCTCTCTCGGCCTCCTCGGCGATTCCACAACATTAAACCCGGAGTAATGGAGCCTGTCCAGTCCTGCTGCAGCCTCCGCGGGGTCACCTGGAGCGGTAGCCAGGGACACCGAGCTGACAGCGCCGAATTTTCCACGACTTCTGGTTGAGTGTCATCCAGAAGTGCTTTGTGTAAAACGTTGACCAGAGGAGAGAAAGGGCAGGGGGAGGGGCGCACAGGACGGGCTGATAAAATATGTGGAGAAGGTCCAGAGGGGCCTGCCTGGCTGGTCTCAGGACCGGGGCTCCTCTGCTGTGGACGGAGGGACCTGCGTGACCCCGCGTGGGCAGCCCAACCCTCTGCAGACTCCCCCAAGGGGTCTCTCCCATTTCTGACTCTGCCCCCTGAAGCCCCTGGTCTGTTGTCCCTCCCATCCCTCCCCGGATTCTGGGAGTGGCTCTGCCCGTTCCTGTATCCCGACACATCCAGATTCTTCTGCCGTGACTTCTGTGCTGGCCTGGAGTTAGTTGACCACCAGGAGGCACCCAGCCACAGCCCAGTCCCTGGGGAGGAGCATGGTGACGGGCGCCGTCTGGGGGTGGGATGTGGTCAGCCCAGGAGGAGGCGGGGGCTGGTGGACCAAGGAGACGGCCACCGTGTAGCAGGACACGTGGGAAACCAGTCTCGTGCTGGTGGAGAGCGGGATGGGGGAGCCCGGGGGGCTCTGTGTGGGCTTGGGCAGGGCTGACCGCCGGCTGGGAAACCTCGCACCGGCCCAGTCGTGAGATGGACGTGGACCCGGGCAGGCCGTCTGTCCAAGGAAACATGCAAGCACCCTTTGCCGCCCAGGCGACCCGGGCTGCTATGTCCAGAGAGCAGCTGCCTGGGGTTGCAGGCGGGCAAAGCAGATTGATTTTGGCCGTGAGGTTTGACCTTGTGATGGGGACGGAGTTCCCAGGGAGCAAGACGAACTGCCCCCATATTGGCAACCAGTAAAACCGACTCTGTTGTACGGCCCCAGAACCTGCTCACTAATGGCCAGACAGATGCTTGCCTGCCTCGAGAGTCAGCGAGCAGCCCTGCTCAGCCCAAAGAGCTGCTTTGCCTTCTTATTTTTCCTCCCAGAGCCAAGCCTGAGAGTCAGGGATGCCCCGACCCAGTGGCGTGATGCCAGGCGGGGCTGTAACAAGGTTAATGCGCCCCGGTCCCAGGCTGGAGACTATGCAAGGCTCTGCCATGGGGGCCCCTCGGTCTGGGGACTTTCCTTCAGTGGTGAATGTCGGCCCTGCTGGGAGGCCAGCTCTGTAGCCGGCTCACCTGGGCCGCCATTGCTCTGGGCTTGCCTGGGGCCCCGGAGGGGAGGGCCGTGGCAGGGAGGGGGCTCTGTGGGCACCTGCCGCCCGCATCGCTGGCAGGCCAGCGGAACTCGGGGAGCCGTTACAACTGCACAGGTGGAGCCTCTGCCGCCCTCCCTGCCACCTTTGAATGGACGGCCCACGCTCAGCGCTTGTTTCGTTAAGGACCAGGACCCCAGTTCTGCCCGCCTTCCCCTGAAGACTGAGGTTTTCAGCTTGCTGAATCCCTGGGTGTGGGCTGGGGGAGCACAGGGGCTTCTCAGCACCTCCCAGGCTGTCGCTGGATCGTTCCAAGCCGTGGGAGGCGCAGCGTGCTCTTGGCCGTCAGAGTCCAGACGTCCCCCGTGGCTGCCGGCTTCCCGTCCACGAGTCCTTTCTAATCTCTCCAGGGTCTGCTCTTGTGAACACTCAGCCCAGCCTCCTGCAGTTTGTACTTTCCGATAACAGGGGAGCCACGTTCCGATGTGTTAAACTTTTAACATCCACCAGATTCAATTAATCTTATCTTTACAACTCCCAATTACAGGCGGTAATTAAGTGAAAGCAGCATTGTAGACTGGCGATATTGCATTAATCATCACAGCCTTGGAGCCATAAGTTAGTTCCTTCCCGTCCTCGGGCATCTTCCCAGAAGGGACGGAATGTTTCATTTCCCTGTTTGGTGGGGGGACGTTAATCCCACAGAGGTGCTTTGGATTGGGATTAATTTTTATCATCTTTATGTAAGTGATAAAAGGCCATTTAAAAAAGAGTCACCTCCTCTTTGTCCAGATAATGGGCAATTCTCTGACGACAGCAGAATTAAAGGTGCCACGGCCATCTCCAGGGCCCTGAAACATGCCCAGGAATTAATTATTTTTATCCTGTTAGATTAGAGACAGCACAATGTTCACCTTATCTCCTACCCTTGCCCCCTTTTATTTTATTAAAAGTAACGATAAACCTTCCAGCTGGAGTGGACTCGGCCAGCTACTGAGTCTGGGCGATCTTCCGCGTTCCGTGTCGCTCCCCATTTGGCTTCCTGCCCTGTGGGCGAGGAGGGAGCAGCCGTGGGGTACATCCTCCTGTGGACTCGTTCTAGAATCCCAGAGATTGCCGTTGTTATTCTGGAGCATGGTCCCCGCCCCCTGCAGCACTGCTGACATCGGGTGGGTCATTCTCTACTAGGGCGCATCCTGGGCGCTGTGGCGTGTGGAGCAGCGTCCCTCCCCCACCCCCTCGATGCCAGGACCACTCCCCCAGTCGTGACAACTAGAAATGTGTCAGACGTGGCCCAGTGTTCTCAGGGGGCAGGATTGCCGGATCCTGGAGTTTCTCCCGGATGGGACGGGACTCGGATGCTCTAGTAGCTCTACCGTTGGACACTTTACCACCGTCCCTCCTCCTCTGGACAGCGGCCCTACCACGGCCCGCCTTTGCTTGAAAATGGAGGTTTCCTGGACTTTCTTGGCGGTCCAGTGGTTAAGACTCTGTGCTTCCACTGCAGGGGGCGAGGGTTCGATCCCTGGTCGGGGAACTAAGATCCCCGCATACCTCGTGGTGCAGCCAAAATAAAAAAAAGAAAAGAAAATGGAGGTTTCCATCTTGCCCAAGTGCCCTCGGGTGGGCTGGGGGAGGCACGTCGGTTGGGTTGGGGCTTCTGGACCCCTGGCCCCTGGCTGTCCCTCCTGGCACCGCCCTCTGCCAGGAAAGCGTCCCGGGTATCCCAACAGGCTGGCTCGCATCAGCGGGTGACACTCTCGCTTCATCTATTTGCAGACTTTCACCTTACATCTTTTTTTATTTATGACAGAGCCGCAGTTATCTTTCAAATGTAAAAACGTGTGAAAATACAACTTATGAAAGTGGGTGACGAATGAAGTCTTGCCCCTTCCTGAAGCTTCTTTCCCCTCGGCTCCTGGGGCTGGGGGGACAGACCAGGATGCTTCCGTCCTCCTCCTTGGTTCCAATCCAGTGCTCTTTACTTTATGTTTTGCTTTCTAAGCCTCGTTGAGGTTTAGTGCTGCTTAACTGGGAATGTCTCCACTCCTGGCATTCCGAGGGTGTGTCACCGCCCCCCAAGTCCTGGGTCCTGGGCCTCCACCTCACCCCTCCTCCCATCCGTGTGGCATCCCCCGACCCCGACAGCCCCTCCCCTATGCTGACCGCAGCCGCCCGGCTCTGCCCTGTGCCGGCCCGCGTGTCTCCTGGGGCCCTTAGCCGTGCGGCGGCCACACACTCTCCCCTCTGACGTGCCTCCCTTCTCTCGTAGGTACGCCATTCCCCCAGAGCATGGCAAGCGCCTGGAGCGTCTGGCAATCGGTAGGTGCCTGGGGCCCACTGGGGCCAGGGTGGGCGGCGGGCTGGCAGCCTCTCCCTCCCCGGCTTCACGCTATTGTCTGGGGGTCGGTGTCCCGGAGGGTGACGTGCTCCAGGTGTCCTGGCTGTGTTCCACTCCCTTCCCTGGCGGTCAGGTCGTGGACCCCCGCTGTGGGTCTGTCACTTCATGAAAGCCGCACGGATGCCGTCGCTTCAGCACTCTTGTTTTCTAGCCTCTTGGCCCAGAGTTTGGGACAGGACTGCAGGCTTTGCTGGCTGGGGGCAGCCCGTGCTCCCCCCGCCCCCCAGCACCTGGTGCTGCGTCCACACTTTTCTGTCTTTATGGAGTCTTTGCTCAGTCTAGAACACGAGAAGTCCAGTTTGGAGGTCCTCACCTGTTCCGTGCGGCCGCGTGGGGACTGCAGGGCCATCTACTAATCCCGTGCAGGGTCGGGTCACCCGGGCTCCCTCCACCACCTGGATTGAGACCCTCGCTAGGGCCTCTTGGGCTGACAGGATTTGTCGGAGAGGGTCCCGGGCTGCGTCTGGGGCTCTGACCACCTGGGTAAAGGCCGGCCCTCAGGGCACGGGATCCTTAGAGACAAGCCAGACACCCAGGCTGGGGGGCGCGGAGGCCTCTGTGTGCCCCGATGGGGGGCCGGGCTATGGCCCCCCATCGCTCTCATCTCGCACCTGTCCTGTCCCCACGGAGACCCGTGTCCTGAGGGCGGACGGCTGTCAGTGCCTGGACAGACGTTCACAGACCCCACTGGCCCAGCGGGCGGGCACTCGCTGTGCAGCCAAGAACAGCCCCTCCCTCTCAGGCAGCACCCGGGTGAGGGTGAGGTCTGCCGCGCAGACAGCACGGGGCCTCAGGCCACCCCGACCCCTGTGGCAGCAGTAGGCAGCCGGCACCCCCAGGTGGCCGCGGAACCTTCCGAAGCCATGGCCTGGCGTTGGTGAGGCTCCCTGCCTGCACTTGACCTGGGGGTGGGAACGGCCCATCTCTCTGCCCAGCAGATTCTCGCTGCGGGGTTGGCGGGGTCAACGGGGTCCCGGGTGGGAGGGAGGCCGTCAGGTGAGTTGGGCAGGTGCCCCCGGGCCCAGTTCCTATGCAGAGGCCATCGCCATGTCACCTTTTATGTCGGAAACTTGGACCGTGACCTCATGGACAGGGCTGGAGCCGCTCTCGGGAACATGCTTCTCTCGGGAGAAATTCCAGTGCAGGCGGGCATAGCAAAGGCCGATTTAACTTACTTACTGAGCTCGACAGTAAAACCGAATTAATTTTTTTCCCGTTATGTTTTTTAAAATGCAAATTTAAAATGTCTTTTCCTATTGTATTAGCTTTCTTTTGATGTAACAAGTTACCACAAACTCAGTGGCTTAAAACAACACAGATCCCCTCAATTTTGCTGTGAACCTTAAACTACTCAAAAAAACCTAATTAAAAAACCCCACAGATTTATTTTCTTACACTTCTGGAGGTCAGAAGTCCACAGTGAGCCTCTAGGGGCTAAAATCAAGGCATCAGCAGGGCTGGCTCCTTCAGGAAGCCCCGGAGGAGAACCCGATTCCTGGCTTCTATGGCTTTTGGAGGAGCTGCATCCTGGGCATGGGGCCGCGTCGCTCTCATTTCTGTCTCCCTGATCTGTGGTCTAGTCTCCCTCTGACCCCCTCTTATAAGGACCCTCCGGATGACACCGGCCCCCTGGGTGATCCAGGCCCATCCCCATCTCAGGGGCCTGAACTTCATCCCGTCTGCAGAGTTCCTCCTACCACTGAGGGGACCCTCCACAGGTTGCGGGGATCGGGACATGGACGTCTTGGGGGCCACTGTTCAGCCCCCCACACCTGCAGAGCCACGGGGATCAGTGTGGGCGCTCTCTGGGGACCACGTCGCTGACACCCCCGGGCCTTGCCTGCAGCTTCTCTGTTCTTCCTGTTCAGAGGGGGTTGCACTTAGCCATGCCCGGCTGTTCTCCCTCAGTATGCCTTTTCTACTAGAAAAGTTTTGAGTGATCAGAGCGCCAACTAGAGAAGCCGGATGCAGGATCCTGTGGGGCCCCCCGCCGACCCCAGACAGTGCCACAGCCGCTCTCCCTGGAGCTCGCCCTGCGCTCTGTTCCCGCAGCCGGGGCTGCTGCCGGGTCCTTTCTGACGCCCGGACCTGGATGCTGGCTCGCTTGCTTCCTGGGCGTCTGAAGGAGGCTCAGTGGCCGGGGCTGGGAGAGGAAGAGTCGGCTAGCAGGGAGGCCGCCCCGTCCTTGCTTCTCGAAAAATCCAGACTCATTAAGTCCTCCTCGGAGGAAGGATGGGGGAGGCTCCAGGGCAAGTGACTCACCGCCCTCCTAGGCGTCCCTTCCAAACTTTTTGGGGGCGTGCGTCACAGGCTGCATTACTGAGACGGGTGGAATGGGTTTGCGATTCAGGTGGAAAATGCGTAGCCGTGCTCTGAATGGGCTCGCCGGGAGAGTTGTGCGGCCCACGGGGAGAGCATTAATGTGTTGGCGTGTTATTGGTGCTAATCATTTAAAATGTGCTCCTTTATTAGCGCTTTAATGAGAGCCACTTAAACTGTGCATTAAAAAGAGGAACTGCAGAGAGGCCGGCGGGCCGGGCGGCAGGCAGCCGTAATTCTAATTGAAATGCTTTTAGTGCAGAGCATAGTTGCTGGATTCAGTCATCCCTGGCACTTTTCAGAGCCTTGCCATCGTGTCCTTGCCGTTAGGAGCCTCCTCCAGCCTTGGCGTGCGGGTGGGACCACGCGGGTGCGCACGTGCGTACACACGCGCACACACGCACACGCACACACACACGTGCCCTCTTTAACCAGCAGCCTGTCGAGGGTGTGTGCTGGCCTGGAGGCTGGGCCCGGTCTGGGTTGGCTTCCAGAAGGGTCCTGGGGCTGCCTGCGTCTGGGGATCAGGCCCAGAGGGAGGTGGACGCTTGGGAGCGCGTGCTGGTGCCGCCGCTGTGGGGACTCATCCCACACCTCGAGGAGCCGTGTGGCAGCCCTCCTGTGCCCACTCTCTGTGCGCGTTTGAGCTGAGGAGCCTGGCCGCCGTGGGCAGAACCTGGGACTGGCTTTTTCTTAACCACGAGACACATGTGTCATTGACTTGAGTTTCAGCCACGTGATGTGGGAACGTCCCTGAACTGTGTTAGTGAAGCATGGTTTCTGGGCAGGTAGAGCTGGTGGTGGGCTTTCCGTAGGCTCGCGGAGGCTATCCCTGTTTTAAATTAGTTACTTGGCGCATCGTGGGACAGAGAGCGTAGGGGCTGTGAGCGCAGACAGAGGGTTAGGGGCTGTGGGCGCGGCCTGCATTGGCCCCGTGTGTCTGGGGCCGAGGGTGGGCGGGTTGTCGCCTGGGCCTCCGTGTCCTCACCTGCCTGGTGGCGGTGGGACCACGCGGGTGGAGAGCCTGCGCCACTCAGGCGGCCCCCCTCTTTGTTGCGGACTCGTCAGTGTTGGGGGGCGGCGGGAGACCCCACTCACTCCTCGTGGTCACCGTGTGTCTGGTCAAGACCAGCAGCTCCCCTGTCCTGTCTCCGGGCCGTGCTCTCATGTGGCCGAGTGACCGTGTGGAAGCAACGCAGTGGCTTTTGTCTGGGAGGAGGTCGGGGTGGGCGGCGGTCTCTGGGCAGCCGCACCCTGTCCGCGACCGCGGGTGTGTGCTGTGGGTGCGCGCCTTGTCACCCAGGACCCCGTCCCGCAGTCCCCTGTGTGTTTCGTTCCCTCGGGGCCTCGGAGGAAAGGGCTGCCCGGAGAGAGGCGTCCCGGCTGCCCCGCTGCCCCGTCCCGCCAGGCTGATGCTGGTCTTCTCTGCCCTAGGCTTCTTCCCCGGGAGCTCCCAGGGCTGCGACGCTTTCCTTCGGCACAAGATGACCCTCATCTCGCCCATCATCCTCAAGAAGTACGGGATCCCGTTCAGCCGGGTACGTAGGGGCTGGGCACAGACCACCTGCTCGTGGAGGGGCTTCTGGGGCCCGTGCCCTGGTGACCATGAGTGCCCCAGGAAACTGGCGTCTTAACCCTGGAGAAGGTTCTAGGACAATGGCAAGCCAGGGCAGGGCCGTCAGCCTCCAGCTCTTCCAGGGTGGGGAGTGAGGATGGAAGAGGGGCAGTCGGGAGGGGCCTTGACTCTCCTTCCCGCCCAAACCCAAATGTCGGCAGGTCCCGCGGGCCGGGCTGGGAAGTGGACGGTCGGGGCAGCTCCTGCTGACCCGGCAGGAAGTGCTGAGGAGCCGGGCGCTCCTCGTGGGAGTCCCTTCCCGCCCACCCGTGCCTGGGCAGACGCCTTTGAGAGAGCAAATACCTGTTCAGAAATGAAACACCTGGCTCCCTCGCAGCATGAAGGCTGTGAACTCATGCAGTTTCCTACTCCAGAGGCTGCTCCTCTGGTCCGCGTGGGGCTGTGAGGAGTGAGGGCACGCTGGGAGCCGGGATGGCAGGGACCCCACTGCTTGCGGAGGGTGGGCGGGCGGGGGCTGAACCCCGGGGCCAGGCCGCCTCTGCCCCGGGAGTGGGCCCGGCTGTCGTCACTCCAGGCCAGTCCTTCCCCGCAGACAGCCCTCCTGGACGGGGGAGTCTACGCCCCGGTCCCTGCGTGGGTCCAGGCGAGAGGCCTGTGCCTGGAACTTACCGGACAGGCGCGTGGGCCGTGGCACCGAGGGCAGGGGGCAGAGGAGACTGTCCGGGAACCCGGCTTCTGCAGGTTTCCCCGAAGAGCGCTTCGTCAGGCGCAGGAGCGAGTTCTGGGAGCGGACCTTCGTGCCTCTCTCTGGCCAAGGGTGTCAGCAGGTCAGAAATTGTTCTGACGTTTCAATCAAACCGCCTGCAGCATCAGCACGCAGATCGGGGCTTCGCCTTTCTATCGGGGCCGCAGCTGCTGCTCACGCTTATTAGGTAGCGGGATATTTCGCTCTCAGAAACACAGCTTTCCGTGCTTCCCTCTTCCCACCCACCCCACCCGCCCCCGTCTTCTGGTTGGAACATCATTCTTTGCCAGGAACCTCGCAGACAGATCACGGCATTGCTCACGGAAGTGAGAGGTACTTGCTCTCCCATCCCTTTGTCGCGGACATTCTCCAGAGTGGTGCTTCCTGGAGAGGGATGCTGGTCGCAGGAGTCAGCTGGCGGGCACCCTTGTTCTCCTGGGTCAGTGCCAGTGTGGCCCTGCAGCTTGTATGCGAAATGCCTGAGCGTGACCCAAAGGCGGCGGCAGCCTCCTGGCCCGGAGGGGCTGCTGGTGACTGGAGAGAGGCCGGGCTCCGCAGCCACAGTGGCTGCCCACGGGGCCCAGACAGAGCTTCGTCCCAAGGCCCTTGACCAGCAGCAGGGAGCCCTCCGTGGGCCGCCGGCCTCAGGACCAGGCTCCAGGCCCTGCAGCGTCAGGCTCCACGTGGAGCCCCTCATCTGAATTCCTGGCGGCCTTCAGAGTGACGCCCCGCACTCCGCTTATAAATCTTTGTAATGGTATTTACTTCTAGAAGAAAAAGCAGATCGATAGCAGAGCTTCTTAATAATTAAAAGTGTGTATTTCTGTGATCTGCCACGGACTTCCTCATTTATTCTTGGAGAGCTCGCACAAGCAGCCGACCGCCGGGCTTCCTCTGTGACTGGCGTCTGGGGCTGGCGCTCCCTCCACTACTGATTGCTTTGCGTCACGGCCTATCTGTCATCCCAAGCGCCCTCTAATTTATTGTCGGGATAATGTTGACAGTGGTGACACGGAGGACAGACACCGTGGGTTTGAAATGGAGCCACCAGGATGTAGATTTTCTGACAGGAACATAATCTTCTTGTTGCTCTAAGTGAGCACATCTTCTGTTCTGGGCCTTGATTTATGGGCGGGATCGGGCGGGGGACCAGGCCCTCAGTGTTCCTCTCCCCACGGGGGCTCCAGCTCGGTGACGGGGACCCTGCTGCGTCCCCGAGGCTCAAGCAGGCCAGTGCACGCACGGAGGCGTTCTGGAAAGCGAGATAGCGCTTTACAGAATCAGCTCAAGTAGGATAAAAACATCAGTAATTGCATTTAAAAGCACATCCCCAAACCCGAATTTTATTTATCTCACTTGACGAGGCTCCGAGTCCTGCAGCAGAAGCTGGCCCAGGGGACCCTTCCTGAGAACGAGGATGCTGGCCACTGGGCCCTGGGGACACTACATGTCCCCTCCTCCCCCATCTTCTGCCGTCGCTTCATCCCCGCACGCGGCTGTCACTTGGACAGGAATTTAAAAATATAACTTAATGCACACTGACTTCCCTTGATGGGTACAATTCATTATTTGAAAAGAAAAATATCTCCGTGTTCTTAAGGACTGGCTTTTCTCCAGGCTACGTCAGTTTTGATTGATTTCTGACTCTGTGGTTGGCTTCTGGAAGTCTCCCCACCCCCCCACCCCCCTACCCCCCTCCCCGTCGCCACCCCCCGCCACCCACCCTCCCCTGCCAGGGTTTGACTCCTCGTTGGTTACTTAGATGAATCCAGCGATTTCTGTTCCTCTCTCTGGGGTTATTAGCAGGCCCCGAAAACTACAAATCAGCGACAGAGTGGTGAAGAGCCTCTAAGTGGGGCAGAAGGCTTGAGCAGACACACTTTGCAGGAGGCGTGCGCAGGCGCCGGCAGGACGCGGTGGACGGCATCCGCAGACCTCAGGGAGGGGGCCGGAGCATCACACCCACCCCGCAGGGCTGCTGCATGCGAATACCCCATACCCCATACGCCGCCGCGGGGGCAGGGGGAACTCGCCCTTCCTGCCACGTGGGTGCAAAACGGGCGGCCACTGCGAAGAGCCGCTGGGCAGTTTCCTGGGGCCCCACGGTGCCCCCTCCAGAGTCTGTTTACTCCGGAGAAATGCAAGTAACCGCCGGGAGAAGATGAATCCACAGGTGCCCCCAGCTCTGCTCACAGAGCCTCAGACCAGGAACAGCCACAGGCCTGTGAACAGGAGGCTAGATGAGCAAATAGCGACACATCCTCATAGCAGGAGACTCCTTTAGGAACGAAAAGGAGCAGACGACCGATGTGCCCAGCGGGACGGATAGACCCCGAGGATGTGCCGAGCGGAAGAGGCCAGATGCAGAGCAGAGGCGGCGCGGTCCGTGTCTGTGAAACCCTAGAGAGAAACGTCGTCGGGGGGCGGGGGGGCGGGCGCGTTTGGGGCCCCGTCCTCAGAACTCCAGACAACCTGATGTGCGCTCCACCACGTGCTCAGTCTAGGAGAAGACTGGCCCTCCTGAACCCAGAGGGTCACTCCCGCGTCACAGCCTCTATTCCAACAGCCCCGCCTCATGTCCCGGGACACAGCGAGTGGGGATGGTGGCCGCTGCTATTTGTCATCCGTCTTCCGGAACACTGGTCTGTTGGAGCGCTTGCTGATGGCCGGGGGTAGTCAGTGCAGAGTGGGGAGGGGCCCGGGGAGGAGGCTGCAGCCTCCTCCTCCTCCAGGCCTCGGGCTGGCACCTCTGGAAGCCTCTGTCTGGCGTCACTGTGGGTCCCCCACCCCGGTCCCTCACGCCCAACTTCTTGGTTTGGGGTCTCTGTCGCGGAGGCCGGACCAGAGTCTGGCCGTCCAGACCATTTTGAATAGGCCTGGAAACGCGCTCGTCCTGCAGTGTCGTGACCTTGACACGTGTCCTCCCAGCCCACTGACGTGTCGCTTCGGTCTCTTTGCCCTCACTTGGAAGGACCCATGTCTTGGGATGTAGCGGACAGATTCCCTGCTCACGGTGGCAGGGCCACTTAGGCCAGCTTCTGGGGACGTTTTGGGGGTGGGCCTGCTCCTTCCTCACACGAGGGCTGGGCGCCGTGCTGCCGGCTCGAACCCACCCTGGGCTCCAAGGGCTCCGAGCTCCGCCGGTGCCGACCGGCCCTCCTCACCAGCCCCGGCGCCGTGTGGGAACATCTCACAGTGGATGGAGGCTTGACAGGCCACCTACCCCCAAAGCAGGAGACACCCCCCCCCCCGCCCGCCAAACGAGAAGCACCTAGAATCCTGGCGTTGCTGCTCAGCCGTCTGGAGAGCGCAGACCGTCTGTCCCCTCGGGGTCCGGCGGGGTCTCAGTGAGCGGTGGGGCTGGGAGCCCAGCTGCCGCCCTGGCCACTCGCCTCACCTACTTTCCGAGCCATGTGAGCACCAGGCCACAGCCTGTCACTTGGCTGACTCCTTTGGCTCCTAAAGTCAGGCTCCCTGGCACTTGTTGGGACATCCTCGAGCCCACGTCCCCCTGCTGTGCTCCTCGGTGGCTTCTTGTGGCTTTGCCATGAGCCCGTGATGCCCTGTGTTGGGCGTTGCTTCTGGTCGGGCCTTGCCCCTCACCTGTTGGCCTCTTGCTCCTCAGATCACGCAGGAGGCTGGGGAGTTCATGATCACGTTCCCCTACGGCTACCACGCCGGATTCAACCACGGGTTCAACTGCGCGGAATCTACCAACTTTGCCACCCTGCGGTGGATTGATTACGGCAAGGTGGCCACTCAGGTGAGTGCCCGCAGACCCTGGGGAAGGGCCTAAACGGGGCTGGCCCCCACCTGCTCACCCAGCCCAGGGCCTGGGCGGCAGCCGTTTATATTCGACCGGAGGCTCGGACTCTCCATCAGGGTCTGTTTCTGGATCCTCAGCAAACTTGTCCCCAGAGCGTTCCTCACCTGGAGGCAGGGGAAGGGGGTCTGGGCAGGCCTGGGGTCGGGTCTCCCCTCCTCCTGGCGGACCCCAGGTGTATTCCCCATCGTCTGGGGATCAGGGAAGATTTGTTCCTTGTTAGTTGACCCCTTGGAGGCCACCTGGCCGGGCGTGGGGTCTGCTTGGGCCCCAGCGCCTTTGCCCCCCTCCAGCTTCCCCATCTGGGCTTTTCTGCTGCGGGGTGCAAGAAAGACAGGGAGAGAGAGAGAGAGAGAGAGAGGGCGCAGAACCCTGGCAGAGCAGACCCTGCGCTCGAGCCTGAGGGCTTCCTGCTGCCTCGCCATCCACATTCAGAGGTCACTGAAAGGCCGGAAGACTCCTTTGATTTTCCTCAGTAATTTGCCATTCTGGTCCCAGAGGGCTGATTATTGGCCAACAGATTTGACATCTGAGCCAAGCGCTTGTTCTCAAATTCCTTTTCCCCTGCACTCACCTCTCTGTGGTTTTGATGGGCAGCTTTGGGGGCACGAGGCCCCGTAGCGGCGAGTCGAGGGAGCGGCTGAGCACTGGGCAGGGCCCTGGGAGGGAGAAGCTGCTAGGAGGGCTGTCGGGCAGGCAGCAGGCCCAGCCCTTCCTTGGCTGCCGGGACCAGGGGCCTTCCACCCAGGACTGGTACCATGGGATGGGTGCCGCGGAGGAAGCCGGCGAGCTCTGCCCAGCTCTGAGCTGGGCTCAGACCAAGCGGCCCTGGCTCTCAGGTTTCAGCCCCTTTAACCTTCTCTCCACTGCAAAAGGGGGCCCAGCTGTTCACAAGCATCCACTCTGGTACTTGGGTCATGGGACAGGAGAGGCCTCTCCTGCTGGGCTTCCTACCAGCCTCCCAAGCCGGAGCCCTGGGGTTCCTCCGCGGAATTTCTCAGCCGTTATGAGTCAGGACCCAGGGTTGGGACAGATGGTGGGTTTCTCCCAGGCCCGGAAGTGGGGGCAGTGTGGACCCGGAGGACTTGGATCCCGGATCCTGATTTGTTCAGCGTTTCCCAGACCTTGGACCCTTGCAAAAGAGGGTCTAGGCCGTGATGATCGGGCGTCACAGCCTGGAGATGTGGCCCGATGGAGTGGAGGGGAGCCGGTGGCGTTCAACACCCCAAGTCCACGGCAGGGCACGTGGCAAAGAGCAGGAAACCCCACACCAGGGGTGTTCAGGGGGGTTACAGACTGATGCTTTTGAACAGGTGGGGTTAAACAAGATCCATCCTTAAAGCAAATGTCGCCTGCTTCTTTCCACGTTTGAATGGGGTGAAAAATTAAGATGAAGAAAATTAAGCTTCACAGGTGGCTTTGCGTCACGTCTCTGCTGGGCAGCGCGCTCTAGGCGGGCTGGCTCGTCTCTGTCTTTCTAATGATCTGTTTCTCTAACTTCGCTGAGTCAGTGCAGTTGAGAAAAAGAAACGGGCTTTGTAGCCAGGAAGGCTGGAGAGGCGCCCCAGGATTTAAAGTGCTGGGTTTTTTATACTTAATTCAGGAAACTGTGGGGGGATTGTCTTTGGCAGAGCCTCTGGCTTCACTGCAAGAGGAGAGACGGGGGCGTCAGGATTGTCCGTTTAGATCCACAGGGGTAATTACACCTCCCGGGGTATGTTTGCAGGGAGTTCTGTGTGCACGGGGACCGCCCGGCCGCGGCGGGACCTGTGATTGAGTTATCAGCCTGACCCGGGGCTGGTCCCGGAGGCGCTGCTGGAGCCGACCCTGCTGCGGGGCCGGCGGGGATTGCCCGGATATTAAAAGCAATTTTGGGTTCAGCCATGTGTTCACAAACAAGTGGCACTTGGGAAGCGCAGCCTTAGATGGGGCTCCATGCTCACATCACCAGGCGGCGGAGCGTGAAATTACTGAACAAGTGACGAGCGTTGCTCTGAGCCGGCCCGGGTTCTGGGGTGCCCGGCGGCTTCTGCCAGGAGTGGCCACTGGCCACGGGGCACCCGTCCGTGGCCACCTGATGTCAGCCTCCAGGCCTTTCGGTGGTGGAATGGGACAGCAGGTCCCGACCCTCCGAGCTCCGCTGCCCCCGTAACGAGTCCGGGCTGGAGAGGCCGCCCGGGTGCCTGGCCTCGCAGGTGACAAGCTGAGGGCGTTGGCGGCAGGGGACTGTTCGGGTCCCGTGGTGCTGGGCCTGTGGACTTAAGGGAGGGGGGTGGGGTGGGGCACGGGGGGACCCAGGGCCCCTTCCCGCTGAGCAGGGACCTCTCCCTGCAGCCTGAGTGCCCCATCCCGTCTGCGTCCCCTTCCAGCACATTCCTCGGAACGCAGCCAAGGGGGAGAACGTCCACCTCCCAGATTCTAGAGACTTCTGTACTTGTTGGTTCGTTACCTCTTCAGGCACCCAGCGAGCCCCTCGCTCCCCGCACCGTCCGTTTCTGTCATTCTCCCTCTGCTGACGCATTAAAGGCTAAGCTCTCACGCTCGCCAGCCTGTGTGAATTTCAGGTGTTCCTGTTCTTTCTTCTAGAGCAGGGTCGGCAAACGGGGGCCCACAGGCCAAACCTGGCAGGTCGACTATTTTTGTATGGTCTGCAAACAGAATGATTTTTAGATTTTTAAAGAGCTGGGGGAGAAAAAAATCAAAGGAAGAGTGTGTGACAATTGAAAACTAGATGAAACTCACATTTCACGTTGATAAGTAAAGTTTTATTGGCACAGATGCGCCCATTCATTGACATGCCCTGCAAGGCTGCTTGCCTACAGCGGTGGAATTGAGTAGTTGTAACAGGACCGTCTGGCCTGCAAAGTGGAAAATATTTGCCGTTTGGTCCTCACTAGGAAGTTTGCAGTCCCTGGTTTAGAGAATCGAGGGTGCAGGCGCCCTGGCTCCAGCCAGTCGGGGCTGAAGGTCGCCTCCTTTGCTCTTTTCTTTGCAGCCCCCAGAGTCTCCGGCATCAGAGGGGCTGTTCCCTCCAGCAGGTTGGCTCCCAGCCACTGCCTCTGGAGGTTCCGGAGGGTCCAGTGAGGGCACTGGTGGCCTTGGTGCCCGGCAGGCCAGGCCAAATGCCGATGTGCCACTGCCGGCCCCCTGCAGAGACCACCCGACTTCCCCACTGCGGGCAGGGTGCCCAGCCCTTGGGCCCAGGTCTGCCCTGCAGGCCACAGGGGTGCCCAGCATCCTCCTGACTCTAAAACTCTGGAGAAAATAGGCTTGTGGCCTCTTGCCAGAGCCCCTGGAGGCAGCACCTCTGGTCCTCGTCTACCTGATAGAGGCTGCAGAGGGCTGCCCTCTCCCGCCCTCTCCGCTGAGCACAGCACGCTCATCCCACTTGCAGTCGGTGCTCTGTGTTCACTGTCAAGTTGAGGTAGAGTTTCTTCTCCGGGATGGTCTTCCTTCCCCGTCGCTGACGCTAACCCTCATCAGCCCTCTGTGCACGGGAGGAAAGCCTCGTGGCCACCTGCTCCCTGCCTGACGCACCCTGCAGTGGGGGGCGCCCGCCGTGTCCCCGCCCCGGCGCCGGGGGAACGGCCCTGCCTTCCTCGTGGCCAGCGACCATCCCCGCCTACAAAGGGGGTGAAATGGATAAGGATCCAGCAGAGCTCTGGGTGCAAATGGCCCTGGTCCCTCGGGCTCTGGCCCAGCCCAATCCAGGGCCGCTCCCCACCCTCACCCCCACCCCCTGCGGCGCTGTGACACTTGGGGCCAGGTCACCCTCTGGGGGGCAGTCCTGGGCTCTGTGGGTGTGGAGCAGCCTCCCTGGCCCCACCCCCTCGATGCCACGAGCCCCCAGTGTGACAGCCACAGACATCCCCAGGCATTGCCATTTGTCTCCTGGGGACAGGATCAGCCCCAGGTGAGGGCCCTGGCTGACCTTTCTCTCTTCGGGGCAGAGGGTGGTTAGCATGGCTGTACTTTTTGGACTCTGGTAGCGAGGCTTCATCAGCTCCGTTTAGTTCCTCTCCCTCGGTCATGTGTGCGAGACCTCGCATCTGCCCACCACCTTTTCCTACTGAAAGGCAGTTTTCGTGGCCGTGGTCCACAGCCTCGGGGTTTGGAGTCCCTTAAGCACGACAGATGCTAGCTATTGCCAGAGCCATGAAACCGCGCTTAACAGGGAGCGAGGGATGGACCTCTGGGGCTGTGGGTACGTTATCTCCATGTGCCTCTCTTCTCCGGGGCAGGGGTTGGGGGGCTGGGCCGACAGCAGGGTTGTGGGAACCAGGGCTCTGCAGGGCGTCGATGTATCTGCTCTGTAGGAACCGGTCCTCTTTCAGGAGCTAGATGTTGGAGAGGTGACTGCCCCCGAGGAATCTGAAGTTCTCTACCAAGCCCGTGGGCAGAGAGGCCCCCGATCCTGGGGTCGTTCAGGGTATGAGGGAGCCGGTCCCTTGCCCCCATGGGTAGGAGGGGCGCCGTGTCCCGAGTGGACCCTGAGCATCCTCGGGGCTGGGCGGCATCCACACTCACACCCAAACCAGCACCCAGCAGCTCCTGGGAAAGCGCACCCTGATGACAGGGCTGCCCGTTTCTTCCTCCTGGACTCCCGCCAAGGGATCTGGACCACATGGCCCTAGCCCCGTGGCACGTGGATGAACCCCTTGCTTCCCGGGCTTCTGGACACATGGCAGAGCTGGTAGTGGAGCCGGGGCTGGGCCTCCATGCGGAGTGGAGGTCGGTGGAAGGAATTAGAACCCAAGCCCATGGGGCCGGGGCAGGCAGAGACCAGCCGAGTCCCTGGGGGGAGGGTGAGGGGCGAGGCTGCAGGGCTGCTCTGGGCCCCAGAGGAGGAGGCGGTAGCTATAGGGACAGGATGGCATATGGAGGCTTTTACAGATTCTAGGAGGGGGCGGGGACTCCCTGCTGGCTTCATCCTCCAGTTTGGGAGATGTGGGAAGAAGAACACACACGACTTGGCCTTCCATTCCCACCCCCTTGGTCTGGAACAGTGCTGCCCCGTGGATGGACCTCGAACACATGATGCTCAGTGAGAGAAGCAGACACAAAAGGCCACGTAGTGTGTGATTCCATTGACGGGAAACGTCCACAACAGGCAGATCCACAGAGACATTGGGTTAGTGGTTGCCAGGCGCTGGGGAGAACTGCTAAGTGGTACAGGGTTTCTTTTTGGGGTGATGAAAAGGTTCGAAAATTGATTGTGGCGATGGATGCACAGCTCTGTGAGTGGAGGTGGATTGTAGGGCGTGCGAATTATAGCTCAGTGAAGCTGTTAAAGAAATCCTACCGCCTGGATTACCAGATTATCAGCGCACAGGGTGTGGGTGGGTCCACGGGGTGCACTGGGGATGCCGTACTCACCAAGCAGACCTCCCTTCCTTGGTCCACAAGTACTAGGGAGCCTGTGAAGCAGGAGACAGCGTTGGGAAAGGGGTTTTGGAACTGGTAGGCCCCTTTGTGGGCCATGGGGGGACCCGTGGGGGCAGCTCCCGGAGGGTGTCTGCCATCAGTGGGACACGTGCGTCTCTCTCTGCCGGTCCTCAGGCCTTCCTCATACAGGGACAGTCATCGCATCGTTGATTTTCACAGTGGAAAATTTATACCCATGGCTGGGGTTCTGGGTGAACCTTGTAATACTACGCAGCCACAAAAAGCGTTTCACTATTTATTGGTGTGGAAAGATGGGCACGGCATTTTGGGTGGAAAAACTAGGTTTTCGATCATGAATGTATAATTCCATTGTGTGTGTGTGTGTGTTTGTGTGTGTGTGTGTGTGTGTGTGTGTGTGTGGTGGGGGATTTGCCCAAATGTTGGTCAATGTTAGGTCTGTGGGGTAGAATTTGGGATACCTTAAAAACAAAGACTCTACAGGGCCTGAGATCAGAGCCAGCAGGGAGCAAGTCCCCGACTGGCCATGTGCATCCTCACGCCTGCCTCTGGTCACATGCTGCTGCTTTTGTTTTGAGCGGTCCCTTCCCTCTATCCCTGCTCGCTGGGCTCCCCCCACCCTGCTCTGTCTCTCTCCAGCTTTACTGATGGCTCTTGCCTGCATCAGGCTCTGACTCTGGGCCTTGTGACCTTGCGAGGACCAGGGAGAGGTGAAGTGCATCCGCCGGGGGGTTCTGGGAGATGCCCTCTCTGTCTGCGCGTGTCCCACAGGCTGGCGGCCTCCCCCAGGCGGGTGTCTGGGGCTCGGCTGTGGCTGCAGGGGCCACCTCCAGAGGCCTGTGCTCCGTTTCCAAGAACAGAATTCCCCGGGCACATGCTCAGCCGGGCAGGCTTTGTAGTGGGATTACTAACCAGAGAGATCAGAGGGCTGCTCCGGCTTCACTGGTGAAAATGAAGTGTGCACACATCAGCCTTTTTAGGTCTGAGCTCAAATTAGTCCTGTAAGACTGCGCGCCACGTTGGATTAGCTCACGAGGCCCTCCCAGCTCCCCCAGTGGGTGGCGCTGGGTGAAGCCTGACAAGGGCCTCTTTCCTCCACCGAGGGCGCACTGGCGTCCCGGCCACCCCGCAAGGTGCAGGAGATGACTTCGGATTAAACAGAGCGAGAGAGATTTAGAAGCCGGCTTGAATGGCTGGGAGCCCGGCGCACTTAGCTGGTTTTTCTGCCAGCTGTCTGGGCCACCGCCTGCCGTCCCTCAGCCTCCGGGAAAGTCTGCGCCCCCATGGCTTCTGCTGAACGTGGAAGGCGGGGAGGCCCGTCCCCAGATGCACCGCTTCCAGGGGCGGCCCCCACGTCCCCCCACTCCC
The DNA here is from genome assembly GCF_028564815.1 of Eubalaena glacialis. Lineage (NCBI taxonomy): Eukaryota > Metazoa > Chordata > Mammalia > Artiodactyla > Balaenidae > Eubalaena > Eubalaena glacialis. Next base: position 183,213,046 of record NC_083719.1, on the reverse strand, counting down.
GCATCCAGGGTGGGAGGCCTCTCCTGAAACCCGCCCCCCGCCCCCCAGCCTGGGCCACCTTGAACTTCACTGCTGTGAAATGTGAACCAAACTGTTTCCGCTGCTCCAGAACGCGTGCCTTCTGTTCGGTAACGCTGCCGCCTGCTCTGGGCGATTAACTTGGAGCCCGAGGGGAGGTGACAGAAGGTGGGGTGACGGTGGGGGCTGGGCGGAGGAGGGCAGGAACAGAGCTGCAGCCCGGACGCTCCTCGGGCCCACCCGCCTCCGCGGTGCCGGCCTGCGCGCTGCTGCGCCTCGCTGGCTCCCTGATTTATGGCGCTGGTGGTGGCCGGTGCACGGGGTTTGCAGTCAGTTGCCGTATAAAATGTGTTTCCCCTGGAGCCTCCCCCTAGAGCTTCCTGTCACTCTGTCCGTGGCAGCGGCTTCAAGCCCAGATGCACACAGTAGCATAGCGGGGAGGGTCGGAGCGGAGAGCACGGTGCCATCGCTCTGACTTGCGGCTCGGTTTTGTGTTGGCTTAAACTCTGACCATCTAGAACAGGTGCCACCAGATCTGGAAGGACGGGTCTCAGGCAAGGTCTCCCCACGGCACAGCAGCCTCATGCAGCCTGGGCATTGGCATCCCTGGGCGCCCCCCGCCCCCAGTGCCGGGAGCCCCTTCGCTTCCCCAGTCGTGGCCTGGTGCCCCCTGGGGCAGGTCCTGGATGAGAGCCTGGTCTAGAGGGCGGGTCGCGGGCCGTTCTTCCGCCTTCTTTTTCACTGTCACTACCCGCCCCCTGTTCTGTTGAACACTTTTACACTTTATTCCTCATTGCCCCTCCATGAGATTCTAACACCGTGGATACACCACATGTCTGTTCAAAGACAGTAAGGCTTTTCTGCCCCCAAGAAGGAGTTTTCACCCCCTTCGGGGCAGCATCCCCCGAGCGAAAACACCCCAGAGGACGGGTCTAGGGGAGCAGCCTTGGGGGCAGAGAGAGGGGCCCCCGCCAGCTCAGACGTGGGCAGGACTTGAGTGCTTGGTGGACCCCCTTGGGGAGGGACTTTCCCTGGCCCTGGGGTTCAGAGGCCACCCTGCTCCCCGCTGCCGTGGCTGGGAGGGCTGGTGGGAGTTGCCCGTGGCCCAAGCCCCTCCAATACAGCTTTGCAGCTGATGAGCCTCCCGTTTGTCTCTTTGGAAAACGCTTGCAAAGAATCTCAAGCGTAGTTGCAGGCCTCCCCCTCCCCGCCAATTGAACACACCAGCCCATCGTGTCTTCCCTGCTCCCCTGGTTTCACGGGGTTCTGAGCACATCCGCAAAGCACTGGCGCCCGCTGTGGTTCTGGGAGAGCCGGTGGCTCAGCACGTGGCCGACATCGGCTCTCCCCAGGTGGGCGATGGGCGGGCATCCCAGCTCCCTTCGCCCAGAGCCCCTGTCTCTTCCTTCCTACTTCCTCTCTTGTCCTCGTGCCTGGGGTTGTCTGCCTGGGTTGCAGGCAACTGTGTTCAGGCTTCGCGCTCAGAGGGTGGGCCCTGGAAATGCACACGAGTGCTCACACCTCAGTCTCTCTGGAGCGGGTGCTGCCCGCTCATCACGGTGCAGCTTCCGCCGGCCGCCTCCCTGGTGGGTTCCCAGCTCTGGGTGGTCCCCACCGGCAGACACGTGGCCACACAGCTCTGGGAGAAGGGTGCTGGCCGCTGCCGGGCTCACTCACACTGACGGGCCTGCTGCCCCTTGTCGCATGGCTTTGCTGCTTTTCCTGGTGGAACTGGGAGCTTGTGATTCAAATCCACAGATCAGAGTTTCTCCCCCTTGGCACTGTGGACCCTGGGGCTGAACCATCTCTGGGAGCCGTCCTGGGCGCTGCGGGGTGTGGAGCAGCCTCCCTGCCCCCATCCACTCAATGCCAAGAGCCTACCCCCCCAGCGTGACAGCCACAGGTGTCCCCAGACATCACCCAGTGCCCCCTGGAACGGCTTCCCCCTGGGTGAGAGCCCTGGGCTGGCGAGGTTCCTCGAGGGTTACCGTCACCCTGCCACAGTCTCCAGCGCCTGTTGCCCGGGGATGCCACCTGCAGGTCCGCTCCAGAGGGCAGTGACCTGCTTTTTCCTTTTTGTTCTACTCTCCTTACACCACATGTGTTGAGTCCACAGTCTCAATCTGGGCTTTTCTGCCGTCCTGCTGTGAATGGAGTTTGTTTCTTTGCCGTGGTAAACGCCTTGCAGCTTTGGATGACGGATGACGAGGTTTTTACAGAGGTCAGGCGGGCTGGCTCCCCTCGGAGCCTGGAGAACAGAGGGAGAGGGAGTCCATGCGTCCTGGTCAGCAGGAGGGGCTGTGGGTGAAGGGAGAGAGCTGAGGGGCTGGCAGGGCCCTCGGGCAGAGCACCCTTGGGAAGTGCCTGGCACCTAAGACCTGGGTTTATCATCATCCTCGCAGAGGGGGAGGTGGGAGGGCCCTTCACAGCAGGCGAGAGAACTGTCTAGGCTGCCGGGCTGCAGCCACAGTGCCACACGGAAGAGGCTTCCTTTATGTGGAGGAAGAAAGAGAGTGACCTTGCGGGGGGCGGGGGGGTGGGCAGCATCCTGCAGATCAAAGGCCTGTGACCTTGCCCAGCCCTGGGAAGCAGCCCCGCCAGCCAGGATGGGGGAGCCCCAGGAGCCCTGCGCCTAATGGTTTTGTTTATGAAGCGCTTCCGAGGGCTTCCAGTGGATTTCCTAATGAACTGGTTTGTTATCGCGTCCCCCGCTGCAGTGCGGGTAATTACATCAGAAACAGGGGGCCGGCTCTGGTCCTGACAGATGCAGGCTCCTGGGAGGGTGGTTTCTGCCCCGTCTCTGGGTGCTTAACACTTTGTGGGCTGAAGTGCCCCCTGGCCCCGGGATTGTTCCCTAGGAAGCATGTGTGTCGCTCCCAGATCAGCATCTGCTCAGCACCGGTCATCTGCAAGTTGCTGGGAGACGGGAACAAGTCGGCCAGGTGCAGAGGAGGACACAGATGAGGGACAGGACGCCCAGGAGCGCTCCGACCCAGGGAGACCGCGAAGGGCACAGCAGGCAGGCAGGCAGCGTCAACCAGCAGGGGCTTCTTGGGGGGCGGGGCGGTTCTCGACCTTGGTGTATTCAGGTCACAAAATGCCATCAACCGGGGAGGGGTGCTGAAAGCAACAGGAAGGCGTCCCCGCCCTGCCCTGGAGGCCAGAAGTCTGAGATGGAGGTGTGGCACGGCTGGCTCCCTCGGAAGGCTCCAGGGGATGGTCCTTCCTGCCCCTTCCAGCCTCTGGCGTGGCCGGTAATCCTTGGTGTCCCTGGTTTGTAGACGCATCACTCCAGTCTCTGCCCATCTTCATGTGACCCTGTCCCCACGTCCGGGTCCAACTTCCCCTCTTCTTGTAAGGGCCTCGGTCATTGGATTTAGAACCCACCCTGCTCCAGCGTGACCTCACCTTGGCCAACTTGTCCGCAAAGACCCTCTTTCCAAGTAAGGTCTCATTCTGAGGTCCCTGGCGGACATGCACGGGGGACACTGTTGAGCCCTGTCCCCTGGGGCGCAGTGGGAGAGGAGCGTTATCCACACCGAGGAGCAGAACGTGGGCTGGACGCGAGGGACAGTTTGGGTCCGGGTTGTAGGTGCGGTGCCCGCGGGGCTGGCAGCAGAAGGGACGTGGGGCCGCCCGGCCACGCTGTCCAGCACGAAGCCACCGGCCCGCGCGGCCCCTTAGCCATGAATTGGTTAAAGTGAAGTCATTACGTGTCCTGTACCTCGGTCACACCAGCAAGTGCTAGTTCATAGCCACGTGGGCTGGTGGTGATCTCGGGGACAACGCAGACGTAGGACATTTCCACTGTGCGAGGAGGCCCCTCGTGGAGGTGCCTCGGGCAGCGAACATTCGGGGGTCTGCAGCTCGGGGCCCAGCCGCAGCGAGCCGTGGGCTGGAAGACAGGCCTGCGCCTGGCCCGGCCTCCCGACGTCGGGTCTGCGCTCCTGAGGCCTCCCGGGCCCAGCCGGCCTCAGCCCGGCCGGCCTCACCCGCACACAGCAGGGCAGGCAGGAGCCCCGAGGGCAGGGAGTTGGGGCTGCGGCCTCACCAACCACAAAGCTGTCGGGGATGATCTCAGTGAACCATGTTTAATAGTCTTTAGGCTGGTTGCTGGGCCTTCTGTCTCCCACTTTGCCATCTGACATGAGCAAACTCTAATGTCTGTTCAGCCTTTTAGGAAGAGGTGGTCTCCTAAAGCTTGGTGCTATTTAAATCAGGGGAAACGTGGCAGATGAGCCCCCCAGGCTCCAGGTCTGCCCAGCCTTGTACTCTGTACCCAGCTGCCTGCGTGTGGCGAGTGGCCCCGGGCAGAGCGCAGTTCCTGAGGGGGAGCGAGGGTGTTCCTGGCATTGTCGTTGGTCCGGCAGTGACGCTTCCACCTTTGCTGGGGTGACCAGCCGTCGGTGCCACGTGCCTCAGCTCAGATCAGAGCACGAGGGGCCTGACGGTCGTGGCAGAGCCCTGCTGGGAGGGAAGGGGGCCTGGGGATGGAGGGGTGGGGGAGTGGGCAGAGGAGCAAGGGTGTGACACGGGCACTCCAAGGAAGCTACCAGCCCTGCTCAGCCTGGAGCAGGACTTCTTGACCTGGGGATCCTGAGGGGCTGTTGCCCCCGACAGATGTACTGTAGAATGTGTGCATTCCCCTAGGAATCAGATTCCAGCAGGTTCCCCAGATCCCTAGCCACTGGCCTCTGGTGGAAGAGGGCAGGGCAGGTGCCTGCAGAGGCAGGCTTCCCTTCCAGGCTGCGTGGAGTGGTCCCCAGCGAGCTTTTTGTAGGGGCCAGTAAACATTTTATCGAAGCAGAGAATACCTCCTGGTTCGGCACAGTGAGTCTTCACAAGTGCCCCCACGGTCCTTCCTGCCTGGCTTCTGGCAGCACAGAGGGGTCTTACCCTCAACAGAGGATCTGGGGGGACCTGGGGCTGCCGGCTTCCTGCTCCTGCTGCATCCCCAGACCCCAGTTCTCCACCTCTGTGAGACGGGGCATTCCTGTACCTGGCGTCAGGGGTGACTTTGGTCGTCCGTGAGGCCGTCGAAGTTCCTCTCCCTTCCGTGATGGCTCCTGCAGCCGAGTGGCCGAGGGAACCCTGAGCCTAGTGCACATAGCCTGTGGTGGGGAGGCCCATAAGGATGTTGAGGGGTTTTCTATCAGAATTGGTGTTTTGAAGACTGTGGACTCAACACGTGGTGTCAGGAAAGTAGAACGAAAAGGAAAAAGCAGGTCACGTCCATCAGGAAATGAAGGAAGCGAAGTTAACAGTCACTACAGCCAGGTTTGTATTAACTTAATATCTGTGGGTGCTTAAACAGGTAGTAGGAGATTGGAAACAACCTAAATGCCCACGTGTGGGATGGGCCATCTGGGCACTGGAGCACCGTGCACCCCCGAGAGGGGTGCGGGGGCTGGTTACGCCCTGCATCTCGGGGGAAGGCACCATGTAAACAGTGACTGGAGGGGCTCTTCTCTGGAGAGGAAAAGACATCTGCATTGTGTGTTGGGATGCAGAGTCTGCGCCCGGAAGGAGACTCCGGAAAGTGGGAACAGCGGGGGTGGGGGATGGGAGGGGGGGTGTCTGCTGCCCTTTGTTCCCCAGACTTTGCCCGCCGTGAAGTCTGTCCTGAGCTCTGTTTCTGTGTGTGGCTCGGGGGGTGAACAGCTGCCGGGGGATGGGAGCCCTCGCTCTCCTCTGGTGAGGGTCTGCCCAACTCCCGGGGCCTCCACGTTCTTTAAATCTCAGGCACTGGGGGGCCCAGATGTCAGTCTGGAGTTGTTAGGCTCTGTGGAAGGTTTTTGTGTGTTTGCTCCCCAAAGAGCCCCCCAGCCGTGCCTTCGGAGGATCTTGTCTGAAGCCCCGCCCAGGGAGACCTGCAGACGAGCCCTCAAAGCCACTGGGGACAGGCCGGGGGGGGGGGGGTGGGAGGGGAGGGTTGCACGGGGAGAGGGGTGGGTGGTCAGTGGAGTCTCCTTTCCCCACTGTTTGGGCTTGGAATTTGGGCAAGTTTTCCTTTTTTTTTTTTTTTTTTTTTCCGAGTTTTCCTTTTGAGCTGAGATGTTAAAGGAAGGTCTGACTTTCAACGTGGTTTTCATTTTGTCTCTCATTACACTTTCCCAAAGCACACCGTTTCATGTGATTTCAGTTTTGCATGGGATTATTATGGTTTGTAAAGCATAATTCCTTAGGCATTGAGAATAGAGTAACAGGCTGGGGAATCAGACACAGAGAACAGCCCCGCTGCCTTTCACTGTCCGGGTGAGTGGGAGGGGAAGGGGCCAGAGAAATAGGAGGGAGGGGTCTTGCTTTAGGATCGGGATGCCCCAGTACTGGGAACCTTCAGGGCGTTATCTCATTTCAAACCCTGATTGCATGAGGCTGGACCTCTTCCCCTAGAAGGGTCTGTTATGATGACTTTCTCACATCTTGCCCCAGCCCTGCTTCCGTAGGCAAGACTGCGCCAGCCTCCCAGGGAAGATGCAGGGCGCATATCTGAGCCCGTGGGTTGATAGTTTCTTTACAGGTAGCAGAATGCTTGCAGAGGGGCCCCTGGATCCAGTGGGACCAACTCCAGCACCATCAGCAGCTGGGCGCGTCCTGGGAAGCAAAGAGGATGGTGGGGTGATAGAAAGAGCATTCGCTCCCTTTCTGTTTAAACGCCCTGCTCTGACCTTGTGTTGGAGGGACGCATCCTCTGGGGACTTCCAAGAAAAGAGCAGGGCAATGACATTTTCTGAGACTTTCCCCGTCTGAAAAGAGGGAACAAAGAAAGAGAAAAACACCTCAATGGAAAGGCTGACCATGGAATTTGAGGTGCTCTCCCAGAAATCTCTGCTGCGGACAGGGGCTGATAGTTTGGCTGGGTATCGACGTCTCCTCGGGTGATGGTTTTCCCTCAGAACTTCGAGGGCCTGGCCCACCTGTGGTCTTCATTCCCTGCTGTGGCACAAAGCCAGCTGGTTTTCCGATTCCCGACCCTGGGCAGGTGACGAGCATTTCTCTCTTCAAGAAGCTTCTCAGATCCTCTCTTTGTGTTCTGAAGTTTCTTTATTATGTACTTGGTGTGAGCCTGATTTTAGCCACCTGACATTCCTTGGGCCCTTGCGGCCTGGAAACTAATGATTCCGGGAAATTTTCCTAGATTACTTCATAGGTGGCTTTCTTTTCAGTCTCTCTTCTGTTTCAAACTCCTGTCATTTAGGTGGGTTTTCAGATCTCAAGATCCCCTTTCTTTATCTTTTCCTCCCTCTTTTCTACTTTGTCTTGTTTTTTTTGTTTTGTTTTGTTTTGCCACAGGATCTTAGTTCCCTGACCAGGGATTGAACCCAGGCCCCCCGGCAGTGGAAGCACCGAGTTCTAACCGCTGGACCACCAGGGAATTCCGTCTTGTCTTTTTTATCTGTTTCCTGAGGGAATTCCTTGACTTTCTCACTCAAACTTTCTATCAGTGCTTTTTTTTTGTTGGCGTTTTTAATGGCTGCCCTTTTTTGTCTTCTGTATATTCCTTTTTGTAGGCTCTGTTCTTGTTTCATGAGGCCATGTCTTTTTTTTTTAACTTTTTTTTTTTTAATTAATTTATTCGGCCCCCGATGTGCGGCATGTGGGATCTTAGTTCCTGACCAGGGATCAAATCCACACCCTCTGCAGTGGATGCGCAGAGTCTTAACCACTGGACCACCAGGGAAGTCCCGAGGCCGTGTCTTTTATTTCTGAGGATATCAATGAGTATTTTAAACTCTTCTGGAAATTGGCTTCTCTGTCTTTTCTTTCGCATTATATTTTCCATTTGTTTCAGTCTCCACAGACCACAGTAGATGCTTGGCACTAATAATTATGAGTGGGGGCCATGGGGCTTGGCAGTAATGATTGTGAGCGGGGACTCTGACACTTGGCGGGAGTGACGATGGGTTGGGACTCTGAGGCTGGTGGCAGCTCTGGACACAGGGCAGGTCTTTTTCGCTTGAGGCTATGCATGGGGTGACCAGGGGGGGCTGGGGTCTCCCAATATCAGCATCTTTGGGTCCCTCCCCTTGGACTGGCCAGGTTGTGCAGGGAAGGGCTTCCCGGCCTCCTGCCTCGGGGGAGGATGTGGAAGGGGGTGCAGAGGGCGGCCGGAGCCTGTGCCACCAGGTTCAGTATGGACGTGGTCCCTTCCCCCTGGTTTCGGGGGTGGCGCCCACATGCTCCCCCTGCCTGGCGCCCCCATGCGGGCAAGGTGGGTAGGGGAGCAAGGGTTAGCACCCTCCCATGGCCCTCGCCCCGATCTCCGTAGTTTAGTGCCCCCCACCCCCCCATTTCCAGAGGACCCGGGTGTGCGTTGGCTGTGGTGGCCGGTTTCTCTGCTGGTCCAGTTCCCCTGCGCCTGCGTCCCACCCCTCGCTGGCCGCTCGCCCTGTCCAGCCTGGGAGCATTTCTTTGTCTCCTTTCCCTCTCCCTGTGCTTGATGATGCGCCTTTCTTACAAGTCCCTGAGCTGTGGTTTCAGGAGAAGAGGAGATGGCAGCTGTGCACAGCCCCATTTAGACCCCGAACAGCTGGCCCATGGTGCTCGCCTGTCCCCACGGTGCCGTCCTCCCGCCCTGCAGCCATGGGTGCGGGGTGGCGCAAGGGTGAGGCCTTCATGGGCCCCTGGAAGGGTCAGCAGGTGGAGGTGGATGTCACCAAGGATCAAGGCCGGGGATGAGTGGGAGTGGGTGAGGGGAACAGAGGAATGGGACCGGGGGCCCCCGCTGCCCTCTTCCACCTGAGGCCCGGCTCCCCTCGGGCCCAGGGGCTCAGAGGCTGCGAGGCTCCTTCCCCAGAGGATTCGGGAGTCCCTGGGAAGTGCCACTGCCCCATACCCTTGGCGTGGGGCGCCCGGTGCCCGTCCACTGGTTGCCGTGGGCCCCTCAGCTCGAGCCGAGTGCTCCTGGACCCAGGGGCCACCCACCCTGAGCCCCACGACATTCTAATTTCTATTTTTTCATGCTTTGGTGAGAAAAAAAAATCTGTCTTTGCGTGGGGCCCCTGCTTTGATAACCAGAGACAAACCTCCGCCCTACCCTGTTTTCTCATTTTCCTCAAACTTAGAATCGGGTCCTGGGAGACCCGGGCATGAATGTCGCCGGTTTGTTGTGTCAGTCTTCCAACACGGGCGACAGCCTCCCGGCTCCCGGCCGGGTGCTCAGATTAGGCCCAGAGTCCCTGAGCTCCACGGTCGTAACTCTCGTCATTTGTCATTTGGAAGTGACAAGTGTGCGTCTTACTGAGCCTCTGGCAGGTGCTGTCAAGACCCTCAGCCTTCTGTATGGGGCTGTGATGGGATGAAGCCATGGGTGGGGCCTCACATAGGCTGACATTTATGTCACAGGAGGCTCCCTGGGTAATGGCCCAGGCCCCAGAGGCTGGGGTGCTGCCCTGTGAGGCTCCTGCTGCCCCCGACCCCTCCCTGCCCCCTCCTTCCCACCCACCTCTGTCTGTTCTCTCCCCACCCACCCCCCATATTCTCCCCCCTTCCCTCTCTGCACCCCCTCCTCATGCAGAACTGGAGTAGGATGGCCACGTGCACACCGGGGTCCTCGGGGACCCTGGCGAGTCCATGAGGGTCGGTTACTGGGGTGTGAGGAGGCAGGAGGAGGGCCCACCCGCCCAGGGCCTTAGCTGGGTAAGGAGCGCCCGGAGCTGGAGGGGCAGGACCAGAAGAGCACACAGTAGGTGCTTGTTCCTGGCAGCCGAGAGGAAGGCTCGGGTGGACCTCGGGTGGACGTGGCCCTTCTCTGCCCCCGTGTTCCTGCCGCCTCGTGTGTGTTTATTTCTCCCCATCTCACTGTCAGCTGCTGCAGGGCTGGGCCCAGCGCTGGGCCGTGAGGCCACAGCCCTTCAGCCTGATTAGTTTGGAGCATGTAATGGTTCAGACGTGGAAGACAGACTCTGTGAGCTAAAAGTGAGAAACCATTTTGCTCTGGGATTTTATGGCTTCAATTGCTGGATCTAATCTAAGATCAGTGCCTTTCTTTTTTTTTGTTTTTTTAATTTTATTTATTTATTTATTTATTTATTTTTGGCTGTGTTGGGTCTTCGTTTCTGTGCGAGGGCTTTCTCTAGTTGCGGCAAGCGGGGGCCACTCTTCATCGCGGCCTCTCTTGTTGCGGAGCACAGGCTCCAGACGCGCAGGCTCAGTAATTGTGGCTCACGGGCCTAGTCGCTCCGCAGCATGTGGGATCCTCCCAGACCAGGGCCTGAACCCGTGTCCCCTGCATTGGCAGGCAGATTCTCAACCACTGCGCCACCAGGGAAGCCCAGTGCCTTTCTTTTTAAACAACCAAAACCTTGGGAAATTGAAGCCCTTAAAGTATGCTTCCACTGCGGGCCAGACTGTTAGGAAGCTCTAGGAAGTCTTATATCCATCCTGCCTGGAACTTGGGCCACATCTTAGACGTGTCTCTGAGCTGCATACAGAATGTGACTGCTGGTAGGTGTAACATATTGGGATGGGTTCAGTAAGAAAAAGGGCCCACCTGCACACCTACCACCACGAAAAATAGAAGAGAAAGTCACCCCCAAGGCTGGCCCTTTTGCATCTCCTGCCATAGGCCCTGGCGAGGTGACCAAGGATCTGACCGCTTCATTCCTTAGGTGTCATTTCAGGGAACTTCATTACCGCGTTCCTCCATTTATGAGCGCCTGAGTTCATTAAAACGGAAAACCGGGACTTCCCTGGCAGTCCAGTGGTTAAGACTCCACGCTTCCACTGCAGGGGGCACGGGTTCGATCCCTGGTCAGGGAACTAAGATCTCACATGCTGCGGCGCGGCCAAAACAAAACAAAACAAAACAAACTAGAAAACCTACATCTGTCCCCGGCACAACGTGTGAGATCCGTGGCTTGGGGTTAGGAGCTGGTGCCTCTGTAGGAAAGAGACTTGGCGACCCCGGACAGCATGGGGCTGGTCCTTTTGTTGGGCCCCCGGGTCCCCTTTGAAGTGGGGTCCGGGCCCAGCCCGGCTGGGGATGTGCATAGCTGGCCCAGGCCCACTGCTCAGGTCCCCAGGGGCTCGTGGGCACGTTCCCCTGAGAGTGGTCGGCTCGGGCTGCAGGTGCGAAAGCAGGTGCAGCCTTGAGGAGGTGGAGCCCGAGGCCAGGCTTCCGTGTGCCAGGTTCTAGGTGCTTCCTGGCACCTGGTGAGAGTTGGATTCTGGCAGCAGGTGGTGGGGATGTGCAGCTTGCTATGCTCAGTAAAAAGCGGGACTGCAGTAAGTTTCCAGGCAGACACCTGTCTTCTGTCGGCTCAGGCTGCAGAAATATGGTACCAGGGACTGGGCGGCTTAAACAACAGGCATTTATTCCTCACACTTCTGGAGGCTGGGAGCCTGAAATCAGGGTGCCACTGGGGTCAGCTTCCCGTGACCGCCAGCTTCCTGCTGTGTCCTCACCTGGGAGCAGCAGGGGCAGGGGTCAGATCTGTCTCTGTTACTCTTCTGAAAAGGACACTAGTCCTATAGGATTAGGGCCCCACCCTTATGACCTCATTTAAGCTTCATCACCTCCTAATTCCTTCTCTGCAGATACAGACACACTGCGGGGTCAGGGCTTCAAGATACCTTGTGAAAATGATTCTGTGACTTAATCAAGGTTTGGTAAACTCTGTAAAGGACAAGATAGTGGATATTTGTGGATTTGGGGGCCATCCAGTTGCTGTGTAACTGCTCAGCTCTGCTGTAGCAGCACCAGTGGGGCCGTGGGCAGGGCCGTGTGCCGGGCTGTGTGCCAATAAAACTTTATTTACAAAAACAGGTGGTGGGCCAGATTTCATAATCTGCCCACCCCCAACCAACTTAAATGATATACCCGCTCAGTAAAGAGATTTAGAAAAACAAATACCACAAAATTGTTTGACACCCTCCCTCCCCCCGTTGAAAGAACCGTGGTTGGTTTTGATGAATGCCCTTGACTTTCCCTAAAGGTTTTTGGTCACAGTTGGGGCTTTAGTGTATTCTTGACTGTGAGTTTTGTATTTCTTCTGACAACAGATCCATCGTAAGACCGTTTCTGTAGTTGAATCGGTGCTTAGGACCAAGGCTCACCAGGCCCACACAGGGCCGTCGGGTGGCTCTGTCAGCTACCCAGGGGTCCACAGAGGTTGACCTGTGGTTAGAGTTTTCCTGAGGCCTGTGCACGCGTGTGTGCATGCGCACGTTTTTCCCTCTGTGATGAAGCAGAGACGGTCTTTGTCTGGATTTTTCACATCCTTGGGAGGGGAGGAAAGGGCCTTGCTGGCTCGCCTGTGGTTTGTCAGGGCTGCACCCTTGCCCTCCTTGCCAGCCTTTTGCTCGGCAGGCAGCTGGTGTCTGCTTCTGGGGGGCATCCTGTCCCCCCTCCTCTTGGGGAGTATGCGGGGGCGGAGCTTGTGTCTCCTCTCCACTGTCACTTTAAACAGCTCGTTCCTCCCGCGTTAATTAACTTGGCGCCAGCAGCTCCACCGGGGGCCCCGTCAGGGGCTCTTTGAGGTGCACTTTTCGGGGCTGTCAGGCCCCCCTTGATGAGAGGCTGCGTCAGAGAGCCAGTTCTGCCCTGAGCGTCGGGGCGCCGCCTCCCTCTGCTCGCATCACCCGGGGAGACCACCGTTCCAGGCCCAGAATCTGGGGGTGGGGCAGAGCCAATGGGGGCCGAGAGCCCTGTGGGCGGGAGGCCGACCCCCAGCCAGGCGGGCAGGCCCAGGGTGGGGACCCACAGAGAGCGCAGCCTGTCTCGCATCCTTAGAGGCTGGTGCTGGGACCCAGGCCATGAGCAGCGCATGTCCCCCCCCGAGCCCCCCGCCTCTTCCTTTACGCCTTCTGTCCCCAGATGGCCCCTCGGCACTAATGGGATCACCAGCCACCCCGCCTTGGCTGATTAGAGCAGGATGCTCAGCGTCCTCATTACCTAGCTGCTCGTGGAGCGGGAGCCCTGCCCCACGCGATTCTGGTGGCTGAGTCTTGAAGGTACAGAGGGCCCTGGGGTGCGCTCAGGCCTCCTCCCTCCCCTTCGAGCCCGGTTTCCCCATCAGAACTAATAGCCAGGCCGGGTCCCGGGGAGAGCACACTCCGGCTGGTCTCCGGCTGATGGGGCTGCTGAGCTCGGGAGCTGGAGAGCCAGCAGCAGACACTCAGCCTTAGTGACTCCAGCAGGTCCTCAGGAAGGTCTGGGAGCCCGCCGGGCTGGAGGGGAGGACGCAGTCCCTCCCTGGGTGCTGCCCTGAGGGTTGTGCCCCAAGCCCCCGGCCTCCCGCCCTCCCTGAGCCCCATTTCCAGGACGGCCCTACAGCTCAGAGCCCCCGTGCTTACTCGCAGGCCCGAAGTGAAACAGCGGCGCGGGCAGTTCTGCTGGGCAGGGGCCACAAATCAGAAGGCACTGGTGCAGGGTCCGTGGGGGGGGTCTGGCGCGCGCAGCCCCTGGAAGTTGCTTTTAGGTAGCCGGATCTTTTCGCTGGTCTTAGCAAATTCTTTTGCCAAACTGTGAGCTGAAACAAGGCGATGGGTCTGTGGTGCTCAGCTGCTGAGCCCACGGAGGTGACTGTTGCCGTGTCCTGAACTGGGGCTGTCCCTCCTGTCCCCCACGACCAAGGGGCCTTGCCTTCTTCCCACCGTTTCCTCCCTGGTGCCCATGCCCCCCACACCTCGGTCCTCGCCAGCGACAAACCCCACCTCAGCCAGAACCCCACGGAGACGTGAGGGTGGGTGTTCCCAGCCCTGCGCCCTGGCTGGGCGAGGGGCGCGGGCCGGGCTCCGGGACACAGGCGATGTGCTCCGGGTCCCCCCCATCCCCTCCACGGCGCACACACGTGCTTTTTTTAATTGCTTAAGGAAAAGCAATTGCAAGGCTGCTTGATACAAATCCCTTAAGCTGCTGTTGGTGTTGATGCCAGGGAGGCCGCGGCCGGCCAGGAATCTGGAACCCGGGTGCCACCTGTGCTCTCGCCACTCCACAGCCAAATTACACCGCCAGCCTTTCTCTGCTGCGCAATTTCTCATTAACTGAATTGAGTTTGCGGGGAGTCGCTGGGTCATAAATATTCCCTCCCACGTGGTGTGGTCAGGCTATTGCTGTCCCCAAGCTGAGCTCCCGGATGCGGCCTGGGAGCGGGCAGGATGGGGGCGCTGGGGCTGCAGGAGATGCCACGGGACCCACCCCCAGCAGCCTCAGACTCCGGGTCATAAATATCTCGCTGTTTCTGAGCCAATTGAGGGAAGTCGGGAGGGGCTTGTTGGGCAAGATACATAATCGCTGCATTCGATTAAGTCTTTTCCTTCCGCTTCCTTCATTTCCTTTGAGAAAGTGGCAGTGATGGGTGGTTGTAAACAGAGGCGAGATGTGCATTTAAAACGGAGACACGTTCATAATGTCCTTTGAAATTGCATGGGATGAAAAATAAACGCATACGCAATTCTAAATACATACACGCGCGCGCGTGCACACACACACACGCAGCCCGGAAAAAAAAAATCCAGAGACACTTTTTAAGCTGTGGTTTGGGGAACAGCAAGGACAGTGCCCCTTCAGAGGGAGGCGAGCTCGGCCCCCCAGGGTCAGGCCCACCCCGAGGTCCCTCGTGGAGCCACCCCTGGGGAAGCTCATCTCCCAGAAGGTGGCTGCCCACTGCCAGGTGCTGCTTTGTCCTCTAGAGTCTAGACCAGGAGCCGGCAAACCTCGGCCTGTGCCACATCCGGTCCTCTGCCTTTTTTGTAAATAAAGTTTTATCTGCACTCGTCCACACCCATTTGTTTACGAGTTGGTCTTGCTGCTCCCAAGTGACGACAGAGGTGAGAGATTGTTAACAGAGATCAGTGACCCGCACAGCTGGAAGCATCTATACTGCTTGGTCCTTTGTGGGCAGCTCGCCAGCCCTGCCCTTAGACCAGTGGTGCCCTCGGTCCCTCCTTCCCTCTTGCTCTTGGCCTTAGCCCGCAGGTAACTAGGACACCAGGGCTGTCTGGTTTCCTCCCCTTGATCGAGGGCTCGCCATCCCGAGCCCGGCTTCTGCAATCCTTGCCTGGCTTCTCTGGCCCCCAACTCCTCTGGGACGGCTGAGCGCCTCCTGCACGAGGCCCAGTCCTGGGGGCCACTGTGACCCTGTGGCATGGAGGGACAGGCTCCCGGAACGCGGGGTTTGCGTGTGGAGACGTCTTCAGGGTCTAGACAGCAGAGGAGGGGGAGGAAGGACCCCATCTCAGCCCGTCCTCGTTATGCTTGTGTGTCCCGCGCTTGAAGCTCCCAGGCACAAGGGACTCTACTAGCCAGGCCAGCATTGGCTTGAGGCGAGTTCCGGCCGCCCTGGGGCCAGGTGCTGAGTCTCCTGGGTCCCCAGCCTCCTCTCCCGAAGCCCAAGGCAGGGACACGGGGGCAGGGGAGCACCTTCTCCAGATCACATTTGTTTCCTTGTTTGCTCTTTGGGGGCTGACAGCTTTTTCCCTCTTCCTAACTAACCTTTGGAATTACCGCTGTTATAAGACATTCCACGTGCATTTTACCTGGTCGGGGGTACGCATGTCTGACAGGAGGGAGATTTTGGTTTGAACTGACTCGAGGCGGCCGAAGCTCAGGGCATGTGGCCTCGGCTCCTGAGCGGCTGGGGGCACCGTGGTGGACCACGTGCAGGTTGGGGGGTGCGACTCCGTGGGGAAGGCCAGAGGCTCCCACTGGGGGGATGCAGCAGCCTCACCTTCCCCCGCGTCGGGATGAGAAGACCCCCTTTCCTGTCTCGTGAGAGAATTTCTAGGGAGGATGGGGTAGGCTCGAGGCGCCCTGCGTGGTGTGGGGTGACTGGCCCGCGGGCTCAGTGGTCTCTCTCCTGCCCCCACGCAGTGCACATGCCGGAAGGACATGGTCAAGATCTCCATGGACGTCTTTGTGCGCATCCTGCAGCCGGAGCGCTACGAGCTGTGGAAGCAGGGCAAGGACCTCACGGTGCTGGACCACACGCGGCCCACGGCCCTGAGCAGCCCCGAGCTGAGCACCTGGAGTGCCTCCCGGGCCTCGCTCAAGGCCAAGCTCCTCCGCAGGTGAGTCAGCCAGCGGCCCCGGCCCACTGCCCCCCGCTGGCGGGGCTGCAGGCTGTCCCCCACGCCCTCTCTTCTCCTCGCTCCTGCTCCTCTCCCGCCCCCTCCTCTTCCGCCCCCTCCTCTTCCTCCTTCCTTCTCCCCTCCCCTCTCCCCCTCCTCCATTTCTCCCTCTTTCAGAGGCAGAGTGTTTCTCGGGCCTGCCTTCCTCCGCGGGATGTTGGGGACTCACCGCCGTCGCTGCCTGTGTTGTCAGGGGACTCAGGCTCCCACCCACTCCTTGTCTGCCAGCTCCTGGGAGGTGGGCCCTTTTTGCCCTCTCAGGACCCCACACACTGTGCCTCTCAGGCTTCCGGCTCACTATCCCGCTATCCCCGGTGCGAGAGCCCTGTTTCTGCGTCGGGGCCATGTGGCCCTTCTTGACTCTGAGCTATGGCAGGAGCCGTGGGGCACAGGCCCCAAGCTCCCTCCGTGAGAGCCACGCCCCTGCCCGTTTGCGTCTGTAGATGCTTGTTCTGGTGCCTCGGATAACGTGTTGCTTGAATCCGCGGACACGGAGGTGACTACAGAGACCTGTCCCCCGGACGCCCTCTGCCACCCCATTCCATCTCAGAGGCCCCCCCTCCCGGCCCACCTTCCACCCAGCGTGGTCCCTGCCCGGCCGCTGCCTGGTGTCCGGCGAGGAAGGAGAGGGCAGAGTGGCCGCCCCCTCTTGGCGTCTGCGCCGAGGCCACAGGGATGTGGGTGGCGGAGCTGGGGAGTGAGGGGCAGTGCCGTGCGGCCTCGGAAGCGTCCGACTCCATCGTGCTCTTTCTCTGGGAAACGTCCAGGCTCTCGGGGCCTGAGCTGTCTGTGGACAGGGTTCAGACAGATTCCTTCTTGGTGCCCAAGGAACGGTCGGCAGGTCCTCGCCAGGCCTGGGGTATGGCTGGAGCGGGCGGGGCGGCCCAGAGCATCTTCGTGTTGGTGTTAGGGCTTCAAGGGCTCAGCGGGCTCTCCCTTGACCACTTGGCTCCACGGCGGTCGCCCTGGACAGTAAGACATTCCGTAAATAATGAGCGAGGCGAGTCTCAATAAAACTTTATCTATGGACACTGGAGTGGGAATTTCATATCATTTTCACATGCCACAAAATGTTATTATTCTTTTAACTTTTGAACCATTTAAAGATGTAAACATCATGCTTAGCTTGTGGGCGGCACAAACAGGCTGCAGTCGGATCTGGGCCTCGGGTGAGGTTTCCATCTGTAGCCCTTGGTCACTGCTGGCGGGTCTTGTCCCCATTGGTCAAGGACGGCACCTCCCCCAGGACCTGGTCCCTGAGGGGTGGGGCCTTGGCCAGTGTGTTCCTTGGGCAGTGCATCCTTGGTGGCACCCCAGCGCTCTGCAGAAACTGGGAAAAATCATCCTGGCCAAGCGGTCACGCCCAGCCCAGAACCGTCTCCCCACTGGGCCTGTTCTCCTTTCTACGCGCCCTCATCTGCGTGTTTTCCCCACCCGAGGCCCCTCTCTGAGAATGTTCTCTCAGCTCCGGGATGCTTTCCCATCTGCTCCTGACAGCCCACGTGAAGGTGTCTCTCTTTTCTGATTTCTTTTGTTGTCTCTCCTTTTGACTTTCCGCTCTCCTGTGTGTTCCTCACGAAAAGTACCTCCTTGGTGAGGCTGATCTGCTGCAGCTCCCGCTCTTTCCCGGTCTTTCCCGAGGGAGGGAGCGGAGTGGGCTGGCTGGCTCCCAGGCCGGATCCTGCATTTGCATAATGGTTGATTGGTGATGGCTCAGACTAATTGGTCAACAGAGTGACTGCCAAGGACTGAGGCCTCATTCCAGGATGGAATGGGATTAGAGGCTGTCAGAGGAGCCTGCCCAGAGGAGGGACCCGGCCGCGCCGCCGGGCCTTAGCCGGAACCTTCTGTGCGCAAAGAGCCCCGTACCCCCTCCCTGTCCCCTCGTCATGTTGCACAGCACACGTCCTTTCTGGAACGTCCCTCTCTCCCACCTCCCCTCCCTGTGTGCCGACCTGGGACTGAATAACAAATTAAGTCGTGTTCCCAAGGATGCAATTTTCTTTAAAGCCTTTAGTATGTAAAATAAGGCTGATACCCCCACCTTTTTAAAAAGTCATTGGTTGGGGGGGCTTTCTCTTAAGAGGCTGATTGGGGACTCACATTTGGAGGCCCAGTGCCAAGCTGGAAGCCGCTGCCCCCGCCCCACCCCCAGTGGCAGTGGCCCTCAGGAGTCCCTTGTGACTTTCTTTCCTGGCCACGTGGCCAGCTGTGCCTTGTCTCCAGGGCTGCCGGCTCCCCTGAGCCTCCCTTGTTGGGGAGTTGGTTTGGGGGGAGGGGCGGCACCACCCTAGCATCCTTGCCTCGGCCGGATAGGGGATGGGGGCAAATCTGGCTCTGTCCCTAGACCAGGGTCTCCCCTCGGCACTGCTGACATCCTCTGTGGGCGGCTGTCCCAGGCACTGGGAGGGGTTGAGCAGCAGCCCCACCCCCGCCCACTTGATGCCAGGAGCAGCCCCCCAGTGAGACGACCACAGATGTCCCCAGACATCTCCCAGTGTCCCTTCCCGAGGGCTTGGCATTGGGGTGGGCTCCTCGTCTGCCTGCTATGGGCACCCTCCCGCGCCCCCATCCCTGTGCAGCCTTGCCTTCTCCTTTGGGATGCTGCATCCATTCCTTGGTCGTCACTCAGACGGGCTCAGCCAGGCCCCCGCCCCTCGAGGGCCCAGCCTTCCTGATGGCCCCCTGCACCCCGCCCCAGATGTCACCTCAGAGCAGAGGCAGGTGTTGGCTCCTTTGGGAGAAAATGACGCCCTCCCGTGGATTTACCTTCCACGCCTAAATCTTGTCAGGTGAACTGACCCCGCCCCGTGCCAAACAGGGCCTGTAACCTGTGACCGTGCTGTGTGGCCCCCTCACCGTCGCCGCCAGGTGGGACCCCTGCCCAACTGACGTCTTCGCCTTGCTCCCCTCCCCTGCTCCTGCCTGCCTGAGCAGCCTTCCTCCGTATGCAGACTGTGTTTTCTTCTCGGCTCCTGATTATTTCCAAGGAGAGCTTCAAGGAATGCTCCGCGTTGCCCACGTGTTCCAGCAGGTGTGTGCTCTGCTGGACACCCACACGCACCCTGTGCAGAGCATCTGAGCAGCCGGGCTTGGAGGGAAGTGGGGGAGGGGAAGCGTGCTCCTCTCCGGACCCACGGGGCCCCGTCCCTCCCCAGCTTCTGCTTCTCCCCGTGGCGGGACCTCCAGCTGCCCACACAGGAGGCTAGAGCCCGCTAGCCCTGCTCGCCCAGCCCAGCAGCTCCCGCCCACCACCTCTCCACCTCCCATCCTCGGTCACCATGGAAACAAGGAGCCAGGGAGCACATCCCCCTCTGCTGCCCCCAGACCCGCGAGGAGCCAGTCTGGTCTCCCCTCTCCCCCTGTGCCTGATGCCCTGGCCAGGCTGTACACGACTGTGCCTCCAACCCACTCCTTCCAGCCACCCTGACCCTGCCGCGCTCCTGAGCCCTTTCCCCCAGTGCAGCTCCTGGCCACTCAGAAGGGGCCATGACTGTGGGGCCTGCCAGCCCCTGCGGCCCCAGGAGCTTGTGGTCCCTGTGACTTCACCAGAAAACCCACTGAACGCCACACCTACTCACTGTGGGGCAGGGAACGCTGGAGGAAGGGGCTGCGACTCCTGGCCAGGAAACCCTAAGTCCCCCCTGGGGAGTCAGAAGTTCTGGGCAACAGCCCCGCCTTGGGATGCCCAAGGGGGCTGTGTGCCCTGGGCCCTTCAGTGAGCCCCCTCACTCTGCTTCTCCTGCCACCTGAGGTCCAAGGACACCTGCTCCCATCTTGGAAATATCAGTGTAGGGATTTGGACTCGGTACCAATACTTGATTCTTATCATCTTCACCGAGTGACATCCCGTTAAGCCTGGCAGGTAAAGTGCACGTTTGTGTCCACCCTCCTCTGAAACGCCACGAGAACGACTGTAAAGGAGGGACAGGGAAGAGGAGAGGGGGCGAGCAGCCTCGGCAGACTCTGAAGGAAGGAAAAGATGGGCAAGTGACACCTGACTCTGCAGCACAGAGAAAACTCGAGTCCGTGGACCTGCAGACGGGGAGCGGGCTGGTTCACGCCACAAGGCCTGGGACTCAGGCACGGGCGCCTGCTGGGGCGGGGACCGCGGTGTGCTGGAGGCATCAGGGCTGGGCTCAGGGCCTCCTCCTCCACCCCATCCCCCAGCAGAAGGCGCTGGCCCTACTGCTGGTGAGATCGGACCTGCCAGCCTCACATATCCCCAACCGTGGGGCCGGGTCAGAGTGGCCCAACAGAACAAAGCCACACATGTGATATCGGGGGTCCCCCGTGAAGTGACAGGGCTCCCACCTGCCCGCTCCCCTTCTAGGAGCCCTGCTTACACACAGCTACCAACGAACATCTTAGTCCTTTGTACATCACAGCCAGGGGTCCCTAAACCCCTGAGGAAACTCAATGTGAAAGAGTCTCAAAGAAAAGAAAGAAAAGCGGGACCCCACAGGAGAGGCCATTCAGTGAGCAGAAGAAAACTAACTTCTCCTCGGAGAGGGCAGGTGACTTGGCATTTATGGAAGAATCTGCTGTATAAACAAAAAGGCTTTTAGGAAAGAGATGGCTCTTGGACATTTAAAAGAGAGCAAAGGACTTCCCTAGTGGCTCAGTGGTTGGGAGTCTGCCTGCCAATGCAGGGGACATGGGTTCGTTCCCTGGTCCGGGAGGATCCCACATGCCACGGAACAGCTGAGCCACAACTGTTGAGGCTGTGCCTTGTCGTGTGCCACCACTACTGAGCCTGTGCCCTGGAGCCTGCAAGCCACAACTGCTGAGGCCCACACGCCTGGAGCCCGTGCTCCTCAACGAGGGTGGGCCGCCGCGGTGAGAGGCCCGCGCACCGTGGCGAGGAGTGGCCCCTGCTCGCTGCAACTAGAGGGAGCCCATGCACAGCAATGAAGACCCAACGCGACTAAAAAAAAAAAAATTTAAAAGAGAGCAAAGGAATGTAAGAGGTGGTTTGGGAGCCAGCTTGAGGAAATCTAGAATGCAGACTTTTCACAACTCAGGTTAAA
Organism: Eubalaena glacialis; assembly: GCF_028564815.1. Taxonomy (NCBI): domain Eukaryota; kingdom Metazoa; phylum Chordata; class Mammalia; order Artiodactyla; family Balaenidae; genus Eubalaena; species Eubalaena glacialis. Next base: position 183,191,927 of record NC_083719.1, on the reverse strand, counting down.
CAGAAGATTGCAAAGCCTCTGGAACAAACAAACAGGTCAACGTAAAGAGTGAGGGGCCCAAACAGCACTGGACTTGGCGATCATGATGCTACAAGCTAATAGACAAAGGAAAAGGGTCTTAAAGGTCAGGAGAGCAATCATTTCAGCCCAGAAATACCGGCCAAATTACCAACTTCGTACGGGAAGGGAATAAAGATCTTTTTAGACAAGCAAAGTCCCAGGTTCCCCCTCCTTTCTGAGAAAGCTGCTGGAGGATGTGCTCCAGCTAAACAAGGGCATCAACCAAGGAAGACATGGGATCAAGGAAACCGGGTCCAACTCAGGAGAGTCCAAAGCAGTCTCAAGATAAGAGGAGGGCCTCAGGGTGTCATTGAGGAGCATGTGACCCCTGCCTAGGAGGCCACACCAAGATCTTGGAGATAACCAAGAAAGCTAAGCGTCTAAGAGAGGGGGCCAGTTACTGACTCCAGAAGGAGCGAGCAAAGAATGCAGTGCGAGCAGCTCTGTTGCTCACGGATGAACTATGTTTACAGGATCAGAAAAATGTAATATAGAATCTCACCACTACCAAAATGGGAGAGACGCCAGGAGGGGTTGAGGTGGGCAGGATGGCCACAGCCTAAGTGTCTGTGCTGGCAACTCAGCAGAGAAGCCAGAACCAAAAAACAGCAGCAGCGTGAGGAGACACATGGAAGTCAATACAGGAAGAAATGGCTAAAAGAGGGGAAGGCATCGCATCTGGGGAGCAGGCCCAGGGGATGCTGTTACTGCCAGACTGCGATTAGGGTGTGCGCACAGCTCCCCACAGCTGTCAGCAAGTCAACCCCAGATTCCCCTGGTGTTATTTCCCAGCTTATGTTCTCACAAAACAGATTCTCCTTTGCATGCCGGCGTTCACCTCGCTTTCCCCTCTGCAGTAGGGCCTGTCCCTTCGCCTACGTCTCTGCACCTAGTTCCACCCGTTCGGGGGGGGGGGGGTCCCTGCGTTAGTGCGGCCCGGTGGCTGCTGGGGGTTTGGTGCTGGGGGCAGAGCTCTGAGCCCACTGGTGTGTCGGGGGCCGAGGAAGACCTGGGCTCTCTGGGGACCCTGAGGCGGGCAGGGGCAGAAGTGGCCTCCGGGCCAGTTCCGGGTTGGTGGGGGTGGGGGAGGGCCGGAGAGGGGGTGAGGAGCGGGGCATCTGCAGGAAACCGAGGCCAGGTGAGTTGGCGGTAGGAGGGTGCCCCTCTGCTGGGTGCTGGGGCCAGCACGGGGGTTCGCTTGTGGGCACCCGGCCCTGCAACATTCCCAGACCCCGAGAGAAGCCTCCGGATGACAGCTGGGGAAAAGCCCGGAGCTTCCCGCCTGTGTCCGCGTCGGGGCTGCACCCGGCATTTCCCCAACTCGCTCGCTGTGGAGAGTGTACCCGGGGAGGCCTGAGTCTTTCGTGCCCCCTCCCGCCCCCATCTGTTGCCGACCCCCCGCCCGTCCCCGCCCGCCTGTCCTCCTCCACCCCTCCCCCTCGCAGTGCGCCCTTGCACGCCATGCTGTGTGTGATGCCATGCCTCTGCCCATGACGCGCCCTCCCCGGAATGCTCCCTGCTTTCCACCTTTGGTCATCAGGGTGGTTCATGCTGCAGACATCAAGTAGGGCTTGTCGTGTGCCAGGCATTGCCTGGGCTCAGGGCACAGAGGCAGGGGCCCTCGAGTTAGGCAGCTGAGCAGCAAGGGACCGGCAGTGGTTAGCGGTTAGCGTCAGGGGACAGTTAGAAGGAGGCACCCCAGGGGCCAGCGGCGTCGGGCAGGGAGGCAGCAAGGAAGCCGTGAGGCCCCAGCGTCCTGCTGCAGACGCCCCTGGGAGGATGGGGGTCCTGGCATCTGGAGCCCTCGGGGCCTCCCTGCCCACCTGTCCCCAGTCAGACAGCCCTGCTTCCCCTTGGTGAGCACTTGGTCCTTGGAGGTGTGGCTGCCAGGGACCCTGTAGGGTCTCCTATAAGGTCTTGGTGTCTGACCCCACTGGGGCCACATGGAGAGCTCCCTGGGGGAGGGAAGCCGCGGCCAGCGCCAACAGCTCTCTCCAAAACACCCCCTCGGCTGTGAGACCCGGAGCCTGTGGCTATCCTGGTGCCCCCTGCCCAAGGCTGAGCCCCTCCACCGCCCTGGCCCCTGCATCAGCTCCCGGGCCAGTCACACACCTCCTGAGGTCTCAAAGCTGCACTGTCCCCTCCCTGGAAAGTTTCCAGGAACCGGCAGGGACGTCCCCCCAGGACCTGGCAGGGGTGCCCTGGCCACTAACCTGCAGCCCCCCTCCCTTTGTCGCTTTCCTTTCTTCCTTTTTAACCCCAATTCCCCCTCATTTTCACTAAGAAGCCACAGCTCAGCCTCAGCTGGGATTCTCACTTGGGGCCCGAGGACCGCCCTCCATCCCGTCCGGGGACTGTCGCAGCCCCTGAGCCCGGGGCCCCGCCCTGGAGGCCGGCGTGGGCAGGAGGTGAGGGGGGCCGGGGTGCAGCTTAGAGAAGGGGCCGCCGCGGGCTCTGGGCTCGGAGCTCCTGCAGGTGGAGAGGATGCAGGGAGAGCCCGGGGCCCCGCGAGGCCCTGCGGCGGAGCGTCTAGGGAGTTAACACGAGTCCTAGAGAAAAACCCCCTGACGTTTACGTTCTAGACAAATTAGTCTGAAAGAAAACAGACACTGGAAAAAGACTGAGGAGGAGAGGAAACCAAGTCTAGAGAGGAAGAGAGAGCAGACCAGGAGGCCGGGGCTGTCGTAAGTGCACCTTTTGTCTGTCGCGCAGGCATTTTCCACGAGCTGCTGTTTCCATCTGAGCCCACGCTCCCCGTGTCTCCCGCCCCACCACACAGAGGCTCCTGGAGCCCATCCGTCCCGCCATCCCATCTCCAGCTGCCATCGGCACGCGCTTGACACCCCCCTTGCCATCCCCTCCCCTCCCCCAGGCCTCTCTCCCTCCACCGCCCCTGCCCCCAGGAGCCAACCCCACCCAGGGCCCCCGCTTCCCCGGGCCTCCGGGGGGCTCTGTCTGCTGGACAGGGCGCACAGACCAGGGCTTCTCCCCTCCGTTGTTTCGCCTCCCGTCTGATGAGCCTCCCTCTCCAGGTCTCACCGGAAGCGGAGCCAGCCCAAGAAGCCCAAGCCGGATGACCCCAAGTCTCCTGGCGAGGGGGCAGCTGGGACGGCCCTCCTGGAGGAGGCCGGTGGCGGCATGAAGGAGGAGGCCACACCAGAGGCCGACCCCGAGGAGGAGGAGGAGGAATCCCAGCCGCTGCCGCAGGGCCGGGAGGCCGAGGGCTCCGAAGGTCAGTCCTGCTTGGTGCCTGTGCTGTCCAGGCCCTGCGCTTTCAGAATCCGATCCATGTGCCTTGTGGGCAGGGAGGGCGTTTTCTAAAAATGTGCGTTCTGGGAGTGCTGTGAAAAGTCCCTCTTCTCCCAGAAACTGAAGAGAGGCTGTCCCAGTCCATCCAGCTGCTGAAACAGAATCCACAGGTGGGCAGCTTGAAACAACAGGCTTTATTCCTCGGCGCTGGAGGCTGGGAGATCAGGGTGCTGGTGTGGCCTGGTGCTGGCGAGGGCCCACCTCCCGGTTTGCATGTGACCCTCTGTCACTGTGTCCTCAGGGGGAAGAGAGAGCCAGTGAGCCCTCTGGCCTCTAAGGTCACTGATCCTTCGCCAGGGCCCCACCCTCATGACCCAGTCACCTCCCAACCAGCCCACTGAGGGGTGGGGCTCAGCATGAACTTGGGGGGACACAGACACTGAGTCCGTAACAGAGGTGTTCTCTGCTCTGTTGGGAAAGGGGATGGCCTGCTGTTTGCAGCCAGATGCTGGACGTGCCTGCAGTGGGGATGCCCCACCTGCAGGCTGGCGTTGAACAAAAAAAAAATGTATCTGGGCACCGTGGTGGGCATGTCTCAGAACCGTACCCTTTACACTGCCTGGGGCCCGTTAGTCGCGGAATATCACTCCGTGAGCGTTTGAACGTTCCCCACTCCCGTGTTTTATGGTGCTCCTTTTTCTTTTCCACGGCTGGTTTCATTTTCCTAATTTGCAGCTTCAGCTGCTCACACGTTTGCACCTAGCAGCTGCCCCCCAGGTGTAAAGGAGGGGCCGGGCGGGGCTGGGGGGGCCGGTGGCAGATGGCCAGGCAGCAGTGCCTCACACCCCCATCACAGGCCATAGGTCGCTGGAGGGTTCCTCTTCGGGACTGTGTCTTGGAGCAGGTGAGCCAGCACAGCTCTGCCTGGCTTGGGGTCAGGCCCTCCCCGGAGTGCTTGTGGCTGGTGTCACAGATGATGTGGCATTCGAGGTGACTGTCCACCAGGCACCGAGAGGGGCAGGCGCATGCCCCCGATGTTCCCACAGGCTGGAAGGGGGAGTGTCCCTGCGGGGGGCCCCCAGGAGCTGGAGGCAGGGAAGACTGGAAAGTTTCCTGGGTAAATTGCGTGCTGGCCTGTCTCAGACAGGCTGGCATGCCACTTGCCCGGTGGGCATCACGAAACAGCCCGCTCCACACGGGAGGGTCTGGACAGTCCGGGGAGGCAAGACACAGGCGGCCAGGGGCGGGGAGGGGGTGTGCGTCGGCACAGTCTGTGCGCAGGCACGATCACCCCATGGAAATGGACCCAGAGGCTGAGGCCTGGTGACGCAGGGAGCTAGCGGAGTTGCCAGAAACGGGCTGGACACACAGAGCCGCACCACACTTGTCACATACGGGCGTTCACAGAACACATGGTTTTGAAGAAGATCCTACCTATAATGAAAGCATCCAGAGGGTGATGGCAGGCTGGAACTGATCTAACAGAAAATAAAAGACCTTTATGGAGAAAATTAAGAGACGTTTTTGAAAGACAAGAGGAGCTGTAATGTAAACGGGGCTGCACGTGTCAGGGGGACTCCCTGCATAGGTGCTGGCCAGCGGCCTTGGGGATGTTGATTTCGATGCAGCTGGAGAGAGCAAGGGCCGAGGAGGAGGGGTCAGGAGAGATCAGGGCTACGTGACCGGCCAGCGGCTTGCAGGCAGGAGCAAGGACAGTGTCCTGGGCTTCAGTGAAGGCCACTGCTCTTCCCCGGGGCGACCCTCACATGCAGCCCCGAATGTCACACGGGCACCCACGCCCCATGTCCCGTTTACTTAAAGTTCAGAAAACACGCCAGGCAGACACTGGACTGTTTAGGGAAGCATTCGAGTCTGCTGGGGCTGCCGTGTGACAAAGTACCCGACACAGGGCTTCAGGAACCGAGGTTCATTGTCTCTCGGTCTGGAGGCAGGAAGTCCGAGGTCAGGGTGTGGGCAAGGCTGGTTCCTTCTGAGACCGCGAAAGGGGGGGTCTGTTCCAGGCTTCTCTCCTTGGCTCGTAGGCCACCTTCACGCTCATACGGTCTCTCCCTGTGTGCCAGTCTGTCTGCATTTCGCCTTTCAGAAGGACACTGGTCACATTGGATGAGGGCCCACCCTAATGACCTCATCTTATTAACTCATGACATTAGCAATGACTGTTTCCAAATGCGGCTGCATCCTGAGGCCCCGGGGTTAGGACTTCCACATAGGAATCTGGGGGACACAGTTTAGCCTGTAACAGAGTAAACATGCCAAAACCAAAAGGGGCTCCCTCGGACCGGGTGGTCTACAGCTGGGAGGGGCACGTGGTCCTTCCGGCTCTGTGCCTGTGTTGTGAGTGCTCCGGGCCCCAGTTCCGTGGGGCGAGTCAGAGCATGGGCTGCGGTGGGTGAATGATGGACCCTCTGCCGTGGGCTCTGGGATCCAGGGCCCCGAGTCGCATCAGCAGGTGAAGCGTTTGCATCTGACTCTAGAGGCTGTGGAGCTGAGCTGTAGGGAGGTTAGGACAGTCGTTGACATGGCTAGGTTGGGGTTCTGGCCCAAGCAGTTGGGAGACTCGGCGGGTGTCCCTGGTGTGACTGGCAAGGACTGGGGTGGTGACCGCCCTGCCCCCAGGGTGGGCTGCGTGGGGTGGGGCAGGAGCAGGCTGGGCTCTGCACCCGGGCCGCCCCAGGTGGCACCTTGCAAAGTTGCCAGGGGGCATCGGTGCTCTCACGGGGGCGGGGTTAAGTGGGAGAAAAAGCAGGTGGAAATAAAGAGTCCAGGTTGAAATTTGGGGACCCAGGCCCTGGACGCCGCCTCGGCAGGCCAGTGGGGATGTTGGAGGGTAAAAGGAGAGGACGCACACCCCACTCGGGGCCTGTGGGAGGACGCCCGTCCCAAGGGTCTTGGCTTCAGCCCGAAGCGGCTTTTTCCAGGAGTGGAGTCAGCCCGTCGGGGGCCAGCCAGGGCGGGGGCTCCTGGGCCGACCAGTTCAGACGGTCCCGAGAGACAAGGGTTTTAGCGGGACCCCTCCTGGGAAGGGTGGGAAGGATGCGTTGCGACCACGCGCATCTCTCCTCCCTCTCGAGCAGGCACAAGGGGCTGCCGGCCTGAGGCTGGGTGCAGGGCAGCCAGCAAGAGTAGACACACCGTTTACCCAACTGCTTAGCAAAGGAATAATGGCTCTCTTTTCATTAATTGAATTAAGTTAAAATGAACCTTCGCCTAAACCCATCGACTGTTTATAGAGACAGCTGCACCCCCCATGCCCCGTCACCTCCTGCTTGGACCCGGCCCCGTCACAGGGACACTGTGCCTTGGTGTCTCGGGATCCCAAGAGCTGGCCTCAGGCTCACGCACGGCGAAGGCCCGGTTCCTCTCTGGTTTTCCCTTTTCTAAGCAGATTGTTACCTAAACGGGGCGGGGTGGGGGTGGTTTCTGTGTCCATTGAGAGTAAAACATGCTGCTGTAGACCAAACCCTGCAGGATGTGTGCCCTCCTTCCTGGCATCTGCAGCCACTCTGTCCCCCTCCCAGGGCCTCAGCCCAGGACCCCCAGGGCTTCTCCAAAAGGGCTGCAGGCTCCATGCTCTGTGGTGGGCTCAGTGTCACGTGGCTGTGGACCCCAGGCAGAGCGGGGACCTTCCCAGGGAGGCGTCTCTGCTCAGGGCTGGCTGCTTCCTTTTTCCAGACACCCCGTCCCTGTTCCACTCCAGAGCCTGGTTCCCAAGAAGGAGGAGTTGGGGTGTTGGGACATCTCCTGGAACACCAGCCCCTCTGGAGAGGAAGGCGTCCCTTCAGGGGACAGAAGGAGGCTGCCACAGCTGGGGAGCCACGCGCCCCAGTCGGGGACTGTCCCTCGAGCCCTTGGAGGAAGATCGCTCTGAATGCATCAAATAAATAAGTGCTCACAGTCGGGGGTGACAGCAAACACATCCGGGGAACAAGTGGAGGATGTTAAAGTGGTTTCTAGACTTCCTTTAACGCCAGCTTAATGTCCCTCAAAGCTGTGAGCGTGAGGAGCGTTGGGGCGCGAGGATGGGGCGTTTTGTTTTACGTTTGTGTCGGGAGCGCGTGTGCTTGCTGCCGCTGCTCACGTAGGAAGCTCCCTGACTGGAGCAGGTGGAGGCGGGCAGGATGGAGATGCCTGGACTCTACAGGGGCAGGAGGGGGCCGGGCTGGCTGCCGGGTCCCTTGGCCTGGGGAGGGGGGCTGCTTCCCCTCCTGGCTGCCGGGTCCCACCGGCTCCCGCTGCCGGGGGTCTGCAAGAGCAGCTGCCCCGTGGCCTGGCCCAGGATGGGACCAGCAGCCTCCGGCACAGCAAACCCTGGTCCCGGCGGGAAGGCAGCCCGCGTCCACCTGGCTTGCTGGGACCGCAGGGGCTCCCTCCTCCTGCCTGGCCCTGGCCAGCTCTGGCCAAGCACGGCCACTGTCCCTTCTCGCAGCTCTGGAGCTGGGGGGCGGCAGGGGCAGCGGCAGGGCCCCAGGAGGGCTGGTCCCAGAGCACGTGGTCCCCCCGCAGGGCGGAGCAGGCCGCCAGCAGGAACCCGCCCAAGGGCCGGGGAGGGGTGTGCAGCCATCCTGGGTCACTTCCGCTTCCCTCACGTGCCTTTTGACGGCTTTAGGACAAGACCCCGGGACGGCTGCACCCAGCGGTGAGCAGCAGGCTGGGCGGGGCATTGACACTCGCTCCGCAGTCCCCTGGCCTGGGCTCCGCTCTGGAGGGATGCGGGCTGGCTGGGCCAGGCAGGGCAGGGTCCCTAAGCCAGGCAACAGCCCTGCGCCCCCTGCTCTCCCCTGGGAGAACTTTGGTGGGAGAGGAGGCATGGGGGCCCCAGAAGCTGGCGCGGCTGTAACATCCATGGACAGTGGGGGGATTCTTGGCTGTGCCTCCCCGCAAAAAACAAGTGCCAGATGGGCCTCAGCAACCCTGCTGGGGCAGAGGGGGTCCCTGCCATTCTGCGCCCCCTTGCACGCCGGGGGAGGTGAGAGGCCCTGTGTGCTGGGGAGGGACCCGGCTCGGGTCTGAGCCACCGTTCCAGCTCCATTTCGAGGCTCCTTCAGGCGGGCCAACCAAGGGGCTTTCCAAGTGCAGCCTGCCTGCCCTAGGCCTGCGGTGGTCCCCACGGCGTGAGGACAGACAGGGCCCGGGCCCCCCAGCGTCCCTAGTGCCCTTGGTTTGTCCCCTAACAGGGTCCTCTGGGTGCGCCCCCGTCAGCTTCCCAGGGCCTAGTGGCCGTGAGGAAGGAGCCGGGGACGTGTCCTTCCCCAGCAGCATCTGGAGCCGGGGCAGCTCGCAGGCTCTGCTGTCCTGAGGCCCGGGAGGCCGTCGTTGGACTTCCATTCGGGTGGCCACGCTGTCAGGGAGGAGGGCATAGTGGATTTCCTTAGAGAACAAAGCCGTTTCTCCGGAAGTCCCTGCTGCCGTGTCAGAACGGGGCTCTGGGCTGCCTCAGCACCATTTCTGTAAATCAGTAGAAGCGGCAGGAAAGAGCCTGATCTCCTGGGCCCTTGGTCACCTCCTGGGGCTGGGCTGCTGTCACCAAACCTTATGAGCAGTGTTTCCCCCACACTTCTCCCCGCCCCCCATCTGCCCCCCACCTTTCAACGCCCCCCCCATCTCCCCTCTCCCACGTCTCCTGGGACAGGGAGGTGACCTTTAGTGGCCAGGACCATCCAAGTCCAGCATCTGTAGGGGAGAAGCAGCTTTGTCTGTGGAATGCCCGTTTCCTTTCCTTGGCCAGATAACTGTTCCTGGGGTGCTGGCAGTTGGGGGGGTCCTGGGGAGCGTGCTGGGCTCCTCCAGGTGGGCAAAGGCACAGGAGGGTTCCTGACTGCACCCTTACCCTTGGAAGGCTCAGGGCCAGAGGGCGTGCGGGGCGCTGGCAGGCGCTCCCTCCTCTGAGCCTCTCTTGAAAAGCTCGGCTGCCTGCTCAGGACCCTGCGGGCTGCAGGGAGCAGTGGCCAGAGGGGCACCTCCACGAAGGCCAGGCTGGCTCAAGCCTCTGCAGCTCACCCAGTGGGGGCCGCGGGTGGGAGTCGGCTCCCTCCTAGCGCTCAGGGCCGGGGGTCTGCCTGGAGGAAGGGAGGGAGGGCCCTTGCTTGACCCCTTCCTGGGTCAGGGCTGGTCAAGGACTAAGTGATGGCCTTGCCCTTGGGAGCATCATCCCACCTGTGTCGTCACCTTTGGCTGAGGGACGGGGGTGAAACACGGACAGGTTTTTGTTTGTTTGTTTGTTTTGTTTTTTTTTTAAATTTATTTATTTATTTATGGCTGTGTTGGGTCTTCACTTCTGTGTGAGGGCTTTCTCTAGTTGTGGCAAGCGGGGGCCACTCTTCATCGCGGTGCGCGGGCCTCTCACTATCGCGGCCTCTCTTGTTGTGGAGCACAGGCTCCAGACGCGCAGGCTCAGTAGTTGTGGCTCACGGGCCCAGCTGCTCCGCGGCATGTGGGATCTTCCCAGACCAGGGCTGGAACCCGTGTCCCCTGCATTGGAAGGCAGATTCTCAACCACTGCGCCACCAGGGAAGCCCACGGACAGGTTTTTATAGCAAGAGGTAAATGTGGATGCCGCGTGGCCCATCAGACCCTGTCACGTGTCACGTTGTAACAGGTTTAGCCGGGAGAGGAACCACTGCTTTTCCGCGAGTTGTCCTTACTTTCCCGGCCCTCAGAGACCCAGACTGTGACGCATTGGAACCAATGGTTCATGGGTACCATCAGTAGGATGACCAGTTCGTCCCCGGGTATCAGCTGCTGTCACACCTCATGTGACGTCCTGTGCCTGTGGGGACCCGGGACAGGCAGTGAGGGCCTGAGCTCGTGTGCCCATTCTCCAGGTGGGCAGGCAAGGCCCGAAGGCTGTGCTCTGGGCTGCTGGTCCTTGTGGGCGGGCATCCCTGAGGCCGTGCACACCTCGCCCTGAGCACAGCAGGCCTCGTGGAGGCCCCCGCCCACATGCATCCCCAGTGGCTGTGTGATGTGACCACAGACCCAGTGGCTGAAAGCAACAGTCTTATTCGCCGACATTTCTAGGGGTCAGGAGTCCGACATGGGTCCCACTGGACTAAAATTCAGGCATGGGCAGGGCTGGCTCCTCTGGAGGCTCCAGGGGAGAATCATTCCCTGCCTTTTCCAGCTTCGAGAGGCGCCGCATCCCTGGCTCTCGGCCCCATCCTCCATCCTCACAGCCAGCAGCAGTGCAGCATCTCTCTGGCTTCTTCCGTAGTCACGGCTCCCCTGGCCCCAGCTGGATCCCCTGCTTTTAAGGATCCCTGTTAGTACGTGGGGTCCGCCTCTGGATCCTCAGCTCAAGCTCATCTGCAGGGTCCCTGCTGCCATGTCAGGCTCCGCATGCACAGGTCCCGGGGCTACATTGTGGGTGTCTTTGGGGGCCGTGACCCCTCCAGCCACACCGCCCATCTCAGTTTATTTGATGAGCTGCCCGCCCACTGTGGTCCTGAATTAAAATGCTGCTGAAGACACCCCGTCCACCTCCCTCCCCACCCCGTCACCTGTCAGGAAACCCCCCAGAGCCGGCCCTCGCGTCTTCCGGGCCCTGCAGGCCCATCTGGCACTTCTGTTTAACACAAGTAGAACCACTTGTTCATGGTTTGTTGTTTAAGGTTTTGCTTTTTAAAAATTCCACAAACCGTGTGCGTTTACTGTAGAAATAAAGGAAACTCAGACCCATGAAAAGAAAATGCATCCCGCCTCCTCCCCCCTCCCCTCAGGAAGGATGTTCACAGCCGGTCTCTTCCCAGCTGCTTTGGGACAGCTCGCCTCGGCACCCCGTGCTCACTCCAGAAGGCGCTCTGAGCGTGTGGCAGGACTCTGAGGCCAGGGCGCTGCTGCTTCAGGGCTCGGCCGCCTGGCAGGGGGACCTGGCAGCAGTGACAACTGCCCGAAGCCCGGGTTCCTTGGGGAAAGGCCTCTCTGGGCCAGAGGGGGCCCTCAACTAGTGCAGCCGGCTCCCGCTCGGGCTGGGGCGCTCGAAGGGGGTGCCTGGCCACTGGCCCCTGGGGTGCCCCGGCCCCCGCCTCTGACTCATCTCTCTTCTGTCCCCACAGAGGACGGGAGGGGCAAGCTGCGGCCGGCCAAGGCCAAGAGCGACCGGAAGAAGAAGAGCTATGGCCCTCCGCACCTCCACCACCCGCTCATGCCCCAGCTGCCGCCGCCCCCGCCCACCCAGTTCCCCACCGAGGAGGTGCCCCTGCTGGAGATCCCGGCACTGGCCACCGGCCCTGAGGCCGCCGAGGAGAACCCCCCGCCACCGCCCCTCAACGTGGTGCCCCCCGAAGCGCCCAGCGAGGAGCCAGAGGTGAAGCCGCGCCCCATCATCCCCATGCTGTTCGTGGTGCCGCGGCCCGGCCCGGCGGCAGGCGACAAGGGCCGCGTGTCCTGCCAGCAGGCCTCTGAGCACTTTGCCCAGAAGGGCCCCACCTGGAAGGAGCAGGCGGCCCCCATGGAGCTGACGGGGCCCGAGGAGGAGAGCGGAGTCGGCGAGGTACAGGTAGGGGGCAGTGGGTGCCGGCGAGGGTGTCTGGGGCCGGGGGTCCCCCTGCCCCATGTGCTGGCCATGGCCCCGCTCGTCCCAAACGGCCCCTGTGGATCCTGTCCCGGAGGCCAGCGGCACATACATGGTTTAGAAACCACCGTGGGGGGACTTCCCTGGCGGTCCAGTGGTTAAGACTCTGCGCTCCCAATGCAGGGGACCCGGGTTTGATCCCCGGTCAGGGAACTAGATCCCACATGCCACAACGAGGACCCGGCACAGCCAAATAAACAAATGAATATTAAAAAAAAAAAAAAGAAAAGAAACCACTGTGGGTCTTGGCTGCCCCCTTCCTGGGGTCTTTTGCCCCCGACTGAGGACACTGGGGTCCCTCTGAGCTGGGCTCCACCGCCTCTGCTTCCGGCCCCAGAGCTGCTCCCACAGAGGCCTCCTGTGCCGTTGTAGGCTCCGTCGACCTTTTCCAAGTTGAAGATGGAGATCAAGAAGAGCCGGCGCCACCCTCTGGGCCGGCCACCCACCCGGTCCCCGCTGTCTGTGGTCAAGCAGGAGGCCTCAAGTGACGAGGGTGAGCAAGGGTGCCCCTGGCTCTGCTGTGCCCCTGCCCTGTCTTCCTCTGCCACCCGCCCGGCCTGCTCACTCCCACCACCCCCAGCCGAGGTCGGGCCTGCAGACCCAGCCCCGGCACAGCCTCAGACCCTCTCCCCAAATGCCGCGGGGCCGAGGTGCCCCCTGCCCAGCCCACAGCTCCCGAGGTCAGGCCCGGCTGTCCCCAGGCCTCTGCCCTGCGCTTGTTTGCTCCATTTCTCCAGGGGCACTTGCTCTACTGGGCCCAGGGCCTCAGATGTCCAGTGGGGCCTCTGAGGGGCAGGTGCAGCCACCTGGGCTCACACCCCAGCCCACTGCCCAGAGCCGGGGACCGTGGTGCCATTTGCCTTTCTGTGACTCAGTTTTCCCATCTGTAAAATGGGGTCTTCTGGCCCCATCAACGGGTCCTGCCAGGGAGGTGCACGGGGCTGAGGCCTATAAAGCGTGTGGCCTGGTGCCAGGCACACGGTGGGTGCTGGGAATGCCAGGAATGCCGAGGCCAGTTGTCACCCAGATCTCCTGGTGCGATGCTTTCACAGTCTCCGTGGTAACCTCTGCCCCCTCCTTATCCTGTGAGAACTGAGAAGATGCCGTCAGCAGAGGCTCCTGCCCACGACCCCCAGCACACTTGCCGTGGCCCTTGTGCGTTTGTGTCCCTTCCTGGCCCCCCAGGTGAGCGAGGACCACGCCTCATCCTCTCACAGCTTCGGGATCTGTTCGGATGCCTGGCGCAGAGCGTTTCCAGAGGGCAGCAACAAACGATGGTAGACGTGCTGGCTGCATCCCCCAGGGAGAGACTTGAGAAATGGATTCAGGGTTAGAGGATCACAGAGCAGCATGGGGCCTGGAACTGGCCCATTTCCAAGTCCATTTCCAGCAGAGACGTCCTGGCCCTGCGGTCCCCGCACCCGTCCTTGGAGACAGGGCTGCGTGGCCCCGAAGCGGGAGAAGCTGCTTCGAGAACAGAGGAAACCTCCCCCTTGGCCATCACCCCGCAGACACCTGTGACTCACGATGCTCCGGGCTCTGATCTCTGACCTGCGGCCAAGCTGCCCTCAGGGAAAGTCAGCGGCGGGCTGGGGAGCGGCCAGTCCCAACAGAAGTGACCCTGCCTGCCTGAACCCAGCGTGCGCCTGGGGGAAGTTGGAATAAGAGGCGGTGGCACTGGAGCTAGAGGGGCAGAGACGGAGAAGCTTCTATTTAACACTCGGCTGAGAGTCGGAGTGACTGTCTTATGTGCAGAAATCCTGCTAAAGCCCATTTATCATCTTCCGCTTCAGCCTTCCGTTTAAGACGCACGTGGAATGTGAAAAGCGCCTGGGTGGCTTCTTTGATTCTGAAACTAATTTGAGGGCGAGGACGCGGAGGGTTCTAGAAGCGGGTCTCGGGCTGGAGCTCTGGGAGCAGGAGGGGCCTCTCTGGAGATCAGATGCGGCCCCAGGGTCCCCGTGCATTGAGGCAGCCTCTGGCCTTACAGCTGGGGCCGCTGTGGTACCAGCCATGCTGGCCCAGCTGCTGGGAAGGTTGGGGCCCCAGGGATGAGGACCCCGCTCCTTGGGCAGGTTCCTGGGGACCGCTGACGCTGACTCCAGGGCAGATGGCACCCCTGTGTCCTCAGGAAGTGCAGGAATGGGATGTGGGGGATTGGGGACAGCTGGGAGTCGAGGCCAGCAGAGGCCAGCCCGGTGACAGGTGACGGGAGGGACATCTGTCAGTGGCCTCCATCTTACAGGGCATTGGGGCAGCAGTGCCCCCGCCCGACTCCCAGGGGAGTCTGTGCCTGACCTGCCAAGGCCTGACCATCCCGTCTCCTGTTCCCAGATGGGATCAGCCCTGAGCTGAGGGGCGGGGGCCAGGGCACCTCCCTGCGGAGGAGCTCAGGGGCCGAGAAGTGAGGACCCATCCCCGCGAGCGCGCACTGGGTGGGGTGGGGTCCCGGGTGCTGAAGCTCCGCCCCCCTCCCGCTTTACTCCAGAAGCCTTCCCTTTCTCCGGGGACGAGGACGTGGGTGACCCCGAGGCCTTGAGGTCTTTGCTGTCCCTGCAGTGGAAGAACAAGGCGGCCAGCTTCCAGGCCGAGAGGAAGTTCAACGCAGCGGCCGCCCTGACGGAGCCCTACTGTGCCATCTGCACCCTCTTCTACCCGTACAGCCAGGTGAGCCGGTGCTGAGGGGCCCCCGGGCCATGCCGGGCCGGCCAGCGTCCGCCTGCTCCCGATGGCGCCAGGGCTCGCTCTGCCTGAAGGGAATCCCTTCCCCCTGAAGGGAGGGTGATGGGGACCAAGAACCCATTTGCTGCTGGAGCCACAGTGGGCTCGGTAGAGAGCCCGACGGAAGGCCCCCGTGAGGGCTGCGGGGAGAGAGCCTAGGGTCTGCGTTTCATTGGTAGGTAATTTATCAACGTGCCTCAAAGAGGATGAGAGTGCAAGGAAACATCTCAGATGGCTGTCCTCTGAGAGGCCCTCAGCCCAGCCTAGGTGGCAGCGCAGGCAGGGGGCCCGGGGGTGGGGCCAGGTAGGCCCCTGCGTGGTGAACGGGGGCTGGCAGTGGGGGGCTGGGGCTGGGCGAAGACCCACACATGGCCTGGCGCCACACGGCCCCCAGCTCTGTCCTGAGTTTCCAAGTTGTGATCGTGGCCTTTCCCCGCACTCTGCCCTGTACCATCCACCACCAGGTCCTCCCGGTTTCCTTCTTAACCTGTTTCCTGCCGTGTCCCCCTCCCCCAGCCCTGACCACTGCCTGCCTCCTGCCCTCCTGTTAGCACCTCACCACAGCCACACACGGCCCCCGGCCTCTCCACATGCCCCACAGCCATCCTCTCCTGTGATACCTGCCCCCCCACGCACACATAGCACGCTCCGTGCTGTCCCCCAGCATCTCCCGCACACCCACCCAGGCCTCTCCCAGATGGATTGCTTTGTTTTCCATTGCCAGATGGATTTCTGTTCACTCTTTGATTCCACCCAGCTACCACCTCTTCCAGGAAGCCTTCCTGGACCTGCTGTCCCAAGCTCTCTCTGGCATGCCCCCCCAGCTTCCCCCACCCGCCTCTGCTCTTGCTCCTGCCCTCTGTTTATCAGCCCTTGGAGGACAGGGCTAGGTCTCACTTGTTTTGGGGTCCCTGGCTTCCAGCCTAGTGCCTGGCATCTTCCACGTATTAGCTGAGCTAGCCGAGCTCTGTGCCCCATGCTGAGGGCGGCACACCCATCTCGAGGGCCTTGCCACTCAGAGCTGCCAGGACCTGTGGTCCCTAAGTGAGCCAACATCTGGTCGTGGAAACAAGACGAAACGTCCAGATGTCTTCTCTAGGCACGCCCCTCCTCAGCACCGCTGGAAGTCAGCGCTGGGAACACTGGCTTAAGAGGCGAATCTCCTTAATCCTGGTTGCTAAGTGAAGCATTGTGACTCAGCTTAATCACATCCATGGTATCAGCGGGCCTTGCGGGGCTGCCGCTTCCACAGTCCGGAGCCCTCAGAGTCGGGGACCAGGCTTCACTTGTCCCGTATCATGGGAAGGGCTGTGGCTGGACATTCTGCCTGTTTGGAAACCAGCCGGTCCCCTAATCCAAGGTGCCAGGTGGGGCGCCCCAGGGCCCCACCACCACACACACACAGTGCATCAGGCCAGTGGTCTCTGGTGGCCTCTTTCCTTATGCCCTGAGCCGGTTAGAGTCCTTCGGTCACTCTGGGCGCTGGGGAGGCTCGTCTGGGAGCCCCACCACCCTGTGACAGGCCCAGGGTTGCTGGATCCCGGTGCCATGGGCAGGATGTTTTCATCACAGTCTCTTCATCTGATTGGATTTGGGGGGACTGGGGTACAGCCGTCATGGGGCGCGTGCGAGTCACAGGTGGGGAGAACGCCCCACATAGATACACAGATAACACGGCATCAGGTGACGGTCAGGACCACGAGGACAGACAGAGCAAGTGAAGGCCTGGGGGCCGCTGGTCATGTGAGCAGAGATCTGAGCACCCCAGGCAGTGGGAACAGCACATGCAAAGGCCCCGGGGCAGGACCATGCCTGGCGTTTGGGAAGAACAGCGAGGGGGCCCGCGTGGCCGGAGCAGAGCGAGCCAGGGGCAGTGGGATGAGGGCGAGAGGGATGAGGGCAGCAGCGCAGTGTCTGCTGTGTCTGCAAGTAACCTTAAGTGGGAGGGCTTGTGGGTGGGTGGGACAGGGTCTGACTGCCTTTGGGGAGGGTCTCTCGGGGGCTTCTGAAGCAGGGTTGGGGGCTGGGAGGGTTCGTCAGGGACACCCATGGTGGGGCAGTTGCAGGTGTCCTGGTAGGGGTGCTAGTGCGGCAAAGAGCAGCCCGGGGTGTGCTGCTTGGGGACGGAGGGGCGGAGGATAGAGTCAAGGATATCAGGGGTCCCCGCCTGCCCCACGCTGGGCTCTCCACTGATGGCGGCCCCCCTCCTGCAGGCCCTACAGACCGAGAAGGAGACTCCCCAGGGCTCCCTTGGGGAGGGCCCCTCGGCCACACCGCCTTCCAAAAGCGGCCAGAAGACACGGCCGCTGATCCCCGAGATGTGCTTCACCTCCAGCGGGGAGAACACAGAGCCGCTCCCCGCCAATTCCTACATCGGCGATGACGGGACCAGCCTGCTGATCTCCTGTGCTAAGTGCTGCCTGCAGGTCCATGCCAGTGAGTGCTGGGGGGGGGGAGAGCCGAGGGGTCAGCCACACACAGCCCCGCTTCACCCTCCCGAGACGGCCACCCTCGCGTCTGCGGGGCAGGGAAGCCCCTTCCTCTGGCTGCTGCTTTGGGCCTATAGCAGGACCTGGCGTCATGGGGTGGGGGTCTTGACCTTTGGGGGCAGGTGTCCTGCCCTTCCCCCCGGCCAAGGCAGGACTGCCTGGTCAGCCTCCTTCTGGGAGGTTCCACCGAGGCCTGCCCTCCCCGCCCAGGGCCTGGGAGGCAGCAGGAGATCAGGTACCCGTCAGGGGCCGTGACGCTTTTAAACTCCGCACTTTGGGGCCAGAGTTGGAACTGATGGTAGAGCTGAGATTCTAGAGTGGTCCAAGGGTCTGATTTATCTCTGCCATTGGTGACTACCCTCCCCCAAACCCTGAAGGCCCAACCATAGCCTGAGACAGGAAGATGGGTGTCTGTCCCCTTCTTGGGTGAGAGGGGGCAGCGAATGTGAGATTAAGCTCCCAGGACAGGGAGAAAGCTTCCTGGAGCCGCTTACTTTTGCGTGTGTACATCTCTTGTCCGGCGCCCGCCCTGCAGAGGCCTGCCCGGAGCTCACTCTGTCTCTTGGCTGGGAGCCCGTCTGTTCTGCCGGCCGGCCGGGCCCAGCTGTGAGACGTGCTCCTGGGCAGACGGGCACCCCGGGGTCGGGGTTGGGGGGGAGGGGGTGGGCAGCAGCCAAGCCCACCACCCTGCCGCTCTCGAGGGGCCTGAGGTCCAGCCACGCAGGGGGAGAGGAGCCTCCCTATTACCTTTGGGAGGTAGAATCCTCAGCACAGGCGTCTTCCTTGAGCCCTGGCACCAGACAGAGGCTGACGCCCCCAGGCCTGACCTTGGCTGAGGGCCTCAGGGGATGGAGCAGGGGGCCAGGTGCAGGCTCTCGGGTACCTTGCTGTCCCTCGGGGCGCCCCCTTCCTGCTGCCTTGCTTTCTCCCTGTCCTTCCCCCAGGGACCTCTCGGCACTGGCCAATGGCCCCTCTAGCCCGCAGAGCCCGTTTGGTGGGCAGCGAGCCCCGGCTGGCTGAGGGTCCCCACGGGACGGCTGGGCAGTGACCCCGGGCGAGGCAGGGTCCTGGGGCAGGCCGTGCCTTCTGCCCTCCCTCCGGGGCATGGTCCTCCGCCCCTCCTCCACACCCCCTCCCCCCATCCCCCCTCCGCGACTGTAAACCCAGACCACATCCCAAAGCCAACACCTTGGTAACCCAGAGCCCCCGACTGTGCTTTCGGAAACAGTGGACTCTGGGCCCAGCTCTGCTGCTCTGAACTCCAGGCTCCCCGAGGCCCACTTTGCATCTCACACCACCGCTCGGCCACCTTCCTCTCTCTCAGCTCAGAAGAGCCTGGGCGAGCCTCCCAGACTGGGGTGCGGGGCGAGGGCCAGGCTGAGTCTCCAGACCCGGCAGGGCTCCCGCTTGGGGGCCAGCTCTCCTTCCCTGCGTCAGTTGCCAGACTTTCTCCGGCTCTGTGTGCAGTGGCCCGGATTGAGGTAGAGCGGTTGGTGAGCACAATTATCCTCAATGCCGCAGCCGCCCTTCCCCCCGCCAGGGGGGGCCCCCATGCAGCCCGCGGGCAGTCGCGGTGACAGATGCGCTGGCCCCTGTCTTCCAGGTTGCTACGGCATCCGCCCAGAGCTGGTCAACGAGGGCTGGACGTGTTCCCGGTGCGCGGCCCACGCCTGGACTGCGGTAACTCGCCCCTGCAGCTGGGGTGGTGCTCTGAAAGCCGGCGCGGCCCGTGGGGGAGCCGGTCCTGGGCCCCGGGCTCGCCCGATCCCGCAGGGTGACCTTGGGCTGGCGGCCTGACCTTCCTGGGTCTCGGGTGGAGCCCGAAGCACTCTCGGCCCATCGCTTCCTGTGGCCGCTAGTTTGAAATGTAAGGACCGCGGGCGGGGGACGGAGCAGGTCCCGGAGCAGCAGGCGGGCAGCCCCGCCCTGCACACCCCTCACCTAGCTGTTGTCTGGTCCCTGTAGGAGTGCTGCCTGTGCAACCTCCGGGGAGGCGCCCTGCAGATGACGACTGACAGGAGGTGGGTTAGAAGGGCCTCTCCTCCCGGGGGGGTCCTGAGGGGCGATTCGGGGCGGGGGCAGGACCGGCAGGAGCAGATGAGGTCCCGTCGGCCTGGCCAGCCGGTGCGCACAATTTTGAGATGACCCCAAGGTGACGGAGCGCACCCGTGACCCCTGACCCCACTCGCTCCGCCCCCCAGGTGGATCCACGTGATCTGCGCCATCGCCGTCCCCGAAGTGCGGTTCCTGAACGTGATGGAGCGCCACCCCGTGGACATCAGCGCCATCCCCGAGCAGCGGTGGAAGCTGGTAGGAGCCCTAGAGTTCCTACGCCCCGGGGATGCAGGGTAGCTGCCAGGGAGCCAGAAGTCATGATTTCAGTTTGGTCAGCAGTTAACTCTTTGAATAGCCGTGGGGGTACTCGGAGAAAAGCAAGGCTCCCCTCCCCGTCTCTATTTCCAGCTTTTCACACAGAGGAAGCCACCTGCACTCTGCCCAGTTATTTCTTGCCTAACCTGCGATATGCCGCCAAACAGAATTTTAAGTACCCAATCCAGTTACAGTGGTCATAGAGCAGGGCTCTAGAATGTCTTCATCATGCCTAACTGAAACTTCACACATGTGAAATGGCAGCTCCCTATTTCCCTTCCCCTGCCCTTGCGACCATCACTCTGCTCTCTGCTTCTGTGAGTTTGTTTTCTATGCCTTGTAGAAGTGGAATCACGCAGCATGGGTCCTTCTGTGTCTGGCGTTTTTCACTGAGCATAATGTCCTCAATGTCCATCCATATTGCTGCAAATGGCAGGATTTCCTTCTTTTTCATAGCTGAGTAATATTCCATTGTATTTCTACACCACATCTTCTTTATTCGTTTTGTTGAGGGACACTTATGTTGCTTCCAGGTCTTGGCTATTGTAAACGATGCTGCAGTGAACATGGGGGTTCAGGTGCCTTTTCAAGATAGTGATTTTGTTTTCTTCAGACAGAAACCCAGGAGTGAAATTGCCAGATGATATGGTAGTTCTATTTTTAATATTTTGAGGAACCACCATACTGTTCTCCATAGCAGCTGCACCAATTTACATTCCCACCAACAGTGCATGTGGGTTCTCTTTCCTTTCTGTCCTCACCAGTATTTCTTGTCTTCTTGACGATGGACGTTCTAACAGGTGGTTTTGATTTGCATTTCCCTGATGATTAGTGATGTTGACATCTGTTCATGTACCTGTTGGCCATCTGTATGTTTTCTTTCTTTTTTTAAAAATTTATGTATTTATTTTTGGCTGCGTTGGGTCTTCGTTGCTGCGTGTGGGCTTTCTCTAGCTGCAGCGAGCAGGGGCTGTTCTTCATTGTGGTGCGCGGGCTTCTCTTGTTGCGGAGCACGGGCTCTAGGTGCGTGGGCCTCAGTAGTTGTGGCTCACGGGCTCTAGAGGGCAGGCTCAGTAGTTGTGGCATACGGGCTTAGTTGCTCCGCGGCATGTGGGATCTTCCCGGACAGCGCTCGAACCCGTGTCCCCTGCATTGGCCGGCAGATTCTTAACCACTGCGCCACCAGGGAAGCCCCATCTGTATGTTTTCTTTAGGGAAATGTCTATTCAAGTCCTTTGCCCATTTTTGAACTGGGCTGGTGGCTTTTTTGCTCCTAAGTTGTAGGAGTACCATCACTGGCCCCTCTAAGGAGCACGGCCATCCTTGGGCAGGTGTGGTCTTGCAAGGCTCACGCCTCCTGCTCTTGCTGATAACACACACATCCCTCCCTCATCTGGGGGAGCCTTTGGCTCAGTGGGCAGTAGGCAGACAGTGAGCAAACACTGGCTTCCCTTCCCAGCTCGGCCACCAGCCAGCTGTGTGACTCTGGACAGATTCCTTGACTTCTCTGTGCCTCAGCCTTCCCCTCCATAAAATGGGGCTGCTAACAGTCCCCTGTGTGGGGAGCATCAACTGGGCCACGACAGAAAGCAGTAATCCTGCCATCTGAGCACCAGCATGTGCTCTCGGGTCATCATCACCTGTGAGTTTGCAGGTGGCCGTGCGGGGGACATGTGGGTGATGGGATGTGTCTTGTGGCATCTGGGAGCTGGGTCCTCGGCCAGGGGTATGGACAGCATCTTGGCTGCTTTTCCTGCCTGGTTTATTTCCCAGCTGCCTGGGGCAGGCCTGGCTACTGACGCTCCTCCAGGCCTATAGTGGGCAGGAGGCAAAGAAATGGGGCTGTGGGCACTGAACCCAGCGGAGAGTCCCAGTGAAGGCACAGAGACGCCCACCGCGGAGCCCGCAGGTGCGGGGCCCCCGGGCAGGGCTGAGTGGGCAGCCAGCTGGAGCCGTGTGGGAGGGGACGGACGGGGCTTGGTCAGGAAACAGGGGGCACTGGGGCCAGCGCCAGCCCCGCCCAGTGAGGACGGGCGTTAGGAAGAGGCTGGCGCCTGCGGGTGATTTCTCCAGGAGCGCTGGCGGAAAAGGCCTCATTATTCGGGTGGAGTGATGGTGCGGTGCGCGGTGCCGTGATAGATCCTCCCTCCCAGACGCTTTATGGATCATCTGACATTTCCAGCTTACAGCCTCTTCATTACCAGCACTTGTAACGATGAATTAAAAATCCTTTTACACGAGGCTCGCTTGTATTGCCTAATGGAGCCTCGCAAGGAAGCCAGCAGTTAACTCCTGCGTGCCCGGCCGCCCGCCTGCCTTCCCGGGGCCATGTGCAGGCCGCAGGCTCGGGGACGGTCACACCTGGTCATCCGCCCAACTTTCTGTCCCCGTGACTCCCTGGCCACTGGTCCTGGTGGGCGGGAGCTGGCCCCAGCCGGCCGGCGGCCTGAGGCTTGCGCTCACCCCCTCACCAGGCCAGGTCAGTTTGCGAGGGCCGGTGGAGGCGAGGCTGCCCGGGCGGGTGCCTTGAACCAGCTCTGCCCTCTCATCGGCCCTGCCTTGAGGTGTAGAGCCTGTGTCACATCCTGATGGGAGGGAAGGTGAGCTGGCAGGGCCATTTTTTTGCCGAAGTGGGTTGGCAGGCAGGCGGTGAGGGATGACGGCAGGGGCCGGTGGGGAAGAGGGGAGGCCGGAGACATAGGACGTGGTGCCTTGCGGCCTCCATGGCTGATGGCACACCCAGCCGTAGCCCTTGGCCTCCTCCTGGCCACTGTTCTCCACCGATGTCCACACCCGACCCTGTACCACCCCCCAGCCCCACCCCCGCCTCGCTGCCTCCAGTGAGGGAGTCCCAGACACAGGACTCACCCTTAAGGCAGCCCTGAGCTCAGCCCTTGACAAATGGCCCGATGGGGGCCTGGCCCGCATTCCTCATGACGTGGAAACTCGGAATAATGAGCTGCCACCAGAGGCTGGATTGAACGAGCCGCGTGTCAGGCCGGGCTGTCGGGTTTCTCCCGGCCTCGGCTGTGGGGTCGCGGCCGGGTCTCCAGGGCGGCTGTGCTCCACCTTCCGCTCCCCGCGGAGCCACGCGGAGCCCAGTCCTCCAGGGCCGTGCTGTGCTTGTGCACCTGCCCCCGCGGGCCAGCCGGAGAATCAGGCATCGACGGCTTAATAATGAGATATCATTGCCATCGATCGGCGCCGGGCAGCACTCCTGCAGCGCCTTTGCTGTGGGGCTTCTCTGGCTTTTGAATGCGGTGTACAGAGCGGTAAAGGCCCGCTTATTAAATGCCCAGAGTGACGGGCTGGTGGTTGCTGGGTGGCGGCAGGGCGTGGGCGTGGGTGCAGCATCCGCGGCCTGGGAGCTGACGCCCAGCAGAGCAGGTCGCCCAGGCAGGGCGTTCCCACGGTGTGGGCCCTCTGCCCCTCCTTATGAAGGGCTACACTGCGGCGCCTTTCGTTCAAAATTAAGATGAAATCACCCATTTTATTTATTTATTTATTTTCTTAAAAAAAAAAAAAATCCCCCATTTTAAAGGGAACATTTCCCTTTTACTACATTCACAGAGTTAGGTAACCATCACCTCTATCTAGTTCCAGAACATTCCATCACCCCAGAAAGAAACTCCCTCCCTATTGGGTGACTGCCATCTCCCTCCCTCAGCCCCTGACAACCACGAATCCACTCTCTGTCTCTGTGGATCTATCTGCCTGTCCTGGACGTTTCCCATCAGTGGAATCACACCCTGTGTGTCCTTCTGTGTCTGGCTTCTCTCACTGAGCATCGTGTTCTCAGGGTCCGTCCACGTGGTAGTGAGTGTCAGTGCTTCTCTCTTTTTCATGGATGAATCACGTTTCACTGTGTGATTGTTGGTGCCTATTCCAGTCTTGGAAGTGCTCCTGGGGGGCAGCTGCAGGCCGGGTTGGTGGGCCTGGGGTCGTTTTGGGGGGGCTCTACATCGCGGTCAAGACTCTCCCAGGATGCCTCCACTCAAGGCCGGCTCTCCGGGCCTCTGCGCTCCAGCCCTGGGTCTCGGAGTCACTCCCAGGAGACGGACCTGGGGGCCCGGTAGGAGGCCTCCCAGCCGCAGGGGGCGGGGGCAGAGGCACCGGGCGGAGCCCCATTGCCGCCGCCGTGTCCCCGCAGAGGTGTGTGTACTGCCGGAAGCGGATGAAGAGGGTGTCGGGCGCCTGCATCCAGTGCTCCTGCGAGCACTGCTCCACCTCCTTCCACGTGACCTGCGCCCACGCCGCCGGCGTCCTCATGGAGCCAGACGACTGGCCCTACGTTGTCTCCATCACCTGCTTCAAGCACAAGTCGGGGGGTCACACTGTGAGTGCCCGCCTGCCCTCCGCCCTGTTCCCCTGCCCGCCCGCCCGCCCCCCGGTGTTCTGACAGCCCCTTCGCCTCCAGGTCCAGATCCTGAGGGCCGTGTCCTTAGGGCAGGTGGTCATCACCAAGAACCGCAACGGGCTTTACTACCGGTGCCGCGTCATCGGCACCACCACGCAGACCTTCTACGAAGTGAACTTTGACGACGGGTCCTACAGCGATAACCTGTACCCAGAGAGCATCACCGTGAGCAGCGTAGGGCCGAAGGGGGCGGGGCCAGGGGCGGTGGGTGGGGCGGGGGGCGGGTGCAGGCGCAGGGCAAGCGTTGCCCTTAGGAAGGGAGGTGGCCGGATCCCTCACAGCGGTCCCCTGCATCCAGGGTCACCATTGTACCTGCTGGACAGGCCCAGGCTATAGGGCCCCCGCTGGAAAGCGCTACTTGTTTCTGTAGAAACAGCAGAGAGCCAGGCCAGTCTAGCTATGCCTGCAGGCAGGCGATTCCCCAGGGCTGGGGTGGCCGCGGCACCCCCGGCCCGGGCACCTGCCCACAGCTCACCTTAATAGTTCAAGCTGAGAGCACTGCCTTTCTCCTGGCGGCAAAATCTATCAAATGGGAACTTTCTTAGCCCAGGCGAGCGCAGTGACCAAGGCCGAGGGCGCCCCTTACCCCCCGCCCGTCCTCTCTTCCACAGAGTAGAGACTGTGCCCGGCTGGGTCCCCCGCCCGAGGGCGAGTTTGTTGAGCTCCGGTGGACTGATGGCAACATCTACAGGGCCAAGTTCATTTCCTCTGTGACCAGTCACATCTACCAGGTGAGGGGGTCCTGTTTACCAGGTACAGGCATGGGCTGGGGCGGGACCCTCGACGAGGTCCTGCTGGGGAGGATGGTGTTTGCCCGCTAACTGAGAAGGTCAGCACAAGCTGGAAGGTTGTCCAACTGTCCAATATTATCCCCTTTGGAGGTGTCTTCCCGATGTGTGTGTGTGTGTGTGTGTGTGTGTGTGTGTGATAGAACATACATAACATAAAATTTACTGTTTTAACCAATTTTTAAGCGTATAATTCAGTGCCCTTGTTTTTTTTTAAAAACCAAGTCGGTTGTGAGTTTCTCACCACGATTGTGGAAAAGAAATTATTGAAAAGGGTGGAATCTTTGAAGAGAAACCACCCGTATCCCCGCAAGAAAGATGACAGCTGCTGACCCTGTGCTGTTTCCCATGGCTTGTCTGGCAAGCAGGCCGTGAGCGTGCGGGTGTCAGGCCTCAGCCAGGCCAGGCTGAGCAGCCAGCAAGCTGAACTGTGTCCCCTTGGCAGGTGGAGTTCGAGGATGGGTCCCAGCTGACGGTGAAGCGTGGTGACATCTTCACCCTGGACGAGGAGCTCCCCAAGAGGGTCCGGTCCCGGCTGGTAAGTGGCTGGGGGTGGGGATGAGTGCTGCTGCCTGGGAGAGTGACCCGTCCGGGTGGCCTTGACCTCCTGCCTCGGCCTTTGCCTGTTCTGGGGTGGGAGGGTCAGGCCGGCCGGCGAGGAGGAGACAGAAGCACCTGCACGTGGATCTGAGCTGCAGGTCAGCGATGCATAAAGGAATGGGGGAGACTGGCCTCTGGCCTCTTCTTACAGCCTTGCACTGTCTTCTTTCTTTTGTGTTTAATCCAAGGTTTTGAGGATTGGCGGCCGTGGCCATGGGTGGAAGAGCTGAGTCAGAGCTGGTGGGGGTCTCAGACGCCAGGTTCCCTTGGGGGACGGACAGGAGCTGCCAGGCAGACGAGCGGCCTGTGTGCAGCCTGGCCTTGCCTCCTGCACTCTGTGGACGGCACGGCGCCCGTCCTGCTAGGGGGCCAGTGACTAGGAGCTTAGGGCTCCTCCTCTGCGTGATGGGGGGTTCACTCACAGGATGGGGGTCCAGGCAGAGGCAGGAGGGGCCACCCCCAGTGAGCGTTGTTTCTCAGAACATTGTCATTGGCTGAGGGTCAGCAGCCCAGGGCCCTTGACCCCCAGCAGGGCAGGCATCTCCTCCAGCCAGGCCCCCGAGCGGAGCCTGTATTTCAGTCTGTTCCGGCTGCAATAACAAAATATCACAGACTGGAACTTACACAACAAACTGTCTCTCACAGTCCTGGAGGCTGGAAGTCCAAGATCAGGATATCAGCAGATTCGGCGCCTGGTGAGGGCCGGATCCTGGCTTACAGACACCTGCCTTCTGGTGTGCTCACATGGTGGAGAGAGAGAGCGAGAGAGAGAGCTCTCTGGGATCCCTTTATAAGGGCACTGATCCCATTCGCAAGGGCTGCACCCTCATGACCTCATCACCTCCTGATACCGTCACACTGTGGCAGGGTAGGGCTTCAACACAGGACTCTGGGAGGGGGGGACACAGACCTTCAGGCCGCAGCACCCCATCCGCACTAACCCCAGTGCTGTCTGATCTCCTGCAGTCGGTCAGCACGGGTGCCCCGCAGGAAAATGTCTTCTCGGGAGAAGAGGTGAAGGCTGCCAAGCGCCCACGGGTGGGCACCCCTCGCGCCGCAGAGGACTCGGGGCGGAACCTGGACTACCCGGCCTTCATGGAGAGCCTCCTGCAGGCGCAGTGCTGGCCCGGAGCCCCGTTCTAGGACAGCCGGCCGCCCGGCGACCCCTTGGCCCAGCAAGGCAGGCGCGGCGGGCCCAGGCGTTTGCTTGCTGTGAATCCCTGTCCTCGCCTCCGTGGCCCGAGAGGCTACCTCGGCGACAGGAGCAAGCAGGACGCCACACGCGCCCCCGGACTCAGGGAGCAGGGCCACGTGGGCTCTGGGGGGCCGGCGGGGGCACGCGCCACCCCCTCGGCCCAGATTCGTAAACCACGTAAGCTCTTCTTCTCGAAAAGGTGCTACTGCTTTGCCTGCCTCCTGAGCAGCCTTTGAGATCGTGACTTCTGTACATAAATCACCTTTGTGAGGTTCTTTCTATAAATACCTATTGTTTAAAAAAAAATGCAAGAAAAAAAGGAAAGAAAAGGAAAAACAAGGCCCAAAGTTGTTTTCTAGATTTGTGGCTTTAAAAACAACAAAACGAAACAAAACAAAATGTCCTTTTTCTCAGAACCAAGATTGCTGCGGGAGATGAAAGCAGCTCGTCTTTTCGTTTGTCGTGTTTTCTGGTCTCACTGGTCTGTGAGTGGCGGGGATGCACTGTAGCTGCGGTGAGGCCTGGGGGCGCCCAGGGATCCCGGACGGCAGCGCCTGGTCACTCACTCTCTCCCGATCGTGAGATCGAGAAGGTCCGGGTGGCTGGCACCGCCGCCAGCGCCCAATGGGAGGAGACCGGCAGCTCCCTGGGTGGCCTGCCCCTTGTCTGCGTGGCCTTTTGCAAAATAAACGCTCTCTCCTCTGGTGGCTTCATCTTTTGCTTCTTCCCCTTGGGAGACCCATGACCCATCCCCCAGCTGAGGCCTCGGGTGGGCGGCCCTCGGGGGGTCTGGCTGCGGCCCAGGTGTGCAGGGGGTCTTCCCCGGAACCCGAGGGGCTGGCACATCCTGTATGCTCTCCGTGACGCGTGGATCTGTGTGTCCAGGAGAGAGAGGGCACGAGAGGGACTCGCTGCTTTCAGCTCAGAGGAAATCTGCCTCGTAAGGGTTGTGGGTTGAGTTTCCAGGCAAAAACGTGCTGCTTAGCACCCCCCCCCCTCCTCTCAGCCGCCCCACTGTCCCCTGTAGAGGAATTGAGGGCGTCATTTGCTTGTATAGAATTTTTTTAATTTAAAAAAAGAGGCTCTAATGGTTGCCAGGCCAGAGAGAACCGTGTAAGGGAAGAGGAGAGCAACTTCCTTGATGGGGAGGGGGCAGGTGCCCTGGAGGGGCGGGCGGGGCGGGAGGTACCAGGGGAGTCGGCGGAATGTCGGGGTTCCCTCTGCATGCAGCAGCCCCTGCCCCGGGGCGCTGTCACTGTGTTCATATGTAGTTTGAAAATGCTATTTATATTGTAAAGAGAATAAAAAGAAGTGGGCAGACGCCCCTGCGGCCCTGGGTCGGGCGGTGGGCCGGCCCCCGTGGCCGGTCCCTCTGGGTTGCACCCCGTCCGTCGGTCGTGGGTTCCCAGACAACTCGTGCAGACAGGTGGTCTCACAGCAAAGGGGAACGCACACTTCCCCCACGAAGATACATCTGTGTCTGTGTGCGAAAGCAAAAAACAAACCCACCCACCCTGTTTTTTTTCCCACCCGAGATTAAGGATGCGCTGTATTTTTGCCTAATTCCCCTGCCTCTAGGTTCATAATGAATTAAAGGCTCGTCAGCACTGCGAATTACAGCTCCAGGTCGTTGCAGTGTCTTATTTTCTGAGTGGGCGCCGGGAAGGCGGTCGGCGGTCTCCGGCAGGGGTGGGCTCCGGTCGCCCCCTCCAGGATGGAACAGGCGTGGAGCCTCCCCGGAGGCGGGGGGGGGGGGGGCACGCGACCTGGCGCTGCAGCCCCTGCTCCCCGCCTCCAGGGTGGAAGAAGTTTCCTTCCTGAGCTGGACATCTGAAGCTTGGCTCCACACAGACCCGCCGCATCAGAGGCAGTCAGGGCCCTCTTCGTCTGACCCACCCCTTGCTTGTCAGGGGCCTGCGGCCACCCTCTCCCCCTGCCCTCCCAGCCTCAACCCAGTTCTTGTGACATCTGAGCCGGGGAGCGTATCCTGTGGTGGGCGGCCGCTGGGCATATGCGAGACAGTGGGGTCTCCCACAGTGGGGTGAGGCTGTGACCCCCGTATTCATGACCATGTCGCTTGTCCAGCCAATACTGGGGATACAGCAGTAGGTGTGTCACCAGGGGGAGAGTTAGACAGTACGTAAAATGGGATGCAGCTGTGATGTGAAGAACTGGGAGTCCTGAAGGAGTTGAGAGGGTGAGCCATGGGGACTTCTTGGGGCACAGCCCGTGCAAAGGCCCCGGGGCAGCAGCGTGCCTGGCTTTTTGGAGGAACAGCGAGGAGGCCCGTGTGTCTGGAGCAGAGTGAGCGAGGGGGAGAGAGGGAGGAGGGGAGGGCAGGGAGGGGACGGGGCAGGTCGTGCAGGGCCTTGTGGACCACGGGGAGGACTTGTGGTTTTTACCCCCAGGGAGGTGGGACCCTGGAGGGCTGTGGGCAGAGGAGGAGGGGCGGGGCCTGACTCAGTTGCTCACAGGTGCCCTCTGGCTACTGAGAGGAGGACAGACTGTGGGGTGAGGTGGGAGCTGGGGACCAGGGCAGAGGGGGCTGCTCTGAGCATCTGGATAGATGGCTTTTGCCATGACCTGGGATGGGTAGGCTCGGGGTGGGGAGAGGCCAGGAGCTCAGCTTTGAGCACGATCCCCCCCATATGAAGGTACATGGCTGGACATGGGGCCAAGGGCCAGAGGAGGGCCTTTAGGAGACATCAGCCTGCAGGGGATATACTTACTGGACACGTGGGCCCTGGAGTGTCTGTGCAGGACAGTGACGTGGGGAAGTCGGGAGCATGGGGCCGTGGACAGGGCGCCCCCCTGGGCCTCGGTTTTTCTTCTGCAGAACGGGTGTCCTTCAGGGTGCTGTGTCCTGAAATCTCCATCCAGTCACTGCCACCATCACCCCACTTCCCAGACCCCCTTTCATAGAGATGCTGCTTCCAGTGCCCTCAACAGAGCCACCGGGACTCAGTTTCCCCATCGCTACGGGGGATTCTCTGTGACATTGACCAGGTGAGTCAGCATCTTCTGAGCCTGCCTGGGGCCTGGCGGACATGGTCGGTCCTCAGCCCCAAGGAGGGGGCCACAGGCAACAGCAGTGCAAGTGGCTGACCCAGCTGATCTCCACAAGGCTATAGATGGCCCGCTGTTCCCAGCGCTCTCTGAAACGTCATAAAATGGGGAGGCAGTTTGGGACAGGCCATCGTGGACTGAGGCCAGGGCCAAGACACCAGGCTGGATCCCCAACCGTGCGGCCACATGGAGCGGTGGGGTCTGTGGCACCCTAGGTGCTGGGCTCTGTGCCCAGCACTGGAGTTTGAGTAATTTATCAGGTGGCAAATATCAACTGCCCTGTGCCAGGACCTGGAAGGTGGCTGAGGAAGAGGGGCACACGGTTGCTGCTTCTCTGGAATTTAGAGTTCAGGAAAGCAGGCAAATGATGGAAATGTAAGGGACCATATATACAGCTTTGACATGTGTCCTAAAGGACAAGAAGGAGGGCAGAGACAGAGGGTAAGTCGTGGTCTCAGAGACCTGTCAGATGGGATGTCAGGATCCTAAAGAGGTGACGTTTAGACCCGACCCCTCGAGGTCGATCAGATTTGGGCCAGGGGTGCATGGTGTTGAATACCACAGCCTCTTAGGGCAAGGCCCCTGCAACCTACAGCCCTCAGTCCAAATCCGGCCCTCCACTTGTTTTTATAAATAAAGTTTTATTGGCACAGGCACGCCCATTCATTGAGTACCATCTATGGCGGCTTTTGTTCTACAAGGGAGGGCTGAACAGTAGCAGCAGAGACCACCTGGCAGCCCAAAAGCTAGACATAGAGTATTTGGCCCTTTACAGAAAAAAATTGTGCTCATTTCAGACTTAGAGCCAGTGAGAGGTGACAGCCTCCATATACCCGCTCTGTTCCTACGACAGAATCATTCTGCCACGGGGCATCCCTCAGTGCCCAGATCCACCTTGTCCCTCAAAGGCTCCTGATTAGGCCCACTGTACCTAGCGCACCTCCCCCCACCCACCCCACAAAGAGCTTGGTGGAAAGAGAGGGACTTTGGCCTGGGCCCTTCCATGCAATCGTCATCCGTCCACTGGGGGCTGTGCCCTCCACGCCTGGAGCATCTCTGCTCATCCTGCTGATTGCTGGCAGGAGAACCAAACACCCACTGTGTTCAACCCCTCAGGCTGCCCCCACCCCCTCAAATCACCCCAGTGCAGAGAAGGACAGCGAATTTAGGCCTCCCTTGGCCTCTGCAGTCTGCGAGTCCTGGCTCTAACCCCCGCCATCACGATTCACGGCTTTTATGACAGTGCTGAAATCTGTGTGCCTGCTTCTCCATCTCCCCGTCACCAGCTGTCCCCCCCCTACTCTCCTGGCCACCCATCCTGGCTGCCCCCCCCGCCCCAGCAAGGCTGCTCGGGGACAGAGTCACAGCCCCGAGATCACCACCAGGGAGAAAAGCTCCCAAAGACCCCAAGGCCTGGAAGCCAGGCTCAGAGAGCCCTGCAGCTCTCGGCTGGGCTGGGGGACTCACCTCGGAGCTCCGGCACCCGCGCCAGGGAGCGTTATCTATGGGTTAGATTTACTTAGTGCTTTTGCTCCCTTAATGGAGAAAATAAGAATTATTTGCTGCCACGGATGGGCAGCCTGAGGGGTGACACAGCGGCCGGCAGAGGCGAGGCCGGGAG
Organism: Eubalaena glacialis; assembly: GCF_028564815.1. NCBI lineage: Eukaryota > Metazoa > Chordata > Mammalia > Artiodactyla > Balaenidae > Eubalaena > Eubalaena glacialis. The sequence continues at coordinate 183,160,761 of NC_083719.1, read as the reverse complement.
AACTGAGTGTTTGGGTGCCTGGCGTCTCCCTGAGGTGACGGGGACAGCTGGCTCCCCTCCCAGCAGCTTCTGGGGGATGGGGAGGGGCCTCCCAGGCAAGACAGCCTCCCTCCCTCCTCTTCCAGGTGGCCTCCACTGACCCCAGAACACTTACTGCTCTGTTGCCCCCAGATTGGTTTCAAAGGACCATTAACTGGTGGCTTAAAACAGCAGACATTTATTCCTTCCCTGTCCTGGAGGTCGGAAGTCCGAGACCAAGCTGTCACAGGGCCACGCTCTCTCCGGATGCTCCAGGGGAGAATCCTTCCTGCCTCTTCCAGCTTCTGGTTGCCCCAGGTGTCCCTCGGCCGTGGCCGCATCCCTCCACCCTCTGTCTTCACACGGCCATCTCTCTGTGTGTCTGTGTCTTTTCTCTGTCTCCGATGTCCCTCAGCCTTTCTCGTACAAGCACACCAGTCACTGGATTTAGGGCCACCCGGATAATCCAGGACCGCCTCATCATCTCAGAACCCTGGACTTAGTTACATCTGCAAAGACACTTTTTCCAAATAAGCTCATGGTCACAGGTTCCGGGAAGTAGGGTGTGAGAGTATTTTGTTGGGGGGAGGCCCCAGGCAAGCCACTCCAGTCTCCTCCCCCACCACAGCCCCAGGGACCCCTGCTGTAGCTCTCTGGTCCCATGACCGTCCCCCTGCTTGATCGTGAGCCCCGTGAGCATAAGAACACAGTCTCGGTCCCATCAGCACCCCCCATGCTCGGCCTGGGGCCTGACAGGCAGACGGGTCCTGAAGAACATGGTTGGTGACCTACAAGGGCTGGTGGGAGAGGGTATAAAAGAATTAGGGGGGAAGGGGAACATAGTAGCTGGAGTGAAGAGGGGGTGAGTCGCTCTGAGTAACCTTTTGAAATAGCTCTGACTCTTTCATCACAGTCCTGTTTCACATACCCCAAACCATAACTAACTAATGTCAACCAGAATGTGGTGGGAACCCCAAAATGGAAAACAGACAGTAACACATGAACCCAACTGTGCTATAAAGGAAGGGGGAGGGAGAGAGAAAGGAGCTGATCAAAGTAACTTGGAAAACAGTGTTTTGACTGGATACTGTTAGGCTAGAAACAAAGATACCTATACACCAATGCTGTACTCCAGTAGAAACTCTGGTTCTCCCAGGTAAGCTATGCTGTAGCTCATTTATGTGAATCCCGGGGTTGAACAAATGAGTAAATAAATTGTAGGTGATGAGAGCCAGGTTCCTCTCAGTCAGAGAAAGCAATTACAAGTAAGTCAAGAGGATGGGAAGCTAGAACGAACCTTGTGCTGGGCTGGAATCAGAAGTCCCAGTATTAATTCATGGTCCTCAATATAGAGAGAAAGATTAGATAGATAGGTAGATAGATAGATAGAGTCAGATAGTACAGTTAGACACAGAAGTAAATATAGATGTGTGTGTATGCTTGGATACTCTGATGCCCCGAAAGCAACGAGCACACCTGGCACCTGGACTTTGGTTTCTAAGTACCGTTCTCTAAAAAAAGGAACCAGAGCTCCTTGGAGAAGCCATTAACTTTATGCCTGGGGCAGGGAAAACACAAGTCTGGTGCATCTTGAGTTGCCAGAAAGGAAGGAAATACTAAAAAAATTTTATAAATATATATATGGGACACAGAACCCAAACCAAAGCCACTCCCAGTAACCAACACTAGAAGAATTTGAACAATAAAATAAATGATAGTATTGGATTATAACCTAATAGAATAAAAGAAATATCCAAACTGCTATAAATAACTGAATTAATACATAAATGGCCTGGAGGAGAAGGGATGGCTCTTCCTTACAGATAAATTCTGATTAATTAATGTAGGGGTGAAAGTTTACGTTCAAACTGTTTACGTTCAGTCACTCAGCAAATGCTGGCGGAGGGCCTTTGTTGTCCTGGCTCTGTTCTGGGTGCTTGGGCTACACTGGGGAAGAAGATAGGCAAAAAAATTCCTGTCCAGGGGAGCTCACTGCCTCTCAGGAGAGGCAGATAGTGTGAATAACCAAACTATGGAACAGGTTAGAAGACTATAAATGCTACATGAAGAAAAGAAAGTAAGAGAGATGAGGGTGGAGAGTCGGGTTACTATTTTACATAGAATGTTCAGAGTCTCACTGCGAAGGTGACATTTGAGCAAAGACCTGAAGGAAGTGAGGGAGTGAGTCAGGTGTACATCTAGGGGAAGAGAGCTCCTGGTGCAGGGCATAGCCTGTGCAAAGGCCCTGGGGCAGGACCATACCTGATTCATCGGAGGGACAGTGAGGAGGCCCGTGTGTCTGGAGCAGAGTGAGCGAGGAGGAGAGAGGGAGGAGGGGAGGGCAGGGAGGGGACAGGGCAGGTCCTGCAGGGCCTTGTGGGCCATGGGGAGGACTCGGGCTTTTACCCCCAGGGAGGTGGGAGTCCTGGAGGGCTGGGGTAAAGGAGGGGCAGGACCTTTTTCAGGTGCCCACAGGCTCCCTCTGGTGGCTGCGGTGGGGAGGACAGACTGTAGGTGGCCAGGGCAGGAGCCTGGAACCAGGGTGGAGGCAAGTGAGCTGGTCCAGATAGGCAATGATGGGGGCTGGACCAGGTGGAATCAGAATGACCATTCTTTGGGTTTAACAACGTGGGGTCCCTGCTGACCCTGAAAAGGGGCAGTTAGGGTAGAGCAGGGGCATGAATGCCTGGTTGGAGAAGGATCCACATTTTTACACAAAGAATTGCCCTGTTCTTTGGTAAAAAGTAATATTCCGTAGTGCAGATGGACTGTTAATTTGTTTAATCAATACCCTATTGATGGACTCGGAGGTTATTTCCAATTTTTCCCAATTATGAGCTATGCTATAGCAAAGCAGTTTTGTTATTACTCACGTGTGCATGTTTCTCTAGAATAAATATCTAAAAACGGGGGTGGGGAGGGGAGGACTGATGGATGGAAGCTTCTGTCATTTTACTTTTAATTCCTGCAGCCAGGTGACCCCCCCCAAATACCTTGTGCACCCCGACGTGCGTTGGAGGAGGATGCCTTCTCCCCGTACCTTCCAGGATGAAAGCTCTCACCTAGCCTGTGATCCCCATCTATCGGATCGGTGAAAAGCTATATCTGATCATGGCCTTAACATTTATTCCTTTCATAATGAGTCAGGTTGAGCATCCTTTCAGATGATTAAAAGCCTTTTGTCAGAACTGTCTTGAAACACAGTATTTTAAAATTCCCCGATGACCATTTCCTGCCAGCGAGAGGGCTGATTCGATGTTCAATCTTTCACCGTGCTGTATCCATCCAGCCCCGCATCACTGGCTGAGCTGTGGGTCAGGGGCCACACCCAGGTTTACCCTTCTCTTATTTGATTCTGTGAAATTAGAAAAACCAAGCGCATAATTACTGAGTAGTGATACTGTCAGCAAACGGCTGGTGGCTGGACATCAGCTCAAACTAGGACTGGGAAAATGCAGGCATGTCTTGCTAAAGACCCCTGCCCATCACTGCAGGCTGGAAAACTGGTCCTTGCCATTTGGGGAAGGACCACACACTCGACACCCCAAGTTTGGTTGCGTTAACGCTGCAAAGAATCCCACATTTGTGTCTGCTGAAGTGTTTGGATATGGTTTTAAAATATACCCCCATGATGAATCATCCATCTTGTCCTCCAGCAGGAAAAGAAAATCATCACTGAAGGCTCAGACCTCTGGTGACGGAGCTCCGTTTTCTTAAGAAACCCCAATTTGTTCTCAGAGTTAGGAATGGCAGCCCCAAAGGGATTGCCCCGGGCTTCCCGAGTGGCTGAACACCTCCCGGCCACACGCCTGGTGAGCAGCCGTCTGATATAACAGCTGCAGACGTGGGCAGCATGATCAGTGTTGCAGAGAAATATCTCAATATGCATGTTTCAGAAATGCATGTGAGCACTTTTTCCCAGGAATGCCAGCATCCTTCAGTGGACGAAGTCTTGTCGCTGTTGCGCAGCTTGAAGAGGGTGATGGGGCTGGTTTCATGATCATTTTCATTGCTGTGTCCCCATGAGAAGGCAAGTCACTGCTACTGGCTGTTTTTGCTATATAAAGCTGTGTGGAATTTGTAGTTTATGAGCGACCACGTATTTATGCAGCCATGGCTCCTCCTGGTTGTCCCCCAAGCGGGTGGCCCTTGAGTACCCACCCCACCTCGCTTTCGCCTAGCTACCCTGTGGCTCACAAAGAAATGCTTAATTGTAAAGATCCTTCCTTAGAGAAAAAGTTTTTAGTGATTAAACAAGGCAGATGCTGTTGGTGGAAAAACCCAGCAGACATCCCCAACTGCTTCTCCCTTGTCCTCCTCCTTTACATTCAAGGCTGGGAAATCAAAGTACTTGCCTTCCCAGCCTCCCTTGCAGCTATATATGGTCATATGACATGGTTCTGGGCAATGAGACATAGGCAGGGAATTCTGGAGAAGTTTTTTATTTCCTCGTGAAAGGGACAGTCAAGGACATGCCCTTTTTTCCCATTCCTCTTACCTCTTCCTCCTATATGGAATGTGGGCATGATGGCCAGAGCCACAGCAGCCATTTTACAAGAGAGAGGCTGAGAGATGTCCTTGACATCCTTCATTCATTCATTCATTCTTTGGATTGGTAGTATTTGCTTATTTACAGGGTGTAAATACTCTCACCATGGCTGAATTCAAGCTAGCAACCTGATGTCACTGATTGCAGAATCATAAAAAGAAGCACAGTAGCCCACCATTATATAGTGTTTCCACCAGATACAATAAATATTAAAAACCTGAAGAACATAGATGATAGCAAAACACAGTAAAATAAGTAGCAAGTGATGAGTTTTGAATATTTATTGCTTTGTTTTTAATATAATTTATTTCATTGGAAGTTTATATAATTTTATTTTTCATAATGGCTGTGTTTAACAACCAGTTCACAACAATAATTGCCTTATTTTGCTCAAGTTTGAGAGTGGGATAAAAACGTTTGGTTGAGCCCAAAGGTCACTGAGTTTTGTTTGAAAAGTATTTCGTCCGGTTCTGTTATATTTTTTTGCGGCTCAGATTGCTAGGGGTTCCACATCATCTTTCAAGAGCATTTCCTAACCGTTGACGCCAGGAACAGGGCTCAAGTGACCACAGAGCTGATAAACGCCAATCGATTGCTGTACTTTCCATTCACACTCTTTCCAGTGCTTGTGAGAATTCCTCACGCTCACGACTTGATGAGTCCTGGCACATACAGATTCTCTGTTTCCTATTTGGGCTGACCTGTAACTACCACTCATGCTTGCAGCATATTTCTAGGTATTTACCTTACGATTTTAGCACAGCTTTTACACCTCAATGAACCACTTCCAAACCACTGATACAATTTTTTAAAAAATTTTTTATTAAGCCATCATTTACATACCATAAACATATCTTCACTCTCACAGTTCTATAAGTTTGGCAAATGCATCCTCATGAATAACCACCACCCAAAACATGATATAGAACATCTCCCTCCCTCCACAATATTGCCTCATCACCCTCCAAGCTCCAAGGCAACTGTTGATCTGTTTTCTACTCCTCTAGATTAGTGTGACCTGTTCTAGAACTTTCTGTAAATGGAATCCTGCAGAGTGTAGCCATGTGTGTCTGGCTTCTTTTCTTCAGCACAGCGCACTTGAGATTCACCCTCGTTGTGTGTTTCAGCAGGGAGTTTCTTTTTCGTAGCTGTATAGTATTCCACGCAGGGCTGGACCACAGTTTGTTTTGTATGCTCACCAGTCAATGGACATATGTGATTGCAAGTGAAGCCACGTGAATTCATTCATACCCACAGCTGCTTGTGGGTATTTCATGAGACTATTATTCTCAGCTTTCACTGCTTCTTACTGAACCTTCTCTAGCTGGGGTTTCCAGCATGGAGCTCTTTCAAAGAAAGTTGCAATGATTAACCTCGTATGTAATTGCAGAGCAGAGGAGGGACAATGCATGGGCGGACCAGGGACATTCACAGCCACCAGTGTGGCTGGAACAGGGTGAGTGATGGGGGAGCAGGAGGAGACAGAGGGGGCTTGCCCCAGGGAGGAGCTTGGCTTTTGTGCATTTTGCTGGAAGAGGACTGGTATCTCTGGAAAGATTCTGAGTAGGGAAATGTTAGGATCAGCCCAGAGCGGGAGTCAGGAGACCCTGTGAATCCCCTGAAGGGCCACGATGATAGAACTAGGCGGGGCTGATGGACCAGCCCCGCATCCCCCCGGGAAAGGGGTGGAGGGCAGCCCTCGAACCCCTGCCTCCGCTGGATTAAACGTATTGACACCAGGGTCACGACCATCTGATAACAGAATCTGTTCAGAACAGCTGCCTGGTGACAAGTGTAATAAAGCGTATTAATGAGGCCTTTATTACTCCCTAATTAAAAGCTAATAATGAAGAGTTAATTGCCTTTAAAAGATGAAGCAAGGCCGGGCTGGGATTTATCTCTGTTTGCCTTTGCTTGCCTGGATAGGCTGATATTTGGGAACTAATTAATTGAATCAAATCTTACAGAAAACTAATAATCTCCTCATGCCGTTTGGGCTGTTGAATTAAAAGGTGTTTGCTGCGTATCTGAGTGTTTCCATTTTAAGGTCCTGGGTCCTCTGTTCCTGGCAGGGGGTGGGGTTGGCGAGGTGAGGGGGGGGTCTGGGGGCCATTTGTCCTCCTGATTCTGGTTCACCCTCAGCTGCCCAGAGGCTGTTCCAGGGAACAGACAGACCTGGCCAAATCTCAGATCTATTTCCATAATAATAATAATTATTATTACCTTTTATTTTGAAATAGCTTAAGACAAAAGAAGTTACCAAAAATAGTACAGAGAAGTCCTATGTCCCCTTCACCCCAGCTCCCCTATAATCCTATTTTACACAGCTGTTCTACCTTATCCAAACCAAACTGTCATCATACAGTTAACTCAGGCACAAGCCTTATTCTGATTTCACCATTTTCCTTTTAGAGTTTATATGGGGATATGTCACATGTCAGCAAGTTCAGCCTTTTAAAGTGTACAGTTCAGTGGCTTTTATTGTATTTACAAGGTTGTGCAGCCATCGCCTCTAATTCCAGAACATTTTATCACCCCAGAAAGAAACCCTGTCCCCATTAGCATCATCCATTTTCCCCCTCCCCCAGCCCCTGACAACCATGAATCCACTCATCGTTTCTGTGGATTTGCCTGTTCTGGACGTTTCCCATCAATGGAATCACACACTGTGTGTCCTTCTGTGTCTGGCTTCTCTCACTGAGCATCGTGTTCTCAGGGTCCATCCACGTTGTAGCGAGTGTCAGTGCTTCACCCCTTTTTGTGGGCAAGTTTGTGAATGAATGTATGTTTTCAATTGTCTTGGGTCCGTATTCATTTTTAATTGCACATATCAAATGCAAATATGCCACTGAACACTAGGCATAAAGCTAAATCTTTCTCCACCTCCTGCCTGTTTCCTCAGCCAGGACCCTCCTCTCAGAGGTCAGACCCTATCACATTTTGGCAGGGGGCCCCTCCTACACACTGTTCTCTGTGTGTGGACAGATGTCCACATGTCCCCAGGGAGATGCATTCACTGTCTTGAGACTGTTTTCACGAAGATGAAATCTCAGTTCTAATGAAATTTGGCCTTGTTCCTTGTTTGTTTTTCTAGAAAATCCCCATAGAATCACCTGCATTTATTTTTCCCTTTTGCTTTTACAAATTGAGTTATCACTTAACTATAAAATGATGCTACAACCTTAAGAGTACAACTTGATGGTTTTGCATATAGAGAGAGACACCTGGGTTACCACCACCCAAACAAGTAGAACAGGGGTTGGCAATCCCTGGCCCACCAGCCAGATCCAGCCCCGTGCCTGTTTTTGTATGGCCTGGGGACTAAGGGTGTTTTTACATTCTTTTTTTTTCTTTTTTTGGCCGTGCCACTTGGCATGTGGGATCTTAGTTCCCCGACCAGGGAACGAAACCGCGCCCCTTGCATTGGAAGTGCGGAGTCTTAACCACTGAACTGCCAGGCAAGTCCTGTTTTTACATTCTTAAATGAATTTTTAAAAACCAAGAGATGACTAATACATCACCACACATGACAATTGTATGAAATTCCCATTTTTGTGCCGTAAATAAAGTTTTACTGAAACACGGCCATGCCCATTCGTTTGTGTATTATCTGTGGCTGTCTTCGAATGACAGGGACATTGCTGAGAAGTTGTGACAGAGACCCTCTGGCCCATCAAGCCTAACATATTTATTCTCTGGCTCTTTACAAAAAATGTTTGCTGACCCCCGACGGGCGGGCCTCCTTCATGCTCTGAGGCTCAGAGAGGTCAAGAGCTGTGCCCAAGGTCACAAAGCTAATGTTCTCCTCCTTGGCTCACACAATAATAGGCAAACTTCTGGTCAGTCATTTCTTTATGCAACAGTTATATAACCATGTCCCCCTACGTCCTTCCTGTGCTGGTTGAAATTGGGGCCTCAGGCAGGCTTCTGTGGAGGCCCCAGATTGGGGAAGATCAAGCTAGAACCAGACACCCCTCGTCCTTTGGGGTCAGAGCTCGGGGAGGCCAGAGCAGGCTGCAGTGGGGACCCCAGAAGGCTGGTTGGGGAGCTGCTGATGGAAGCAGGCTTTGGAGGACAGGAGTTCTCTGGGGAGAGTGGTGTCAAAGGTACAAAGATACCACCGTGTCAGGTGGGGTGAGGCGATCAGAGCTTGAAGCAGCCAGAGATGCTGCTGTATCTTGAACCCCTGGTCAAGAGCCTGCACCACAACCCAAGATTGACAGAGATCCATCGAAATCACAAAGCTGGTAGTGCCCCGCCATTACTCAATAACCTTCCTTGGCTCCCCATTGCCCCCAGGATAAAGTCCAAACTATTGATATTATGAACATAGCTTAAAAGGGCCTTCAGCATCTTGTCCCTATTGGCCTTCCCCTGCCCCCCACCTCTCTGCTTTTAATCCATTTCCGTTTAAAATCGTTATTGACAGGTAAGGACTTACTATTGCCATTTTGTTCATCGTTTTCTAGCTCTTTTTTAGATCTTGCTTCTTATCCAGCTGTCTTTTTGTGTGTTTTGAGGCCTTGGTATCAATATGCTTTGATTTCTTTATCCGGTTCATGTGTGTAACTACTACAGATTTTTCCCCTTTCGTTACCACAAGGCTTACATAAAGTGTCTTCAAATTGTAACAGCTACTTTTAAACTGAAAATAACTGAACCTAGATAGCATTCCTAAGCTTTACACTTTTACTTTCCCCTTCACCTTTCAAGTTACAGTTTACATATTTTTTATATTGTGTATCCAATAAAAGATTATTATACTTGTGATTATTTTTTTACTTTTGCTTTTTAATTTTTAAACTCAAGTTTTATGTGAATTACACACAGCCTTACCATATCACAGAATCTTTGACCATATTTTTACCATTACCAGTGAGTTTTATGCTACCTTCTTATGTTTTAATGATGTTCATTAGTATCCTTTTGTTGCCACTTAAAGAACTCCCTTTAACATTTCTTGTAAGGCAGGTGTCCTGGTGATAACTCCCTCAGCTGTTGTCCATTTTGGGGGGTCTTTATCTCTTCTTCATTTCTGAAGGACAGCTTTGCCGGATACAGAATTCTTGGTTGACATTTTTTTTTCCTTTCAATATTTTGAATCTGTCATCCCATTCTCTCCTGGCTTGAAAAGTTTTTGTTGAGATATCCACCTATAGTGTTATGGCGGTTCCCTTGAATGTATGTACGGGGCCACTGGCTTTGCTCTGCAGACTATCAGCTCTGCCTACCAGACCCTCCCCTCCAGCCTTGCTGGGCTTCGCAGCCCCCCAGCTGTTACCAGTCAGGCCTTCTGGTCCACAGGGCCCCCCCCCACCCAGCACCACGCAGGGGTGGGCGGGGCTATGAATGAGTATCCCTGCTTGAGCAGGAGGGAGTCAGACGAGGCTCCAGGGCCCGCAGGGCTCCTCCTTTGAGGGTCCACATCAGGCAGACCTGCATCCCGCCAAGTTCCCTGGTCAGACTGTCACCATCCTGGTTCTGCAGATGAGCAAAGCTGCCGGCTGAGATAACTACTTGGACGCCGCAGGTAGGAACTCTGTCTGCCAAGATCCCAGGGCTGATTGTTGCAAGCCCCTCCCCCCTTCTCCATCTTGGTCCTCTTCCCCGTGGTCAAGCCCTGAAGATGCCCCTGCACTCTCCGTGGGGCGAGACCAAAGCGGGGGTTCCCAAGAAGCAACCCACAACGCTGGGGGAGCTGGGTGTCCACCCTGGGCTCTCTGAGCCCACTGGAGGAGCCCGCTCGGTTGGTACCGTGCCGGCTGGGGGGAGGGGCAGTGCGGGCTGTATGCCGCTGCTGCTCTTACCCTCTGACGCAGCCTGTCTTGGTCTCTGTGGCGCAGGAGATGCTCAGCATTAACTGCGTGTTCTAGGATGTTCTCAGTGGTTCCTTGTCCATGAATAGTTGTTAGTTGCTGTTCTTGTGACAGGGAGCAAAGTCGGGAATGAACTATGTCACCATCTGGGTGGCATCACCTCCCTGTTTCTCTGCTTTTATACTCCAGGCAAGACTTGCAGGCCCCCAAACTCACCTCCTCCGGACCTTTGCACTTGCTGTTCCCTCTGCCTGGGATGCTGGGCCCCTCATCTTTACCTGTCTCTCTCCTGTTTCTCCTTTGGCTCTCAATTGGAGGTCACCTCCTCCAGGAAGCCTGCCCTGCCCCCTGATTTTGCTGTGTTATGTACCCTTCTCTCTGTGAGCCCCGGTTGCCAAGGACAGCTGTGTTCACCGCTTAGATCTCAATCTGTGGGTGTGTTGATTGACTGTGCGAGGGTAGTCTGAAATCCTTAGAGGAAGATGCATCTGTAGACCAGGATGCAAGCCAGAAAAGGCTTGGCAGGACAGGAGAAGGGCTATCAGGCAGAAGGACCAGCCCAAGAAAAGGCCTGGAGGCAGGACTTGCCAGAAGAGGCTTTCGGGCAAGTGGTCCACGGTCTCCGTGTGTCTGGGCCCAGCAGGCGTGAATCGTTGGAGGTGCCCATCACTCTGCCCCCATCACACTGCACGTGTGTGCCTCGTGGCCGCTCGCCGGGGACCTGGAGCATGGTAAGAACAATCTGCTCACCCTGTGGTTGGTAAGGCTGATTGTTTCAATACAACTTCTGCCAGGGTCATGGGCAATGCAGGAGGCGTCGGTTCCTAACGCTTGAAGTTCCGTGCGCCCCTTGTGGGCAGATGGGGCAGTGGCTTCTGCAGAGGTCCCCGAGCTGCCTCACTCTTAGTGCTTGGGGTCTCCCAGGGAGTCATGTGATCTCGGGTGAGTCTTTGCTGCTGGGAAGATTTGTCATATATAAGACCACAGACCTCAGCCTATTCTTTTTTTTTTTTTTAACTTTTTATTTTGGAATGATTCTAGATCCAAAGGAAGTTGCCAAGATTGTACAGAGAGAAACGGTATACAATTATGTATATGATTATATGTATCTTACATAACCCACCTGTTAGTATAATATCCAAATCAGGAAACTGACATGGGTACATTGTGTCTCATTCTGTGCAATTGTATCACACACGTGTGTTGACTGTTGTAACCACCATCTGGATACAGATCTGTTCCATATCCACAAAGATCTCTCCTCCATCGCTATAATTTTGGTTATTTCAAGAATGTTGTATAAAGGCAAGAGTACAGTACCGTTGTGCTTTGAGATTGCTTTTTTTACTCAGAGTAATGCCCTTGAGGTTCATCTAAGCGTCTGTGCCTTTTCTTTACTGAGTAGTATTCCCTGGTGTGGACGGACCATGGTTTGCTTAACAGGTGAATCCCTGTTGCAGGACATCGGGGTTGTTCCCAGTTTTTGTCTATTATGAATAAAGCAGCAACAAACACTCATGTCCAGGTTTTTGCAAGGACATAAGTTTTTATTTCTCTGGGATAAATGCCCAGGAGTACAATTGCTGGATCATATGGTAAGTGTTTTGTGTTTTAAGAAACTGCCAAGCTGTGTCCCACAGGGGCTGTACCATTATACATTCTCACCAGCAGAACATGAGATACAGTTTCTCTGTACTCAGAGCAGCTTTGATCTCCATTCAGCTTTGATCTCCTGGAAGCCCCACATCCCAGGGTTTTTTGTTTTGTTTTGTTTTTGTTTTTGTTTTGGGAGATGGTTTCCTGGGCCCCAGGGACAGCCCTTGGAAGAGGGGGGGAATGTGGGCTTGTGATTCTATTTCAGGGCAAATTCTGCCATGGACTGAATTTGTCCATCCCCAACACCCGAATCCCTATTTTGAAACCCTAATCCCCAGTGTAATGGTATTTGGAGGTGGAGCCTTTTAGAGGTAATTTGGTTTGGATGAGGTCATGAGGCTGATGCCCCCATGATGGGATTAGTGTCCTTCTAAGGGGCTGAAGGGACCAGAGCTCTCTCTCTCTCTGGGCCATGTGAGGACACAGCAAGAAAGAGGCCATCTGCAAGCCAGGGAGAGGGCTCTTGCCAGAACCCAACCATGCTGGCACCCTGATCTCGGACTTCCAGCCTCCAAAATTGTGAGGAATTAAGCCGCCCAGTCGATGGTATTTTGTTATGGCAGCTCAAGCCGGCTAGGACAAGTTGGAAAGCTCCCAGCCCCTGGAGCTCTGAGCCTTCCTAAGCAATATAGGTTCCAAGATGCTACCAACCACCAGACAGAACATCCACACAAATCAGGTGCCAGAATTTGAAGCACATAATTGCAGGCATTCACTGAGGAATTTATCTTAAAAAACAAAATATGCAATTTGTTTTATTTTATTCTATGGTCCGTACAGTTTTAGTCTTGCAGCTATGTGCGAATCTTTAAGTAAAGTAAAAGAAACCATCAACTGTTGGGGACAATTTTGGCATATTTTTCTCCCAACATATTGCACCCTGAATGACACACACCTCTCTCTGCCTCTTTGATTTTATAGTGCTAATAATCACAGGGGCCTTTTGCACACACACACACAAACACACAAACACACACACACACACACACACACGAGGTTCTATTAGTCTTGCCAAGAGCCTCTGTCTCTTAACCCGTTGCTAATCAGATCTAATCTTTTGGTGTTGTTTTTTTTTTAGAGTACCTACTCTTTTTTTTTTTTAATTTATTTATTTTTTATTTTTATTTTTGACTGCGTTGGGTCTTTGTTGCTGCGCACGGGCTTTCTCTGGTTGCGGCAAGCGGGGGCTCCTCTTCTTTGCGGTGCGCGGGCTTCTCATTGCGGTGGCTTCTCTTGTTGCGGAGCACGGGCTCTAGGTGCGCTGGCTTCAGTAGTTGTGGCATGTGGGCTCGGTAGTTGTGGCTCGTGAGCTCTAGAGCGCAGGCTCAGTAGTTGTGGCGCACGGGCTGATTTGCTCCGCAGCATGTGGGATCTTCCCGGGCCAGGGCTCGAACCCGTGTCCCCTGCATTGGCAGGTGGATTCTTAACCACTGCACCACCAGAGAAGCCCCTAATCTTTTGGTTTTTTAACTTTTTTTTTTAATAATAATTATAGATGGACAGGAAGTTGCAAAAATAGTACATAGAGTCCCGTGTACCCTTCACCCAGCTTCCCCCAGAGCTGACATTTTTTATGGCTCTAGGGCAATATCAAAGCCAGGAAATTGACACTGGGATAGTACTGTTAATTAGATGATGATATTCAGATTTCATTGTTTTTTTGACCTGTGTGTGTGTGTGTGTGTGTGTGTGTGTGTGTGTGTATGCAGATGCAGTTTTATTCCATAGATGGATTTGTGTACCCATCAACACTGTCAAGATCCAGGACTTCTACTTCTCCATCTCCACAAAGCAATCCTCTCATGCTGTTTCTTTTTTTTTTTTTTTAATTTTATAGAAGTATAGTGATTGACAATATTGTGTTAATTTCTGCTGTACAGCAAAGTGACTCATTTATACATATATATATTCTTTTTCATATTCTTTTCCATTATGGTTTATCACAGGATATTGAATATAATTCACTGTGCTATACAGTAGGACCTTGTTTTTTTTTTTGGCTGCGTTGGTTTTCTGTTGCTGCACGTGGACTTTCTCTAGTTGTGGCGAGCAGGGGCTACTCTTCGTTGCAGTGCGCGAGCTTCTCATTGCGGTGGCTTCTCTTGTTGCGGAGCACGGGCTCTAGGCGCGTGGGCTTCAGTAGTTGTAGCTCGCGAGCTCTACAGCGCAGGCTCAATAGTTGTAGCTCACAGACTTAGTTGCTCCGCGGCATGTGGGATCTTCCCGGACCAGGGCTCGAACCCGTGTACCCTGCACTGGCAGGCGGATTTGTAACCACTGCACCACCAGGAAAGTCCCTAGGACCTTGTTGTTTATCCATCCTATATATAATAGTTTGCATCTGCTAACACCAAACTCCCAATCCTTCCCTTCCCCATCCCCTCTCCCCCTTGGCTGTTCTCTATGTCTGTGAGTCTATTTCTGTTTCATAGATAAGTTCATTTGTGTCATATTTTAGATTCCACATGTAAGTGTTCTCATATGGTATTTGTCTTTCTCCTTCTGACTTACTTCACTTCGTATGATAATCTCTAGGTCCATCCATGTTGCTGCAAATGGCATTGTTTCATTCTTTTTTATGGCTGAGTAGTATTCCATTGTATATATGTACCACATCTTCTTTATCCATTCCTCTGTTGATGGACATTTAGGTTGCTTCCATGTCTTGGCTATCGTGAATAGTCCTGCGCTGAACATAGGGGTGCATGTATCTTTTCGAATTATAGTTTTGTCTGGGTCTATGCCCAGGAGTGGGATTGCTGGGTCATATTCTCATGCTAGTTCTTTATATTAACCCCACCTGTGCTCCCCTGCCCCCAGGAAACACTAATCTGCTTTCCATCTCTTTGGTTTTGTCATTTTGAGAATATTGTATAAATGAAATCAGACAGCACATAACCTTCCATGATCGACTGTCTTTGCTCTGCATGACTGCCCAGAGGTCTGTGCAGGTTGCTGTGTGTATCTATCAGTTTTCCCTTTTTATGGCTGAGTAATATTCCAGGTATTGGTTTGCCAACATTTGTTCACCCATTCAATCACTGAAGGACATTTGGTTTCCAGTATTTTGCTCTTATGAGTGGAGCTGTTATGAATATTTGTGTACACTTTTTTGTATGAACATATGTTTTCATTGCTCTGGGATAAATGCCCAGGAATGCATTTGTCAAGTTGTATGGCAGCTACATGTTTGGTTTTTAAAGAAATTGCCAATCCAAGGTCCAAAGTTGCTCTACCATTTTACATCCCCACCAGTAACAAGTGAGAGATTCAGTTTTCCTGCAGCCTCCCCAGCATCTGGTATCGTCACCATTTTCTGTTTTAGCTCTTCTAATACGTGTGATGGTATCTCATTGTGGTTTTAGTTTACGTTTCCCTAATGGCTAATGATGCTGAACATCTTTTCATGTGCTTTTTTGGCATCAGATCATTCTCTTTTTCCAAAAACAAAAAAAATTAACTGAGGCTTTCCATACAGTAAAGAGTGCATATCTTCAATGTATGTCTTTTTATTTATTTATTTTTTGGCTGCATTGGGTCTTTGTTTCTGCACGCGGGCTTTCTCTAGTTGCGGCCAGTGGGGGCTACTCTTCGTTGCAGTGTGCGGGCTTCTCATTGCGGTGGCTTCTCTTGTTGTGGAACATGGGCTTCAGTAGTTGTGGCACGCAGGCTCAGTAGTTGTGGCTTGAGGCCTCAGTAGTTGTGGCACATGGGCGCAGTAGTTGTGGCTTGCCGGCTCTAGAGCGCAGGCTCAGTAGTTGTGGTGCACGGGCTTTGTTGCTCCGCGACATGTGGGATCTTCCCGGACCAGGGCTCGAGCCCGTGTCCCCTGCATTAGCAGGCAGATTCTTAACCACTGTGCCACCAGGGAAGCCCCTATTTATTTATTTTTAATTGAAGTATGGTTGACCTAAAATACTATATTGGTTTCAGGTGTACCACATAGTAATTTGATATCTTTATAGAGTATATTCCATACAAAGTTACTATAAACTATTGACTCCATTCCCTGTGCTCACATGTGACTATTTAAATTCAAATTAATTCAAATGAAATAGAATTGAAAATCCAGCTCTTCAGTCATGCTGGTCACATTTCATGTGTTCAATGGCCATGTGTAGCTAGAAGCTACTGTATTGAACAGCACAGATAGAGACCATGTCCATCACTGCAGAAAGTTCTAGTAAATAGTGCTTTTTGGGACTTCCCTGGTGGCGCAGTGGTTAAGAATCAGCCTGCCAATGCAGGGGACACGGGTTCAAGCCCTGGTCCGGGAAGATCCCACATGCCGCAGAGCGGCTAAGCCCGTGTGCCACAACTACTGAACCTGTGCCCTAGGGCCTGCGTGCCACAACTACTGAAGCCCGCGTGCCACAACTACTGAAGCCTGCATGCCTAGAGCCTGTGCTCTGCAACAAGAGAAGCCACCGCAGCGAGAAACCCGTGCACCGCAACGAAGAGTAGCCCCCGCTCGCCACAACTAGAAGAAAGCCAGCACGCAGCAATGAGGACCCAATGCAGCCAAAAAAAAAAAATAGTGCTTTTCTAGTGAGGATGAAGTGGTATCTCATTATGGCTTTAATTTGTTTTAATTGAAGTATAGTTGATTTACAGTCTTGTGTTATTTTCTTGTGTACAGCACAGTGATTCATATATATATTCATATATACATATTCAGATATATATATTCAGATTTTCCATTATAGGTTACTACAGGTTACTGAATATAGTTCCCTGTGCTACGCAGTAGGTCCTTGTCGTTGTTTTAATATTCCTTTCTCATACTGTCCCTGAATGAATATTTTTTTGGGGGGGCACCATGCCACATGGCATGCGGGACCTTAGTTCACCAGCCAGGGATCAAACCCATGCCCCCTACAGTGGAAGCATGGAGTCCTAACCACTGGACCGCCAGGGGAGTCCCTAGGTCCTTGTAGTTTATCTCTTTTATATATAGTAGTGTGTATCTGTTAATCCCAAACTCCTAATTTATCCCTCCCCCGTTTCCCCTTTGGTAATGTAAGTTTGTTTTCTATGTCTATGAGTCTGTTTCTGTTTTGTAAATAAGTTCATTTGTGTCATTTTTTTAGATTCCACATATAAGTGCTATCATATGATATTTGTCTTTGTCTGACTTATTTCACTTAGTATGATAATCTCTAGGTCCATCCAAGTTGCTGCAAATGGCATTATTTCATTCTTTTTTATGGCTGAGTAATATTCCTACATAAAGTACTGAGCAAGTAGGAGGTGATCCCAGGAAGCCCTGGGAGGGGTGGAGAACTTAGATGGGAGGGACTGGAACCAATACAGGATGCATGCATAAGTAGATGACAGCTATGGGTAACTGGAGCTCAGTCCCACTGGGGTCCCTGGAGACAGTACAGAGCACAACCTGAGTTGTCCTACCGAAAGGACAAGGGAGCTGGGGAATTGATCTACCAAATCCTACTGTCCTTGTGAGTGAGGGGTGAATGAGAGGCGAGCTTCAGGTGGGGGCCAGTAAACTCCCTACACCCAGGCTCACCCTGCACAGGTGCTGAGCTTGCTCTGGCAGCCAGAGAAAAATCCCACAGCGGAGTCCGGGATTTGCATTCAGCAGCCTTTGGCATGTTGAGACGAGCACGAGGGTGTGGACATCTTCCAAGGCCCCCTATTCTTCTTAGGAAAGACTCCTCAGTGTCAGTTTCAAGGTCCAGCATCCCTTGCCTTCACCACTTGGACCTTGTTCCACGCCACACTCTTCACCCCCAAATTCTTCAAAGGCACCAAGCCCCTTCCACCTTGCAAGCCTTTCCCTGGGCTGCTCCCTGGAGCGCCTTCCACCCCCCGTTCTCCTGGCCAACTCCAGTTCATCCTTTGGGTCTCAGCTTAAACGCCACCTCCTCCAGAAGCCTCTCCTGATGCCCCCATCCAGTTTGAACCCCCCGTTCCAGCTTCCTGCATCCTTCCCGTGCTCGCCTTTGGAGAAATTCTCATAGCCATATTTATACAATTATTTGTACATGATATAGCGTTTGTCTCATCTGCCTGCTCCCCCAAAGGTGCCTCACTGTATCTGGGGCACCCAGCCTGGGGCCTGGTATACAGCATATGCTCAATCTACAGGGAAACTCATGAGGGCAGACCTTCCTCTGCCAGGGGAGTGAAGTGTGGCCCGGATCACACGGCAGGGCCCACTGGCATCCTTCCTGCTGCCTCCACAGTCCCCCTGGGGACCCCCTTGGCCCTTTACTCCAGAACTCCTGTAATTGAAAGCAAATGTTCCCTCCAGAAGTTTACCATATCTGTGTTCATCTTCACGGGCTAATTTTATTAAAGTTCCCCAAAGAGAGAATTGTAAATTCATTAGCGCGCATCTTAGACCAGACCCTCCTGTACGCCGGGTAAAAAAAGATTAATAGTAAGCTGGGCCCGATGATAATGAAACAGAATATGCTCAAAATAATTCTTAATTAAACTGTAATGAGATAAGAAGTTGTTGCCGTCTTGTGGGCCTGGCCTGAGTCCCCCATGTTGTCACTGTAACTCCGTGATTTATGATTTTCCTCCCTCAAAGATGTAATTAGTTTTTTTCTTCCCACTTAAAAAAAAAAAGTCCAAAACATTATTTAGATTATTAAAAAAAAACCTGGGCCGCAATCGGGCGTTGTTTTTATCCTGGTGCAATAGTAACGTCAATTTAGAAAAAAATAAATGTAGGAGGCTGAAGGAGGAGGGTTCAAGATGAGAAAATGCAGTGTAATAGCAGGAGACTGTGTCCAATTCTGCCCTGAGCCAGCCTCTTGGACTTGGGATTGGCTGGTGCTGCCGCAGGGGATGCCCTTTCTTCTCTGCAGATTGGGGTCATTTAGGGCCCCCTGCCTCCCTCAGAGCCACTTGCAGCCCCACGGTGCAGGAATATTTAGGGTCCACTTGGCTTCTGTCTCCTGTTCACTGAGTCTTGTGATTAGGATGGGCTTGTATCTCACAGGATTGTTTGGTGGCAAGTGACAGAAACCACTTCTGGCTCTCTTGGAGGGGTTGGGATTGAGTGGTAGGACATGGAGGGGGACTTACAGAATGGAAATAAGGGGCAGTCAGGTTTGCTGCATGGCCTCATGATGTCTCCCTCCCCTCCTGTCACCTGTTCCAGTTTCAAAGCCCCAGGAGAGGGTGACCTAGCCTCAACCCAGGACTGCCCCTCACACACCTTTGTACGGGGTCAGGGGAGGACCAGATCCTTCACTGAAAGAGGGCATAATGGCACCCTGAAGCCACATGCAGCGAGAGGCTCCCTGAAATGGAAGCCAGGTCCAATTAAACAAGACTGCTTAGGCCCCAAATGACGACTCTGCTGTGGGACTTGCTGCAGGCTCTTTGAAGGGAGGGTTGTGGTGGAGGGGGGCTGTGGTCTGGGGTCCCCAGTCAGAACATCCGTTCCTCAGGAGTGGGCTCATCACTGCCACAATGACAGGAAAAATCAAAACCATTGAGCCCCCTTCTGTGCATCTGACACTGTGGTCAGTGTATCAGTCAGCTATTGCTGCATAACGAGTAATCCCAGAACTTAACAGCTTGAAAAACAATATTTCATATCTCACAATCTCTGTGGGCAGGACTCTGGGTGCAGCTCAAGTAGGTGCCCTGCTTGAGGGTCTTACAGTTTATAACAAGGTGTTGGTCAGGGGCTGCCACCTCATCTAAAGGCTCAACTGGCAAGGAGCTGCTTCCAAGCTTCCTCCATGGCTCTTGGCAGGATTCAGTCCTCATGGGCTGTGGGACTGAGGGCCTCAGTTCCTTGCTGGCTGTGGGCCACAACCCGGTGTCAGTAGATTGGCATTGCTGTGTGGCGGGCAAACGGACCCAAGGTCAGTTTGGTAACATGGTGAGGCAAGGAGAGTACAGTGTTTATTGTAGGTGCCAAGCGAGGAGAATGGGCAGTTCATGCTCAAAAGACCTGAACTCCCCGGTGGCTTTCGGGGAAGGGCTTTTAAAGGCAACATTAGGGGTGTGGGTTGTGGTGTGTATGATCAGCTTGTGGACCTTCTTCTGATTGGTTGGTGGTGAGGTAACAGGGTGATGTTTCAGGAATCTCAGTCATCAGCCTTCTGGTTCCAACCAGTCTGGGATCTAGTGCTTGTGGTCAGCATGTAGTCACCATCCTCCACCTGGGTGGGGGTCCTAGTTTCTGCAAAACAACTCAAAGATATTGTGTCAGGTTGTTATGTACATCCCTTGAGGAGGAACTAAGACTCTGTTTTATCACTGAAGTATTGTTTAAGCTATTATTACTTTTCTTGCTTGACTGTTTTTCCTTTGTTTCTGCATCCCCTCAGTTCCCTAATTAATAACTGCTGTGCCAGCTCTTTGGAATTCGGGGAAAGCCTAGGAGACTAGAGCTTTCCCAAACAAGAAGCAGGGGACACAGACGGGATTTTGTACCCAGCAGGGAGGGCCCTGCAGAGTCCTGCCAGTTTCAACCAAAACCCAGTAGACTGGCTTTGCTGTGCACAGGCGAGTGGACCCAAAGTCGGTTCAGTAACAATTCATTTGCCTATTCAGCAGATACTTATTGTGCAACTACTATGTGCCAGGCCTCTGCTGGGTGCTGAGGACCCGGCAGTGACCAAGAGAGACCAGATCCCTGCCTTTAGACACCTCACGATCTAGTAGGGGGAGACCAACGTTCAATAAATAACCATACACCGAAATATAAAATCACAATTGTGATCACCACTGGGAAGGAACAGCGAGTTAGGAGGATGGTTTAAGGGGGATCAACCTGGTCTGGGAGGGTCGATGAAGACTTCTGGAAGAAGTTTGAGCTGGGAGCTGAAGGATGTGTGTGGGGTACGGGGCCGGACAGGCCAGAGAGGAGTGCGCCAGACGGAGGGAACAGCTCGGGCAAAGGCCCCGAGATGGGGCAGGAAGAGGGGCTGCAGGGAGGCCGAGAGTTAGGAGTTTGCCTCAGGAGGCCCTGAAGGTTAAAAACAGTGATTTTTTTTTTTTTTCTTTTTTGGCTGCATCACGTGCAGCTTGTGGGATCCTAGCTCCCTGACCAGGGATCGAACCCAGGGCCTCGGCAGTGATCGTGCTGAAAGTGCTGAGTCCTAACCACTGGACCACCAGAGAATTCCCTTTTTTTGTAGTTTCATTGGAGTATAGTTGACTTACAATGTTGTGTTAATTTCTGCTGTACGTTAAATGGACTCAGTTATACATATATATACATTCTTTTTTCATATTCTTTTCCATTATGGTTTATCACAGGAGATTGAATATAGTTTCCTGCGCTACACAGTAGGACCTTTTTCTTTATCTATCCTATATATAATAGTTTGCATCTCCTAATACCAAACTCCCAATCCATCCCTCCCTCACCCTTCCTCCCCCTTGGCAACCACAAGTCTGTTCTCTATGTCTGTGCATCTGTTTCTGTTTCACAGATATGTTCATTTGTGTCGTATTTTAGATTCCACATGTAAGTCATAGCATATGGTATTTGTCTTTAAAAAAAAAAAAAGGTTTTTTAAATTGAGTTAATTACTGGGACTTCTCTGATGGTCCAGTGGCTAAGGCTCCGTGCTCCCAATGCAGGGGGCCTGGGTTCGATCCCTGGTCAGGGAACTAGATCCCACATGCCGCAACTGAGACCAGGTGCAGCCAAATAAATAAATAAAATAAATATATATATTTTAATTGAGTTAATTACATAGCCTAAAACTCACTGCTTTATACAATTCAGTGGTTTTCAGTATAGTCACAGAGTTGTGCAACTATCACCAGTATCTGATTTCAGAACATTCTCTGTCCCCATTCCCTCTCCCCAGCCCCTGATAACCACGAATCCACTTCCTGTCTCTGTGGATTTATCTGTGCTGGACGTTTCACATCAATGGAATCACACACTATGTGGCCTGATGTGTCTGGCTTCTCTCATTGAGCATCACGTTTTCGAGGTTTATCCGTGTTGTAATGAGTGTCAGTGCTTCACTCCTTTTCATGTCTGAATAATGCTGCATTGTATGGTTATCCCACATTTTGTTCATCCATTTGGCATTGATGGACATTATGGTTATTTCCACCTTTTGGCTATTGTGAATCATGCTGCTATAAACATTTCCATATACGTTTTTGTGCAAACATATGTTTTCAATTCTCTTGGGTAGATACCTAGGAGAATTGCTAGATTCTATGATAATTCTATGTTTAACCTTTGGAGGAACTTCCAAACTGTTCTCCTAAGTGGCTGCACCTTTTCATATCCCACCAATAGTGTATGAAGGCTCCAGTTTCTCCCATCCTCGTCGATGCTTGTTATTGTACTTTTTAAAAAATTAATTAATTTATTAATTAATTTTTGGCTGTGTTGGGTCTTCGTTTCTGTGCGAGGGTTTTCTCTAGTTGCGGCAAGTGGGGGCCACTCTTCATCGCGGTGCGCGGGCCTCTCACTATCGCGGCCTCTCTTGATGCGGGTCACAGGCTCCAGACGCGCAGGCTCAGTAGTTGTGGCTCACGGGCCCAGTTGCTCCGCGGCATGTGGGATCTTCCCAGACCAGGGCTCGAACCTGTGTCCCCTGCATTGGCAGGCAGATTCTCAACCACTGCGCCACCAGGGAAGCCCCTATTTTTTTTTTTTTTTACAGTTAGCCGTCCTAGTGTACGTAGTGTGGGTTCGCTCACTGTGGTTCTCATGGGTTATAAGCCTGGAGGGACATTGGAGGTAGGAAGTCACTGCAGAGAGAGCTCAGATCTAGTTGATAAAGCCACTGGGCTCCGAGAGAGGATGAAACTTGCAAGTGCCCCCAAGCTCTCTGGTGCTCTCCTGCCTGGTGTCCATTGTGAGGGCTCCGAGGGTGGAAGGGAGGAAGGGAGTTAAGCCAACCCAGTCCTCCCAGAACTGGGAACCATCAGCAGGGCCCCAAGACAGCAAGGTTTGCTATTCAAGAGGCTCATTCAGCCGGAGCCCCTTTCTACAAGGGCTAGAGAGAGAGGAGGCCAGGCTGCTCCTTGCAAACAAAACTCTGAGATGGAGCGGCCTCATTCCTTCCTTTGTAGGGTCCAGCTCTGCTCTCTGTTTGGGGCACTGCGGGGGTGGGGACAGCCTCGCCTGAAACCCTCTGGCTGCAGACGCCCATTGTTTGCCCTGATTGAAATGCAAAGAGAAAATTAGAATTCACCAGCTTCCTTTCCCCTCTTTCTTCTGGATTTTAATGAATTCAGTGGTTACAGGCCGAGCAGGTGAAGAAAATGGCTTTTGAAATGTTTTTCAAAAGAACGATTTTTGTTTCCAGTCTGGTCCTCGCATTCAACTTCATCCGGCAGAATGGTCCTCCAAAGTTTAGGGGTCTGGGCTGCTCTTTCCCGACCCACCAACTCCCTTCTTCTGATTCATAAGCTGACTTAAAGAGCCACAAATTGTGTCACCTGTTTACGAGACAGATCATCAGGAAAATACATATATGGGAGAATATATTTGCAAAAGACACAGCTGATCAAGGACTGTTATCCAGAATATACAAAGAACTCTTAAAACTCAACAGTAAGCTCACCTCAGACTCAACGGTGACAAGCTGAAAGCTTTTCCTCTAAGATCAGGAACAAGACAAGGGTGCCCACTTTTGCCATCTCTGTTTAAAATAGTCCTGGGACTTCTCTGGTGGTGCAGTGGTTAAGAATCTGCCTGCCAACACAATGAAGAGTGGCCCCCACTCGCCGCAGCTAGAGAAAGCCTGCGCACAGCAACGAAGAGCCAACGCAGCCAAAAATAAATAAATAAATAAATTTAAAATATATATATATATTTTTAAAAAACTAAGAAAAAAAAAGAACTAATATTGTTAAAATGTCCATATTACCTAAAATGACCTATAGATTCAATGCAATCTCTATCAAAATTCCAGTGGCATTTTTCTCAGAAATAGGAAAAACAATCCTAAAATTTATATGGAATCACAAAAGACCCTGAATAACGAAGCAATCTTGAACCAGAAGAACAAAGGTAGAGACATCACACTTCATGATCAAAACAGTATGGTACTGGTATAAAAACAGACATAAAGACCAATGGAACAGAATGGAGAGCCCAGGGACTTCCCTGGTGGTCCAGTGGTTAAGACTCCGTGCTTCCATTGCATGGGGCACTGGTTTGATCCCTGGTCGGGAACTAAGGCCCCACATGCTGCACAATGCAAAAAAAAAAAAAGAATGGAGAGGCCAGAAATAAGTCCACACACCAATGGCTAACTAATCATTGACAGGGGGGCTAATAACACAGAATGGGGAGAGGACAATCTTTTCAATAAATGGTTTTGGGAAGCTGGATGTCCAAATTCAGAAGAATGAAATGGGACACTTATCTCACAGCACATATAAAAATCAACTCAAAATGGATTAAAAACTTAAATACAAGACCTGAAATTGTAAGAGACTAGAAGAAAACACCGGGGGAAAATCTTCTTGACATTGTTCTAGGTGATGATTTTTTTCCATATGACCCCAAAAGCAAAAACAGACAAGTGGGATTATATCAGACTAAAAAGCTTTTACCCAGTGAAGGAACTAATCAACGGAGTGAAGCAACCACCTATGGGATTGGAGAAAATATTTGTCAACAATATATCTGATGGGTTAATATCCAAAATATATGAGGAACTTAGCTCAATAGCAAAAACACCCAAATAACCCACTTTAAAAATGGGCAAAGGACCTGAACAGATATTTCTCATGGCCAACAGGTGCATGAAAAGGCACTCAACATGACTAGTCAGCAGGGAAATGCAAATTAAAACCACGAGATATCACCTCACACCTATCAGAATAGCTATTATCAAAAAGCCAAGAGATAACAAGTGTTGGCCAGGATGAGGAGAAAGGGGAACCCTTGTGCACTGTTGGTGGGAATGTCAGTTGGTTGCAGCCACCATAGAAAACAATATGGAGGTTCCTCAAGGCTACATACACTGTGATTCCAACTATAGGACATTCTAGAAAAGGCAAAACTGTGGAGACAGTAAGAAGATCAGTGGTTACTGGGGGTTAGATGAGGAGGGGTGAATAGGTGGAGTGCATGGGATTTTTAGGATGGTGAAACTATTCTGGATGATACTACAATGATGAATAGAAGAAAGAGGGAATCACATAACAAGAGCAACACACAACTGCATGCTAAAGAAAGAAGCCAGACCCCAAGGAGAATGTGCTACATGATTTCATTTCTATGAATCTCAAGAACAGGCAAGACTAATTTATGGTGATATAAATCAGAACAGCCATTCTTCCTGGGGTGGGAGCATTGCCTGGGAGGGGGTGTGAGGGAACCTTCTTGGGGATGGTGCTGTCTCACAGAATACCAGAGGCTGGGTGGCTCATAAACAACAGACATTTATTCCTCAAAGTTCTAGAGGGTGGGAGTCCAAGATCAAGGCTCCTACTAGTGTACCAGCCGCTTGACATCAGCAGTGGTCAAATCAGAGCAAAATCCTTACCCTCCTAAAGCTGACATTCTAGCAACAGAGAAATATGATCAGTTTTTTTTTTTTAATTTATTTAATTTATTTTTGGCTGCATTGGGTCTTCGTTGCCGCACGCAGGCTTTCTCTAGTTGCGGCAAGCGGGGGCTACTCTTCGTTGCAGTGAGCGGGCTTCTCATTGTGGTGGCTTCTCTTGTTGTGGAGCACGGGCTCTAGGCACGCAGGCTTCAGTAGTTGTGGCACGCAGGCTCAGTAGTTGTGGCTCACGGGCTCTAGAGCACAGGCTCAGTAGTTGTGGTACATGGGCTTAGTTGCTCCGCGGCATGTGGGATCTTCCCGGACGAGGGCTCGAACCCGTGTCCTCTGCATTGGCAGGCGGATTCTTAACTACTGCGCCACCAGGGAAGCCCTATGATCAGTTTTTAAAAGATCATTCTGACTTTTGCATGGATAAAGTACAGGAGGAGGTGGAGGCTGGGAACAGGAAGCAGGAGCAGTTACCAGGGAGGAGTGGGGATGGAGAGTCATGGGATGAAGGATGCGGTGAGGGACTGGATATGGGGCTGGCAAGGGAGATGGGATTCCCTGGTCATGGCCCAAAGAAAACACTGGAAGTCCAAGATCAAGGCACTGGCAGAGCTGGTGCCTGGTGAGAACCTACCTCCTGGTTCATAGATGGCCATCCTCTCACTGTGTCCTCATATGGTAGAAGGAGTGAGGGAACTCTCTGGGGTCTCCTTTATAAGGGCACTAATCCCATACACGAGGGCTCCACCCTCATGACATAATCACCTCCTAAAGGCTTCACCTCCACATACCATCACATTGGGGTGGGGTTCAATATACAAAGGGAGGGGGCACATACAGACTATATAGCAAGCTGGAAACATTCTAATTATCTTGATCTGGGTGGGTAAGTAGATGTAAACATTCATCCAGCTGTACACTTAATATTTGGACTTTGATGGTGTGTAAATTATACCTCAATTTTTTAAAAAGACAGGAGGAGGTTAGCAAGAGGTGGGGTGGTTGTGATAAGTAACACTCAACTGTGTCTTTTTGCCTGGACCTGAACAGTAGAAGTAAGAGAGAATTAAAACAGAACGTCCTTATTTTCAATTCAAAGTTATTTAGTGCCATTCCCTGGGTCATCTAAAATCATCCCCCTTCCCACAGATCCTACTTACCTTCTGTGCTTTTGTTCCCAAACTTGGGAAACCAGGTACACTGGTTTGCTTGTGCTGCTGTAGCAAAGCCCCACTGATGGGGCAGCTTAAATAATAGACATTTATTGTCTCACAGTCTGGACGCTGGAAGTCCAAGATCAAGGTGTTGGCAGGGTTGGTTCCCTCTGATGCGTCTCTCCTTGGCTTGCAGATGGCTGTCTTCTCCCTGTGTCCTCACATGGTCATCCCTCTGTGTTGGTCTGTATCCTAATCCAGCGGTCCCCAACCTTTTTGGCACCAGGGACCAGGTTCGTGGAAGACAATTTTTCCATGGACGGGGTGGGTGGTGGGGTGGGGTGTGGAGGTGTGGGGGATGGTTCAGACGGTAATGCGAGCAATGGGGAGCAATGGGGAGCGGCAGATGAAGCTTTGCTTGCTCGCCCGCCGTGCACCTTCTGCTGTGTGGCCCGGTTCCTAACAGGCCGTGGATTGGTCCTGGTCCATGGCCTGGGGGTTGGGGACCCCTGTCCTAATCTCCTCTTCTTATAAGGACATCAGTCATACTAGAGTAGGGCCCACCCTAATAACCTCATTTTTAACCTAATCACCTCTTTAAAGACAGTATCTCCAAAGAGCCACATTCTGAGGTCCTGGGGGTTAGGACTTCAACATATGACTTTGGAAGGACACAATTCAGCCCATAACCAGCTGGTTTAACTCAGTGTAGAACCAGAAGAAAGATTCAGCTGGCTGGACAAAGGCTTGAGCAGGGGCAGTCTCCAAGTGGGTGGGGGCAAATCATCCTGGCAGTACTTCCCTCATTCCAGAAACGGCTGTTTGTAGTCTATGGAATAGTGGGGGAAGGTTGACACCCCCTGGAGCTGGCTCAAGATGGCTCTATTATCTCCCAAAGATTCATCTGGTGGAGGGGCCTGCAAGTTGGGCCTGAGCGGAATTGCTGGGATAACAGCTGTCAGTCAAGGGCACAGCCACCAGTCCTCTTTCTCCTCTAGGAGTCTGTGTCCAGCTCCCCCAGACCCCGGCCGGGGTGTATGAACATTAAAACTGTCCTTTGGAGGGGAGGGCCCATTGTCAGCCTGTCTGGGCCCCTCACATCAATCAAAGTGTGTTGCATCTGCCATGCTGTTGTCAAATGACATGCTCTCTGACTGGTCCTTGCATGAGTTGTGCCTTCTTCCAGGAACCTTTCCTCTCCACAGTGAAGAAATTAAAATCCTTCTCGCCTTGACCTCTGGGAAGCCTTTCCCGACCACCCTCCCATCTATGTACCCATTGACCCCATGTATTCCACCTGGCAGAAAAGAACAGAAATGTCCTGTTTATGGGTCTGTCTCCCCAACTTGGCAACAAACCTATGAAGGCAGGGGTTATATCTTATGCATTCTTAAATATCCAGTTCCCAGTGCAATGTTTGTTCAATTCCTGGCCCTGCCATTTTTCAGGCTGTGTAACCTTGGGCAAGTTACTTAACCTCTCTGTGCCTCAGTTTTCTCATCTTCAAAAAGGGGGTGATAATACTACTTTCTCACTGTGGTATAAAAACACCACAGTTACCACTCAATAAACAGGAGCTGTTTTTCTATGATTGTGACAGGGCCCCCAGGGGAGATGGCATAGTTAGCAAGATTTAGCTGTGCTCTCATGCTTGCGGGCTGCTGCTGTCTGCCCACGATGAGCTAAGTCTCTAATACCTGATAGTGGGTGGAAGGGCTTTATTTTTTTAAATTCATTTTAATCACAATTACTGTATAAATGCATTTTCCATCATAAAAACAGAAATATTATTATAAGAACTAAAGTTCTCTTTCACTCATCTTTCATCCTAGTCTGGTCTTTGCCCTCTGTTCTAGTTTATATTGCTGTACAACCTCCACCCCCAACCTCCTGTTGTAAGCATGCATCAGTCATTTTGTTATGCTCATGGGTCAGTCATTTGGACCAAGAGTGGTGGGGATGACTTGTTTCCATTACGTGATCTCTGGGACCTGAGCTAGGAGGCTAGGACTGCAGACCAGGGCAGCTATATGTGGCCTCTCTGTGTGGCTTGGGCTTCCTCACAGTATGGCGGGGATCCAAGAGAGCATCCTAAGAAGATGCTTCCAAGAAGTGAATGTCTCAAGGGAACCAGGTGGAAGCTGATAGCCTTATATGACCTAATTTACAATCTTTCTTTTCTTATTGTGTTAAAATAACATAAAATTTACCATTGTAATAATTTTAAAGTGTGCATCTCAAAAAAAGTGTACAGCTCAGTGGCATGAAATATATGCACATCCCCATAACTCTTTTCATCTTGTAAATCTGAAATTCTGACCCTATTAAACACTAATTCCCCATTCTCCCCGCCTCCCAGCCCCTGGTAATCACCGTTATTATGTAGTGTCTTTTTTTATTTACAATTTCTAATTGGTTATTGCTGATAGTACAACTGGCTGATGACTTTAAAAAAATTATTATAACTTTTTATTTTGAAATTTAGACCCACAGAGAAGTTGCAAAAATTCCTGTGTAACCTTCACCCAGCTTCTCCTAATGTTAGCATCTTACATAACCACAGTACATTTATTGAAACCAGGAAATTAACATTGATACAATACTAGCAACTAACTTACAGACCTTATTCAAATGTAAGCAGTTTTTTAAAAAATAAATGTATTTATTTATTTATTTTTGGCTGCATTGGGTCTTCGTTGCTGCCCGCGGGCTTTCTCTAGTTGCGGCAAGCGGGGGCTACTCTTCGTTGCGGTGCGCGGGCTTCTCATTGCGGTGGCTTCTCTTGTTGTGGAGCATGGGCTCTAGGCACGCGGGCTTCAGTGGTTGTGGCACGTGGGCTCAGTAGTTGTGGCTCACAGGCTCTAGAGCGCAGGCTCAGTAGTTGTGGCGCACGGGCTTAGTTGCTCCATGGCATGTGGGA
The DNA here is from genome assembly GCF_028564815.1 of Eubalaena glacialis. NCBI lineage: Eukaryota > Metazoa > Chordata > Mammalia > Artiodactyla > Balaenidae > Eubalaena > Eubalaena glacialis. The sequence continues at coordinate 183,131,167 of NC_083719.1, read as the reverse complement.
TCTTCCCAGACCAGGGCTCAAACCCATGTCCCCTGCATTGGCAGGCGGATTCTTAACCACTGCGCCACCAGGGAAGCCCCCAAATGTAAGCAGTTTTGACTCTCAAGTCCTTTTTCTGGTCTGTAATCAATCCAGGACCCATGCTGCATTTAGTCATCACATTCCCTAAGTGATAGATAAGATTCTCATTCTTTGTCTTTTATGTTCTTGGGTACGTGAAAGGGTACTGGTCAGTTATTTTGTAGAAAGTCCCTCAAGCTGAGTTTGTCTGTTTTCTCATGATTAGATTGAGGTTATGCATTTGGGGGCAAGAATATCACAAAAGTGATGTTGTGTCCTTCCCAGTCGGTATATCAGGAGGCAAATGATGTTGATATGTCTCATCACTGGGGGCCTTGACCTTGATCACTTGGTTAAGGTCCTGTTGGCCAGATTTCTCTATGGGAAAGTTACTGTTTTCCCCTTTGTAATTAAAAAAATAACATGTGTGGAGATACTTTGAGACTATGCAAATACCCTATTTTTAATCCTTTTCACCCATTAATTTTTTTTTTTTTTGGCTGCATTGGGTCTTTGTTGCTGTGCACGGGCTTTCTCTAGTTGCGGTGAGCGGGGGCTACTCTTCATTGTGGTGCACGGGCTTCTCATTGCAGTGGCTTTTGTTGTGGTGCACAGGCCCTAGGCGCGCGGGCTTCAGTAGTTGTGGCATGCGGCTAGGTAGTTGTGGCTCACGGGCTCAAGAGTGCAGGCTCAGTAGTTGTGGCGCACAGGCTTTGTTGCTCTGTGGCATGTGGGATCTTCCTGGACCAGGGCTCAAACCCGTGTCCCCTGTATTGGCAGGTGGATTCTTAACCACTGCGCCACCAGGGAAGTCTCAGGCCAATGACTTTTTATGGTGGCTTTGTTAATTGGTATTTTGTTGGATTTTCTTCTTACTTATAGTACAGTTTAAGATGATTCGTTCAAGTTATCTGGTAGGCGGTCATATTTCTTGCAGTAATGAAAGCTTTGTCTTTTTCCTTTCATACTTGTAACTCATTTCTTGTTCTTGTCTTGTTGCACTGGCTGGGGTCCCTAGTATTATATGAAATGATTGTTATGATAATGGAATTCCTTGAATCATTTCCAAGTTCACTGGATATGTTTCTAGATCAGAGACTGGCTCACTATGGCCTGTGGGCCAAATCCAGTTCACTACCTGTTTTTATAAATAAAGTTTTATTGAAACACAGCCACACCCATTTGTTTTGTCTATGGCTGCATGTGTGCTGTAGCAGCCCAGCTGAGTAGTTGCAACAGAGACCTTCTGGCCTGCAAAACCTGAACTATTTGCCCACTTTTGTTCTAAAGTCTCAGCATTGTCAATTACTTTATCAAATTAAGGAACGGTTGTTTATTTTTTTTAAATCAAATGCTTTGGGGTGATATTTCTTTTTTCTATGGATTGATTTATTATTTTATTTCAGATATACAAAAGTGATATAATGATATAATGCACACCATATCCTTAACACCAAGTTAAAAATTAAAACATATACATTGAGTTGGATTTACATGTGTACCCTTTGCTGAATGCATTCCACTTACTCCTGCCCAGAGGGAACAATTACCCTGAATTTGTTTACAGATGAGTTTTTCTAAGAGTATTATAGTTTTAACTCTTTTACATTTAGGTCTTTGATCCATTTTGAGTTAATTTTCATATATTGTGTGAGGTAGGGGTAAAATTTCCTTCTTTTGCATGTGGATATGTGGTGTTGTCCCAGCACCATTAGCTGAAGAGACTTTTCCTTTTTCATGGAATGGTCTTGGCACCCTTGTCAAAAATCAATTGGTCACAGATGTATGGGTTGATTTCTGGATTGTCATTTCTATTCCATTGATCTGTATATCTATCCTTATGCTTTATCACAGTGTTTTGATTACTGTAGCTTTGTAGTAAATTTTGAAATCGGGAAGTGTGAGTCTTCCAACTTTATTGTCCCTTTTCAAGATTGTTTTGACTCTTCAGATTTCTCTGCACTTCCATATAAATCTGAGGATTAGCTTTGCCATTTCTGCAAAAAAATCATCATTGGGATTTTGATAGGTATTGCATTGACTCTGTAGATTTCTTTGAGTAGTATTGCCATACAGATGAGTTTTTATATATTTGCCGCTTATGCATTTATCTCTAATATATACTTGCTTTATGTGTTTTAAGATGTTCTATAATGGAGTTACACTAACTTTTCTTCCTGTGGCCTGCTTGGTTTTGCTTAGTGTATTTGAGATTTGTTTATATTGTGGTGCAGAGTTCCAATTGCTTCGTGTTCATTGCTGTATAGTATTTCATTGTATGACCAAACAGAGTTCTTTATACATTCTCCTGCTAGTGGATATTTTTAAAAAATTTTATTGGAGTATAGTTGATTTGCAATGTTGTGTTAGTTTCTGCTGTATAGCAAAGTGATTTAGTTATATATATATATTATATATATATATTCTTTTTCATATTCTTTTCCATTATGGTTTATCACAGGATATTGAATATAGTTCCCTGTGCTATACAGTAGGACCTTGCTGTTTATCCATCCTATATATAATAGCTTGCATCTGCTAATCCCAAACTCCTAATGCTTCCCTCCCCGCCCCCCTCCCCCTTGGCAACCACAGGCCTGTTCTCTACATCTGTGAGTTTGTTTCTGTTTCATAGACATGTTCATTTCTGTTATATTTTATTTTTTAAATTTATTTATTTTATTTATTTATTTTTGGCTGTGTCGGGTCTTCGTTGCTGCACGCGGGCTTTCTCTAGTTGTGGCGAGCAGGGGCTACTCTTTGTTGTGGTGTGTGAGCTTCTCATTGTGGTGGCTTCTCTTGTTGCAGAGCACAGGCTCTAGGCACTCAGGCTTCAGTAGTTGTGGCATGTGGGCTCAGTAGTTGTGGTGCACAGGCTTAGTTGCTCTGTGGCATGTGGGATCTTCCTGGACCAGGGCTCAAACCTGTGTCCCCTGCATTGGCAGGCAGATTCTTTACTACTGCACCATCAGGGAAGTCCCTGTGTTATATTTTAGATTCCACATATAAGTGGTATCATACAGTATCTGTCTTTCTCTTTCTGATTTACTTCACCTAGAATGATAATCTCTAGGTCCATCCATGTTACTGCAAATGGCATTATTTCATTCTTTTTTATGGCTAATATTCTAGTGTGTGTGTGTGTGTGTGTGTCTATGTGTGTGTATATCACATCTTTTTTATCCATTCATCTGTTGATGGACATTTAGGTTGTTTCCATGTCTTGGCTACGGTAAGTAGTACAGCTATGAACATAGGGGTGAATGATCTTTTCAAATTATAGTTTTGTCTGGGTATATACCCAGGAGTGGGATTGCTGGATCATATGGCAACTCTATTTTTAGTTTTTGTTTTTTTTTTAAATGGGGATTTTATTTTTATTTAATTTTTAAAATTTTAAAATTTTATTTATTTTTGGCTGTGTTGGGTCTTCGTTGCTGCATGCGGGCTTTCTCTAGTTGTGGCGAGTGGGGCTACTCTTCGTTGAGGTGCACGGGCTTCTCATTGCGGTGGCTTCTCTTGTTGTGGAGCACGGGCTCTAGGCGCGCAGGCTTCAGTAGTTGTGGCTCGCGGGCTTCAGTAGTTGAGGCTTGTGGGCTCTAGAGCGCAGGTTCAGTAGTTGTGGCGCACGGGCTTAGTTGATCCACGGCACGTGGGATCTTCCCGGACCAGGGCTTGAACCCGTGTCCCCTGCATTGGCAGGCAGATTCTTATCCACTGCGCCACCAGGGAAGCCCTATTTTTAGTTTTTTGAAGAACCTCCATACTGTTTTTCCATAGTGGCTGCACCAGTTTACATTCCCACCAGCAGTGCAGGAGCATTCCCCTTTTCTCCACACCCCCTTCCTGCTGGTGGATATTCAAGTTGATTCCAATCCTTTATAAAATAAAAATATTATTTCCAGATTTTAAATTTCTTTTTTGTTTATAATAAAAATGTATTATACAGTGTCCTTTTTTTTAAAAAAAACAAATAATTCCACTATGGACAAACCTCTACATGTCTCCTTGGCCACGTCTGCCCAAGACAAGTCTCTGTATGATGTGTAGGACTGGAATTATTGAGTCAAAAGATTATGTACATTTTCAGCTTACTAGATACTGTCAATTTGCTCTCCAAGGTAGCAATTTATTCTAACTTTAATTTGAGTGGGCTTTCTAATGTTAAACCATCCTTGCATTCCATAAATCCTTCCCTATTGAGTCATAACATCCTATTCTTTTGAAGAGATGCTAGATTTGCATTGCTAGTATTTTCTTAGCCTTTTTGAATCTAGGCACATAAGTGGGATAGATTTTTTTTTCTTGGCTTGTCCTGTACAGTTTGAGTACTATCTCTTTTTTTCCCTCTGTAAGCTGACATAGCTTATAAAAGATTCAAATCATCTTTTTCTTGAAGATGTGGCAAAACTCACCTGAAAAACCATCTGGGAAGGTGCCTGGTACCGCAGCTAGATCTTTGACCATCATTTCCATGTTTTTGAAGGTTATTCACTTTTTAATGACTTGGTTTTCTTAGATTTTTTCCTATTTTATCATTTTATAGTTAGTGGTATAAAGTTGTATATATGCAGTATATGCTCATCCTTTAAAATATCTCCCTTGTAAGAATTGTTGGTTCCTCTGTCATCCTTAACATTTATTTGTGCTGTCTTCTTGCCAAAGGGTTTTTCCTCTTTTATGGGTGTTTCCAAAGATCCAGCTTTTTATATTATTTTGTTATTGTTACTGTAGTTTCCCGTTTCATTAATTTCAGATTTTCTTAATAATGTTTTCCCTTGACTTTCCTTGGGTTTATTTGTCCTTTTGTGGATGCTTGAGTTGAAAGCTTAACTAGTTTATTTTCAGTTATTTTCCTCATAAATTCATATAAGGCTACGTATTTTCCCTGAGTACTTTCTTTGGCTACATATTTCATTTATATGCAGTGATCTCCCTCCCTCCATAAATGCACTTACAACTTTGAATTTACCTCTGAGTACATTTTTGGTTACATCCCAAAGGTTTTAATTTGCAGTTGTCTTATCATTCAGTTCTAAATGCTTTGTAATTTATGTATGGCTTATCTTTTTTTTTTTTTAATTTATTTATTTTTTGGCTGCATTGGGTCTTAATTGACGGTGGCTTCTCTTGTTGCAGAGCACGGGCTCTAGGCATGTGGGCTTCAGTAGTTGTGGCTCACGGGCTCTAGAGCACAGGCTCAGTAGTTGTGGCGCACGGGCTTAGTTGCTCCATGGCATGTGGGATCTTCCCAGACCAGGGCTCAAACCAGTGTCCCCTGCATTGGCAGGCAGACTCTTAACCACTGTGCCACCAGGGAAGCCTTATATGGCTTATCTTTAACTCATTTGTTTTAACACTTCCACCTATGTAAATTTGAGGAGCTACATGTCATCACTGATTTATAATTTTATTGCATTGTGGCTAGTGAGTGAAGCCTGAACGTTTTTTTTTTTTATGGTCTAATTCATGGTCCTTTTTTTGGCAATGGGCTCTTAGTGTTTGGACAGAACATACATTCTTTATTTGTTGGGCACATAGTCCTGTACATATCTATTTGCTCAAGTTTGCTATTGCATTATTCATCTCCTCAAGATCCTTATTATTTTGTCAGTTTGGTCTTTCCATTTCCGAGTTAGCTTCAGCATCCAGCATCACTGTAGTTCTGTTCATTTCTCCTCATGGGTATTTTAGTTTTAAACATTTCAAAGTGATGTTATTAGTTAGGGACAAAGTGTGTATTTAGGGTATTTGCACTTTCCAGAGCACTAGAGTGCTTTGCCCCTCATAGGTCCTTGGTGATGGGAGGTGGGGCTCTGTTCTAGGACCCTGTCCCTCTCAGCTTGGTGCTGATGCTGTGGTCCGGAGGAGCTCCTAGATGTCTTGAACTTTCTCACTCTCACCATGGGAACTGGCCAGATCTGGGCCCACGTCCAGGTTCCACTACTTACCATCTGTGTGATCTTGGGTAAGAAACCTGGCCCATTGGAGCCTCAGTTTTCCCACCTGTCCATTGGTGCATTGTCAGAAGGATTGAGATTGTACAAGCCAAGCATACAGTAAGTGCTCAATAAATGGGGGATGGATGTTATAGAATCCTACGGAGGGTCAAGGCGACTGGAGATGCTTAAGAGTCTTGGTGTTCTTGTTAGTGGGTTGAGGCAATTCCTCAGGGCCTTCCTCTTCCAGGAATTCGTCAGATAAATCCCTGTCTGCCACCACCTACCCCCAACTATAGCCATGAGCATCTCAAGGGAGGAACCTCAGAGCTAAGGGTCACACACTCAAGGAGGGCAAGGTAGATCCTATTCAGACACCTTAGCCTCAGTGGGCTTGAGTGAAACAGAGAAGGGAAATAAGAGATGCCTTCTTAGAGGAGCTTTTAGTACTGGGCTTTGAGGACTGAGTAGAAGTCCTATGGGCAGAGAAGCCTGTTGATAAAGTCTTGGATAATTTAGGTAGGACCAGGCTTGGGTTAGACTCTGACTTTTCTATCCCTTTGGTCCCTCAGTCTATTACTAAGAAGAGGACCCCTCCACTACTTCTTGAATTCAGAACTCAGAGGCTACTAAATGCAGTCCTTTACATGCTATTTCTTCACCTTTCTGTCTTTACTGCCTGTTCTTCCCACCATCCCACAGGGGGAGAGTGAGGGACTTTTTTCCCACGTCAGCTCTGCTATCGCTCCCACTATATCCCTCCCTCTCTACTGTCTTTCCTGCTTGTCTCCCCTGATACTCATCTCACAATTTTAAAAAAGCCTCAATCTGTAGTTAATGTTTTCCCCCATTTTCCTGGATTTGGATGCTCTCTTTTCTTGACTGTACTTGCCTGAGACTTATTATGTTGTTTGTTTGTTTGTTTATTTATTTATGGCTGTGTTGGGTCTTCGTTTCTGTGCGAGGGCTTTCTCTAGTTGCGGCAAGTGGGGCCACTCTTCATCGCGGTGCGCGGGCCTCTCATTATCGCGGCCTCTCTTGTTGCAGAGCACAGGCTCCAGACGCGCAAGCTCAGTAATTGTGGCTCACGGGCCTAGTTGCTCCATGGCATGTGGGATCATCCCAGACCAGGGCTCGAACCCATGTCCCCTGCATTGGCAGGCAGATTCTCAACCACTGTGCCACCAGGGAAGCCCCCTATTATGCTTTTTTTTTTTTTTTTAATTTATTTATTTTTGGTTGTGTTGGGTCTTCGTTTCTGTGCAAGGGCTTTCTCTAGTTGTGGCAAGCGGGGGCCACTCCTCATCGCCGTGCATGGGCCTCTCACTATCGCGGGCTCTCTTGTTAGGAGCACAGGCTCCAGACGCGCAGGCTCAGTAGTTGTGGCTCACAGGCCTAGTCGCTCCATGGCGTGTGGGATCTTCCCAGACCAGAGCTCGAACTCGTGTCCCCTGCATTGGCAGGCAGATTCTCAACCACTGCGCCACCAGGGAAGCCCTATTATGCTGTTTTTAAAGAAAGGTTTTTATTTTGTTAATGCCAAAGAACCTCACTCATGCCCAATTACAGTTACTTGAGCTGAAAGTTTGGTTCATATATTTTAAAAGTTGACTTGTTCTCAGAATTTGTTTTCTTATCAACATGTTCAAGGCTGTTTTCCTCTGGGTATCCCTTTGGCTGCATCCCACAGGTTTCATTACATAATTACTATCTGAATTGTTCAGTTTCAAAAATTCGTAATTTCTATGTTGATTCCTTCTTTAACTCATGCCTCGTTTAGAAACATGCTTTTAAAATTTCTCATTGTAGGCCTTTTCAGGGGAGTCTAAGTATTACAGAATCTAATCCTGGGGCCAAGATCAGGTTATCTTATCTAATATTTGTTTCTTGCAATTTATGAAGATCTCCACTGCTGGTTTTTATTAATGCTGATTTTTATAAACGTTCAATATGTGTTTGAGAATTTTAGGGGTGGGGATATAGGGTTTGGTAAATCTATTTGACTGAGCTTATTAATGGTGGTGATCACTTTTTTGATTTATTTACTTACTGACTACCGGATCTGATTGCTTCTAAAAGGGATGACCCCACTCTTTCCTAGGCTGGGCTCCTTCCCTAGGACCCTCTTCTCATCCTTGGAGCATCTCTGTGAGAACAGGGGGAATCTTTCATCCATCTCAGGGTCTTAAGCCAGATGGGGAAGGGACCCAAGCATGGGTGTAGACCCAGAATGGCTCACCCTCCATCCTCCAGGGTCTGACTCTGGCTCAGTGTAGGGTCCACTCACTGGGTGGCCTAAAGCGTGGGGAATAATAGTGCTCCCAACCCAGTTCTTCCCTCCATGAACTCAGCTTTATCACTGACCCTTCTGTGGGCTGTGGATGAGACTGGCTGGGGTATGAATCCCAGGTCCACTTCAAACCACTGTGTGACTTTGCATTGGTGCCTGCCCTCTCTGTTTCCTCATCTATAAATTGGGTTGACTCCCACCTCAGAGGGTTGGCCCGTGGTAGATGCTCAGTTGTGGTCACAGTTATCAACAAGAGTAACTATTATCAATCAATCAATGAGGCAGCCCCTGCAGGGCCAGGGCTTGGGGTTTACGTTCAAGCTCTCCAGGCCCCCGGCTGCCCCAGGGAGATGGGGTAGACGAGGTGGGGGCTTGACAAAGACTCCACCACTGGCCGGGGTCAGACGATCTTCCTTTAATACAAAGTCGATTTATCTACATACACAGAGGTGGGAAAACCACCCAGCTGCTTCCGTTTGAATAAACAGTGTTGAAAGCAACGGCAGATCTGCTCTTGTACAAAGAGAAAAACTTACTTGCTCAGGGGTGGGGGTGGGGCGGAAATCCCATCCTTCTGCCCCAAAACTTGCCCCATGGTCCCAGGGGGCGGAAAGGGTCCCTGATCTGGGGCAGCACATGGCCTCTCTCTCCCCGAAGAAGTGAGAACCTCCCGTTTTGTTCAGTCCTTCTCCTCGGGGTGGGAGACAGACAGGGGGATGGGGGCTCAGGCTGCGGGGAGGGGGTCGCTGCCATCTCCTCTGTGGCAGCGCCCAGCCCGTGGGCTGGGGACCTGATGCTGGTGGGCCCGATCCCCTGCTCCCCACCCCCACCCTCACCCTCCTGGATATGTCTGAGAATTTCATTATAAAAGAAGCAAAAAAAAAAAATCAGGAGCAAAAGGTCCTATTCTTGAGTGAGGCACACCTTCAGATGGTAGGAAAAAAAAAAAAAGCAAGCCACAGGGGCAGCCTAAGCCCGTGCACGCCTGCCAACACAGCTGGCACACAAGAACGGCTGCTACAGTGAAAAAATAGACTGTCTGTGAACAGAATAGGAATAAGCCAAGTTTTTCTTTTTAAATTCGTTGACTGTCAAGTCTTTTTTTTCCGTTTGTTTCTTCTTTAAAAAAAAAAAAAAAAGGAAAAGAAAATACACTATTTAAAAAAAAATAGGAAATGTCACTGGATAGTTACACTGCGTTCGAAAGAGAGCTGCATCGGGTCCCCATCCCCGGCGCCCTCCAGGCTGTGGGGCAGGAAGGCTCCCCAGGGGAGGACGAGGGCCAAGTTCACAGCCCCCGCCCTCCTCCAGTTCTGGCGAAGAACCCCCCGTTTGCTCACCGCCTCCCCCCTCCCCCCACCCCGGAATCTCTCGTTTTGGAATCTCGTTCTGGAAGGAAATGAGGAATGTGCCGAGTAGCGAAGGCGGCGGCCGGTCCAGGGGGGTGGCTGGGGCCACGCGGGGGTTTGGGGCTCGAGGGGCCGCGTCGCTCCCGGAGACCCTGCGGAAACGCGGCCGCCGCCTCCTGCCCCGGCCGCCGGGGTCCAGGCCTCGGGGCCCGCCCGGCACGGGAGGCGTCGGGGCCGGTGGAGTCGGGCCGGGCCGACAAGGCTCTAGGTTGCATAGTGGTCAAAGCTCCCGAGGTACTCCAGAGCCGCCTGGTAGCAGAACTGGTACTCGTCCTGCGTGGGGGAGGGGAGGGGTGGGCCTCTGTCAGCGCCTCTCCTGCTCTGAAGCCTCCCAGGGCTCCCCGGGACCCCCAGAGCAGCCTGTGCCTTTGCTGGGCTCTACCCTCCTCATCCGCCTCCGCATCTCTTAGGACACGGCCGCTTGGCCATCCCCTGCGACACCCCCTGGGGGGCTGGCAGGCTGCCACTCCAGCTCTGTCTCCCCAGAGACGGGAGAGTTTGGAGGACACTGGTTTTTCTTTTGCTTTTAATTTTCTTTCTTTTTTGGCAGCGCCACACGGCATGTGGGATCTTAGTTCCCCGACCAGGGATCCAACCCATATTCCCTGCATTGGGAGCGCAGTCTTAACCACTGGACCGCCACGGAAGTCCCTGGAGGACATTGTTAAAATGTCCCATGTGAACTCGATGGCAGGAAGTCCCTCCCCGCTCTGAGCCTCACTTCAGGATTCGTGACCCGTGCCGGGGTCCTGGCTGAGCCTGACCTCGCTGTGACTCTGGGGCCGGGATGGACGCATCCCTGCCCACTCCAAGGGACGCTTCTCAGCTCTGGCCTTCAGCTTACTCTTGGGTCAGCCCAAAGCAGGAGGGGCTGAGGACCTTCCACCCACAAGCACCCAGAGAGTGGAGGGTGGCTGTGCTCATCTCACAGGGGAGGAAACAGAGGCCCGGGCCAGCACCCGCATGGGGCCCGGCCGCTGCCTCCCGTCCCGCCCTCACCTCCATCTGCACCATGGCTGGCCTCTGGGTCCGCAGCATCTTCACGGTCTGGAAGATGTCCACCACGCCTTCGTACCGCATCCGCTCCAGCACGATGCTGAGCGTGATGAAGACACCCGTCCTGCCCACGCCGGCGCTGTTCGGGAGAGTGCGGGAGTTCAGGGGCGGGTGCTTGGGGGAGCCTGACCTAACTGCCTGATTCCCGTCCCTCCTGCTCTGAGGCCTCCCAGGGATGGAAAGAGCCCAAACGGGAGTGCCTGAGGCCGTCCTCATGAGGCCTCGGTTTCCCTAGCTGGGCCACGGGCCGGGGCTCGGGGAGCAGCCCACCTGCAGTGGACAGAGATGGGGCCGTCCTGGCCGAACTGTTCCTTGGTCTTGTGCACTTGGCCGATGAAGTCGATGAAGCCCTCCCCCGACTTGGGCACGCCCTGTTCTGGCCAGTCCGTGAACTGGAACTGCCGGACAGTCCGGGACTGTCCATCCTGGAACAGAGAGAGAGAGAGAGCCCAGTCTTGTTGTCAAGGTCAGTGGCGGTCATGGTTGTTTTCCCACCCTCGCCAAAGTCCCATCCTCCACCACCAGCCAACACCACCCTCTGTCCTTCCCCATCCTCCGCCCCGTTTTCCGCCATCCACCCTGACGACTCCTTGTCCTGCACTGTCTAATGGCACCATCTTTCACTGAGATGCTCCAGTCTCGTCTTCAGCACCAAAGGATGCCACGCTCATCCTCTTCACCATCCTCTAACTTCACCATCCAGTGACACCACCTTATATGGCCATCGTTCACCCCCCCCACCCCCCAACTGCTCCTCTCTGCACAGCTCCAATCCCATCCACCCCTGCTGTCTGCCATCTTCCATCCTGTGCCGTCCCAGAGTGCACCCAACATCTCCCTTCTTGGTCCCATTCTCCAGCTCCCTGGCATCCTCCACTCTGTACCATCTCAGAGTACAAGAGCACTGCCCCATAACGTCACCTTCCAGTGGTGCCATCCTCCATCCCCCACCACTGACTGACTGCCCACTGTCTTCGACCACCCACCAGCGCCATCATCTAATAGCCTTCACCACCCAAGGGCGCCATCTTCCACCAGCCACCACTGGAAGCTCACCTTCTACCCGTGCTACCCAACGGCGTTACCTCGTAACTTTCACCATCCACTGCGGGTAACTCATAGCCCTTGAGCATCCCATGATGCCGCCTCCCACTGACGTACTCCATCCCCACCACTCAACCATCCTTCTCGCCAATCCCATCTTCCCACGACCCAGCAGGGCCATCCAACATCACGGCTCTCTGCCACCTTCCATTCATCACGACCCAATGGTACCATCATCTTCCATAATCCGTCCCTAGTAATTCAGCACTCTTCCCCCTCTAAGGACCATCTTCCGCTGACGTTCACCACCCTCCTTTACTCATCATCTATCTTTTCCCAGTCACGGTCTCTACATCAAAATGGTGCCATCCAGTGATGCCGTCTTACCCTGATGGTCTCCATCCTCCACCACCTAACACTTCCTTCCTCCAATCCCACCTTCCTCTACCTTAGGCCATCAACAGCACTATCTACTACCACTGATTGCTGAATGTTCGTCATTCTTTACTCTCTCCAAAGTCATTTCCTATTGAGCGTCTCCATCCGCCACTGGCCAAACATCTGCCCTGTCCAATCTCATCTTCCTCCACCCATTGCTGATAACACATCACCCTTCACTAACCCGCAGTACCATGTTCTGTTGGCATTCTCCATCCTGTTATCCACACGTTCCAATCTCCAGCCCCACCTTCCTCCCATCCAACACCATCCTTGTTTACCACCCTCCTCCACGACCACCCAACAGCAACATCCTCCACTGATTCTCCAATCCCCCCCATTCCACCAATCCAACGGCGCCATCTTGCACTACCCACGCACGATGGCTAATGATGCTCTTTACCCATCAGGCTTTGCCATCCACTGGCAACATCCCGAATGACATTCCCATGCCCCATCATGCCACCCGCTTGGATTCTCCGCTCTTTTCCATCTACAGCTCCTTCGACCACCACCCGGCACCATCAATCCATTACCTCTCCCCCAGCCCGCTTTCAGTCCTCTAACGCTACTACCCTCCATGGGTTGTTGCTTCCAGGGAAACGCCCCACTCACTCCCTTTAACATGATTGCCTTGGGCCATGTTCCCTAGTGAGTGGTGTGACACACGCTCCAACGGGGATGCCATGGGGTCAAGGCCCTCTCTTCCACCCACTTGGTGGTGGGAGTGATTGTCCAACTGGCCGACTCACTCCTCTTCCACCCAACCCTGGGGTCTTTTCCTTCCCCTGGGCCTTTGCCTCTACTCCCAACTAGGGAAGCCCTCTCCAGACCACTAGCGGAACGGTGAGCAAACTGTAGGGTCTGGCCCGGGTTCTGGTCCTTCCCAGCACTCCGTCCCCAAACTCACCCGGGCGTCTGTGACCTTGAACTCCCGCAGGATGTACTGAGGCATGTTGTATTCCGCCATCGGATCCACCACGAAGTACTGGTAGCGGGCGGAGCGCTCGGCCGGCCAGTACTGGTGACATTTCTCCTGTTGGGGAGGTGGCCACCGTGGTCAGCCCTGCCCTCCGCCCCTGGCCCGGCCCCTGCCCCGCCCCCCGTGGCCCCCAGCTCACCCGGCCCATCTCCCGCAGCTTGGTCAGCATCACCACGATGGTTGAGTTGTTCTCCCAGAGCATGCGCCAGAAGTCCTCCGTGGTTTCCGCCAGCGGCCCCTGTGTGGCGATGTAGGCCTTCTGCTGCCTGCGGGGCGGGGTGTGTGAGTCCAGGCCCACGGGGAAACCCCGGCCCAGGCATCATCTCCCTCCCTGTCTGGTTCAACCCTCCAAATAATCCCATTTTCCACATGGAGAAACCATCAGCCTGAGAATAGATTCCCGCTTCTCCAGGAGGCTGTAGGACTGTCTGCTGACCTGTCCTGCCTTGCTCCTCTGCCCGCACTCAAGTACCATTAAACTAATGTCCGTTGTTTGCACAGGCCAAGCTCTCCCTAGGGCTATGCATAGGCAGTACCCCCTCCCTGGAACAGCCTCCCTTGGCCAGGGTTTCTCAACCTCGGCACTACTGACGTTCGGGACTGGATGATTCTTTGTGACGGGGCCATGTTCTGTGCACTGTGGGGTGCTGAACAGCAGCCCTGGCCTCTGCCCACTAGATGCCAGTAGTAATCCTCCTCCCTCACTCCCGTTATGACCATCCAAACGTCCCTATATGCTGTCAAATATCCCCTGGGTGGCAGAATTGCCCAGATTGAGAACCTCTGATAGAGAAGGACAGATAGAACCATGTTATGGACAGCAGCCATCAGTTAAATACATGTCTAAAGATTCCCTCCACCTCAGCTGTGACTGAGACTGGCAAGGTCTGTCTAGCTCTCTCCCATGCAAGACTGGAGGCCCCCCGAGGGCAGGGCTGGGACCTTTCTGGAGCCTCAGCATTGCCCGGCAAAGGCCAGGGCCCCTGCAGTGGCCAGGGGCAGGTACCTGTAGCCATCAATGAAGCTGGCGTTAATGTAGTCGGAGCCCTCCACACCCCGGATGGGCTGCAGACAGACCCGTGTGCTCTCGTAGGGCATGATGTTGACCAGGCGGTTCTTGAACTTGTTACAAGGCAGATTGGCACTGATGAAGCGGGATGTGTGGGCTTTGGAGTTGGCCAGCCGCTGTGGGGACGAGGGGACAGGAGGTCACCATCAGGACAGCCTCCGGCTGGGAACCTGCTTTCCCCAGGGATGGGGTGGGCTGTGTGTTTTCAGCCAGGGCGCTAACAGGGGCCTGGCAGGCAGGGGAACACCAACCCCCCACCCTCTGGTCCCCTTAACTCTGGTCTCCCGCTCAGCCCCCTCCCCCAGCCGGCCCACAGCAACCTCTACCCCCCAGGCCACCTTGAACTCGAGTTCCATGCCGGTGACGTGCTCGCCGGGCTCCACCTGGGTCAGCTTCTGGATGTAGGCGTAGAGGCTGCGGGCAGGCACCTCCGTGTTGCCGCAGCCCACGGCCTCCAGCAGGGCCTCGTGGATGAAGCTGTACTGGTCCTCGGTCTGTACCATGTAGTTGCGCTGGGACCGCATGAGCGTCACGTGGCCGTACACGTCCACCGTCTTCTCCGGCTTGATCCGCTCAAGCATGGCGTCGATGACAATGAAGCAGCCCGTGCGGCCCACGCCAGCGCTGCGGAGACAGGCAGGGTCATCAGGGGCCCCCCGGGCAAGGGGGTGGGGTAGGTGTGGCGGGGCGCCGCGGGGAGCGGGGCACTGGGACAGGGGTACCTGCAGTGGACCACGATGGGGCCCGCGTCTGGCGGGTTGCAGGTCTTGACTCTCCGCAGGAAAGCCAGGAATGGCGTCGGGTACTCGGGCACCCCGTGGTCTGGCCACGCCGTGAACTGGAACTGCCGGACCTCCCGTTTCTCGCTGGAGCCGTTCTGGGGGGCCAAAGGGACACCGCTGGTCACTGCAGCCCACCACCCACGTGCTGGGGGCCACGTTCACGCCTCCAGACCACCACTTCTCCGAGTGTCTGACTCAGGTGCGCAGCTGCCCCGGGGCTTGGGGGTGTCTCTGCCTTGGAGTTTCACTGGCATCTTATGCTCAATGCGGCCAGCACTGTGCCCCCCACTTTCTCCCCAAACCCGCTCCCATCTCAGCTGATGGCGGCGCCATCCTTCCACGCACTCCGGCCGGAATTTAGGAGTCGCCCTTGACTCCCCTCCCCTGCCTTCCCACATCCAAGACATCACTCAGCACCGTCAGCTCTGCCTTCAAAGTCTACCCCAAGGGCTTCCCTGGTGGCGCAGTGGTTGAGAATCTGCCTGCTAATGCAGGGGACACGGGTTCGAGCCCTGGTCTGGGAAGATCCCACATGCCACGGAGCAACTGGGCCCGTGAGCCACAACTACTGAGCCTGCGCGTCTGGAGCCTGTGCTCCGCAACAAGAGAGGCCGCGATAGTGAGAGGCCCACGCACCGCGATGCAGAGTGGCCCCTGCTTGCCACAACTAGAGAAAGCCCTTGCACAGAAACGAAGACCCAACACAGCTAAAAATAAATAAATAAATTAAAAAAAAAAAAAAAAAAAAAGTCTACCCCAAGCCCACCCACTTCTCACTCGCCCCCTCCATGGTGACCACCCTGGTCCAGCCCCATCATCATCCATCCAGACCAGAGCAGTCACCCTGGTCCCCGGGCATCCCCACCACAGTCTATTCCCCCCGCAGCAGACAGAGGGCACTGGTGAGCACCCAAGTCAGGTCCCGCACCTCCTCTGCTTCCTC
The DNA here is from genome assembly GCF_028564815.1 of Eubalaena glacialis. Classification (NCBI taxonomy): domain Eukaryota; kingdom Metazoa; phylum Chordata; class Mammalia; order Artiodactyla; family Balaenidae; genus Eubalaena; species Eubalaena glacialis. The sequence goes on along the minus strand of NC_083719.1, from coordinate 183,115,155 downwards.
TGCCCACAGCCCTCCCTGGGGGTAAAAGCCCAAGTCTCCCCTGCAGCCCACAGAGTCCTGCACGACCTGCCCCGTCCCCTCCCTGCCCTCCCCTCCTCCCTCTCTCCCCCTCGCTCACTCCGCTCCAGCCACACAGGACTCCTGGCTGTTCCTAAAACACCCCAGGCACAGTCCGGCCCCAGGGCCTTTGCCCAGGCTGTGCCCTCTGCCTGGAATGCTGTTACCCCAGATCTCCTCCCTTCCTCACCAACTCCAGGTCCTCCACTACCCATTCTATTCTTCCCTGTTTTATGTGTAAGATTTCTTGTCATTTTACATATTTATTGTCTGTGTCTTGTCCACTAGACTGTACGCCCCACGAGAGCAGGACACTTTGGGTGTCCTGATGCCCAGGTAAGGGTATGACACACAGTGTGTGCTTAAGGTGTGAATCAACTGAAAATCCGTACTCCCTCGTGTCCGTTGACTGTTTTCTGGCACCTGGGCCAGATGTATGCTTAACGTTGAGAGGACCTGGCTGGCGGCCAGGGGAACACTGTGGTGCCAGGAGCACCTCCGCTCCCCAGCATGACACTAAAAAGTGTCCCCTGTCTCCCAAGGCACTAGAAATAAAAACAAAAATAAACAAATGGAACCCTAATTAAACTTACAAGCTTTTGCACAGCAAAGAAAACCATAAACCAAAAGACAACGTACAAAAAATATCTGCAAACGATGTGACCGACAAGGCCTTAATTTCCAAAATATACAGACAGCTCATACAACTCAATGACAAGAAAAACAAACAACCCAATGGAAAAATGGGCAGAAGACCTAAATAGACATTTCTCCAAAGAAGACATACAAATGGCCAATAGGCACGTGAAAAGATGCTCAACATCACTAATTATTAGAGAAATGCAAATCAAAACTACAATGAGGTACCACCTCACACTGGTCAGAATGACCATCATTAAAAAACTCCACAAATACCAAATGCTAGAGAGGGTGTGGAGAAAAGGGAACCCTCCTAACACTGTTGGTGGGAATGTAAATTGGTGCAGCTACTGTGGAAAACAATATGGAGCTTCCTCAGAAAACTAAAAACAGAGCTACCATATGATCCTGCAATCCCACTCCTCGGCATATATCCAGACAAAACCCCAATTCAAAAAGATACATGCACTTCTATGTTCATAGCACCACTATTCACAATAGCCAAGACATGGAAACAACCTAAATGTCCACTGACAGATGAATGGATAAAGAATATGTAGTACATATACACAATGGAATACGACTCAGCCATAAAAAAGAACAAAATAAGGCCACTTGCAGCAACATGGATGCAATTAGAGATTATCATACTAAGTGAAGTCAGAAATAGAAAGACAAATACCATATAATATCACTTATATGCAGAATCTAATGACACAAATGAACCTATCTACGAAACAGAAACACACTCACGGACATACAGAACAGACTTGTGGTTGCCAAGGGGGAGGGGGTTGGGGGAGGGAAGGAGTGGGAGGTTGGGGTCAGCAGATGTAAGTTATTATACACAGAATGAATAAACAACAAGGTCCTACTGTATAGCACAGGGAACTATATTCAATGTCCTGTGATAAACCATAACGAAAAAGAATATGAAAAAGAATGTATATTTATATATAACTGAATCACTTTGCTGTACAGCAGAAATTAATACAACACTGTAAATGAGCTACACTTCAATAAAAAAATTTTTAAAAAGTGCCCCCAGACATTGCCAAATGTCCCCTGAATGGCAAAATGCCCCAACTGAAAACCACTGATGTACAAGGACACACGGAACCATGTTATGCACAGCAGCCATCAGTTAAATACATATCTAAAGACTCCCTCTGCCCCAGTCTCGACTGCCCACTGTGTCTTCCATCCAAGACTGGAAGCCCCTTGAGTGCATGGCCAAGACCCTGCCAGGACCCTGCCATAAACCCAGGCTGGGTGAGGCCAGAGAGCAAGGAAGACCTGGTGTGGGGGACAGGGTGACTGATGGCAAGGGGACAGCAGGGTCACTGCTAGGTAGGATTCTGCTGGTTTGTCCTCCTGCTGTGGCTAGAGACAAGAGCTGTTCCACTCTGAGTCTCAGTGTCCCCATCCATGAAGTGGGCCACCTGAGAATGTGGTCAGCCTGGGTCAACATGGTTTCTTCTCTGTCCCATGGGGAGCTCCCAGGGCAGAAGCTCATCTTCCTCCTCCACCCCCATCACCCCCTCCCCAGAGCCCCCAGTCCCGGCCTAGGCCCCACCTTGTGCAGGGAGAACGTCCGCACGCAGAACGTGGCCAGCTCGATGGTGTCCAGCAGGGTGACCTGGATGAAGCCGTAGGTCTCCGTGCCCCTGTTGGGCCAGTACTGATCACATTTGATCTGCACCAGGTAAGAGAACAGAGGTGAGTGTGGGCCAGGGCCGACTGAGGGCTTGGGGGCCACAGGGTCCAGGCCTCACCCGTGATTTCTCCTCTAGCCGTGTCATCATAACGATGGTAGCGGACCGCTGCTCCCACACCATACGCCAGAAGTCACCGAAGGTCTCGGGCAGCGGTCCCTGGGTGGCAATGTACGCATTCTGCCGCCGATAGCCATCCACGTAGTTGGCGTTGATATAATCGCTGCCCACGATGCCTGTGGCCGGGGTGAGAAGCCAGAGATCAGTGGGGGCACTTTGTCCTTCTAGGCTGGTTCCACCTGGTCCACCACTTCCCACTTCCTGGAAGCCCTCCTGGACTGCCCCAATCTGTCCACAAGGAAATCGTGCGGCATGTACTTCATGGTTTCTCCACCTCAACACTATAGCCATTTGGGGCCAGATCATTCTATGCTGGGGGCTGTCCTGTGCATTGCAAGTTATTGAGCAGCATCCCTGGCCTCCATCCCCTAGATACCACTAACACCTCCTTCCTCTAAGCTGTGACAACAAAAATGTCCCCAGACATCGCCAAATGTCCCGAGTGGTGGAACTGCCCTGATGAGCGTCACTGATGTAGAGGAACAGATGGAAATATGTAATGGACAGCGGCCATCAGTTAAATACATATCTAAAACTTCCCAGTGGCTTCTGGCTAGCGTTGGACCAGGCCTCAGTTTCCCCACCTGTCCCCTAGCTAGTCCACTCTGGCCTGGCCCCGTGGCCAAGAGGAGGCATGGGGTCTATGCGCTCTCTGTGGAATGAGGCCGGGCATGATGGAGCCTGGGGCCCCGCGTGCTACCTTCGATGGGCTGGAGGATGACACGAGAGTGGTCATAGGCGATGACGTTGGCATAGCGGTTTTTGGGCTTGTTCACTTCCAGGTTGGAGTGCTCCCACGTGAACTGCTGGCCCGGATCGATGGACTGCGGGGAAGGGGAGGCGGGGGGTGTCAGGGTGGGTGTCTGTGGGCCCGGGAGAGTGGGAGGTGGGGGCCAGCTCACCTCGTACTCCTGGGAGAGCTTGAGGCTATCGTTGGCCTTGAGGCGTTCTGTGTGCTCCGCCATGTCCGCGATGGGGATGGGCGGGTGGCTGAGCATGCCTGCGGGAAGAGAAGACCCGCCGGCGTGGCCGATCACTCGGGGGCCAGCCTGGGGGCCGGGGGGGAGGGCGGGGGGGGTGCTCTACAGTGTGAGTCTGCGATGGACGAGCTGCAGTTAGAGGGAGTGGCGGGGGAGGGGAAGGTTCAGGGCAGCCCCCGTGGGGGCAGGGACCCCAGGCCTGCGGGGCTGGAGGGGGAGCACGAGGCGGCGGCTCTGGGCTGAGCCCCAGCTCCCACCCTCCCCAGTGCCCCCCGCAACCAGCTGGGGATGCAGGGGCTGGGGAAGGGTCAACCGCTCCAGGACTTCAAGCTCCTGGTGCCTCGTGGCAAGAAGCAGGCAAGTGACACAGAGATGAAGAAGCGGATGCAGCTGGCCGGGCTTTCGGAAATACCGTCCCTGGGGCAGGGGCGGGAGGCCGACACCCCTTTCGGCCCCTTGGGGATCAGAGGGACCAAAAAGTCCTCTGCCAGGTGGAGCTGAGGGACCGGGGAGGGGAGACACGGGGTATGTGTGTGTTGGATGGTGGGGCAGCTGCCACGAACCCCTGACCTCTGAGGGCTCATTTTCTCATCTGGTACATGGGATGGTGACGTCCCTTATCTTTGGAGCCCCCGGGGTGGGGGGGGGGTAGCTGGAGGTCGTGGGGTGGGCCTGGCTCTTTCCTCCCCATATCTGAGCCTGCCAGACCCCTGTCCTCTCCTCTCCTGGGGCCTGGTGGCCATGCATGCGCTCACACATTCGCTCTGCAGCTATAGGGAGACTGACTGCTCTGCACCAGCACCGAAGCACTGGTGTTAAACCGATAAAGATGTGCTGAGCCAGCTGGTGAAGAGCTGTTGTTCTGAGCCCCTGCGTGTCCCCCGCCACCCCGGGTGCTGCCCCAGAGCCCACAGCTAAGGGGTCTGAGGCTGGTGTCCATTTGGTGGGTCCCCTATCACATGGGCGATACTTACATGTACATACAGGTCTCACCTAGACACCTGCTCCCAAGCTCGCTCGCTCTCTCTCTCTCACACTCACACACACACACACACACACACACGCAGTCACAACCCGCGACCTCAGGGCCCGGCAGACCACACCCCCGCCCCCCCCTCGAGAAGCCAGCGCAGGACAGGTGGGCAGAGAGAGAGGAGGCGGGATGGAGAAACCAAGGATGAAAACAAACAGGCGCGAAAGGAAGCTAAGAACAGAGAGACACAGGAACTAACTTTCAAAGTGAAACCCCGGCTCCCTGAGGGGGCTGCTGAGGCCTGAATCTGCAGAAACAGCAAACAATAAATAAATGAAAACACGCGGGGAGGCCACCTCCCCCCGCCCCTCGCTGGGTGCACGCACAGCAGCCGGAGGACAGACGCAAAGGGCAGAGCAACAAGTGAGGGACACACGGCCGCCTGGGCCCCAACCAGAGAACCGACAGCAGCTGCTGTGCGTCCCTCCGGCTGGACACCGGCCGGTCCTGATTTTCAGCTGTGACTTCGGAAAGATCCCAAAGCTTTAGGCTCTTCTATCAACATGTCCCCCCAGACCAACCTGGCCTTGGGTCCCCTGTTGGGGTCAGCAGAGGGGATTTTGGAGGAGAGGCAGGATGGTGAGGGAGAAACTTGGGGGCAGGGGAAGGACATACGGGCCCATGCCATGACCTTTAAGGAGGACAGCACCAATCACTTAAACATACACATTTAAAATCCTCATTTGGATGGAAACAGAATTGATATAAGCTAGTCCAGAGACAGAAAAGAGAAGGGAGTACGTTAGGGGTGCCATGAGACCTTTCATGATCTCTTATGAAGGACTGCAGCCATCAGTTAAAATAAATGATCAAAATCCTCGTTTGGATAAACATGGAACTAACATGAGACAGTCCAGCAGCAGAAAAGAGAGAGAAATAAATATGTTAGGAATAGTATGTAAGGCTATATGCATGAGCCCTTCAGGAAGACTGCAGCCATCAGTTCAATATAAATGTTTAAAAATCTCCATTTGGTTGGAAAGAGTTAATATGAACGAGTTCAGAGACAAGAAGTGAAGAGCTGGGTGCAAGCAGAGAGACAGACGTTACCACGCTGTGAGCTCATAAGGAGAACAGCAGCTGGCACGAGCCCGTTAAGAGGGAGGAGGTGAGGGAATGAGAGGATCACTGCACATGAAGATGATCAAGGGCAAGGTCCTGATTCAGTTCTCCCACCAAGCATGGCAGGCGACTCGGCTGAATCCTATTAACCTACAGGGAACTATAAAGAGACAGGGAGAACATGAGCATCTGCGGCCATGGAGGGGAGAGAGACAGACTGTGGTGGAGGCGGAATTCTTGCGCCTTGCTAGGGGCACATCCCTGGGGAATGTGGGAAAAACCCTAACACCCACCACTGAGTGGCCTTAAGACTAGAGGTGTGAACAGAAGCAGAGTTCTTTCTGCCAGAAGAAATGAGGATTCAGAAAAGTTTTGCTTTTGTCTTTGTCTGAACATGTCCTTTAAGCTCCCAGAGAAGACAGCAGCCACCAGTTAAATGCAACTCTTCAAAAGCCTCCCTTGCTTGTAAGCAGAATTAACCCACGACAGTTCCAAGCCCAGAGCCACAGAGGAATTTGGAAATTAGGAACTGAATCGTACCAAGCACAGTTCAGTGGGGGCAGTCCTCGGGATCCACCGAGGTGGCAGTTTCCTCTCTCCCTACGCTACCTCTCCCCTCCCCCCCATCACTGTCGTCCCTGGCACCTGGGATCAGCACATACCTGGCGTCTGGAAGTTAATGCGTCTCATTTCCACGGGGTCCTTGGGGTGGTGGGGGGCGAGGTCGGCGTTGTTCAGTAGGCATTTGGTGCGGGGCTCTGAGTCCTTGCGTTTACTTTGTAGGAGCAAGCAGACACGCGAACATGTGACCCGGCTGCGCGCAACTGGGGTTCCCACGACCACGCACAGACACGTGTGCAACGGCTGGAGCAGCCAGGCGCCCGCTCACCCAACAGGCACGACGCCACCCCAGTTCCCCTCCTTGGCCTCCAAAGGGCAGGACCAGTTCTTACCTGTCAGGCTTACTGCTCCCGAAAACAGACATAGGTGAGGAGTTGGTGGGGGGAAAGAAGACAGGTGAGGGTGTGCTGGCCATCAAGGGCCTGTTCTGTGACTGTGGGTGGCTTTCTTTCCCTCTCTGAGTCTCGGTCTCCTCCAGAAAATGGGGCTAATCCTTCCTGCGTGGGTCCCCCGCCACAAGGAATAACATCTCAGCCCTCTCTTTCTAAGCTGGGACATGTCCCACGTGACCTTGTTTAAACTGGACAGAGGCAGCCCCCACCCCAAATCTTGCCCAGTGGAGCGCCAGACTTAACAGGAGTCAAATCACTGGCTGGGTTGGAACCCTAGCCCTGCCATTTCCCAGGCTGTGTGACTTTGATCAGGTGGCTTAATTTCTCTGAGCCCTGGTTTCCCTGTCTGGACCATACAGGGCTTCTGCGATGGTCCTCTGAGATGACTGTTCCCCCCTGGATCTTTCCAGACCCCTCTCTTTTTTAGGAAGACTTCCCTCCTGTCAAGTGGTGGGGGGGCAGGGGGCTCACTTCTTGTAGAGCAAGATGGCAATAACGATGCAGATGATGAAAACCACAGCCAGCACGGGCCCGATCACCCAGATGAGCCCCTCCTCGCCGTCCACAATGGGCTGTGGGTCTGGGTTATCCAGCTGGAAGGGGTCTGAGAAGGGGCTTGCTGCAAATGTCTGCAGGAATGGGGTGGGGGGACCTCCATCAGTGCCCGTCCTCCTCACGGTGGCCACATGGGTCTTTCTCAAACACAAATCCATGTCCATCCCCTACTCTAAACCCTCCTATAGCTCCCAAGAACCCTGACCCTGGTGGCCTGCATGGCCTGGCCCTTGCCAATCTTCACTCTCCTCCTTCCTCTGTTTCAGCCACTCTGAAATCCCTTTTACTCCTCTTGCACCCCAGACCTTTGCACATGCAAACTGTGGGATGCCCTTTCTTTACCGAACTCTTACACATCCGTCAAAGCCCTAGTTCCAAAATCCTTTCCTCTAAAAAACCTTCCCTATGGCATACCCTCAACCTCAAACCGTTCCCTCTGCCCAACTCTGACCAAAGTTAGGAAGATCTGTGTCTGGTTCTGAGGTCAGGGCCCTAGGGACTGGCCTGCCTCACTCAGTGGGTGTGGCTGGATATGGGCAGACACCATTTGGGACTTACGGGTTCGCTCTTCTGCAGCACAGCAAGCACAAAGAGAACATATCGGTGGCCAGGCTCCAAGCCCCTGTTGTCAAAGCCACCGTACTGCTTCTGGTCACCGGGATGGAAGGTGGGTGGCAGCACTGAGAATCGAGCCGCTATGTAGGGCCGGGGCACTTCCAGCTGGCGTGAGTGCCGCAGGCTGCGCCTCTGTAGCCGTGCGATATCCTGGATCAGCTGTGGGAACAGAGATGTGGGCTGCTCAGAACCTGGCTGGGAGCAACTGGGCTCACGAAAGCTGGGACATGTCTGGGCCCCACTGGTTGGGCCCCAGGCTCTTACCTCCTCCAAGTCCATTTCCTCTGGGCTGCCCAGCGGGGTCAGGAACTGGCCACCACGAGATTTGCGCAGTGGCACCATCACAATGAAGTAGTTCCTATCAGGAGACAGAGTCATGGGAGGTTGTCTACTAGCATGACCAAGGGATGCTATCTGGGGCTGAGCTGGGGAGCCGCCCCTCTCTGAATCTTCCCTTCTGCTCATACAACGGGCGTACGGCCCCAGTCACATAGGACTATATAGTTCCTGATTCAAGCCTCCAGGCTTTTGATGATACTGTACCTTTTGCCTAGAAAGCCTACCCTGTGCAATTACAGTTGACCCTTCAACAACATGGGGGTTAAGGGGGCCGACCCCCTGAGCAGTCAAAAATCCATATATAAGTACAGCTGGTCCTCTGTATCCACGGTTCTCTATCTGTGGATTCAACCAGCCGTGGATCGTGTAATACTGTAGTCTGTACTTGTTGAAAGAAATACACATATAAGTGGACCCATGTAATTCAAACCTATGCTCTTCAAGGGTCAACTGTATATTTCTCAAACTCCTATACATCCTTCAAAACCCCAGCTTCCATGCCCAGTCTTGTAATCCTCGATTTTTCCCTGCTTCCCAGAGTCATCCTCTCCTTACTGGAGACTCTCAGCCCTGGTGCCTCTCACTGTGAGGGTGTCTGTGTCCAGCTCTGCCTCCCCACCAGTCTAGGAACCTAGAACCAGTAGAAGGTCAGGCATTAAAAAAATAAAAAATTAAAAAAAAAAAAAAAAAAAAAAAAAAGAAGGTCAGGCATATGGGGGCGTCAGGGAATGCTCAAGGAGCAGACACGAGGCCACATTTAGTGACAACATCTACGATTAACACTGGACCTTCAGGGGAACCACACGGGGTGGGGCTGATGCGATCTCTGTTTTACAGACAGGTGAGGAAACTGAGGCACAGAGAGGTCAAGCGGCTGGCCCCAGTCACAGAGCTGGCTGGTGGAGGGGTGCAAAATCCCTGAGGGGGGCGAGTTGAGCTTACTGGACGGGCACAGGGCTCTGGCCGTCGGGCAGATACACCACGATGTAGCCATCGGAGTCGGGCTTGGGGGTCACGCTGGGCTTAGAGCTGAGCAGGTTGAAGGCAGTCCAGGCAGTGACCGTCTGCTGGAGGCCACCCAGGCTGCTGCCGCGGTTGGTCAGCACGAAGTTGTAAAAGGTGTTGGGCTTGAGGTGCGTGATGAGCTTCTTGGTGGTGCGGCCGTCCACGTCCAGCGTGAGCCCATTGTACTGGATCTGTGGGCCGGGCCAGCTCAGCGGGGCTCTGGGTTGAGCCCCTGGTCCTGACCGAGCCTGGATCCCAGACTTAGCCCTGACCCTGCCAACTGTGACCCCAGACTGAGCCTCAATTCCAGCTGAGCCCCAATTCTAACAGAGCCTTGATCCCAGACTAAGTCTTGACCCCAAACTCAGCCCCAACCCCAGATTGAGCCCCGAACCCAGGCTGAGCTATAATCGCAGCCAAGTCCCGGCTCTAAGTCCCAATCCTTAAACAGCCCTAATTCCAGACTGAGGCTTGAGCCTAGACTGAGACACTGAGCCTGAATCCTAGCTGAGCCCCGATCCCAGGCTAAGCCCCAGCTCTGACTGAGCCCTAATCCTCTACTGAGCCCCAAACCCAGAATGAACTTCAACCCCTGGGACTGATCCCAGGCTAGGCCCCAACTCTGACTGAGCCTTGATCCCAGACTAGTAAGTCTTGACACCAAACTAAGCCCCAACCCCAGACTGAGCCTCAAGCCTACCCGGCAGCGAGTCCAGCTGACCCCCAACCCTGGACTCAGCCCCAACTCCAGACCAGGCCCCAACCCCGGCCGAGCCCCACCGCCCCGACTCGTCGGGAGGCTGCACCTTGTAGGGCGTGGGTGAGTGGTAGTTGTCGGGGAACTCCCAGCTGAGCAAGACCGCCGTCTTCATGATCATCTTCACCTTGAAGTTCTTGGGCGAGACTGTGCCAGGCAGCGGCAGGCGGGAAAGAGCAAAGGAGAGGTCCCGTGAGTGCTGGGGGGCGGGGGGAGCTGGGGGACGGGGTTGTGTGTGGGGCGGCCCAGGCGCTCCCTGTCGTCCGCTGTGCCCGTGGCCTTACTGCCTGGCCCTGGCCCGGCCCTGCCTGTTCCAAGTCCCTGCCACGGGAGACGGCGCAGCTGCAGAGAGAAGGCGGAGGTGGAGGGGGGTTGGGGGGGACGGGGTGGGCTGGGGGCGGTGGAGGGGGGCGGCCGTGCCACCTAGGCGTGTCCCACCTTTGCCAACGCCGGAGCCTCGGGGTCCGGACTCGCCTTGAGCGTCCACGAGGAAGCAGAAAAGTGACCACTTACCTGGGCGGGGGAGAGGGAGGGGGCTGGGGTGGGGGTGGGCGCGAGGCCCGGTCCGGCTCTGGTGCGGGGATCACCGCGCGCCTACCTTGGTCCCGCAGGAACGTCCGGTAGCGGACGGGGGGGCTGTAAGGGCCGGGGCCGCGGCGCGTGTGGGCCCGCACTTGGAGGTCATAGGCCGTGTCGGGCTTGAGGCCCTGCAGCGTGAGCACGTTCTCGGCGCCCGGCTCGGCTGCTGCGGGCAGCTCGGTCTCTCGGGCAGGGCCCAGGGCGCCGGCCTCCCGCACGGCCACCGTATACTTGACAATGGCCCCGTTGCGCTCGGCGGGCACTGGCGGCAGCCAGCGGAGCAGGACTGTGCCGGTGGAGGCGTTGCCGGCCGCCTCGAGGATCTGTGGGTAGCCGTGAGGCGTATCCTCGGGGATGCTCAGGACCTCGGCCACCTCCTCGCCCAGGCCGCCTCGGCTCCGGGCCGCCAGCCGGAACACGTACGTGGCGCCCTTGTGCACGCCCGACGCAGTGTAGTGGTCCTCGGTGGGCGGGAACTCCAGTGTGGCCAGGGGCGACGAGTCCTCGCGGCCGAACTGCAGGCGATAGCCCAGCACCTGGTCCTCGGCGGTGCCGGCCGGGGGCTCCCAGCGTGCCAGCAGGCTGCCCTCGGTGGTCTGCTGCACCGACAGGGTGGGGCGGCCCAGCACTGTTGGGGGGGATACAGGGCCGGGGTCAGCCTGAGAGCACAGGGTGAGATTGCCATTTTTTTTTTTTTTTTGGCCACACCGTGCAGCTTGTGGGATCTTAGTTCCCTGACCAGGGATTGATCCGGGCCCTCCGCAGTGAAAGCGTGGAGTCCTAACCACTGGACCACCAGAGAATTCCCAAGGGGTTGCAATTTTTAAAAGCGGTCTTGGGAAGGCCTCGCTCAGAAGCAAAGACTTGAAGGACGTGAGGGAGGGAGCCGCGGGGAGGTCTGGGGGGGAAAAGTGATTCAGGCAGAGGGAACAGCCAGTGCAAAGGCCCTGAGGTGAGACTGTGCTGGGTGAGTGCAAGGAACAGCGAGGAAGCAGGGGACTCAGAGGACCCGATAAAGAAAAACATTAACAGATGTCACAGCAGGCCCGCATCTATGTTTCTCCTTCTTCTGTTAGTAAGTCACTCAGCTCTGGCCTCATTTATTCACCCCTTGCCTTCTGCCCGCACCTGATTAATATCCATGGAACGCAGGAATGTCCAAAACCCTGTCCCTGCCCCCACGGTTCTCACAGTCTGGGTAGTGATCAAGGTGTCAAGGCCCTGAGAAGCCCTGCAGTGCTGAAGCTCTACACATGAAACCAGGCCTCTCCACTGCAGGACTTATCAGGACCTTTAATGGATGGTGGTGTGAACAGTCACAGTGTATGCAGCAGGTTCCGCTTAGCAAGCATGGCTCTAATGTAACGTCCCTGAGAGAGGACGGCAGATCACAGGAAGCTTCCTGGAAGAGGTGACATGGGCGCTGGAGGACACAGAGACTAGGCAGACGAACGGAACGGTAGGGGCATGGGCTGGCAGCAGTGTGGAGGGGTGCTGTGTCCAGCTGGGAGGCCTTGAACATCAGGCTCTGTGGTCAGCAGTGAGGCATGGAGGGTGCAGGAAGTGGGGTGGAGGCCACGGGGGCCTTTGTTCCTCAAACACACCAAGCCTGTTCCCTCCTCTGAGCCTTTGCCTGGGCTCTGCTCTCTACCTAGAATACCCTCCCCCCTTACATTTTCATGGCTGTCTCTCTCTCCTCACTCAGCTATGTTTGGCTGGTGAAAAACCAGCCTCTTGGGACTGATGGAAGGGGCCCGAGGGGGAAACTGAGGCAGGGCTGCCAGGAGAGGAGGCTTCAGGGTGCAGCAGGGGAGACGGGCACACCACCCTGAAATGACAACCCGCCTGGGGTGATCAGAGCTGGGATAGGGGAGGCACGGGGTGCTGCGGGCAGGAGAGGTGCAGAGAGGTGGCCTGACCAAGACTGTGGCATGGGGGTGAGTGGGGAAGGCTTCCTGAGGATGTGCTGACTAACCAAAGACCCAAAGGATGCAGAGGAGACGGCCAGCCCGGAGAAGGGTATCCAGGCAGGGGGAGCAGGAGGCAGAGGGTGAGGAGTTAAGAGTTGGCTGTTAAAGGTTTCCATCTGGCTAGAGCTGAGCGGGGCTGGACCACACTGGGTCTTAATATCCTCTGGAGCAGCCCCACACCTTTGCTCTCCCTGTTCCTCCCGCTTGGTGCATCCTCCCCACCAACAGGGGCTCAAGAACTCTGCAGGGATGCTCTAAGGGCAAAGGGGCCATAGAGGGTCTCGCACCTGCTCCCTTGGTCACTACCACCTTGGGTTTACTGCGAGCGCCATCTCCTTTCATGGTGTAGGCGGCTACCGTGATGGAATAGGCGGTCTCAGGCTGCAGGTTTGTGATGATCATCTCCTGTGGGCAGGGGCAGGAGTGGGGAATCAGTGACACAACCAGGGCTGCCCACCCTCCTCCCCATGCTAGGGACAAGCAAGGCAGACACGGGGCCCAATCTGCGGGCAGAGACGTGCACCCGAGCTCATGCACAGACCCCGACACGTAGCACGTCCATGCTGAGATGGGCACAGGTGGCCTGACATCTGTCATGGACCGCCTGGCCCAGTGCAGTCCCCGCCCCTCTGGTCCCCAGCTACCACTCTTGCCCCACCCCCGTTCTGTCCTCCCTGCAGTGGCCCCCAGAGGGTGCCTGTGAGCAGCTGAGTCAGGTCTCCAGGGCTCTGGTCTCCCTGGGGGCAAAAGCCCAAGTCCTTCGCACCACCCCGAGTCCTCTGCCGCCCACAAGGCCCTGCACGACCTGCCCCTGCCCTCACCTCCTCCCTCCCTCACTCTGCTCCAGCCACACGGGACTGCCTTGCTATCCTTCCTCCAACCAGACATGGTCCTGCCCCAGGGCCTTTGCACTGACTGTGTCCCCCCCACCTGAACCCTGTCTCCATTACATCCATTGGTGTGCTGGAGATTCCTTATACCAACTCTTGAAAGCCAACAGTCGAATTTTCAGAAAATTTGCAAGCCACTTATTAAACAGCCGTTATTATAAATGAGATTATATAAACGTACGATCAAATAAATAGTAAAAACAAAGGTAATAAGTACTCAAAACCCATCCCTCCGTCATTATTTTATCACGTTTACTATTATATATGTCCTCGAGGTTATTCTATTCTGTCTCATATCTGTGCGATACAATTACTATACAATGACGAGCTACCACAAATCTGGTAGGTAGCTTGAAATCGACACGGTGAGAGTATTTACACCATGGAAAAGGGCAAATGCTACCAGTCAGGACTGCGCCCACCCGACAGCTGGCGAACTCAAGCGTTTACACCACTATCTATGCCCCGTCCCCACCAGAGCTGTAACTAGACATGTATTTGTGCCTTGTTCCAAGTAACATCCCTCTCCCCTGAACCATGACCCCCAGGAAAACGGGCTCAGGCGTGTCTTGGTCACTGCCGCATCCACGGCACCTAGCACAGGATCGGCAGGCGCTCAGTAAATCACTGCTCATTCAGTGAATGACAGAGCACCCTGACCCTCACACAGTCACACGCGTGTCCATGTTTGCCATACATGCACACCCACAAACATGTCTGGCATGCCTGGGAGCTCCGGGGTGGCCCCAGGTCAGAAGCATGAGGAGGGGGGACAGGATGCACGAACAGAGGGTCTCCTGCCCCTGAGCCTCACATTCAGTCCTTCCTGGGGTCTTGGTGGGTTGGAGGGTCTGAGCTGGAGCCATGTGGGAACCTCCCCCCAGACTGGGGTGGGGCGGGGGAGAAGCAGAGCTACTGGAGTGGGTGGGGCCATGTCAATTTAACATCAGGCTTGGGGCTGTCAGAAGAGCCTGTGGCCCCTATCTTAGGGGAATAAAGACAGCCCAGAGAGATGCAGCGACTTGCCCAGAGTCACACAGCAATCCTGACTCTGGTTCAGGGCCTCCTGCAGGCCTCCTTTCCCACCTGGGGCCCAATGACCCCTCTCATCACGCCAGGGCCAGAATGAAGGGGACACTTTGGCCTAAGAGAGAAACTTTGAGGTCACGTAGGGCTGAGTCAGGTGACAAAAGGGTCAGGCTAGGCTGGAAAGTAACTCAGTTTGGATCTGCCGGGCCTGGGTGCAACAGGGGAGGCTGTGGGCTGGAGGGGGTTGGCTAACGCTGTGGAACAGCTGGAGCAAAGGTGTGGTGGAGAAGACCCAGGCCGGGAGCTAGGCTGGAGAAGGGAAGTTGGGAGGCAGGAGGCCAGCAGAGTCCAGGGGCCATTCAACTAAGAATGGATACCTCCGCGGTCACCAGCAGAAGCCCATATGCCTGATGCAAAACCCAGGCTGCCAGCTAGCTCCAAGAGGTAACTAAGTGTGCATCGGGGGCCCAGGGGAGGAGACCCTTTTACAAGGGGCGTGCGGGGGATGGGGTCACAGCACTGCACGGCCCGCCCGCGGGAAGAGCACTGGCAGTGGCTCGGGGTGGCAGGGGGGCACTACTTACATATTCGGCCGTGTCGTCCGTCTCCCACTGAGCGCGGGAGGAGGCGGCAGGGGAGAGAGGAGGAGGTGAGCGGAGTGGCCAGAGAGAGAGAAACACAGAGAAGCAGCGAGAGGGCGGGAGCGCAGGGGGCCCGGGCCCCGCCCCACCCCAGGCGCCGCCCCGGAGCCCCGCCCACCTGGGCATCGGCCAGCATGACGTCCTTGATGCGCGGCGGCCCTCGGGCCTCAGCGCCCTCCATGCGCACGTAGTGGACCTGGTAGCCGCGGATCTGGCCGTGCTGCCGGCCGGGCGCAGGTGAGCGCCACAGCACGCGAATAGCCGTGGCGTTGAGCGCCTCCGCCTCCACCTTCCGCGGCGGCGCGCTGGGCACTGGCGGGTGGGGGGGAGGGGAGGGGCGGGCGGGGCCGTTACTGGGGTGCCCAGCCCTGCCCCGGGCAGCGCCACTGACCGATGCCAAGGTGCCGAGTGACTGCCGGTTAACCCGGCGCTCTGAGCGCTCACCGCTGGCCCGGAGGGAATACCTCCTTCACGCTTCCCACAGCCCGGGGAGGGGGCCCTGATGGTGCACCCCATTTACAGATGGGCAACTGAGGTCCCCCAGAGCCTAGGTCACCTGCCCAGGGCCACAAGACATGAGCGGGCCGTGCATGCCCCACTCTAAGAGGTCTACCCACACTGCTTCCAACCTCAGAGCATCCCTTCTAGATAGGGGTTCTTATGCTCCCTTTACAGATGGGGAAACCGAGGCACAGAGAGTTGATCCCAGGACCACAGGGTTATCAAGAGGCAAAGCCGGGATGGGAACCCGGGCAGTCCAGCTGCACGCTCCTACACACTCCAGGGTGCAGCCTGCCCACTCCGCACTCCGCTTTTGCAGCCAGCCCCCAAGCTCAGAGCCCTTGCCACCCACCCCGCCCCCACCCCAAGGCCTGACGTGAAGAACTGCTTCATTTCTTCCCCATGGTTAGGACAAAATGTTGGGGCTGCCAACCGAAACTTCCAGGCCAATGGCTCAGAAAACAGCTGGTCCAGGTTTCCTGCAATTTTATTGGGGAAGCTGCCTGCTTCATTTTCCCCCATGCCCTCAGCTTCTACTGTGTGACTAGCATCTTAGAACATTCTAGCTCAGCTACGGTGGGAATATTTACACCACAGAAATCGGCCAGTGCTACAAATCAGTCTCTATGCCCCAGAGAGCTGGCGGTTAACCATCATCAGCACGCAATCTACCTACTTTCTAGGTAGGATGGCTCAGACCCAAGTAGCTCCAAATCTCAGGTTATCCCTAGAGTCTAAAAAACCAAGTTTCTGGGGTCAGGGACCATAATTTTTGTTGCAAGTGCTGCTTGCTGTTTCCTACACTCCGTTTCCATGGCTTCCACCACCGGACCAAAATACAGGGCTCCCCGCTTAACGTTCCAGGCCCAAGGCTCAGAGAGAAAATGTAGCCTGGAAGGTCCAGAACAGAGAATTCCAAGATCAAGGAGCCCGGGTTGGCTTGGGGAGGCTGATGGCCACTTGTCTCCCTCTCCTGATTGTGGCTTCTATGGTTGGCTAAAAAGTTCATTCGGTTTTTTCCATAAGATCTTACTGAAAAACCCGAAAGGACTTTTTGGCCAACCCAATACCTTCTGACCACCAGCCAGCCCAGTTTTCCAGGGACAGAACGCTCCAAGGCAGGGGCCGGGCTGGGGCCTGGGGGTCCCGGGGGTCCCAGGCCGGGGCCAGTGCTTACCGTCCTCGTCGGTGCGGATGACCACGGGCGAGCTCTCGGGCCCTGGTCCCACCTCTGTGTGAGCGATGGCCGTGATGCGGTACTCCGTCCACTTGTCCAAGGCCTCCAGCAGGATCTGGGTGGTGGTCGGGGGGATGCCGTTCACCTCCTTGGGTTGCGGGTCCTCTGAGCCCAGCGGTCGGTAGCGGACGCTATAGCTCACCAGGGCCCCGTTGTGCGTGTCCGGCGGCGGCGGGCGCCAACTTACCAAAATGGCCGTGGAGCGCGTGCTGACACATTTAACGTCTTGAGGGGGGGCTGACGGTTCTATTGGAGGGGGGGAGAACGTGGGGGTGGGGAAGGGAGGCGGGATGGGTGGGGAGGGGGTGGGGAAACAAAAGATGGGAAAGAGAAAATAAAAAAGAAGATGATAACAAACAAAACAGAACCAAACCAAAGAGAAGTCGAACCCGAAAGAAGCGGGTGTCAACCAAAGGTGAGATGGGCGGGTGGGTGGGCGGGTGGGGATGGGGGCAGAGAGGGCTGGCCAAGAACGCTGCACTCACCACATGGGGCTGCACTTGGCACACAGTAGGTCTTAGGGAGAGGGTAGCCACAGTCCCCAAGGAGCATATGCACGTGTGCTGTGCACCGTGCCAAGTGGCACAGCAGTAAAAGCCCCACTTACTGGCACCTACTATGTGCCAGGCATGGTGATAAATGAAATAGCAATAAAAGTCCCTTATACTGGGCACCTCCTATGTACCAGGCACCATGCCAAGTGAAACAGCAGTAAAAGCCCCATTCACTGGGCACCTATTATGTGCCAGGCACGGTGCCAAAACAACAGTAAATGTACTTATTTATTGAACACCTACTGTGTGCCAGGTATAGCACCAGGAATACAATGACAATAAATGTACTTATCTATTGAACACCTACTGTGTGCTAGGCACTGTGCCAGAAGAATAGCAATAAAAGCCTCATTTATTGGGCACCTACTATATGCCAGGCACCGTGCCAAGGGCTTCACAGAATAACAGTAAGTGTACTTATTTAGTGAACACCTACTGTGCACCAGGCACAGCACAGGAGCAGAATGACAGTAAATGTACTTATTTATAGAACATCTACTGTGTGCTAGGCACTGTGCCAGAGGAATAGCAAAAGCTCCATTTACTGGGCACCTACTATGTGCCAGCCACTAGGCCAAATGCAAAAGCAATAAAAGCCCCATTAATTCAGTAACTACTATGTGCCAGGCACGGTGCCAAGGGCTGCACAGAATGGCAGGTGAAAAATCTACTTATTGAACCCTACTATGTGCCAAGCACCATGCCAAGGGCTTCCCAGAATAACAGTGAAATATTTATTGCACACCTACTGTGTGCCAAGCATTGTGCCAGAAGAATAGCAAAAGCTCCATTTACTGGGCACCTACTATGTGCCAGGCACAGCACCAGGGATGGAATAACTGTAAACACTAATTTACTGAATACCTACTATGTATCAGGGGAATAGCAGTAAAAGCCCCATTTATTGGGCACCTACTATGTGATAGGCGTGTCTCTAAAAGCTTCACAGGTTAACAGTAAGAGCATCTATTTACTGAACACCTGTATTGCCAGGGACCCCAGAGGGCAACCCTGTGGTTACTTCTTGGCCTCACTTGCAAAGAAAACAATGTCTGAGTCTTGAGCACCTACTGTGTGCCAGTTAGCATGCCAAGGGCTATACAGAGTAATAATAAAAAGCCCCTGTGTATTGGGCACCTACTGTGATGGCACTGGGTCAGGGCTTTATAGATAACACAGCCCACAGTTAGCACCTACTGTGTGCCAAAGTTTTAGTAGCTCATAGTTCTTCTGTTTTGAGCCCCTACTGTTCACCTGATGCCAACCTAAGCCCACTGCAGATCAATAGCACATCTCATTTATTGAACACCTACTATGGGCTGGTCACTGCAACAGCCCTCTGAAGATAAAAGTAGCCGTTGCCATTTACGCGGCGCCTACTGCATGCCAGGCACTGTGCTAAGGTCTTTATTGAAACAGAAAAACTGTTCCCACATATTAGGTACCTACAACATGCTAAGTACTATACTAAGGACTATGTAGAACATTAGTAGTTCTCATTTCTTAACAGGGCCTACTGTGTGTCAGGCCCTATTATTACTGGATAACAGTAATAGTCCCTACGTTTGAAGCGTCTACTATGTGTCAAGCACTGTGCTAATGACCTTATATAAAAATAATAATAGTTCTTACTTATTGAGTACCTACTATTTACACAGTTCCAAGAACCTTGCAGACAAAAGTTTCATGTTTGGAGCAAAAACGAAACCATGTTAGGCCCTTCCAGACTGAGAGTGGCTCCCACCTGAGCACCTACTATGTGCTTAGCACCAGGCCAACCTCTTTAAAGTGCCACTTATTGAGCGCTTACTGGATGCCAGGCACTGTGCCAAGGGTTTTGCAGAGCAATCATTGTAGCCCCCATGTTTCGGGGACCTACTGTGTACCTGGCACCAGGTTGAGCTTGTTACAAGCTACTAATAGCTTCCATTCATGGACTGCCAACTCTGTGCCCAGCACCCTGCCGATCCATATTTAGACTGAAAATGGCAGCTGCCATTTATGGAGCACCTACTGTGTACCAGGCAGCATGCTAAGGACTTTGTTAAATAACAGTGATACTCCCCATATATTAAGCACGAACTGTGCGCGTTAAGGGCTTTATGGAATATCAGTAATAGTCTCCATGTGCCGAGCACCTGCTATGGGCCAGGCCCTGTGTTAAGAGCATTACTGATGATAATCCTCATGTTCTATGCATCTTCTGCACGCCCAGCAGCCTAGGCCCTCTGCAGACTCAAAATACGGCCCACTGATTGTGCCTCATTTAATTCTCATGACCCCCTTACGTGGCTGGAACTAGCACCCCTCCACCGCCACCCCATGTTCCAGGTGGGGAAATGGGTTTCAAAGCCCACCTGGTTTGCCTGGCATTCTTTTATCATTGGTTGTATACCTACTGGGTGCCAGGTCCCACCCGTTCTGGGTGCTCACCTCCCATGTTACAGGTGAGGAAACTGAGGCCCAGAAAAGGCAAGTGGCTTGCCCCAGGGCACGCGGCGCGAGCCAGGCCTTGAAGCCAGGCTCAGCTGCTGTCCATGGGCTGTCTTGGTTGAGGCTGGGAATTCAGACCTCAGCCTGTGCCTTTATCAGCTCAGGCCAGCTGAGGATGGCTGGAGCCACACCCCCTCAAATGCCCATGACCCTAGAGCCTGCCTCGTCTGGACGGAGGCTCAGAGAGGTCACTGGCCTTGCTTGAGGTCAAGGCATAGAGAACCTTCACCATCATGCTAGCCGCACTTACTCACTGCATGTGTTTACAGACCACTTACTACGTGCACACCCCATGCTAGGGTCTGGGACCCAGAGATGAATCAGAGGTCCCCATCCTCAAAGACATCAGGCTACCAGAGACCCCAGAGGCCACTCCAATGGCTTACTGCAACCAGAATGACTCTCTGGCCTCACTTAAATTGAAACACTGGGGTTCCCTCCTCCGGAAATAGACACTTGGGGGTCCCCTCCCCCATTTCTTGACCAGCCACCCCAACCAAAAGTGCCCGGGGGGAATCAAGCAGGAGTGGAAAAACCAACCGAGGAATGTGCCAGAAGGAATGGATTCGCTAAGAAAGGGGAAGGAAAAATAAAACCAAAACCATAATAAAAGAAGAAACAACGATGATGGTGATGATGATGAGAAAAACCATAATAAAAGAAAGAAAGACGCCTTCCAGAAAACTCCCAGTCTGGTTACCTACCTTCCACTCTTCAACTGCTAACTTAAAAGACTTTCTTACGAGAGAGGGAATGGCGGAGTGCTGAGCTACAAGGCCAGACCGAGCTCTGGGTGGGTCTCTGGCCGCGAGCGGGCACGCAGCCCTGCTCCAGCCACAGTGTGGGCACGCTGCAGTTCCGGGCTGGCGCCGACGAGGCAGGAAGGTAGGACGGTGTCTGGGGAGACCCACGGCTGAGTGGTCTGGCCTCCACCTACCCTTGAGTTCAGCCTAAGAAGCCCGCACTCCCCGGGGGGGATACGCCTGGCCCTGTGTCTCGGCTGCCAGATCTCTCGGGCCCCACCCATCTTCGGGTGCGAAGTGGGGAGTCCCTTCTCCCCCACTCCCTGTCCTGGGCCGCCCCGGAGGTTCGGAGGTTCGCGTGGCTGGGCCAAAGACGCTTTCTCAACGACCTTGGAGGCCGCCTCCTTCACAATCCGGCCCAACCTGCGTGACTTGTCCGGAGGGTGTGGGGCAGCGTGGATGCGCACACGGATGCGCGGGGCGGGGGTGTGGGGTGGGGGGCGGGGCGTGGTTCCGGATTCCACGTTCCCGGGAAGGTGTGCCTCTCGGCGGCAGCGGGGTGGAGAGTTTAGGGGACTGAATTTGGGCTCTGGACTGTCTGCACAGCCCAGAGCTGCTGGGGCACACGGGGCACAGTCTAGGAGGCACGCAGGGTGGGCCGTTTTTGTGAACCCGCTAGAGACCAGCGCGTACTCACCTTCGCGGCACCTGTGCCGGTCTCTCACGTGGCCACCCAAGCCACAGGACACCCTCACTGATCGCCTCACGCACAAACATTCCTGTGAGTTGCGGAGCGCTCGGCTCGGCCCCGGTGGGGCGGGGAGGAGGGGAGGGGGCCGGGGGTGACGGTGGGGTGCTGTGTCTCCAAGTCCCCTGATCCCAGCGGCTCAGACACCCCGGCCCAAGTTGCTGTCACTCAGGACTGACCCGTGACCCCCTGTGTGCGCACGCCCGGGGGCGGGGGAGGCGGGGGCTTGAAGGGTTGAACACTGAGGCAGCTTCCGGAACAAGGCCTGGGGTGGCTACCCCGTGACTGACTGAGCAGGGGGAAGGGGAGAAGAAGAAAGGGGGGGGTCACGGCGGGGGCCACTTGGGCCAGACTGAGCAGAGGGAGGAGGGGGAGGCAGGGAGGCGGCGGTCGGAGGGGCCTGCCTAGGCCCTGAGCTCAGAGCAGGCAGGGAGGGCGCGGCGGGGGCCACGGTGTGGCCCAGAGCCAGCTGCAGTGTTCTGGCCAAAAGGTGACTTTCTGTGACAGGGAGGCCAGGCGGGCACAGCGAAGAACTCCAGGAATTCGAGGGCCCTATGTTTTGAGGGTCCTGCGCTCCCCCCAGAACCTGGCATCAGCTCTGACTCCCCCACGCCCCCGAGCCCCTGGCAATGGGGACCCAGTCTTGGGGGCAAGAAGGGCCATCTGGGGAGGTAGGATCGTCTCTGCATCCTCTGCTCTCTCGGAAGGATGGGGCGTGAGCTGTGACGGCGTCACAGACCCCTCCAAACACCTGTGAGATGGGCGCAACGTGGCCATTCCACTAACCCCAAATCCGGGAGAGGCAGAAGAGAGAGCAGGTGCCATCAGCGAAACCGGCCACGGCTGTACCCCAGGGAGATGGAGAAACTGGAGCCTGCGGGGCCCACGGGTGAGCCCCTCACTGCACTGGTGGGGGAACCGAGGCGCAGCGTGGATGCAAGCGCGCCCGAGGCGGAGGAGCGAAGCGGGACGGGCGGAGGCGCCCCCCACCCTTGCGCAGGCCCCGCCCGGGTCAGTGCGCAGGCGCCGGCCAGGTCCCCACCCCCGCAGGTCAGGGCGGGGGCCGCGAGACACCTACTGGACTGCAGCGTGCGCTGCCGCACCACCGAGGTGAAGGCGCCCAGGCCTTGCGGGGAGCGCGCCGCCAGGCGGAAGGCATATTCGGTGTTGGGCTTGAGGTCGTCCACCACGAAGGCCGTGGCCGGGTCGAAGGTCCTCCCGACCTGGGGGCGGGGTGGGGAGAGAGACGGAGATGGAGAGAGACAGAGAGAAACCAGAGAGATACAGACACAGACCTCACAGAGTGATGGAAATGGAGAAGGAGAAAAGAGTGAGAGGTGGAAAAATTAGCAACGGACAGGGGCAAAGAGAAGGGGGGAAGAGAGACATTCCGGCACAGGCTCGGGGAGACAAGAGAGTCGCCCAGAGCGGGAGCCGGGGGCGAGCGCCAGCCCGCCTCCCCCCCCACCCCCCCATACGCACCTCTCTGCCGTGGTCGCCTTCCCGGAAGAGGAGCTCATATTTGATGATGCTCTCCTGCCGCGGGGGGCTCCACGAGAGCCCGATGCTCGTCTCCGACTTGGCTTCGGCCCGGAAGTTCATGGGCTGGCCAGGCACTGCGGGGGAGGGGGCGAAGAGGACTGGCATTGGGGGGAGGCCTGGGAGGGATGGGCCCGCATAGGGTATCCAACCCGCCAGGTTCCCATTCTCCCAAAAAGGGGCCCGTGAAGCTCAGCACCACCCTAAAAGGAAGGGCTTGTTAGGCTCTGGGTGCTTCTGGAGTGTTCTCCACTGTTCTTATTTCTCTTATTTTCCCAGGGACCCCCTACCGCCCCTCGTTGTCAGCTGCCCACCCCAATCCCCCCATCCTCTCTGCTGCCAGTGGGAAAACATTTTTAAAAATCCCCTTCTCAACGCACCCCAGCATCCTCCCCATTCCCCCAGTTAAACAGAAAACTGGTGGGGACCATAATTTGGAATGTGGATCTCCACCCTGTATCTGATTTATGGCAGCAGACTTCCAAACCTCCTGTCCCTTTGCTTGGGCAGCTGCCTGACTCTTCCTGGATTTGAGGTTCCATAGCCTGAGTCCGTAAGAAAAAGCCCAGAAACTTGCAGAGAGCTGGGGCCCCACGCACCTAAATGCTCCACACCCCTACCCCACGTCCTTCACCCCAGCAGGTGAGAGACCAGCTCACAGACTTTGGGTTAACACACTTTCTATTATTTCAAAACGGGCGGCATGGATCCCTCCAGTGAGAGCAGCGAACAGGGGTTCTCAAACTCAGAGATGGATGGGAGCCGGGGCAGTTAACAGAGAAGAGGGAGGCGAACGGAAACCACACCCCTTTTCTCAGATGCAGCCGGCGGCGGCATCTCTCTGGATGCCATCGGATGACCGACTGTAGCCCTAACGGGCTTGCCCAATCGGATTTTCCAAGGGTAGCCAGAAATCTGGGTTTTCTAGGACAACCTCCCGCTTTGCGACGCTGGTGTGAAAATACTTGAAAGCACCACGCAGGCCAAATAAACCACGTGGTGGCTTCCAGGTAAGATCGGCCGGCTGCATGCTGGGAGACACATCACCGCATGGCCGCCTCCTTCCCTCTGGTGGGACAGCCCCGAAACCTGCTGCCCCGCCGCCCCACGAAGCTGTGCTTCCCGCGGGCACCTCACCTCCCTGCTGTGTCTTGACCTGGATGGGGTCCGAGAGGGGCCCATCGCCTACGGAGGTGAAGGCCAGCACGCGCACGGTGTACGTCTCGTCCTCCAGCAGGCTGCCCACGGTGGTCAGCAGGCTGTCGTCCACATTGTGCTTCTGCCAGTTGCCCACGGGGTGCTCGGGCTCCATGGTGTAGTAGACCCGGTAGCCCCGGATCAGGCCGTTGGGTTCCACGGGTTCCTCCCACTGAATGATCATGGTGGTGGCGCTGAGCATCCGGGCCTGCACGTTTCGGGGCGCGCTGGCAGGGGCCTGCTCGCCAGTGCGGGTGACCACCGACTCGCTGGGCGGACCCTGGCCGATGGAGTTGACGGCTGACACCCAGATCTCATACTCCGAGTTGGGGCTCAGGCCGCCGATGCTGTAACGCGTCGTGGTGATGTCCTCTTTGATCTGGTATGGCCCGTCCTGGCTCTTGGACTTATATTCGATGACGTAGTAGGACACGGGGTCTGGGTTGCCGGAGTCCCACGTGATGGTGATGCTGGTGGCTGTGTTCTCTGTCACCACAGGGGTCCCGGGGGCTTTGGGGAGAGCTGTGGGTGGGAGGCAAGGTCACACATCGGACACGCTGGCTGCAGACCCCAAAGGCTGTGTGACTTTTAGTCACACAACTGCCCTCTCTGAGCCTTCATTGCCTTGGTGGCAACCATGGGCCTAACGACCCCTAGCCCACCATCTATAGCAGGTGTTGGCAAACTACAGACCAAGGGCTGGCACCTATTTTTGTAAATAAAGTTTTATCAGCCCACAGCCATGCTTATGTATCGCTGCTGGCTGCTTTTGCGCTATGATGGTAGAATTGAGTGGCTACAGCAGAGACTAGATGGCCCATAAAGTTGAAAATTTTTACTTAAAAAAAATTGGCTGTTTAAGAAAAATATTCACTTCTGAAGCTAACAGTGGCGGCCCCTGGGCTACAGCTCTTCTCTGTGCTTCACTCTGCTTCACTCTGCTCAGCCACAGGGCCCTTCTGTCTGTTCACACTTCACACTTGCTGTTCTCTGCCCCTGGAATGCTCAGATGGCTTAAGGCCACCCTCATCACCCTGGCTAAAGGTGCCCTTGCCCAGTTCTTATCACTGCCTGATGGTACGTCATGACCAGGTTTGTATGTTGTCCCCCCACCAGCAGGGACCGAGGTTGGTTTACAGTGTGTCCCCAGCACCTGGATAAAATTGTGACTTTCTTTCCCATTTGTCCCAAGATCTCATATCACACAGGCCCCAGGAAGCATGCACCAGAAGAAGTTCAATCCCTTAGCAAAATGACCAACACACCAGCTGATGCTGACACTTTCTATGGCCCTAGGGCAGGGCTCGGCAACCTTTACCTGCAGAGGGCCACACAGTAAATCTTTTCAGCTTTGCAGACCACATGGCCTTTGCTGAGAATTACTCAGCTCTGTCACTGTAGCCCCAAAGCTGCCACAAGCCAGGTGTGAACAAATGGGCAGGTGTCAATAAAGCTTTATATATAAAAACAAGTGGAGGGCCGGATTCAGCCCATGGGCTGTAGTCTGCTGGCCCCTGTTACAAAGCTAGAAAAATTATCTGGGGGCACCCTCCTCTGAATCTCGCCACAAACTTGAGACATCAGAAGAATCTGTAATCCCTCCCCACCCCCCAATGCTCTATCTCTCTGAGTTTTGCACAGCCTGTTTCCCTTTTCAACTTTTAGTCTTTCCCTGACCTAGCTTTCCTGGGAGTTGGAACCTTTATTCTGCGGGTCTGCATGGTGCTACATAGTCCCCATCATTGCTCTAATCAGTCTGCATCATAGCTGCCGGGCTACATGTCATCTCCCACTTTGGACTGTGAGCCCAATAGAGCAAGACTGAGTCTCGTTCCATGGGGCCAGGCCCAGAATAATTTGTCACCAGTAAGTGTTTGTTGACTGTCCTCTTCACAGCCAGGAAGGACTGAATCCTGAAGAGTAACTCAGAGGTTTTCCACCTACACATGAGGTCCGACCTGCCTCCCCCATGCCCCATGGCCCCTGCTTACATTTCACTGTGATCTGGGCCACGGCCTCGATGACACCCAGGCTGGACATGGCCACGCACGTGTAGTTGGCAGAGTCCTTGACGTCTGTGAGTTCCAGCACGTTCCGGCCCACGGGCATGTCATCCTCAGGCGTCAGGTCCTCGGCCCCCTGCATCCACTTGACGTATGGCATGGGCGAGCCCACGGCCACGCAGGTGATGTTCACGTTGCCACCTGGCATGATCTCGTGGCTCGTGGGCAAGATGGAGAACCGTGGAGCCACGCGGCGGACTGGGGGATGGGGTGGGTGGGAGATGTAGGGGTGGGGGAGGGGAGGGAGATGCAGGGGGTTGGGGGGATGGGGAGACGGAATGCAGGGGAGAAAAGAAAGAAAAGCAGGAAGAAAGAAAGAAGGAAAGAAAGAAAAAAAGGAAAAAAAAAAAGTGGAAAACAATTTAAATATAAACAGGGCTGTTTCCTTCCCCCCAGTTGAAATTTTTTCTTCCAAATGAAAGAAAATAACAAAAAAAAACAAATTAAAAAACCAAATTCCAACACAAAGAAACCAAAACTTCAAAGGAAGGTACTTCACAAACAATATAGAGAGAGATATATCGATATATAATAAAAGAGACATGAAGCATTATTCCATAGCAACAGGGTTTCAGAGACCAGAGTGGCTGGTCCACAGCACAGTTAGGAACACAAAAATTTATCAGCCGTTTCTCATCTTTGCTGACAGACGTGGCTTAGGGGAGCAGCCCCTCCGCCCGCTCTCCCAACTGGGGAGCTTCGGAAGATTCGGGCTGCAGGGGTCGGGGGGGCTCTGGGAAGGTTGGATGGGGTGGGGGGGGGGCGTGGGAGGTCATGGGAAGAGTTGGGACCAAGAGGCAGAGGGGACCAGGATGTCAGCCCCCCATCCTCACTCCCTCTGGTGACCCGGGGGCCCCGCCCACTTCCCCGGGGGGCCCTCAAGGAAAAGATGAGAAACTCTAATGAAATTTTTGTGGTTTTTGGGTATAGAAACCCTTCTAAAAGCTTCTGTCGGATCTGACAAGTTTCCATTGATAGATGCAGCTCTCAGAATTACAAACAGCATGCAAAATAGGTTGGTTGAGAGAAAGAGAGAGAGAGACAGAGACCGAGAGACAGAGAGAGAGAGAGACAGAGACGAGGGAAAGAGGCAGAAGGAGGAAAAGAGAGAAGGTTAATGTGAAGACGCCTGGATCTCAGGGGCCTTTAGTGCATACTCACGGGGGGGGGGGGGATCAGACAGAAGAGATAGATGGGTCCAGAGAAAGAGAGAAAACAGGAACACAGAGAGGGAGGGACAGAGAAAGAGAAAGGAGGGGGGAGGGGGCCCACTTCAATGCTGCATATTAATTCTAGCAGATGTGACCCAATGTGACATGTCACATTGTCACATCACAGCCCTGGCAGAATAAATAGGATATTAATAATAATAATAATAAACGAGGGAATGAACTTGAACGTTGAGAAAATAGGGACATGTTCTGTGCATTTCTTAGCGGGGAAGCGGATGCAGCCTTCTGTCCCAATCTTGCAGACCATGAAGGCAGCAGGATGCATTTCGGGGGCTCCATTTTCGGAAGCTGCATGGGTTTCGGGGTTCGGGGGGAAGGGGCGGGTGCTAATGGGCACCTGAACTGCCAAGAGGCATGGCTGCCCCGTCGGAGATGTTTCCCTGCAGTGGAAAGGACTTGGGTTAGCTGGTAAACCCTTCTAGCCAGAAGGAGCTTGTCCCTGGCTTCAAGGAGCCACGTGGACGTGCCCCCAGCTTTGGGCAGTTCAAGGAGTTTTGTCTCAAACTGTAGAGATGACGGATTGGAGGCTCAGCGAGGCTAAAGAGGGCCACCAAGTGACTTTCGGCAACCCGACCTGCCTCTAATTTTCACAGGGAACTGCGGTTGCAGCCGCACCCCTAAGGGGGTCGCTGTAGGGGTGTCTGCCCTGTTCTACGGAGGAGGGGGCTCACTCGCTCTCTCCCTCTCTCTCTCTCCACGGGTTCCAAGCTGGAAATCTCAATCCCTGTTCTCTGAATCCCCGCTGGAGAGAAGGGGAGGGCTCCGTGTGGGCGGAGGGAGGGCCAAGAAAGCTGGCAGCCCTTCGGAAAAGGAAGCCCCGCGAAAAGTCCAGGAGTCACGCTGGAGACAGGATGGAGGAAGTGGAGGGTGTTCAGCAGGGGGGAGGAGTTGGGGTGGGCAGGGAGGGGAGACAGAGGGGCCATGCAGACAGACTTGGGGTGAGGGGCAGGGTTGGGCTCTGAGATGGGGGAGCGGCTTTCTGGCAGGGCTGGGTGGAGGTGTCGGGGGAGAATGGGGTCTGGCCAGCCAGCGGACGCGGTCCAGGCCAGCCGCCGGCATCCACAGCGAGGCACGAGTGGGATGCCCAAACGCTGCGTTGTCATGGAAACGGAACACAATGGGGGATGAGTGTGAGGGAGCTAATTAATCAAGGACAGAAAACGGCATCGACATCCAAAACAAAACCAGGGGAAACAAATGAAAAAACAAAGTGGGGTGGTGGGGGGAAATAATCCAAAAAAACCAACCAAACAAAAAACCCCTCCAAAACAAAACACCTGAAAGCAAGAAAAAAAACAAAACAAAAAAAACCATGGAATGGGTGTGGGGCTGAAAATCGGGGTCTGAAAGGAGGACGGCTGTGGCTTCCCCAGGGAGGTGCCCCCCAACCCTGGCAGAACACAGCATCTGGCCTCCCCACCCAGCACCCAAGGGTCCTGGCAGAGGCTCGAGGCGGCCACAGTGGTGAGATCCTCATCGAAAAAGAACCTTCGGAGCAAACCAACCCAGCCACAGGAGCCCCACTTCTCAGTGACTCTCCCTTCTCTTCGTTTAGAGCTGAACAAACAGAGGCCAAGTCACTTGAATCACACAGCAAGGTAAACTCCTCAAGACCTCAGAGTCCCATGGAAAACCTGCTTCGGCAGAGGTGGGGGGCTGATGAGGCTGGATGAGCCCTGGGAAGGGCCCTCATCCTCCGGGAGCCTCAGTTTCCTCCTTTGTGAAATGGAGGCCATCGGTGATGTGTTGAGAAGGCCATTAAGCTGACCGGGGCAGTGCCCAGCACACACAAGTTGCTCAGACTGGGCATGGGCCAGTGAAGTTTCCTTCTGGCCTTCCAGGATGCTGGAAAGATCAATGAGATGCTCATCACTGAGGGAGTTTGGGGATGAATTAGAGTTTAAAAAAAAAAAAAAAAAAAGTAATGGGAAGAATTTCTATTGAATCCCTCCCACTTTGAGAGGCCAGTGACCTCATGCCCATTTTGTGGATGAAGCAGTGGAGGCCCAGAGAGGAGCTAGGGCTAGTTGGAAGACACAAAGAAAGGAAGTGGTAGGGCCAGAGCTCAAAGCCAGGTATGCCTGATCCCTACCTCTGAGATAAAGTGAGCCTTCTCTTACCATGGTAATTAGCAAGAATTATATCCACGTGTCCCTTCTTGGCTCTTTCAAACTTGTGTCCTTACCCTCTGGGGATACCGAAGAGGGCAAAAGTACTCATCACCCATATACACCTATCAACTGAATAATCATCAGTTGAAAAATATCCAGCAGCCATCAAAATAAATGTCCAGAAGCCATCAGTAAAAGGTTCATACTGAAAGGGATTATTGGAACATCAGAGGGAATAAGGGCTAGCTTTAGGATTGAAAGGTTAATATAATCCCAATTTATCCCTGTGTAAGGCTCAACATCACGTCCCAAAGACCCTGTTCACATTGGATCTTATCTTAAAATATCTTCCCTTAGGAGTGTCATAATTTGGAAGGTACCTCTAACACTTTTCAGAAGTAGACACAAGGCGTACATCTTGAACACGCAACAGACTTGCTGTACAGGGTTGTTAATTGTAAGTCAGTTAAGTGTGGGAGGGCATTTATCAACAACTGTAATTTTCGTGCTCACAATCCCCAACATGGCCGGCAGCCATCAATTAAATGGATCTGCCAATATGCTATAAAGGCTGACACCTAAGACACTTTGCCCACTTGCTTTCTCACCTACCCCATTCGTTTCTAAGGGTGTGTGGCAGGAAGAGGGCTGGTTTGCCACGAGTTAGGGGAGGATTGTGCCCATGAGCACTAGGTGGCTTAAAAATCCCCTGAGGGGGTCTCATAAGGCCTCTGGGCAGCCTTCCAGTTGGCGAGGGCGGGCGGCTGACGCTGTGTTCTGCCCAGTTTGGTGCTGACTCCCACCCACATCATCTTTCCACCCCTGGCTGCAAGCTTGAGGTGCAGGTTAGAAAAGTAAGGTGGGCACGGAACCCATGGGACGGAGTGGCCCCGCAGGACCCCCGCCCCCAATTACCGACCTGAATGGAGGGTCCAGGCAGGTTATAAGGGGACCACACCAGCCTTGGTCCTCAGCACGCTCCAGCTGGCTCTCGTTTCCAGCTCTTCTCGTCACCGAGTAGCCGGGGGGGTCCCAGTTGGGGGGGACCCGCGTGGGTGAGGGGATCAGGAGGGTGGGCGGTGGGGGGGGTGGTGGGTTGGGGGGGCGGGTCGCTTCAAACCCCGATTCACATGGAAAAACAACTCAAAAACCTTCAAAGCAACTGGGAGACGACCCCTCCCCCAGGCAGGAAGAGGCAGAAACTCAAAAACCAAGAAAGTGGGGGGCGGGGAGGGGTGCTCCAGGGGAGGAGGGGTTGGGGAAGGGTGAGGGGGAAAACTCAAAAGTGAGGTGATCTGGTTGGAGCACTAGGTAGGGAACTCAACAGTGTCAGACATCTCAACGATTCAGCAAGCCGCAGCTCTGAAGGGTGGGGGGGCTCTGCTGGGCATTTTGGGGTGGGAGAGGCTGCTGGGTGCTCCTCCGGACTCCAAAATGAGGATGTGGATAGGGAGGGGAGGGGAGAGATGCCAGTTCTGCAGCCTCCACAGGGTTTACTCTAGCTTAGATTACACCTGTCAGGGGACGGGAAGGGGTCCAAGGCCTAATTCCAAAGCCCCTCCATTGAACCCCAGCCTGTGGCCCAGGGAGGGTGGGTACCGCCCCGCGGCCTGCCCTGTGCATCTTCCTTCCCCTCCCCCTTCTCCGCCACCCTGCCTCCCCACTGCCACCACCAGCTCCCTCCGCCATCGGGATAGCGTGCAAGGCCTGGAGGGACTTGGCTGGACCCCTGGCCCACGGGCAGACCAGCGGCCTTGACAAGCTCTTGTCATTTTGAGCTGGACATTTTGCTGCGCCATAGATACTTTTTACTGTTGGTTTTTTTTTGTTTTTTTGGTACCCTCTCTCTCCCGATTTTTTTTTTTTCCCGGTTCTAGCAGAAAATGGGATATCTTGCCAATCAACTGATTCCCCTTGTCCCCTCGCCGCGGCCGCCAGAGACACGGGGCTTTCCGAACGACAAGGTGTAATCTAATGTTCCCCTCACCCCCCCAAAACAGAGGAAACAGCAATGCAAAGGGTGTGAGGCAGGCAGCAGGCGAGGTGTCTAGAGCTCAGTGTTCCTGCAGAACGGCCCCGGCCCCCACCCCCTCCCCGACCCGCCATGCCCAAACGGAGGAAAGCCTGCCTTCCCACCCCTGGAGCCCCCTCTCCCCTTGGGATGAGGGTGGGATGAGGAGAAGGGCTGGGTCTTGACCTACCACTGCCTACCACCAGGGTCAAGTCAGGGGCTTTGGGGGTGGAGGGTGGGGTGGCATGGCCAGGTGTAATCAGCAGGATCCGGGGAGGTCGCCAACATACCCCAGTGGTAGTCTTTCTGGAGATACAGGAGGTGGCGGGGGGCGGGTTCCAGGCCCAATATCTGTATCTACGCTTGTTTGGGGGTGCCAGGAGGTAAGGGGAACACCTAGAGGTCATATCCACCAATTATACGGCTTGGGTGCCAGAGTTTTAATTTTAAAAACAATTTGCCCCACAGAATTCCAAGCTATGAACTGATCTGAAGAGGCCTGGGGATGGGTTTCAGATAAAGGGTTCTGAAGAACACTTGGAAATTGGGGCAATCTGGATCTCCCTCTGGCATTGTATATTGAGTCTTGATCTCTTAGCTCAGCATTGAGAACTGGCGTTAAATTATCCCCATCTGGCTTCTTCCAAGATCCTGAGAATATCCTATAAGTCCCTTGAAGGTGGAAAGTTCTTTCCCATGTCTCTAGCTCGCTCCAAGTTCTCCCCGCATGTTCCTATGTCATCGGGTGGGTGGCACACCATTTAACCGGGTCCTGCACCATGGTTCAAAAATGCTATGATGCTAGACCAAGTGGCAAAGACACCATCGTCAGCCACTAATTCACACCTTAAAGGCGGACAATTTTAAAGATTTTAAAGAATATTAACAGCCAGGGAGAATATAACCTGATCATCTTCCCACCCTGTCAAAGTCTGAGCTGCATCTTCCTTAGGAGAGCTCTGGGAGCAGAGCTCCCAGCTGCATTAAAAAAATGGGCTTGGTTTTGACCTTGGTCCTTTGAATATCAGAGATATACTTCAGGAGACGGGTAAATCTGAATATTCCACCCCCTGGATCACCCAGGGTCAGCAGAAGCTGGAGATTGTGAATTGAAGGAAGAGTTAGGTTGAGGGTGGGGATTCGGTGCAAATAACTCCCAGGACTGGTTGCTCTGGTAACACTGTAAATGCTTGTAGCTTTCAGGCCAGAACACGCTAGGCGGCTCTTCTCTTCTGCTGGGCTGGTACTTATCTGCAAGGGTAGCCTAACATCCAAACTGTTCCTTTTTTTTTGCCCCCTTCTGATACTCTGGCCACAGAACTTCCTGGGGGAGTGACAGGGAGTAAGATGAGAGATGTGGCTCTGGGGAGGCCACTGATCTCATGGGAATGGGGTTGGAGCCAGGAGAAAATGAGACCATGAGATGGGCTCAGAAATGCATTAGCAAAAAATGAGATCTGAGCAAATGAATTAACATCTGCCCTCCAATTCTTTTCAAAGCAGTTTCCCATAAGCCATCTTATTCAAACAGTGGATGTTTGAAATATATGATGGGGAAACTGAGGTCCCCAAAGGGAAGTGACTTGCCCAGACCATTTATCTGAACTCAATTTCCCTGTTTTACCACAACTTCGCTTGCAATTTCTCATGTGCCATGCACTACACAGGGCCCGAGATGAGCATTCATTTGCTCGATGGAATCCTCCCAACTACCCTGTGAGCTAGGTAAATCAATGCTTCCTATTATTCAGATGAAGAAATAGGGACTCCAAGCAACCAAGTGACTAGCCCAAGGTCACACAGCCAGGGAGGGGCAGAGGCAGGACTTGAATCTAGGTCTCCCCAAGCCGCAAGTCTGTGCTCTCACCACCAGTCTATACTGCCCCAAAAGTCCAAGTGGTCTTCAGAGACCCTCAGCCACCTCTCAGTTTCAATTCACTGGGACCCAGCTTTAGTGAAGGGGCCGGGAGACCTCTGTCTTCCATCTTTTGGAGAGGTTCTGCCTGGCAGCTCTCACTCTGGATTCAAAAGGAGACAGGAAAAATAAATCCCTTGTTATTGCATCTGAAGTCCTCTTGCCAACTTGCCCCTGAACTTAATAATTGGGAGTTTAGAGAAGGCAGGTGAGGGACAAGAGAGAGAAAAAGGTGACCCCAAACAGGCTGATCTCAGCCCTCCACTATCATCAGTGTTGGGTAGTAAGCTGGGGGCTAGTGGCTATAAATCTAAAGGGATATTTTATTGGGGGTTGTTTTTTATTTGGGGTTGGAATGGGGTTCTCAAGGGCTTGCCTTTCCTCAGGGAGGGAACAGAAGATGGGAGCGAACATCTCCAAAGGTTTCAAGAGTGAGAGAAACACACAGAGAGAAAGAGAGCTGAAAGAGAGAGAAAGGCAGAGGGAGAGCTGGGGAAGGGGAGGGGGGAGGGGCTGTGCCCAAAGTTCCCCAGGGTTTTCTCCAGAATTCCACAGTTCTGATGCTCAGGTACTCAGAAAGTGACCGTGCTGTGTTGCTGGACAAAAGACGCCTGTGCCTGGGCCCAGAGACTGTGAGGTGGTGGGGGAAGCAGCCAACATCATCTGGGAGGCAGAGGCATAGCACTAAAGGGCAGAATAACTGGCCAAGTAGTTCTTCCAAAGTCTGTCATGCTACATTTTCTGATGGGTGGATCCATATTGGTACCCAGCCAGGATGCAAAAAGTCATCACACCAGCTACCATGTTGAGTGCTGCCTATGCAGTGCCAAGCATGCATCATTTTGGGAGGACGGGCCACTGAAAGGTGGCCATTTCTCATATTTGGACATGTTGCTCCAATGAACAAGAACTCAAAATGCCGGCTACCCATTCAGCTGTGCTTCAAATGCCTGTTTTGGGGTTGTTTGGGAGGGTGGGAGGTGGTCTCATGCTGAGGCAGAAGGATGGAAACGTGCCTGCTTAAGCTCCCTTCCAACATGGCTGCCCTGTGGGGCTGAGGCATCAGCGCTGGGTAAAACAGAGCTGGCAAATTGGGCTGCTCTCCTCACACACCCCACCCAGGCTCTGACCTCCCACCATCTGTCTATGTCACCTCCCTTGTGCTCTTGAGCCCGGGCGGTCACTTTCTGCCCCAGCATCCCAGCTGTGGGACCCCTTCCGCCCTCCTGGATGGTAGTTGGGACAGGAACACTGGCTTTTAAATCATAATGCTTTTGGAGAACAACCACACAACAGCTCAGCCCAAGAAACCCAAACCAAAGAGCACGGAAACACAGGACAGAACCAAAGACGAAACGCTTTTGGGGAGGAGGGGGTCGGGTGAAGGGGATGGGAGGGGGAAAAAAAAAAAACAAACCAATCGGTTTTTCCCCCCCAAACGAAACAAAATCAAAACATTAATAATTAAATAAAAGGAAGGAAGAAAGAAAAAAACGAAGAAAACCAAAGGAGAAAAACGGAACGGAAGACGAGAAACACTCCAACAGAAGGCATTGGGAATTCACCAAACCGAACCGACAAGAGTGGCATGCAGAGAAGATTTTTACATTCTCCCAGCATGCATCAGGCCCAAGTTACCATGACGACGAGGAGTGCAAAAAACTTAGCAACAACATTACCAAAGGATGCATAGAGGCGACCACAATGCAAGCATCGCATGTGTGCGGCCGGCCCTAGGCCGGGCTGGGCGCAGCTGAGATTTTCGTGTCTTTCTGGGTTTTTGCTCTCACTTGGTGGTTTTTTGTTTTGTTTTGTTCACGTTGAGCTCAGTATTCGTATTCGTCATTTTTTTTTTTAGTTCGTTTTTCTATTATTTTCTGTGTGCATGTCTGCGTGTGTCCGTGTGCCTGTCTGTGTGCGTTTCTTGTGTGTGTGTGTCACTTTCGGAATGTAAAAATGTGGGTAAAGAAAGTAAAAAAGAAAAAAACACACCAACCTTCTCGAAGCTCTGAGGGATGTAAAGGGGGTTTGATGCAGAACACAATGACATGGGGAGAAGAGAAAAAATAGGGGAGATACAGAGAGTAAAAAGAGGACTTCCCAAGGCTAAAAGCTGCAATAGTTCGTTGATTTTTTTTGTTTTCTTTAAACCAAAAAAAAAAATTAAAATTAAAAAATAAAAAGAACAGCAACGACCTTTTAGTCTTTCCTCCGCTCTTTCCTTGACATACAAGATCTACATTTGCCTTCCACGATTTTTTTTTAAATTCAATTTTGGAGCGTCTGAGACCCAGGCAAAGAATGGGAAGCTGGACCCCCTCAAAAGAAAGGACCCCACCTCTGGGACGGGGCGGGGGGTGCTGAGGACACAGAAGGCCCCCCTCCCTTGTCGCACCCTGGGCTAGAGGCCCCACCCCCGCCCTGCCCCATGCCTGCTGCCCACACTGTCCTCCTTGAACTCTGCCAGACTTACAAACCCCCATCCCAGGTGTTTGCAGAGAAATAAGCAGGTTAGACGAAGACCAGTCAGCTGGAGTCGTGGACGCGCTATAACTCACCAGAGGTGCCGTGGCATCGGATCGGATGTGTGCCCGCTTCCCGCCCCCGCCCCGGCGTCCCCGTCCCCTCCCGCCAGGCAGCCTCCTTCCTCCTCAGAGACGAGATGCAGAACCCAAGTGCAGCCAAGGCGCTGCTTCAGGGCTGGTTGGGACTGTGCTTATTGGGGACCAAGGGGCTGAGGGTCTCCGGGTGAGGGAGGAGCCGCACGGCCTCCCAGGTGGAGAACGGCAGGGACTTGGTGCATCGAACGGGGGAAACGGAGGCCCCAAGAAGGCTGGCATGGGGTCAAGTATACAGAGCCAATTGGGGCAGCCCGGGGGGAGGAACGGGACCCTGTTTCCTGGCAGGCGGGAGCTGTTTCTACCACGAATCGGATCAGAAACAGCCAAGGGGATGCAGGAGATGGAGGAGGAGACAAATTAAAATTTCTGAAAGGACGGAAGAGAACCGACCCGGGGATGAGACGGGGTCCACAGAGACATCCAGGAGCAGGGGCAGCCCCCCCCAACCTGGCACCTTTGAGGGGACACCAAGGGGCCCAGAAGAAAGTTTGTGTAGCCGCTTCCCAGGCCCTCCTTGGGTGGGTGGGGGCGTCGGGGCAAGGACACCTGTGCTTCCAGGCGTGACTAAGTGGGAAACTGACAAGCCTCAGCCCAAGCCCCAGGGCGTCTGCCTAAAGGAGCCCTTCTCTGAGGGTGACTAGGAGAGCACCAGGCTCTGGGACAGCTGAGGGTGTGGGTCTGGCAGGGGCAGCCTTGAAGACCCCTCCCCAACTCTTAGATTAGGGGGGCGGTGAAGCAGGGAGCTACGAGGCCACGAGTCTGGAGAAGCGAAGCGAGCACACAGCGAAGGGGAGGCACTGCACGACACACCACAGAAGCTGACTCGGATGGGCGGGCGGGCGGGGTGGGGCAGAGGCCTGCAGGCTCCCCCGGCCCTGTAGGCCCACGACTGACCCCTCCGGCCCTGCCCCATTCCCTCCTGCCGCCCCCCACCCCAAGTCCTGCAGCCCACAGGGCGGCCATCACAAGGCACGGGGGTGGGGGTGGGGGTTGAAGCTGCCCCCATTTTACAGGCGAGGAAACTGAGGTCCAGAGAGGGACACAGCCTCGCTCAAGGTCCCGCGGCCACAAGCGGGGCTGGGCCTGCCTGCTGGGGTCTGCAGGGGACAGGGGAGCCCGGAGGCTGTGAGCCCGAGGAGGGAGAGGGACGGGTGGGGCGGGTCCCTGCCTTCGACCTGGACGCAGCGTTCCCTACCTCGCACGTAGAGATTGGCGGGTGAGGAGTAGCGCACGCCAGCGCTGTTGGTCGCCACACACTCGTATTTGCCCTGGTCGGTCTCCTCGCTGCTCTCAATCTGCAGGGCTCCTGTGGGTAAAGGGGACAAGGCCTGGCCCATTAGGGGAAACCTCGAGGTGGAGGTTGGTGGGAGGGCTGTCCCAGAGTCCTGTCTCTTAGTCGGTCTGGGTCGGAGAGGCAGATGAAAAAGCTGAGTCAGCCTAGAAGCCCCCACTGGGTCAGGGCCTCCCTGCCTGCCTTTCCCCACCCCGATCCTGGCCCATCCTGGCCTGAACACACCGCCTGCCCCACAAATCCTCTACCCTCAGCTGGGACCTCGTAAACGACTGCCAAGTTGAGTGACAAAACTGGGGAGAATGTGTTTTCAGGAAAGCACCAAGTGATGTTCTCCAGGCAGGGTGGGGTGGAGAGCAGGTTGGCAGTCCCAACCCATAGCAGCCGTTCCAAAGACCCTGACACTTAAGGGGCCCACCACAAATGATATGCCAATTCAGGGAGCTGGTGATCGCCTGCTGGTTTCAACCAGTGCCTATGTGTAAATGACCATGGGTCTGGGTTCCTCAAGTATGTTTGGAATCACAGGCCTCAAGGCCCACGGTGTCCAGAAACGGAGACAGGGTTGTATATCTTCAGGGGTGTTTAAATTTCAGGAATGGGTTACCACTCCACAAGAGCAAAGGTAAAGGAGGCTGAGAGTGATATACATCAAGTATGTTTGAAAGCAAAGGCCTGGATCCACGCTTTCTGTACCTGAAACTGATTGAAGAGTGAATTTCCCCAGAGATTTAAAGTCATCTAAGTAAGTCAGTCTGAATTCACAGATCTGTTTTAAAACCACGGGCCTGGATTCAGGATTCCGGATGCTCACAAGTAAACGAATTTTCTCAAGTGTGTCTGCAACCACAGACGGAAACCCAAGTCCACGGTGCTCATAGGTTAATGGGGAGAATTTTCAAAAGTGTTTGAAATCAGGTGTGAAGGAAAACCTCTAACCTGTGCAAATAAAGTTGAGGCTGAAATGCCCCCAGCGCACTTGAAATTATAAACCTGGATCAAAGAATTTGTTGGTCATGAGTGAATAAGAATTTTAAAAAGAGGTCAATTTTCTCAAGCTTATTTAAAATCACAGGCCCAAATCAAAGGTCTTGGTGCCCACAAGTAAATGAAAATAGGGCAGATTTCCCCACAATATGTTTGAAATCACAGGCCCAGATGAAAGACTTCTCTTCCCATGAACATGTGAAAATGAATGAACCTTCTTAAGAATATTTAAAAGCACAGGGCCTTGATCACACACTACGGTGCTCATGACTAAATGAAAACGTGGCCAAGATTTCCCCAAAGATATCTGAAACCACAGGCCTGGGACAAATCTTCACTTTCACAAGCAAAATACATCTCTAAGTACGTTTGAAATCATGGGCCTTGATCAAATACTTGAGTGCCCGTGAACAAATTAAAAATGAGGCAGAGGTTTCCACAGTTATGTTTGAAATCAAAGGCCTGGACCAAAGTCCTCATTTTCGTAAGTAAATAAAACTGCGTAAATATCTATAAGTACGTTAGACACACAGTCCTGGACCCTGTGACTGGCTGACTGGTAAATGAAGGTGCGGGAACACCTCCAAATGTGTTTCAATCACACATTATTTTTGTTTGCTGTTGTTGTTTTTGTTTGCTGTTGTTGTTTTTGTTTGCTGTTGTTGTTGTTTTCCCCAATCACAGGTTTTGATCAGAGTCCCTGGCACCAGGAGTCCAAAAATCCAGTCCAAGGTCCCAAGCAGACCCCTCCTCCCAGCCTTGTTTGTGGGTGTCCCACGGAAGTGAGGGGAACCCACAGATCGGGAAGTTCTCTCTGAGGGCCGTGGATTAGGCTTCTGCCCCTTCATAACACTTCCTACCAACCTCAAGGCTCCAGGGAAGCAGGCAGGCAGGTATTACTATGGAGGCCCAGAGAGGGCAGGGAGCCTGCTCAAGGTCACACAGCATTTTGTGGCAAAGTCAGGACTAGACATGGACTCTTCCCTAGGGCTCCCACCCAGGCCTGTTCTAGTCTTAGTCTCTAAGGGCAGCACCATGGGGCTGCCTTTGAGACTGCCTATCTCTCTGCTCCCTCAAGCTGGACCCTCCACTCCCCCTGCCCCCCCACCCAAATCAAAGCTCCGGAGCTGGAAGGCCCCCTCTGCACATCCATTGTACAGATGGGAAAACCAAGGCTAGAGACGGATGAGGGCTGCATACAGAGCAGTGGTCAGAAGCCTGACTCCCAGTGCTCTGGGTGGGCATGGGAGACGCTGCCCCTTCCGGAGGGCACAACCCCCTGACTGCGGCCAGGTGACCCAAGGGGGCACCACGGCCACACTCAGCCCCCAGCCACAGATAGTGACATAGACACAGAAACTGCACAGACACTGGGCGGGGTGGCGAGGAGAACACATGTGGAGGGGGGCCTGGGGCAGACCCCCGTGGAGCCTGGGGGGCTGGGCGGGCGGCAAGAGAGAGTGTGAGTGGGTGGGTGGGTGAGGAAAGAGCCTCTTACCTCGGATCGGAGTGCTTTCTGTAAGGGAAGCAGAGAGAGTCAGGTGAATGTCAGAAGGCAGTCCTGGGGGGGCCAGGGGGCCCCAGGGAGGCGGGGCTGGGCCACGAGCCAGGCCTGAACACTCTGCCCCCGGGGCTGGGAGGGGGCGCTAAGGCAGCCCTGGGCCTACAAACCCTGCAGGCCTTGCTGAGGAAGAATCAGGAGGGCTTCCCGTAGGAGGCAAGACTCTCCTGGGAAAGGAGGGGCTGAGTCTAGAAGCCCCTCTGGACTGGCCTGAGGGGCGTGGCCATGCCCCAGGGAGGTCCATGGCCTCGCCTGGCCCTGTGGGCTGCCTTTCTTCTGGGCCAAGGGAGGGAGGTCCATGACCTCCCCTCCTATTCCTTCTCGGGAGGGTCACGGAATGATGGGGGTCTCGGGAGTCTTGTTAGAGAAGGGGGAGAGGGGTTAGTGCCCCAGGGCTGGGCATTAATAAAGCAAAGGGAAGGTGTTACAGACAGGCCAAGTAGGAGGGACAGGGGAGGGCAGTGAGGGGATGGAGGGCAGAGGGAGGGCCCTGCAGCCTCCTTAACGTCCAAAAGGAAAAGAGGAAGAGAACGATCTACGTGTCTATATGGGTGCTGGGGGCTGGGACACCTCAGGAGACCAGAAATGGTGGTGCCGGGCTAGAGTTTCCCACCCTCTGCTCATCTTCCCAGGGGAGATCTGGGCCCCCTCTCTCTCTGCTGAGGACCTGGGCACCCCAAGGCCAAGGCAGAGAAGCCGCCGAGGGTGAGAAAACACAGCTCTTTCTGCCTGGCCCAGGCCCATTTTGCAGATGAACAAACTGAGGCCCACAAGGGGCCAAGGAACTGTCACGCCATGAGTCAGAGGCAGGGGTGAGCCTTGAACCCAGCTCTCCGGCCTCCCAGGCTGGGGCCCCTCTAGAACTTTAGGGGGGCCCTATATTATCTCTTACAAAATCCCCAACCTAATGGGGCCACTCCCCTTCTTCACACGGAGGGAGGGGAGAGAGGAGGAAGGAAGGGAATTTGCCTAAGGCTGCACCATGGTGAGCGAAAATCTGGGTCAGTGGGAATCTAGGTCAGCTCTGGCTCAGGCTGTTTTACTACACTTGGACTATCACCATAGTCCAAGTGACAGAAGCCAGAGGCCGAAGGACAGAACTTCCCAAGATGGCCAAACAGCCCATGGCCACTATGTTGAGAGGAAAAGATACACCTCTTGGGTATTAAAGGTGGTTTTGCTTTCTACTCCGAGGAAGATGAGAAGTTACTATCACGGGCCAATATCAGTCATTCTTACCTTAGTAAGAATTAGCCCAGCAAGTTGGATTCAGGGGATTTAGGCTGGGCTGGGAAAAGAGGACGAGATACACCCAGTACTAGCCCAGCTGGAACAGTCCTCCCTCTCCCTAGATCCAGCCCGCAAACTTCTGTAATTTCACATTTTCCAGCAGTGTCAAGGCCCAGAATGGGGCAGGGGGTGCCGTATGTGCGAAGCTCCACTAGCCCCTCGTGGTCTTGTCTTTTTTCCTCTTTTCCTTTTGGGCTCCTCTCTCTGCAGCCCCCGGGTGCCCGGATGGGGAGGGCTGGGTGGTCAGGGGCAAGGGGGCGGTGCGGGGAGACGTTAGTAAACATGCCACGTGGAGTGGGTCACAGTTACTGTCACGGTGGCCGTTAGTCTGAGGGGAGGGGACGGGAAGGGGGGACACGGTGGGGGGGGGGGCGTTAGTTGTTGACGTGGTGAAGAAATTAAACTTACCAAAAGTTTCTGAACGTTTACAACGGAGGGACAAGAAAAGAGAACAGGAACATTAACGGGTGGTATGCAGAAGCCTGTATCCTCGTGGGTGCGGGAGGGGAGGTCAGAATAATGATCAGATTGATTACAATTTTTTTTTTCCTTTGGCCGTGCTGTGCGGCTCGTGGGATCTTAGTTCCCCGACCAGGGATTGAACCCGCGCCTCCTGCAGTGGAAGCTCGGAGTCTTAACCACCAGACCACCAGGGAAGTCCCTTGATTATGATTTTTAAAGCAGCTGATGTTCACTGAGCACTTGCTACATGCCAGGCAGCCTGTCGGGGCCCCTCACAGAAACGCTAGGGAACAGGCACGGTGTATGAGGATGCTGAGACCCAGGGGATGGGGCACCAAGGTCCACAGTCTTAATCATTTCATTATATTGGGGCGACAATGGTGGAAACCAGCAGAGAAGCAACTGGATCCCGAAGGTTGCCATCACTCCTCCAGCTGAACCCCCCCAAGCTGCAAATATCCTCAGACAGGTCGGGACGGGGAAGGCTACATCTCTCCCCAGTGCGAGGTCCAGGTCTCTCCCGGGAAGAAATTCTGGGCTTAACATCTGCCCCTTTTCAGGGTTTGGGTCTTTGTTGAGGGAAGGCGAAAGCAGAGGATGGGCAGACAGGACTCCTCAGAGGACGGGACTGGGCAGTGAGTGGCGGGGAGGGGCTCTGAGAACGATGGGGTGGCCTTCAGGCAGGGGTGGCTCCAGGGCGGGGGGCCCTCAGAGGAAGGGGAGAGAGAAAAGAGAGGGTGCAGCAACACGTGTCCATGTGACTGAAACATGCGTGAGTGCCCGCGGGCACATCCCGACCACACACGTGTCCGCGCACACAAGGACCAGTCTGAGACGTGCACACGGGAGGGACTGTCACGTGGATACACGTGTGACCGAGACACACGTGGACAAGCTTTGCTATGTGGGGTGGGGAGGCAACCCTGTGCCGATGGCACAGCCTGTGTGTGCCCACACACGGGGAGCAGGTCAGGACACACAGGGAGCCCGGACATACACACGCGGACGTTCGTGAGGCAGTTAAGACAGCCGACACAATGCACACACAGCCCCCCAGAGAGATGGACCCACAGACAGGGGCACAGAGGTGCTGTGCTAAGACACGATTGTGGAAGTGCCTGGCCCCAAGGTGGCCAAGGCCTTGTGCTCTGTCCAAGGCTCCCCTATCCCGGCCGGGGCCTGGACAAACAGGCTGGACTGCCTGTCCGCGCCCCATCACGTCCTTACTGCTTCAGTCTTGGAGACACTCTCTCCCTGCAGCCCTCTATGGCTCCCCAGTACCTTACCTGTCTATGCCCACTATCTCCTCTGGAGACACCCACTGCTTCAGTACTGGAAATACTCTCTTGCCTTTGCCTTATGCTCCCCTCTACTCCTACCTGTCTGGACCCCATTATATCCACACTGGACAAGTCTACTGCTTTAGCACAGAAGATACCCTCCCTCTGCCACCTTCCATGGCTCCCCATCACCTCTGCCTGTCTGTTCCCCCACTATGTCCCCACTGTTGGGGCACTGTAGACACCCACCCTCCTCTGTGGGCTTCCATCACCCGCAACTATCTGTGCCTCATTAGGACCCCACTGCGTGGGTACTGGAGACCCTCTGCCCCTGCAGCTCCCCATCATTGTATATATCTGGGTCCATTATATCTCCATGCAGGCACTGAAGAACTCTCCCCCTACCATCCACCATAGCTCCCCATTACCCCTGCCTGTCTATATCCTATTACATCCCCACTGGTTCAGCTCTGAAGACACTTTCTCCCCCAATACCAATGCCCTCCGTGGCTGCACATCAGCTCTGCCTTTCTGTCCTCCGTCAGTCCCCAGGGCTTGGGCCCTGAGATGCTGCCCTCCCCCTTCTACCCTCTGTGGCTCCCGCATCCTCCTGGTCACCTGTGCTCACCTGATCGCAGCTGCTTGATGCGCCCATTGCTGGCACTGGGGTCCACGGGCAAGAAGTCCTTGAACCAGGTGATCTCGGGGTCAGGGTTGCCACTTGCA
This sequence comes from Eubalaena glacialis, assembly GCF_028564815.1. NCBI lineage: Eukaryota > Metazoa > Chordata > Mammalia > Artiodactyla > Balaenidae > Eubalaena > Eubalaena glacialis. The sequence goes on along the minus strand of NC_083719.1, from coordinate 183,071,594 downwards.
GCACAGAGCATAGTAGCTGTCCGAGTCCGCTCTACCACCTTCAGCTGGGGGCCCATGTCGATGTTGGGGAAACCAGGGGGCAGCTGGTCCTCTGAGGGTGGAGGCGGGAAAAACAAAGCAGAGGCCCAGTTGTCACAAGGCCATCCCACCAGGGTGGGGCTCAGGGACGGGCCCTGGGTCCAGCCCCTGCCTGGCTGGGTGACCTCCTGTAGCCTGTTTCTTTCTCTGTCTGTGAGAAAGACCACTCTCATGTCGGGGAGCTGTTGGGAGAACATCAGCCTAGACCAGTACCTCTGACCCGGGGGGATCCTGCCCCCAGGGGACACTGGGCCATGTCTGGGGACATCTATGGTTGTCACTCCTGGCATTGAGCGGGTGGGCCCAGGGATACTGCTCCACCCCTCCCAGCGCCTAGGACGGCCCTGCAGAGGATGATCCGGCCCTGATGTCAGCAGCGCAGAGGCTACAAAACCCTTGGGTTACTTTACAGCAGCCAGAAGGAGATTTTTGGAATGTAAATAGCGCCACACCGCCCCCCATGCTGCCCGTGGCCCCCACCACCCTCTGGAGGAACCCAGCCTCCTTGCCCGACGCTGGCCCCCGCCGGCCTCGGCTGCCCCGTCGCACGCCAGCCTCACACTTTTCGCTCTCTCCATCCAGCCACACCAGCCACCTTGGTCCCCAAAGTCATCACGCCCCCTCCTGCATCACCCCTGGGCATCCACGTCACCTCAGGCTAGCTCGTGGCCCCAAGTTATAAATCCTCCTGGGGAATTTCCTGGCGGTCCAGTGGTTAGGACTCCGTGCTTCCAGTGCAGAGAGCACGGGTTTGATCCCTGGTTGGGGAACTAAGATCCTGCATGCCGCACAGCATGGCCAAAATAATAATAATAATAAAAAATTCTCCTGGACTCCAGAACATCTAAGCGTCAAACTCCATGGATCATGATGTATCCGCGTCTCCGCCATGTCCCTACCGCCCCATGCAGGTCCTGGCACACAGCAGGTGTGCCTACTACTGAGCCCGTGCTCTAGAGCCCACGAGCCACAACTACTGAGTCCGCGTGCCACAACTACTGAAGCCCGTGTGCCTAGAGCCCATGCTCCGCAGCAAGAGAAGCCACCTCAATGAGAAATCCGTGCACCTCAACGAACAGTAGCCCCCGCTCACCGCAACCAGAGAAAGCCCGCACAGAGCAACAAAGACCCAACAGCCAAAGATAAATTAAAAAAAAAAACTTAAAAAAAAAAGAGTGGATATATGTATTTGTATAACAGATTCACTTTGCTGTACACCTGACACTAATACAACACTGTAAGTCAATTACACCCCAATAAAAATTTTTTTTAAAAAAAGAAGAAGAATGTGGTTCTGGCCTGAGGCGATGGGGCGGGTGGCCTTCGTTCGTTCACGTAATCTGCACATCACACCATGGGCTCCATGGCCTGACTCAGCTGGAGTTGATGCCAGGGTGGGGTATGCAGCTCAACAGCCTCCCACCAGGTCCCACCCCCTCTTGTACCTTTGCCCTCCCCCTCCAGCACCTGGACTCCTGGATCCTTTTGCTCTCACCCCTAAAACCCCCAGCTCTGGTCTGGCCTGTCATCTGCAGTGGACAAAGGGTCCCCTGGGGTAGGGCAGGCTTCCTCAGCTAAAATTAAAACAGCCACTAGCCCCCTTGTTATGGGCTGAAATGTGTACCTTCCCCCTCCTCCAATACATAGGTTGAGGCCCTAACCCTTGGGACCTCAGAATTAGACTGTATTTGGAGACAGAGTCTTTACAAAGGTCATTAAGTCAAATGCGGTATTAGGGCGACCCTCATCCAATGCGACTGGTGTCCTCATAAGAAGAGGAGATTAAGAACCAGGCACACACAGAGTGGAGACCATGTAAAGACCCAGGAGAAGACGGCTGTCTCTGAGGCAAGGAGAGAGGCCTCAGAAGGAACCAACCCTGCCGACACCTTGATCTAGGATCTCCAGCCTCCAGACTGTGAAAAAAACATGTGATGTAAGCCGCCCAGACTGTGGTACTTTGTCAGAGCAGCCCTAGCAAACTAACACAGTCCCTGCCCCACCCCTGATGGACAAGTGACAAAAAAGTGACCGCACGCAGGGCTGATGAGACCGAGGAGAAACAGGCCCACTAGTCCACAGCTGGCAGGAATGCTCGTTGGTACAGCGGGACCAGGAGGGGCGAGTTGGTACCATCCACCTGAGACCCCCGAGCCCTCAGCTCAGCGGCTGGCTCCCCAGGCCTGTGCACTCAAGGAGGAAGGCAGAGGTATTCCTGAGGCACCAACAGTAATGGGAAAATGCTGGCGACAATCTAAACACCTGTCAACAGAGACCTGGGCCATCTATGGATGGGTCCCCAAAACAAGCAGAAGGAATCGCCTTACAGACGGATTCATAACAAACTCCAAGATGCATTCCTAAGTGGACAGAGTTCAGTGTGAAAGATGTGTAGACCAAGGATCAAAAACTACAGCCCCTGGGACTTCCCTGGTGGCGCAGTGGTTAAGAATCTGCCTTCCAATGCAGGGAATGCAGGTTCGATCCCTGGTCGGGGAACTAAGATCCCACATGCTGCGGGGCAACTAAGCCTGCGTGCTGCAACTGAGCCTGTATGCTCTGGAGCCTGCACGCCACAACAAGAGAGAAGCCCGTGCACCGCAATGAAAGATCCCGCGTGCTGCAACTAAGACCCGGCACAGCCAAATCAATTAATTAATTAAAAGAAAACAAAAACAAAAAACTACAGCCCCTGGGTCAAACCTGGGGCCCCGCTTGTTTTTGTTGATAAAGTTTTATTGGTGCACGGCCACGCCCATTGGTTTCCTCATCATCTACACCACTTTCCTGAACTGAGAGGTTGCAAGAGACACTGTCTAGCCTGCAGAGTCAAAAATATTTACGCCGGTGTTTTACAGAAGAAGCCTGCTGCCTCCTGGTAAAGATAAAGCTGCTATTTGTGTAAAAAGGAAATAATAAATGTGTATTTGCTTACAAATGCCCAGGAGGGGCACCGGGCATGGTGGGTGTGTTGGGGGATGGACAGGGGGCTGGGGAAGAGGTGGGCCAGAGGCCACCATGTGGGGAGGGAACAGAGACCCAGGTACATGGAAGGGGCAGGAGGCCAAGACGGGGTAAGGGAGAGCCTGGCCGGGGCACCATCACCCCGTGTCCCTAGTTAAACAAGATAGCTGTGGTTCCGGCCCAGGCAGGGGTCGCTTCGTAGAGGAAAACGGCCCCAGTCCCAAGTCCTGAGCACTATGTACCAGGTGCTGTAAGGTAGCTTTCTGTGCCCACCTCTGAGATGGGATCTATTTCACAGAGGGGGAAACTGAGGCTCAAACACATGCGTACCCGCCCGGGTCATACAGCCAGGACACAGCAAGGCTGGGATTTGAACCCAGGCCGGGCTAAGCCTGGAGGAAGCTGGGTGTGGCCGGCATCTGCAGAACCCCCAAGCCGGGCCTGGACCTGTGGGGTCGGATGGGGTGGCTGGATCCTGTCTGAGCTGCTTCCACACCCAGTTTGTTCTTCCCGGCCCGGCCCGGAGGCCTGGACCACCTCATGCATGGTTCTGATTGGTTACTGATGACGTCACCGGAGGTTCGGGCCAAGACAACTGGGCCTCAATTCCTGGTGCTCAAACCTGGCCCAGGCGTGCTGGGGGCTGGGTCTGCTGGCGTCCCTCTGTGCACCCGTTTCCTCTGTGTGTGTGCACGGGTGCACGAGTGTGCATGCGTGCTCACCCACGTATGCACCCGCACCCCACGCGTGTCCACACGTGAGCACTTCCTGGGTGCGTGCAGCCCCGCGAGGGGCCCCCGTGAGTGCCTGTGGGCGGCAGCCAGCCAGGGTGGGGGAGGCCGCGGCCGCCTGACGTTACCGAGAGCTCCTAATTAAACAAAAATGTTCATCGAGTACCACATTGTGCCTGATTCCTCGGAGTTTAATTAAAACAACAGCGCGGGAGGCGTGAGCAGGGTCCACAATCAGATGGCAGCGGAGGAAGGGAAGCTGGGGGTGTTGGGCCCGGCAGCCCAGACCTTCCCGCTCAGCCGCGGGTGGGGGCGGGGGGGGAGGGTGTCCCTGGGGCTCGGCGGGGGGGGGGGGCCTGAGGCGGGGGAGGCAGGGGGCACAGGCGTTCTGGGTCAAACGCTCTGGGCTGGGCGCCCAGCCCAAGCGCCACGTCTTTCTAGGCGGCCCGAGAACAGAGAGATGCCAAGGGTCTTGTTGGGGGGGGGGCGGGGAACGGAGATGTGCCTTTCCCAGACTGCCAGAGACTGAGCGGTTAATAGATTCACAGCGTGTCCTTTTAACTCTCTGAGCGCTTACAATGGAGGCTGGCACAGTAGGGGGGGGCGGGGCGGGAGGCGGGCTATTCCTGAGAAAGGTCAGGGCAAAAATATCTGCTGGGAAGAGGCGGGGCGGGCTGGGGCGGGTGGACTCCTCCCCTTCCCTCCTCCTCCCTCAATCCGCCAGCAGGATGGGCTCCAGGACACACACACAATGAAACTATGAGGCCTCTTGTTAAAAAATTACTAGGAATTTCTAGGCGGTAACGGCAGAGCCTTCTGAGGGCGGTCGCACACCAGGGTCTGGGACCACGTGCCCCTGCGGCCAATGTGACAGCTCCCCACAGGGCTCCAAGCTGACCGTGGCTCCACTGCCTGGGAGGACACCGGATGACTCCCAACCTGGGAGCCACATGTGGGGGCCACCTGCCCCCAATGGCTGGCAGTGGCTTGTACTTTTTTTTTTTTCCTTTTGGCCGTGCCGCGCAGCATATGGGATCTTAGTTCCCTGACCAGGGATCCCGCATCCCCTGCAGTGGAAGCGCAAAGTCTTAACCAATGGACCACCAGGGAAGTTCCAAGTGGCTTCTACTTAGAGATCAGACAGGGTCAGGGTGCCCCTGTAGGCGACAGGCAGAATCCACCTACCCAACCACCCACCTGACAGCTGCAGTATGGCTGCTGGCAGCTGTCTTGTCACAACCAGAATAACAACAATGACAGTAATAATAATATCAGATTGGTAGAATCAACCAAATGCTTGTTCCCCTCGTGGCACCATGCTGGTCCCCCACTTGTATCTGGTTCTGAAACAATCCCTTGTGGTGAACATCATTATTATCCCACTTTGGAGGTGAGGACACTGCAGCTCAGAGAGGTTCATTAACTTGCCCAAGGTCACAAAGCTACGGAGGGGCAGTGCCAGGATGCGAACTCAAGTTGCAGGCCCCTGGGTTAAAACCACCTTGCAGGGCTTCCCTGGTGGCGCAGTGGTTGGGAATCTGCCTGCCAATGCAGGGGACACGGGTTCGAGCCCTGGTCTGGGAAGATCCCACATGCCGCGGAGCAACTGGGCCCGTGAGCCACAACTACTGAGCCTGTGCGTCTGGAGCCTGTGCTCAGCAAAGGGAGAGGTTGCGACAGTGAGAGGCCCGCGCACCGCGATGAAGAGTGGCCCCCGCTCTCCGCAACTGGAGAAGGCCCTCGCGCAGAGACGAAGACCCAACACAGGCAAAAATAAATAAATAAATAAATAAATTTATAAAAAAAAAAAACCACCTTGCAAGGGAGAAGGCAGCAGGGAGCAGCTGGGGTCGGGGGCAGGCGGGTTTGTGGTGAGACTGTTTGAATGATGCTGTTTTACAATAAGGAAGCCATTTCCTGGTCCCTAGCCCACCTGAATGAGGCCAGCAAGAAGCCCACAGGAAGGATCTGTGTGAATCTATGAGGAGGTGATATTTAGCTGTTTCTGCCTAGCCAGCCTCTATTCCTCCTTTGTTTCTTTAGGGGAACCACCCCTTACTGACCCCGTCTACTTGACTCCAGGGAAGACTCTGCCGATCAGAGTATTTGTTCCTCCAGCCACATTGACCAGCCCAGGGATGGTCATCTGACCCAAGCTGGGCCAACGAACAGCAGCAGTCCTGGGTCATTTAGTCCAGGGGTCCCGGAGCCTCGGGCTAATGGGGGGAATCTCACTAAGGATACAGTTGATAGGGGAGAAAACAAACCCAGAAGCAGAAAGTGAACTCTGAGAACATCATATGAGCTCCTGGATCCAGCTGAACCTGAAGCTAGTCTACTCCACAGATATTTTAATTACATGAACCAATGAATTCTCAGTTTGAGTTGGATCTGCCTCTTGTAATCAGAAGAGCATGATTAAGATGACAGATGGAGATGATTCTAGTCCCTTAACACTCTTCTTTTCAGCAAAGACTCAGTAAATTCCTACCAGAAGGCTCTGGGCCCCAGTTGTATTACAGGCTAAAAAAAGGAGATCAAGGTCCCCCCAAAGAGAAAATCCAAAGCAAGACTTTCATGAATCCCTTTGGTATTTGTCCCCAAAGTCCAGGCCCCAGGTCCTCCCCGACCCACCCTGGGGAGCCCAATACCTCGGAGGACAGTGAGCTTGGCATGGACGGTGATCTCCCCGACTGAGTTCTGGGCCACACACTCGTACACGTTCTCATCCCGGGGTGTCCGGAGTGGCTGGATCCTCAGCACGGCCCCTGCACTCCCATCAAACTCAATCGTCTGCCATGGGTAGGGGACAAAGGTCAGGGTGAGGCTGGGGTCCCAGGCGTGAACAGGAGAGGAGCTGGGGGCTGTACACACGTGTGTATACATCCATGTAAAGATGCTGGAGGCAGAAAACGGTCTGTACAAGTAAAGGGTATTGTGCATAAGTGGGTGTGTGACACTCGCACGGAAGTCTGGTGACAGGCATACGACAGGCATGCAAAGGCGTGCTGGATGTGGAAATGTGCGTGTCTGACCATGTACTTGTGCACAGAGTTGTGAATTCCCTTCTGTGTGCAGTGGTGAGATAAGATTCAGAGAGGGCAGGGAGTTGCTTGAGGCCACACAGCACAAAGGTGGCAGAACAAGTGAGCCTGAAGGGCCTTCATGGGGCACACGGTGGGGGTGCACGTGGCGGAGAGTGGGTGGGAGAAGAGGAGGGACCTGTCTGGAGAGGGCGCCTGCCCTGACTGCCCGTGCTCCATGTGGGGAACGTTTCTGGGACGGCTTCTGTGGCTGAGCTGCCGTGGCCCCGTCCAGGGGTGGGGCTGGCCCTCAGCTGTCTCCCCTCCCCTCACCCCCCTCCCTGACTCACCTCAAAGCGCTGCGAATTGACCTTCTTGCCCTTCTTGTTCCAGGTCACGCGTGGCTTGGGATCACCCGTGGCCTGACACACAAAGGAGGCCACGCCCCCTGACACGCCAATCTGGTCCTTGGGTTCTTTGATGAACCTGGGGGGTTCTGGGGAGAGAGCAGGAAGCAGAGGGGCTCTGGTGGGCCCGGGCATGTGACGAGGACCCTATGGGGCCAGGTAAACATGCCCTCCATCCTCTGTCCGGCCACAGAGGTACCATGTGGGCCCGAAAGGAGGGCTGGAGAGAAGAAGAAATGATACCACTGCCCCCTGTGGGTACCCTGGGCCCTGTCCAGCACCTCCACCCCCTGGATACAACAGCCACACATACTCACACGAGGACACACCTCACGTGGGCACACCTGCTCAGACCCAGTGCCACAGGGGAAGGTGAGAGGGGATACCCCTGAGACTTTGGGGTCCCTAAATTCAGCCCCTGAAGGCCCTCGGTAGTGACCAGCCAAACTATGGAGGGTCCTTGATCTTAAAAAGACTTGGGAGGAGAGAACTTGGTCTAATCCCCTGATGGGACATGTGGGGAGACTGAGGCATCAAACAGGGAAGGAGAGGGGTGACCAAGGGACCTGAGGTCAGGGCCAGACCAGAGACCGAACCCAGGGTTCCAGCCTCTTCATCTGTGGGAGGTGTCCAAACACAAGGAGTCAGAGCTGGAGGCCAGAGCTCAAAATGGGTGATCGGATGCTGCCAACCACTAGAGCAAGTGCTTATTGAGCGCCTACTGTATGCGGATGGTGTACACTCAGCAACATCACACCCTTCTGACAGTGCCGGGGGACAGAGCCACCATGATCCTCATTTCACACTCGAGAAAACCAAGGCACAGACCAGGCAAGGCACTTGCTTCGACACAGCCAGCCAGTGGCTGAGCGGGGATTTGAACCGGGCTGGTCCTGTGCCCCCATTCTTTGCCCCTCATGATGATCTGATGTGCTAAGTCTCCCCAGGAAAGTCTCAAGTGGGAGCTACTATGTCTTTGATGCCTACACAGCCTCAACTCTGCACCTCGAACAGGCTACAGTACCTGAGAGTTCATTAACATTGTCCTCTTTTTTTTATTGACTTTTCACAGTAACCTCTGAATCGCCCAAAGGGATACTGGATTTCCATCCACAGTAATGCTACAATGTATCCCATAAAATGAATTCAGTTACTACTGAGAGTTTTACCAACAGACCCAAGGGCTGCAACATACTTACAAGGTCCCGAGGGAAACAAGCTACATATCCAACAAAACAACAAAAGGGGATGATTAAATGAACACTGGGCCACCCACTAAGTGGAATACTATGCAGCTGTAAAAAGGGACAAGGATGCTTTTGTAATGAACTACTAGGACAGGAACAGCAAGATACGCTATGAAATGGACAAAAAGTGAGGGGTAAAAAGTATAGTAAATGCTCCTGTTTGTGTGATGAGAAAAATGAAAATGGGGAAAGTGTGTGTGTGTGTGTGTGTGTATGTGTGCACAGAAACAACAGCTGCCTCTGGGAGGAGAAAGCAGGTGGCTGGACACAGGGGAAAGAAGGCTTCATACCCTGGTACCTTTTTTACATTTAGAACTATTGGAAGATAAATTGAAATTATCATTTTTGTAAGGTTTGAATAGAAAGGTGAGCCAATTAAAGAAATATATTAAGTAAGTAAAAGTTTGGGGTCTGAGGAGAGGCAGAGAGAGGATGAACAACTCAAGCTTGAGCAACGCCAGGCTCTGAGCACTGAGCCACTCAGGTTCACCTAGAAAGTTCTGGCTGCTCAGAAGTGCCGAGAAGTTCAAGGAGGCCTCAGGTTCCAAGTCTGGGTGCCACAGAGCCCAATTTCTCCCATCTGTGACTCAGGCTGGGCTTTGAACAAAATAGAGTCCCCGTCTCAGTGGCTTGACTGGCCTCACCTCCTTCATTCTAGGCTGTGCTCCCATTGATATGACCATATAAGTCTACATTGGCCACCTCTCGGGAAAATCAGTAGACCCACACTGCATGCAGGCATCAGTGGGCTCACTCAAATCCTGTGTATCTTACTGGGGAAGTGATTGTTAATTCCACTGTACAGATAGGATTGTACAGGTACAGGGAGGTTAATGAGCTTGCATGAGGTCACACAGCTCAGAAATGACAGCACCAGGGTTTGATCCTGGGTCTATCTGTCCTCAAGCCCATGTCTTCCGTTCCTCTCACCTCCAGGCCCTGAGCCTGATTTCGATGTTTTTGCTCCACGCTGAGCCCTGGGCTGGGCCTGCCTCTCTGGGTCTGCCTGCCTGGGTTGCCCCTCCTACAGGAATGGTGACTGGGGCCATATGGGTCCCCAGCCAAGGTCATGGGGGGAAGACTCTGTGGTCAGGTCAGGAATCTCGCTTCTGGGAAAAATCCTCCCTGGGGAGCCACTGGAAGGAAGGGCAGAAGCGGGCTGCAGGGAGTAAGAAGCATCCAGCTGCCTTTTTATGACTCGGAGCCGGGAAGACACCCCAAGCACCCTCCAATCCGGGAAACGAGACACGATGGGAGCCCGTGCTGTCCCTCCTCCTCTCTTCATCTGGCGGCTTCAACCTCAGCTCAGCCGGCACTTCCCCCAGGGAGCCTTCTTGGATTACCACTGGCCGGGTCAGGACCCCCTCTGTCCGCATCCTTCCATGGGCGCCCCCTTCCATCATGGCCCCGATCACACTGGGTTGAAATACTTGGTTATGTGCCACCTGGCAGGGTGGGCATGAAACAGACCCCACTCCTTGGGACCCCACCACACCACTTCTCTGTGCCCGGTGACCCTTGAAAAACTGGGGCTTTGAACCTTGATGCTTGCCTAATACTGGGCCCAATGAAGCTGCCCACTCGCTCCCTGGCGCCCCCTCGCTGCAGGGCATACGCCTCTCAGCTTACCTCCAGGCAGCTCTGGGATCCCAGCCAGCCCGGAAGAGCTTTCTCCGCCCGCTGCATCCCCCATTCGAATATTTCTTGCAGACGCTTAGATTCTCTCATTTGGACAAACCCTCCCTTCCTCTTCTTGGCAAAGGGGCCCCAGACATAAGAAAGACACACTGGGGTATGGCCGCAGCCTGTGGCAAGCAAGCACTCCTTTTGTGCTGGGCTTGTTCTCACACTCAGCTCTATTCTGAGGCTCAGAAAGGGTGAGTGACTGGCCCCCAGTCACCCAGCTTGTGATGGGCAAGAGCTAAGATTCCAACCTGGTCCTATTTGGCTCCCAAAGCCCTGCAAATAGTACACTTGATATACAGGGTGGTGGGTCTTCAGTGATGGAGAGCACCCTGGGTGTTCCTGTTTCTTAGATGAGGAGACCGAGGTTCAGAGTGGCGATGCCAACAGCGCAGAGGCTGGGAAGGTCTTGGCCTGATTTCTGTTTTTCCATTTCAGATTTTGCAGAGAAAAATCTGGTGCCAGAGCTGGAGACCCACCCACCAGTCCCCTCCAACCCAGCCTGGGCTGGCCGCACAGCACCCTGGGAAGGCCCCACAGGACCAGAAGCTGTTTCTAGGGCAGAAATCACTCCTCTTGATGCTGGATGGTGGACACTTCAGCTGTCTGCCCGGGCTCTCTACCACCTGACAGCCCCCACCCAAATGGTTTCCTGAGGACCTGGGCTACTCCTTGAAGCTGGCAGTGCCAATCACGGTTCCCACAGCCCCTCTGCTGGCCCCCAGATGACAGGGTTCCTGCTAAACAGACCACCTCCTCGGGTCAAGATGCCCCAGCTTTGGAGACGGAGACCTGGGTTTGAGTCTAGGCCACTACCAATACCTAAAGGGATACAGTAGTAACAATTCCAGGGGAATTCCCTGGCGGTCCAGTGGTTAGGACTCTGCACTTCCATTGCAGGGGGCACGGGTTCGATCCCTGGTCAGGGAACTAAGATCCCACATGCTACACGCAGTGTAGCCAAAAAAAAAAAGAATTCCAGGGCTCACTGAGGGAGCATCCACGGAGCTAGCCCCGGCTACATGCCCAGTGCTGATGGCCTGGGTCATACTCCCTCATGGCTCACCTGGACCACTGCAGTCTCCTCTGCCCTGGCATCCCCCCATCCTGTCCTCCCCCGCCCCAAGTCTGTCCTCCCGCAGCAGCCAGAGGGCACCTGTGAGCACCTCAGTCAGGACCTGCCCCTCCTCCGCCCACAGCCCTCCAGGGCTCCCACCTCCCTGGGGTACAAGCCACGTCTCTCTGCTGCCCACAAGGCCCTGCACAACCTGCCTCATCCCCTCCCGGCCCTCCCCTCCTCCCTCTCTCCCCCTCGCTCACTCTGCTCCAGACACACGGCCTCCTCACTGTTCCTCCAACACACCAGGCACGGTGCTGCCCCAGGGCCTTTGCAAAGGCTATGCCTTCTGCCCAGGACACCTTCCTCCTAGACATGCATGGGGTGCACTCCTCAGCTCCTTTAGGTCTCTGCTCAGATGTCATCTCCTTGGTGTGACCTTCCCTGATGCCCTCCCACCCATTTAAAATGCAGCCCCTAAACCTCCACTCATGCTCTCATCTCCCTTCCTGTTTATCTTGCTCCCGGGCACGTCCACCATCCAGCACACTCAGTGTCTCTCCCTCACGATTATCAGCTCCAAAAGGGGGTGGGATACCTGTTTTGTCTCCCAGGTCTAAACCAGTGCCTGGCGCACAGTAGCTGCTTATGAAAAACCCACTGAGTGAATGAGAGCACAGCCCCACCCATGGTCACACGATAGAGCGAGGATTCGAACTCAGGACAGGATAGCTTCCAAACTCTGTGATCTCTACCCCCTCCTCACAATGGCCACTTTGCAGCCTCAGTTTCCTCACCTGTCAATGGGAATGATCTCAGCATCCTGCCCAAGGCTGGTTAATTATCACTGGAGCAAGATGTCAAAGTCGTAAATATATGATTTATTCCACTAGTGTAAGTTAAATCAGTGGTTGTCACGTGGGGGTGCCATTCAGGGGATGAGGCCAGGGATGCTACTCCGCACCCCACAGTGCCCAGGACGGCCCCCCAGTGCCCGAGAATGCTCTGGCCCCGACGTCAGCAGTGCCGAGGGCAGGGGAAACCCTGTGTTAAGTGAATGAATGAAAAACTACAAATGCTCAGCCCTCGGCCCACTATTCCCACTGCAAGGAATAGAGCAGAGAAGATACAGGCTCTGGGAGGTGACCAGATGGATCACAGCCCAGGCACGCCTGGCAGTGTGGGCTGATGGGTAGCAACCCGGGCTCTGGCGCCAGGCAGACTGGCCGATTCCTGGCTGTAAAACATAACCTCACTGTGCCTCAGTTTCCCCATCTGTACAATGGGGATGGGGAGAATAGCCTCCATCTCATCAGGTGGTGGTGGCTGATCTGAATGTGTTAGGCATTTACTACAGAATAATATAAAAACGAGAAAAAGCACGGATGGATGAGGCAGGTGTGTATGTCTCTGGTGTTCTCACCCAGGGGCAATAATTATCATGCTCGTGGTAACTCGGGATTGTGGGCCTACTGTGTGCAAGCAGCATGCAGGGGCTTATCGTGTGTCCTTGTCCCAGGAATGCTGGGAGATGGATGATGCTGAGTTTCATTCTGTCAAGGTAGAAACGGCCGCTGAGCGAGGCTGAATCACTAGCCCAAGGTCACACAGCAGGTTAGCAGCGAAGTCAGGATTCAAACCCAGCCTAACAGCAGATCCCAGTTTCTTTCCCTGCTGACCTGAGCCTTTTTGTCCCCATCAGCCTAATGACACCTCCTCTAGGCCCCTCGTGGTGGGATAGACCGTGGCATTAGGACTAGGACTGACGCTCATCCTCTCCACGTTACTGCCAGAAGCACAGCCTTGCCCATCCCCAAACTACACCAACCTCTTTCTTCACCTCCAGGCCTTTCTGTGTGCTAACACCTTCACCAGTAATGCCCTTTCTATTGGCAAACTCCTATACACCCACAAAACCCCAGCTCCAATGCCCTCTCTCCCAAGAAGCCTCCCCTGGCTCCGCCTGGGAAGGTTTGATTGCTTGTGTGTCTACCAACTGGGTGCTGGTGTTTCTACCTGTGGCAAGGGAAGGAAAACTCTGTGGCTACCTCAGGAGTGACTTCAAGTAAGCCCCAGTCCCCTCTGAGCTTTGGTTTCTCTCATGGAAAAATGGGGATGGTAATGAAACTAGTATGCTGGGTTCTGTGAGGTGGAGGGAGATGAAGCAGGTAAAGCCTGCATTTAGCACTGGGCTTGGTGCAGATTCAACGCTGGGCAAACAGACACTGTCATCACTGTCACTATGACTGCTTTTTCATACCATTCTTGTTATTCAGCTCTGCACCTCTCAGGACCCAGTGCACAGCAAGCATTCTACTCGGCCTCGTTCACAGAGCACAGAGGCTCTGCACGGCAAAACCAGCGCCTTCCCCACCCCCCCCCGGGGGTGGGGTGGGGACACGTGTTCACACGTGCATATGCAAACTCAAGACGCCCACACTTACCTTCTGTGGCACAGCCTCCGACCAGCAGGACCACGAGGAGGCCCATGGGACCAACCACAGATGCCACACCATGGCCCCAGGCAGGCGCCATGCTCGGCCGTGACCTGCAACCTCCAACCTCCGGCCCTGGAGGGGGGATGCCCCCCCGCCACGGTCCCTCACAGAGAGGCCTCAAGCCAAGCGTCAGTCGGGGCAGCGTCTGCAGAGATAAAAAGAGGGGCCGTGAGAGGAGAGCAGGGGAATCCAGGGGGCCTTCAAGGGGGAGGCAGCAGGAGGATCACAGAGGGGCAGACGAGAGTCACGGGATGCGAGGGTGAGGGTTACAGGACAATGGGGGAGGGTCAGGGGGCGACGATGCGGCAGAAAGAAAGCGCTGAGCCCCCACGATGAACTGAATGTTGTGTCCCCCCAAAATTATTATGTTGAAACCTAACCCTCAGTGTGATGGTCTTAGGGGCCTTTGGGAGGTGATTAGGTCATGTGGTGGAGCCCTTGTGAATGGGATTAGTGCCCTTATAAAGAGACCCAGAGAACTCCCTCGCTCCCCGCCACCATGTGAGGACATAGCAAGAAGATGGTCGTCTGTGAATCAGGAAGCAGGTTCTCACCAGACACCAATTCTGCCAGCGCCTTGATCTTGGACTTCTGGCCTCCAGAACCGTGAGAGATGTGTGTTGTTTAGAAGCCACCCAGTCTATGGCATTCTGTTATAGCAGCCAGAACAGACTGAGACAGCCCCTACCCCTGGCTGAGCCCCCGACCCCAGGCTGAGCCCCAAACCAGCACTGAGCACCCCCGCTAGAAAGCGCTCTGAACATCTAATTTCTCCCCCCTCGCAGGCTGGGCCGCCCACCCGAAGGAAGAGGCTCCAGCTAACACTGCTGAATGTCCCTACAAATCTGCCCATTCGGCCACCAGACGGACCTTCCCCCCAAACACACCTGCCCGCCCCTGCCCTGCTCTAACACCTCCCATGGCTCCCGTCAGCCCCACAGGAAGCTGCTCCTACTGGTCTCGTCCCCTCTCTCATGGGAGGTGCAGCCACACAGTCCCAGCTCAGTCCCACCCTGCTGTGCTCTCTGCTGGAAATGCTGTCCCCCCACTACCGCGTGACAGGTCTCAGCTCCACTGTCACTTCCTCTGGAAGCCCTCCCTGCCCCTGGCAGGTCAGCCCCCACCCCCAATTCCGCATCCCACGGCTTCAGAAATGACGGAGATCATCCTTCACAGCATTTACCCCAGTCTGCAAATCAAGTGAGAATGTTCATCACCCAGCGTCTGTTTCTCCGGTGAGAATCCAAACTCCTCTAGAGCAGAGGGGTCCTTCTCAGGGGCCAAACCCTAGGACGGCCCCCTCTCCACTCTCCACTTTGGCCAGGGCCAGGGTGGAAGCGGGGGCAGGAAGAGGCCCAAGGATGAGGCCCTCGTGGCCGGGTCAACCTTAAACACCCACCCCAGGCCATGCCCCAGGCGGGTCCGCACCATGGCCACGGGGACGGGTGCCACATAATCACGGGGCAGCCCCTGTGATTCTGGCTCCCGAAATATCCAGCTGTGGTCACCACACCCAGCCCCAGAGTGGCCCCAGGGGAAGGCTGGGCTGTTGGTGGCCGGGTCATGGCCCGGGGTGGAGAGTGGAGAAGGAGGAGGGTGGGGATAGGGGCGCTCAGCGGGCACACAGTCAGACCACGGACAGTCAGACCAGACAGAAAAGGATGATGCTTGCACATAGGCCACAGACAGACCCAGACACACGGTCAGACCACAGACAGAGAGGGAGACCAGACATAGTCACAGATGTACTTGTACAGTCAGGCAACAGAGATGGGTCCACATGTGTAGTCAGGCCAATAAAACTGACACACAGACCACAAACATGGACAGGCACAAAATCAGACCCCAGACACACAGAATCAGACAAGATACAGACAAAGGGTCACAATGGGGCAGACAATATATATACACAGTCAGACCACAAGCAGTCAGGTCAGAGACACACAGGTACATGCCAAGACCACAGACACACAGCCAGATGAGATATACACACAGAGTCACGGTCAGGCAGGCAATACACATACATGGTTGGGCTACAGGCAAGCATGAACACAGAGGCACATCGGAGCTCCACAGGGCATGGCAGGTAAAAACACACAGCTCACAGACTCGGATGCGGGCACGCAGTGGGGCTACAGAGATGGGCAGTCAGCAGAGCAAACTTGCATCCAGCCAGACAATATGCACACTGACACATAACGTCAGATCCCCCGCATCCACATGCACGTGCATAGACAGGCAGGCGCACAGTCAGACCACAGATACACACTGGGACCCAACCACGGGCCCTTTAAGAGCAAAAGTGGCTGATGAGGACGGTGAAGGTCCCAGCTGGGGAAATGGCCCATGGCCAGCTGGGGCCAGGGTGACCACAGCAGCTGGCCCCGACCACAGATGCACATCAGCTTGGCCACATCTGGGGAGGGGGCTCGGCTCTGGCCCAGACCACTTGGATCGGCTGCCCAGGCCCGCACAGAGCATCTGGGGAAACCGAGGTAGAATTTTAACACGGAGGGGCTCAAACCCACCACCCCGGGGCGGGGGGGAGGTGACCTCCCTGCTCTAGTCTCCTCACCTCCGATGCCAGCTGGCATGGGCAGGGGTCACCTGCATGAAGGGCCCTGGCCACGATGCCTCCCCCGCCCCCTATGCCCCATTGGAGCCAGGGGCAGCTGCCTTCTAAAAAGGGAGGCCCCTAATTACCCCCTGGCTCCTGCAGCCCCGCCTTCCCAATTACTGGGCAGGATGGGGCTGATCCAGGCACAGGCGGGGCCCAGCCATCAGCTCCCAACTCCCCCAAAGAGGTCATTCCAGCCTGCTGGGCCGGGGGAGTACACGGCACTGGGGGCTTTCAAGGCCTGGAGCAGGAATGGGGGTGGGAGGCGTGGGACAAATTCAGGGTGGAAAGGATCAGACAGAACACAGAAGGTTAAAAGTTCCAGGGTTGGGACTTCCCTATCGGTCCAGTGGTTAAGACTCTGCGCTTCCAATGCAGGGGGCGTGGGCTCGATCCCTGGTCAGGGAACTAAGTAAGATCCCACATGCCGTGAGGTACAGCCAAAAAAAAAAAAAAAAGTTCCTGGGTCTCTTAGGCCCCCATTCTCCCTGGAGGAACTTGCCATGGCAAAGCCCCAGACCCTCCCACCTCTTCCGGCTTCCTGCAAGACCCAGGGGTAGGCTCCCCTGCAAGGGGTTGGGGGAGAATATAAGCAAATTCTCTCAGCTCTGTCTCCAAAATCTAGGCTGAGACTGTCTACTTCTTACCCCTTCTTCTGCCTCTACCCAGTCCAGCCCCCTCATTGCTCACCTGGACCAATGGAGTCATCTCCTGCCATGCCACCCCCCACCCTGTCTGTCTTCCTCTCAATGCCAGAGGGCACCTATTAGCACCCGAGTCAGGTCCCGTCCCTCCTCCTTTGGTGGTAAAAGTCCAAGCCCTCCCTGATGCCCACAAGGTCCTGCACAACCTGCTCTGTCCCCTCCCTGCCCTCCCCTCCTCCCTCTCTCCCCCTCGCTCACTCTGTTCCAGCCAATGGGTCTTCTGGCTGTTCCTCCCACATGCCAGGCACGGTCCTGCCCCAGGGCCTTTGCACGGGTTGGTACCCTCTGCCTGGACCTCTCTGCCTCCAGATTTAATGTTAATATTATGAATTGACTGAGAATTAAAGGATGAATGGGAATGGGGGTGGGTGCCTCCACAGAAGGAACAGCATGAGGAAGGACAAGAAGCTATACGGAGCGGTCCTAGCAGGGAGATGGGGAGAGATTAGGGCAGAGCGGTGGCCACACACTGAACCCACAGAGCAAGGAACCCTAGGCAGCTCTGAGCAGGAGGGGATGTGGCCGGGTTGGCACCACGCCAAGCCTCCTCTCTGACGGGTCTTGCAGTAAAGCAGCCTGAGCCATCAGCCTCCCCACTGCTGAGAAAGGGAAACTGAGGTAGGTGCTTCAGAGCTGCACGATGCGGCAACCCCCAAGTTCTTGGAGGATGAACGTGGCCGTTAAGAAGGGAACAGCCACCCATGGGAGTCACAGGAAATAACTTGGGTGGGAAATGAGGCTGGGCAGGGGATGGGGAGGAGGGAAGGGAGCGGCCTCTGGATCTGGAACGCAGGGCCCCGGAAGGGTCCCTGCCCACCTCTGTGCCAGGCGCAGAGCTGCCCACCATCTGTTCCCAGCAGCCGGGCAGAGGTGGGCGCCCATCTTGCACAGATGAAGAAACTGAGGTTCACAAAGGAGCGGGGACTGTCAAGGACCACCGGCTGGGTGGGGCCTTGGTTCCAGAGCCCACGTTTACACAGGACTGTGTCCTTCCCTGGCCACTGTGTGACCTCAGGAAAGTGGACGACCCTCTCTGGGCCCGGTGCGGCCTGCTGGATGGCCTCTGGGGGCTCCCAGGCCTCGCTCACAGGGGGTGAGTGGGCACCCATTCCAGTCAGGTGCCGGGTGCAGGTCACGCGATCCTGGAGCCAGCTCTGTGTGCCCACGCCAAGCAGGGAGCATAAAAGGGTGATTGTGACCCAGGGCTGGGCAGCAAATAGGCTCCGTGTCACTCGTATGGGGCCGGGTGTCCCAGGGCCTGAGGACTCTGGGCTGCCTCTCCCTGCCCCGCCTGAGGGTCTGGTCTGTCCTGGGGGTCTAGTGGCTCACGTGCACAACCCCGACTCTCAGGGACTTCCCGGGGCCAGGGGAAGGAGAGGTGGGTGACACTGGCAGCAGGGCTGAAGGAAAAGTCCCCTAGGGACACACAACGTCTCCGCCCTCACACCCACGCCCCACACCTCTCCAGCCCCAAAGCCTCCCTTCAGGGCCAGGGGACTTTCCTGCTGCCTGGAACCCCTTTCCCAGGGCCTCAGAGCCCCTGGAGGGCAGGACCCGGGCCTCCAGCCTCCCTGGGTTGCTGTGTCCCCAAAGTGTGAGACAGGGTCCAAGCTCTAGCTCTGTAGCCCCTGGTGGGCTCCAAGGGGCTCTGGTCAAGCCCCTCTCCCTCCTGGGGCCTCAGTGTCCCCCCACTGGGCAACGGGCTCAGGATGCAGCCGGGTGGGACTGGCCCTGCCACCTTCCTGGAATGGGCTAAGACCAGGGCTGAGGGATCTGCCTTTAGTTGACTATCGATTTGTACTGAGTGCTGTCCCCAAGGGTCCCCACCGCCAGGAGCGGATGGGCAGGGCAGCTGGGGAGCGAGGCCCAGCCCCAGAGGGAGTAATGGGTAACGCCAGCTGGGTGCCCCCCTCCACGTGCCTAGCCCTCTTAAATGCTCCCCGTGCTTCCTTCTGTTTGACAGCAGAGGAAATTGAGGCTCAGAGAGGGCTAGCTGCACATGGAGGGTCACGCAGCGTGGAGGGGCTGGGCTGGGTTAAGATTTGAGGCCAGAGACCAGCTCTCAATCAAGCCCAGAGTCCACGCTCCCTGGGTGCCCAGCCTGCCAGGATGGCCCCTGCCAGCATGTCCCCCACGCCGGCTTCATGGAGGAGCCTGAAACACCAAGATCTGGGTGCACCCCTGCCCTGCTGCCCACACCTGCCAGGGCTCCCCAGCGCCTCTGCTCAGCGTCCCGGGCTTGCCCTGCTGCTTTTTCCCACAGGTCACCACAGTTCTCAGAATGCACCGGTCCACCTCTGGTCCTTTCTCAATACAGGTCCTCCTTCCAGGGGGCCCACCTGTCAACTCATCCTTCAAGCCGTAGCCGCAGACCTACCCACCCCAGGCTGAGACTGCACTCTTCCCCCAGCACTGGGATCCCTCCTCTGCCCAGTCTTGACCCCCCCCAACCCTGGGGCTGGAAGTAGCTGTGTTCGACTCTGCCCCTCCTCTGCTCTAAAATCTTCCATGGCTTCCATCAAAATCCATTGAAATCTAGATTCTTAACCTCAGCCTCCAGAACTGCCGACTCCATCATGTTGCACCCCGACTGCCCTGTTTGCCCTATGGGTGTCCCTACTCACTGCCTTTTGGCTCACACAAGGATATCTGTGCACGCTGTTCCTTCCACCCAGCGCACCCTTCCTCGTTCTCCATCAGACCTCAGCCTTCACGCTCATCCTCAGGTCTCGGCTGAGCTGGCACCTCCTCTAGGAAGCCCTCTTGGATGCCACAGGAGGGACCAGGGTCCCCTCTGGGCTCCCTCAGCGCCGGTGTCTCCCATCCCAGCTCTGCTCCTGTCATAGACCCATCATCCTCCAGGATGGGAGTCTTCTCCCCACCCTAGGAACGTGCATTTATTAGACACCTACTACATGCCTGGCCCCACTTGACGCTTTACCCATACCATTCCTGTAGTCATGTCCATTTCAGAGAGGGAAACTGAGGCCAGAAGGAGCCGCCACAGGCAGCAGAGGCCAACGTAGACATGGCCTCCAGGTGCAGTTTACATCTGCTCTTGGTTGGGGGGGGGATGTCTGCTCAAGCCTTAAGGGATGGAGGTGAGACTCAAGGAGGGTCAGCCCAGGAGTCACAGGAAGCCCCTCTAAGGTCGCCCAGGACTCTAAGTAGGAATCCTGGGAAGCAGGATTCTCCAGGCAATAATGGGGGGTTCAGAGGCATGGAGCTTGGAGACAGGTATGGAAAGTGGGACGGTGGGAGCTGATATGCCTGCCCAACCCCTCAGCTTATTAAAGCCCCGACTAGGCACAGCATCGATCTGGAGTCCATAAGCCTGAGGGGCACAGGGACAAACTGAAAGAGGAAAACTTTCTGTGAGTTTTGGGGAGTGGCTAAGAGCAGGGATCCCAGCCACTAACCCCCCACCCCCAGCCCAGCAGTCCTGCCACCTCCTCCGCGGAGCGGGTCCCCAGCGGAAGGAAGGATGCCAAAGCACCCACCCGCTATCAGAGTACCGCCCCCCCTCACGGCTGGCAGCGAAGGCTGCCCCAGCCTGGCTCCGCCCCCAGGAGGTGGGGGAAGAGGTCGGGCTGGGGGCCAGGCGGGGGAGGGGACCCCACAGAGCATAACGGTCTGGAGTTTTCCAAAGTACGAGAGCGGCCGGCCTGAACGGGGTGGGGGCGGCGCGCCAGGCAGCGGCTGGCTCGAGCTATCCCTGGAGGGCAGCTGGGCCAGGCCGCGCGGGGTGGGGGTATGGGGGGAACCCGGGGTGGGGGGCTAGGAGACGGACAAAGGCCAGTGCAGACTGGGCCTCGAGGTGGAAGGGGGTAGCGACGCACTCACCCTACGGCTCAGAAATCGGGGCCCGGGCCCCGCGCTGCCTCGGCCGGGCCCGCTGCAGCCCTACCCAGGGTCCGCCCGGAGCGCAGCGAGAACTCGGAGACGCCGAGGCGCAGCGAGCTCGGCCTGGGGGCGGGGCGGGGCCAGGGGCGGGGCGGCCAGGGGGTGGGCCCGGGGAGGGGGCCCCAGAGCGAGCCTCGGGCGGGGCCCGGCCGGAAGTAGGGCGGGGGACCAGTCGGGACCCAGATCAGCGGGCACTGAAATCCTACGTGGATGGGGGTCCTGTGTCGGGGAGGCCTCCAAGGAGGTCACTGTGTCCCCCGCAACGTGCACAAACATGAGAGGGTGCCCCCAGTGGCACAGCTCAGGACCCTCCCTTTGGAAGCCTGATGCCAGAGGGATCCCCTACCCTGCTCCCCCTTCCCTTCCAGGCGCTGATCGTGGCCATGGCAACGGATGAAAGGGCTGGATGCTGGACAGGGCGGCAGAGGGCTCCCCAAACACACCCAAATACAGGAGGTCGAAGAAGGGGCAGAAGATCCCCTCCCAGTCTGGGTTGGATGGCAGAGGCCGCGCCCCCTACAAACACAGAAACCCACAGGGTGGGGGAGGGGCAAAGGCACAAAGAGGCTTCTCTCCTGCTGGGAGTCCAGTTGGGGTCTGGGGGGGATGAACGGGGACACCGTGGCAGAGGCCTCAACCTTAGCCACAACCCTGGAGGGGGGGGGAGCGGAGACCGCAGGGCCAGATTGGAAACAGATGGGGCCACCGTGCCAGGCCACAGACACCCGATCCCGAGCCGGGGGGGGGGGGGGGGGGGGGGGGGTGGCAGAAGGGGCGTCCCCACCCAGGCAGCCAATCCTGGCTGGCGCTGCTGCCCGGTGCGGGTTTGAAAACTCCAAGGGAGAGGCCGGGAACGCCGAGCCCCAGCGGGTCCTGGGAGCTGGGGGGGAAGCGTCAGGGAGGGGTAGGGACCCTGACGGAGACCCAAGGGCAGCCGCCGGGGCGGGGTGGGAGGCGTTCCCCCAACTGATCCCATCCCTGGCGAATTGGGATCAGTTCCACCATTAGTGCTCTGGACGACTCCCATAGCCTACGTGTACTGAGATCTTAGTATATTCCAAGCCCTGTGACGGCTCACATCATCCCACCATCAATCAGCCCCATTAACCAAAGGGGTTAGGGAGGAATAGAGAGAAATTACCAACGTCAGGAAGAGCAGCGATTCGAACCAATGTTTGGGTCCAGAGGCTAAGCGTCCTTACCCACAATGCTACAGAGGCCTGGAGCCAGAAAATGACAAATCACTATAAATTTAAAGCCCAGGAGGAAACGGCAGTGCTGGAGACAGACAGGCCCCAGCCTCTAGAAGTGGGACAAAGAACATGGGCTTTGATGGGCAGCACCCAGGCAGCTGCTTGAGCCCCGAGGCACCCCAGATAGGGACAGGGACAACTCACTTCCCAAGGTGGCCCATCCACGCCCTGCTATGGCTGTCTTGGCAGGTCCACCCCCCATCTCTCCCCAGCACCAAATGCACCCTCCCCTGGGTGATCTGCCCTTTCCAGTCCTGCGCCTCAGTCCCTCGCTTTGCAAAATAGAGCATATAATCCCACCTCCCCTAGCACTGGGGAGGCGTGCACTGGGGTCCTCAAAGCACGGAGCACAGAGTAAGTGCTCTGTGAATGTCTGCGTGCAGACTCTCCACCTGCCCCTTCTACATGGAGCGCACAGTAGGTGCTGCTAAACACGAGATGCTCCAACATCTCCCCTCCCCCACACAGCCCTAACCCTGGGAGGCCCACAGTTGGTGCTTCATGGAGGTGGGACCCCTGGCGCCACAGCACCATGTGGGAAGCACACAGGAGGTGCTCTGGGTCAACGTGGGGGTGAAACTGAGTGGCAGAACCTCCCCCAGCATGGCAGGACACACAGTGGGCCCTCAGAAAATGCCCCCAGAAGCATAGTAGGTGCTTTGCAGGCTGATGCCCAGGCAAGGGGCTCGTGCAGAATCGCTATGAAGATGAACAAAGCGGGGGAAGAGAGGACGCATGGGGTGGGATGCAGTGTTAAAACGGAGGGTCAGGCAGTGGGGAGGTGACACGAGTAAGACCTGAAGGAAGTATGGATGTTTGGGAGGAGTGATCCAGACAGTGGGCACAGCACGTGCAAAGGCCTTGGGGCAGGACTGTGCCTGGCATGGCGGAGGACAGCAAAGAGGCCCGTGTGGCTGGAGCAGAGTGGAGGAGGGGAGGGCAGGGAAGGGACAGGTGCAGGTCTTGCAGGGCCTTAGTCTACCCCGAGGGAGGTGGGAGCCCTGGAGGGCTGTGGGCAGAGGAGGACAGACTGGGGGTGGGGGGAGCCGGGGTACCAGGGCAGAGGTGACTGCACAGGTTCAGGCAAGCAATGAGGGGACTGATCAGGTGGAGGCAGAGAAGGGGGGCGTGCGGGAAGCATGTACATTCTGGATAGATTATGAAGGCAGAGGCAAGGAAATTTTCTAAAGGACTGGTTGTAGGGTGCAAGTTAAAGAGGGGACTCAAGATGAGCACCTCAACAACTCTGGCCTGAGCCCCTTGAAGGTTAGGGCTGCCACCTCCGGGAAGCCCTTCCTGACTGCTTTGCCCACCCAGTGCCCCCGAGGGCTGACCCCGGGAGCCCACAAACGTTCAGTTGCTACGTCCTCTGTATACACCCAGGAGGCAGCTGTCCTTGGGATGGAGCATGGGGCTAGATCACGTCAGCTCCTGCAGCTGGGACATTTGGGGGGATAATTTTTTTCAAAATAACTTTTCTTCTAATTATAAAATAGGCGTGTGCAGCAGAAAATTGGGGAAAATCAGCATAAAGAAGAAAATAAAAATGGCCCACAATCCACCCCTCTCCTGGAGAGAATCTGTTAGCATGTGGTCATTTTCATTCATTCTTTCCAGAAACACTTACTGAGCACCTACTGTGTGCCGGCCCACTGAGGACACAGCAGCGGGATGACAAGTACCGCACACGCGCCCCTGCGGCACCCCCCGCCCCCCATTCTCCCAGGGATCAAGATAAGCAGGAGAGACAGACATCCACAGAGAAACAAACATTGTCAATAACATAAGGCTGGAAGTACTGAGAGGTATGAAAATGAAAATAAAATGACCTGTAAGGCTCTAGAAGCGTGGAGGGGTCTGGGGGGACCTCTCAGAACACCTGGATGAATTGAGCGAATCAGACAGACAAACTCCTAGGGAAACAGAGTTTCAAGCAGGAGGAACAGCAAGTACAAAGCCCAAGGCTGACTGCCTCCCTCCAGTCTTTCTCTGATGTGTTTAAATGGGTGCACAGAGATCACCAGTATGAAACCATTTGCCAGGGTTCAGCCCACAGAGTTTACTGGGACCTCACTTGATCTGTAGTATAAACAGCAGAGAGACATGTCCTCAGATGAAGCTGTGACCCATCGTTTACAAGCAAAGGGTCATTCCACTGGGATGGTCACAAGCCTTTGAAACCTGCCCTGATGTGGCAGCCCCAGGTAAAACTGCACCCTGGACACCCTGGGCAGGACGCTCCACTCCCAGTCCCTTCCCTGACTTCACATTTGGGGCCAAAATTCCTGAAAATTTCATTTAGGGGCAACCACCAAACTCCACACCCTTGGTTTTGGGAGCAAGAGAGAAACTGGTTGGGCAGCTTCCTCCTTTCTCGGGCTCTAGGGCTCCCGGGCCCCAGGTTGCCCAACGGGGCCCCTCCCTACCCAGCTCAGCATTCATGCCCCGGAGCAGCAAGCGTGTGCGAACCAGCCCAGTGCCTGCCTCGCCCATACTCACATCTTGGCCCTGGCGCCGTGTCTGCCTGCCAGCCACACCGCAGCAGGCACATAGCCCGCCACAGGCACGCACCAGCTCTTCATGTGCCCTTTTCACCTTCTGGTTCCCCCAGGCCCAGCTACCATCCTCTCCTTCTGGACAAATCCAGGATGCTTTCAGGTGCAGCTGGATCCAGCAAACCTGCTCTTCCCTCTGTCCTTCCCTGCTCAGCTGATGGCAGCTCCATCCTTACAGAGGCTCAGCCTAGAAGCTGGGGGCTGACCCTGACTTCTCTTCTTCCTTCATGCTGCCAGTCTGGAAATACTCTCAAGTTTCCCTCCTAAATTTTTCCTGAGTTTCTTCATCTCTCTCCAGATGCCCTTCCCATCCTGTCCAGCCCCCATTAGTGCCCACCTGGATCAGTACAGTCACCTCTGCCCTGGTCCCCCAGCTCCGGCCTTTACTCCCCACAATCTGTCCTCCCCACAGCAGCAAAAGGGTGCCTGTGAGCACCTGAGTCAGCTCCCATCCCTCCTCTGCCCACAGCCCTGCAGGGCCCCCACCTCCTTCCAGGTAAAAGCCCATGTCCTCCCCACTGCCCACAAGGCCCTGCATGACCTACCCAGTCCCCTCCCTGCCCTCCCCTCCTCCCTCTCTCCCCCTCGCTCACTCTGCTCCAGACACACAGGCCTCCTCGTTGTTCCTCCAACTCCCCAGGCATGGTCCTGCCCCAGGGCCTTTGCACATGCTGGTTCCCCTCTGCCTGGAACATCCTTCCCCCACATTTTCATGGCTGTTTCCTTCTCGCCATTCAGGTCTCCCTCAAACATTGCCTCCTCAGAGAAGCTGATCACCCCGGCTCAGGTACCACCTCCATCAGCCTTTATCACACATCCTTTCTCTAGCTTTTTTTCCTTTTTAGCACTTATTTTCATCTGAAATTATCTATTTCTTGTTTACTGTCTAGATCTGTGATGTCCAATAAGGAACCACTAGCCGCATGTGACTAAATTAAAATGAAATAAAGTTAAACAAAATTCAAAATCCAGTTTCTCGGTCACACATGCTATGTTTCTGGTGTGGCTCGTGGCCACAGTATTGGCACAGACATTGCATATTTCTATCAGCGCAGAAAGTTCTGTGGACAGCTCTGATGGAGGAGGTGGGAGCCCGGAGGGCAGAGCCGGGTCGGTTTCGGCCATTGCTGGTCCTAGGGCCTGGTGTACAGTAGGTACTCAATAAATGCTTTCTAAATGAATGAAAGAGGGACTTCCCTGGTGGTCCAGTGATTAAGACTCCACGCTCCCAAAGCAGGGGGCCTGGGTTCGATCCCTGGTCAGGGAACTAGATCCTGCATGCCGCAACTAAAGATCCTGCGTGCCGTAACTAAGACCCAGCAAAGCCAAATAAATAAATAAATATTATAAATAAATAAATGAAAGAACAAACTAATGGCTAAGAGGCCTTGTGAAGTCTGGAGGGGCTGATTTGCAGGACAGGGCAGAGGTTGGCAGGTACCATCTGCAGCCACAAGTCCACAAAGCTGGGAATTGAACCTGGGTCGTCCGTCCCAGGCACCCTCTGGGGGCTGCTGCTCTGGCCCCAAGGGCAGAAATTTGTAAAAAGCTGCTCCAAGCACAGCCAGACTCCGCCCTGCAGCCAGGCGCCAACGTGCTGACTCAGCCAGAGGCAGGGGGCGGAGGGGTAGTGCCCTTGCCAGGCACGGTCCCTCCAGGCTGGGCCCCCGCCAAGCCCCCCATCTCCCACCTTGGACCAGCTGTGGCCGCTTTAATGGATCTGGCCGCATTCTCTCTGTAAATGCCTCTGCGCTCGCCAGGTCCCCAGTGAGGACATGTGTGGCATTCCCCCCAAATCCTCCCCGCCTTGTTCCCTACTTCTGCCACATCCCAATAACCCTCATTAAATCTTTCATTCAACTGGCTCACGCAGTTCTCTTAAACTAATTTACTTTAGAAACTAACTCTATAATGCAAGGCTCTAACTGCGGAGCCTTGAAAGTCACCAGAAAAATTATTACAGTGAAACTATGTACCGAATTCTTCCATTTTCCCTGGATACTGTTGCTAAGGCCAGCAGCCCAATGGGATTTGGTTATAGAGAGACTGGCAGGTGTTGGTTTTAAAAATCACCCTGCACTGGACTGAGACTTTCCCCTTGACTTGTTATGGACCAAAAGCGGAGTTGCTGCTGGTCTGTGTAGCTCTGTGCTGTCGGACGCCTCCTCCACAGGTCACCCCAAAACAGCCTCATCCTGGGGGCACGTCCCCCACTTTAGAATTCATGGCCCAGAGAAGGCAGGAGGCCTAGGTTCTCTTCCCAGCTCTGTGCCCAGGGGGCTATGTGGCCCTGAGCAAGTCCGTGCCCCTCTCAGGGCCTCTGTGTCCCCACCTGTGCAGAGGGTGATTGGGTTTTCAGTGCCTGGGGCTGCTTTTTGTGGGTTCAAGGCCTTTGAAGATCAGGGAAACTGAGGCACTGGCCAGAGAGGTCCCCAAGACAGGGTTTCATGCAGCTCCTGACTGACTTCCCTTGTGAGGGTGGGATCCAGTCTTGGTCACTGCTGAAACCTCAGCATCTATCCTGTGCCTGGCCCTATCCTGAGTTTTGGGGACGCAGCAGGAACCAGGACAGACAACCTCCCAGGGAGGGAGAGCGACAGATGGCGTAGCCATGCAAAGATAGGGGTGGGGAGGGAATTCTGAGCAGAGGACACAGCACATGCAAAGGTCCTTCGGTGGGAATGAACACACTAAGTTCTAGGGAAAGAGAGGGAGATGGGATTAGAGGGGTAAGGTGGGGGGATGTCATTTGAGGAATGCACACATTGAGGCATGAACGATTATCACACTTCAGTAACAATTCTTTCACACACACACCTGCATTTATAGAGCACCTGCTGTATACCAGGCTCCAGGCTGAGCACTAGCGACACAGGATGACCCAGGCAGCTTTGGCCTGGCGTCAGGAAGTTCATAGGCTGTAGGGGAGGCAGATGGGGTCTCTGGCAGTTCAAAACCAGATGTGAGATGGGGAATGCATCTGGCATGAGGGTGGGGCAGGCTTCTGGTAGGTGGTGATATCTAAGATGTGAAAGAAAAGGGGAACTGGGGGAGGAAATCTAAGTGGCACTGGACTGAAAGGAAGAAGTGGGAATAGGAACCTTGGGCCAAGTCCCATCCCATAGGTGAGAAGCCTGAGGGACCGGGGGCTGCTGAGGGGGATGGGACAGCAGAGCTAGGTTCCCTGCTTGGCCCAGACTTGTTGTGTGAGCTCAGTTGCAGGCACAACCTCTCTGGGCAGCTCCCCAAGCTCTCAAGTCCTGGGTGACCAGGGGGAAGGTGACATCTTTGGACAGGGGTTGGGACCTGTACCCAACCCCTCCTCTCCCAAGACCTCAGAACGCTCATTAAGACCTAGTATGGGAGGGACTTCCCTGGTGGCGCAGTGGTTAAGAATCCTCCTGCCAATGCAGGGGACACGGGTTCGATCCCTGGTCCAGGAAGATCCCACATGCTGCAGAGCAACGAAGCCTGTGTGCCACAACTACTGAGCCTGCGCTCTAGAGCCCGTGAGCTACAACTACTGAGCCCGCATGCCACAACTACTGAAGCCTGCGCACCTAGAACCCGTGCTGCACAATAAGAGAAGCCACGGCACTGAGAAGCCCGTACACCACAACGAAGAGTAGCTCCTGTTTGCCACAACTAGAGAAAGTCTGCACACAGCAACGAAGACCCAATGCAGCAAAAATAAATAAAATAAAATAAATAAATTTATTTTAAAAAAAAGACCTAGTATGGGGCAAAGTGCTCCAAACCAAGCTGGGCACACAGTAGGTGCTCAACGAGCACACTAGCTCCTATTCCTGGCTCTTCCCACGGGCCAGGCCTCCATGAAGCCGCTCACTGAATCACCTCAAAGATTGGTGTTATTATTCTCCCCATTTTTCAGTTGGGAAAACTGAGGCCCAGAGGTTGGGTCCATATTCTCACCACTAGAACAGAACTAGGACTTGAACCCAGGCTGGGTTCTCAACTTCTCTCCCCACGCCACTCATGCAGGCCTTGGCTTCCCCTCCTCCTGCCTGACTGGAGGTCAGCCAGTCCTGGAGTTTGTGGCATCTCGAACCTGGCCCATCTGTGATTTTGCAGCCCACACATGGGTGGGGGCTGGCTGCCTCGTGGAAGCACAAGGATGGACCACTGGTTCCCAGATGTATCAGTTATTATGATCAATTATTAATTATTCCCCAGCAGCGGCCCCCAGCAAGCCGTGCTCATTTGGGAGCCGTGATGGAGGAGGTACAGGTTTGGGTGAGGACAGTGGTTTGGGCTCAGCAATTGTCCCGGGAGATGTCACCTCCAGGCCTTTGCATTCTCTGTTCCTCTGCTGGGAACACTCTTCCCCCTGAAACCCACATGGCTCCCTCCTTCACCACCTCTGTTCAAGTGTCACTTCTGCAGTGAGGTCTTCTGGAATGCCCTCTTTAAAATTTTGCCTCCCACTCTGGGCCCTCCCCAGTCCCCTTCTCTAAATTTGTTTTCCCCCTAGAGCAACATACCACTCTCTGACATTTGATTTTTTTTTTTTCCCCCCCTGTGCTTTGTTTATTCTCAAGCTCCCCAGCTGGAGTGCTAGCTGCAAGAGGGTAGGAGATTTGTTCTTTCAAATTCCTCCTGTTGAAGGCAGGAAGCAGCTGGCACACAGCAGATGCAAACCTTTGTGGAATGGAGAGTCCCTCTTATCTGCCCCTAGAAGCAACCTGTTGCTGGTTTGTGTCAATCTTTGCATATCTTTCCCAAGCAGTTACAGACCAAAGGTAACACCAGAAAACAGAATGTTTTTCTTTTTCTTCCGTGAAATTGTATCAGCTTGTCTGTATCATTTCCCAACTTGTGTTCTTTCACAAGACACTGTATCTACAGTGTGCATACACATCCCTAGACTCTTTCCACCTGCTGTGTATAATCTTCCATTACAAGGCTGTGCCCAGCGATTACAATCCCCTGTTGATGGACACTTAGTCTCGACCAATGCCTGTGAATCTTTGCGTCCACGCCTCCCACATCTCAATGCAGAGAGATGGGCAGCTGGGGTGTCTGCACCTTCCCTTTGGGCCTGCTAACATCACCTCTCGGAACTTATCTGAAAGACACATCCCCGTGAAATGACATCTGTAGAAAGTCCTCACGGCAAAAGACTTGAAGCAACCTAAGTGCTCAACTATAGGGGATTGGTTAAACATATAACGGTGCAAGGGACCAAATAATGCCACAAAAAGATTAGTATCTTTTAATATTATGAGACTAGTATTGCAGTTGTGAAAAGGAAAGAGCCAGATGTATAATTACGAAATTACTTTTAAGATACTACATTTTTAAGGGGGGGAACCCCAAGGTACAGAACAGATGCTACCATTTGGTTAAACAAAGGAATACAAATCTACCTGCGTACTTAATGTTCACCGAAGATGTCTAGATAACTGCGCTGTCCAAAATGGTGGCCACAAGCCACACGTGGCTATTTACATTTAAATGCAATAAAATGGAATGAAATTTAAAAGTTGAGTCCTCGGCTTCCCTGGTGGCGCAGTGGTTGAGAATCTGCCTGCCAATGCAGAGGACACGGGTTCGAGCCCTGGTCTGGGAAGATCCCACATGCCGCGGAGCAACTGGGCCTGTGAGCCACAACTACTGAGCCTGCGCGTCTGGAGCCTGTGCTCCGCAACAATGAGAGGCCGCGATAGCGAGAGGCCCGCGCACCGCGATGAAGAGTGGCCCCCGCTTGCCGCAACTGGAGAAAGCCCTCGCACAGAAACGAAGACCCAACACAGCCAAAAATAAATAAATAATAATTTAAAAAAAAAAAAAAAAAGTTGAGTCCTCATTTGCACTAGCCACATTTCCAATGCTCAACAGCACATGTGGCCAGAGGCTACTTTATTAGAAAGCATCAGCAGAGAGTATTTCTAACATTGCACAAAAGTTCTGCTGGACAGTGCTGATATAGAGCAGGGGCCAGCAAGCTACAACCCATGGACCAAATCTGGCCCACCGGCTGTTTGTGTCAATAAAGCTTTATTGGCACACGGCCACGGCCATTCATTCACATATTGTCTCTGGCTGCTTTCATGCTACAATGGTGGCATTGAATAGTATTGACAGAGACCACCGGCCTCACAGCAGGGCTGAAAAGATTTACTATCTGGCCCTAAAGTCTACCAAACCCTGTCCTAGCAGGACGCTGGTGCTGCTTCTGAGGAAGGAGCGGGGAAGGGGACTGAGGATACGAGGGGAATGGTGGTAGAGAGGCTCTCCCCTGTGTATTCTTCTGTACATCCTCAGTTAAAAAAAAAATTAAAAATAAAAGATGTTGCAAAGTGGCAATGCTGATTTATTCTCCCGCTGATGACGCCCAGGGGTCCCCCTCCCATTTCCACTCTGGATGTCATCAAGCTTCAGACATTTTTGCCAAGCGAACGGGCAAGAAATGGATCTTGTTGTTTTAATTTGCATCTTCTGGGCAAGAGATGGGGAATCTTTAAATATGGGATAAATGCTTGTCTACTCATCCATCAGTCCCCAGACTCTGAAAAGCCAGGGACCCCATCCATCTCAGTCGCTGCAGCATCCCAGCACCCGTGTGGGACCAGGCAAACAGTTGGTGCCCAATAAATGTGCGTCAAGTGGATGAATGAGGGCCTGAGGGAACTGGGCCCAGGGTTGGGGCTGCATTACAAGGTCTGGGATCCTTGGGGGCAGCAGTGGGCATCGAATGCCAAGCCGAGCTTCTCTGAGGCAGGCTTACCAATGGACCTGGGGCCGGCCTGGCTCCTGAGCAGGCCAGAGTTGCCAGCCCCTTGGGCAGGAGCCTGGGGACATCCTTCCTAGGGACCATTCTCAGCAGAGGGGGTGTGGGAAGGGTGGGGGGAACCTCGGGCTCCAGGCGGGAGAGAGATTATATATTCATCAGAATCTTAAACAAAAGCCCCACGGCTGCCTGTCAGCTAGGCTCTGGCTTTTATGGTAATCGGGGATGAATTACCCACAATGCCCGGCCAAGCGCAAGTGGTTCTTGGCCCAGATCCTAAACTAATTTTTAAATGTTCGTGTGTATATAATTTCGTTCACGCCCTTCTGTCCCACTTCCATCATTTGTGGGAGCATCGGGGAAGGCGCAGGGGCAGAGGGAACCCTGGGTATAAAGCAGAGGGTACTCATCAAGACCCCCACCTCCCGCCCTTGGGCCCGCCTGGCACCAGGCCCTGGACCTAGAGCGCGTGGAAGTGGGAGGTGAGTGTCAAGCTGGAGCCAAGGGGAGCCTGGAAACCACCAAGAACTAAAGCCGGCAGCCCCGGGGGTGGAAAACACACAGAGGAGAAGGGAGAGGAGCAAGGTGGGGAGGATGTGTGGGCCCATGGGTGCTGTGCCACATGCTGTATGGCCTGGGGCAAGTGCCTTAACCTCTCTGGGCTTCAGCCTCCTGGTCTGTGAACCAGGCCTCCTCTGTATCTTGAACTGGAAGTTCAGTGAATCTCAGAATTTCTGCCCCAAGAGCCCCAGTGGAGCTTGGAGCTGGCAAAGGTCTAGCCCCATCTAAACCCAAACGTGTAGCTGGCTGTGTTCTAAGTACTCTGTACATATTAACTCATTTCATTCCCTTCCGTTACCATCCCCATTATACAGATGGGGAAACTGAGGCTGAGAAAAGGATGTGCCTTGGTCAGGGGCCACTGGCTTGCTTGTAGCATGGGACACCGGCCCCAGATCATACCCACGGGCTAACTTAGGAGCCACCAGATCCAGGAGGTCCCCTCCAACACCTGCAGAGGGAACCACTCCCTTTGCCTTCTGGAAACCTTGGCGGGTGTCCTGTAACACAGGGGTCCCCATGCCTGTCCCTCCCATCCTTGCAGATGCTCAACCCAGAGATCTAGGAGTTATCCTTGATGCCTCTCAACCCCACCCTGCACCCACTGCTTGGCCAATCCGCTGGCTCTGCCAAAAAAAAAATCTCTCCAGAATCCACCCACTTCTCCCCCTTCTCTGCCTCCATCTGGTCCAGCCCCATCATCGCTCACCTGGACAAGAGCAGTCGCCCCCACCCTGGTCCCCAGCTCCTGCAGTGGCAGAAGGGCGCCTGTGAGCACCTGAGTCAGGCCCCGTCCCTCCTCTGCCCACAGCCCTCCAGGGCTCCCACCTCTCTGAGAGCAAAAACCCAAGTCCTCCCCTCAGCCCACAAGGTCCTGCACGACCTGCCCTCCTCCCCTCCCTGCCCTCCCCTCCTCCCTCTCTCCCCCTCGCTCACTCTGCTCCAGCCACACAGGCCTCCACACACCAGGCACGGTCCTATCCCTGGGCCTTTGCATGGCTCTCCCCCCCGCCCCCCCACCCCAGGAACACCCTTCCCCCAGATGGCCACATAATTCACTCTCTCACCTCTTGCTGGTCTTTACTGAAATGTCACCTCCTCAGAGAGCCCTGCCTTGATTCCATAGCTAAAATAGTCCCTCCTTATCACCTATCCCTTTCCCTGGCTTCATTTTTCTTAAAGGCATGCTATAGCTCCTTAAATATTTAACCTATTTATTTGTGTATTGTTCTTCTCCCTGCTATGCTTCACAAGGACAGGACTTTTTCTTGTCTTCCTCACCACTTTATTCCCAGCACCTGGATCAGGGCCCAGCATACAGTAGGTGCTCAATAAATATCCACTGATGAATCTCTAGATGCCCCCCAGCAGGATCCTGGGCCCAGAGGAGGCACTGTGATTGTTTTCTCAACACTTAGAAGCTTTTCTTGGGGTCTAAAAAAAATTTTAGATCTGAAACCATGGGAGGTTTCTGCAACTGGTCTGGTGGGAGCCGCCAAAGAATAAAAACATTCCTATCCCACTAAACTGTTAAGCGGAAGCCTGTGCTCACTTGCTGGTGGCTGGAATGGAGATTACAGACATTCTGTAGGGTGACCAGGTGAGATCCAGCGAATTCTAAAATGTGCATTCCACACAGAACCTCTTACTCTTGCTTGAAGCCTGTGTGTGAAAAGCACTGCAACTCATCTCACAGGAAAGTGAAAGAGAGAGATGGGTGGGCATGACGGTCAGGAAGGGGCTGGACAAGCCAGTGGCATAGTACACAGCCCAGAAAAAGGAGATGAAGGCTCTGTACATACTGAGTCTGTTTGTGAAAAAGCACGGCACGGAAGAGTTGGGTGTAGGATGTGTGGGAAAGGAGAGAGGAGACCAACAGACCTAGAGGTACTAATGCTGAAATAATAATAGCAATAATAACAATACTTGCTAATATTTTAAGAACATGTATTATTTGCTAGACACATATCTCACCTAATTCTCTCCATTTTACAGAAGACAAAATTGAGCCTCAGAGAGGTCAGGCCACTTACCCAAAGTCACACAGCTTGGAGGTGGCAAAGAGGGGATATGAGCGCAGGTCACCTGGGCCCAGAGCCTGACCTAGGATGAGGTGAACAAAGCTTGCTAGCAGTCGAGCTCAACACCTGGTAGAC
Organism: Eubalaena glacialis; assembly: GCF_028564815.1. Classification (NCBI taxonomy): domain Eukaryota; kingdom Metazoa; phylum Chordata; class Mammalia; order Artiodactyla; family Balaenidae; genus Eubalaena; species Eubalaena glacialis. The sequence goes on along the minus strand of NC_083719.1, from coordinate 183,037,406 downwards.
AGTAGGTTCCCAATGCCATGGAGATGCCCAAGGGCAAAGGGAGCAGAGGAAGGACTGCTCAGGTGGAAATGGTGAGAGTTACTGAGCAGTCGGTGGGATGTTTGCTGGGGAGAAGGGAGGAGGGCTTGAGCAATCAATGCAAACGTTGGAAACCGGGCATCGGGGAGCGAGGTGGCTGGCTCGGAAGAGAACAACTGGCTGCCAATCTCATTTCCTCCTGTGACAGAGATGGGCAGGGCTGGCCGGAACCCACAGCTGGCATGAAGCCAGGGCCAGCGGGGACCTCCTCACCTGTCACCCGTGATGTGCTCATCAAGAGCAAGGGGAAAGTCATAACCATCCAGGGTGGGTGGCAGGAGGGAGTGTGCGTGGGCCCTTTTGGCGGGGGGAGGGGAGAGCCTGGCCCAAGGTCAATGTGGTCCCTGGCAAACCTTTCCTCTGCTCTGCCTCAGTTGGACCAACTCACCATTCAACCTGTGTTTACAGAGAACCATATGGTATGAGGTCCAAGACCACGAGTTTGATGTGAGTTTGGTCCCAGGCTCTGCTCCTTGCTTACTCAATGACCTGAAGTTAGTCATTTCCCTTCTATGAACCTCAGTTTCCCCATCTGTAAAATGGAGTCATCACTCCCTGGCTTGGGACAAGTCTCAGGCTTTAGATTCAGAGCAACCCGAGTCTGAACTGTGGCTTAACCTCCTAGCTGAGTGGCCTCGGGCAAGCAGTTTAAGCAATCTGGGTCTGCTTTTCTTTCTCTTTAACAAGGAATTAAAGGATCCTTGTCTGAGCCCCTGGATCAAGCCATGCCTGAAGCTGGTCTATTCTAACATCAGTCTTCTCAGTTACAAGAACCAATCAATCCATCTGCTTTTTTAAAAAAACTAAAGTCAGTTGATTTGGGTTTCTCCTCCTTTCAAGCTGCATGCCCACTGTGCAACTGAGGATAGAGCCTCATTAGTAGCATGGCAGGAAGCTGAGGATAACCTTCAAGGTTATCCCTGCTCAACAGTCAACCTGCAGAGGGACTTCAAACAGACTCAAACCTCTGGGTCTCAGGTCTTTCAGAACGCAGATGCTGGCAAGCAACACCCACACGGCATCATCCAGATCTGGGACTGAGGGCAGCGCCTGCTTACTTTGCACCTATCTCGTGCCCATTGACCGGCTGCCTGTTATGGACCCATTGGTCTAACATCTGCCATGATCCATTCAGTGAGCACCTACTATGAGCTGGGCCCCATGAAAGACACAAGATTTAACCACTTCACCTTGAAGGATCACAGTGACTTTGCATGGGAAATCCTTGCCCATGCTGTTCCCTCTGCCTGGAACACCATTCCCTCCTCTCTCTGCCCAAGTAACTCCTACTCAACCACCACATCTCAGATCAGCTGCCACCCCCTCCAGGAAGCCTTCTTTGACCTCCCCTCCCATTGTTCACTCTCAGAGCCTTGCATTCTCTCTCCCTCTTCCTCATCCCAGTTCCAGAGCTGACGATTTCTGTATTTCATTGAGTTTAAGCTGCATAATTATTTTACGTGTCAATAAGAAAGAAAAAATGCTGCCAATTAAACTGGACATGACTTCCTTATCACACAGAATTATCATTTGACAGCAACTGAAAGAGTTTTTTAGACTTCTTTGGACATACACTTTGATCACCTTTCTCTCCTGAACATAAATGCAAAGTGTAAGTAAAATATATGGTTCAAGTTTTTCTAAATCACCTCTGTGTTCCAAGCCCACCTCTTCTGAATTGCTTTTCACCCCAGTGCTGCTGATTTGGGGTTTTGCACGTGGCACCGGTCCCTGTGCGGTCAGGCCCCAGGCACCTAGCATTTCCCATGGGTGGCTGCCCCAAGATTTCCCTCCAAGCCTCTGACATCTGCACTAAGGGATCCACGGAAGGTACTGATAATGCATGGAAGGCTCCCACCCACCCTCGAGTGGCCCAAGCACTGTGGTTTTGTCAACTAATATTTTGGGGGCCGCAATGGTCAAGACAGGAATAACCAATCTGCCTAAAACTACCTGGCGCACAGCAGGAGCTCAAAAAATATTACTGAGATGACGAGCAAATAGCTGAGTCTGATTTCACAGTAAGTGAGAGTTCAGAGAGGTTGGGCAAAAACCATAAAGTCACACAGCAAAGTAAGAGGTAAGGGCAGATTCAAATCCAGGATCCCTGGCTTTGTCCCGGTCTACCTGCCAACAGCACTTACAACGTATTTTTCTAAAATGGGGCAGGGCGGGGACCCCAGCCAACATCTTGACTAAGAGAACTCAACCTCACAGGAGCCTTTAAATACACGGCATAGAAAAAAAAAAAGATACAAATGAACTTATTTATAAAACAGAAACAGACTTACAGGTATTGAAAACAAACTTATGGAGTGGCATTGACATATATACACTACCAAATGTAAAATAGATAGCTAGTGGGAAGCAGCCGCATAGCACAGGGAGATCAGCTCCGTGCTTTGTGACCACCTAGAGGGGTGGGATAGGGAGGGTGGGAGGGAGGGAGACGTAAGAGGGAAGAGATATGGGGACATATGTATATGTATAACTGATTCACTTTGTTATAAAGCAGAAACTAACACACCACTGTAAAGCAATTATACTCCAATAAAGATGTTAAAAAAAAAAAACCAGAACAAACTTATGGTTACCAAAGGGGAAACGTGGGGGGAGGGATAAATCATGACCTTGGGATGAACATACACATACTACTATATATAAGATAGATAACCAAAAAGGACCAACTGTATAGTACAGGGAACTCTACTCAATATTCTGTAATACCCTATATGAGAAAAGAATCTGAAAAAGAATAAATATATGTACAACGGAATCACTTTGCTGTACCTGAAACTAACACAACATTGTAAATCAACTATACTCCAATAAAATTTTAAATAAATAAACAAATAAATAAAGAGGGTCAATCTATACATAAATTAGGAGGAAGTGACAGATGTGAAGTGCTTAGAGAGCAAGCTGCACCCCAGCCAGGCCACCCAGCCGCTGTGCAACATCTAGCTGTGTGACACTGGGCAAATGACTCAACCTCTCTGGGCCTCAGTTTCTCCACCTGCCAAATGGGTATAAGAGTCCCTGCCTCACAGAGCTACCATGAAGATTAAACCTATGAAAAGTCTGCCTTCAAACTCTATCCCAAATCTCCCCACTTCTCCCCCATCTTCTGTCTCCACCTGTTCTACCCCACCATCCTGCCTGGACCAGTACAGTCTCCTCTACCCTGTGCCCCCCACTCCCACCGTCTAGCCTCCCTGCAGCAGCCAAAGGGCTCCTGTGAGTGTCTGAGTCAGGTACCCACTTCCCTCCTCTGGGTAAAAGCCCAAGTCCTCCCTGCCTGTGGGCTTACATGACCTGCCCCCACCCCTGTCCCCTCCCTGCCCTCCCCTCCTCCCTCTCTCCCCCTCACTCACTCTGCTCCAGACACACGGGCCTCCTCGATGTTCCTCCAACACGCCACACACGGTGCTGCCTTTGCACAGGCTGTGCCCTCTGCCCAGAACATTCTCCCCCGACATAGCCACTTGGCTTCCTCCCTCACCTCCATCAGGGTTTTACTCAAATTGTCAACTCCTCAATAAAAAGCCGTCCCTACAACCCCATTTAAAATGACGGCCCTGGGACTTCCCTAGTGGTCCAGTGGTTAAGACTTTGCCTTCCAATGCAGGGGGTATGGGTTCGATTCCTGGTCGGGGAGCTAAGATCCCACATGCCTCATGGCCAAAAAAACCCCCCAAAACATAAAACAGAAGCAGTATTGTAACAAATTCAATAAAGACTTTAAAAAATGGACCACATAAATAAAAATAAAAAGTAAAAAAATAAAAATAAAATGACGACGCCCTGGGACTTCCCTGGCGATCCAGTGGTTAATAATCCACACTCCCACTGCAGGGGGCGCGGGTTCGATCTCTGGTCAGGCAACTAAGATCCCACATGCTTCACGGTGCAGCAAAAAAAGTAAAGAAAAAGAAAAAGAAACTTAAAATAAACATCAATTAAAAAAATAAAGATCAATTTTAAAAATTAAAAAATTAAATAAAATAACATAAACGACAGCCCTCATCCCTCCACTCACGTATCCTTTTTTCTCTTTCACTGTGTTCTCTTATCACCACCTGACATGACACATATTTGGCTTATTACCTCTTCCTGATCAGAACGTGAGCCCCACAAAGGCATACACTTCTTCCCCACCGGGCCCCAGCAGAGACCCAGCACACAGTAGGTGGCCGGATGACAAGGCACAGATGTGGGGAGGCGGCGGCCACAGCTGAACCAGCCGCCGGGCCTCCAGGGCTGGCTGGCGGAGGAAGCAAATCCACGCCTCCTCCAGGGGGCCCTTCCTGTCCCCATTTCTGAGCTATCCCTGGACTCTGCCCTCTGCCCCCTTTCCTGAGCCTCCAGCCAACACCTGCTGAGAAAACGCAGGAAGCAGGGGCGGCCTCCGTGGTGCCTGGGGCCTGGGATGGGCATATGTTCCTCCGGGCAGTTTAATCCCTGCCCCGTTGGAAGGGAGGCCCCAGAGGTTGAGCCAGGACCTCCAAGCCAAACAAACAGATCGACTCGAGAAGCATCCATCTCCCTGATCCCGCTGCCAGGAAGAGGTGCCACTCTGGAAGGTGCCTGATAACTATTTAGGGAATAGACGTATTATTTAGGGGCGCCGTGTCACCCTCACTCTGAGCCCAGCAGTAAGGCTTCACCCTTGCTAACACATCGGATCCTCCCAAGGACCCTGGGAGGGTGGGGTCATCATTTTCCCTGTTTTACAGATGGGGACACTGAGGCGGGGAGGTAAAATCACAGCAGACGAGGAATAGAGCTGGGACTCGAACCCAGGCCATCTGGTCCTAGAGTCTGGTTCTTAACCACTAGTCTACATGGTCTCAATGAATACAAGTATAAAACACGGCAGGAAAACATCTGCAACACCTACGGACCATTTGCTGTGTCCTTGGCCTGGTGGGGGAGGGGGAAGCAGCGAGTGTACCTTATCCCTCAGCCACCTTCCAACAATCTGGTAACATGTCCCATTCTAAAGATGAGAAAAACTGAGTCCCCGAGGGAGGAAGTGATTTCCTGAAGGTTCCCAGAAGCGGCAGTGCCCAGACCTGGCACCAAATTCACTCCATCCTTCCCTGGGATGGGTAATGGAGGCCGTTTCAGAGGTGGCCCGAGTGCTATAACGAGGTAGGCTCACATCTCAAGAACACCCACTGTGTTCTGGCCCGAGTGAAAAACCATCAGGGGTCTTATTTCCAGGTGGGTGTACTGAGGCTCAGAGAACTTCAGCCATGTGCCTGAGTCCCGAGATGTCCCCATTTCACAGACTGGTGAACTGAGGCTCAGAGAAGTTGCTCCACGTGCCTGAGGCCACACAGCCAGCAAGAGGCAGCCCTGGGACTCGGACCCAGGGCTTCCTGACCAGACTTGGAACTGTGGGCTGGCGTGAGCCTGCAGTGGAAGCTCTCGGCTCTGCAAACCAGACAGCCCTTGGCCGCGATGGAGGATCAGGATCCATGGGGGACACACAGTGTGAAACCCCAAATGACAAGTGTCAGGATGGAAACAGCCTGTGGGTGGCTGGGCTTCTTCAGGCATAAAAATGGGGGGGGAACACCTAACACCAACTGTATTTTTAAAAATCCCACAGCAATAAAGAGGCTGGACCGTCAGCACGGCATCACGTCCGTGGGCAGGCAGAAGCCCCAGAATGCAGGGACACGGCTATTTTAAAGGGGCTATTTCTGGAGGCCGAGGTGAGAACACGGGGGCGAGAGGAAGGATCAGGAGCAGCCGCTGGGTGGCCCGAACTGGCCGACTGCAGGGGGAGGGGGAGAGGGGAGTGAAAAGGGAGAACTCGGGAGCCACCTGCTTGGTTGGTGCCAATGCAGGCGCTGCCACCAACCAGCTGGAGGACCTCAGGCGTCTCAGAGCCTCATTTCTTGCCCTGTGAACGGAGATCTGTGGGTGCAAAACGTGCACGGGGCCCTACTGTGCACGGGCGCTGCTGTGGACACAGCAGAGGAGATGGCCGAAAAGGAGGCGGATGACAAGTAAAAGGCATAAGACATGGAGATGGCGACAGCAATTCCAGTAAAAGCAGAGCAGGAGAGGGGAAGATGGTGGCCAGGTAGAGAGGTGGATTTGCAAATAACACTCTTACAGATCATTTCACAAGTAATAACTTTGTAAATCTTCATAGGGAGGTCAGGGGAAGCCTCACTTAAAAATGAGCAGAGACCCGAGGAGAGAAGGAAGAAAAGCACTGTGTCCTGAGGCTCACCTACTGCCGCTATTAGGATCAAGTTGGGCTGTGGATGCCAAAAAACTCACAAGAGAGGCATCTTCACATAAAAGAAGCTCCCAGGTCGGCCTTTCAGGGCTATTTTGCCCACCCCATAATCATCAGGCTCCAGGTTCCTTCCATCTCTTTGATCCCCCATTCTTATCCCTGATACCTGCCTCATGGTCCAAAATGGCTGCCTGGGTGCCTACCATCACCTCCGTATTCCAGCTGGGGGTAGGGAGAAGGAAGCATGTGCTACCTCCCTTTGAAGGCATTTCCAGGAAATTCTGTTCATTTATCCCACTGGTTAGAACTGAATCATATAGCACAGACAGCTGCAAGGTACAATGGGAAATGTTGTTTTTTTTTTCCTCCAGGTGGCTACGTGCCCAGATAAGTCAAAGGGTTCAATTGCTGTGGAGGAGAAAGACGGGATATTGGGAGACCCCACCAAAAACATGTAGCCTGATGGGGTTAGGTCTTACTTTCAAACCAGTGTATCTGAGAGACTTTGGCCTGCATAGAGAAGACAGATGTTATCAGGGCCAGCCCCCTGCCTCCACACCAGGATGCTTTTCATTCATCCCAGGCTCCGCCTTCCCAAATACCCCAAGGTCAGAAACTGGCCGCAGCCCAAGTTCAGGCTCCAGCCCAAGTTCAGGCTCCGTATTTCCAGGGGCCCCTCGGAAGGCAGGACCCCACCTATGGTCTGTGCTCGCTAAGCACCTGGGCCCAAGGCACCAGGCATCTCCCGTCCCGCCTTGCGCCTGCCTGGTGAGGATGCCCAGCCAATTCATCTCCTTCTCCTCAGTAAACAACTGTCAGGGAAAATAAATAGTTTTTAATAGGCTCATTAATTGAATTCAGGGAGAAATAACCTTCTCCCCAGGCTGTTGAGAAGGAATACTCAAGACACACACGAGAAAGTCCTAGCACCCCAGTCCGAAGGTGGAGACCCCCAAACAGTTCTAGCCATGTTCAGCCACATGGACTCGACCAGCAAGGGCGCCACCCCCGTCCCCAGCTTTTTCCAGCCTTCTCAAGGTTGGAAGTCTCCGGTGGGTGCTAACTGGGCTTTAACGCCTCAGTAGCCCTTGGCCTCTGCTCCAAGCCTGTGGCGGCAGCAGGATGATTTAATGTCACTTTTTTCTTTTTTTTTTTGGCTCTCATCACATTTATTTCAAAGGTTCTGCCTTCTTATGTCAAGGACATACCAGGTTGCCCATTCATGAGAGTAAGACAAATTTTTCTCCTTTAAGTTTTCAAAGATAATGGGTTTCAAGAAAACTACCAAGTCACTAGGAGGACCAGGTAGATGAGGCAAAAGGCACACGTCAAAGTGAGTGACTGAAATTTGGGTGATGTCGGGGAGAGCACTGGATGGGGAGTCCAGAGGCCTCGATGCCCACAGGGTGGCCGAGGCACAGAACTAGAAGGTCAGAACTGACCCCCTGCACCTGTCGAGGGCTCTGGCCACACAGGCGTGACTCGGTTTCCCCACCACGGCTCAGGTGGTCCTGGGGCAGGCCTCCTGCCAGCCTGCTCTCAGCACTGCAGCGGGAGACTCGACACCCCTGGGAGAAGCCAGACTTGGGCCCTGCTACTCCCAGGACCCCCAAACCCTTTGTCCCCCAAAGCTCTGTATGCAGGTCCCCCAATTTGCCCGCAGAAGGCATTCATCTCATGCTGTATTGTATGATGTTTAGCCAGTTACATCTTTGCCATGCCAGCGCTTTCCAAGCACACTCGGTACGAATCTTTCTAATCATTCAAGAGACAGTCTTGCTCCCATTTTAAGACAAGGAGACTGAGGCCCAGGCAGGAGAATCCACTGGACCAGGGTCATGTTGTGCGTGAGGCCAAGACTCAAACGTGGCTTATTCAGATGTCCAATTCAATCCCTCAAAGAAAGCCTGGCCCATTCCTGGGGGCTCCTCAGTGACTTTTCTACCTATCTGGCCGGGTGCACACGGTGTCAAATGAACATCAGGGCTACTTGAGTCTTAAAAATCCCCTGGCCCAGCTACTATGCCCTTTGGGGGTCCCCTGCTCCTTTGGGCTTCTCACCTCCTCCCCAGGAGACAAGAAACCTCATGGACTGTTTCAGGGTTCCCTGACCCCATGACACCTGTCCTCAGGGCCCCTGGCTCTCAACAGCCAATCATCATGGCTTCTGCGCCAAACAGCTCAGACATGCAGAGACTCATGAGGGCAAGTGAGTGGCCGAAGTCACACAGCACCTCCACTGGGGACTTGGTCTCCTAGCCTCCCTGCCCAGGGCAGTGGGAACTGAGCCAGGGCGTTTCAGCTGCCTGATGTGGGGCTTTCCCAGCCACTATGACCCGCCTAATCTGGACAATTAGACATGCTGGTTCTAGTACAGGAGGGCAGTGGCTCTCAAAAACCAGGGTGGCTGGTCTGGGGAGAGGGAGCCAGGTGGAGCTCCCATCCTGAAAAGGGGGGCAGACAGACTATAAAATAGCAACTGAGGAAGTAAAATAAAAAGAATGCCGGGGAACACTGGCTGGATAGGGTTGGCCTGGCCAGAAATGGAGCTCCTGGTGGAGGAAACAGCAAGGACAAAGGCCTGGAGGTGGGAGAAGAAGGAAGGTCAAGGTGGTTGGTACAGAATGAGTGAGGGAGTGGGTGGAGAAACCGGCAGGGGACTGGCTGGCAAGCAGGGTTTGGGTGTGCCAACCAGAGAGGCAAAGCAACTTCCCTGAAGTCACACAGCTCGTAAGAGGCAAAAACACATCTCAGATCCAGACCAGCCGACAACATGTCCCTCCTTCTGCAACCAACCTTCTGGCTCCATAATTGCTATGTGCTCCAGCTGGGCAAAATTAAACCGCAGAGCCTCCTTGTGCAAAAATTATTAACAATTTCAAGAAAGCAAGAGCAGATCATTCAACCAAGTAAAGACCCCCTGAACCTCCACAAGCACAGAAATGCCACCTCAGTTCGCCTGTGGGCACATAGGCAGCCCCAGGAAAAGGCTCCAGCGTGCCAGTTTCTCATCCTCACTCCGTGCCTCAGTTTCCCCATCTGCCAGGTGGGGCGACAGCTGCCACCTCTCAGGGCTGTTCTAAGGATGAAAGGAGAAGATTTGAGTGAAGCCAGAGCCCAGGGCCAGGCACGCAGTGTAGGCTCCATGACGGGGACTTCATGCCTGTTTGGGTTATTTCTCCTCCGTTGCAGTTGTTTGGGAAATCGTGGGTGTGGAGCTCCATCCACATCTCCCCCAGCGGTTCATGAAGATGGGGGATGGGAGAGCACAGTCATTTAGTCCCTGCTTGTGTACCCTGGGTGCCAGGTCCCATATCAACGTGACAGCATTTAACTCCCAATGACACAGCAGGCAAGATGCATCCCCATTTCATGGATGAGAAAAGCGAGGCTGGGGGGAGGGAATAAGGGGTCACCTCACACAACCAGGGAGGGCCTGTACCAGGACTCGAACTTAGTGCTCCGGCCTCCAAAGGCCAGGTGGGGAAAAAGGGGAAAGACCTGCCCGCAGCAGCCCCTCCATCTCCCAGATCCAGCACTGTCACCAGAAACCCCAGCCGTTCGTGCTTCTAGAATCCATACCTCAGAGGCAATTACCCGCTTGTGATAATCAACTGGGCCGTGGGGCCGGGACAGGTGGGCAGCGGGAACCCGTTAGCAATCTCGGCGTTTGAGTCCAGCAAGACGGTGCAAGGCACGGGAGGTGGACGTTCATGGACAAGCCAATGGCCCGGCCGCCTGATTTCTCTCACCACTGGGGTCTGGAGCACAAATCAGGTTTTCTAAGGCTCAGCATTACTGACATTTAGAACCTGATCATTCTCTGTGGGGGGCCATCCTGGGCGCTGCGGGATGTTGAGCAGCATCCCTGACCCCACCTGCTCGATGCCAGGAGAGCCCCCAGTCGTGATGACCACAGATGTCCCCAGACATCGCCCTGTGTCCCCTGGGGGAGCGAAATCGCCCCTGGTTGAGAACCACTGTAATGAACTCTACTGATAACGCAGATGACCCGGTGCCCCAGGCCGGAGAGCAAACAGGTATTTCCGGAAAAGACAAGAGGCGAGGAACAGGTCCTGCAGCCAGAAGATAATTCACGGCCCTGCCCCTTGGGACGAGCCGGCTTCCTTCTGTGTAGCATTTAATTTAAGTTTACCATTATGACCAATATTAATATAATCAGAGCCAACGTTTATCGAGCGCAGCTGCTGGCCCAGGCCCTGTTCTCAGCCCTCCCCGTGAATAATCGCGCCGCTGCCTCCACATAACCCCTCAAGGTGGCTGTGATTCTTCGATCCATTTTACAGCCTGGGAAACTGAGGCTTGGGGACGGCAAGTGAGGTGTCGAGTCCACGCAACTGGCAAACGGAGGTGTTGTAAGGAGAACGATCAAAGAATGGAAAAATAGGGCAATTTCATGTAAAAAAAAAAAAAAATCTAGATTTCTGGTTTATCTTGGAAAACCAAGCAGATCTGGCTGTGGAGCCATTCAGGGCTGCCCATCTGGTGCCCACCACCCCTTGGCATGACCTGCCCAGCCCTGATGGGCACTGGGGTTTGAGAATGACATTTCTGCCATGTCTTTTTTTTTTTTTTTAATTTTTAGTGGAGTATAGCTGCTTTACAATGTTGTGTTAGTTTCTACTGTACAGCAAAGTGAATCAGCTATACTTATACATATATCCCCTCTTTTCTGGATTTCCTTCCCATTTAGGTCACCGCAGAGCACTGAGTAGAGTTCCCTCTGCTATACAGTAGGTTCTCATTAGTTATCTATTTTATACACAGTATCAATAGTGTATATATGTCAATCCCAATCTCCCAATTCATCCCATGCCTCCCTTTCCCCCTTGGTATCCAAACGTTTGTTCTGCCATGTTACCCTCTCTGGACTGGTGTGAAGACATCCAGCCCACCCTTCTAGTGCGAGGCCCAGCCGGGCGGGCAGGCAGGCCGGCAGGCAGGCGTGGCTGTGTGGCTTTGGGCAAGTTCCTCTCCCTCTCTGGGCCTGGGCATGACAGTTGTTCCAAGAGGTGTTTCCCCAACTCCCAGGTCTCCACTAGCAATGATCTTTGCACCCAAGCTCTGGGGGCTTTCAGCAAACTCTAGCTGCACGTGTGGAAATTGCAATGTGAACTCCTCAGTGTCGGGACCCCATGTGGTCACCCACCTCTTGCTTCTGCTTCCCTCACCTCCTGCCACACAGCTGAAGATGCTCCACCTCCCAGCTTTGCACCTGCTGTTCCCAATACCTATTCAACTCAGAAAGGTCCCCCTGATCCCCACCCCCAGACAAAATAGTGGCCTGGTGACCTGCCGGGGGCCATGGGATTTCCAGTCTCTGCAGAGCCCTACTGCAGCCGATATTTTTCTTGCTTATTTATGTATTCAGTCTCTCCCAATAGACTGCAGGGTCCAGGGGATGGAGGACTGAGCCTGCCTTGTTTACTGCTGTATCCCCAGAATTCGACTTTCATTTGCTTTTATTTACAAAAAGAAAGAAAGGAAAAGAATGTACAAAGAGCTTTCTGTCTACCTGGCATGTATTGTTCATGAGTAAAGCAACGCCAAAGCACCCATTTTACAGATGAGGAAACTGAGGCGCACGGCAGCTACATAACTAGTCCAAGGCCGGTCTACACAAAGAGTCTGAAGCCCCACAGCTGGTGCGCAGCAGAGCTGGATTTGAACGCAGAGTCTGGCTCTTGAGTTCTCCAGCTGCCGGTATTCAACAAATACTGATTGATTGAATGAATGAATTGGTAAATGAATGAATGAAGGCTCACACACCAAGCTTATAAACTGACTGCTTTCCTGAGCACCTCTCAGCAGGGCCCGAGTCAAAGCTGAGCCCACACGGCCCTGAATTGTCCCGGACCTCCCCCCAGGCACTCACCCAGATCCACCATAGCTCTGGAAGTCGGGGGGCCACTGCCTGAGGTCTCAGGAGTGGGGGAGCCACCTGCCCTCTCCGCCTGCCTTGCCCGGCTTCCCATGGCTCAGATCCTGCCAGGCCCTGGCCCGGTCCTGCCGCAGAAGTGGGACGGCCTTGGTTAGGCAGCCAGTGACGGGGAACGCCCCAGTTTGCAGTGGCTGAGTCATCCTAACATTACTCCCATGCTAGACCCCGTGAGGGGCTGAGGGTTGGGGGGGTGCTGCTGGGGAGCCCCCACCGGGCAGGTCTGGCTATGGATCAACACATCACTTTACACACATTAACTCATTTAATCCTCCCAACAAAGCTATGAGGTGGATAGCATTACTCTCCATTTTACAGATGTGACCATGGAAGCACAGAGAGGTTGAGCAACTTGCCCCAGGTCACACAGCCAGCGAGTGGCAGAGCCGGGATTTGAAACCAAGCAACCTCGGACCAGCGTCCATACTCTTACCCTCTGAGGAAGGCAGCTGGGAGCCCCGGAGTCTCCACAGTGACTCTCACCCAGCAGGTGAACCGTCATCAAAGCTACTTCTTTGACAATGGGGCAGAGCCCCGGCTCCTTCCCAGGGGTTAAGACTTCAGGTTCTGGCAGCCACTAGTCCTGGGTAAGATTTCCAGTTCTGTCACTTGTGGGCTGTGCGACCTCAGACCAGTGAAGACCTCTCTCCGTGCCTCAGTTTCCCTGTCTGCAAAATGGGGTTCCAAGCATGCTCCTAAGGTGCTTACTCAGCGTAGGACCTGGCACGGGCACCAACTCCAAATAAGTCAGAGCAGCTATTATTATCCCCTAACATCGCCTCATTTGCTGATCACGGGGTTAATTATAAGTGGCATTAAATTATACACACACAGACGCATCGACCTCCCTTCCCCAGAACCCTTGAATTTCCACGAACACTCAATTACCCACACGACAGCACGACAATAGAGCATCTTCCCGGCCCCTCTCCACCTGGCCCGCCTCCATCCGAGGGTCCCAGGCCTCTGGCACTGAGGCTGCGACACCATTTGGGGGCCGGGCGTCATAAGACAGATGCAGCCAGCAACCGATGACACGTCCAAGAGCTGAGGGAGGCGCTTTACCTACAGCATCTCCTGACCAGGCTTGCCATGAAGCAGGCTGTGATTGCTCTGATCTTAGCGATGAAGGAGCACAGAGAGGTCAACCAACCAGCCCAAGTATGCACAGCAGGGTGGTGCTGGAAATCAGCCCCGTCCACCCCCAAGCCAGAGGCATAACCTCATTTTGCAAGTGAGGAGGCTCCCACACAGAGAGGTTAAAGGGCAGGGGCGATGCCACACAGAGAGGGAGAGAGGAAGAACCAGGAAACAAAAAAATCGGGATTTTCAGTTTCCCTAGGAGGAAACGCCTGGCCTTCCTACAGAGGACTAATGTAACAGCAAAGAGTTCAAAAAACAAACCGAAAAAACTCAAAAGCCGCAGGGACCATCCAGGGAGTTCTGGAGAAAATCTGCCCCTTCAACAAAAGGGTATTTATGGGAGCGGGGTCACTGTGACCCAGAAACCCAATCCATGGGAATGAATATGGGGATCTCGGGGGAGAGAAACCTCGGTGCGTTTTCAGGTATGGAATCCTTTTGGCCTCCGGAGGACTGGGAGGGCGCCTCGATTCCGAGAACAGGAGAGGGATTCCACCGCCAGCCCAGAATAGCACCAACCCCCAGGTCCAGCCTGGCCAGACCCGGGGGAGGGGCAGGGGGATAGGCAGCTCCTCAGAGGAGGGGAGAGAGAAGAGAGACAAAAATAAAGCAACACGAAAGTCGGGGCCTGTCCGTGAGTCACTCCCACCCGCTCGTTAATTTTTGCCTTTGCAGAAGTGTAAGCCAATTGATTTTTTTCATGCTCCCCACACACAACACCCTGCCCCCCGACAACGCTTCTGAAATATCAGAGACAAGACAGAAATGGTACGTCGGGGTTCTTTTTTTTTTCCCTTTGTGTGTGTGTGTGTTTGTGTGTGCCTTTTCTTTCCTTAAAGAAAAAAGAGAGAAGGGGGGAAAACCCCGAAAACCACACTCGAAACCCGTGAGCTTCTAGAAGGCCAGAGGGGGTGACAAGTTGGACCGCTGGGTCAGCAGACCCAGGTGTCACCGCTTCCTGTGCATCTCAAGCTAAGATCTGCCTATGTCCGGGCTGTCCGTCCTCCTGGTGACAGGCTGACATGCGCTTGAATTTCACCCCCTTCCAACACCCCATCTTCTCCGGCTATAAGCCAGGAGCTTTCTGGTTCCAGGCTGAAGTCAGACAAAATTTTTGAAACCATCTGAAAAGCCCTCATTCTCCCCAGCGCAGTGGTGTGATTTTTGTCCACGGACCCACACGGGGTTTTGTCAGCTTGGCACCTGGATCTTGCCCCCTGTCCCCACTGGAGGCTGAGCCCCTCTGCCTGGCGGGCAGCTGGGATCTCTCCACACACCCCCGCCGGGCATCTTTTGTAGCGGGGAAGGACAGGGCAAGGGCAGAGAGGGGCACCTCCTCCTTGCAAATTCTGGGAAACGGGCCACCCACCCACGGAGGGTGTGCCAGGAGGCTGTCCTAGGTGCAGAGGAAAGCAGGGTGGCATCTCAGCGCCCCTGCCTAGGCCCCCTGCCTCTTTCCAGAAGCACAAGCCCTCCCTCTACCCCCAGAAAGGGAGCCACAGCCCGCAACGTGCTGGCCAAGCCCACTGCACTTCCCAAGAACCTTTCTCAGGCTCCAGATGACTCTACAAATGGAACCTAATGCAGCTCCATTTGGGGGGGGGGGGCGGGGCGGGGATAGCTTTCAGCTGCAAACATTAAGCTTTGTCAATTATCCCCCAAACCCGCCAGGTTTATAAATATCCGTCTTTATTTTTAGGGTTTTCCTCCCCATCCCGAACTCTCTCAATGCCCCCCCTCCCCCTATGCACAATGGCTACACTAAAGTCACGCGAAGCAGGTGAACCCGGGGCTCCCGGGCGCGGCGCCTCAGAGCCACGTGGTCCCTGCCCGTTCCTGCCTGTCCCTTCCCGGCCACCTCGCTGACCATTGTTTGGTGGAGTAATCAGCGAAGCCACAGGTCTCCTAGCGCCTGGCTCCTTGGAGCGGCAGCTGGAGGTGCGCTGTGCTCCAACACCTGTGACAGGCTGTTCAGTGCCAACCCAGAAGGCAGAAGGGGAAATCGAGTCATCCCTGGAAAGCCGTTTGCTGAGGGGAAGTGGATCTGTCTCCCCAACCTGTCCCGGATCTAGGGAATACCAGGCAAAGCCCCACGCTCTGAGCAGCCCAAAGAAGAAAATGAGTGCACAGTGATGGCTCCAGAATTGTCCCCCCAGATGCCACCACTAAATCCCTGACATCCAGGGAGCTTCTCCCCTTCCACCTGCTCCTGACACCTCGGCCCAGAACCACAGCCCCAGTGTTGGGAAAAAAATGCCCCATGTCTCTGAATGGGGCCCACGGATATGTGAAGATGCCCGGGATCCCCTGGGAAGCAGGGGAAAAAGAAAGGTGCTTGGAATGCTCCAAGGGGCTAGAAACAGAAGCACGGTCAGTGGGCGATGATTCTGTGCGGGCAGCAGGCAGGCGCCTGGCTGGCAGTGCTCCTCTTTCTGTGCCCACCACACCGCCAGGGCCTCTGGGGGAGGAGGGTTCCCCCAAGGAGCCCAGCCCACACCCCAGCAGCGCCCTCCAACGCCACACCCCGGCCACACCAGAATGACCCATCCCCCTGTCCCCGCAGAGGGTGAGGAGTGGGCCAGGCGTGGCCTCTCCTCGCAGGATGGCCACCGACATGACAGCACCAGCCCCCGTCCCCCCCGGGGGCCGATGTCATTGGTTGGGTGGCAGGAATAGAAAAGCGCATGAGCTCACCAGGCAGGCCGGGTCTCCCGCGACGTTTTGTTTGCCTGTGCCCAATTATACCAACTCTCAGGGCAATCAAGTATGGCGGGTGGCTGCCCCCAGGGGGCTGGGGGGGCCGGGGCCCCAGGCAGAAGTGCACCGTCATGGTGAAGGTGCCCCCCAGGCCCGGGCACAGGGCAAGACGAAGCTTTCTGGAGGGGGAAGAATGGAGACACAACAGCAGGCATCAAGAGATGCCTCTCGGAGGGCATTGTCGGGGGCGGGGAAGGGGAGCCAGCCAGAGACCCAGGCCCAAGTTGGTGGGCTCTAGGATTGCGGGGTGGGAAGCAGCCGCCCCCCAGCCCCAGCTGCCTGCCTTCCGCAGCCAAAGTATCAGCTGGCAGAGGAAGAAGAGAGCTGAGGGACAGAAGGTAGGCGAGATTGGCAGGGGGAGGGGGCACAAAGGAAGGGGACCCTGGGAGGGGGAGGGGAGCTATGCAAATGGTAGAATCGACAGAGTCCCTCAGCCATTAATAAAAGCTCCAGCAGCGGCGGCTGGTATCACAGGAGTAGAGGCGCGGGCTGGCTCTCTCTTCTCACTGGTGCAAGGTGGCTCAGAGGGGGAAGCAGGGCACCCCAAACAAAAGGAACCCTTGCCCCCTGCACCCCAGGAACAGCAACAATGGGGAACATCAAGGGAAGACTAGAACCCCGGCAGCCAAAGTCCTGGGGGGGGGGCGCGGGGAGACCAATGGGAGCCCAGAGCAGGTGGGTCCCTGTCCTCGGGACCCTCGGGGACCCTCCGGCTTTTGTCCCCGCTTCTCAGAGTCCTAATACCCAGCCTGGACACCTCAGATGCCCACCTACCTCTTCGCGAGCTGGGGGCCAGGCTGGTTTTTCAGGGGTTTGGCCAGAGGCAGAAGGGCCCCACGCTCAGAATGAGGACTCCCCCAGATGGAGATGGGGGGACAGGGGAATCCCAGCTGAGCCCAAGAGGGGGAGGGGAGGCACCCCCCAGATGAAGGCGCTAGGGAGGTTTGTTAATTTGGGGGATGAGGACCCTAGGGGGTGGCTAAATTTGAGGAAGGGTTGCAGAGGAAAGGACACTCAAAAGCTGTTTATTTACGGGGCTACTAGAGGAGGATTTGAAATCGGGGAAGAATCACTAAAGAGGAGGCTCCAGATTTGGGGGGTGTGGCTGAAAAAAAGATTCCACTTTGGGGTGGATTCTCTGATTTGAGAATTTTGGAGAGAAAGCAGCCGAAGGAGAGTTCTCTGATTTAGGGGGAGTTTCGCGGGGGTAAGTGTCCAGGATTTGTGTGTGTGCTGAGGGGGGGAGGGTGGAATTCTAAATTTGGGAGTGATTTCCGTAAGGAGCAGTGAACTTGGCCGCAACCCGGCCAAAACCCTTGCGCTCAGAGTATGGGCGTTCTAACTCGGGGGGCTTCCCTCCGGGCACGGCGCCCCCCCCGCACCCCCTTCAACCTGGTTCAGACGGCTCCACCCCCGAGATGACGTCACCGCCCCTCCCCCTCCAGCCCCCGAGGGGGCTCCCAGGGCGTGCAGAACCCGCGAGGCTGGCAGCTCCAGGGGCGGCTTCCCCTCTCCCGGGATCCCCACGGGGCCCCCAGCTCCGAAGGGAGGTCGGGGGACGGGCGCGCGCGCCCGCCCGCCCGTCCGCCAGAGTCCCTGGGGCTGGGGGCTGCCTTGCCCCACCTGGAGGAGCTGGGAGGGGGCGCTGGGGCCACAGTAGGGTGGGGCAAGGCTAAGGTAGCGGAGACCCCCCCCACCAAAGGATAGATGAGGCCGGGAGGGCGCTAGGGGGAGACAGCATTGAGTAGGGGGGTTCTCTAGGGGAGGGGGATTGGAGAGCGAAGGCGGCGGGCACAGCAGCCGCCCTGGGCGCACCGGCCAGTCGGTGCCCCCCTCGCTCCCACCTGGAGCCGACTGTCCCGGGCTGGTCTCCACTCCGGGGCGCCCGCGCGGCCCCCACCCCCAGCACAGCGTCCCCTGCCTCCGGGACCCGGCCGGGGAGCCTGGCCGGACGCCGCTGGGGCCAGCACCCCCTCCCCACACACGCGGGTCCTCCGTCCGCGCCTTTGCCCCGCCCGCAGCCCGGGGTGGTGCAGCCGGCGGCGCTGGGCAGCTTCCAACGCCGCGCTCCGGGCGAGTCCAGCCCAGCCCCCTCCCCCGCCGCGGCGAAGCCCCCAGCCCCGCCCGCCGAGCCCTCCCCGCTGCCCCTGTCTGCCCCGGCCCAGGCCCTCAGGGGCATTGTTCGGACGCAGCTTGCCGGGCTCGGCGGCTGGGCGTGCAGCCGGCTGCAGCGGAGCATCCTCCAAGCACAATGGCCGTGCAGGCTTCCCCGGCACAAAGCCGGCGCTTTGCCCACTCCGCTGCCTCCGAGACCCCCACTGTTGCGCCTGCATTTTTTAAAATCGAATTCATTGATTTTTTTTTCCCCCCTTTACCTGGAGGCTGGCTGGGCTGGGCTCCCCCGGCTCTGCCCCGCTTCACATCCTGGCTGTTGCATGGGATTCGAGCAGAGCCCGAGCGCCAGCGGCTCGCGGCGTGCGCGCGCCGGCCGGGCTGCCGGGCGGGCGGCGCGAGGACACTCACTGCGGCTCGCGCTCCCCTCGCGCCGGCTCGCGCACCACCCCCCCAGCCGGTGACGTCATCCCTTCCGCTAGCGCCGCCGCCGCCGCCGGCTGGGGGCGGGGCCGGGGCCGGCCCGGCCCGGCGCGTCACTGCGCAGCCGCGCAGTCGCCACGCCCCTCGGCCAATGAGGCGGCTCGGCGGGGTCACGTGGCCGGGGGCGTTTAAAGGGCTGTGGGAGCACGTGGGGCGTGGAGCTTCGCGCGACACGTGGGTGGCGGCGTCAGCCCGGGGGACCCGTCTGTCCGCGGGTCCGCCCGCTAGCCCCAGGGCGCTTGGCCCAAAGGCCATGGTGTTTGCCATGTGCTGCTCTAAACTCTGCCGTGGCTCCCCAGTGCCATGGCTTCCCAGTGCCCTCCGTGTAAAATCCAGCCCCCTCTAGGGGGCCCACTTCTCTGCATTCACACCCATCACTCTGCCTCCAGGTGTCCATACCTAAGCCAAGCCAGCTTCTTACAGTTCTTTCAATCTGTTCACTGCTGACTCAGGGCCCTTGCCCCTGCTGTTTCTTCACCTGGAACAGTCTTCCCCCACGATCTTCCCTTCTCTTTTTTCCCATCTCTGCTTAACCTGCAGCTCCTGGGAGGAGCCTTCCTTGACCATGACCATCAGCCACCCCACACTCCATTCTCTGTGCCATTGTCCTGATTTAATTCTGGTCATGCTAGGGTGTGGATCTCCATGGGGCCTGGAGATCCCTGTGTCTTGGCTGCATGAATGAGGGAATGAGTGAGGTAACATTTCCTGCAGAGTAACCACTTTACAAACATCTCTTCTAATTACTATCAGCTGCTGCCCTTGAGGCAGAACAAACCACAGTAGGAACCCCAGCTCAAACACTGACTTGCCGTGAGGGGCCCTGCCTCAGCTTTCCCACCTGCAAAATAGGTTTGCTTCTCTGGGTCTCAGGTTCCCATCTGTGAAATGGGGCAAGGTGGCCGCTGCTCACAAGAGAGTGTAAGGATGAAGTGTGATACTGTGCCTAACTGGCCTGTAGTTGGTGTTTGAAAATGGGATAATGAGAAGAGAAAAAAAAAAGAAAAACGGAAAGATTACCATGGAGGGTGGGAGGGCTCAAAGACACCAAACAAGATTGCACATCAAATTACTGTATTCTGAACCTGTTGGAAGCATTTTATTTCTCCAAGGTATGTGTTTGGAGAGGGCCTCATCCCCACAAAAGGACTCATGTTTAGAATTTGGGGTTTTTTCCTCCAAAACCATTGATTCATTCATTCCTGGCCAAAGATGCAGATATAAACAAAAGGCATTAACTCAGGGAACAAAATGAGAAGGCGGAAGTCATAAATAGGAGAAAAGAGAGGAGAGAATGAATAATTCAACAAGGAACCTAAATTAAGCTTGGAGTTTCCCAGCGGCCAGTGCAGGTTTGCAGAATCTATTTTGTCCTCCTTCCTAGCAGTGTGACCCTGACCTAGCCATTGACAATCTAACCTTGGTTTTCTCATCCAAGCAATTGGGAAACAGCCTCATCTTGAAGAATCAAATGGGATGGTCTGTGCACAAACGCTTAGCTGATTTGAGGTACAGTAGGTGCTCAAGCCTTGCATACTCGATGGAGGTAGAGTGAAATGAGACTGCTGGCTCTGGAGGGGCTGGACATGGCATGAGCCACACTCAGCCCTGCCACCTATTAGGAGAGGGACTTTGAACAAGTCACTCAGAGGCTCACTGTTACCATCTGCAAAAAGGGTACAACCACATCTACCTCTGAGAGTTCTTGTGAGCGGTAAAGGAAAACATTTGTAAAATATGGTGCAGGAAACCAACCCATTCAGGCCATCAATCTGTGTGCCAGGCTGTTTTTAGGGCTGGGGCACAGAAATAAACAAAAAGGCTAAAAAATTCCTGCCCTCCAGGAGTTGAGTCCAGTGGAAGAAATAGACAGTATCTCACTTGGGGTAAAAACCCAAGTCCTCCTTGCAGCCCACAAGGTCACCCACTGCCTGCCCCCATCACCTCCCTGCCCTCACCTCCTCCATCTGCACCCCTCACTCTATTCCACCCATGCCAGCCTCCTCACTGTTCCTTGCAAACATCAGGCACAGTCCAGCCTCAGGGCCTTTGCACTGGCTGTTCCCTCTGCCTAGGATGCTGTTCCTCCTGCTCTTCCCAAGACTGGATCCTCCTCATCCTTCAAATCTCTGAAAGACCCTCCCTGACCATCCTGCCAAAGTTTATCTTCATCTCAGTACCAGATTATTTATTACAATTTGGGACTGATTACTATCTGGGGCAGTTTGCTTGTTTTCTGTCTGTCTCCCCACTTCATCTGTGCCTGTTTGCCCATCTGCCAATGTAGGATAGTAATAGTCTGTATCTCCTAAGGTTGTTCGGAGGGTGAAATGAGTCACACCATCTAGAGTCTAGAAGCGTTGATAAGTGTGACCACTGTCAATGGAAAAACCAGGATGACTAGCCAGGTGATCATAAAAATCAATACAAGGAGAACAGAACATTCTAGTCTGATATTGTTGCAGCCTCTGGCCAGCCCCGGAGGGTTGACAAGTGTCAGAAGGGCATTAAAGATCCCGTAACACCAAACCAAGACCTCCTGCAAGCCGAAGCTTGTAGAGGAAAGAGGAGAGAATGTTCTCCCTGGGGGCACGGCTTAAGCCTCAAAGTTCTACAAGGTGGAAAATACTAGAATTGGGAGGTGGGGCATGGTAGGTTCTGGGTCTCTTTTGTGTCTGCCAACCACAGGGAGTGGCAAGCTGTGGATGTGACTCATTGCTTGCTGGGTGAAACGTTCAGTTAATGAACATCTCCACCTTTTGCAGGGGAGTGGTGGGCTTTCTTCACCCTTCCACCCTCCTCCTCCTTCCCTGACAGCCCAACCTCCACCCCAGTATCTCCCAGAACCTGGTAATTAGCTTCATTGTGTTTTTATTGAGACAACTCCAGAGAAACCATCAACTGCCCATCACGGTATGTACACAGGACTCCTCATGCCAAGTTCACGGAACCCAGCCTTAAATTCTTGCAAGCCATTTCCAACACATCTCCCCTACAACTCTGCCCTATGCCAGAGAGTCCACTGTCTTTGTACATTCCTTCAAGTTAAACATTTCCTTCTCTGTCTCTTCCTAAGTTCACTTCAAATGCCAAAGAGAAAAGGGGCAGATGGAAACACCCCATTTGCTGACTGGCTGCTCTTTACTGGGTTCAATGTGGGGCCCCTTTGTGGGGCCCCTGATTTAGTTTATCAGGTAAGCATTAGGGCTCTGGAGTCAGAAAGACATGGTTTCAAATCCTGGTGGTAGCACTTAACAGAATTCAACATCCCTTCATGATAAAATACGCAGCAAACTAGGCACAGAGGGTATTTCCTTGACCTGATAAAGAACATCTACAGCTAACATCACACTTAATGGTGAAAGACTGGATGATGTCCCCCTAAGATCAAGAGCAAGACAAGGATGTCAGCTCTCACCAATCCTATTTAACATTGTACTCGAGGTTATAGCCAGGCAATTAGGCAAGAAAATGAAATAAAAGGCATCCAGACTAGAAATGAAGAAGTAAAACTATCTCTATTTGCATGACATCATTTGGTAGATAGAAAATCCTAAGGAATCCACTAAAAAAAAACTATTAAAACTAGTAAACAAGTTCAGCAAGGCTGCAGGACACAAGATCAATACACAAAAATCCATTGTATTTCCTAAGCATTGGCAATAAACAAGCAAAATGAAATTAAGAAACCAACTCCATTTGCAACTGATCAAAAAGAATAAAATACTTAGTGATACCTTTACTGAGAAATGCAAAATTTTATATTATGAAAACAACAGGACGTTGATGAAAGAAATTAAAGAAGACCTAAATAAATGGAAAGACATCCCATGTTCATGGATTGGAAGACTTAATATTGTTAAGATAGCAATATATCCCCAAATTGATCTACAGGTTCAACCCAACCCTTATAAATATGCCAGTTGGCTTCTCTGCAGAAATTGACAAGCTGATTCTAAAATTCATATGGGAATTAAAGGGACCCAGAATAGCCAAAACAATCTTGAAAAAGAACAAAGTTGAGGGGCTCACACTTCCCAATTTCAAAATTATTGCAAAGCTACAGTCATCAAGACAGTGGAGTCCTGGCATAAGGATAGATGGTCAATGAAATAGAACTGAGAGTCCAGAATAAACCCTCTCATCTATGGTCCATTGATTTTCACAAGGTTGTCCACTCAGTGGGAAAAAGAATGGTCTTTTCAACACATGGCACTGGGAAAATTGTATCCACATGCAAAAGAATGAATTTGGACCCCTACCTCACACCATATGTAAAAATTAACTCAAAATGGATCCTAGACCTAAATGTAAGAGCTAAAATTATAAAACTCTTGGGTAAAAACATAGGCATAAATCTTCATGATTTTAGACTGGACAATGGATTCTTTGGGGATGATAAAAATATTTTAAAATTAGATTGTAAATGATTGGTGATGATGGTGGTTTGTGAATATACTAAAAACTATTGAATTATATAACTCAAGTGGATGAATTGTATGGAGTGTGAATTATATCTCAATAAAGTTGTCATTTAAGAAACTCTTGGTTAAACTTAAAAGCTTTTGCACAGCAAAGGAAACCATAAACAAAACAAAAAGACAACATACAGAATGGGAGAAAATATTTGCAAACGAAGCAACTGACAAGAGATTAATCTCCAAAACATACAAATAGCTCATGCAGCTCAATATCAAAAAAACAAACAAGCCAATCAAATAATGGGTGGAAGATCTAAATAGACATTTCTCCAAAGAAGACACACAGATGGCCAAAAGTCACATGCAAAGATGCTCAACATCACTAATTATTAGAAAAATGCAAATCAAAACTACAATGAGGTATCATCTCACACTGGTCAGAATGGCCATCATCAAAAAATCTATAAACAATAAATGCTGGAGAGGGTGTAGAGAAAAGGGAACCCTCTTACACTGTTGGTGTGAATGTAAATTGGTACAACCATTATGGAGAACAGCATGGAAGTTCCTTAAAAAAAACTATAATAAAAATAGAGCTACCATATGATCTAGCAATCCCACTCCTGGGCATATATCTGGAGAAAACCATAATTCAAAAAGATACATGCACCCCAATGTTCATTGCAGCACTATTTACAATAGCCAAGATATGGAAGCAACCTAAATATCCATCGACAGAGGAATGGATAAAGAAGATGCGGTACATATATACAATGGAATATTACTCAGCCACAAAAAAGAATGAAATAATGTCATTTGCAGCAAATTGGATGGACCTAGAGATTATCAAATTAAGTGAAGTATGTCAGACAGAGAAAGACAAAAACCATACGATATCACTTATAAGTGGAATCTAAAATATGACACAAATGAACTTACTTACAAAACAGAAACAAACTCACAGATAGAGAGCAAACTTATGGTTACCAAAGTGGATAGCGGGGGTGGGGGGAAGAGATAAATTAGGAGTTTGAGATTAACATATACACACTACTATATATAAAATAGGTAAGCAACAAGGACCTACTGTGTAACACTGGGAACTATACTCAATAATGTTTAATAACCTATAATGGAAAAGAATCTGGGAAAGAATATATACATACACGTATAGCTGAATCACTTTGCTGTACACTCGAAACCAACACACTGTAAATTACCTATACTTCAATTTTTAAAAAGACATTAAAACACACAAACAAACAAAAACACTTGGCTATGCCACCTCCGTGTTACATGACTCTGAGCAAACCATGTGTGTCTCTGTTATTCTCAGTTTCTTTGTCCTGAAATCAGGTATAATTAGACCTAGCCCACTCAGGCTTTCTGTGAGGGTCAAATGAGCCACGTCACAGGAAATTATTTTGGCAAGTGTAAAGAAATACTTGAATCCAAGAGAAGGGAACAAGCTTGAATTACCAGGTGCAACCCCACTGGGGACTAGTATACAGCTATGAAAAAGGATTGGTAGCATGGACCCATGAGGAAGTATCTCCAGGATAATTTGTTCATGATAAATGCAAGTGGAGAGCTTTGATTATCATGTTCCACCTTTCACCTAAGTTTTCAGCTTATCCTTCCTTATTTTAATATGAGCAAATGCATACATTTGCATATCTATAAACCCAGTTCACCACCACCATCCAAAATAAACAAAAGATGGGACGGATGGGTCATTCAAACATTTCTCTTAAAATGGCATCTTTCTCTTTGTGGTGACAGAATAGTTCTGAATCTTCATTGTGGTTGTGGTTACACAAATCTGAACATGTGATAAAATGGTAAGGACTACACACACATCACACACACACACACACACAAGTGCATATAAACCTGAAAAGTCTGGAAGATGTCAGTAGAATGTCAGTTTCCTGATTTTGACAATGTTCTATGATTATGGAAGATGTGACCACTGGGGGGAAGCTGGGTGAAGGGTACATGGACCAATCTGTACTATCTTTGCAACTCCCTGTGAATCTATAATCATTTCAAGATAAATGCTTCTCAAGGAGCATATTGGGAGGCTGAGGTGTGGTGTGTATGTTCTGTCTGCTCCCCATGACTGGGCTGGGCATGTGTGTTGCTTCCTATTTGGAGTGCCTACAGACAACACTATGCTAAACATTTTGACTCTCACCCATCCACGCAAGCTGCTTTCCCTAACTCTCCAAACCCAGCCATTCTCCATTTAAGCTCTTACAGATGGTTAGTCAGAGAAGAAAGTGAGGCAGCCCTAAATTTTTGGAGCATGAAGAATAGGGAGCATATGTGGGTTGGAGCCCAAGCCTCTATGTCTGGACCTCTCTGCTCCCCTGGCATTTTGAACCTGTATTAGTTTCCTAGGGCTGCTGTAACAAAGCACCACAAACTAGATGGTTTAAATGATGGAATTCTATTGTCTCACAATTCTGGAAGTTGGAAGTCCCAAATCAAGGTGTTGGCAGGGCTGTGAGGGGAAGCCTCTGTTTCAGGCCTCTCTCCTTGGCTTATAGACGGCCATCTTCCCCCGTATCTCTTCAGATCATCTTCCCTCAGTGCATGTCTGTCTCTGTGTCCAAATTTCCCCTTTTTTTAAGGACACCAGTCATTTTGGATTAGGACCCACGTTGATGACCACATTTTAACTTGATCACCTCTGTAAACACCCTATTTCCAAATAAAGTCCCTTTTTGAAGTCCTGATGGTTAGGACTCCAACAGAACTTGTTTGGGGGAGGACATGATTCAATCCAGAACAACCTCGCCCAGAAGGTGACTCAGCTGAAATCCATCTAGGACTTCAGCTGCTGCTGGGTAATTAAGGGACTTAGCATCCCCAAGACATACTACTAGAGACACCAGACCCTGGCCAATACATCAGGAGCACCCTTTGCTGATGGCAAGAAGATCCAGGCTTTCAGGGAGGCTGGAGATGCCATGCCTCAGGTCAGCTCTAGGGCCTGCCTGGAACATGGAGAGATCAAGGGACCTTATTGCACTATCTTCCTGGGAACTCAATGACAATCTTCAAAACTGGCCTCTGTTACCTCCTACCTGGTGCAGATGCGGTCTCTGGACTCACCCATTTTAAGGGACAGCGGCCTGGATTTTCCACCAGGTGGGGGCTGAGTCTTATATCCAGGGCCCAAGGGACACACCTAGTCTCACCATCCAGACCCCCTGCTTCAGCCTCACCAAGCCAGGGTCCTCTACCACCATCATCTTGGGTCCCCAAGCATAGCACCTGAACATCTGGGTGGACCTAAGGTGATTTTAAGTTCTACATACACAGAGCATGAAACACCACAGAATCACGCTGGCCAAAGCTATTCATTTCTCTATTTTCTTTTCCAGGAGAAAGTCTTGGGTGATGCTAGCTGAGTCATGAATGCCTGCCTGCTCACATTCTCTCAACACTTTTTCCAGGAAGGAGAGAGTTGGTCTTGCTGGGAGTCTGTGCCCGAGAATGGTGGTCACAGCTCAGATTGGATCATTGCCCTTGAATAATTTCAAGGCTGGGCCTTCATCCTTTTTCTTTGTAAACTTTGGCCTTACTTATTCATTGGATTGGTTACTTTTACTTGCCTTTGTGTATTCATTTCATTTGTATCCAGCTCTAGAGAAGTGTGGCCTAATGTTCCTTTTTTAAAAAGAAGTTTGGTTACCTAGAAGCAAACAAGTGGATGTAAAGAAAATATGAAGTAACCAATGGTCAAGCACCTCTTCCATGTTTGAGGAAGACTAAAGTCCAGGGCAGATTGAATTATCTTGATGAAACTTGGTGATGCCCGAGCAGTATGGGCCTCCATGAGATCCATTTTACAGATGAGGAAACTGAGGCTCCAGGAGATGACATCACCAGCTCAGGGACAAGTGTGGAACAAAGATCAGCCTGACTGCAGAAGCTATACTCTTTCCTTCCCCGGCGGTCCTCCCTCCAGATGTTTCCCAGGCTCTTCCCACTTCCTGGCTTGCCCTCTCTGCCCCTTTCTGCCACCCCACAGTTTTGCCAACTCCTGCCCGCCACCTGCAGGAGGCCCTTCTGACTCTTCCAGCCCCCAAATCACTCTGAAAGCTGGGCTGGGAGCCCAGGATGGGCTGGGGGCTCATCAATCCCTCTTACAGAGCCAAGCACACCCTGGGGCTTGCTGAATACCTGTGCAGTGTGTGGGACCATCCCTGTGTGTGAAAAGGGTTAACTCACTTCATTTGCATACCATGCCCAGATGCATTTTGGGAACAGACTGCAGCATGATGCAGGGGCTTGGGGTGGGGGCGGGAGGGTAGTCCTGGAGCATCAGGAGAAGTGGATGAAAGGGATAGGGTTTCTTCTGGGCAGAGCTAGAAGGGTCTGAGCAGGGGATGTGGGCAGGAGTGAGGCACAGATCACCCTAACTACTGGGGGGGGCTTAGTCAGAGTAACATTTCTTTTCCCTATAATGAACCAATCAGAGAGGTGCAGGCATCCAGAGGGGGGTCCCCCCCAAGGAGCTGTCCTCAGTTTACCTATCTGCAGTTTGGGCGTATGGTTTGTTCTTCCAAAAATTTAAGCGTCGCAACAATTCAACCCAGCCTGGGTTAACCACTGTGTGAATTTAATCACATGAGTAGTAGGCATTTAATAGATGTCAGAGTGTTCATTTTTCACACCTCTAAAGGAAACCAGGCCTCGGAGAGGGGACGTGGCTTAGCCAGAACACACAGTGGGCGGGACACACAGCAGACATGGATGTCCCAGCAGGGCTGGAGCTTAGCCCTCTCCCTGCCACCCTCTCTGGCTCCCACCCGACCACAAGTGGGATCGTCCTGGCAGCAGAGATGTGGTGCAGGATAAAACAGGAAGTGCTAAATAAATCCACTCGCCTGGCGTCCCAGTTACCCATGGAGCGCCTCTCCTGGTGCCTGGCACTCTGGGGCCCTGGAGGGGGGTGCTTTTCCTGTGCCCGTGAGACTCAAGGCAGCTGCAGCATTTCAGACACTGCACATGGGTCCCCCAGGCTATGGTCACTGCCCTTGTCCCCCAGTATTGTGGGGACTTTTCTGAACTGAAAGAAACTAAAATATTGGGATGTTTCTGAGCTGGGAGCAGGCCTCCTGCTGAGGGAAAGGGGAGGGTCGCTGACACAGGATAACAGAGTCCATCTGATGAGCACCTACTATGTGCTGGGCTGTGGGCTGAGAGCTTCCCTTGTCGCCAAGCAGCTGGAATCATCCCCGTGGAGTAAGACTGATGATTTCTGCCCATTTCACAGCAGAGCAAATTGAGGCTCAGAGAGAGAAGGGATGTCCTGGCATTCACATAGCTTGGGACAAACAGGGCTGGGTATAGGACACCAGGTTTGACTCAGCTCATTTCTTAATTCATTCATGCATCTGACAGATACCTATTGGGCACCTACTGTATGCCAGGGAGTGGGAACACAGCAAGGAACAAAATAGGCAACAATCCCTGGCTGACTTTTTAGCGGAAGAGATGGACATAAAACCAGATAAGTAAATGCAAGGTGGGAAGTGCTAGGGAGGAAGAGGAAGAGGAAGTAGGAGCGGGGAAGGGTTGGGGGTGCAATTTAAAATTGGGTGGTAAGGGAAGGTCATGCTGTGATGAACAAAGGTCTGAAGGCATTGGATGAAGAACATCCCAGGTAAAGGGAACAGTCAGTGCAAAGGCCCTGGGGTAGGACTGTGCCTGGCATGTTGGAGGAACAGCAAGGAGCCTGTGTGTCTGGAGCAGAGTGAGGGGGTGGGGAGAGGGAGGAGGAGAGGGCAGGGAGGGGATGGTGCAGGTCATGCAGGGCCTTGTGGGCCACCTGGAGGACTTGAGCTTTTACCTCCAGGGAGATGGGAGCCCGGGGGGGGGGGGGGGGGGGGGGCTGTGAGCAGAGAAGAGGCAGGACCTGACCCAGGTGCTCACAGGTGCCCTCTGGCTGTTGCAGGGAGAACAGACTGTGGAGGGCGAGGGCGGGAGGTAGCTGGGAGGCCAGGGGAAGGTGCCTATGCTGGTTTAGGTGGCTGATGATGGGTGTCAGACCAGGGTGCAGGCAGCTTAGGGGGAGAAGTGGCCAGATGGGGGACAGACTTGGGAGACAGAGTGACCCTTGACCACAATTCCCTTGCAGTCTTTCTGGGGCCTGGGCAACCTGAAGGGACTGAGTGGGGACACATTTATATTCTTAACCCCGATAAGGGGTGGTGCCCACAGCCCGCCGCCTGAGTCCTCTGGCTCCTGCAGCTGTGCCACAGGTGTTGTGTAACGAGGTTGAGGTGTGGGAGCCCCCGCCCCCCAGGCAGGCCAGCCTGTGCCCCCAAGCCTCAGTAACCAGGTGCCCACTCTACCCTGAGCACTTGAGCAGGAGTCCCCAGAATGCTGAGCCGGAGACACCAATGACATCAAACCTAGAGGCCCATTGCCCACTCCCAGCCACTCCCAGTGTGTGCCACACCCTGCCGAGGCCCAGTGACAACCACAGCCAACCAGTGACCGGGGCTGGAGGCATCACCAGAAATGACATTTCCTGAGCACACTCTCTGTTCCAGACTCTGTTCCCAGCGCTTTCTGGTGACCCTTCACAGCCCTGGGAGGTCTGTGCTGACACTGCTCCCACTTTACAGGTGAGGCATAGAGAGGCTGAGGACAGCCCAGGCTTCAGTGAGTCAAACTGAGCCAATGCTGCCCAGTGGTCTCGGGTTAGTGGTCCCCTCTGCCCTTGCACTGCTGGCTCTTGAGGGGCCTGGAAGGTCAGTGGATTTCCCAGAGCAGAAACCCCTCCCTGACACAGGCCAGTCTTGAATGCTTCCAGCGATGGGACCCCCACTCCCTGTATGAGAGAGCTGCCTTGGTTTTGGACGATGCCAAGAGTTAGTTTTTCCTTTAATCCGTCCGGTCTCCGACCTCTCTCTTTAACCTCCCTCCTTTGGCCCTGGTCCTGCTCTCTGGAGGCTGCTCAGGAAATGTGTCTCTCTTCGCCCTCCTCCTTCTCCTCTGCCCTTCCCTCCCCCACTTCCTCTCCTCCGCCTCCAGGCAGCCCTCAGCTTTCAGTCTAAGGAGCAGAATTGGAGAATCGATGAATTCCAGGGTTTGGAGTCAGACACACCTGCCACTTGGCAGTTCTGCAGCCTTGGACAAGTCATGTTATCCCTTGGAACCTCTGTTTCCTCATTTGTAAAAAAGAAGGCAATATCCCCTGTCTTGGTCACCCCTGTGGCCCCCTTGCCCAGCTCAGGGTCTGGCACACAGCAGATGCTCAATAAACATTTGTCAAACGAATGTTTTTCCTTTCAGTGATTGG
The DNA here is from genome assembly GCF_028564815.1 of Eubalaena glacialis. Classification (NCBI taxonomy): domain Eukaryota; kingdom Metazoa; phylum Chordata; class Mammalia; order Artiodactyla; family Balaenidae; genus Eubalaena; species Eubalaena glacialis. Next base: position 183,006,870 of record NC_083719.1, on the reverse strand, counting down.
TCCACTGATTACTACTCGCATGCTCCAAATCTTACCCTTCTTTTTTTTTTTTTTTATAAATTTACTTACTTACTTATTTATTTTTGGCTGCGTTGGGTCTCCATTGCTGCGCGTGGGCTTTCTCTAGTTGTGGTGAGCGGGGTCTACTCTTCGTTGTGGTGTGCGGGCTTCTCACTGCGGTGGCTTCTCTTGTTGCGGAGCACAGGTTCTAGGCGCATGGGCTTCAGTAGTTGTGGCACGTGGGCTCAGTAGTTGTGGCTCATGGGCTCTAGAGCACAGGCTCTGTAGTTGTGACGCACGGGCTTACTTGCTCTGTGGCATGTGGAATCTTCCCGGACCAGGGCTTGAACCCGTGTCCCCTGCATTGGCAGGTGGATTCTTAACCACTGTGCCACCAGGGAAGTCCCCAAATCTGTCTTCTTAAGAGCATTCCAGAGTAACCCCCTCACCAGCACCCAGCCAAACTCTCTCTGCTCTGCCCTCACTCTTCTTCCTGACTCACGGCCTTTGCACATGCTGTTCCCTCTGCCAGGAATGCTCTTCCCTCCTGCTTTGCTTTTCATCCTTTATACGGCAGCTGAGGAGTCCTCCATCCGGCTCCCTCCCTTCTCAAACAGTTTGCATTTAAATCATTAATTGTGATAGTTAATTACGTAATTAACCACTTAACATCTGTCTTCCCACACATTCTGTCACGATGGCAGGACTTTTTAATCTGCTTTTTCATACTTGTAGCCACAGCAGCTTGGACAGCACCTGACACATACTGAGTGCTTGATAAATGCTTGTGAGTGAAAAAAATGAAGGACTTGTGTTATACCCCCATTCTGCCTGTTTCTTCCCTATGCTCCAGTTTACCAGTTTTTTGAATTGAATACATTCCTCCTAGTGAGGATGCAAACAGAGAAAGTGGTAGCATCACCTCCCTGTTTTTGCACTCCATACTCCTCTTAATACAATCAAAATGTTTTCACTTTTTCCCCCCTTTTTCAGTTTTTCTCATTCAGGAGCAGAAAATGTTAAAATATGTTGATGTAGTCAGAAGTGTTTTAAGCCTTCAGACAATTCAGACTTGAGAATCAAGTGATGGCAGAAGAGCTAAAAAAAATACATTCTCGTATATTAGGAGGAGAAGGAAAATGCCATTTCAATAAAATCGAGGCTCGTTAATGCTGGAATATAAAGATAGACACTTCCTGTCCTCGACACGCAAACTTTACCCACAGCTGTGGGTGCCAGGCCCTGCAGAATGGCTGGGGCAGGGCGGCCACAAAGAGACTATAATTGCTCCGGAGTTGAAGCCCTACGTGTTCGCGGAGCCATGCCAAGATTGGATGAAGGTCACAGAGGATGTGAGATGCTGTGGGGAAGGAACTGTCCTTGGGGCCCTCCCAGGAGATAGGAAGGGGAGGGGCTCAGCCTCCAGGAGAAGGGATTCTCATGCCCTGTTGCCTATTACAGGTGGAGTCGTGTCTCGGTCAGGTCTTCCACAGATGTTTATCCTCCTGGGGAGGGAGGTTTCTAGTGAACACTCAAGTACCCACTATGTAACCTTGGGCACACTGCACACCCTCTCTGTGCCTCAGTTTCCCTATCTGCCAAATACAGGCAATAATTTAATATTAAAGTTTTAATATTAGCTATGATTATTTGCTATTATTATTAGCTCTTTGTATTGTTTTTGTTGTTGCTTTTATAATACCCTATCTGCAGGGAGTATGCCCAGCCCCTGGACTTTTCCTGACAATTGCCCCTGCCCCTCAGTCCCACTAGCACAGCGCCCCCTGTCTCATTCACAGTGTTACCCCACCCTCCTGTCTTAAGAGATTGGACCAGGGAAGCAGGCTGAGCCAATCAGATTCTTTCCTCTGGGAGTTTGGAGTGAGGGCCCCAAAGCACGTAGAACATACCACTGCCTTGGGGGAGGGACAAGCAAACTGAAGAATAAAGATGGTAATTGCAGATCATGACAATTGCTACAAAGAGATAAAAGCACGGTAATATGATGGAGGGGTACGTGTGGAAGAAACTTTAGTCAAGGGGGCGGGGGGTGGGGGACCTCTCTGAAAAGCTAAGAGATGGCACGCAGAGCAGAGGAAACAGCAAGGGCAAAGGCAGGGCAAAGAGTTTGAATTTCGTCCTTGGGGCAATGAAAAGAAACTGAAGGGATTTTTAACAGGAAAGGGATTAAATTTGTGGCTTAAGAATGTCAATCTAGAAGATGAAGGAGCAACATTTCCTGAAAAGAGCCAGCCTGTGTTTAACCCACAACCCCGACTGCACATCTGTTCATTGATGGGAAGTTGCTGCTTGGGGTCTGTGTTCAGAAGCATTCTGAGCCTGAGTCCCAGTTCTGCAGGGAAAGGAGTGCTGCAATCTATTAGTGATGCCTGGGTCCTGTCTCCTTGTGATAGAGTTCTGTTATTGGTTAGTGATGTCTGTCATAGGCAACTGAACAGACTATGGTTGTTTGTATGTTACATGTTTGCTGTCCAGGGTTAAGAGGCTGCTTTTGCTCACAGAAAATTCTCTACACCCTCCTGGGAAGGACAGTAAGATGGATCCTGGACCCAGACAGACAGGGTTCAAGTTTTGGCCTGACTGCTCCCTCCCTGTGTGACTTTGGGCAAGTTGCTTTCTTACACTGAGCTTCATTCCCTCCTCTGTGAAGAAGGAACAGATATCTCACCCTATGGACTTAGTCTGTGGATTGTATGAAGGGGTATGTGGGACATCCTGCCATGCAGTAGGACTTGGCTGTAGTGGATATTGGCCTCTCCAGGCCCCCCTTGCTGTGGCCCAGGTTCTGAAGCTGAATCCATTTTATTTCCAGACCCAATTCCAGGGTTGGTTCCGACTCTGTCCCCCAGACCTTGGCAGATACCCTAAGCTGCGTCTTGCACCTGGGTTCTGTTCCCAGAGCTGCCAGAGCCTTGGCATCCATCACCCACAGACATGCCCCCACCTGGTGACGGTGTGCATGAAACAAAGTGGGCACAGGGACAGATGGCCTGGGACTCTTGTGGAGGGGGAGGTTTCCCACACCTGGCCTCCACTGGCTGCCCCCCAACCTGGGCCCACCAGGGAGGGTTCTCCTTGCCAACTGGAGTGGGGACTGTCCCAATGCCTGGCTGCCTCCCAGCTCTTGGCCTGCTCTCCCACCATCAGCATTTATGTTTGCAGGTGGCTGGGGCCACTTTGCCTACCCTGTTACTTGGCATGGACGGAGGGATTTGGGGGTACTGTGAGGAGTGGGGGACACCACAAATGCATTCCTCAACACTCCATCCTCCACTCAGCAACCAGAGGGACATTTTTTTTCCTGCGCCATGCGGTATGTGGGATCTTAGTTCCCCGACAAGGGATAGAACCCATGCCCCCTGCATTGGAAGCCCGGAGTCTTAACCACTGGACCACCAGGGAAGTCCCCAGAGGGACATTTAAAAACACAAACTCTATCCTCTCCTTCCTCTGCTTGATCCTTCTGTGGCTGCTTTTGCCCCCGGGCTAAATCCCAGACTCTTTCCACTGCCTAGGAGGCCCCCACACCCCCTGAGCCATCCTCTTCCTCTTCATTCCCCTCCCCCATCTGGCCCCCGTTCCAGGCTAAACTCTGAGCCTCTGAACTTGCTTCATGCTTCTCACAGGCCAACCTTGCTCCCACCTCCAGGCCTTTGCACATGCTGTTCCTCTACCCAAAATGCTTTTCCCTCCCCTTCACCTGGCCAACTCTTCAATCATCAAGTCTCAGCTTCAATGTCACCTCTTCAAGGAAGCCCCTCTTGATGACGTCCCCTGACCCCAGTCTGGGTTAGATGCCCCTCCCTGTGTGTCCACCATCAAAGCTCCGATCGCCTGTTGAGCCCCAGCTGCAGCAGGCACCCATCTCCTAGTATGCATCATCTCGATGGAATTTTCACCCCTCCAGGGAGTCGCCTCCGTGAGGGTCCCCGTGACTCAGGTACCAGAACACAGGTCTGCCTGCCTGGCTAGGGTTCGAAACCCAGCTGTGCCACCCATGCACCATATGACTTTGGATCAGTGACCTCACCCATCTTGGATCCTGTTCTCTCATCTACAGATCATGACTGCAGGTGGGGCTTGTTCAATGAGTGACTCAAGAATAAATGAAGGAATGGGACTTCCCTGGTGGTCCAGTGGTTAAGACTCTGCGCTCCCAGTGCAGGGGGCCCGGGGTTCGATCCCTAGTCAGGGAACTAGATCCTACATGCCTCAACTAAAGATCCCGCATGCTGCAACTAAGGCCCGGCACAGCCAAATAAATAAATAAATATTTAGGAAAAAGAAAAAAAAGAAGGAATGAATGAACGAACAAACGAATGAATTGTGCTTGTCAGCCTGTCTCACACACGGTAGCCAGGGGCGTCTCTTTAAAACCTGAATCAGAAGATCCTGTCACTCCTGCACCAAATCCTTCCATAGGTCCAGTACCCTCTCAATAAAGTCCACATTCCTCCCCACAGCCCACAAGGCCCTGCACCACCTGCCCCGTCCCCTCCCTGCCCTCCCCTCCTCCCTCTCTCCCCCTCGCTCACTCTGCTCCAGAACATGGGCCTCCTTCCTGTTCCTCCAACATTCCAGGCACAGTCCTGCCCCAGGGCCTTTGCACATGCTGTACCCAATGCCTGACACACTGTTTCCCAAACTCTTGGCCAAACCTAACTTAACCGTCACCTCTGCTGAGAAGCCTTCCCTGATCACCCTATCTGAACACATGCCCAATTATCCTCTGCCCCATTCATTTTCTTCTTAGCTCCAATCCCCATTTGGTAAAAAATCCCTGTATTTGTCAGGGATGACTTACCTGTTCAACGTCCATGTCTCCTGCTAGAGCTGTGTCACCTTGGGCAAGCCTCTGCCTTCCTCTGAGCCTCAGTTTGTTCATCTGTCAAATAGGGGTATGAGCCACCAGGCAGTGGGCCCACAATTGGCCATCTTGTTCCCTGCTGTGTCTCAGCACCTAGAACAGCGCCAGTAAATGAATGGATGGATGAACAAACAATGAACAGATTCATTCCCTCTCAGAGCCCAAGTTTATCCTGCTTAGCCCCTCTCTGGTGGCCTCTCAGAGCTCTATCTCTCTGGGGCCAATGAGCTGGGCTTAAGTGAAGGGGTGCTGGGTCCAGATGTCACTGTGGCATTTGTGTCCCCCATATACGTCCCTGCTCCTGCCTGTGAGGGAGGCAGATGGGCTTATAACATCCAGTGAGTCTCGGCCGCTACACCTCTGTCTGGGGATGTGCCCAGGCCACTCGTCAGAGGGTCCATGTGGGAGTGTGTGTGGCTGTTCTCTCTCTGTCAGGACCCTTGTGGCCGCCTGGGCCAGCGTCACCCCTGTAAAATACCAACCTGCATCCCCTGCCACGTGTTTCCTCCTGCCAGCTGTCTCTTGGCTGTGAGTTTCAAAATCTGTCACATTGGAGGGGGGCAGGAGGGTGAGGCACATACAAATGTCCCAAGAGGAGTAATGTTAATTGAGCACTTACTATGTACTGGGCCCTGTTCCAAGGCCTTTATTACAGTTTCCACAACTAATTCGCTCACAGTCCTACAAGGTAGGATGTCTGTATTATCAGCCCCATAGTATAGGTGGGGAGACCAATATACCAAGAGAAAACATGACTTGCCAAAGGCAGAGAGCTGGCAAGGATGTTTGATTGCAGCACTATCTCCAAAAGCAGAAAGAACATGGAAAGCAACCTATATGTCCATCCACACGAACCAGTTACAACAGTCTCATATTCCAAAGAATTGCAAACAGGTGTTCCGACAAAAACTTGCACACATGTATTCATAGCAGCATGATTCACAGTAGCCAAAAGGCAGAAACAACCCAATTGTCCATCGACAGGTGATGGATAAACAAAATGTGGTCCATCCATATAGTGGAATATTATTCATGTTAAAAAAAAGAAGGAAATTCTGACACATGCTACGATATGGATGAACCACAAAAATACTATAAATAAAATAAGCCAGACACAAAAAGATAAATGCTGTCTGATTCCGCTCATAGCAGGTCCCTAGAAGAGTCAAATCAATAGAGACAGGAAGTAGATGGTGGGGGCCAGGGGGTGGGGGAGGGGAGGAGGAGTCGGTGTTTGATGGGGACAGAGTTTCAGTTTGGGAAGATGAGAAAGTTCTGGAGGTGGAGGTGGGGATGGTTGCCCAATAATGTGAATGTACTTAATGTCACTGAATTGCACACTTAAAAATGGTTAAAATGGTAAATTTTGTTATACATATTTTACCACAATAATTTTTAATTTCAGAAGAATCGAAGCACTGACATATTATACAGTATGGATGAACCTTGAAAACCTTATGCTCGTTGAAAGAAGCCAGACAAAAAAGACCACACATTGTATGATTCCATTTATACGAAACGTCCAGAACAGGCAAATCCACAGAGACAGAGAGTGGATTTGTGGTTGCCAGGGGCTGGGGGAGGGGAGGGGGAGTGATTGAGAATGGGGAGGGGGTCACTTTTTGGGGGGATGGGAAAGTTCTGGAAGTAAATAATGGGGATGGTTGTACAACCTTGTGAATGTACTTACAAAAATGAATTGTACATTTTTAAGTGTTTAAAATGGTAAATTTTATGCCACATATATTTCACCACAATAAAAGAAAAAACAGCTTGGTTTATTCTCTCAGTGGAGTAGTTGGCAAATGTATAAAAAGTGAGAATCCATGTACCCATAAGAAATGATCTCAAAGGCGTATTGTTAAGTGATAGCAAGGGAAGTGCAGGATAGCATTTGAGTACACACACATGTGTAAAAAAAAAACCGTGAAGGGAAGAAAAATATACACACAGGTGCTTATGTGTGCACATGTCAACCCTGGAAGGAACACAGGGACCTATAAAACTGGCTGACTCTGGGATGGGCACTGGATGACCTATCCCTGGGGGGATTCCTTTTTCCCCCTGTGAACTCTTTTGTACCTTGAAAGGCAGAAAAGCACGATGGTTAAAAGCCCAGCTCTGCCTTTGACCAGCTGTGTGACCTTGGGCCAGTCACTTAGCCTCTCTGTGCCTCAGTGGCCTCATCTACAAAACAGGAATGATGATGCCCACCTCAGAGAGCTGTTTGGATGAGGATATAATGAATTAACACCAATCAGGTGCTGAAAATGGGGCTTGGCATGAGGCAGGTGCCATTTAAGCATTGCTCTTGACTTGTATACACCGTTTCATCTTTATCTATCCAAACAAAGAAATATCTAAGACCAAAAATTTTAAAACATTGAATGGATGGTGTATGGAGAGTGCTTAGTGCCTGGCGCCCAGCCCATGGTTGGCATCTGCAATCTCTGAGCCAGTGAGCTCACCCCTTCTCCCCACTCCCATCCTCAGCCCCCAGGGACTCAGCCTCATAGCAAGTGATGCAACCTGGGGAAACGGAGTCCCTCTGGCCACAGGCATTCCACAACACCTTGCCTGCACAGGGGGTCAGGGGAGGGAGGGCCCTCCTGGCATTTAGTTCTCAGGGGAGGGTCGAGGGTGGGAATCATCTCCTATTTGCCTTAATTAGCATCTCGAAGGAGCTGGTTGCCATGACTTTTGGGGGAAGACACGGGGCTGGGGTAGAGCCTGGCCCAGGGTGCCCCAGGAGGGACTCCATGCCTCCCCCGGTGGCTGGCCTGGCCCATCACTCAGCCTCTGGACTCAGGCTGATGTGGGCCCGCATCCAGCCTTTCTTCTCACCGCGTGGCCTGTTCCTCTTCTGTGAATGAGGATGAGGAAAACAAGAAATCTTCTTTCTCGGGCTGTTGGGGGGAATTTAACAGGATATAAAGTGCCCAGCTGTGGGCTAGGAGATCTAATGATTGTTGTTATTATTTCATCTGCAGTTAGTGGTTTTAAATATGATCCCACTTACGATCTCCAGACCGTTTCTATGCACAGAAAAATGTCTCAAGAACACACATCTCAATGTCAGTAGTGGTTATGTGTCGGGGGCTGTAATACAAATAATAATAAGAGCTGGTACTTATTAAGCATCTACTATGTGCTAAGTGCTTTGGATGCACAACTCATTTAGTCTTGAGGTTGGGGGAATGTGACCCCATTGTACAGATAAGGAAACTGAGGCTCAGAGAGGGAATGTGTCTTTTTTTTTTTCCAATAAATATAATCATTTGTTTCAATGGTTGATAATTTAAACGTTACTTTAAAAAAATTAGCCAGTTCACACATTTGTATATTAAACACTGAAATAATTAGAGAGGGAATGTGTCTTAAGGTCATGCAGCAAAGCAGGGCAGAGCTGGGACAAGACACTTCTGTGGTAGTCTCCGCTTCCCCAACTATCCAATGCTGTCCATTTCTCAGGGGATGGTGAGAGAAACAGAAATAAGTCAAAGTGATCCAAATAAAGAAATGTTCGATGCTGGTGCTAAGAGGTCTTCTGATCAAGGAGGGTATCAGTGAGCAGAGTTTGGGGTGCAAGGGGAGGGTGGCTTCTCTAACCTTGTTCAAGAGCCAGAAAAGCCCCCCAAAAGAATTTTCAGCTGATATAAATATTGTGGCTCCTGAGACTTAGACCCCAGAACTGGTCCTTCAGAGAAGGGCTTGGTTGGAGGGAGCTCTTCCCGATCCTGAGCAAAGCCCACAGCTAGACAGCAGGGAGGTACAGCCTGGCTGGCTCTGGTCCATTCAACAAATTCAGGTTGATGATGGTGGGCAAGGCCTAGGGGCTAGGGGAGGTAGCAAGACAGGCCTGGAGACTGAATGCAGCATAGGGTCCAGCATGTGTAGACACTGAAAGGATGGGTGGAAGAATGGATGGGTAAAAACTGGTGGATGAATGGGTGGGTGGGTGGGTGGATGGATGGATGGATGGATGGATGGATGGATAGATGGATAGATGGATAGATGGATGGACGGATGGATGGATGCATGGATGGATGGATAAGTGGATGGATGGGTGAGTGGATGGATGGAGGGATGGAGGGATGGAGGGATGGAGGGATGGATGGATGGATGGATGGATGGATGGATGGATGGATGGACAGATGTGTGATTGGATACATGGATGAGTAGAGGTTGGATGGATAGGTGAGTGGATGGATGGATGCATGGATGCATGGATGCATGGATAAGTGGATGGATGGGTGAGTGGATGGGTGAGTGGATGGGTGAGTGGATGGATGGATGGATGGATGGATGGATGGATGGATGGATGGATGGATGGATGGGTGGGTGGGTGGCTGGATGGGTGGGTGTGTGGATGGGTGGATGGATAGATGAGTGGATGGATGGTAGGTGGACAGATAGCACTCCTAACTGTAATGACAATAATCTAGTGATACCATCTCTGCCTTACCGAGCAGACTGTGTGCTGAGCACATGACCTCACCAAATCCTCAGACTGACTTTGGTGGGGGGGGGGGTCCCACTGATACTTTCACTCCAGAGTTGGGGTATCTGAGGCTCAGCGAGGCAAAGTCCTTCCTTAAAATATCAGTGGTGGGGACTTCCCTGGTGGCACAGTGGTTAAGAATCCACCTGCCAATGCAGGAGACACGGGTTCGAGCCCTGGTCCGGGAAGGTCCCACATGCCGCGGAGCAACTAAGCCTGTGCGCCACAACTACTGAGCCTGTGCTCTAGGGCCCACGAGCCACAATTACTGAAGCCCGCCTGGAGCCCGTGCTCCACAACAAGAGAAGCCACCGCAATGAGAAGCCCGCGCGCCACATCAAAGAGTAGCCCCCCAACTAGAGAAAGCCCGCACGCAGCAACAAAGACCCAACGCAGCCAAAAATAAATAAAATAAAAAAATAAAATAAAATAAATCTCAGTGGTGAACCCTTCCTACCACTGTCCTGATATTGCCCTTGTTGAGGTGACCTCCCAGTGTGCACACCAACCAATCACCTCTCAGTCCCCAACCTCCTCTCACTCCCAGGAGCATCTCACTTGGCTCGTCCCTCATCCTCCTGGAAACAATGTCCTCACTTAGCCCCTGGGAACGTGCATCCACCTGGTTTCCCTCTGTCCCCTCTGTTGGACCTTCTCAGTCCCTCTGCCAACTTCTCTCCTTCTCTGATCAGGTTCTAGACACAGGACAGCCCTCAGGCATCTTCTCTCTTCCTTTTCTTCCTGGACAAATCCATCCCCATGGATTCAAATATCTTCTTCCATCATTGACCACCAGATTTATGTTTTCAGAAGGAATCTCTCCCCTGAACTCCTAATATCTAACTTGCCCCCGACATCTCCATGTGGGCACCCAATAACACATCTAAGCCAAATCTTGATTCTCACCCCTACCCCACCAACCTGTTCCTCCCTCATCCTTCCATCTCAGCTGATGGCAGCTCCAACCTTCCAGGTGCTCAATTCAGACACTAGTATCATCCTCCACTTTCCCCTTTTCCCCACACCTCACAACCAGTCCTTTAGAAAACTCCATTGGCTCTGCCTCCACAATCTATCCAGAAAGTGCCCACTTCTCCTCCATCTTCTATATCCTCTGGTCCAGCTCCATCACTGCCAGCTTGGACCAGGGCAGTTGCCTCCACCCTTGCCCCCTCCCAGTCTGTCCTGCCCATAGCAGTCACCAGAGGGCACCTGTGAGCACTTGAGTCAGGCCCCACCCCCTTCTCTACCCACAACCCTCCAGGGCTCCCACCTCCCATGGGGTAAAAGCCCAAGTCCTCCCCTCTGCCCACAAGGTCCTGTGTGACGTGCCCAGTCCCCTCCCTGCCCTCCCCTCCTCCCTCTCTCCCCCTCGCTCACTCTGCTCCAGACACAGGGGCCTCCTCGCTGTTCTTCCAACATTCCAGGCACAGTCCTGCCCCAGGGCCTTTGCACGGGCTGTGCCCTCTGTGCCTGCTCAAATGCCACCTTCTCACTGAGGCCTCCCCTGACCACCCTGTTTCAGATTTACCTCCCGACACATCTTCATCCTCTTTTGCTCCTTGATTTTTTTCCCTTAGCTCTCACCACCATCTGACCCACTGTACATATGTACTTGTTTATTTTTTACTGTACAATGTCAGCTCTTGTTAACTGAGACTTTCATTCCGTTCTGTTCACCATTTCCTCCCAACCTAGGAAACCTAGGACAGCATCTGACACGCATTTAATATCTGTTGAATAATTAAATGTTTAAGGGAAGTCCCAAACCATTGAATGAGCTCCTACTATTGCCAGACCTCGGAAGATTTGTCCAGGGAAAAAAGGAAATACAATTAGAGACAGGTGGGTAACCCATGAAAAGACCACGCCCATAACCAGTGCAGACCAGACTTTCCTGACCTCAGCTCCAAAATGTGGCAACAAAAAAGGGAATACCTTCCCTCCGAGGTCTCCCTGAGGGCTGCGACGTGCCTCCCGTACCATGAACTTGGACCTCCACCCTTGGCCTCTGCTCTCCCTTGCACATCTCGAGTTTCTGACTTAGAGGACGTTTCTCTTCTGAGAATGCTCATGGAAGCCTCTCACACTCTGGGCCAGCAGCACGTGAGCCTGGGAAGAAAATGTAAAGGTCAATGTCTATAATTAAATTTTCCCTGAGATAAAAATAGCATCTTTGTAATCGTTTAAATGGTTCTGAGGGAAGGAAGGAAGGAGAGAGAAGAGAGAGAGAGATGCCTGCAGTTAAAAAATTACAGGCTCTGGTCTCAAGCCCACATGAGCACCAACTATCCCTAGTTGAGTGACCTTCTTCCCTTGTAATCTGGTGTGTGTGCGTGTGTGCGAGCATGCATGCACACACGTGATCATAGGAAACTCCAATTGATGCTGATTGTACGCTAAACCGGGGTCAGGAAGTCTGCCTGGAGACGGGGGCTGAGCTGGGATCACGGGTTTCACCCAAATGAGTGGACCCTACATGGAGGACCCTAGGGGGTGACACAGGGAGGGATGAGGTGGGTCTGTGCCCTCTACTCTGGGCCTTGGTTTCCCCTCCCTACACACTGGTATGAGACTCTGTTCTCTTGCTGCCCTTCTAGGGAGAACATCCCATATGTTGTTGTATCTGGGCTCCCCATTCTGTCCCCCGTTCTCAAATCCCTCCCAACTCCATCCTGTGTGTGGCCCGGGGGAGGGAGAGAGGAGGGAGAGGTACATCCACATGCCACTGAAATAAATTTCCTCCTTATTAATTTTCTATGCAGAAAGATTTATCATCATCTCCTCTCGCCTTTCTGCGGAGTTGACATTGAGCCAAAGAACCTTCCTCCTGGCCGGGGTGTGTGTGTGGGGTGTCACGGGACTCTTACCTGGAGCCTCTCCCTCTGTTCCCCTCTCCAGCCCTCAGATTCTCTGCTTGGGCCAGTCACTTCCCTAGACCAAGCCTCAGTTTCCTCACCTGAACTGATTATTTCACACCCATAGTCACAGGCTCACAAAGAAGGTGTCACGATGTCAGCATGCTGGGTTGAAAAATAAAACAAGTCTTGATGTATTGTTCGTGAATTAATCCAATAGGCACTTACCAAGCCCCTACTGTGTGCCAGGCTGTCCTAGGCATCAGAAAAGCTGCAGAGACGCACACACCACGGAGGAAACCCCTTGCCCTCACTTTAGCAATTAACAAAATTGAATTTGTAATGAGGGCAGAAGCAAAGCAGGTGTTTCAAGATCATGTACCCATGTGCATAGAAAAATGACTGAAAGGAAAACCATCAAAATAGTCACAGTGGGTATCTTGGGGGAACTGGATGTCTGAGAACTGGGTAATCTGCATCAAAAGGATACATCCCAAACCTCATGATCATGATGCGAATTTCACCTTAATAAGAATTGAAAGAAGAAAAGCAAAGAGAGAGCAGCCCTGGAGCTAATGATGATGTGACATTGACAGTACAGATAAAAATCTCAGACTAGGCGCTTCATGGGAGGAAATCCTGAATATATCTGAGAATCCAGAATCAACAAGTGAAACAATATATTTCTAAGGACAAAAAAAAGAAATAGGGTAATCTCATTCAGTGAGTCACTCACAGGAAGGACTTAATCAGACAATATTTTGCATCAAGAACCTCCATCATGCCACTTTGCTAAAAGGATGTGTCCATTTCTTTCAGTTTTTCGTTTGGGTATTTGTGTGTAAAAATTTACTTGATATATAAAAGGCTTATATCGATATTTCCAATAAAGTTGTTTTAAATTAGTAAAAGAGAAGGAAGGAAGGAAGGAAGGAAGGGAGGAAGGAAGGGAGGAAGGAAGGGAGAGAGGGAGAGAGAGAGAAAGAGGGAGGGAGGGAGGGAGGGAAGAAAGAAGCATAAAAAGAAAGAAAGACCTTATAATATATATCTGACCTCTGATTAGTCATTCCAGGACATTTCCCCAAGAAGATAATTGTGGATGGGAACATACAAGTAGCTACAAGGGTGTTATTTCCTGGTCTATAACAGCAACACATCAGATACAACCTAAGTGCTTAGCAATAGAGGATGAATTTGAAAAACACTATGCTGCCATTAAATAAATTACAATGTGTATAATTGCACAGAAAAAAGACTAAAAGGAAGCACCCTTAGAAGTTTGCACACTGGGGCAAGATAACAGCCAAGTTTCATTTTTTCTTTTTAGTATGTTGAGATTTTCTAAATTTTCTGCAGTAAACGGTGTTACTTCTGTGGTCGGAGCAGGGATAAACAACATCAGTACATCCTTGTTCTTAAAGAAAGAAGAAAGAGTGAGAAAGGAAAACCTGGGTAAAGTTGGGGGTGGTGTGGGGGGCATGATCCTGACTCCATCATTATCAGCTGTGGCGCTAATAAGAAATGATCTTTGTTTTCTCACCTGTAGAAGGGAAATAATGAGATCTACATGACCACAGGGGTTTAGGATGAGGATTTGACAAGCCCAGCTGTGGAGGGCATTACAGACTCTCACAAGAGGCTGTCACCTCTTGTCTAGAGACCACCCCAGTCTCCTCTGACCTCCTGGCCTCCATCTCTGCCCCTGGCAGCCCAAGAGAGTTTTTGAAAGAAGTCACAGATTAAATCTCTTCCCTCCCCTGCTCAGACCCTCGTCTATTCTATGAAGCAGATACGGTATCATCAGTTCCACTTGGCAAATGATGAAATGGAAGCATGAGGACGCTGTACCCCTTTCTGGGGTCTTTGGTCCCAAGATCACCCAGCTATTGAGGAGCAGATCCAGGACTTGAACCCAGGATGGTCTAGCTCTCAAGGCTACGTGCCTAACCATTGCACCCATCCCCTCCCTGCCTTCCCTTCCTCCGTTTCTCCCCTTCGCTCACTCTGCTGCAGCCACACGGGCCTCCTGGCTGTTTCTCCAACACGCCAGGCACAGTCCTGCCTCAGGAAAATCAAACCAGAATGAGATTCTGCTTTGCACTTTTCAGATTGGGAGAGAACTGGAAAAAAATTGGATGAAATGAAGTATTGATAGGGGTGAGGGGAACGGGACTCATATACAGCAGCTGTGCAGCCTGACGACATCAAGTAAAACCCAGAGCAGGGGCTTCCCTAGTGGCGGCAGTGGTTAAGAATCCACCTGCCAACGCCGGGGTCACGGGTTTGATCCCTAGTCTGGGAAGATCCCACATGCCGCGGAGCAACTAAGCCCGTGCGCCACAACTACTGAGCCTGTGCTCTAGGGCCCACGAGCCACAACTACCGAAGCCCGCGCACCTAGAGCCCATGCTCCACAAGAGAAGCCACCGCAATGAGAAGCCCACGCACCGCAACGAAGAGTAACCCCCCAACTAGAGAAAGCCCGCGTGCAGCAATGAAGACCCAATGCAGCCATAAATAAATAAATAAATAAAAACAGAGCAGCAACTCCAGCCTTCAGCAATTAACCCAGAGAAGCATCTGCACGTGTGTGCAAAGACTCATGTTCAACCATGTGCCCTGAGGAGTTGGTGACGTGTCCAGCAGGTGGGGACATGGTAGATAAAACATGGAACATGCATCTTATAGAAACGCATGCAGCCATTAAAAAAAGAGAGACTGCTCCACATGTCCTAACCTGGCGAGGTCTCTGAGATGAAGGTTATTTGGTCCTACGAGTGGGATACTGCCTGACCTGGTAAGAGTGACTCATTTAGGGAGGGCTAAGTAGCTGTCAGGCACCATGCAAGCCACATTGTGTGAATTATTTCATTAGATGCTCCCAGAAAATGGAGGCACAGAGAGGTTAAGCAACTGACCCAAGGTCACACAGCCAGTGCATAGCAGAGCTAGGAATTAAACACGAGTTCTTTGATGCCCACCTCTGTGTTCTTACCCTGTCTGCCCCTGTTGGATCATTTATTCGTTCAACAAACATTGATCATCGCTGTGTGCCTGGCACTATTCTAGACACTGGAGGTCCAGCAGAGAGCAGAAGGGACAATATTTCCCACCTTCCTGGAGCTGCTGGAAGCTGGAGAGAGACAGAGAATATGCTAGCAAACAAACAACAAATGGTCGTTTCAAATACTGATAAGTGATAGGCAGAATTGGAACAGGGTGATGTGGAAAAAAAGTGATGGAGTGAGGGGATGCAACTTTAGCTGGGATGACCAGGGAGGGCCCCTCTGAGGAGGTGACATTTGAGCTGAGACCTGAATGATGAGAAGGAGAAAACCATGGGGACATGTGGAAGAATGGTGTCCCAAACAGAGTGTATAGCCTGTGCAAAGGGCCTGGGGCAGGACCATGCCTGGCGTGTTGGAGGAACAGTGAGGAGGTCCATGTGTCTGGAGCAGAGTGAACGAGGGGGAGAGAGGGAGGAGGGGAGGGCAAGGAGGAGATGGGTCTGGTTGTGCAGGGTCTTGTGGGTCTCAGGGGGACTTGGGCTTTTACCCAAGGGAGGTGGGAGCCCTGGAGGGCTGTGGGCAGAGGAGGGGTAGGACCTGACTCAGGTGCTCACGGGCACCCTCTGGCTGTTGCTGGGAGGACAAACCATAGGGGACGTGGGCAGGAGCCGGGGGACAGTACTGGTCCTGGTGGGTGATGATGGGACTGGACCCAGGCGGACGCAGAGGATGGGAAAGAAGTTATAAACATTCCAGCTTCACCTACCACCACCGTGAGTGGTTTATCCTCAGGGTGGTGGCACATTTCTCCCCATTACCACCTGCTTTAGAGAACCCCCATGATCAGCTGCAGCTGCCAGAGCTTCCCAGCCAGCAGCGCCCTTTGGGGCCCAGAGACACGCAGCATGGTCCCCAGGCCACACAGCAAGCCAGATGCAGGACCAGACCTGGGGACCCCAGTGTCACCTCTCTGCTGGTTCAGCTGTGCTCTGCCTCCTCTTCCAGGGGCAAAGATTAGGAGTTTGTTGACTGGTATTATTTTTATTGATTTTTTAACAAGTGCTCAGCAAAAAAGTTTTTAACACTGAAAGTCCCTCATTGCAAACCAGGATGGTTGATCATCTTACTCTGATGGGAAAACCGTGTGAAATACACACACACTGTACATAGGTGGAATGGGGGTTCCTCAGACGGGGTTGATGACTGGTCCTGTCTCATTAGAGTCTGTGAGGGGTGGTTGTGACAATAAGTGTCCTGGTTTTGTTTGGGGCTCTGTAATAAGGTATTGTCCCATAGTTATAGTTGGACCTTGCACTTGGATCTGAGCTTCCTAATGGCAAAAGGGAAAAGAGAAACAGAATTTCTTTTTTTTTTTTTTGGCCACACCGTGCAGCTTGTGGGTTCTTAGTTCCCCAACCAGGGATCAAGCCCAGGCCCTGGCTGTGAAGGCGCCGAGTTCTAACCACTGGACCGCTGGAGAATTCCCCCAGAAACATAATTTTTTTTTTACCTGAAAAAAAAAAAAAAAGAAAAAGCCCTGGTATATAGCAAGCATTCAATAAAATTCTGGCTCTTACAGGGTGGGTGAAGGACCCAGGGTTTCTCATAAGGGCACCTGTTTGGGGGAGAGGATGCTTCAAGTTCCTTCTAAACTGCATTACAGCAAAAGTGACCTCAGATATTTCTGCCCTGGATGGACGAAGAAGTTCACAGTGAGCCCCAGCGGGTCTTCAGGATGTAATAGGCAACTCTTCTGTTGCTCTACAACCTTCTATGGCTCCCACGGCTCTCTGGAGTCAATCCAACCCCCTATCCTCCAGACCACGATGCCCATGACAACCACAATGTGTAACTTAGTCCCCCCACCCCTGAATCACCCTTAGCACCCACTCACGTTCCCACCTCCAGACCTTTGAACGCAGTTTTCTCTGCCTGAAATACCCTTCTCTGCTCACCTGGAGAACCACTTAGGGCCAGAGGCAGCCCTTTCCTTTCAGGAGTCCTTCCCAGTATCGAACAACTATTCCTGGAGCACCTATGGCAGGAGTCAGCCAACTGCAGCCCCAGGGCCAAATCTGGCCCCCTGCTTATTTTTGTAAATAAAGTTTTGTTAAAACACAGTCATGTCCATTCATTTATATGTGTCTATGGCTGCTTTGCTGCTACAGTGGCAGAATTGGGTAGTTGCAACAGAGTTCATCTAGCCTGCAAGGTAAAAATATTTACAATCTGACACTTCAGAGAAAAAGTTTGACTCCTGACCTAGTGGATGCCCAGCCCTGGGCTGGATGTGTGGACACATTGGTGAAGGAGATGGACACAGTTCTGTCCTCACAGTGCTCTTGATTCAGCGAAGGAGACAGATGACAAATAAAAATCACAGGTTCTGAAGTTAGCCCCAACTCAGGTGGACACAAAATATGGTTGCTTTATTTTCCATAATTCATCTTAATTTCTGATTCAGAAACCTCCACTTCTTCTAGTATCAGTTCCTCCTGGGGGTCCATTTGCTGAAGCCATGCTCCATTCCTGGGTCTTCTCCAGAGCCAGGGAGGAGTGCACCTGATTAGGGCCTTAGCCGTTCATCAGCCTACACAAGTGCCCTCACTGCCCTTCCCAGCCTCCCTCGACTCAGAGTGATAAAGAAGATTATATTATAATTGGAAACTTCTATACATCAGAAGACACCAGAAACCAAAATAAAAAGAAGTAACAAAACAGTATGGTGGTCCCTCAAAAATTAAACATAGAATTACCATTTCATTTAGCAATTGCACCTGTGGGTAGATACACAAAAGATTTGAAAGCAGGGACTCCAAGAGTTACTTGCACACCTGTGTTCATAGCAGCATCATTCACAGTAGCCAAAAGGTGGAAACAAACCAAGTGTCTGTCGACAGATGATGGATAAACAAATTGTGGTCCATCCATACAATGGAATGTTATTCAACCTTTGAAAAGGAAGAAGATTCTGACACCTGCTACAACATGGATGAACCTTGAGGACATGATGCTTGGTGAAATAAACCAGACACAAAAAAGGACAAATACTGTTTGATTCCACTCATAGGAGGTCCCTAGAGGAGTCAAATCCATACAGACAGAAAAGATGGTGGGGACCAGGGGCTGGGGGAGGGGCATGGGGAGTCGGCGTTTAACAAATGTTCCCTCTCTGCCCTCACCTCTTATTTTCTACCTTGTTCTCTCCTCTCCAACCACCCAGCCTCCTCACTGTTTATTATTATTATAGTTGTTGTTATTATTAAAAACTCATTTATCTATTTTATTGTGGTAAAATACAGGTAACATAAAAACGTTTTAACCATTTTTAAGTGCACAGCTCAGTGGCATTAAGTACATTCACATTCTTGGGCAACCGTCCCCACCCCCCATCTCCAGAACTTTCTCATCTTCCCAAACTGAAACTCTGTCCCCATTAAAAACTGACTTCCCATCCCCCTCCCCCAGCCCCTGGCCCCCACCATGTACTTTCTGTCTCTATGGATTTGAGTCCACTAGGGACCTCACATACGTGGAATCAGACAGTATTTGTCCTTTTGTGTCTGGCTTATTTTACGGAGCATAATGTCCTCAAGGTTCATCCATGATGTAGCATGTGCCAGAATGTCCTTCCTTTTTTAAGGCTGAAAAATATTTCATTGTATGGATGGACCACAATTTGTTTATTCATCATCTGTCAGTGGACACCCGGGTTGTTTCCACATTTTGAATACTGTGAATCATGCTGTTATGAACACAGGTGTAAAAGTATCTGTTTGAGACCCTGCTTTCAATTATTTGGGTTATATATCCTCACTGTTCTTTGAACATACCAGGAATGATCCTGCCTCAGGACCTTTGCACTGGCTGTACCCTCTGCCTGGAGTGCCTTCTCCCGGATCTTTCCACAACCGGCTTCTTCTCATCTAACCCTGACAGCCTCAGGCTGACCCAACCATCGCTCTTCATCAGGACACTGGCAACCTGGCCACCCAGAGAAATCTCCACCCAGAGAAGTCTTGCTCTGAGCAGAATGACTCCTATTTTATCAAGCCCCTCTGTACATGCCTTTGAATCCTACCATATCCCTGCCTTGGAGCCCAGATACAGTCATGCGGGAATCGTGAGAAACATTTCAGGGTGGATGACAGTAACAAAAAAATGATACACTGATGTTAACAATGATTATAAAACAGTCACCATGTATCACATTCCTGCCTCATGCCAGGCAGGTGGCTAAGTGTTTTGTGTGTGACATCTTGTTGAATCTGGAGAGATGGGGATGATCACTGCACCCATTTTACAGATGAGGAAACTGAGGCTCAGCCAGGGGAAAGCACTTTCCCAAAGTGGCATTACTAGGACTCAAACCCAGGTCTGTCTGCTCCATTGTTCCCAGCTCCATGGTCCCCAGGGAACATAATTCAAGGCAGATCCATATGGGGTGGGTTATAAGGGCTGGGACAGGCTGGCAGTATCCACCTGGCCACCTCTGTGTTCTTTGCAGTGAGTAAATCGCACCCTGTTAGATCTCCCAGCTTCTGTATCTATCGTTTGATTTTTCTCTTCATCACGTGCACTGCCCCATTCTCGCATTGTCTGGGCTGGGTGGTTAGTATCATGCACCATCTAGGACTTGGCAAAGAGCATCTCCTAGCAGGATGCCTTGCTGCTGTTTGTAATAATGATGCTTTTGTGTGACATCACCCACATGGCCTTGGTCAACCTTCTGGGGCGGGCACCATGGACATCCCCATTTTACAGATGAGAAGAATGAGGCTTAGTAAGGGGAAGTCTCTTGCTCAAGGTCCCACAGGAAGATTCGAGCCTGGGCAGCCAGACTCCAGTCCTCAAGGCTGCACCACCTGGCTCTGTGCCTGGCTGCATGGTGGCATTTTGCTTTATTATTTCCCGGGTGCCCTGTTAATCGTCCGAACCAAGCGATTAAGCACATCCTTTATACTTGGCCCGATGTCTAATTGTCCAGACCGTGGAACCAGTGACTCAAAAACTCCCTCCCTAATTGTCTTTCCTGCACAATTAGTACCTCGTTATTTATGGTTCTGTGGTTGCCTGAACTTCTGCAGTCTACCGGCCTTGCTTCTAATCATCCTGACTCTGTAATTAATGCCTTGTACTAGGCCGTCTCCTTTGCTCTGTGTAGTTAGAGCCATGCTCATTCCTGGGGTGAGGGCTGGCAGTGCCCAGAAGAGGAAAATGCAGCCCCTGCCTACAGGGAGGTCATTGTCTAGTTGGGAAGACAACAAGCAAATGCAGAATCTGCTTTATGCTCATGGGAGCCACAAATCCTGGTTGTAGAGTGAGGCACAGATTGAAGGTGCCCTCTGCTGGAGGAAAGGCAATGGAGGCTGGATCATGCAGGATGCATAGGAGTTTGTGATGTGGAAGGGAATTCCAAGCAGAGGGAACAGCATGTGCAAAGGTTTGAATGTTGGAAAGAGCTGGGGATTTGGGTGGGGAGGTTAAGAATTAATGAAACAGGCTAGAGTGTAGAATTATGACAGGAGAGAATTTAGGGAGAATGAGAAAGACTTAATGGGGGGGTCCTACATGAAGACATTGAAGAGCAGGTCGAGGGGCTTAGATTTTATCCTCTGGGGATCCACAGGAGGATTTGAGCAGAAGAGAGATTTGATCAGGTTAAATTTTTAAAAAATAATTACTCTAGTCACCTTAGGGAGAGTAAATTGGAGGGGGAGAAAATGGAGGCCATGAGACCAGGAAGGAGGTGATTTCTGTTGTCCAGAGATAAAGTTAAGGTGACATTGAGTGGGTCAGAGGCTGTGGGGAGGGAAAGGGGTAGATGGATAAGAGAGAGATTTAGAGGATAGAACGGACAGGATGTCGAAACTGATAGGTGATGGGTGAGGACGTGGGAGGAGGGGCAGTGGATGCCCAGGTCTTTGATCAAAGGGGATGTGAGATGGGTTGATGGGGCCATTCCCAAGAAGAGAGCAGGAAGGTTTGTAATGTTGAACCAGAAGAGGGACAAGCTGGCTATTCTTGTCTGGAGCACAGAAAGCTGTTCAGGGCTTGGGATCAGACTTGGTAGGAATCACCAAAGCTGCAGGAGTGGATGAGTTCACCAAGAGAGAGAGCAGAGACTTGGAAGCAAGAAACAAGTGTCTGTTGTTATAAGTCACTGAGAGCGCAGGGCAGCGGGCAGAGGCAGGGGATGTTTGTTATTCGGCATGATCACAGCATTAGCTGGATACTACACTCTCCATAAACAGACTCTGAGCCCTCTGAGGTCAGGCCCCTTTTGATAGACATGGAAACGTATCCCATCTGGAGCAGCTCCATCTACACACCTCAGAAATCACCAACTAGACAAGAATCCAGCCTCTGGCAGCTGCTTCCTGAATTAAGAAACTCAGGGGGTTCCAATAGGTTCTGTGGTAAATTACCCATGAAAGTACCAGGGAAAACCTAGCTCGGGGGGGGGAGAAGAAGACCTGTGATGATATATCTACAGGAAAAGAAAAAAAAGATTTGGGAGCTCAGTGGTGGAATGTTCTATAAGAACCTTTTAAAAGCAAACACAGGAGACATGAGCAGTTTTTTAAATGACAGACAATACAATGGAAGATAATATATTTTAAACCCATATCAACTGTTAACAGACCATAAAAATACAGCTACATTAATCTGAGCTGTCTGTCACAGGCCCTCCGAGCAGCTGTGTGATTTTATAGTTTCGCTCTTGGAGGTTTCCTTGACACTTTCACAAATACATCTCAATTTATTTGGATAAGGACAATAGAAATATTGAGCTTTTTTGTTTTTCTTTCTTTCTCCCCCTCTTCTTCCTCTGCTGGCTCCCTGAACAGATATGACGGAGCTGGCCGTGCAGAGCTTCTTGAAATTTTTAATTTTTTTTTTTTTTGACTTGGAGAAAATTTCCTATTGGGTTCTAGGGCCCCAGTATATCAAGGTTGTGGGGAAAGGCCAGGTTGGTGCCTTAGTTGCTGTGTCTGCAGGCAAATGCCTCACCCTCTCTGAGGTCTGTTGGGAAAGATCCTGCACACACCTGCTCTTCTTCCCCGGGTCTCTATATACAGAGAGCACTCCCCACACCTGGCTAAATCCACGCCCCTGTAGGATTGCCCACCATCACCACCACTGCCACACCACAGCCGCTGCTCACCTCCCAGCCCTCCCCTCCTCCCCTCCCCTCCCCCCGCTCACTCAGTACCCACCACAAGGGTCTCCTCACTCTTCTGCCTACCTGCCAGGAACTATCTTGCCCCAGGGCCTTTGCACTTGCTGTTTCCTCTGTCTGGAAGGACCTCCCCTCATTCTTCCCATAGCTGGCTCTTCTTCCTGTTTCAGCTTAATGCCACCTCTTCCCAGAGGCCCACCCTGACTACCCACAGCTAAAGAAGTTTCCCTGTCTTTCCTTTCACATCACAACATGTTCTGTATCCTTCCCAGCACTTAACATTCTTTGAAAATATTTTATTTGCCCATTCGTTAGTTCATTGCCTGCCTCTCACACTAGACTGAGCTCCATGAGGTCGGGGGTTGGTTGGTTGGTTTTCTTTTTTTTTAAATTAATTAATTAATTAATTAATTTGTTTTTGGCTGCATTGGGTCTTAGTCGCTGCACGCGGGCTTTTCTCTAGTTGCAGCAAGTGGGGCCACTCTTCGTTGTGGTGCATGGGCCTCTCATTGCGGTGGCCTCTCTCATCGCAGAGCACAGGCTCTAGGCACACAGGCTCAGTACCTGTGGCGCACGAGCTTAGTTGCTCCACGGTATGTGGGATCCTTCTGGACCAGGGCTCGAACCCGTGTCCCCTGCATTGGCAGGCGGATTCTCAACCACTGCGCCACCAAGGAAGCCTGGTTTGTTTTCTTTTGTTGGTCTATTTCGGTCACTGATATCTTCCTCGTGCCTGGAACAGTGCTTGGTACACAGTAGGTGCTCAGTAAATACTTGTTGAGGGATTGAATGAAAGGGGGAGGGACTAGGCCACTCCCGGGCCAGGGAATGCTGGGACAAAGCCTTGGAAGTAGAATTTGCAATTGGAAACTGTGAGCCCCAAGTGTCTGGTGTGGGACCCCAACCTTTCCTTCTTCCAGGGAGGGGTTCCTATCTGATGGTTCAAGACCCCAAATCCAGCACCATGCCAGCCACTCTGGGTTCTGCTGCCCATGTGCCCCCTCCCTGTGACAGCTGGCAACAGCTTCCTGGCCAAGAAGTGTCCTCCACTTAGCCCCACCCCGCCCTACTGCCTCCCCATCAGAGGCATCCAAGAAGTTGTCACTGCCGCAGACGAAACCTGCTTGATGCCGGGGAAGGCCTGGCACAGTTGTCCCCAGGATGGAACATCTGGGCCGCATGTTACCGGCAGCTGGTGGGAGCTGGGACGCCGCGAGGCACGGTGACATCTCTGGGAGGCTGGGTGGCCCTGAGTCGCCTCCTGGTCCTACCATCTGTCTGCAACCAAAACTTGCCTGATGATTTCTCTGTGCCAGGGAGGAAAGGGTCCCAAAGCTGACTGTCATCCCTAATTCTTTCAGCCCCTCCCTCCCCATTTCCTTCCATCAGTGAGGCCTGGGGCTTTATCTCCAAATGATGCCTTGAATCCAAGCACTTCGCTCCATCCCACTCCTGCTGCCACTGCCTGGGCCAGGCCACCGTCATCGCTCGCCTGGACTAGTGCAATGGCACCTCTGGGGTTTGGTCCCAGCTACCTCCCTACCCTCGCCTCCTCTCACTCTGTTCCAGCCACACCAGCCTCCCTGCTGGTCTTGGAACACACCAGGCATGGTCCAGCCTAAAAGTCTTTGCTCGGGGCTTCCCTGGTGGCGCAGTGGTTGAGAATCTGCCTGCCAATGCAGGGGACACGGGTTCGAGCCCTGGTCTGGGAAGATCCCACATGCCGCGGAGCAACTGGGCCCGTGAGCCACAACTACTGAGCCTACGCGTCTGGAGCCTGTGCTCCACAACAAGAGAGGCCGCGACAGTGAGAGGCCCGCGCACCGTGATGAAGAGTGGCCCCCGCTTGCCGCAACTAGAGAAAGCCCTCGCACAGAAATGAAGACCCAACACAGCCAAAAATAAAATAAATAAATAAATTAAGAATGCAAATGACCCAAGGATCAGGTGTTTCAATTAAAAAAAAAAAAAGTCAGGTTTATGGATATATAAGTTACATACAATAAAATTCACCATTAAAAAAAAAAAAAGTCTTTGCTCATGCTGTCCCCTCTGCCTGGAACAGTCTTCTCCCCAGATCTCCCCATGGCTGGCTCCTCCTAATCCTCCAAGTCTCTGCTCAAATATCACCTCCTCCAAGAAGCCCTCCTGATTTCATAGTCAATCTTAGTCTGGTCGGGCTGCTATAACAGAATGCCATAGACTGGGTGGCTTATAAACAAGACACTTCTCACGGTTCTGGAGGCTGTAAGTCCAAGACCAAGATGTTGGCATATTTGGTGCTGCCAAGTTCAGACACCAAATGATTACTGGTTCGTAGACAACCATCTTCTCACTGTGTTCTCACATGGCAGAAAGGGTAAGGGAGCTCTCTGGGGGTCTCTTTTATAAGGGCACTAATTTCATTCATAAGGACTCCACCCTCATGACCTAAGCACCTCCCAAAGGCCCCACCTCCTAGTACCATCACATCAGGGAATAGGTTTCAATGTATGAATTTGGAGAGGACACAACATTCAGCCTATAGCAATCTCCTCCATGCTCCACCCACTCCATGGGTCACCTTCTCTCTGCCTAGAACTCTCCTCTCTTTGCTTGGCAAATTCCTGTTCACGCTCTTAGTCCCAGTTTGTTCCAGTCTCCCAGCCCCTGGGTCCCTTCTCTTTGACCCCAAGGGGCTGGGTGAGTCTGTGTCCAGCTCTGCATCCCTGCCATCCTGGGGTCCCTTGGGGACCTCACAGCCCAGGGCTGGATACACAGGGGTTATCATAAAACATTTGCTGCACTGTCACTTTCCCTCCTCAGACCCCTCTTGCCCTGGGTTTCCTTCCAGAATTTCCAGGGATTGGGGGCTCGGCTGCAGTGTCTGTTTGGAAGGGATAGGGTAGCTGGGGGTTTGAGGGGACCATCCTGAGCCTGGGTTTGCACAGTGTACTCACTTCTTAAACTTGGGTTTTCAGTTTCTTTGGGGTGGCTCCACAGTCCCTGATGGAAATTTTAGAAGGGTCTGAAGCCCCCCTCAAACCTCTCTTCGGCAGTGCCCATCTCCCCCTCTGGCTACCCAAGGCCCCAGCCCCCTCCTGGCATCTCTCTCTTAGTCTCAGACCCCTGCCCCCATTGCCAATGGCAGATGTCACCTCGGAATATTCAATCATATTGTCAGAGGCATCAAAGAGCCTAGCGGTGAAAATGGTTGACCCTGGAGCCACGTGGCCCAAGTTCAAATCCCAGGTTGCCCTTTGAGTTCATTCTGTGTGACCTTGGGAAAAGTATTTGTTCTCTCTGAGCCTCAGTTTCGCCATCTCTAAAATGGGGGTAATGGTACCTACCTCTTAAGAATTAAATGAGTTCCTATGCTGTTTATTTCCAAAATAGGGCTGGGCACGCAGGTGTTGCCCTAACAAGTGTGTTAGCTGCTGTTATTATTATTATTTTATTTTAAAAATCCCTCAGGGCCCAGTCCCAGCCGTGATCTCCCCTGCTCCTGAGTACAGAGTCCTGGTCCCTGGCCCCTGCTCTGTGCAGAGCAGCCACCAGTGCTGAAAGAAGATTCTAGAAGAAGGGGGAGGGGCTGCCTGGTGGCTCCTCTCAGAGCCACATTTGCAGAGCGAGCCCAGTGCATTGACTTAGAACAGAGGTTTTTGTTGGGGACTTTGGGCAGTTTAGCAGAGAGGGGCTAAAGGTCCCAGCCCCACCCAGGTGGCTCCTGACACTCTGAGCAGCCCCAGGCGGAGTGAGTTATAAATCAAGATCTCACAGGCGACAGCACCTTCACGTGCCTGGGGACCTTGAAGAAACCCAGTTCCAGCCCCTAGCAGTGACCCTGGGGGAGACCTTTGCCTGCAGGCGCAGCCAGCCAATGAGAAACCCCGCTGCAGGTGCCTGGAAACCGTTTCCATGACACCCAGGAGCCTCGGTCCCTGGAAGGGCCTGGTCCGAGGGTGAGGGGCTGGCGGGTGGGGTTGGGGGAGAGAAATGCTTGCTCGGTAACCATGGCAACGCCAGCAGCTGCGGGAGGCAAGCCCAGCTGGCATGGAGGCGCCTGTCCCCCGGATCCCAGTGCTGCCGCCGCCCCCAGGGCCCTCCTCCTGGCACAGGCAGGGAGACTGAGGCCCAGAGACACCTGTCATCCACTCTATGTTGCCCTTCGGAGATGAAAATTGCATCGTGCCTGTGCCAACGTGAGGGGCCCTCATAGGAAGTGGTGGGGCCTTCGGAGGCAAAGCTGAGACCCTGCAGGCTTGGCCAGGGGCAATCCAGGAGGGCTTCCTGAAAGAGGTGAGCATTTCCCAAGCATCATTGGTAATGGTTGTTGGCACGTCAGCACCCCACCTGTTCCACAATTTATTTAATATCTGCCTTCCACTGACTCATGTCTTCACAAGTAAGTGTATTTAAAAACAGAGTCTCTGCTTCCCTCCTGCAAATGGAAAGCTGGTTGCACCTGCCCAAATAGAAGTGGGTGACAAAACACACATGATGGAAACAAAACACAGTTATTCCATCTAGCGAGGAGTCACTGCTCGCTCAAGGCTGGGGGCTGCAGCCTGATCTCACCTTGCTTACAAGACGATGAGTGAGAGAAAAGGGTTAAAAACCCCTGAGTTCCCGGCACTCTCTCCTTTGCATCATCAGAAGTAATGAAAGATTGGAAGGGGACTCATTTCTCCCCATGTGAATTAATGCTATTTATGTAATCATCCAGAATCACTCTGGGCCGCAATATTGAGGGGAATCCTGACCTTCAGAGTGAGGATTTGGTTAGGTGGAAAGGAAGGGTGTTCTAGGCGGGGGGGGGCACAGCATCGACAAAGGCTCTGAGGAAGGATTCGGGAGGAGAGGGTGCAGTTGTGAGAGATTTTTTTCCCCAGGCCAGAAGGAACAGCGTCTTCTGGTCTTTCCAGATGTTTTCCAATGCAGGAGGGAAAAAAAGCAAATGAACAATGATGTCCAAGTGGGAGGGGACTTAGGGCTTTGGGTTCTGAAAGAGTACTGTATGGGGTTGTCTGGATGGAGGAAGTGTTACATGGGTGGTGATTCCAGGCAGCAGCAGAAAGGGAGGGGAGATGGAGACAGGCAAGGGAAGGAGCCAATACAGGGACATCAATGAGCAGTGTCTGTTGTGAGCATCTGGGACCCAATCCTGCTGGGGATCTCTGGAAGATTGTGTACAGAAAGCCTCAGAGTTGTCCCATTTGTATTTTAAAGGCTCTGACAAGTCCTGCAAAAGAGATACCTGTTGAACAGTTTCCCAGATGAGCCTGCACATAAACTCTTTAGCCACAGCAGTTTTCTGGACACATTTTTTGAGGCATCACATCATCCAACTGCCTCCTCTTGGCCTTCTCTTATATCTAGGTTGTGACGTGAGAGAAAGAGAGAGAGAGAAGGGCTAACAAAACTGACAATAAAATAAAATTAATATAATTGTTATTCTTTCCCCAAGAGGACATGTACTGGCTTATGTATCTGAAAAGCCCAAAGTTCTCCTCTTCCAAGTATGGCTGGATCCAGGAGCTGAGATGTTGCTATTGAGGCTATTTTTAAAACATACACCTTTGGGCTTCCCTGGTGGCGCAGTGGTTGAGAATCTGCCTGCCAATGCAGGGGACACGGGTTTGAGCCCTGGTCTGGGAAGATCCCACATGCCACGGAGCAACTGGGCCCGTGAGCCACAACTACTGAGCCTGCGCGTCTGGAGCCTGTGCTCCGCAACAAGAGAGGCCACGACAGTGAGAGGCCCGCGCACTGCGATGAAGAGTGGCCCCCACTCTCCGCAACTAGAGAAAGCCCTCGCACAGCAACGAAGACCCAACACAGCCAAAAATAAATAAATAAATAAATAATTTTTTAAAAAAAATACGCCTTTATCAAGGCACAATTGACATGTAAATAGGCAAAAGTGTGTACTTTGATGGGTTATGACATATGTATATGTCCATGAAACCATCACCACAATCAAGATAATAAATATATCATCCCCTAAATTTTCCTTGTGCCCTTTTATAATGTCTGCCCAACACATGAAGAAAGGCTGGCACTGTGATAGGGCATGAAGTTTGAGAGATGAAACCTGCTGCCGTGGCTCTGTTTCGGTTGTGAGAAATGGAAATTTAACAGGTCTGGGAAGAAAAACATATAAACAGATTCCAGCAACTGAAAATTCCAGGGTCCAGCTTCAGGCATAGCTGGATCCAGGAGTTGAGCTGATGTTATTGGAGGTCTCTTTCAGTGTTTCAGCTTGGCTTTCCTCTAGGTGAGCTTCATTCACAGTCAGGCCCCCCATTCATAGAGTCAAAAGAGACCCCAAGCTCCAGACTTATTTCTCTTCCCAGTCAGCCAGGCAAGCAGAAATGAAAACCCTCCTGCCTATTGATTCCAGCAAAGATACTGGATAATTCTGACTGGCTTGGCTCAGGTCACATGGCCACCTCTGAACCAATCACTGTGGCTGAGGGATGTGACATTCCCACTAACCAGCTCAGGGTCACTCTAGAGCAAGAAGTATGCCAGGGTGGGGTCAGGCTGGGAGTGGGGAGCAGGGGTCCCCCCAAAGCAGAGCCAGTATTTGTCACCCATGGCATCTGAACTGGCCCAAACAGCCAGGGCTTAAATCTTAGGTTCACCATGATACGCTGTGTGACATTAGGAAAATGGCTTGCCCTCTCTGGTAGTCTGTTTCTCCATCCACAAAAAGAGACCTATGGGGAGCGCATGATTGAGTCCTTGAGACATTGGGCTTCGACATGTCTGGAATACCCAGGAGCCTGGAGAGGACCCTGCCTTCCTCCCACCTCTGTCCTGGGACTCCAAGGCCCTGATTACTGAGTCCTTACTATATGCCAGGCCTTATCACATGGATCCACACCAGGGGCCACCCCAGTCTCAGTACATCCTAGAGTAAAATTCATAGGCAACATAACCGACCTACACATGTAATTTCAAAAGAACATAACTTGCTAGTTATAATATAAAGGAGAAATAGAAAGAATATTCTTTATAATAAAATTCTATGTATTTCAATATGTAAATGTTCCAGCACAACCATAATAAAAGATACAGCAAAGCCAGCAGAGGCACTGTCCGCCTCATGGGCCCCCATCAATGCTTCTCTGGACCAGGGCAGTTACCTCTACCTTGGTCCCCTGGTTCTCTCCTTCGCTCCCCACAATCCATCTTCCCTGAAGCCCCTAGAGGACCCCTGTGAGCACCTGAGTCAGGTGCCTCTCCCTCTCCTCTGCCCATACCCGTCCAGGGCTCCCACCTCCCTCAGGGTAAAAGCCCAAGTCCTCCCCACCACAGCTCCCAAATCTGTGGACCTGCCCCCTCCCTGCCCTCCCCTCCTCCCTCTCTCCCCCTCGCTCACTCTGCTCCAGCCACGTGGGTTTCTTCACTGTTCCTCCAATAACACCAGGCACAGTCCTGCCCCAGGACATTTGCACAGGCTGTGCCCTCAACCTGGAATGCTTTTCTCCCAGACATTCCTATGTCTGATTTCTCCTCACTCCTGAAGTCTCAGCTCAAATGTCACCTTTTTTCAGAACTCCTCCCTGATCCCCAGTTAAATGCTCCCCGTCCTCCCTCCTTCACTCCCTATCGCATCCCTCCCTTCGCTTTTCTTCTCTGAACACTGCTTTCTGATTTTTCTTTAATTCAGTTCATGCTTTGTTGTCTGATCCAGGAGCCCCGTGGGAGCTGCTAGAACAGTGCCTGGCACACAGCAGGCTTCAATAAGTGTTCATTCAATGAATGTTTAAATGAATATATCTTCTCATGCCCATTTTCTGGATGAGGAAGCTGAGGCATGGAGAGGTTAGTTTGCCTGGAGGGAGAGCCAGGCTTGAGACACTCTGAACTAACGCTCTGAACTCTGATGCTGAAACCCTGGTTCCCCAAAGACCCAGACTGTGAATACAGAGGAGGGGGGAGCGGCAGTGAAGGAGCTAAACCTCCACCCCTCCCCCACAACTTGAGTCACCAGGCCTGGGTCACTTTGTGCTGAATTCACACATCCACACACGGTTTCTGGCTCCCTTGGCTCACCACCGCCCCCCCCAAGGGGGAAGCATATTCGTCTCCATGGCAACTGTGTTGTCTCCCGTCTGACTGGGGCTGAGTGACAGCCACTGGGCCAGATGAAGTCACTCGCCACCCACACGGGAGAGAGAGGAGCCGGCCCAGAAGTGCCAACAGCAGGGACAGACTCAGAGGTTCACTTCACCCACCAGCAGGCAGGAGCTGGGGGAAGAAATCTGCCCACTGCTCGCCATTCCACCATCATAGCTTCGTGCCTTGGTGTCTTAAAGACTTTGCTGGCTCTGGGGCTTCCGAGAGAGCTTAGATCTCAGGTGTGTGGGATTGAATGCCCCAAAGGAGAGATTGCACCTGATCCTTTTTTGTAACCCCCCACTCCCAGCACTGGGCCTGGCACATAGTAGGTGCTCAATAAATGCTTGAGAAGGAAAGGAGGGAGAAAGGGAGGTGGGGGATTGTTGGCTAAAGCGCTTTAGTTCTTACCTAACCGTCTAGATTTCTCCCAGGATTTTTCTTATCATCCAGCACTTCCCTTATCGGTTAACCTTTTCATTACCAGCTCACACCTTAGTTATCAGCTCACACCTCAGCTATCTTCTTTATCAGAAATGTTCAGGGAAGGCTGAAGAATAGGGGACTGAGCCTCAGAAAACAGGATTCTTGCCCTCAAACCCTTCCTTCCCTCCCCACCAACTCCCAGGGTCGCAGAGGGAGTTGACTGGTTTTGCAGGAAGCTGGGGAGGGGAAGTTCTGAAACCAAAGGGAATCTCAAGGTGAAAAATGTGGGCTCAGTTCTTAAGGAAGGATTTTCATGCCAGTGGAACTATCCAAAACCTGAATGGGCTGCCTTAGGTGGTAATGAGGTCCCCATCACAGGAGGTAGCCAAGGCAACCTAGAGAACCATGCTTGGGATGACATGGAGGGAACTGGAGCAGGTGGATTCCAAGAGTCCTTTCTTTTTGATTCTAAGATTTGGTGACAATTCTAAGATTCTGTGCCTGAAATTCAGCAGCAAACTCCAAGCTTCCACAATGACAGAAGTATGGGTAGTTGTTATAAAATCTTCGGATTAGCCATACAATTCACTGATTCCACAAACATTGATCATATGCTGTGAGCCAGGCCCTCTCCTAGGAGCTGGGGACACAGCAGGGACCAAAACGGTCAATACATGACAGTCGTGGGTGGAGACAGACAAGAAACAGTTAAACCAATGGGTTATAATCTATCCAGCTGATAAATGTGCAATGGGAGAAAAACAGAGCAGGGAGGTGGGGTTCTGGGAGTGAGTGGAGGAGGGAGACTCTAGCTAATACAGTGATGGTGATGCTTGAGCTGAGACCTGAAGAAGACGAAGGAAGAAGCCATGTGAACATAGGGTGTTCCAAGCAGAAGAAATAGCCAGGGCAAAGGCCCTGAGGCAGGAACATGCTTTGTATGTTTGAAAAACAGCAAGGAGATGATAGAGGAGGATTGTAGGTGAGGTAGAGGTACCTGAGGATGTGCCATCTGAGCTGAGAAGAAGCTATACCCGCAAAAGCCAGGGGCTTTCCAAGCAGAGGGTATAGCACATGTAAGCGTCCTGGGGCAGGAATGAGCTTGGAGAGAGAGGGAGAAAGAAAAGGACACACAAACACTTAGAAGCAGAGACAGAGAGACTGTGAAACAGAGAGACAGATGGACAGACAGAGAGACAGAGACAGAGAGAGAAGAGTCTTCCATTGACAGGTGTTATGGGTTGGATTTGATTCTCCCCAAGTTCATATGTTGAAGTCATAACCCCCAAGAACTCCCAATGTAATCTTATTTGGAAATAGGATGGTTGCAGATGTAATTAGTTCAGTTAAGGTGAGGTCATACTGGTGGAGAGTGGGTCCCTAATTCAATATGATTGGTGTCCTTATAAAAGAGGGAAATTTAGACACAGACATGCACATAGGGAGAAAGCTTTGTGAACATGTAGATGAACCTCAACAAGCCAAGGAGAGAGGCATGGAACAGATCCTTCCCTCACAAGGGACCAACCCAGCCAACACCTTAATCTCAGACTTCCAGCCTCCAGAAATGTGACAATACCTGTTGGCTGTTTAAGCCTCCAGTTTGTGGTATTTTTTTTTTTAAACATAGTATTAACTGTAGTACTTTTATTTTTATTTTTTTAAATTTATTTTTATATTTTATTTTTGGCTGTGTTGGGTCTTCGTTTCTGTGCGAGGGCTTTCTCTAGTTGCGGCAAGTGGGGGCCACTCTTCATCGCGGTGCGCAGGCCTCTCACTATCGCGGCCTCTCTCGTTGCGGAGCACAGGCTCCAGATGCGCAGGCTCAGTAGTTGTGGCTCACGGGCCTAGTTGCTCCGCGGCATGTGGGATCTTCCCAGACCAGGGCTCGAACCCGTGTCCCCTGCATTGGCAGGCAGACTCTCAACCACTGCGCCACCAGGGAAGCCCCAGTTTGTGGTATTTTGTTACAGCAGCCACTGGAAATGAATACTCTGGGTGAGCCAATGAGTTAACAAATGACTGCATTTGGAAAGTCAGGGACTGTTCTGCAAAGCTTGAGGTCTGCCCTGGTTAACCTCACCTCAGACTGGAGGGATAGACTACAGGGAATTTCCAGTTCAGGGGTTTGAATCTCATACGTGTGTCTCCAGGAGTCGATAGGTTTAAAGTTGACCTACTATGCCCAGAACCTTTCTATGATTCATTGCACAGCATCCTCCCCATGGACCCCCCCCTCCCAAAGTAGGAACTCACTGTCCTTTTTACAGATGAGGAAACTGAGGCTCCTAGAGGGCACTGTGGTAGGCGGCTCACAAAGATGTACCCAAGGATCTTTGTCTCTTGGTCCTTCTGTCCATGTGTAATCCTCTCCCCTTGTTTCTAATGAATAGAATACAGCCAAAATGATAGATGTCACTTCCACGGTTGGGTTATAAAAAGACTGTGACATCCATCTTGCTGGACTCTCTCTACTGACTCTGTTTTGATGAAGCAACCTGCCATGGTAGGGAAGCTCAAGTGGCAAGGACCTGAGAGTGGCCTCCAGCCAACAGCCAGTGAGGAACTGAGGCCCTCCTTCTAACAACATGTAAGGAACTGAATAATGCTGACGACCACAGGAGATTGGAAGCAGATCCTGCCCCAGTCAGACATTCAGCTGAGACTTCATCCCTGACTGATACCTTGTTACAGCCTGAAGCACAGGACCCTGTTCAGCCATGCCCAGATCCAAGAAATTGAGATAGTAAGTGTCATTTAAGCCACAAAGTTTTGGGGTAATTTGTTACACAGCAACAGCTAACCAATACAGACAAACCCTTACCTAGGTCACACAGTAGGAAATAGCAAAAGAATTTGAACCCAGGACTCCATAGAGACTTGTCCAATCCCTTGCTCTCAACAATGACCAACTGACCCCTAGACTTTCTGTGTGAGCATTGCTTTAGACTCCCCACCCCAAAAATTACATGGTTGCAGGACCCACTTGTTTGAAAATTCCCTTGACTTCTGTTTGTTTTCTTTCTGTTTCTTGAATTTACCAAGCTTTCTCTGACCCTGGGGCCTTTGTACTGGCTGTGCCCCCTGCCTGGAGCACCCTCCCCCCAGTCTGCCCCCCTACTTGCTTCAGGTCCCAGCTCAAATGTCAACTCCTCAGAAAGAGCTTCCCTGATCCCCCTTGCCCCAACTAAAGCCACCTCTTAGTCTTTCTCTAGCACGTTAGCCCATTTTATTTTCCATAGAATCCTCATCAGAAAGTATTTCAGAAAAAAAGAAAAAATTGTTGCTGCTTTATCAGCTGTCTGCTTACAGGGCAGGAATTTTTGTCTTCCTTAGTCACTGCTGTGTCCCCAGCGCAGGGTCAGGCACACAGTAAATGATGGAGTAGAGCCCACGTGGGGCTGGTCTGGGACCTTGCATATGTGCCTTCACAGCCCTGAGACTCAGTTTGCCTGCCAACAAAAGGGGACAATCATCCTCCCTCACAGAGATGACTGCTGACCCTGGGAACAGGTGAGTGGGAAAGCTCAGTGGGATCACAGACCCCCCCCACCAGGTGGCCTCTCCGGGTCACAGGGGCGCCTCGCTGTGCGCGGTGCTGAACGGTGCAGGTGTAGGCATCTCCCGTGCCCTGCCTGCTGTCCGCGGTGCTGAACGGTGCAGGTGTAGGTATCTCCCATGCCCTGCCTACTGCAACTCCTTGAAAGGGAGTCTACACCGTACACAGTCTGGGCTGTAGAATCTGGGGTTTCATGAACCCACATGGTTTTTTCACAGAACTCCCACCCCGGCTACTATCTTTGTGACCTCTGGTGGGAGGAGCCTCTCCGACTGGGGACCCTGACCTCCCAAAGCCCCACCTGGCCCCCGTCTCGGTTCTATCTACCTAAGTGACAATTCGGGGGATCATGACTTGATGCCAGTAACTTCTAATCTAGTCCCTCAGTCTCTCTGTCTGTGTCTCTCTCTGTCCCTGTCTGTGTCTCTGTCTCCCTGTGTGTCTGTCTCTATGTCTCTTTCTGTGTCTCTACGTGTCTCTGTGTTCCTCTAGCTCTATCTCGTCTGCCTATCTCTGTCTCTTTTTGTTTCTATCTCTCCCCCTCCACCACTCTGAAAACTCCAAGCCCTTCATGCTGCCTGCAATGGACCCAACTTTCTCCAGCCACCTGTGGGGAGGCAGAAACAAAGTGAAGACTCGCCCCTCTCTCCCTGCCTGCATACCAGCCTTTATATGCTGCAGAGCACTGGGACATAAACGGTCATCCTGTCTTGCCCCAGTCCTGCCTCCGCCTCCATCTCTACAGTGATGTCATTGGTAGACAATCTTTCAGTGCCTCCCAAGGGCCACTCCCTGCTCCCCACCTAAAAAAATCTCATTAGTCCCTGAACACCTGGAAGCAGAACATGAGGTGCGTGAATAATTTATTTTGTGAGTCATTTTAATATTTTATAATAATTGTGATGAGCCGTTTGGCTTTGTGGAGCTCTTTGGGTGTCATTAAGACAGAGCCAGAGACGGGCACTGCCACCGCAATATCTTTGAATCAACCGAGGTGACTTGTCCCCATGGGGGCACAGAGTGGGGGAGCCAGGCTAGGGCTGGCTAGGGGAAGGAGACAATCTCAGGGAATACTGAGGCAGATGGGGTGTCACTAGTGGTCAGCAGGCTCAGTTGTACCAAGACTGCAGCTATAGATCAGCTTCATCTGCTTTTTTCTTTCATTGCCCCAAACATTTACTCACTTATTCAAACTCTCTGTTAGGACTGAATGTTTTTGTCCTCCCCCGCATCCCCAAATCATATGTTGAAGCTCTGACCCCCAGTGGGATGGCATTTGGAGGTGGAGCCTTTGGGAGGTAACTATGGTTACAAGAGGTCCCAAGGGTGGGGTCCTTATGACAGAATTAGTGCCCTCATAAGAAGAAGGAGAAACTAGAGCTCTCTCTTCTCCACACAAGGACACAGTGAGAAGGCAGCTGTCTGCAATCCAGGAAGAGAGCCCTCACGAGGACTAAGGTGCCCTCTCCTGGCACCTTAGTCTTGGACTTCAGAGTCTCTAGAACTGTGAGAAATACATATCTGCTGCTTAAATCTCCAAGTCTATAGTATTTTGTTATAGTAGCCTGAGCAGACGATGACACTCTCCAAAGGTTTTTCGGTGCATTTAAGCTCAAACTCCCCACCATGGTCTAAAAGAGCCCCCCAAATCTAGCCCCTCTGTGACCTTCCTGCTCTCACCTCCTCCTCAGCCCCCCACTCTGCTCCAGCCACACCAGCCTCTCTGCTGTTCCTCCAATCCACAAGCACATCCCCACCTCAGGACCTTTGCACTTTCAGTGCCCTCCTCCTTACACACTCTGTCCCAGGCTCTTCCTGTGATGAGCTCCTCCTCATTTTCAAGCCTCAGCTCACATGTCACCTCCCAGAGCTCACAGTGGTAGGATTTGGAGAGGGGGTGTGCAGTGGGAGGGTGTGCTTGGCAGGGAGCTCCGCGTGGGCAAAGACTTGGTGCCAAGAGTGTTGAGACTGAATCAGCTGAATGTAAGGATGTGCAGGTGGAGAGGTGGGCAGGGCTGGGAGAACCAGGTTGGGAGAGAAGATGCCGGAGAAAAAGGCTGGGAGCTGGGCTGGAGAGGGTCTTGAAAATCAGGGTAATACCTTGGGCTCCATCCTGGAAGAAAACATTTTAGCTCAATCTTAGCCAGAGTCACCTGGCCACTTTCTCCCTCCAGAGGACTTCATTATGACCCACTCTGATTTGGTTCCTCCCAAATCTCAGCATCTTGCAGTGAGTACCAGCCTACCCCAAAGCAAGAGATGAAGAAACCCACACTTGGCATCAGTGAACAGCAGTGAACTGGCCAGACTCTATGGGGAACTCAGATGACAGGCCCCAGGAAGGCTGGAGCCCTGGGTTTGCGGTGGAAATTCTCAATTTGCCCATCCTCTTCTCCAGAGCCACTCAATTCTTTCTCATCCTTGCCCATGCCCCTGGAGAGGTTCATCTGCATAGACAGAATCCATGATCTCTCACTGGCCAGATCCTGTCGGGTTCAACCAATGAGAAGCAGCGGTGGGTGATCAGAGAAAGAGGTTGGGGTATTTATTCTTCCAGCTCCTGTTCTGCTGTACTACCGCTGAGCACCTGAGCCCCTTGCAATCCTATCTCCCACCGGATTCCAGGAACCACATTCTCCCTTCGCCCACTCAGACTTAGACGTGATAACAGCTCCCCACAGTTGCAGCCACCACGTCCCACAGTATGCCCTGAGGGTTTCCCATCACCCTGCCTACAGCTCTGTAAATAATCCTGTATTAAATGTTCTTTAAAGACCCTGTTTGAGTGACTGTCCATTTTTTCCAGGACTGTGAATGATTCAGTTATGGAATGATAAGCATCTGAGCCCTTTTCTATAGGGTTAGAGCCTTGGATGATGAGCCATAAAGTTATTATAACCAAGCAGGACCCTATGGGGTCTTCCCGGAAGAGACTGCCCCCTCCCCCCACCTCCATGTTCTCCACCTGCCTCTTGTCTGTAGAGAAACTTTAGACTCCTAGGCCTTCCCCAAGTTCCAAAGCGTAAACTTAATCAGAGAAGTAAGAAAATGCAGAAAGAAAGGAAAACAGTTAAACAAGACAAAATAATAATAGTTTAGCCATTAAACAAAGTCAAGGACCTTTAGTTCCTGCTCAAGGGCTATAGATAATATTCTGAGCCGTGTCCTTTGAGCTGTTTTGCAGATGATGAAACACCTACCAGGTGGAAGAAGAAGCTAACTGCATGCTGCCCACAAGCACGTAGACCCCAGACCGGTTGGAAACAGAAGGTTAATGATGTTGATTCCTGATTACCTCACCACCAACCAATCAGAAGAATGTCCATGAACTGATTACGCACTCCACAACCCTTAAAAACCTTTCCCTGAAAGCTTTCAGGGAGCTCAGTCCCTTTAAGCACTAGCTACCTGGACT
The DNA here is from genome assembly GCF_028564815.1 of Eubalaena glacialis. Classification (NCBI taxonomy): domain Eukaryota; kingdom Metazoa; phylum Chordata; class Mammalia; order Artiodactyla; family Balaenidae; genus Eubalaena; species Eubalaena glacialis. Next base: position 182,968,926 of record NC_083719.1, on the reverse strand, counting down.
CCTTCTTGGTGCCCTCAATAAACTCTGCCCTTCCTTCACCACAACAAAGTGTCAGTAGATTGGCTTTACTGTGTGCAGGCAAGCGGACCCAAGTTTGGTTCGGTAACATTATCAGACATTATTAAACAATAAACCCCTAGTACAACTGGCCGCTTGGGACAGCCCCACAAAGTCACAGACAATGGAATTTCCAGTGCAGTTAATAGCCTGGACATTAAGCCACAGAAATCCGGGACAATGAGCCCCCAGCAGGTAAGGGATTTCGGAAGAGTTTTTACCATGACATCTTCAGGTAATGGACAGCATGATAGAGAGGGTCTGGCATCCACCAAAAATCCATGCCCCCACTTCCCATAGTGCGAACCTCCATTCCCCCCCACCACCACTGGAAAAGGCAACCTGGCAGTGGACCTCATTTCCCAAACACACTTGCAGTGGGTGTGGTCATGTGAGCTGGCCAATGAGACATGAGTGGAAGTGATAAGCATTATTCCTGAGTGGCAGTCTGTCTTGGTTTTCTATTGCTGCTGTAGCAAATTACCACAAACTTAGTAACTTAAACCAACACAAAGTTATTATCTCAGAATTCTGGAGGTTAGAAGTGTAAAAAGCATCTGAAGGGCTGTGTTCTTTCTGAAGGCTCTTGGGAACAATATGTTTCCTTGCGTTTTCCAGCTTCAGGGGCTGCTTCTATTTCTGCGCTCATGGTCCCACCTCACTCTGACCTCTTCTTCTGACTTTGCTCTCTGACCCTCCAGTTTCTTTCTTAGAAGGACCCTTGGGATTACATTAGACCCACCCAGTTAATCCAGGATCATCTCCTCTTCGCAAGATCCTTAATTTAATCACGTCTACAAAATCCCTTTGCCATGTAGGGTAATATGTTCACAGGTTCTGGAGATTAGGACATGCCTTTGAAGGGCCATTATTCAGCCTACAACAGGGTCTTTAAGAAGCAGGCATATCTTAATGCCATTTGCAGCAACATGGATGGACCTAGAGATTATCACACGAAGCAAGGTAAGTCAGAAAGAGAAAAACAAATACCATATGACATCACTTGTATGTGGAATCTAAAATACGCCACAAATGAACCTATCTACAAAACAGAAACAGACTCACAGACATAGAGAACAGACTTCCCAAGGGGGAAGGGGGATGGGGGAGGGAAGGATTGGGAGTTTGGGATTAACAGATGCAAACTATTATATATAGTATGGATAAACAACAAGGTCCTATTGTATAGCACAGGGAACTATATTTAATATCCTGTGATAAACCACAATGGAAAAGAATATGAAAAAGTATATATATCTAATGTATAACTGGATCACTTTGCTGTACAGCAGAAATTAACACAACACTGTAAATCAACCATACGTCAATAAAATTTTTTAAAAAGCAGGAATTTCTTGCCTACGCTCTCATTCCCATCTATAAACTGGAAGAGGTGGCCACTGAAGTCCTGGGAGAGGGCAGAGTCACAAGATACGGGCTTCCCTGGTGGCGCAGTGGTTGAGAGTCTGCCTGCCAATGCAGGGGACACGGGTTCGAGCCCTGGTCTGGGAAGACCCCACATGCCGCGGAGCAGCTAGGCCCGTGAGCCACAACTACTGAGCCTGCGTATCTGGAGCCTGTGCTCTGCAACAAGAGAGGCCACAATAGTGAGAGGCCCGTGCACCGCGATGAAGAGTGGCCCCCGCTCGCCGCAACTAGAGAAAGCCCTCGCATAGAAACGAAGACCCAACACAGCTAAAAATAAATTAATTAATTAAAAAAAAATTGTTAAAAAAAAAAAAGATAAAAGGTTACAATCCCACCAGCAATGCATGAGAATTACAACTTCTCTACCTCTTCACCAACACTTGCTTTTGTCTGTCTTTTTGATTCTACCCAGAAAGTGACTGTATTTAGAGACAGGGACTTTAAATAGGTAATTAAGGCCAAATGAGGTCACATAGGTGGGCTCTAGTCCAGCATGACTGGTGTCCCTATATGAGGAAATTAGGGCACAGAGACACACTGAGTAAAGACCATGTCAGGACACAGGGAGAAGGTGGCTATCTGCAAGCCAAGGAGAGAGGGCTCAACGCTGCTGACACTTTGATCTTGGACTTCCAGCCTCCAGGACTGTGAGAAGATACATTTCTGTTGTTTGAGTCCCCAGGTCTGTGGTATTTTGTTACAGCAGCTGAGCAAACTCATACATGTTCCTTAGCTCTTCCAGCTTCTGGTGGCTGCTAGCATTCCATGTTTTGTGGCCACATCACTCCAATCTCTGCCTTGGTGGTCACAGTTCCTTCTCTTCTTCCGTATGTAGTCAAATCTCTCTCTGCTTCTCTCTTATAAAGACATATGTGATTGCATTTAGTGCCCAGCTGGATGATTCAGGAAATCTCCTCATCACAAAACCCTTAATTTAATCACACCTGCAAAGACCTTGTGTGTGTGCGTGCACACGTGCGTGTGTGTGAGTTCGCACCATAGTAGGCAACTTTCATAGGTTCCAGAGATTAGGACCTGGGCCTATTTGGGGGACCATTATTTATCTACCACAGTCATATAAATGGAATAAAACAGTATGTAGTCTTCTGTGTCTGGCTTCTTCCACTCAGCATAATGCCTTTGGGAATCATCCAAGTTGTTGCATATATCAATAATTTGTTCCCTTTTGTTACTGAGTAGTATTCCATTGTACGGATGGACCACGGTTTGTTTATCTGTTCATCCTCTGAAGGGCATTTTGGTTGTATCTACTTTTAGGTGATTTTGAGTAAAGCTGCTATAAACATTCACACACAGGTTTTTGTATGAACATAAGTTTTCATTTCACCTGGGTAATTTGTTTCACTTGGAATGTGATCTCTGGGTCACATGGTAAATGTTTGTCCAACTTTACAAGAAACTGTCAAGTGGTTTTCCAGAGTGGCTGAACCGATCCCTCATGGATACTGAGGGATGACTGTATATGATTTGCAAATATTTTCTCCCATTCAGTAGGTTGCCTTTTCATTTTGTTGATGATTTCCTTTGCTGTGCAGAAACTTTTCAGTTTGACGTCGTCCCACTGGTTGATTTTTGCTTTTGTTGTCTTTGCTTTTGGTGTCAAATCCGAAAAGTCTTCACCATGACCGATGTTAAGGAGCTTACCACCTGTTTTCTTCTAGGAGTTTTATGGTTTCAGGTCTTATGTTCAAGTCTTTAATCCATTTTGAGTTAATCTTTGTGTATTGTACAAAATATTGGTCTATTTTCATTCTTTTACCTGTGGCTGTCCAGTTTTCCCAACACCATTTATTAAAGAGACTTCCTTTCCCCATTGTATATTCTTGTCTCCTTTGTTGTAAATTAATTAACCATATATGTGTGGGTTTATTTCTAGGCTTTCTATTCTGTTCTATTGTGCTATGTATCTGTTTTTATGCCAATAGCATACTGTTTTGATTACTATAGCTTTGTAATATTGTTTGAAATCAGGGCGTGTGATACCTCTACAGGTTTTTATATGAACATAAATTTTCATTTCTGGGATAAATGCCCAAGCGTGTAATTGTTGGGTCATACGGTAAGTATATGTTTAGTTTTATAAAACTAAGCAAAACCCAACAAACAAAACAAAACTCTGCCAAGACTCTTTTCCAGAGTGACTGTACCATTTTACACTCCTATGAACAATGTATGGGTGATTCAGTTTCTCTGCATCTTCATCAGCATTTGGAGTTATCACTATTTTTTATTTTACCCATTTTGACAGGTGTGTAGTGATATGCCAACTGTGTTTTTAATTTGCATTTCCCTAGAGGCTAATGATGTTGAACATCTTTTCATGTTCTTATTTGCCATCTGTACACCCTCTTCAGTGAAATGTTTGTTTCTGTCTCTGTCCATTTTTTTAACTTGGTTATTTTCTTACTGTTGGGTTGTCAGTATCTAAAATGTATAAAGAGTCCTTTATGCATTTTATTTTTATTTATTTATTTAAATTAAATGAATTTATTTATTTTTGGCTGCATTGCGTCTTTGTTGTTGCACGTGGGCTTTCTCTAGTTGCGGCGAGCAGGGGCTACTCTTCCTTGTGGTGTGAGCGGGCTTCTCATTGCAGTGGTTTCTCTTGTTGCGGAGCATGGGCTCTAGGCACGTGGGCTTCCATAGTTGTGGCACGCAGGCTCAGTAGTTGTGGCACATGGGCTTAGTTGCTCCACGGCACGTGGGATCTTCCTGGACCAAGGCTCGAACCCGTGTCCCCTGCATTGGCAGGCGGATTCTTAACCACTACGCCACCAGGGAAGCCCTTTATACATTTTAGATACACATCCTTTGTCTGATATTTGCAAGCATCTTCTCCCAGTCCGTGGCTTGTCTTTTCCACAGTGTCTTTCACAGAGCAAATGTTATTAATTTTTGAAGTCCAATTTACCCGTATTTTCTTTTATGGATCATCCTTTGGTTTCCTGTTTACAAACTCCTCTAAAACCAGGTCTTGAGGATTTTCTCCTATGTTTTTGTGTCAACGTTTTACAGTTTTATGTTTTACATGTAGATCTACAACCCATTTTGAATTCTGTTCTGAGTGTGATGTATAGCCTGAGAGGGTTTTGTATAGCCTGGGGACCTTAGGAAGCCAATGAGGGTTCTTGAGTCAAAGGAGGTATAGATGGGAAGAGAACTTAGGCAAATAGAGTCAATTAGCTCATGACAGCCCCACTCTGAGCCTCAGTCTCCCCCATCAGTAAACAAACTGACCAAACCAGAGGATCTATAAGGCAGTGGTAATTAAATGAGGCCACATCCCAGGATATGTGACTCCACGCTTCCCAGAACTGAGGAGTCACGCTCCAGTGCCTCCAGAATGTGCCTGCAACTGAGTCCCAGAGCTCAGATTTTAAGAGTGACTCAGTGGGATGGAGCAGGACTCTGGAAGACCGTGGCTCCTTTCTGCTGGGATGGCAAAATCAGGTCACTTTTCAATTCCAGTCATTCGCCTTCATACATAAAATGTGCCAAGAGCCACTTTCCCGAAAATCTAAATTGAAAGTAAATAGCACGGGGACAATTCTCAGTGATAAAACCTCCAATTCTGGAGCTTCTTGGGGTAATATTTATTCTCCCCTCTCACTAATGGTCTAGCCACCTCCCCAGGTGATTAAAGTAATGGGTTTGCTTAACCTGACTGGGGCTGCATCCCACCCGGGGCTGATTAGACCCCACGTGGAGTCCCCCACTGCCCCCTCCGCTGGACAATTATATTAACTGCTGCTGGTTTGCAATTACCATAAATCAGAAAGCGCGACGGCCTGGATTTGTTTTTCTTTATTGAAAATGTTTAAACTTCATGCATTGCAAATGTCACCACCCCAGACTGGGTTTAACTCTTTCTTTGAGACTTGGAGGCTTGGCTCTCAAGGGACCTTCTGGGAGTAGTACTAGGATCATCCCATTTTCCAGATGAGAAAACGGAGGTCCAGAGAAGGATGCCATTTGCCCAGGGTCACACAGCTTGTGGGTCACTGCGCTGAGGTTTTTTTAGTGCCCAATGGAGTTACGTTCTTTGAGGTGAAATTAGAACATAAGTAAGTCTCCTGGGAAACACTGAGACAATCTGTCATCTCACCGCCAATGTTGAGAGGTATGTCCTTCCAGAATGATTTTCTATGCAGAAATATTCACTCATGCACCAAATGTTTACGGAGCCCTTTCTGTGTGGTGGGCACTGTTTTAGATGCTGAGGATACAACAAGAAACGAAAGAGACTTCCAGGAAGATCATTCCAGGCAGAGGGGACAATCCGTGCAAAGGCCCTGAGGCTGGCCAATGCCTGGAGTGTTGGAGGAACAGCGAGGCTGGAGCTAGTAAACATGTTAGGGAACCACTGACAGAAACTGCCCGTCTTGGCCAGGCATGGCCAACTTGCATGAGTTGTCTCACAACAAGAGGTCCCGATAAGGAACATGGTGCCGCCTCTGAAAACTGGGAGAATTCGGGAGGGGCCAAAAGGATGGAGGAGACGCCAGCCCATAATATACCCTACCAACCACCCAGAATCCTTCTCGCTGGAATCCATCTTGGCTGAGAGATGCACGCGCCACCAGGAAGGACCATGAGTCAGACCAAATATGGGCCAAGCAAGATGATTGGCCAGAGACAACACGGGAACTAACCTCATTACCATAAAACCTGAGACTGGGAGCCACGTGGCAGAGCAGTTCTCCCGGGTTCCCTTACCCTGCTGCTCTCCACCCAGGCGCCCCTTCCCAATAAAGTCTTTTGCTTTATCAGTACGGGTGTCTCCTCGGACAATTCATTTCCAATTGTTAGACAAGAGCCCACTCTCGGGCCCTGGAAGGGGTCCCTCTTCCTGCAACAGGCATAGGGGGTGGTGAGAGGTGAGGGCAAGAAGATCAGCGGAGGGCATGCAGGGTGGAATCAGGGGAAAAGGAGAGAACTTAATGTAATTCTTAAAGGTGGAAAACCAAGGTTTGCTGGGGATGTGGGGTGAGAGGGTGACTCCAAAATCCTGGCTAAGCAGCTCCAAGGATGTAGCTGCCTTCTTCCAAGATGGGGGTCATGGGAGGAACAGGTTTGGGAGATGGTGGGGTACAGGGTGGTCGAGTTGAGTAAGACCTCCCACGTAGAGACTTCGAGGGGCAGCTGGACCCCGAGTATGGAGCTCTGGGGAGGCCTGTGGGGACCATCAGGGCATAGTCAGGGTTCCAGGCCTGAGAGTGGACGAGGACCCCTGGGGAGGGAGTGTGTGGGGGGAGGGGAGACTGAGGAGGGGCCGGGAGAGGTGGAAGGGAAGCCAGACGAGTTGGGGTGGGGGTGTCCCTGAGACGTTCCCAGGAGAAGGAGGGTCCAGCAGGGTCAGACTCTGCCTAGGGGGCACGCGGGGGGGTGAAGAGGATTAAGCAGGCTGTCATTGACCTTGAGGAGAGCGATGTCGGTGGTGGAGAACAGGGAAGTTGCGAGAAGCTGATTGGAGAAGGTTAGGGAGAGAGACAGAAGTGGAACCAGCGAGTATAGACAACTCTCTCAAGTCAAAAGAGGCAAAGACAAAGAGAGGCAGCCAGAGGGGTTAGGAGTTGAATTTTTCCTGTAAGATGAGAAGATGTGATGGAAGAGAAAGGGGCTCTTTCTGGAGCCGTGTCCTTGAGTGAGGATCCCTGCCCGCCCCAAAAGGTGTTCATCCTGCCTCCATCGCCTCGTCTGCAAAATGGGCACCAGAATAGACTCTACCTCTGGGGCTGCTGGTCCCAGCGCGGTCCAGGCACGCAGCAGAGGTCCGGGCCGGCCGCAAGCCTCCCTCCCCTGGGCTGCGTCTGGGAGCTGGTCGTCCCCAGCCCGAGACCTTGACCGACGCATGGCCCCTACCCTCACCCCAAGGGAAGCGGAGAGTGTCGAGGAAGAACTTGGCGTGAGATCCCCTCTGAGAAAGGGCCCCAGAAGTCAAAGTGCTTTTTCAAAAATAAATACCCTGATTAGCATAAGGTATGCAAATGTATGCTAATGTGACAACTATTAAAAGATTCCAAATGTCATCGAGGGAAAACACACCAGTCCTGGGCTGGGAGGGTGGGGGATGAGAGGAGAGGACGCAGCCCAGACTCTGGAGAAAGGTCGGGGCGCTCAGCCCCAGTGTTACGGGGCTTGACACACACGGGTTATCACAGGGTGGACCACGTCTTGTCCTGGGAAGACCCACAGAGCTTTCTACAAATCCTGTCAAAGTCTGTTCCCCCAGACACGCCTCCAAGCGCTTGAAAAACTTTGTTCAGAGTAACAATGACTTTCATTCCACAAGTAAGCTCAAGCTTACTACTCCCAGGGAGAACTGCATAGGTAACAGACCCCAGCATCTTTCCTGAGAAGAGGTTAAAAACAGAGGCTGCCTCGCAACAAAAGACACCCCCAAATCTCCCAAGAGATGTTTGCTGCCCATAACAAATCCATGTGTAGCTTACCTCACTTCAGAAGAAAATTTCCATCCCCAGTGGCTCTTTCCATTTCCAGCTTGTTTTCTGAGTCAGGAAGAGAAAATACCAGCGAGGCAGGGGAGGGAACGATTCCCAGGGTCACACAGCTGTGCCTTCTCACCTAATCACCAAAACTATTTAAAGCATTTTCAGATGAGAAAACTGAGCATCAGAGAGCTGAAGTGACTTGTTCTGGGTCACACAGCAACTGTGAGGCTGCCTGAGCCCCAGATTCCCAAACCTCACAGTACATTTTACACCACCTTCCTAACCTCTGCTATTATATCCTGAGTATTTTCCTTCAAATGGACTCACTTCTTAAAATCTGAAATCTCTTTAAAAGGAAATTGCTTATCATGACCGTAAATGAAAAGCCAGAATCACTAACTGTAAGTAGAAACTAACTCAATGAAAGACAAATCATATTATTAACTTCTGACTAGAGACAGCTGTCTCTGAGGCTCTGAGCTGGGCCCCCTTACCCTGCTCTCTCCCTTTGTCCAAGAGGGAGACTCCCAGGTGTGAGAGAGGTGTTAAAGCCTGATTAGCACCCAATTAAGACTTTCTGTTTCAAAAAGAAGTGAAAAGAAGAGCTCTCTCATTATGAGATTCACTGGTATTTATCGTCGTTTTATGTGTCACCTAAAACCATCTCGTAGCCACTAGGCTTGTGTCCATCTACCCGAAAGGCAGGAAGACTGTCCCAATACTCTGGAACTTTAGAATTATGGCCAGGGATCCATTTTGGGATTCCTACTCTCAGCGTCCATGGTCATATCAACGTAGCCCAAAGATAGAGAATGGATGGTTTCACTCATATATAGAGCCACCCATCCAACCACTACCCACCCATCCATTCATCCATCTATCCATCCACTATCCACCCACCCCATATCCACTCACCCATCCATCCATCCATCCACCCATCAATCCACCACCCATCCATCCATCCAACTATCCATCCACCCACACATTCATCCATCCATCCACCACCCACCACTCATCTACTCACCCACTCATCCTTCCACCCATCCATCCATCATCTATCCACCCATTCATTCACCCCCTTATCCCACCCAGCCATCCATTCACCCATTAGGTAAATATATATCCAGCACCTACTGTATGCCAGGCACTGTTCCAGGATATGGAGACACAATCCCAACCAAGACACATCTGGTCCCCACCCTCTTGGAGCTTCTCAACTAACTAGGATATTTTCCATCTCTTGAGCAACACCATGAAGTAGAGTGCAGAATTTCTCTCCATTGTTTTTAGTGGTTAGGGTCATTCTGGTGGGTGGACATTTGTGGCTTTTCCCAACCTGCATTCTTCCCCCCCCCACCTTCAGGAGGCAGCAGTACCCTGGCTTTGCTGCTGCCTGGAAGGGGTGGGGGGTGCTCTACCACATATTAGAGACTGTTAAGAGCCTTTGCCAACCCATGTCCTCTTTCTTCTGGGCACACAGCAAGACTGCATTTCCCAGCACCCCTTGCAGTTGGGGTATCCATGTGATTGAATTTAGCCAATGGAATGTGGGTGGAAGTGATGTGCCCCTCACTTCCAGTCCTAGCCATGCTCTTTCCACCTTGATGATGGAGAAGCCACAAGACAGACAAGGCTGGTCCCTGAGTCATCTGGTGGAGAAAAGCTGCCTGCTAATCAGGAACACCTGTTTGCACTTTATATGAGCAACAAACAAATTCATGTTGTGTCAAGTCACTGAGATTTGCCAGTTTCTTACAGCAAGGAGTGTTACCTTGACCAATCCACACCATTCCCACTTTCCAATCCTGTGGTTTAATTGGCCCCACCCCAGCTCTGGGTGGAGCTTAGGTGATTGCAGCCAATCACTGAATCCTTTTCCTACTAGTCTCCTGATTGGGTCAGCCATAGTCACATGGTCAAAGGATGCAGATGGAGAGATTTGATGGGTTTCCAGGGACCACCACATTGGGAGTGCTCAGGCTGCTGAGCCCAGTGAACCAAACCAGAGAACTGAGCTTCTAACATTTGCTTCTGGGAGAGAAAAAATAACTTAAAAAAAAAATTTTAATGCTCTGGACTTTTTCCTGGATGGTCCAAATTCGGAAACTGTTTCCCCAGGTTTAACCACCTTGATGATTCCCAGACCTCCATCTCCAACTAGATTTGGCCCCAGTGCTCTAGCCAGTTCCTCTGGTGCCCCCTTCTGGATGTCTACCAGGTACAACCTACCCAACCACCAATGCATTGCTTTACCCCCTTTTACCAGCTCCTCTTCCTGTGCCCCATCTCAGCAGTGGCCCCAGTATTTTTCTGGTAAGCTGGAAACAAGACTCAACACCTCATTTTCCGATCCCTGCCCCCAATTCCACACTCACCAAGTCTTAACTGATTTTACTACTATTGTCTCCAACCCATCCCCTCTCACTATCCCCACTTACCTTTTTCAGCCAAACCCCAGCTCCTGCAACAGCCTCCTTGATGGCCTCTCAGCATCCACACAGCAGCCAGAAAGATCGATCATAAGTGTAAGTCTGATCCTTCCCCCTCTCTTCCTCTATAGCTCTCAATGGCTCCCCAGTGCCCTCCAGAAAAACTCTAAATGATTTTTCAAAATACCTCTTAGTCTAGCTACTTCATTCTTCCCTGCCCCACCCCTACTCCTCCTCATTCATCTAACACCTACTCATCTTTAGATGTCAACCCTCCAGAAAGCTTCCCTTGACCCCCTACCCAGTGCTGAGAGAGGAGTCTCCCCTGCACTGCCACAGATGCCTGAGCTTCCCCCATCACAGGTTTGACCACCCGATGGTGTGATAACTGCCTGATTATCTGTCCTTAAGTTCCAGGAGGACAAGGACTGAGTCTGTCTTGTCAACCACTGTCCCCAGCCCCTTACACAGCACCTGGCATCCAGCAGGGGCTTAATAAACTTCTTGGAATGACCGAATAGATGGAGGAAATAGAGATGTGAATGCCACTGTGCAAAACAGATGCTGTGGGTGCCCCACGCTCATGCCCCCAGCACCCACATTTTAATGGTACTAGCCAACAGCATCCTTCAGCAGTCACCTGCCTCTCCCTAGCTGAAGCTTTCTCAACCTGGGTGAGAGGCAGGTGGGATGTGCCAGAGAGTTGATGCTTCCAGAAGCAGCCCTTGGCCAGTGATGGACAGAAGCGGATGCATAAATAATCCCAGCTCCTTGTCCCTTGGATAGCTCATGCTGTCTCCCAGGGAGGGGTCCCCAGTGGGTTCCCAGGGGAACTGAGTCCCGGTCGCCCTAGACAGTCACCTGCTCCTGAGCCTTGGCCCCTTCCATTCCCTCCCCTCCCTTATGTACCCAAGCCCCTCCAGGGGCTTCCTGGGATCACCTCTCACATAAACTATTAGCCCCCAAACCCTCATTTCAGAGGTTGCTTCCAGGGAGCCCAGCGTGAAACAGTGCAATGGAAATCTCTCAATCCTCTAACCCAGTTGCCAACACTTCCAGAACTTTGACGTGCTTTGGGGGGGGGGGAAAAACAAAAAACAACAAAACCCATCGCCTCTTGCTCCTTGTCAGCTGTGGACCTCACTGTCTCCACGCACAGACTGAGACACTTGCAGTTGTGTATTAAGTGTGTATGTGGGGTTTTTTCGAGAACAAGATTCTCTTCTGCAATGTGTGTGCATGTGTGTGTGTTTAATGACTTTCTCATTTTGAGATCAGGCCAGACAGCTTTTTGAAGAAAGTCTGCCCAGGTCCTGGAACATATAGAAAATTCTCTCGGCTTAATAGCACTCCCACCCGCCTGCCCGTCTATCACAGACACACCACAGAATGAAAAAAAAAGCACATTGATTGGATCTATTTCTAATCAACAGTCTAAGATACTGTTTGAAATCTTCCATTAGATGGAAGAATCTGGAAGTGGCTTTGCCTTGTCTCTCAAGGGTGTGGGGTCTACAGGAGATGAGAGAGAATCATGGCAGCCATCAGCAAGCATTTACCGAGCACCTACTGTGCGCTGCAACCCCGGGCTGGGTGCTGAGGACACAGCAGTGACCAAGACAGACCCAGCTCCACCTTTCCTGTGTCGAAGACAGTCAGGTCACCCGTAGCCCATGATCAGGGCCATGATAGGGGATGCTCAGGCAGCTCTGGGTGCACAGAGGGGGTGCCTGATCCAGCCTGAGATCAGGAAGGGCTTCCCAGAGTCAGAAAAAGCTGAGAACTGAAGGCTGAGGAGGAGTTAGTTGTCAAACCAAAACAAGAAATGGGGAAGAGCACTCCAGGGACAGGGAGTGGCATGTGCAAAGGTCCAGGGGCAAGTGACGGTAATCTGGTGTGGCTAGAGGGTGCGAAAGTAGTGAGAGAAGAGGAGTGAGAAGTTGGCAGCATCTGGATGACCATGGGAAGGTGTTTCAACTTTCCTGTGGACAATAGGGAGCCATGGAAGTATTTAGAACAGGGGAGTGAGTGACATTTGTTAAAAATCATTTTGGCATAGAGTTATCATATGATTCAGCCATCCTGCTCTTAGGTATATCCCCAAAAGACTTGAAACCAGGGACGCAGAGAGATACTTACACACCCATGTTCACAGTGACCAAAAGATGATTTACAGCAGTCAAAAGGTGGAAGCAACCCAAGTGTCCATTGGCAGATGGATGCATAAACAAAATTGTGGTCCATCGATACAATAGACTATTACTCAGCCTAAAAAAAAGAATGAAGTCCTGATACATGGCTCAACATAGATGAACCTTGAAAACATGATGCTCAGTTAAATAAGCCTTTTTCCACAAAAGGACAAATAGTGTCTGATTCCACTTCTAGGGGGTACTTAGAACAGGCAAATTCATAGAGACAGAAAGTAGATTAGAGGTTACCAGGGGCTGAGGAAGGAGGATGGAGAGTTATTGCTTAATGGGTACAGAGTTTCTGTTTGGGGTGACAAAAAAATTGGGGGGAATAATTTTAAAATGTCTGTGATGATTACACAACATGGTGAATGTATTTACTGTTTTTTTTTTTTTTTTGGCTGTGCTGTGCGGCTTGCAGGATCTTAGTTCCCTGACCAGGGATCGAACCGCCCCTGGCATTGGACACTCAGAGTCTTAACCACTGGACTGCCAGGGAATTCTCCTGGTGAATGTATTTAATGCCACTGAATTGGATGCTTAAAACTGGTGAAAATGGTCAATTTTATGTTGTTTATTTTACCACAATTTTTTTAAAAAGTTAACAATATAAAAAGAAGAAGAAAAAAATCATTTGGGCTGCTGTGGGAGATGTAGGATGAAGCAATGAGTCTGGGCAAGCAATGATGGGGGTCCAGGCCAGAGTGGAGGCAGCAGAGGTGAGAAGTGGGGGGGGGGGCGTGTTTTGGAGGCGGGGCTAACAGGATGCTATGGGGAGGTGACATATCAGCTTCCTGTGGACCCCACCTCCAAGGATGGCCTTTACAAGCAACTGGGCTTACTGTACCCATTCTCCGGAGGCCCAGGCACTCCCACCTCACCTGCAAGTCCCCTTGGCCTCTCCCCCTCCAAATCCCACCCTTTATGGCCCAGCCCGGGGAGACACCCCCTCCCCACCCCCCCCACCCTACCCCTGCCCCCGTCCCCACCCCGGCCGGCAAGGAGTCCCAGATGGGAATTAACACCACCTCTTCGGTGCAAAGAGCGAGGCAACCCTGGGTAAAAACCCTCCGTCTCCTCAGCGATTCCTCCACCCACCTTCACTTACAAGGTGCAGATGTAATACCTGCTTTTAAATTCAATTAAGTCAGATTCAGTTCTGTTCCTGGAATACATTACCCAGCCGGAGACAGCAGGGGGGGAAAAAAAGACAGGAAAAAAACACACACAAAACACAACACAGACCTATTTAGAGATTTCCCTCTAAATGGATTTTAATTCTCTCGATTTATCAGAGGCCAGAGGAGCTGCTGACAGCCAGCGTTTGTTCATTGTCTGCGAACCCAGTTTCAGCCAGAAGGAGGGGTGAGGAGAGGCTCAGCTTCTGTTCTGACATTTGCTTCCAGTGGAGGCCATGGGGGTGGAGGAGCATCTGCGGTCAGCCAGACCCGGGTTCGAATCCCAGCTTTGCCACTCACTGGCTGCCACATGACCTGGAGCCAAGTATGGCACCCTCTCTGGGCCTCAGTGTACTCATCTGTAAAACGGGGACAGCAGTTGTGCTTGTCTCCAAAGATGGGTGAACACTCGATTATCCGAGAGGATTCAGGTCAAGTGAGAATCTTCGATACAGACAGGATCACACAGGACTAGATTCGTTTTCGGAAGCCCCACCCTTCCCTCTATCAAAATTTATCCTTCCTGTGTCCCGTTTCATCAGGGAAAGCTCTGACAAATCCATGATGCCAGAGCACCCACGGGAGATAATGGTATAACCCGCTCTTGCTCCTGGGAAGCCCACATTTGGTCCTGGGCTTCACAGATGCCCCCCCCCCACCTAGTGTGGCCCACCTGAGTGGGGCAGGTACCCCAGAATTCACAGCCCTGAGACCAGCACCCCCTAGCTTAACCCTCAGCCTCCCATTTCACAGATGGGAAAACAGAGGCTCAGGAAAGAGAAGGGGCCATCTTGAGGCCTCACAACTGAGAGCTGTCCCCAGGAGGCCTGGGTCCTAACCTGGTTGGGTCCAGACTTACCCTCGGACCTTGGAGAAGCATCCATGCAGGGCCTCAGTTTTGCCATCTGTCCAGGAGGAGGAAGAACGGAAGGCCCCTCTGGGTCCTTCAAGTTCCGCTGTGCTAAAAGGATTGTCTGTGGGTTCAGTCAAAGTGTTCTGGGACCCCTGGGAGGGCCTTTGTGTTCTTAAGAGCCTGGGCAGCAGTCATGGGGGATTTTTGCACCAGAATCCAAAGAGTTTTTGTCATGGCTACACCAGGACCTCCTCTCTTGAGTCCTGGCCTGTAATATCCCTTGGGGGCCTCAGTGGGCCATACTTGGCTTCTTGGAAAGGCCACTTTATCCACAGGAGGCCTCCTGGGATCCTAGACACACAGCCCCTCACCTGGCCCTGCCTTGGAAGGGTTACTGAGGAAGGTGGGAGATGTAAAGGGTACTCTGGGGAATTCCCTGGCGGTCCAGTGGTTAAGACTCTTTGCTCTCACTGCAGGGGGCACTGGTTCGATCCCTGGTCAGGGAACTAAGATCCCGCATGCCACGCAGTGCAGCCAATAAATAAATTAAGTAATTAAATAAAGGGTACTCTGGTCCCAGGATCAGGGGAGGAAAATTGAAAGAAAAAGATAAAATACAGTTATCCTTGAGGGGGCCTGACTGGGAGAGGGCCCAAAAAAGGGGTTTCTGAGGATTAGAATATTCTAATGTTGATCTGGTGGTGGCTACACGGGTTTATACCCATGTAATGATGCCTCAGGCCACACACTTAAGACTAGTGCACTGTGGAAGGTTTGTTGGACACGGATATAAAGGAGGGAGAAAGACTGAGAGATTGGCAAAGACAGAGACAGAGAGAGACAGACACAGAGAGATAGGTGAAGACAAAAAGAAATGGAAACAGAAATTGAGACAGAGACAGAAAGGGGGAGAGATGGAGAGAGACAGACATGAAGAGAAAAAGAGAGAAAGAGGTAGAAAGAGAGGAGGGGGGGAAAACGAAAGAAAGCCAAAGCAGAGGGGGGAAAAAAGGAGGTGGAAACAGGCAAACGGCCCAAGAGGGGGAGGGAGGCCAGGAAGCCAGGAGCCATCACACACAAACATGTCCTTAATTGTAATTACACGGGAACATTTAGTTTGTAGATGCAGCAGAAATGGAAATGCTACGCCTTGCCCATTAATCTAATGGCTGTTAGTCAATCACTCTTCAAAAGGAGCTCCGGTTGTGGCTGCATGGGGGGTGGCCTGCGGGGAGCAGATCGGAGGAGATTTTAACCTAATGATGCCCTTAGAGAGAGACTGAGAGGCAGTTCTGGGGAGAACCAAACTTCAGAGAAAGTCCTGGTTGGTGAATTTCAGAGCCCTGCAGGCAGCCACCAGCCCAGAGCTGGGGCTGGCTGGCCAGCAGGAATTCTAATCTGCAAGGCTGGGTCAGGGGAGATACAATGTATCCCAAAGGGATCAAGCGGTTCTTTAACTCACCCTAGAGGGTAGGAGAAAACTTCTGGGCTGACATCTGAACTGTGCTTAGATGTATAAAATGAGGCCAGCAAGCAAAAAAGGAAGGGAGAAGGTCCCTCCAAGTAGACAAAACAGCTTGTGCAAAGGTTAAGAAGGAAATAGTGGGTAACACAGAGAGTGACTGGGAGGGGTGAGCTGGAGAGTTGGCAGAGACCAGACCACACAGGGCCTTATAAAACATACTGAGGGGGACTTCCCTGGCGGTCCAGTGGTTAGGACTCCATGCTCCCAGTGGGAGCACGGGTTCGAGCCCTGGTCAGGGAATTAAGATCTCGCATGCCATGCCGCACTGCGTGGCCAAAAAAAAAAAAAAAAAAAATTAAAAATTAAAAAAATACATATACTGAGGGAGAGGGAAGGGGGAGGGGGCAACACAGAGTTAGGGGATTAAGACGTACAAACTGGGGACCTCCCTGGTTGCACAGAGGTTAAGGATCCGCCTGCCAGTGCAGCGGACATGGGTTCGAGCCCTGGTCCAGGAAGATCCCACATGCCGTGGAGCCACTAAGCCTGTGCGCCACAACTACTGAGCCTGCGCTCTAGAGCCCATGAGTCACAGCTGCTGAAGCCCGCGCGCCTAGAGCCCGTGCTCCGCAACAAGAGAAGCCACCGCAATGAGAAGCCCGCGCACCGCAACGAAGAGTAGCCCCCGCTCGCCGGAACTAGAGAAAGCCCGCACGCAGCAACGAAGACCCAACACAGCCAAAAATAAATTTAAAAAACAGACGTACAAACTATTAGGTATAAAATAAACTACAAGGATATATTATACAACACAGGAAATATAGCCAATATTTTATAAGAACTATAAATGGAATATAACCTTTAGAGACTGTGAATCACTACATTGGACACCTGTAACTTATAATATTGTACATCAACTATACCGCAATAAAAAAAAATACTGAGATATGTGGTTCTGAGGGTAATGGGGAGCCATTGAGGGTTTACAGCAGATGCACACAAGTTCAGATTTATACTTTAAAAAGATAGCCTTGCCTATGGAAGCAGATTTGGGGGTCAATCATAATATCTTTTACTCACACAAAGAGAGTGAGCTTCCTGGTCCTGGTGGTATGCAAGATAAGGTGCCACTAGTGACCCCGGGATGTGGGGGATTTCGGCATCAGGCAGAGACTGGGATTGCAGAGTTGGGGTTCTCAGCTTGGAGGGTGGGAGGACCCTGCAGAGAGGGGTTCGATATGTTACTAATCTCACTTGGGGTCACACTTGGATACGCAGTGGGGGGTGTGGATGAGTCAAAAACACCTGGGTGGGAGGCTTGAGTCAGCATCCAGTGCGTACCTCCCCTCCCCACCCCACCCCTTGCTACTCTCAGCCTGGAGTGACTGACTCATTCATTTGGCCTGGAGTGTGGAGGTCTGATGGGAGCGGAGGAGGAAAAGGCCACCCAATGATCCTGCTACAACTCACCACTCCTGCTCATTTAGTGCGTACCATGGGCCAAGTGGTGTGCAGGAACCAAAACTCTGCCTCCCCCCTAACTCAGTACCTCTGGAATGGAATCTGTTGGCTCCAAAGTATATCTCAACCTCATCCACTTCTCACTCCTTCCATGGCTGCAACCCTGGTCTGGCTCCACCATTACTCATCTGGACCAGCACAGTCCCCTCCACCCTGGCCCCCCAGCTCCCGCCCAGGTCCCCCACAGGCTGTCTCCCCAAAGCAGCCAGAGGGTACCTGTGAGCACCTGAATCAGGTCCAGCCCATCCTCTGTCCACAGACATCCAGGGCTCCCATCTTCCTTGGGGTAAAAGCCCAAGTCCTCCCCACAATTCCCAAAGGACCTGCAGGACCTGCCCCCCGTCCCGGTCCCCTCCCTGCCCTCACCTCCTCCCTCTCCTCCCCTCACTCACTCTGTCCAGCCACGTGAGCCTCACGTCCTCTGAAATGGCTGTTTTTCTGTTTATGTTTGTTTTCCTCACCAGGCCTTAAGGTCCAGGAAGCTGGGCCAAGGCTTGCCTTTGTCCGTCTCATATCCCCAGTACCTAGCACAGGGCCTGGTACACAGTAAATGCTTAATATGTGCTTGTTGGTTGACTGAATGGACCTTTGCAGCACCTCCCCGGTTGTGGGGACGTTTATGGACCCCATTTCACACCGTGGGAAACAGGCTCAGAGAGGTGCACCCTGCAGGTGCTGCAGAGGCGTCAATGGCTGGAGGGTGTGTCCTGGGACTCAGTGGGATGAGTGGTAGTGTCTCAGGCACAGACCAGCAAGCTGAGGTCCTATTTGACGGGGTGGGGGGGTGGGGTCTGTTCATGCCGCCTTGGGGACACTGTGCGTGCGCGTGTATGAGGGAGGGGGCTCCTAACCTGGGGGTGGGGTTCTAATTTAGCGGTGGAGGAACCCTCTCAGTTACCTTCAGCTTCCCCCCTAAAATCGGCCTCGGGATGGCCAGGCAAGGGGACCCGCGTGGGGAGCGACACGGAGTAAAGGGCTTCACGCTTATTATAAAAACCCACTCACAGCTCCGAACATAGTGCAAATCCCTCTTCCACGAGCTCCCTCGCCTCCTCTTACCCTCCCTTCCCCTGCCCCCCTTTCTCCTTCCTCCTCCGTCAACACCCTCCCCGCTGGCCCCAGCGACAGCATCCCGGTCCCCAAGAGCTAGCGCCGGCCTCCCGCCCACGGGAGCCCACAGCCAATGGCCGCGCTGCCTGATGAGGTAATGCGTCCCCTCCGCGTTCCCATTGGCCAGCCTGGAGGCCTTTCTCTTGTCGCTCCCCCAGGAAAACTCAGACCTTGTGAGGCATGGTCGGGGGTCCCTGAAGCCTCTGGGCACCTGCACTCCCCTCCTAGCTGTGAGACCTCCATCTGCTCCTGCACGTCTGTGGGCTCAGGCCCTAGCGAGAAGGGGAAGGCTGGACTTAGAGACCCCTGCCCGCCTCCCTCCGCTCCCAGGGGCGCCCAGTCCTCCCGTCTGCGCAGGAAAGATGGAAGACTCCCCCCCCCACCCCGACCCAGCCCCCAGCAATCAAAAGACCCCAGAGCTTTGATTGACCTTTCAGGACAATTGCACATTAATTGAGCGCCCACTGTATGCCAGCCTGGGACCCACTGGGGATACTGCGGTGGTGAAATCGCACCCAGGTCCCTGCCCTCTGGGCTCACAGAATGAATAATGGGGAAGAGGGACAGAGCACCAGGCGGTCCCCTCTCCTTCCCCCTCTAGCCTATGCGGCTGTAGACTGAGGGCAGAAAGAGTACGCAGGGGCCGGCCGTTTCCTGGCAGCCAGGCTGCGCTGTCAGCACTGCCAAGCCTGGCAGGGATGGCAGAGGCGGCGGAGGGGGAGGCAAGGGGGGGCGCTCCCCTCTTAATTATCTTGTTCACTTGTTTATTTACTGGGAGCTTGGGCGCGTTGGGGGCTGTGCCTTCCTGTTCACTGTGTATTCATTCAACAAACATTTATTTGATTCTGCCCCTCCCCCCACCACTGGTTCTGGTTTTATATACTTATTTCTTCCTCCTTTATCCCCCTCCCCTCCCGGAACCGTTCTAATAGGCTTTGTTTTTTTTTTTAATTGTGGGCGTTCTTGAGACTAGATAAGGTTGTTTTGTCTGCCTGTGTCTCTTTTTTCTTAACTTTCTTTTTGAGATGGAAAGCACAAATCTTAACTGTACAGCTGGATGCATTTTTGCCCAAGCACACATCCCCGTGGTCAGCACCCAGAGGGAGAGGTAGAACCAGGGCCAGGGGTTTGGGGGACCGCAGTGGAGGTGAGTCTTACAAGTGCAAGGTCAAATCTCATCTTTATCTGAAATTTTGATATTTTGTTCATTCTAGATTTTGTTTTGGCATTCATTTTGGTTTTTCCAAATATTGCAGTCAAATGTTACTTACCCTGATTGCTGAGTTTTGCTGTGCTCCCTTAAATTTTGTCCCTCAGGACTGTGCCTTCCTCACCTTACCCTATTTCTGACCCTGTATAGAACATTCCACCACCAGGAAGGCTTGGAGGGGGGAGGATACCCCCAGTGTATACTCCCCTCCCCCAAGGTAACTTTCTACTCTCCATCATCACAGTTTAGTTTGCCTATCTTTATTTTTTTTTAACAAGGTTTTTTTGTGTGTTTTTTTTTAATAAATTTATTTATTTATTTTTGGCTGCATTGGGTCTTCGTTGCTGCGCGCGGGCTTTCTCTAGTTGCGGCGAGCAGGGGCTACTCTTTGTTGTGGTGCACGGGCTTCTCATTGCAGTGGCTTCTCTTGTTGCGGAGCACAGGCTCTAGGCGCGCGGGCTTCAGTAGTTATGGCACTCGGGCTCAGTAACCACCTCAATAGATATTCAGCTGTTCCATCACCCCAGAAAGCTCCCTCGGGACATGTGTTTTTAATTTACAAAGAGCGGGGAGGGGAGGAGCATGAGACATCTCACTTTTTTTCTTGTTTTCTGAGCTTTCTGCTTTGTTTTGAAGTCCCATCCATGTGTCTTAAAATGAACATCTTTGTCTATTATAACTTTCTTGGTGATGACTCCCCATAATCCTCGCTCCCCTGAGTCTTCTCCAGTTTATTTAATTATTTTAAAACTGAATAGCTAGTGGCTTAATAACCTATATGGGAAAAGAATCTGAAAAAGAACAGATATATGTATATGTGTAACTGAATCACTTAGCTGTACACCTGAAACTAACACAACATTGTAAATCAACTATACTCCAATATAAAATAAAAATTAAATTAAAAAAATAGCGACAACTTGCTGTGGCCTGGTGACATTCCAAGCACTTTATATCTATTAAATATAAACACACACAAAAATATATATATATAAACAAAGTTATTTAATCCTGTCCCACAGCAGCATCACAAATTAGATACTTATCATCCCCACTTTAGAGATGGAAAAACTGAGGTACAGAAAGGTAATGTCCCCTGCTCCCATCCCAGAGTTCCAAAGTGGACAGAGCTGGGCTTTGAACCAGGCCCTGTGGCACCCCGGGCTCCTGATCATGGCACACGCTGCCTCCATGCTCCTGGCAGGTAAAAGCAGTCAACAAACATCAGCCACAGGCCCACACTCCCTCTCCCAATAATTCCAACACCTAAAAAGCTCCAAAAATAGAAAATTTTCATCGGATGACTCTAAAACTCATTGAGAATCAAGAGTTAATAGCCTTTGGGAATTCCCTGGGGGTCCAGTGGTTAGAACTCCGTGCTTCCGCTGCAGGGGGTGCAGGTTTGATCCCTGGTCAGGGAACTAAGATCCCACAAGCTGCATGGCACGGCCAATTGAAAAAAAAAAAGAATTAATAGCCTTTGATTTTTACTAAGCTTTATTTATCCCATTTATTGTATGTATGCATGTGTGTATATATATATATTCTATCTATTGTTACTATGTTTGATTGGGAAGGGAGAATGGGCTGCCCCAGGCCCTGCTGGAGGATGTTATTAATATATGCTGAGTACACCTTAATAGCATCCTAAAATCTAGGACTATCTGAATTCCAAAACACATCTGGCTCCAAGGGTTTCAGATTAACTCTATTATTAGTTACTATTATTTATCGAGCCTACTGTGTGCCACCAATTCATTTAGGCAGTGGGGACACCGTAGTGACAAAGGCAGACCCAGCCCTCACAGAGTTCACAGTTCAGTAGGGAAAGAGGACAGATGTGGTGCTGGGTGGTTACAACACTGGGTGATTGGGCCCATTGCCGGGGAAGCACAGACCTGGTGGGGGCCCAGAGGAAGAACTTGACTCAGGCTGAGGCATTCAGGAAGGCTTCCTGGAAGAGGTGATGCCTGAGTGAAGACCTGAAGGGGAAGAAAGGGGTAGTAGGGGAGGGAGGACAGGGTATTCCTGTCCACAAGCAGAAAGTACAGCTTGTGCAAAGGCCCTGAGGTGCTCCAAGGGCCTGAAAACTGTCCTGTGAGCCTGCAAAATATCCTGGGAAGACCAAGAACACAGAGGTCCATGTTGGCTTTCCTGTCTGCCTGGTGAGGCTCCCATAACCCTCCTCTGACCCCAGGGTGCTGGGGCTTGAGCCTCTGCAGCTCATGGGCATCTGGCAGTCACATCACTGGTCTCCCCTGGGATCTCCTGGGGCTCAACTCTGCAGCCGTCAGGACCTGATTACATTGTAACAAGTGTGGGCACCATTCACCCCGTCCTTGATGCTAGGGAGATCCCCCAGGGGAGACTGGAGTGCAGAGGCCTGAGCTGGGGGCTCACTCTATCCAACCATGCTCCCTGGGCCTTAGCAATTGGCCTGTATGAGGCTGCAGACTTTTTTTTTTTTTGGAAAAAGGCTTCACTCTGTGCAAATCTGGCATCTTTGTGGATCAATTGTCCATTTCTTCTACTTCTGGGTCAGAGATCCGGGAATCTGCTGCTCCCTTATTTCCCTTTCTCTTACCCTCCCCCCTCCATATGATATACAACAGTCCCCCCTTATCCAGGGGGAAACGTTCCAAGACCCTCAGTGGATGCCTGCAACCTCGGATAGTACCAAACCCTATATATACTATGTTTTTTCCTATACATACATACCTATAATAAAGTTTTTAATACAATTGTTAAAGGTTACACTCCATTTATAGTTATTACAAAATATTGGCTATTGATAAATTAGGCACAGTTAGAGAATATCCAAGTTGCCAGAATCACTATGCTTGCGCTTTGCAGCCACTATGAAGTAAAATAAGGGTTACTTGAACACAAGCCCTACGATAACGTGACAGTCAACCTGATTACCTAGACAGCTACTAAACCATGAGCAGGTGGGAGATGCTGAACAAAGGAATAATTCAAGCCCCGGGTGGGACAGAGGGGGACTGTGCAAGATTTCATCACGCGGCTCAGAATGGCAGCAATTTAAAACTTATGAATTGTTGATTTCTGGAAATTTCCACTTAATATTTTCAGACTTTGGTTGATGGCAGGTAGCTGAAACCACGGAAAGCAAAACCACAGATTAGGGGGAACTACTACAATCCTGTCACCTGTGCCTGCAAAATCTATCGCAGATCGGCCCACTTCTGTCCCCTCCTCTGTCTCCACCTGGTCCAGCCCCCATCATGACTGGTCCTGCCTCAGGGCCTTTGCACTGGCTGTTCCCTCTCCCTGAATGCTCTTCCCCAAGCTGTAATAACCTCATGTATTTCCTTTGCTTTTAAAAATGTATGTCAAGGGGCTTCCCTGGTGGCGCAGTGGTTGGGAATCCGCCTGCCAATGCAGGGGACACGGGTTCGTGCCCCGGTCCGGGAAGATCCCACATGCCGCAGAGCGGCTAGGCCCGTGAACTACAAGTGCTGAGCCTGCGCGTCTGGAGCCTGTGCTCCGCAACGGGAGAGGCCGCGACGGTGAGAGGCCCGCGCACCGCGATGAAGAGAGGCCCCCGCTCGCCGCAACTGGAGAAAGCCCTCGCACAGAAACGAAGACCCAGCACAGCCAAAAATAAATAAATAAATTAATTAATTTTTTAAAAAAATGTATGTCAAGGGACTTCCCTGGTGGTCCAGTGGTTAAGACTCTGCGCTCCCAATGCAGGGCACAGGTTCGATCCCTGGTCGGGGAACTAAGATCCTGCATGCCAGGCAGCACAGCCAAAAAAAAAAAAAAAAAAAAATGTATGTCAAGGATGTAAGTTCCAAGAAGGCAGTGACTGTGTCTACCATGGTCACTGTTGGGTCTCTAGCTCCTAACACAGTTTCTGGTACACAATAGGTGCTCAATAAAAATTTCTTCACAATGGAAAGTATTAATACATTGAACCTCAGAAAACAGCCTGGTTGTATTCCCAAGTCCCGGGTGGGAGCATTTGACCACAGACACTGATAGAGATTTAGAAAAGGAAAAAAAAAAAAAGCCTCCAAATTTTGGTTGCCTCCCTCTGCCTTTAATTATTTTGTCGACAAGGCTCACAATTCAGCAAGTCAAGGTGGCATTTGAGAGGGACGGTTCCCTTTAGCGTAGCTGACAGCTAATTTGTGGGAAGTTTAATTACAGGCGGCATTAATTAACTGGCAGAGCGCTGGGCAAGGAAGGCAGCCATCTGTTCCTAAAAGCGTCCTCCCCTCCTGGGCCTGGCTGGGAGGCTGGGAGGGGTGGGCTAGGAAGAGGACAGGGCGTGGGGAGGAGGTGGAGACAGAGGAGGAGGGTCAGGTGATGAATCACAACCTTCACAACCTCCCTTCCAGATGCCATCAGGGCTGAGATCTGGGCAGCCAGCCTCCCTGTGGCCGGCACCATTTTGCAGCTGCCTCCAGTGGTTGCTGGGAGTTCCTTGGAATCTGCTTGTCACTGGTTGTATCATTAGGAGCAGAGGGTGTGGAGCAGAGGAGGTGACGAGCACACTATCCTCAGGTCACATTGGAGTGGATTGGCACCCGCCAAAGGAGGTTGGGAGGAGGAGCAGGGTCAGAGCCAGGGGTGAGGGATGCCCTAAGCAGCCTGAAATGGGAGTGGGGGGGATCGCTCTGCCTCTCATTCCACCATTCACCCAGCTTTGTCCCTTCTCAGCTGTCTACCCTGGGGCAAGTCACTTAACTTCTCTGGGCCTCCGTTTCCTCATCTGGAACATAGGATTGATTATAATAGGACCCAATTCCATTTGTCTTTCTAGAATAGTTGAGCCTAAGCGTTTTCAGGCTGCTGAAGGGAGCTTTGTTATGAACTTGAAGTGTCATTACTTGTTATTACTAAAAATATGTATGCATATTTAGGAGGGTGTGTGTCCAATAAAGTTGAGAGCCCTTGGGCCTTGTAGGACTCTGGGTCCTTGCATATGCTGTTCCCTCCTCCTGGAACACCCTTCCCAGCCCTGCCCAGTTGCTTCTGTTCTATCCCTCAGGTCTTGAGGTAGATGCCCTCTGCCTGAAAAGCCTTCTCTGACCCTCCAGGCTGGAGCAAGTGCCCCTGTGGACCCTCACAGCACCTGTGCATCCCCCATCACCCCCGAGTCACACTGTCACTGCTTTGTCATGGCCCATTCCTCCCACTAGACTGGGAGTCCCATGCTGGCAGGGACTGGGTCTGTCTTGGTCACTGCTGTGTCTAGTGTGCCCAGCACAGGCTTGAACAAGTAGGCGGTCAGCACCAATTGTCATACAGACAGACAGCTGGAGCCATGACCCACACATCGGGAGGTGGCGGCCAGCAGAATGCAGAATCCAAAGTTAGAGTCATTTAAAAAGGAACAAAATAGAGCCATTTGAAGAGACGTGGATGGACCTAGAGACTGTCATATAGAGTGAAGCAAGTCAGAAAGGGAAAAACAAATATCATATAATATCGCTTATATGTGGAATCTAGAAATGGTAGAGGTGAACTTATTTGCAAAGCAGAGAAGGGTCACAGATGTAGAGAACAAACTTACGGTTACCAAGGGGGGAAGGGGGGGATGAATTGGGAGGTTGGGATTGACATATATACACTACTATGTATAAAATAGATAACTGGGACTTCCCTGGTGGTCCAGTGGTTAAGACTTTGCCTTCCAATGCTGGGGGTGCAGGTTCGATCCCTGGTCAGGGAGCTAAGATCCCACATGCCTTGTGGCCAAAAAGCCAAAACATAAAACAGAAGCCATATTGTAACAAATTCAATAAAGACTTTAAAAATGGTCCACATCAAAGAAAAATCTTAAAAATAAATAAAATAAAATAAAATAGATAACTAATAAGGACCTACTGTATAACACAGGGAACTCGGTGCTCTGTGGTGACCTAAATGGGAAGGAAATCTGAAAAAGAGTGGATGTATGTATACGTATGACTGAGTCACTTTGCTGTACAGCAAGAAACTAACACAACATCATAAAGCAACTATATTTCAATAAAAATTAATATATAGGGCTTCCCTGGTGGTGCAGTGGTTAAGAATCTGCCTGCCAATGCAGAGGACACGGGTTCAAGCCCTGGTCCGGGAAGATCCCACATGCCGCGGAGCAACTAAGCCCGTAAGCCACAACTACTGAGCCTGCGCTTTAGAGCCCGCGAGCCACAACTACTGAAGCCCGCGCGCCTAGAGCCCATGTTCCGCAACAAGAGAAGCCACCACAATGAGAAGCCCATGCACCGCAACGAAGAGTAGCCCCCGTTCGCTGCAACTAGAGAAAGCCCGTGTGCAGCAACGAAGACCCAACGCAACCAAAAATAAAATAAAATAAATTTTAAAAATTAATATATATAAAAAAGAAAGTTAGAGCCATTTAAAAGTGGAGGGGACTGTCTCGGGTGCAGGAGTGTGGCCCTGGGAAGGCTACATCCTCTTTCACGGGGTCAGTTTCTCCCTCTGGAAAATGGGTATATGCATAGGAACCTGGCGCCGGATGCAAGGAGTCAGTGCTGGAAAGAGCATGGCACAGCACCCGCCATGCCGCGTGTGCTTCGTAGTCGTGCTGGTGGCTACTGTTATCCTTGAGTCCACCCCCATCACTGAGGTTGGTCCCCTGTCCTCTGAGCCTCAGTTTCCCCATTTGGCCATACTCCCCCTTAGACAAACACAGCCAGGGCATGCCCTGGATGGACAAGAGGCAGCCTCTGCTGGTGTTTACCTAAAGCAGCAGTCGAGGCGGGGCCGATGGGGCTGGCACAGGCTGGCCTTACTAAACCGGCCGTCCTTAGCAGCGCCCGGCTTTCCCGGAGGCGGCTGGAGAAGGGCCCAGACCTGGCTGTGGGGGGACTGAAGAGGCTGGGATGATGCTGAGGCCTCTTCTCAGAGGGTACTGTGGGCAGGGACCTCTGTGTACACTTATTAAGCACCCACTGGATGCCAGACTAGTCTGCCTGGGGTCTTTGCCCATGCTGTTCCAGCTGCCAGGTTCACTTTTCCTTTTCACGGTGCTGATGCCTGCCCTTTCTGCTCTCAGTCTAGAAGACACTGCCTGCAGCAAGCCTCCCAGATTCTCTGGGTTGGGTCAGGCACCTCCCTTCGGGTTAACACAGTGCCTATGATTCCCCCATCACAGCACTGATCACCCAATATTATAGCTGGGCTGTGGGCAGGTCACTTAGTCAATCAACAAATACTGACAGTGTCAGGCACTGTGCATGCTTGGGGAACCCTGCAGGGCAGGTACTGTTACTGCCCCCATATTACAGATGGGAAAACCGAGGCTCAGAGAGGTTTAACAGTGGAAAGAAGCCATGTGGCCTGGGGCCTGGAGCACAGTAGGGCCTCGGTAAGAGCTGGGTTTCATCCCTGGTGACGGTGAGCTCACTCCCTCCGCTGGCATGGTCGTGAGAAAGGTCATCTCTCTGGTGAACCAGGATGTGCCTGCTCCCCTGTGGTGCCTGTGACCTTGAAGGATGCTCAGGCTTAGAGGTGTGGGGATTCATTCAGTCATTCATTCATTCATTTATTCAACAAACATGTATTGGACAGCTCTTGTGGACCAGTGGCAGGCATGCTGGCCACCCCAAATATCTGTTCTCTCTTCCATGGTAGTAGAACCCCTGGTTTTCAGCTGGACCGTTGGCCATTCAGAATAAAGACTACATTTCCCAGCATCCTTTTAGGCAAGTGTGGCCACATGGCTAAGTTCTGGCCAATGGGATGTGAGCAGAAGTGGTATATGGGATTTCTGGGGAAGTGTCCTTAAAGGGGGAGGGCGAGCCCTTCCTCACCTCTTCCTCCTCATTGACTGGCATGCAGATGTGATGGCTAGAGCTCAAGCAGCTGCCTTGTCCCATGAGGAGAAGGTCACTTGCTAAGGATGTGGAACAATAAGATAAAAGGAACCCGGGCCCTGGACACCGTGGAGCCTCCATGCTATCCCCGGACTGACTACTCAAGTTCATGAGCAAATAACTCTCCGTGCTTAAGCTGCTCTGGGCAGGTCTCAGATCCCATGGCCAACTCCAAGCTTGACTGCTACACACGTTCCTCCCTGTCTCTACTTCTCCATCCTCATCCCAGCCCATGCCTGCTGGACAGAGAGGCCTGTCCCTGCTTGGCAGCTCTGGCCTTCCACAGCTCTTGGCAGCTTTGGGCCATCCACAGGGACCAAGGCAGTGTCCTCTGGATAGTGAAGCTTCCGTTTGCGGCCTTAGGGCCATCAGGCTAGGAGCAGTCCCTCAAAAGGTGGGTGGGAGGTCTTTACCATCTTCCAAGCATCCTGTGCAAGGACCTCTGCCCACGTCTCTGTGCCCCTCCCCACCCCATACACACCAGAGCTGTGACCAGCAGCCCACTCTTTGCCATCATCCATCCAAGAAGAGACCCCCTTTCTCTGAACTACCTTGGAGGTTCCCAGCTATGTAGTGAAGTGCAGACCACAAAGCACAAGGGAAAAACACTCCCGTGTGTGAAAAAGAAGACATTTGACTAAACACAGACATTCCCTCATGAATCCACCAAGACCAGACTACCGGGTCCAAATCCCACTATCACCCGTACACTGTGCCCTCTGAGAAATTCTATACAATGTTCCCTCCTGGACCTTCCTGATCATGCTTGCCTCAAGCCTAGCATCTGCCCCTCATTCATTGCCTAGAAGACCCCCTTCACTGGCCCAACCCTTCTGAGAAGAGCATGCACTGGGACCTGAAGAAACACCTTATCTGTCCGCCATAAAATTAAACCACATCTGAGCTGGTCTCTGAATTCAACTACAAATTAACAGAAGCTACGGGGGACGGAGGCATCCGTGAAATGACACCACAGGGACACCCCATCAGCAAAACCCAGATCCAGGACATCTGTGCAGGGTGAATGACCTGGTGGCCTCAAATAAACAAATTGCAAGGAAAATTTAAGAGAGAAAGATGGCAAGAGAAGCTCTCGATTAACAGAGACTTAGGAGACCATCAGCAATAACCCTAGACTCTATCTAGATCCTGATTCAAAGAGCCTAAAAAAATTGTATATTGTAAACATGCACATTTCCATTTGCTCCCTAGGTGGATATTTGATGCTATTTAGGAATCATTATTCTGGACATGATACTGGAGTTTGCAGAGTTTCTTAAGGGGTCTTATCTTATAAAGCAGGGTCTCTCCCCTTAGCACTGTGGACCCGCAGGCCAGATCATTCTCTGAGGTGAGACCGTCCTGGGCGCTGTGGGGTGTGGAGCAGCCTCCCTGATCCCACCCCCTCGATGCCAGGAGCCAACCCCAGTCATGACGACCACAGATGTCCCCAGACATTGCCCAGTGTCCCCGGGGGACAACATCCCCACCCCAGCTGAGAACTACTGCTTTAGAGACACAGATTGAAATATTTACAGATGAAAAAGCATCTGGGATTTGCACCAAAATAGAGAGAGAGGAGGAAGAACAGAGGAGACCAGAGTGGCCAGTAGATAATCATTGAATCTGAGTGATGGGTACACGTGGGGAGGGTCATTATTCCATTCTTTCTACTTGGGTGTGTTTGACACTTTCCACTATAAATAGTTGAAATGCTGGGGAAATTCAAATTAAATCCATAGTTCAGTTCATCGTAACCTACCCAAGGTGCTCTCTCAGTTGAATCAAACGTGCTATGCTGAAGTAAGACATGAACACTCAGGAGAAGCTGGGCAAGGGGTCCATGGAAACTATCTCTAGTACCTTTGCAACTTTTCTGTAAAGCTAAAATTATTCCAAAGTAACAAGTTTATTTTTTGTTTAAGGTTTAAATGAATAATAAGCATATGGGAAATCAGCCGCTCCTGTGCCCAGTATTGGAACGGAGGCACAGGGGCCCCGTCGCAGGGCCCCCAAGGACATGAGGCACACAGCAGCCCTCAGAATACCGGCCCCCCGCCCCCATATACCCTCACTCGCCCACAGATGCCAGGAGCCAACCTTAGGCTCAGCTTGCCACACACGTGGCATGAGGGGCCGGTCCGCCCCACAGCAGCCAGGGCAAGAATCCGCTTTCAAACCCACTTTATTATCTAGCCTCCAGACTAGAAACACTCCTCACTTCTACCCTCCCCGCCCCAATCTCCACCAGCCAGGGGCGGCGGGCCTCAGAGGGGCTCTGGGGGCCCCTCCAAGGATGCGTTGGCCTCAGCTGCCCCCACGGAGGTGGCACTCCAGCGGCGGGGGGCGCTGGCTCGGGTCAGCAGCTCCAGCCTCCGGGAGCGCAGCCGGGTCTGGATGGCCCAGATCGGGGGGTGGTGACCAGGCAGCGAGGGGTCCTCCTCGTCCCCATAGCTGCCGACGGTGGAGTCAGAGCCGTCCTCCGTGCTGGCCACCGACTGCTTGCACACAGGGCAGGAGCGCCGGGCAGCCTGGGAGAACCAGGGGTCGATGCACTTGCAGTGGTAGGTATGGGAGCAGGGCAGGATCTTGAGCTGGTCACCTTCCTCGTATTCATCCAGGCAGATGGCACACAGGTCGTTAAGCCTCGTGAAAGTGCTCACCTGGGCCCTCTGGCTGGCCCGCGCCTTGACCACTGGCCTGCGGGCCCACCAGGCCCACAGCCAGTTCCATAGACACCGCAGGACGAAGAAGGCGGTCGTGAGCAGGGCGAGGGTGCAGCCCAGCACCCAGGAGATGGCCAGCATGGGGTGGCAGTCCAGGTCCGGGCAGGGTGGGTGGTCGGGCAGCAGGAGGACGTGGGCCAATTTGTCGCAGCGCACGATGACCCGCAGGTCCTGGGAGGTGGCCTCGCCCACGAACACTGAGGGGATGGTGATCTGGCGCCGCAGGTCCTCGTAGACATGGGCCATGAGCACCAGGTCGTCAGAGCGCACGTTGTACACAATGGCCGCCTGGAAGCCGGCCCGCTGGGCGTGCAGCACCTTGAGGTCAAACGTGCAATCGTACCGGCGGATCAGCACGATGGCACCCAGGGAGCCGTTGCCCGGCCGCGGGCCCTCGATGGGATGGCACGCGTTGGCCGGTCTGGCCTCCATCAGGTAGCCCCGCACGCCTTCGGGGGCTAGGGGCACCCCGAACAGGGCCGGCAGGTCCGCAAAATCCACGGTGCTTGAGTTACCATCCAGCACGGCTCGCACCACCGCCTGTATGGGCACCAGCAGCCCCAGGAGGGTCAGTGAGACCCTGACTGCCCGCAGGGCCAGGACTGGCCAGGGCTGCCCCATGGCCAGCACCTCCTTCTCTGGCTGCGGTGTGGAGCTAGGTCCCGCTGGGGACCACAGACAGGAGGCCTCCAGGCATCTCCAGGACCTCCCAGGGGGCCCGTGGCCGGGGTGTGAATGGAGCTTGAACGGGTGGCTCAGAGGCAGTTAGACAGAGCGGCTGGGACCTGCGTGGCCCTAGACAGAAACAGCTCCTGGTGGCAGCCCAGCGTGCATTGTGTCTTTGAAGGCTGGTCCCAGGAGGAGCTGACCTACCCAGGCAGCCTTCCTAGCAGATGACACTGAGACCAGGAGCCCCCAGAGTTCTAGATGCTCCCGGCCTCTGTGACATCGCCCTGTTACATCCTGGTCCCTCACCCACACCCCCCACCGAGACAGAATTCCTGGGGCTCTGACCTGGGGGGCTGGGCAACCTTCGCAAAAACTTCTGGAAGGCTCAGAGCATCCCCAGCTCCTGGACCTCGTAAGGCCCAGAGGTGCCACAAAGTGGGCTGGCTGCTGCCCCACCACCACCCCGTGGCTTGGATCCAGCCCTCATACTCGCATTCTGCCAACATCATCTCCCCAAGCCTCCTAGGGACCCACTGAGGAAGGGGCTAATTTTTCCCCCCTTTCGAGATTTCCAGGGGACTCAGACTTGTTCAGGGCACCCTCTGCCCATGAGGTCTTAGAGCCCAAATCCCAGATACCCTCCCTCTCTTCCCCTCACTCACTCTGCTCCAGACACATGGGTCTCCTTGTTGTTCCTCCAACACACCAGGCCCGGTCCTGCCTCAGGGCCTTTGCACAGGCTGTTCCCTCAGCCTGGAATGCCCTTTCTCCCTGTGATCAGCATTTTCTCACCCTTCAGGTTCTCAGTTCATATGTCCTCAGAATCTAACTGACTTGATATGGGGGGAGGGAGAAGTGCCAAGGTCAGGGCTGGGCTGGCAGGAGTGGGTGGTCCAAGTCCTCACCACCTGGTAGACTACCTGCACTGGCTTTATTCTCTCAGGTCAGAGCTTCCTTTCTAGCCAGGTCTCCAGCTGTCCCTCATTCCTCAGCCAGAGCCCTGGCCATCAGCCTCATGAACCCCCAACTCCTCATCCCCAAATCTCCCACCGTGAGTCTGCCACCTGGCTGGGCAGCCTACTCAAGCCCTGATTCCTTGCTCTGTCATTGACAAGCTGTGTGATGTCAGATAAGTCACTTAAGCTCTCTGGGCCCCAGCTTCCAGATCTGTAAAATGGGTATAATGATGAGGAACCCGTCTTGTAGGGCTGGTGGTATGAGAATTAAATGAGAGAATGTCTGATTGGCATTCAGCATAGGGTCTGAATTTTTTCATTCTCCCATAACAGACCTGCCTCCAGTTCACAACTCTTTCAGTTCATCACCACATGCCAGCCAGGGATATTTCTAAAATCTCAATCCTCTGGTCTCTCCCATGCTCTAAACTCTCCCATGGCTCCCCATTGCCCTCCAGATAAAGTCCATGTTCCTTTCTGTGTCCTACAAGCTCTCCCATGGTCAAGCCCCTGCCAATCTCCAAAGCCTCAATGCTTTTCTTTCTTTTTTTAAAATTATTTGTTTATTTATTTATTTATTTTTGGCTGCGTTGGGTCTTCGTTGCTGCATGCGGGCTTTCTCCAGTTGCAGCGAGTGGAGGCTACTCTTCGTTGCAGTGCATCAGCTTCTCATTGCAGTGGCTTCTCTTGTTGCAGAGCATGGGCTCTAGGCGCATGGGCTTCAGTAGTTGTGGCTTGCAGGCTTTGTTGTTCCTCAGCATGTGGGATCTTCCCAGACCAGGGCTTGAACCCATGTCCCCTTCATTGGCAGGCAGATTCCTAACCACTGTGCCACCAGGGAAGTCCCCTCAGTGCTTTTCAATGCTCTAAATGCATCATGATTTGCTGACCTCTAGAACTTTGCAAATGCTGTTCCCTCTGCCAGGAACAGAATTCTCTCTCCTCAACCATACTTTGCCAGGCTGACTACTTATTCTTCAGGTTTTCTCAGTTGGTCTAATACCTCCCAGAGCAGCCCTCAGCCAATGATAGAGAAGAGACACGGGAGTGAAACAGGCAGAAGCCCATGTGACAACAGAGGCAGAGATTGGAGGGATGTGTCTACTAGCCAAGGGATGCCAAGTGTGGCCAGCAACCACCAGGAGCTGGGAGTGAGGCACGGAACACAGTCTCCCTCTGAGCCTGCGAGAAGGAATCAACTGGGCTGATACCTTGATTTTGGACTTCCAGCCTCCAGAACTGTGAGGGAATAAATTTCTGTTGTTTTGAACCCCCTGGTTATGGCAGCTGTAGAAGTGAATGCACAATGGAATCCTTGTCCTAGGGTTTGCATCTGGGTGAGGCCAAAAAAACACGAGGTGTCACCGCACTGAGACTGGAGGGTAAGGATGAAGTTGGTGTAAGGGGGCAGAGAACAGCATGTTGGGGATGCAAATGGCATGTGCAAAGGTCCTAAGGTGAGCGAGAGATAGAGATAGAGAGAGCTGAATGGTTGGATATGACAAGCCATTCAGAGTGGCTAAAAAGAGGGTCTTATTCAAGGATAGGAGAGAGATGGGGGAAGGAAGGGCAGGACCAGATCCAAACCTTGAATGTCGATGGCCTTGGGGTTTACACAGAGAATGACGAGGAGCCATAGAAAGTTTAGAGTAGAGGCAGGACATGACTGGATTTTGTTTCCCATTTCCGCTCTATATATTTCTGCACTGTTTGCATCTTTTACGATGGGAATAAATTCACTTATTCCTCCTGAAATAAAAAAGAGGTTTGTGTTTCTGAAAGAACCCTCTGGTTGTTGCGTGGAGGGTGGGTTGGAGAGAGAGAGAAAGAGGTGGAGAAGCCACGGAGGCAGCTATAGCATCCAGGGAGGGACTGGGGAATGGGACAGAGAGACTAAGAGGGGACTATATCCCTGAATGAGTGAGTGGGTGTGAAGGACAAAAGGGGAGGTGACCATGAATGTCTTCCCCTGGGGCTTACTTCAAGAAAATCTTGTTTGGTGCTACAGTCTTTAATGTCTTTCTGGTAATTGCTAATTTCCCTAAGAGACAGGTCCTTGGCCCCGTTGGCATTTTAAAACATCATTTTGTTTTCTGTGTCTTTGTTTCTTGTGAGTCCCATCCCTTCGTGGCAAGAGATATGGGTTTTTCGTTTATGACTCACAAAATTTTCTTTTTAAAGAAAGATAAAATGTAGATCCTCAGGGAGTATTTGGTAAATAAAGGAACAGGTGCATGATAGTAGGGGAAAAGGTCAGGAAAGAGCTCTCCAAAGATGGACAGTTGATAAATAGGGTGTATTAGTTTCCTAGGGCTGCTGTAACAAAGTACCATAAACTGGGTGGCTGAGAACAGATGTATTATCTTGTGCTTCTAGAGGTCAGAAGTCCAAGATCAAGGTGTTGGCAGGGTGGCACTCCTTTTTTTTTTTCTTTTTAAAATATTTATTTATTTATTTATTTGGCTGCACCAGGTCCTAGTTGCGGCATGCAGGATCTAGTTCCCTGACAAGGGATCGAACCCGGGCCCCCTGCATTGGGAGCGTGGAGTCTTAACCACTGGACCACCAGGGAAGTCCCAGGTGGCACTCCTTCTGAAGTCTCTTCTGGTGTGCCAGGGAATTAACCCCCTGCGGAGCAGCCCAGAAACAATGAAAAATAGAGGCGAGCGGACAAATGCCCCATCTCTCGCTCCTCAAATGAGATAACTCTGGGGTGCACATCCCTCACCATCTCCTAGAGGCCCCCAGTGAGACTGGGCCCCACCTGTCCCCATGATAACTTGCTCTTGACAATGCTTCCTTCATGGGTTGCCTTCCTTTTCCTGTCTCCCTCCTGCCACTCCCCTCCCAGTGTTCTCTGAGATCACTTCCAAAATAAATAACTGGCATTCAAATCCTTGTTTTGGGGTCTGCTCCTAGGCAAACCCAACCTAAGATGCTGCCTGAGAACAGAAGAATGCACAAGGAAGCAGAACAAAGAGACCAGGAGAGACCCAGGTCCTAAAAGCATCATTTGAGCACCTCAGTCCATCTGAGCCTGAAGGCCATACAAACGTGTACCCCTGTTACATGAGCCAGTTATATCCCTCTTTTTGCCTGAGAGAGGGTGTCTATCCCCACACAACAAACCTCATAGGGGAGTGGTGAGTCTTCCAGAACCTCATAGGAGAAGACACTGGGATCAACTGTAAGTTTGATTTTCTTTTTCTGCTTCATGCTGTCTCCTTCCCCAAATATTTCTAGCGAGAACCTACTTTGATGATGCTGGAGGGGACATACCATAGACGACTGGTTCCTCTGACTGTTAGTTATAAAGCACATATCAGATGGGGTGATGAGATGTGCCAGGGTTCACTCTGATTTCTCCAGAAGTCAAAGTCACATCTTCTTCCTTCCTTGGTGAATCTCCTGTAAATTGGATGCTAAACTTGCACATACATGGGCGGGCATGCAGTACACATACTCATCCAGCAGGATTGCGATTCAGGAGACCCGTGTGACCCCAAGGGGCTGGGGCTTGAGCTGGAGAGGGGGGTGGATTTGGAGGTCGGCCAGGGGTCCTTGATAAATTGCCAGTGAGTCATCCACAGGAAGGCTGCCCTGGGCCCCTCTGTCTCTCTGTTTCTCCTCTCTATGTATCTCTATTTCTGTCTCTCTCTCTGAATCTCTGACTCTGTCTCTCTCTCCCTCCTTCTCTATCTTTGTGTCTCAGAGTCGCTTTTTGTCTTTGCCTCTTTTGTTTCTGCCTCTGTCTCTGTCCCTCTCTCTCTAACTTTCTCTCTGTCTCAGTCTTTCTATGTCTCTGTGTCAATATCTCTATTTGTTACTATCTGACTCTGCTGTAAGTCCTTGTCCTGAGATTTCTGTCTCTGTCTCTGTCTGGCCCTGTGTCTCTATGTAAGTTTTTCTTGGTCTCTGTCACCTTGTCCCTGTGTCTCTCTTTTCTTTTCTCTCATGCTACTTTCTGGGTGTGTGTCTGTCTCTCCGTGTCTTTCTCTGCCTGCCTCTCTCTCATCCCCCACTCCTCAGTCCCACACCTGGCCCACGGCAGATAACCCACAGTGAGTTTTGTCAGCTTGAAAGCAAAGGCACATCTCTGTGATGTGGTGAGAGAGGGGAGCTGGGTTTAAGGCCCAACACAGCCCTCACTTACTGGCTGAGTCATTCCCTCTCAGTCTCAGCATCACACCTCCCCGTCTGTAAAATGAAGGGGGTCAGTGCAGAGCCAACAGTCTCTGAACACAATTGCCAATGGACCTTCCCACTGTCTTTTGAGCTTGGGGCTGTGCTTTTTCCTACTTTTCCCAGGAGGAAGCTGGCGTGCAGAGGGAGGACCATCCTCCCCAAGTGCCACAGCTAAGAGGAGGAGGGACCATCTTCCACGCCCCAGGCTCCCCAGACCTCCTGCCCTTGCTGGGCCAGGCATCCAGCTGCCCATCACAGACTTGCTGTCTGAGGTCAGATGGCTTCATGTCTCTTCCCACCTTTCCTCTCCGAGGTCCCGGTTTTTACGATGGAATAATTAAATTTGTGAAGACAGAAAACATTGCTGAGGAGAGGGATCTGTCTGCACAGGACGATGTGCCAGGTGATGGGTACACAGTAGTGACCAAGACAAAACTCCTGAATTTACAGAGATTATATTCTAGCTGAGAGGAGGGGAGATAGGCCAGGACACAAATTAACTGAATGAATAAACCATCAACCATCAAAAGAAATAATTTCAAGGTGGGACGTGCTATGAAGGAAATCAAGAAGCATTAGTTGGGGCACTCAGGGAAGGGCTCCCCAAGGTGGGGACATTTGAATGGAAGCCTGAAGTGAGGGAAGGCCTTCGCTTCTAGAACATTCTTGGGGTGCCACCAAATCATACTTCATGAGCACCTGGGATTTGTTGATTGGTGTCCTTTCAAATCAAATGTTTGCTTATGCACCTGCTGTGTGTGTGCGCCAGGCACTGGGGACACAGGAGCGACCGGGACAGACCCAGCCCCCACCCTCTAGGAGACTCTGTCCAGCAGAGGAAGAAAAGTTTCAAACAAATGAATGAGAAAGTTTCACAAGACAATGTGGAGATAAGATAAAGGGTCTAAGTATCCAATCAATGGAAGAATGCTAGAATGTGTGGGTGAAAGTTTAAGGAGAAACAGGCTGGTTACATATTGTCAAAGTAACTCACCCACGATATTTACAGATTTGAAAGGTAAGAAGGTAACTTTCCAGGGGGGAAATGTGGTGTTGTCCTAACCACGTGATCAAGCTTAACATCACTGGTGATGAGATAGAGCAACTTCCTGAGTCTCTTGACATCCTACACCAAGAAGGATGCAACATCACCCTCATGGGATTCTGGGAAAAAACACACGACCCCAGTCCAACTGTGAGCAGACATTGGACAGATCCGAACTGAGGGACCTTCTGCAAAACCCCCGGCCAGTGCTCTTCATAAATGTCAAGGTCATGGAAGACACGGAAAGACTGAGGAACTGTTCCAGAGTGAAGGACGCCAGGGTGATATGATGATGAGATTCACTGAGTGATCCTGGGTGGGATCCTGGACACTCATGGTAAAACTTCAATAAGGTCTGTAAGTTCGTTAGTAATATTGTCCCCGTATTACTTTGCTGGTTTTCATCACCTTACCGGGTTATATACGATGTTAACATTAGGGGAAGCTGGGTGGAGGGTATGCAGGAATGCCACTTATATTTCTGCTGCTTTTCTGTAAATCTAAAATTATTCTGAAACAAAACATTTTTAAAATAAACAACCAAAGAGGCTTAAGGCACTAAAATGAAGGACGATGGGGAGGAAGAGGAGGAGGCGGAGAAAGAGGGAGAGGAAGCGGGGGTAGGAGCAGAGCCTGGCCTATCTGGGCTCCCCGCAAGCAGCCCTGAGACAGGTTTCGGGTGCAAGCAGTTTATGTGGGAGGTGATCCCAGGAAGCCCCAGGAGGGAGCGAGGGAGTGTGGGAGGGATGGGAAGAAGCCCATCCAGGGTGCATTCGTGAGTAGGTGACTGTGGTGGGCAGATGGGGCTCAGTCCCATTGGGGACCTCTGCAGAGCATGAACTTCAGAGTTGCCTGGCTCTGGGAATGAGGGAGCTGGGGTATTTACACTCCTGCTCCTGCCGGCCATTGGTTGGGGGCTGCTGGAGGGAATGGCACGAACTCTGAGATACTTCTCACCTGCCATGGGTTTGAGCAGAGCAGGCTCAGGCAGAGAGTCAGAGCTGGGATGCCTGCCAGCAGTGCAGGGAAATGGTGAGGGCCCAGGGGATCTGGACAGGCCGACAGCATGAGCTGAAGAGACTTTACAGCTGCACTGACCAATATGGCAGCCACCAGCTACCTGGGCTTATTTCAGTTCATTAAAATGAAATAAAATTAAACATTCAGTTCCTCACTCACACATGCCACCTGTGCTCCACAGGTGCTCCATAGCCACTTGTGGGTGACTGTGTTTGGTGGCACAGGTCTAGAACATTCCATCAGTCACAGAAAGTTCTACTGGGCAGCACTGCATTGGAGGATTTTAAGCGAGAGAGTGGCATTATCCAATTAAGGCTCTAGGAAAATCCCTCTGACTGCTGAAGGAAAACAGTCAGTTGGGGGTAAGGGTGGAAGCCAGCAGCCCAGGAAGGAGGCAGGGGCAAGCATGCAGGCTGGAGGTGACGGAGGCTCGGACTGGTGCAGTAGCAGTAGGGGAAGTAGCTGTTTGGAAATGGCATCACCAGTGAGTCCTGACCATTTGGACCTCAGAGGTGAAGGGAGAGGAAGAAGAGGAGCTGAGATCTGGACTCTGCTGTGAGCAGCGGGGGGCGGTGGGAGGCCTGTCCCTCAGATGGGGACCCAGGAGGGAAAGCCAATTCAGGTGCAAATGCTGAGCTTTTTCTGGGCCCCCCAGGGCCTGAAGGGTCAGGGAGAAGTCCAGGGGGACATCCAGTTGGCAGTTGGACTCTAATCGTGGAGGCCTGGGTAAACACAGGAATCTGGGCCCTCGGGCCATTCTGGCCACAGGCCCAGCTGGCAACCACTGGGCCATGATCTAACTTGGCAGGCGGAAGCCAAGCCCCGTCCCCAGGCTCGAAGGCACAGCTAAATGCTGTGCCTAAATGCTAACAAGTTTTGCCTCCAAATGGTGGCAGGGTATGCGTGTGTGTATGTGTGTGTTTAATTCTGGAATGAATTTAATTCTAATTCCGCCGACTTTCGGATGGGAAACAGCTGTCTTAATGAGTTAAACAGTGGGTTTAAAATAGCAAGCATCTGTTCGCAGTCTGAGATAGCACCTGCTGAAGCTGTTTGGAGGCTCTGGGGCTCACAGTTTGGGGCTCCTCTGGGGATGATGCAGGACATGGGGTTAGCAGGTCCAAGAAGCAGGTTCAAAGCTGGCCCTGCCACCAGGCAAGTTACCTCCCCCTGGAACTTCTGCTGCTTCATCTGTAAAAACAGGGTCTGTTTACCCACCACACTGAGCTGTACTCTGTGCTAGAACCAGGTGTACAGCTGAGGATGGCTCAGGCTGGTCCTGCGGGGGCGACAGACCATGAGCACATACCTCCAGAGCTCACATGCCTCCTGGCTGTGTGGCCTGAATCTCTCCGTGTCTCAGTTTCCTCATCTATAAATGGAGATAATAACATTACCCAACGCACAGAGTTGTTTAAAAGTTTAGATGGGGGACTTCCCTGGTGGTGCAGTGGTTAAGAATCTGCCTGTCAATACAGGGGACACAAGTTCGAGCCCTGGTCCGGGAAGATCCCACGTGCCGCGGAGCTACTAAGACTGTGCACCACAACTACTGAGCCTGCACTCTAGAGCCCACGAGCCACAACTACTGAGCCCGCGTGCTGCAACTACTGAAGCCTGCACACCTGGAGCCTGTGCTCTGCAACGAGAGAAGCCACCGCAATGAGAAGCTCGCACACCACAGAGAAGAGTAGACCCCCGCTCGCCGCAGCTAGAGAAACCCTGTGCACAGCAACAAAGACCCCACACAGCCAAAAATAAATAAATAAATAAATATATTAAAAAAAAAGTTTAGATGAGTTAAGACACGTGAAGTCCATGCTTAGAACCAGGTCAGGCAGACAGTGAGTGCTATGTAAATGTGTAATGAGTTTTTTAAGTAAATAAATGTATCATAGAATTCCAGAGAGGAATAAGAGCTAGGGAGAGGAAATCACAGGGTGATGGATGCCACAGAGGGGACTGGGTGGAGCTGATTTAGACAGGGAAGTCAGGGAGGGCTTCCCTGAGGAGGTGACTTTTGAGCTGAGACCTGGAGGCTTCCCACGTGTAAGTTAGGAATGGAGCGTTCCAGGCAGAGGGGATGGCAGGTGCAAAGGCCCTGTGGCAGGACCATGTTTGGGTATTCCGCAAATAGCAAGGAGGCTGGCATGGGTGGAAGAGGAATAGGGCCAGAATTTGAACAAACCTGTAGGTTGCATTATGGAATTTAAGCTTTATCCTAAAGGCACTGGGGAGCCACTGTGGGTTTCA
Source organism: Eubalaena glacialis (assembly GCF_028564815.1). Classification (NCBI taxonomy): domain Eukaryota; kingdom Metazoa; phylum Chordata; class Mammalia; order Artiodactyla; family Balaenidae; genus Eubalaena; species Eubalaena glacialis. The sequence goes on along the minus strand of NC_083719.1, from coordinate 182,928,297 downwards.
GCTCAGGAAAGAGTGAGATCTGATTTGCAGCCAGATTTACAGCTCTCATCTTGGTTTCTGCTTGCATTTTTTAAGCACCTACTGGACACCTGGCCCTCATGCAGAATCAGAGTTGCTCATGGCCAAGTTGGGAAAGAGAAACATGTTGAAATGCCACACGCTTCTATCCCAGCTCGGCAGAGTGTAGCCCACGGGTGACGTTCTGGGCACAGACAGCCTTGGGTTCGAGTTCCAGCTCTGCCACTTCCCAGCCACATGGCCTGTCCTCAATCTCTCCTTCTTGTGATTGAGTTGTCTTCTGGATGGAACAAGACAATCCACGCCCAGCACTTCGCATGTGCTGTCATCACGTTTCCAAAGCTTAAACTAACTTCTTAAAAAGCGAAACTCACACCTACCATATGACCCAGCAATTCCACTCTTAGGGATATGCTCAAGAAAAAGAGATCACACATCCATACAAAGACATGTACCTGCAAGTCCAGAGCAGCCCCAAACTGGAAACCACCACACTGTCCATCAACAGGTAAATGGATAAGCAAACCGTGGTCCGTATGAAGCATGGAACATTCCTCAGCTGTGGGGAGGAACGAAGCACTGGGACAAACGACACGGAAGCCAGATGGAAGAATGCACACCACGTGATACCCAGAAAATGCAAACTAATGTATAGTGACTGAAAGCAGATCAGTGGTTGCCTGAAAAGGATGGGGGGGTGAGGGGGAGTAGGGAGGAGTTACAAAGGGGCCCAAGGGACATGGGGGGGGTGATGTGCCTGCACGAAAACACATCCAACTCACACTTCAAATATTTGCATTTTACTGTATGCAAACTATACCTCAATAAAGCTATAAAAACAAATGAATGAAATAACGACCCCCCCAAAAAAAGCCAAGCACTTAGCCCAGTGCCCAGGGTGCAGGAGGTACCAGCTGGGTTGGAAAGTTCGTGGGTGACCATAATGGGGGAGGGGGACAGGCATGGGGTTGGGGGAATTTAGGAAATCTTCCTGAGGCTGCAGTCCGGGGCCACAAGCTTGCCCCAGATACACCTCCTCCCCACCCTTGCCCTCCACACACCTCCATCCGGGGAAAGGAGCCTTGCCAGCCCGCACTTCACCCAGGCCCGGAAAAGTAATTTCTTAACCTTCTGCTCTCCGCCAACAAGACACAAGATTAATTACGGCCATAAACACATTGGGCGCCGCCTAAATATTTCATAGGTCTGTGCGTGCGCGCGCACACACGCAGCTCCCTCGTTTTTTTTATATTTTGTTTTTAAAGGAGGCTGCAGGTGGACACATGGGGAGATTGCCCCCCTTCCCCTCCTGTCCCTTCGCTTTCCTTCCCCTCCTGTTCTCTCCTGTCTTTTCTTCATTCCTTCCCCTGCCAGAAGGGTCTCAAGGAGATGGGGAGCTTTTGCCCTAGGTTCAATGGAGGAATGAGTTTCCCTGGCTGCCTCTTTGCAAGGTGGCAGATTTGCCAAGAGGATGTAGGAGGTGGCAGGGGGTCTGGGCATGACCTTACTCTCAGGCGAAAAACTGGAGGCCCCTGTGTCATTATGGAAAGTGGCCAAGAGCCCCCTCCCCCTTCCCAAGGATCAACACTCGTTTATTCATTCGACAGATGTTTCCTGGGGCTTTGGAGTATGGCGGTTTAGAACACAGACTTGGGATCAGAGGACCCGGTCCAATTCAGCCTCGACAATTTCTTGGCTGTGTGACCTTAGGTGACTGTCTTTACCTCTCTGAGCCGCGGTTTCCCTGTTTGCAAGATGGGGATAATAATTGTACCCTATATCACAGGGCTGCTTCAAAGCTTAAATTAGACCTAAAATACTTATAATGTTCTCAGTGTGGGGCCGGGTATACAGTAGGTGCTCAATAAGGTTAGCTATCATAGGAGGGTATATTACTGTTTGTTGAGCTCTGGGCCCTGTCCTGGGAGCTGGGAATGGAGCAGCAAAGGAGACCAATGGTTACCACCCCCCATGTTCAGACCTTATTTCTTCTTTTTTTAGCCCTCCACTTTACATATGGAGGCTCAAAGCCATGAAAGGGTTTGGTCAGAGACTCAGTGTAGGATATGGCTGAAGGAACTCAGAGATGTCTCAATAATCTCAAGGTCTCTTCTTTTTGCTGATGCAGAAATTGAGACCCAGAGAGGGACAGGGAAGTCTCGCATTCCTCCATCTCTGTGCCCAGCCCCAGATCTCAAGAGGGAGCCCAGAAAATTTCCTGTCACGTCCCTGCCTGTCTTTGGTGCTGCAGTATTGGGAGCCGCCTGCCTGCAATTTACCAAATATGACAGTGTCTTGGCCCCAGTGGTCCAGCCTGAGCCAGTGGCATCTGCAGGGCTGTCACCACCCACGCCGGGTCTGAGTGATGGAATGAGAGAAAGAAACTCAGGCTCTCACCGTGTGCCAGAGCCCAGCTGGCCAAGAACTTCTGCAGAATTGGGGGATGGCCGGAGACTCTCAACAACCCTACGGAAGGACGGGTCATAACCCCATTAGACAGATATGGAAACTGAGGCTCCAGGATGGAAAGTAAGTCAACCTGTGTTACACAGAAGGTACTCATCTGAGTCTCTCCTATTGCTGACCGTGGGTTTCAGGTTGCAGACAAGCAGTGGCCAAGACAGACCCAGGCCCAGCCCTCTCAGGGCTCAAGTCCAGGGAGGATGGGCAATGAGCAATAAATACTATAAATAATTGTATGCTGTGTTGGATAATCAATGCTGTGGGGAAAACAACGAAGCAGGGAGAAGGTATAGTATGTCAGAGACGAGGAGGGTGAAATGATAAGAGGGGCTCACTGAGGAGATGACATCTGAGCAGACACCTGAGGGAGGTGAGGGAGGGAGCCATTGGGAGGGATCTGAGCAACAGTATTCCAGGCCGAGGGCACAGCCCGTGCAAAGGCCCTGGGGCAGGACTGTGCCCGGCATGTTGGAGGAACAGCAAAGAGGCCCTTGTGGCTGCAGCACAGTGAGCGAGGGGGAGAGAGGGAGGAGAGGAGGGCAGGGAGGGGACCGGGCAGGTTGTGCAGGGCCTTGTGGGCTGAGGGGAGGACTTGGGCTTTTACCCCCAGGGAGGTGGGAGTCCTGGAGGGCTGTGGGCAGAGGAGGGGCGGGGCCTGACTCAGGTGCTCACAGGTGCCCTCTGGCTGCTGTGGGGAGGACAGACCATGAGAGGTGAGGATGGGAACTGGAGGACCCAGGCACTTATAGTTATCAGTAGTAAAAGGCCATGGGAGGAGAGGCGGGAGGTGAGATTTAGCCCAGGTGGTCTGGGAACGCATCTCTGCAGTGGTAAGCTTTGAGTTCTGAGTGAGAAGATCTAGGTAAGAAAGGGCATTCCAGGCAGAGGCCACAGGCAGTGCAAAGGCCCTGAGGCAAGAACAAACTTGGCCTGTGTGAAGAGAATAACAGAGACCGAGTGAGATGGGGAGAGGGACATGGGAGGAGAACACAGATTCTGGACCAGGCAGAGCCCTGTGGGCCCCAGTGAGGTGTTTCCGTTTTATTCTAAGGCAATGAGGATCCGTGCCTTTGAGCAGGGAAGGGACACAATAGGATAGATGATGTGGGAGGCCGAATAATATGCCCCCAAAGATGTCCTCATCCTAATGCAACCTGTGACTATGGTTCCTTACATAGTGTGGTGGGATGAATAGTGTCCCCGCAAAATTCATGATCACCTGGAACCCCAGAATGTTACCTTATTTGGAAATCAGCTCCTTGCAGATGTAATTAGTTCAGGATCTGGAAATGAAATCATCCTGCATCTAGGGTGAGCCCTAAATCCAATGACTGGTACCCATATAAAAAGAAGAGAGGGGCTTCCCTGGTGACACAGTGGTTGAGAATCTGCCTGCCAGTGCAGGGGACACGGGTTCGAGCCCTGGTCTGGGAAGATCCCACATGCCGCGGAGCAACTAGGCCCGTGAGCCACAACTACTGAGCCTGCGCGTCTGGAGCCTGTGCTCCGCAACAAGAGAGGCCGTGACAGTGAGAGGGCCGCGCACCGCGATGAAGAGTGGCCCCCGCTCGCCGCAACTAGAGAAAACCCTCGCACAGAAACGAAGACCCAACACAACCAAAAATAAATTAATTAATTAATTTAAAAAAAAAAAAAGAGAGAGACTCAGCCATTAAAAAGAATGAAGTAATGCCATTTGCAACAACATGGATGGACCCAGAGATTATTATGCTAAGTGAAGTAAGACAGACAGAGAAAGACGAATACCATATGATACTGCTTAAATGCAGAATCTTAAAAAAAAAAATACAAATGAACTTATTTACAAAACAGAAACAGACTCACAGACTTAGAGAAGGAACTTATGGTTACCAGGGGGAGGGTGGGCGGGAGGGATAGATTGGGAGTTTGGGATTGACATGTACACACTGCTACATTTAAAATAGATAACCAACAAGGATCTACTGTACAGCACAGGGAACTCTGGTCAATATTCTGTAATAACCTAAATGGGAAAAGAATTAGAAAAAGGATACATGTATATGTATCACTGAATCACTTCGCTGTACACCTGAAACTAACACAACATTGCTAATCAACTATACTCCAATATAAAATAAAATTTTAAAAAAAGGAGAGCACAGAGACCCAGAGAGAACATGGTCACGTGAAGATGGAGACAGAGATTGGGGGGATGCTGCCACATGCCAAGGAACACCTGGGGCTACCAGGAGCAGGGGGCATTTATGTGTATTTAACCACAATAAAAATTATTTTTTAAATGTAAGACGTAACACTATATTTGGGGGTACTGGGTTTTCTTTTGGGGTGATTAGAATGTTTTGGAACCAGAAGTGGTATAACATTGGGAATACACTAAATGCCACCAGGTTGGTTAATTTCGTGTGATGTGAATTTCACCTAAATTTTAAAAAGTAATAATAAAACAAAACAAAATAAAATAAAACCCCTTGCCTTGGGTACCCCCCCCGTTGACATTCTGATGCAAATGCTTCCAGAACTTTCTCTGCCCACATGATTGTCCTGTGGCTTCCTCTTACAACTGTCCACGTGTCCCTAAGCAGTCCACACCTGCTCACATAGCTGACCTCATCCTCTGTCACAGCTGTGTAGTCTTCACTTATCCGAGGTGCAGGGGTCACCCACCCCAGTGGTGGGCTTCGGGCAGTTTCCGGTGGTCTGTCCTTCAATGCCAAAGTGACAGTGACTGGACATATCTCTCTGTCACCCTAGAACGGGGGCAGAGGCTGAGTTCGGTTTATTTTGAATTTCACTGGATGCTGCCGACACCTCCCAGCGTGTGTGGGAGGGTGTTTGTTCCTCATCTTTCTGCCCTCGAGCCAGGCTGGGTGGCCAGGGCTCTCTTCCTTGGCCTCCACGCCTCTACTCTGTCCCCCTCCAACCCATTCCCAAGGGATATATTTACACATAAAGGAGATCACAACCCTCCCACCCCCACCCCCCCAAACATCCTCCCAGGGCTCCATAAAACCCAGGCCTCCCCATGGCCCACAAGGCCCTGCATGACCTGCCCCGTCCCCTCCCTGCCCTCCCCTCCTCCTTCTCTCCCTCTCGCTCACTCTGTTCCAGCCACACGGGCCTCCTCTCTGTTCCTGCAACACACCAGGCCCGGGCCAGCCCCAGGGTCTTTGCATGGGCTGTGCCCTCTCTGCCTGGATCACTCCTCCCACTCACCCCCTTCTCCAGGCAAACTCCTCATTTTGCAAATCACAGCTCCAGTGTCATTTCCTTATTCCAAACTCACTGAGGAGGGAGAGAGAGGTGAAGGGACTGAGAGACCGTGAGATTCTCAACGGGAAAAGCCAGGCAGAGACCGGAGAGGAGGGGGTGGGGAGCTGGGCTTGGGGAGGGTTGTGGAGGTGATCTGGAGGCTGAAGAGGATGCTGGGGCTGCAGTACCAGTGGCTGGTCCCCATTGTGTGGAGCCCCCATCCCCCCCACCAAGCCACTGGCTCTTACACATCAACACTCGCCAGAAATGCAGGAAATATTTTCTCTCTGATGACACTTTTGGCAAAATACAAATCCTCCAGCTTTTTTCCATGCAAAAAACATGTCCATCAAAACCGTCCCTGCAGTGCCTGCTGGAGAGGGAGGCCACTGGATTTGGTCCGGGGATTGCGGAAAGGGCTCCGGGGAGAGGGATATGTAACGGCCTTGTGTCTCTCTGCAGTCGGAGGGCGACACAAAAACAGTAAGAATAGTAATAAAATCGCCCCCCGTTTGCTGAGCGCTTGGTCAGGGCTGGAAGCTCCACTATCTATACTTGCTCTGTGCAACTCCACAATTATTATCTCCATTTTTCAAATGAGGAAGCTAAGCCCAGAGAGGGGAATACACCTCCCCAAAGTCACACAGCAGAGCCAGGCTTTGAACCCACGGGCCACTCAATTTCCCAGGGATGCCTAGAAGAGCCCCTTCTCAGAAGGGAAAGGGGAGGAAAGGCAACGGAGACCAAAGGATCGGCATACGCAAGGGCTTCAAAGCAGGTTCCATTCAACAGTTCTAGCTGTGGCCAGCAGCCCTTACCTAAATCAGTCTGTGACTGTGTGGAGCCTAGGTGCATAAGCTGGGTCCCCAGCCAGATCCCCAGCCACAGTGGTGATGAGGATGGGGTGTTCCTGGTGTCCTCCAGCTGGCAGGTCACATCTTCCTTGACTGCCTACATTGCCTTTGTCACATCCTGGTCCCCACAAACCCCTAAGCCAGGGGTGAGTGTGAGAGCAGCAGCTGTGCGACATTAAGCAAGTTGCTTAACCTCTATGTGCCAGTTTCCCTGCTGGTTAAAATAGACATAAAAAATAATCTCTAACTTCCAATTAAAACCGTTAATGTCCCCAAAACACTTGACCCACAGTAGGTGCTTATAAATGTGGAATATATTTAGGTAAGTGGTTCCTGACCAAGGACTGGGTAAACCAGGGGGCATCTTCTTTCCTCCCCACCCACCCAACCCAGGGAAAGGTACAACCTCTAGAAAGGCAGCAGGAAGTTGGCTCTGGTGTCCTGGAGCCCCAGCTGCCGCCTGTTCCCGTGGTGAGGGATTGACTTTTCTAGAACGTTGCCCCTCCTCCCAGTTTCCGTCCGGAGCCAGCACTGCTGAATAAATTCTGCTTTACGGCTGTTATTGACGGGGAGCGGGGAGAGCAGCCCTAGCAAGGCCCAATTAATTTTCCTGTCTGGCATCTGTGCACCGGGCGAATTTCTGAGCTCCTGGAGGGAGGGGGGCAGAGCCAGCTGGGGACAGGCCAGGCTGAGGACAAGGTCATGGGCAGGCCAGGGCATTCTAGACCCCCATCCTAGGAGCACTGTTCAGAGAGTTCCAGATTCTGAGCCCCAGGCTCTTGTCTGGAAGGTAGGATAGGAGCTATCTCTAAATTCTGAGTAAACTCTGCAATTTTTAATTAGGATGAAAATGAGGGTTTCACCCAGGAGACCCTTGAGCAAAAACCCAAAGGAGGTGAGAGGGAGCCATGTAGGTTTCTGAAGGAACAGCTTGCCAGCAGAGAGAACAGCCCGTGCAAAGGTCCTGGGGCAGGACCATGCCTGGTGTGTTGGAGGAACAGTGAAGAGCCTGTGTGTCTGGAGCAGAGTGAGCGAGGGGGAGAGAGGGAGGAGGGGAGGGCAGGGAGGGGACAGGGCAGGTCTTGCAGGGCCGTGTGGGCTGCAGGGGAGGACTTGAGGTTTTATCCCAAGGGAGGTGGGAGCCCTGGAGGACTGTGGGCAGAGGAGGGGCGGGGCCTGACTCAGGTGCTCACTGGAGCCCTCTGGCTCTCTGCGGAGAACAGTTGGGGATCCACAGTGAAAAACGAAACCCACTTATTAAAGTCTCCCTGTCCTGGGCCCCAAGCTGTGAGCACGAGGCCTCCTTGCTCTTTAAAAGGAAAATTAGTGCATGTGAGGAGGCATTAAAGCAAGTTCTCGATGAACTTCCTGTGAAGATAGAAATGGTCTATATCTGTCCTGTCCGATATGGGAGCCACCAGCGGCATGTGGTTTCTGTGTCCAGTGCAACTGTGGGACTGCATTTTAAATTTATTTAATTATTTTATTTTAAAAATTGTGGTAAAATACACATAACTTAAAATTTACCATTTTAGCCGTTTTTAAGTGCACAGCTTCAGTGGCATTAAGTACATTTATATCGTCATGTGACCACCCACACTGTCTATCTCCAGAACTTTCTCATCTTCCCAAACTGAAACTCTGTCCCCATTAACTGACTTCCCATCCCCTCCCCCAGCCCCTGGCCCTCACCATCTACTTCCTGTCTCTATGGATGTGACTCCTCTAGGGACCTCCTGTGAGTGGAATCAGACAGTATTTGTCCTTTTGTCACTAGCTTATTTCTCTAAGCATCATGTTCTCAAGGTTCATCCACGTTGTAGCAGGTGTCAGAACGTCCTTTCTTTTTAAGGTAGAATAATAATCCAGTGTATGGATGGACCACATTTTGTTTATCCATTTATCTGTTGATGGACACTGGGGCTGCATCCACCTCTCAGCTATTGTGAATAATGCTGCTATCAAGATGCATGTACAGATATCTCTTTGAGACCCTGCTTTCAATCGAATTTTATTTTATTTTGATTAATTTAAATTTAAATAGCCACAGGTAACTAGTTGCTACTGTATGGGACAGTGTGGTGCTAAAAAGATTGCAAAAGACTTTGAGAGAATGAATTTTCTCTTTATTCAGTGTCATTTAATGCCCTGTCTGAGCCAACAAACGACATCATATAAGTCACCCCCACTTATTAGCATCCCACACTATAACCTCTTGTCCAGAGTGGGACACAGCCCAACAGCTTTGGAACTAACAGAAGAGCCCATACCCAGTATGAGGTAGCCTAGGCCCACTGTCTCCTCCTCCCCAGGGGCAGGTGGCCTGGACCCCATAGGCCTAGGGATGATGGGCACCATGTCCTTAGTTACCCCTCTCTGGCTTTTGCTACCCATCCAGCCCTGCCTGCAAGAGCCCCAGTGTAGCCACAGCCTACCCCATGACCCTGGGCCTCATTAGAGTGGTGCCATGGAGGCTGGATGGGGAATATGGAGCTCCCTGTATGTTACCTGAGCTGTAGAAGAACCCTGAAGGAAATGTCTAAGTGGAAATGTATCAGTCAGCTATTGCTGTGTAACAAAGTACCCACAAACATAGCAGCTTCAAAGAACACATTTACTATTTCAGTTTCTGTGGGTCAGGAATCCAGGCATGACTTAGCTGGGTGGCCCACTTCAGGGACTCTCACGAGGCTGCAGTTTTGGTGTCTCTGGGACAATAGTCTCATCAGAGGCTCAACTGGGGAAGGATCTGCTTCTAAGCTCCTGCAGGTCGTTGGCAGGACTCATCTCCTTGTGGCTATAAGCCTGAGGTCCCCAGCTTCTTGCTGACTGTCAGTTGGATGTTGCTCTCAGCTTCTAGAGGCCACCCACAGTTCCTTGCCACATGATCCCCTCCAGGCACTATTCTCAAAATGTCTGCTTGCCAGTAAAAGAAAAAAAGAGTGGCAAGGCTGCTAGCAAGAAAGAGTCTTAAATAAGGCAGCATAATCACAGAAGTGGCTTCCTATCACCTCTGCCATACCCTGTTGCTTAGAATCAGGTCACGAGCCCCACCCACATGCAAGGGGAGGGGGTCACACAAAGGTGTGGGTGTCAGGAAGCAGGAATCATGAGAGCCACCTTAGGGTCTGTCTGCCACAGGAAGCAAAGGGAGGGAGATGTTGCAATGGCTCTGGGCCCCGAGGGGTTTCTGAGAGAGAAGGAAGGAAAGGAGGAAGAGGGAGGAGGTGAGGGTAAGAGAGTTTGGGAATTGGGAGAAAGACATTAAATCCAAACATATTTTTGGTATCCCTTTTTTGTCCAGGCTTGTGTGCAGAAAAGACACAGCCCCGAGACCTCTTGGAGCAGCACTGATACTCCCAGCCTGGTGTCATATCTGCTATGATGGGCGAGAGGGATGCACAGGACACTGGGGGAGCCCTGATCCACTCTGTGTGTCACAAAAGGCTTCCTGGATGAAGCAGCCTCTGTGCTGACCCCCAAGGATGAGACAGAGGCAATGGGTGAGTTGGGGGAGTTTATTCTGGGAGGAGGGACCAGCAAGAGCAAAGGTCTGGAAGCCTGAAAGAGAGCAGAGCAGCATGGTCATGGAAGGGGGTGGATGGTGAGTCATCACTTTGCCTCTGAGGGAGGTAATGCCATACTCATTGTACAGATGGGGAGACTGAGGCTCAGAGAGGTGAAACCTCTCCAGGTCACATGGCTCGGAAGAGGAGCAGCCTCATTTGTCAAATGGATGTTTGAGGTCCGTCTGCGCTCTCACACCCTGACTTTGAGATCCTCTTTATAACCTCCAGATTAAAAACAACAACAATAAACAATAACAATAGTAGTAGCATTTGTTGAGCACTTTCTATTCACTAAGTATTGATAGTCTTGTAAATGTTCTATATACATAAGGAGTCAGCCCGGGGTCAAATATGGCCCAACACCTGTTTTGTAGATTTTTAAATGGCTGGGGAAAAAAATCAAAGAATAATATTTTGAGACACATGAAAATCATATGAAATTCAAATTTCAGTGTCCATAAATAAAGTTTTATTGGCACACGGCCACGCTCATTCATTTATGTATCATCTATGGGTGGGTTTTGCACAACAATGGTGGAGTGGATTATATGGTCCACAAAGCTGAAAACGTTGACTTTCTGGCCCTTTACAATAAAAGTTTGCTGGTTCCTTCTGTTGGTGTATTAACTCCCTGGAACAGCTCTATGAGCTAGATGCTACTGCCGTCCTCAGTTTATACAGATGGGGAAACTGAGGCACACAAAGTTAAGGGGCTTGGCTAAGGTCACAGTGGATAAGTGGCCAAGCAGGGATTTGAACCCAAGTCTGTTGGACTCCACGTACAGTGCTGTCAGCTCCGCACCAGACCTGGTCATGCCCTCTGGCCCCACCCTCAGCACTTGGGGTTGGGAGTGCCTGGATCCAGCTTTTCCTGCTCCCAGCCTGGGGAGGGGGTGGCAGTCAGCAAGTGCCCAGGGCAAGCTTCCCGATTCCACCCTGCCTTCTCCAGTTGGGACTATCCAGAAAAATGGCCACTTCGGAGCAAATCAATTAAACAAACTCCATGCTGGTTGCTGCCCTGTTTTTCTGACCTCAACCAAGAGGCTCACGTTCCGAGCCGGCTGACTTGGGTTCAAGCAAATGCACTTGTGGGCAGAGCTGAGAACGGCCCGCAGCATCAGGGATCCGCACAAAGAACACTAGCCCAGCCCCCTGGGGGCCTGTGATATTGGATTGTGTAATCCGATCCCCCCTGGGGGAGGTGCGGAGGCAGGGACTATATGAGCAAACACTGGGAGAGGTGGACCCTGGGAAAGGAGAGCCTGTTCTGTAAAAGATGAGCTTCTCAGTGTGACCGGGAGTACGAGGGGAGCAGTGGGAAGAGAAGGCTATAATTTGCTCATTTGACCTGTCAATCAAGTGATGAAGGTTGCTGTTTCTTTGTCGCATGCTATTTGAGAGATCTGATACCTGAAAAAAGGAGTGTCATAATGCAGGCTCTTCCTGCTGGGCTCAAACCTGGAAGGGTATGAGGTTAGACATCTTGCTGCAGACCTCTTGTTAGGCTCTCTATGTGGAGTCTGAGAACAGAGCAATGCAGAGAAAGCAGAGCAGAGAGACAGAGAGAAATGAGCTCCTGGATTCAGCCACGCCTGAAGCTCATATCCACCTGGTCTTTCCACTTATGACCTGGGCATTTATGTATATGGCTAATGCATGGTAACTAATAATGCTCTCACCAAATATTTCCTGACCTCACCTTCTGGATTATGGAAGATTAGATTATTACTCAGCAAATTCCAACAGATCCCCAAGCTCCGCAGGAGAAACATACTTCCCTGACCCACTGATGTCAGTCCCAACCATGAGACTTGCTTAGGCCAAAGCAATATGAGCAAAAGTGATAGCGTGTCAAATCTGAGCTGAGGCCCTAAGAGGGACTGAATTTTTCTGCATGCCCTCTTGTGCTACTGCCTTTAGCCATGAGACAAATATATCTTGAGTAGCCACTAATCCAAGGAAGATGAGAAACACATGGACCAGATCTGGACACTGAGTACTGAGCCCAGCTGACCTACAGATGTGCAATGAGAAATAAATGCTTGCCGCTGTATGCCAAAGAGATTCGGTGGATGTTTGTCACACAGCAATAGCTGACTGTTACATGAGCACATCTATGAATGGTTGGATTGGGTGGGGCTATATGACTAGTTCTGGCATACAGACCAGGAAATGACCTGTGTCACTTTCAGGCCAGAGCACTTATTGCTAGTAAGAGAACCTCCAGAGTTCTCTTTCTCTCTGACACAGAGACCAACAATATTCTAGACAGTGGCTGCTCCATCAGCCAGCATCTTTGAGTCAGGTGACATGAGGCAGGCCCCCAGCCCAAAAAACCAGTGACTATACAATGCGAGTGAAAAATAAATCTTTTTTTTTGGCCGCACCACGCAGCATGTGGGATCTTAGTTCCCAGAACAGGGATCAAACCCGCGCCCCCTGCATTAGAAGCGTGGAGTCTTAACCACTGGACTGCCAGAGAAGTGCTGAAAAATAAATCTTTGATGTCATTAACCTCTGACACCTAGGGGCTGTTTGTTACTGCAGCAAAACCAAGTCTGTTCTAATAAATAAGAATGGAAGTTTTTTGACAGTTTGGGCAGAAAGAGGCAGGTTCTGGATGAAAGTGAAAACTCCTGACTCTAATAGGTAATGTTGATCAAGCCTTTCCTATGGTCCAGGTGCTATGCTCAGTACTCTTCCTGAGTGATTTCGTTTAACCCACATCCCCACGCTACCAGGTAAGAATTGATACTCACTCTGTTTTACAGACCAAGACACTAGGCTCAGGAGGGAACATCACTTGTTCAAGGTCACTTACCAGGAAGTGGTGGAGCCAGAATTGGCCCCTAAACCCATCTGACTGAAGAGCCTGCCTGTTTCCAGGATCTGGCTTCCTCCGGGGTATGATGCTCCGAGCCTCTGCAGCCGTGTGGTTTATCATCCCATCAAGGAGACTTGAGGCCACAATAGAAACCACGTGTCCACAGGCCTGGAAGCTGCTCCAACTTCCACAAATCGACAAAACCCAGTACCTTTGCCAGGGCAACCCCTGGAGCCACTGCCCAATGCTTCCAGCTCCTTCCACGATCTCACCACGGTCCTACCCCAAATACCTGGGACTCCCTCTCTGGTGAGACGCTAAATATGGTTGGTCCTCTTCTAACTGCATTGTAACCACGTGATACGTGACCAGCTGCGGAAGACTTGGATGCTTCCATGGCCCCGACCCTTAGGTGTGATGTGAGTAGCAGAGTTTCTCGGCTGGTGTCAAGGACTTTGGAAAACACCATCTTTCATTTCTTCCCTCCATAGCTTTCCTCACCTTCAAACACCCCCTGCCACGTACTTACTTATTACTGTATCCCATGGACTCTGAGATGCCATCGAAGAGAAAACCCCCCTTTTGTTTTATATCCTGCTAAGGATGAAAACATCCCTGCCAATTAAATCACGACACAGGGGAAGAAGACACATCCCAATTTCAGAGATGTTAAAACAGGAAAATTGAGCATCCTAGAATCAGTGAAATGTGATGAGTTCATTGTTTGGTGACTGTCTCTTCTGCTAGACCCAAGAGTCAGGATGTCATTTGTCATGGTTTTTGCTGAGTTTCAGGTGCCTAAAACAGGGCCTGGCACCCAGGAGGTGCTCAGTAAATATTGGTTGAGTGAATAAATGAATGAATGAATGATGAATGACCTGTTTGATCTGATGCTAAGAAGTTTTCAAGCACGCTCTCATTTTATCCTCATCATGAAGCCATCACCAACCTCTGCATTTAATGGAGAAAGGAAACCAAGGCCCCCAAAGGGATGGTGACTTGCCAAAGCCATACAGTTAAGCCTGAGATTGACCTTCCTGCCCCGAGGCCTGGCTCCGGCCCACAGGCCCCTGCCCGCTGATTCCCCATTGGGCCATCCAGGGCAGCTCGGGTCCGACTTCACCCTAACATCCTTCTAATCTTCCCTGCAACCTCTTTTGTGAAAACCTAATCATGCCCACCCGAAAGTCGACATAGAAATTACTGCCGAGCCCTTGACTTGAGGTAATTAAGAGCATTTTGGGACGCCTTGCTTGATTAAAAGCAGATCATCCATTCAGAATGAAAATTCAGGAAGCAAATTGCTTTTGTTGCTGCCACGATGCTATTTTAAACCCACACGCTCTGGAGCTAATAACGGCCCGTCACTCGTCACTTGGGCTGTCGGCCTGCTCTAGACCCATTTGCATGGCTCTCGACTGCTGTTTACAGCCATCACTCCACCCCCCCACCCCACCAATCCTGGCACCCAAGCCTGGAGGGACCTCTGTCAAGGCATCAAACCCAGTGGGATCTGGACAGCTCTGGATGTTGCCCCCAAACCTGCCCCCATCTCAGGGGCACCCCTCGGTTTGCCTGGTCCCTCCCTGTCCCCACTGCCCATCACAGACCTTACCCTGTCTGCCTGAATCCCAGCCTCTGCTCCTCCCTGGTCTCCCCACCTCCAACCCCAAGCCTTCCCATCCATCCTCCCCAAAAAGGCCCCTAAAATCTGATCTGGCTCCTCACTCTCCATCTTCACCCAACTAACCTCCCTGGACCCTTCCAGACTCAGCTTAGAAGTCACCCTGGCCTCCAGGCCGGCTCAGGGGCTTCCTCAGGCTCTTTCAGCTGCCTGCACGCGCCCCATCAGAGCTCTCATCACCCAGTGGTAACTAGCCAGTCACGTGTCCATCTCTGGACTGGGAGCTCTAGGAGGACAGGGCAGGGTGTGTCTTGGTCACTGCTGTGTCCCCAGCACTCAGAACAGGTCAGGGCACTGAGGAGGGGGAGGTAGATACTGAATGAATGAATGCATGCATGCCTTGGGGCAAGAGGTGCTAGGGACCCCGTGGATCTCGAGACATCATGCCCTCAAACAGCCCCTGTCTCTGCCCTGAAGCTCACCATCCCACAGGCCTGGAGCCCTCACTCTCCTTGCTTTGGTCCCTCCTTCCCCAAGCAGGGACCAGATGGGATCCCCCCTCAGAGCCTCAGCTGGAAGCCGATTGCTTCCCTGTTATTCCTCCATCAAAGGAAGGGCCAGCCCCTCAGTCCAGGTCACAGCAGGTGGGAATTCCATCCACCTCCAGGGTAAGGGAGGGGTGGGGGCTCCCCTTCTGCAGAGGCTGGTGGCAGGGGTGGGGAGTGAAGTTCCAGCCAAGGAGGGGTCAGAGCTCCAGTGGGAAGTCCCTCCTCCAGTCTCACCTTGGGCCGGGAAGTGTTTGGTCTCATAGGTCATGATGTACCCAGCTACCAGGAGGGTCATAGATACAACTTGACGATATTGCCATAAAACGCAGAGGACCAGCAGACAACATCTGTCAATGTTTTCAAACCATGGGCATGTGCTTTGGCCTAACCAAGTCACTTCTGAGAATTAATAATAATGGAAAGCAGGGACTTCCCTGGCGGTCCAGTAGTTAGGACTCCGTGCTTCCATTGCAGGGGGCACGGGTTCGATCCCTGGTCGGGGAACTAAGATCCTGCAAGCCGCACAGCCAAAAAAAAAAAAAAGTAAAATAATAATAATAGTACTGATGAACCTAGTGGCAGGGCAGGAATAAAGACGCCGACGTAGAGAACAGACTAGAGGGCGTGGGGTGGCGGGGGTGGGGGGTGGGAAGGGGAAGCTGGTATGAAGTGAGAGAGTAGCACTGACATATATACACCACCAAATGTAAAATGAATGGCTAGTGGGAAGCTGCCGCATAGCACAGGGAGATCAGCTCGGTGCTTTGTGATGACCTAGAGGGATGGGATAGGGAGGGTGAGAGGGAGGCTCAAGAGGGAGGGGATATGGGGATATATGTATACATATAGCTGATTCACTTTGTTGTACAGCAGAAACTAACACAACATTGTAAAGCACTTATAATCCAATAAAGATGTGAAAAAAAAAAAATAATGGAAAGCAGTGGTTTTCATCTGGGGGTGATCCTGCACCCAGGGGACACTGTGAGGCAGGAGACAGATGGGACCCCAGGGCAAATGGTCTGAGTTCGTTCCTTGCGGACTGATACTCAGACGGGAATAACAGGACAATTGAGAGAGGAGGCTGGGCCCTGCCCAGATAGAGAATAAGAGACCACATATTCCTCATTCTTGAAGTCAGGAGACGTCCCGACTACACATGCGCAGAAAGGCTCCTTGGAGGTCAAAAGGGGAGTGATGCTAAGTGATGGTAACTAATGCTCACTACCCATAGGCCTCTTCGGTAGAATCCATCTTGGCTAAGAGATGCGCGCTCACACGTGGGAAAATCCTGAGATATACCAAATATGGACTTTGAACCAGGCAAATCAAAATGATTGGCCAAAGGAAACCTGGAAGAAATGCCCCATAAAAGTGATTCAAACTACCAAGAGGGTGCGACTCTCTCTCTGAGCCCGCCCGTGTGTCTATCCACACGTACTATACTCTTTTTTTCCTTTAATAAATACTTTGTTTCACTACTTTCCGTCTTTGTGGGAATTCTTCTTCTGCAAAGCCATAGGGCCAGGGCCTTGTCACTGACCACTGGTCTAGTGGCTAGGATTCGGTGCTCTCACCGCCGTGACCCGATCTCAGTCACCGGCCAGAAACCAAAACCCTGCTTCAAGCTGCTGCAGGCCGAGGCCGCCCGAGATCAACTGGGCATTATCTGGATACATCTGTGGTTGTCACAACTGCGGGTGCTCCTGGCACCAAGTGGGTGGGGGCCAGGGAGCCACCGAGAGACCCCTCTGCTGTCCTCCTCATGTCCCTGCAGCTCCCAGGGCAGCTGAGCCCCACGGGCTAGGTCCCTTCGGGATCCAGGAGGCCATGGCTGAAGCTTAACTTCCCTATTGTGGCGCTGAAAAGGGAGCAGGTGTTGGCAGCTTTGCCGAGGAGGCCCTGCTCGGCCGCCTTTGTGATCTGAGCTGGTAGAATCCTCGCTCGAACCAGCCTCCATTCAACCCGCTGAATTCCACAATCCGCCTGAAAATCTCCCATTCTGCCCGGCCAGCCTGGAATGCAGCGTCTTTGTTCATCTTTTCTTGGCCTCCTCTGCCCTTAATCGCTTCTTCCCTGAGCTGTGAGAGGAGGGAAAAGGGAGGGTGAGAATAAATAGAGGGAAAAATAAAAGAGATTTGCCAAGTGTTCAGCGGAGGTTTGCATTGAAGGAGATTCTCGCCTGGCACTTTGAGATGTTGACAAAGACGGGCGGGGCCCTGGGCGGGCACGCTTGGCCAGGGCGGCCGCATTGAGATATTCACAAAAACAAATTCATCGGGACTGTCTTTGTGATGGTCTGGCTGCCAGACGTCCATTAACCCGTGCCAGGGTGACTGCCTTCAGCATTCCCTCCTCAGGCCCAGAGAAAGAAGGGAGGCTGGGTAAGGGGTTGGTATGATCCCAAAGTTGAAGTGGGGATTGGGAAGCAGAGACCACCTGGTAGCCAGGGCCCCCTCTCTCTTTGCCTTGCTGTGTGACCTTGAGGAATCCACTTGCTGTCTCTGTGCCTTGTCAGTAATCAGACCTTTAGGTTCCCTCCATGGTGGGATGTAGGATCTGGGAGTTGCTCAGAGGGTGGAAGGTGCTTGCCAAAATTCACCCAGCCGTCGGGAGGCGAGCTCCTAGTAGTACAGGGGTCCTCTCCAGAAGCTGAGAGGAGAGAAGAGCCCCAGAGGCTGGTCAGGGTATCCAGAGGGAGGACCCTAGCCACCATTCCAACATCATCCCAAGGCTAATCCCCTGATGGCCTCGGGAGCCTCCCCTCCCCATTCTGGGCCTTTTCTGTAATAATAATATATCTTAGGTATGTTGTTTAATTCAGTTATTCAGACCAAAATATTGACTGAGCTCCTACTATGTGCTGGTTTGTGCGTGGGGCGCTGGGGACACAGCAGGTGCGCTCAGCCCTCCCGGGGCTCACAGATGGTCACATGACCAGGCAGTTCCGGTCCCAGGGTGATGAGGGCTTTGATGGGGGACACAGAGGTGCTGTTGGATGCACCCAGAGTAACCTGAATAATCAGAGACCGTTTCTTGGAACAGGAGGTGTCTGTCCTGCCAGGTCTTCTGAAGGCTGTAGGTGGCTGGACTCAAAGCCCACATTAGCCGCATCACAGGACACATAGCCAAGCCTGGCTGAGGTTGTTTCTGTCTCTGAGGCTCTCCACCATCCCAGAGGGATAGGCGATCGCATTTATTCCCATTTCTCAGATGAGAAAACGGAGGCTGCTCAGTGGCGAGCATGGTCGGGCCAAGGTCACAGGGGGAGTAGGGCAGGGCTGGGATCAGAGCAGATCAGGTGACCAGCACCCACTGCCCTTCCACGCACACGACTTTTACACTGAGACGTGTCAAAATAAAAGAAGCGAGCCTTCAGTGATGTTACCAAGCAAAAGTGCTTGTATCCATGGAAAGGCTGTTTGGAGCTGCCTGATGTATAAGTCTCCTTGGCTGGTGTAACCGATGACCACAAACTTAGTGAAACACTTAGTAAAGCCATACAAATTTATTGCCTGACAGTTCTGGAAGTCAGATGTCCCGCATGGGTCTCACTGGGCTAAAATCAAGGCATGGGCAGAGCTGATCCTTCCGGAGGCTCCAGGGGAGAATCTGTTTCCTGTCTTTTCCAGCTTCTAGAGGCGCTCGCATTTTTTGGTTCGTGGCCCCGTCCTCCAGCTTCAAAATGCTTCACTCCAGCCTCTGCTTCTGTTGTCACGTCTCCTTCTCTGGCTCTAACGCTCTGCCTCCCTTTTATGAAGACCCTTGGGATGACGCTGGGTCACTCGGATAATCCAGAATCATCCCTCATCTCAGGGTCCTTAACTTAATCCCATCTGCAGAGTCCCTTTTGCCACGGAAGGTATCATAGTCACAGGTTCCAGGGATTAGGACGGGGATGTGTTTGGGGGACCAGGATTCTGCCTACCACACCCACCCTCTGGGGGTCATGGCCCAGAGGGGTCAGAATAGAGGATATGGGCAAAGTCTTAGCATCAGGGGGATCTCAGTTTCCCCATCTGTCAACTGGGGATCAATCACAGGCCTTGAGGGACTTCCGTGGTGGTCCAGTGGGTAGGACTCTGTGCTCCCAAAGCAGGGGGCCAGGGTTCGATCCCTGGTTGGGGAACTGGATCCCAAATGCATGCTGCAACTAGGAGTCCACATGCTGCAACTAAGAAGTCCACGTGCTGCAACTAAGAAGTCCGCGTGCCACAGCTAAGACCTGGCACAGACAAAATAAATTAAAAAAAAAAATTTTTCCTTATTTAAAAAAAAAAAAATCACAGGCCTTGATTCTGAGGGTTGGAAAGTTTGGCTCAGGCATTTAACATCAAATATTCAGCAGCGGCCAAGACTAAGCATGGCCCCTGGACCCATGGGCATGATGGTGGATATTAAACATGGGGGAAAATCAGCAAAACATTGATGGAATGGAGCATAGTGGGGGACTAGGGAAGGCTTCTCTGAGGAGGGGACCTATGAGCAAAGCACCATATAGAGAAGTAGGGGAGGGTGTTTCAGGAAGTGGAAATAGCAAGTGCAAAAGCCCTGAGGCAGGTTGGTGCCTGGTATCTGTGAGAATCGAAGAGGAGACAGGAGAGATTGGAGTGGGTTTCCTGGAAGATGTGGGGCTGCAGCATGGGCAAAAATCAGGAGTCTGACGAGCCTAGAGGGAGGGAATGGAGAAGGTCAAGGGCAGCTGGTGAACAGAATGGAAGGTACAGAGGTAGGCTCAGAAAGCTCCAGCATTCAGAGCCTTGACTTTGCCCTGGGAGCCCAAGGGAAACCCCAGGAGGGCTGTGAGAGGGAAGGGAACTGCCAGGGACAGGCACCAACCTGGTGTTTAAGAGCCAGCCAGTACAAAAAAGAAAAAATTTTAAAAAAAGAGACAGCCACCCTGCCTGTGTTCGAATCCCAGCTCTGCCAGTCTCATGCTGTTTGACCTTGGGCAAGTCACCTTCCCTCACTGGGCCTTGTCTCCCCGTCTGTCAAATGGGGATAATGGTAATGCCCACATCACAGACCTGTGTGAGGATGAAATGAATAAATCGATGATAAGCTCTGGGCTTGGAGCACAAGAAGGCAGAGGCCAAAGGCTCATTTACTTTGAGGAAAAACTCACCCCTAAAGATCCTGCAGCCGCTTTTGTCCCAGCCTCAGGTTTTTATTTTCTTTGATGACACATGTGCTCGTGTCCCTGGGCAGGGAACCCCCTACCCGGCCCCTGCCCAGGATCCACTCACAATGGGGGCAGTCAGGGGTGGGATGCAGAAGCCCCAAAGAGGAGGCAGAATTAATCACGGCACCATTCGTGGGAGGCACCTCGGTCATCGCAAACGATTTAATAACAGGAAAAACATATGTACTGCTGCCCTGGGAATTAGAGGGAGGCAATTCACATCAGAATTTTGTTTCTGACTTTGTTTAAGAAAAAGGGCACAATATAATCCTGTTGTTCTTGGGCCCTTGTCCTGGGTTCGAACCAGACAGAAGCGCTCTAAGGGAAGGATGTCTCTTTAGGTGGGGTCCTCAAATCCACCCACCCTCCAAGTCACAGAGGTTTTCTCTCTTTAAGGTACTTCCCAGGTCTTGTGTTCTGCCATCACGCACGGGTCGTCCCTCTAGTTTCCCCTCGGAGTCTGCCTTGTGCGCAGTAGGGACACAGAAATGCTGGTTCAATGGAACTGAGTTGCTGCAAGGGGCCAGGGGGAGGCTTGAGGTGGGAGTCTGACTCCATGCTGTCACTCGGGTACTTCTTCCTTCAGTAAATATTTACTGAGCACCTACTGTGTGTCTGAGCCTGTGCTGGGTGCTGGGGACACAGAGGAGCCCAAAATAGATATTTTCTTTAAGTTTACCCTTGTGGAAGGATTTGGGCAGGCTGAAAAACAGGGTGATGGGAGTTATTTGGGAGGTGCTCAGGGTGAGGGGACCTGACCCAGTGGGGGGGGGGGGTGCATCCTGGAAGACTTCCTGGAGGAGGTGACTCTGAGCAAAAAACCTGAAGGATGAGATGGGAGGAGCTAAAAGAAGGGATACTGGGTGCAGTAAAGGCGTGGGGGGGGGGTGGGGAAACTATGGCTCCTTCAGGCAATTGGAGGGTGCATGAGGCGTGCTGGGGGACCAGGGAGGAGGTGGGAGTGGGGGGCTAGAGTCAAGGCACAGCCGTGGGGCAGAAAGGAGAGGACAGATGGAAGAGAGGCTTTGGAGGGAGAGCAGGCAGAACCTAGGGACTCACAGGCTGTGGTGGGAGTGAAAGTGAGGCAGGGCAGGAGGCTGACATCTGGGTCTCCAACTTGGGGATGGGGGCATGGTGGGGCTACCTCAGAGATAAGGGCTCAAGAGGAGGGGCAGGTTTGCAGGGAAGACGCTGAGGCCAGATTGGCCCCTGAGGAGGGAGGCACTGGGGGACATCCAGGGAGAAGCCCAGGGTGGCAGCTGGTCCTGCAGGGAGGGGGCTGGACTAGAGTCTGAATGTCTGGCATCCATGCAGCGCTGCTGTCCCCCTTGCCTAGAACACGCTTCTCTGCAGCCTCCATCCAACTACAGCCTGGAAGCTACCTCCACCTGGAAGCCCTTCTGGGTTCCCACAATGCCCGTACCTCCCCCTTAACAGCTGGGAGCGTGCTTTGCGGTCACTGCCTGGTCACGGTGAACCCTGTAAAGGTGGGGCTGGGTCCATCTTAGTCCCGCTGTGTCCCCAGCACCCAGTCAGAACCCTCAACCCGTCTGTTACAGGAACAAGTGGGTCTGTCATTTTCGCCATTACGTGCCTGGCACCCAGCAGTGCTTCTGGCACGTGGTCTGGCCCTTCGGGTAACTCCCCTGCCAATCATCCAATCCCATGAGGTTCTCTGAGGTCCAACACTCAAGGCATCTCAGAGGCAAATGAGACCCAGGCCACTTCTAGCTGCCAAGGCCCCAGAAGAAAGCAAAAACTCAAGAAATACCCAAAGCACTGGTTTATTTCAACAGAGAATGTTAATCATCAGTAGATACTTCTGCTGCACGCCACACACAGTCCGGTGCGTGTAATTACGCTCTTCACGAGGTCATGACATGATTTATTTTGAATTAATAATTCAAGGCACACCAGAGGCGGGAGTTGCATATCCACTGACAGGTATGAACTGAGCACCCACTACGTACCAGGTAGTATTCTAGGCATGGTGACAGGATGACCAAGAGAGACCCACTCCCAGCCCTTGCACAGTTCAGTGAGACAGACAGATAAGAAATGCATTGGCAAATAAACAAACAAGAAAATTTCAGACTCTGATAAGGTCAGAGCCAAAATAAATAGAATGGTGGGGTCGAGAAACCCAGGGGTGCTAGTTAAGCCAGGGAAATCAGGGAGGGCCTCCGGGAGGAGGTGATATTTGAGCCAAGAGAGTTGAAAGTTGAGATGGAGCCAGCCATGTGGATATCTGGGCAGAGGGCACAGTATATGCAAAGGCCCTGAGGCAGTACCGGGCCTGACGTGTTGGAGGAATATCTCATCCCTCCTGAGCATTTGTTACTGTCACACCCACAACCCCATATGGAAAGAATCTGAAAAGAAGACCTCTGAGGCACTCTGGGAACACCAAATGATCCTCACCTCCTACATGGCCCCAGCCAGACCCTGGCACCCCCTTCTTGACCAAACCCCTACCCTGAGCCCAAGGATGGCTCCCCCCACATCTTCCAAGCATCTCCTGGCTGCACCCCCAAGCTGTCCCACCCTTGTCCTGGCTTCTGCTCCACACATCGAAAGCTCCAGCCAGAGCTACCCAGTCTTCCCTCCCAACACCCACAGCTGTCTCCACCATCTCCCACCTGCCGGGACTGGGGTGGGGGGTCTGGGAGAGAAACCACATATCCGTGGTGCCCCCACTGAGTTTCTGGACACCTAGGGGGAGAAAGGTCATGACCACATCCACTAAATATGCAAGGAGAACTATGGTGATTGTCACCGTGTTTGGATTCCACCCCTGCTGGCCTTGTAGATGTCCCTGGGGATTCCTTTATTCATTCAACAAACACTGGCTTGGTGCCCCCTTTAAGGTTAGTCTAGGACTTCCCTGGTGGCACAGTGGTTAAGAATCTGCCTGCCAATGCAGGGGACACGGGTTTGAGCCCTGGTCTGGGAAGATCCCACATGCCGCGGAGCAACTAAGCCTGTGTGCCACAACTACTGAGCCTGCGTGCCACAACTACTGAAGCCCGTACACCACAACTACTGAGCCCGCGTGCTGCAACTACTGAAGGCCACGCACCTAGAGCCCGTGCTCCTCAACAAGAGAAGCCACTGCAATGAGAAGCCTGTGCATCGCAAGGAAGAGTAGCCCCCGCTCGCCACAACTAGAGAAAGCCTGCGTGCAGCAACAAAAGTCCCAACGCAGCCAAAAAAAAAAAAGATTAGTCTAAACCAGGCTGAGCCCCAATCCAGGCTGGGATGCTAGATTCTACCCCACTCTGAGCCGCAATTTCCACATCCATCCTTGGAAGAGGCTGGACTCCTCCCAGTCCTGACACTAAATCCTAAACCCAACCCTAATGTCCCACTGCAGGGCCTGGCCGACCCACACCGGTTTGGCCGGATACATAGAGCAGGGCTCCTGACGCACCCTCACCCCTCAGAGCCCCCAGGACTGGAAGTTTCCTGGGGCCCAGGGCAGCGAGTGAGCAGGTGAGGGTTAAGGCCCTGGCAGTGGATGGGCTTCAAACCTCTCTACTCTCGGAGGCCCTGCCGGGCGCTCCATCTTCTGCCCAGTGGGGACTGCATTAGCCGCTCAAAACCTATTTGGGGGAAATTAGAGCAGAGGCCTCTGCGACAATCATGGGTCATTCTCATCTCCGGTTCCCAGGCTCTCCTGCAGTGATGATAGCCCAGCAGCAGGTCTGGGCAGGGGGACACAGGAGGACTGGGGGGTCCCAGCCGGCCGGCTCCAGCCCAAGGCCTTCTCCAAGCCAGCCAGGGAAAGAAGAGTGCAACCACTGGGAGTTTTAAGGGAGTCGCTTCTCTGCTCCACCACCTTTGATGGCTCCCAGCTGCCAAAATTTCAGTCCAGATGGTCCAACCTGATAAATAACAAGTCTTGGCAGCACCAGGGGAGAAGCCCACTCTGCCAGCTCTCCCTATTTCTTCCCACCAAGTTTGTGGGTTCCCTGAATATCCTCCAGCCTCTGTGGCTCAAGAGGCAAAGTGGGGTTTGGTTTGCATTTTATTCAGAAGTAGGGTGGGCTTCAGGAATGGTTTGATCCAGCATTTGAACTCATCATCAAGAATTGAAGTGTACTCTGTCTTCTAACATCTAGTCCCAATCTCTTCCCCAAATTCCTCAAGCTCTTCCACCCCCAGGTTTTTGCTCACACCTGGCTGGCCTGTTTCACCCCTCCTAACCAACCCCCCACCCATTCCACAGCCCAAATGTCATGCCCACAGGCAGCACAGCAGTGCAGTCCCTGGAAATGAAGGTCAGGAAGTCGGCTGCTACCCAAGCCAAGAATTCTCTGCCCTTCTCAAGGCCTCAGTTCCCCATCTGGGATATGAGAGGCTTGAATTCAAGGATCCTTAGAATCTCTTTCAGCTCTGAGGTTCATTGAGTCTGGGGCCCCCATAGGAGGTGCTCAACAGGGATTAGTCCTCTCAGTGGCTATTTTAGTCATGGTAATAACAGCCAACATTAGTACATGCTTCCTATGGGTAAGGACCATGCTAGGTCCTTTGGTCTGTGATGCGGTGAGGTGTTTTTTTTTTAAGGATATTTTGATGTGGACCATTTTTAAAGTCTTTATTGAATTTGTTACAATATTGCTTCTGTTTTATGTTTTCATTTTTTGGCCACGAGGCATGTGGGATCTTAGCTCCCTGACCAGAGATCAAACTCGCACCCCCTGCATTGGAAGGTGAAGTCTTGACCACTGGACCACCAGGGAAGTCCCTGAGGTGAGGTTTTAATCCTCACCTTCTGTATGAAGAAGGTGTTAGTGTTAGCTCCATTTTACAGGTAAGAAAAGTGAAGCCCAGAGAGATCCAGCATCTTGCCAAAGGTCACACAGCTGGTAGGTGGTAGAACCAAAATTTGGTACCTGTGAATCTCATTCCAGACTCTACAACCTTAGCTCCCATGCTGCAGCACCTCTGGATCTCCTGGCCAAGATTTCTGGGTTCAAATCTTCAATTCAGGCAACAAGAAGGTGGGTAGAAGGAGGCCTTTTCACCCATGAATGCATCTCCAGGTTTGTAAGAGAGTCAATGGACTCAGTTTACCCCCTAGGAAGTCCCCCTTTCCACATTGCTGACAAAAGAAACTCCCTCTTTCTGAACCTGTGGAAAACTCAGGTTCAGAAAGGAGAAGCAATTCTCCTAGGGTCTCCCAGCCAGGCAGTGCTATGGTGTCTTATATCAGGCAGGATGGGCTTGTTGTGCGGTTACAGCAACCTTATGGTGCCAGCCTCCAAGATGGCCCCCTGAGCCTCGCCTCCTGGTACTCGTGCCCTTGTGGAGTTTCTCACACCCTGAGTCAGGGCTGACCCATGTGGTCAATGGAAGTTCTGAGGGCCAAGTCATAAAAGACTCTCCAACTTCCACTTTGCTCTCTCTGGGATCACTCACTATGGGAGAAGCCATGTTGCGAGGAGGCTCAAGCAGTGCTGTGGAGGGGAACTGAGGCCTCCCACCAACAGCCCCAAGAGGGGGCCAGCTTGGTAGTGGCTCCTCCAGCCCCAGTCGAGCTTTCAGATGATGCAGCCCCAGCTGACAGCTAGACTGCAACCTTGTGAGAGATTCTGAACCAGAATTGCCTGGCTACGCTGTTCCCAAATTCCTGACCCACAAAACCATGAGCAGTAACAAATCGTTATTTTTGAGCCACTAAATTTTCAAGGAATCTACACAACCATAGCAACTGGAGCAAATCCCAAAATCGTACTGGCCTTAAGACAACTAAGGCTTGGGGTTTCCCTGGTGGTCCAGTGGCTAAGACGCCATGCTCCCAATGCAGGGGGCCCAGGTTTGATCCCTGGTCAGGGAACTAGATCCTGCATGCTGCAAGTAGGAGCCTGCATGCCGCAAGTAAGAGCCTGCATGATGCAAATAAAAAGAACCCGCATGCCTCGACTAAGACCTGGCACAGCCAAATAAATAAATAAATAAATAAATTTTTTTAATGTTAAAAAAAAAAAGACAGCTAAGGCTTATTTATCACTCATACTGTATGCCCAACACAGGTTAGCAGGGAGCCTGTGAGTCTACTGTATGCAGGCATCAAGGCAAAAGGGTGGGACAAGGTGGTTTCCAAGGAGGGGGAGAGGACAGGGAATTGCACACTTGCTTTTAAAAGGATTCCACCTGGAAGTGATGTACATCAATTCTGTTCATGTTTTCTTGGCCATAGCAACCCATGGAGTCACGGCTCACTTCAAAAGTCATGTGTATTAGGTTGCTAGGGCTGCCATAATGAAGTACCACCAACAAAGTGACACAAACAACAGAAATTTATTATCTCACAGTTCTGGAGGCCAGAAGTTTGAGATCAAGGTGCTGGCAGGGCCATGCTCCCTCTGAAGGCTCTAGGGAAAGATCTGTTCCAGCCCTCCCTCCTGGCTTTTGGTGGTTTCTTGGCTTTTGGCTGCATAGCCCCCATCTTCACGTGGCATTTTCCCTGTGTGCGTGTGTCTCTGTATCTGAATGTACCCTTTTTATAAGGACATAATTTATAGGGAATTAAGGACCCACCCTACTCCGGGATGACCTCATCTTAATTAATTACATCTGCAGTGACCTTATTTCCAAATAAAATCACCTGTTGTGGTACTGGGGGTTAGGACTTCAACACATGAATTTGAGGGGACAGAATCCAATCTGTAACAGCAGGGAAGTGCAACTGTATCATGCCTCTGGCCGGAGGAGAACTGGAATTCGGCAAACAGCCCTAGTAACCACGACACATCCATTTATTGAACACCTACTGTGTGCTAAATCCTTTACCAGGCTCCCCACATATGCTTTCTTATCCATCTCTCAACAACACTCGCAAAGAGATAGTCTCATCTCATTTTATCGTTGAGGAAAACTAGGCTCAGAGATCACAAGACACTTGCCTAATGTCACACAGCAAATCTGAGGCAGTACCAAAGAGAAGTCTGTTCCACCAGCTCACCATCTTTCTTCCCACAGAGTTTGTGGGTTTCCTGAATTTCCTCCAGCCTCAGTAGCCTACAAGGTAAAGTGGGGCCATGCTTGGATTTAATGCAGAAGTAGAGTGGACTTCAGGGAGGGTTTGATCCAACATTTCAACAGGTCAGCCAGAATACAGGTTTATTCTCTCTTTCCTCTGCCACATCCATCCTAAATCTGGTTCCATTGGGGTTGAACGGAGGCTGTTGACAGTGACAGGTAGGGTTGGGGTGGGGAGCGGTAAGGGAGAGAGAGAGGGAGAGAGAGGGAGAGAGAGGGAGAGAGAGGGAGAAAGAGGGAGAGAGAGCAGATTCATGAACTAGGCTGCATTTGAAGCTACCCTGCTCTACTTGTTTTTGTCATACTTATCATCTATGCCCAATATTAATTTATCATGCTCATTGTTTTACATCTCTTTCTCCCCCCCACTGGACAGTCAGCTCATGATGACAGAGATATTTGACTGTTTGGCTCTGTATTGTATCCTAAGTGCTCAGAACAGTGCCTGGCACATAACAGGTACTCAGTAAATACCCAGTGAATGAATTAAAAATGCAGGATCATGCTTAGACAAATCACACTTCTCTCCTGCGACTGAAGTTTGGGTCGGCTTCCCTGGAGGCATGAAGCCTATGGCCAAGCAAACTGGGGGTTCTGTTAGGTAGGATAACAGAGGGCTGGGTATATATTTCCCTGGGTTTCTCTCTGCAGAGTTGCTGTGTCCCTTTCCCAAAGGCTCAAGGCTGGGTAGGTGGCCCTTCCCATACAGCTCTCTCCAGGGTCCTCCCCTTTCTCCCTCAGATCTGGGGGTGGTAGGGGCTCCCCACTGTCTCTAGCCTAGGTGCTGTGCCATCCCTTAGGAATATCCCTTAACCTCACCACACTTCCAAAAATAGTACCTTTATTCAACTTACTACAAATTACCCAAATGTGGGCCGGCCAGCTATGTCCTGCTGGGACCCTATATCTCTCCATCTTTCCACTTTCTGCCCCTACCCTCACCAAACTCCACCCTCCTCCACCAAGTCACAAAAGAGCCCAGTGAATGCAAGCAGAGATAAAAGGGAGCGTCTACACCAGCAGAAGCTCCAGTGCTCAGAATATACTCTGCCAGGTTTCATCCTATCTGCTTTGCCCGTGTGGTGTCACTGAAGCCTCATGGACGTTATCAATCTCTTTTTACAGATGAGGAAACTGAGGCTCAGAGAGGTCAAAGTACATTGCCCATGGAGGTGGTAAGTCCCAAAGCCAAGTGTTATGTGCAGAACTGTGTGTCCCACAGAAGACACCTTGGGATCCTAACACCTGGTACCTGGGAATGTGACCTATTTGGAAGTAGGGTCTTTGCAAATAGAATTGCATTAAGATGAGGTCATCAGAGACCCAGCAATCCCACTACGGGGCATAAACCCAGAGAAAACCATAATTCAAAACGAGACATGTGGGCTTCCCTGGTGGCGCAGTGGTTAAGAATCTGTCTGCCAACGCAGGGCACACGGGTTCGAGCCCTGGTCCAGGAAGATCCCACATGCCGCAGAGCAATGAAGCCCATGCACCACAGCTACTGAGCCTGTGCTCTAGAGCCCGTGAGCCACAATTACTGAGCTAGTGAGCCACAACTACTGAAGCCCATGCGCCTAGAGCCCGTGTTCCACAACAAGAGAAGCCACCGCAATGAGAAGCCCACACACCACAATGAAGAGTAGCCCCCGCTCACCGCAGCTAGAGAGAGCCCATGCACAGGAACGAAGACCCAACGCAGCCAAAAATAAATAAATAAAATAAATAAATGTATGAAAAAAAAAAGAGAGACATGTACCCCAATGTTCATTGCAGCAGTATTTACAATAGCCAGGACGTGGAAGCAACCTAAATGTCCATCAACAGAGGAATGGATAAAGAAGATATGGTACACATATACAATGGAATATTACTCAGTCATAAAAAGGAACAAAATTGGGTCATTTGTAGAGACATGGATGGACCTAGAGACTGTTATACAGAGTGAAGTAAGTCAGAAAGAGAAAAACAAATATCATATATTAACACATATATGTGGAATCTGAAAAAATTGGTATAGACGATCTTATTTACAAAGCAGGAATAGAGACAGATGTAGAGAACAAATGGATGTATACCAAGGGGAAAAGCGGTGGGGGTGGGATGAAGTGGGAGATTGGGATTGACATACATACACTGTTGATACTATGTATAAAATACATAACTAATGAGAACCTACTGTATAGCACAGGGAACTCTACTCAATGCTCTGTGGTGGCCTAAATGAGAAAGAAATCCAGATATATGTATACATATAGCTGATTCACTTTTCTGTACAGTATAAACTAACACAATATTGTAAAGCAACTATATTCTGATAAAATTTTTTTTAAAAACTTAAAAAAATAAAAATAAAAAAATAATTTAAAGAAGAGACAGGACACAAACAAACAAGCAACAAAAAATAAGAATGGAAAATTGTTCACTTTATTTGGGATTGAGGAAAGCCTTACTAAATATGAGGTAAAATCTGGAAACCATAAAAAAAAATACTGATGTTTCACTGTATAAATTCTAAAAAAATCTATATGGCAAAAACACCTTAAAGTCAAAATCCAAAAAAAAAAAAAAAGATGAGGTCATTAGAGTGGTCAAATCCAAATATGACTAGTGTCCTTATAAGAAGAGGGAAATTTAGACCCAGACCCACACACAGAGTGGACAGCACGATGTGAGGACACAGACCCGGGGGAAGGTGGCCATGTGAAGACAGATAGAGATGGGGAGATTTGCCAGCCCAAGCCAAGGAATGCCTGGGGCCACCAGAGGCTGGAAGAAGCAAGAAAGGATCCTCCTCTAGAAGCTTCAGAGGGAGCATGGCCCTGCCGACACCTAGATTCTGGACTTCTAGCCTCCAGAGCTGCGAGAGAATAAATTTCTGCTTTTTCATGATACTTTGCTACAACAGTCCCAGGAAACAAATACACCAGGCTTCTGCCTTTCACTTCTCTTCCTGACTGCCTGTTACTTAGGATTCTCCCAACTCCAACCCTCCCCATAGATGCCCAGAGCCCAGAAAATCAAATTGGTCTATTCGTTATGTAAGGAACTTCCAGATTTCACCTTTTTCTCCTCTTGGCTTTATCTTGGCACAGTGTCTAATAGAGCAAGGTTGCAATGTCACCTTTCACCAGTAGAGGTCTCTCTCTCTTTCTCTCTCACACACACACACACGCAGACACTTCTATCCCCCAACTACACATGCATCCCTGCCCTGGTTTGCAGTGGGATGAAACTGTGAAATTTGAAACTGTGTATGTGATCCTCTAGAAGTGAGGGAGGGACTTCCCAGACGGTCCAGTGGTTAGGACTTGGTGCTTCCACTGCAGGGGGGGGGGGCGGGTTCGATCCTGGGGAACTAAGATCCCACGTGCGGTGCGGCCAAAAAAAGAAAACGAGAAAAAAAAAAAAAAAAACACAGAAGTCAGGGAGACCTCAGCATTGAGATTTACAGGGGCATGGGCTCATGGAGCAGGGCCCTTCATGGTTGTTGATTCTAAATGTGTGAGACACAGCAAAGGAAACTGTAAACAAAATGAAAAGACAACCTACAGACTGGGAGAAAATATTTGCAAATGATGTGACCAACAAGGGATTAATTTCCAAAATATACAAATAGCACATACAACTCAATAACAAAATAAAAACCCAATCAAAAAATGGGCAGAAGACCTAAATAGACATTTCTCCAAAGAAGACATACAGATGGCCAAGAGGCACATGAAGAGATGCTCAACATCACTAATTACTAGAGAAATGCAAATCAAAACTACAATGAGGTACCACCTCACACCGGTCAGAATGGCCATCGTTAAAAAGTCTACAAATAGGGACTTGCCAGTGGCGCAGTGGTTAAGAATCCACCTGCCAGTGCAGGGGACACGGGTTCGATCCCTGGTCCGGGAGGATCCCACATGCCGCGGAGCAACTGGGCCCACGCACCACAACTACTGAGCCTGCTCTCTAGAGCCTGCGAGCCACAACTACTGAGCATGCGTGCCACGGCTGCTGAAGCCTGCGTGCCTAGAGCCCGTACTCCACAAGAAAAGCCACTGCAATGAGAAGCCCGCACACCGCAACAAGGAGTGGCCCCCGCTCGCCACAACTGGAGAAAGCCTGTGCGCAGCAACGAAGACCCAATGTAGCCATAAATAAATAAATAAATAAATGAGTAAATAAATTTATTAAAAAAAAAAGTCTACAAATAATAAATGCTGGAGAAGGTGTGGAGAAAAGGGAACCCATCTACACTGTTGGTGGGAATGTAAACTGGCGCAGTCACTATGGAGAACAGTATGGAGGTTCCTTAAAAAACTAAAAATAGAGTTGCCATATGATCCAGCAATCCCACTCCTGGGCATATACCCAGATAAAACTCTAATTCGAAAAGATACATGTACCCCTATGTTCATAGCAGCACTGTTTACAAATAGCGAAGACACAGAAGCAATCTAAATGTCTATCAACAGATGAATGAATAAGAAGATGTATACATATACAATGGAATACTACCCAGCCATAAAAAAGAATGAAATAATGCCATTTGCAGCAAAATAGATGGACCTAGAGATTATCATACTAAGCGAGGTAAGTCAGAAAGAGAAAGACAAATACCATATCATATCGTTTATATGTGGAATCTAAAATATGACACAAATCAACTTACCTACAAAACAGAAACAGACTCACAGACATAGAGAACAGACTTGTGTTTGCCAAGGAGGAGGGGCGGTGGGGGAGGGAAGGATTAGGAGTTTGGGGTTAGCAGATGCAAACTATTATATATTGAAAGGATAAACAACAAGGTCCTACTATATAGCACAGGGAACTATATTCAATACCCTGGGAAAAACCATAAAGGGAAAGAATAAAACAAATTTGTGAGACAGGTTATATCAGCCTGATTTTAGAAACTGGAAGGCTGAGGGCCTGAGAGGGACACTGCCACAGGCCTCCTGGCTTCCATATGTGGTCTCACCTTATATCCTTAAGGTCTTCTTTTTTTTTGGTCTAACATCTAGCCTTTCAGTAAATCCTGTCCCCTCTGCCTTCAAAACCCATCCAGAACCTCTCTCCTCCTCTGCCTCCACCTGGTTCACCCCATCATCAGCTGCCTGGACCAGGGTAGTTGCCTCCTCCCTGGTTCCTGGGCTCCCACCCTCGCCCCCCACAGCCTGTCCTTCCTTCAGCAGCCACCAGAGGGCGCCTACTCCAATGTCACCTCCTCGCTGAAGCCCCCTATGGTTAATTTTAGGTGTCAATTTGACTGGGGCGGGGGGTGGGGGGTGGTGGGGGGGTGGGGGGTGGTGGGGGGGTGGGGGGGGTGGGGGGGGGGGTGGGGGGGTGGGGGGGGTGGGGGGGGTGGTGGGGGGGTGGGGGGGGTGGGGGGGGTGGTGGGGGGGTGGTGGGGGGGTGGGGGGGGTGGGGGGGTGGGGGGGTGGGGGCGGTGCCCAGATCTTTGGTTAAACGTTATTTCTGGGTGTGTCCGTGAGGATGTTTTCGGAAGAGAGAAGCATTTGAATTGGTAGACTGCATACAGCGGATGGTCCTCCCCAGTGTGTGTGGGTGGACCTCATCCAATCCGTGGCGGGCCTGAATAGAACAAAAAGGTGGAAGAAGGGAGAGTCCACTCTCTCTGCCTGACTGCATGAACCGGACATCCATCTTCCCCTGCCCCCGGACTGGGTCTCCAGATTATGGACAGCCAATCATATGACTTCTAGTTTCCACGTGAGCCAAATCCTTATAGTAAATCTCTTTCTAGATGTATATACAGCCTATTGGTTCTGTTTCTCTGGAGAAACCAACCTCTGAAACTGCCTTCTTTATTTATTAACTCACCAACTAACTCTTCCTCTTCCCCAACTAGAATTTAAATCACCTGGGGGCAGGCGTTTTCTCCGTGTTGGTAGCTGGATCCCCAATACCTACAACGGTGCTTGGTATACAGTAAGTGCTCAATATATGCTGGCTGGATCGAATCACTGGCTCCAGGATCTGTACAGTCCTGCTGGGAGGCAGGTGAGGGACCCAGAGGCCCATGTGATGGTGGAAGAAACTAAACGGAGCGACTTTTCCCTGGACTATTACACTGTCAGCCACAGACCCAGAACTTGAACCCGGGTCTCTCTGCTGCCACAGCAGGCCTGGTCCCTCCGAGCTTTGGAATAACAAGGACACAGAGCTCAGAAGTGAAGATGGGGAAGAAGGCGGGTCCTGGTCATTCTCTGCAGGGGGCCATCCTGCACACTGCGTGGTGTGGAGCAGCCTCCCTGGTCCCCACCCACTCAATGCCAGGAGCAGCCCCTAGTATGACCGCCACCAATGTCCCCAGACACTGCCCAGTGTCCCCTGGGTGGGCAGAATCATCTCTGGTTGGAACCACTGCCTTGCAGAACTGGTTCCTTGCCCGCCTCCCCCACTGCTCTATATATGTTCCCGCAGCGCTTACAGGCGGGGTGGGAGACCACACATTCCAGGCTGGGTTCTGCCTGGCAGGCGGGAGGCCTTGCCCAGCCTGCCCAGTCCCATCCAGACCCAGGGAAATTGGATTAACTCGGAGAAGCTCGCCAAGACGATCCGTCATGCCATCTGAAGGACAGCGTATTGATCTCCAGGTGGCAAAAATATTACATGATATCCCTTTTTGTTATTTAAAACGCTGCTTAAGCAATTCCGTAATGGAACGGCCCGGCCTGGGTCCAGGAACTCCCTGGCCGGCCGGCAGCCTCTCCGGATTGGGTGGAGGATGAGAGAATGTGAACGCGGGCCTGTGCTCCCTCGGGGAATTGATGACCCCGGAGAACAGCTCCATTTTGCTGGCGACTTGTGCAGCTTTGATTTATTAAAGACATAACAATTATGAATATAGCTGATTTATAATCAACTTGTCCAGGGCCCTAATTGATTTCTGGGGTGAAATTTAGAATGGGAGATATTGACACCTTGAGTGGAGGGTCACCGGCCTTGGGGATGGGCCGTGATAGGGTGGCTGGCGGGTCCAGTAGGAGGACGGAACGGGGAGATGGTGGCCTGAGTCTGACTGCATTCTTTGTCACCTCGTGAAGTTTGGGGCTTCTGCTCAGCTTTGCCTGAGATATTCAAGCCCCGATGGACGCCACCATTTCCAAATGACCGAGGCGGGCCCTGGCTCCAGCAGAGGGACGTGTGCCATATTGCCCACAAATCTCTCAGCGTGTTCTGTGTTTGGAGACTTCCTTAGTAGTATATATGGTGGCTATGAGAGCCTGGCACCCTGTATGTAAATGAATCTGCCCCACAATGTCCAGAACCTTCTCTTCCTCCAGAGCCCTATGCTAAGACTGCCACATTTGGCCAGTAAAAAGACGAGAGGCCCAATGAAATCTGAGTTTCAGACCAACAGCAAGTGAATTTTAGCATAAGTATATCCCATGCCAGAGTTGGGATATACTTATACTAGAGAATTATTCGTTGTTCATCTACAATTCCAGTTTAACTGGGAGTTTTGTATTTTATCTGACAAACCTATGGTGACATTCAAGACCCCAACTCTGAAGATCCCCACAAGGTCGAAAAGATACGTGCACCCCAGTGTTCATAGCAGCACTATTCACAACAGCCAAGACATGGAAACAACCTAAATGTCCACCGACAGATGAATGGATAAAGAAGATGGGGTACATATATACAATGGAATGTTACTCAGCCATAAAACAGAATGAAATAATGCCATTTGCAGCAACATGGATGGACCTAGAGATTATCATACTAAGTGAAGTAAGCCAGAGAAAGACAAATACCATATGGTATCACTTCCATGTGGAATCTTAAAAAATGATGTAAATGAACTTATTTACCAAACAGAAATAGACTCACAGACATAGAAAACAAACTTATGGTTACCAAAGGGGAAAGGGTGGGGGAGGGATAAATTAGGAGTATGGGATTAACATATACACACTACTATATATAAAGTAGGTAAACAACAAGGTCCTACGGTATAGCACAGCAAACTATATTCAATATCCTGTACTAAACAATAATGGAAAAGAATATGAAAAAGAATATATATATATATATATACAAATAAATCACTTTTTTGTACACCAGAAACTAACACAACATTGTAAATCAACTCCACTTCAATTTAAAAAAAGGAAAAAAATATCCCCCCCAGAGAGGCGCCCATTCACCTGATGAGGAGATTGAGGCAAGGGGATATTCAGTGTCTGCCCGAGATCACGTGGTGGCTGACTTAAGATTCAAACCCAACGCTGAGGTCTGAGCCTTGCAAAGCTTCCAAAATCCCACATTGCTTTCGGAGGGAAGGGACAACAGATTTTCTTTCTATGCAGTGATAGATTATCCTGGTAGGAGGTCTGCCTTGTTATTGCTGTGTGACCTTGAAAAGAGCTTGGTCTCTCTGGGCGTCAGTCTCCAGCACAGGAAAATGGGCATGATCATGGGGTCTCCATCATAGGGTGCTGGGAAGGAGAAAGTGATTTGTGGGTGACCACACTGGATGAGCACCCAATACACAGGAGGGGTAACTTGGGTCTCCCCATGTACTAATAAAGATAGAGAGAGACAGAGAGACAAAGAGAGAGATAGCAATAGAGGGAGTCAGAGACAGACAGAAAGAGTCAAGGCAGAGAGACAAAGACAGTGACAGAGAGAGGGGTGCACCCCATTTGGAGATGGGGTGGACCCAGAGGGTGGGAATTAAGTCTGCAAATCAGCAGGTTCTAGCAGTCTCTGTAAGGGGAGGAGAGAGCAAAGCAGGAGCCGGAGGGATGCAGGATCCAGAGCTTAGGGGCCGGCAGCTGCCTGCGCCCAGTCTCCGTGACAGCCCTGTTGAGCAGTTTTAAGTATCATTAAAGATAAAATAATTTTTCCCCCTCTGAGCCGTGTGATTGACATGGTGATGGCCCCGCCGACAGGGAGAAGGTCAGGCTGGAATGTAATCAGTTTTTTCCAGAGGGATGCATAAACATGATGGCACAGCAGCTGGGAAAGGGGAAGGGACCTGAGACTGTCCCCAAACCCTCTAAGCTCTCAGCTGCGGGGCATGATGGGGCCACGGGGACAGTGAGGGCCAGGGGGACTTCCTGGAGGAGGAGTGGCTGCTGCTGGGATTGGAAAGAGAAGGCATCCCAGGCAGGGGAAACTGCAGAAGCAAAGGTGTGGAGGTTGGACATGTCTCTTCATACATCTTCCTACTCCCACCTGATCTCAATGCATTAATCCCAGCTTCAGACCTTCCACGGCTCCCAGCTACCCACCCCACCTCAGGGTTCAAATCCTGGCTCTCCCTCTTATTTGCCGTGTGATCTTGGGTGTGTCACCTCCCCCTCCCAGCCTCAATCTCCTAATCTGTAAAACAGGATCATCATAGGACTTTCCCACCCCGCGGATATGGCGAGAACTCAAAAAAGGAACAGTGGTGTCAATGCTTTTGGCTGCAAGTAACAGGAAAAGCCAACTTAACTTAGTCCAACATTAGGAAACATTTTTCATCTTATACAATGAATCATTAAGGTCTTTACTCAAAAGGTACCTCTTCCAAGAGCCTTCACTGATCAATCCCTGTGCTTGCTTTTAATACCCTCCTTTATTTTTCTCCCTAGTACTAATCATTTCCTGAGAATATGTATTTGTCCATTTTCTGCCCCCTCTTCCTCCAAATGTCAGCTCCCCAAGGACAGGAATTTTTATCTGTTTTGTTCACACGTTCCCCATGGCACACAGAGGGTGCTCATTAAACGCTTGTTAAATAAATGGATGACTTCTTCATCCAAGGATGATTCAGTTATTCAAGAACAGAGTCTTGTGTCTTCCTCAGGATATCTACCATGTTGCTCCTCATGGTCCAAAATGCTTGCCAAAGCACCAACCATCACACCCTTGTTCTAGCAGCAGGAAGGAAGAAGGGCGGAAGGACAAAGGAGGCTTCCTCCAGTGGACTGTCTCCTATACAGAGCCTTCCAAGAAGCCCCTCCCCAAGTCTCATTGGCCAGGACTCAGTCACATGGCCACACCTAGATAGCTAGCTGCGAGGGAGTCTGGGAAATGGAGTCTTTAACACAGTGCCATTCCACCTCTCCCAAAATCTAGCAATCTATGTGAGGAAGGACAGGAGGATGGACGTTAGGAGGCAAGGAACAATGGACATACCCCTGACCCTCTATCTCTGCCAATGCCAGTGACCACCTGTATTAGTTTTCTCTGGCTGCTGTAATTTAACCAGTTACTACAAACTTAATGAAACACAGTGAAAGAACACAAATGTATTATCTTACAGTTCTGTAGGTCAGAAGTCCCACATGGGTCTCACTGGGCTAAAATCAAGGTGTCGGCAGGGCTGGTTCCTGCTAGAAGGAAGAACCCATGTCTTGCCTTTTCCAGCTTCAAGAGGCTGCCTGCATTCCTTGCCTCCCGGCCCCTTGCTCCACCTTTACAGCCAGCAATGGCAGGTCAAGTTCTCACACTGCCTCTCTCTGCTTCTCCCTTTCCTGCCTCCCTCTTCCATACTTAAGGATTACATTGGGCCCACCTGGACCCTATCTCGCTTAAAGTCTCTTAAAGAAAGACTAGCAACCTTCATGCCATCGACAACCTTAATTCCTCTTTGCCATGTAACAGGGATTTGCTGAGTTGTGGGAATTACAAATCTCACCCTCCTGAGCCTCCCCACTCCTCTTCACAGCCTCCACGAAGGAGAAAACACCGCGGTGCCCATTGCCCAGATCAGAACATTGAGGCCCCTGGAGATTGAACAGCTTGCCCACGGTCCCCTTAAGGCTCCTAAATTCCAAAAACTGGAATCTGAACCCAGGCGTGTGTGATTGCAAAGCCCGTGCCTCCTTCAACAATGCTGTTTGTAACCACAGCTGTGGTCTGTGTCATTGCTATTATTGTGGTTATCATTCGGTGAGTGCCTCCTATGCCTGCACCAGCCTACAGGGTTCATGCTGACCCTCTAGAGAAGGGAGTTACAAAGGTGAGCACAGAGGCACAGGGAGATTGAAGGGCACTCCAAGGTCACCCAGTGGGTGGCAAAGCCAGAACTTGAGCCCAAGTCCTCCTGGCTACAGACCACTGCCCTCCCCACCTCTGGGGAGAAAGCTACTGCCTAACAGAGGCCACAGAGGACCCAGCTAGGGTTTTCTGGCAGCACCAGGGGCTCACTAAGCCCTTTCTCTTTCTGGCAGAGGCTGGGGCAGCAGCAGTCAGGGGGAAGCAAGCCAAGTGCTGAGTCTGCAACGTGACATGTCTCCGCAAAAGCCACCAGCCACGTGGCCGCGGAGGCCCACAGCTCTGGGGATGATCAATCTCCCCCCATCCCTCTCGCTGGCTGCCACCCTCCTACCTCCACCCTGGCGCCCTCTGTCTCTCCCTCTCCCGGTCTCTGCCCAGCTTCCTGCATCCTGGGGGAGGCATCGTTCCAAGACCACCCAGGCAAGGAAGGGCAGCCCCCCATCACGGAAACGCTCAGAGGCAGGATTCACCAGCCAGAGAGAGAGTAGAGGGTAGGAGCACAAGTCATGGGGTCCGTGGACCAGGTCTCCACTTCAGCTCCTCCTCTAATGCTGGGCCAGCTAATTCATCTTGCTAGCCTCAGTTTCCTTGTCTGCAAAATGGGTTTGAGAAAAAGAATCTACACTGTAGGACTGACGTGAGGGTTATGTGAACTATGACAAGGACTTTGGATATTGACAGTTGATAAATCCTGTGTGAGGCCAGAGGAGATTTCAAGGTAGTCTGGGAAGGCTTCCTGG
This sequence comes from Eubalaena glacialis, assembly GCF_028564815.1. NCBI lineage: Eukaryota > Metazoa > Chordata > Mammalia > Artiodactyla > Balaenidae > Eubalaena > Eubalaena glacialis. The sequence goes on along the minus strand of NC_083719.1, from coordinate 182,889,160 downwards.
AAGGGGCAACATTTGATCTGGGCCTTAAAATATGAGGAGAATTTGGAGGGACTGGCAGAAGGGAGAGGGAAGATCTGGTGGGTGGAGGAAAGAGTTGGGACTTTGCTACAGGTAATAGGGAGCCATAGAAAGTTCTCCAGCAGGATGGTGAGAGCATCAATACAGCTATGATTTTTAGGGCGATGAGCCCAGCAGCAGGTCAGGGTGGGTCTAAAGACCTAACCTCCAAGGCAGACCTCATCAGGCTTCCCTCACCCCCCCACTGGGACTGGGCAGTGATTCAGGCACCTGAGGTGGAGGAAGAAGATAAACACATGGGTGCTCATAAGGGGAAACCAAGGCACAGAGAGGGTTACTAACTTGCCCAGGGCCACAGGACAGGCAAGTTCCAGGGCTGGGATTTGAACACAGGCAGTCTGGCTCCAGCCAAAGCAGTTCTGCAGTTACCCCCAGGACCTCAGAATGTGACTGTATTTGGAGACAGGGTCTTTAAACAGGTAATTAAGTTAAAATGAGGTTATTAGGGCAGCCCTTAATCCAATATGACTGGTGTCCTTATAAGAAGAGATTAGGACACAGACACACACAGAGGGAGAGCATGTAAGGACACGGGGAGAAGACAGCCGTCTGCAAGCCAAGGAGAAGAAACCAATCCTGCCAACACCTTGTCTCAGACTTGTCTCCAGCCTCCAGAAGAGTGAGAAAATAAATTTCTGTTGTTGAAGTCTCCCAGTCTGTGGTACTTTGTTATGGCGGCCCCAGAAAACTCATACACTGCCCGTGAGACCAGCTTCCCCAGGTCCAGGTCTCCAATAGTTAGGGCTCTTTGGTCTGAAAATGACAAAACAAAACAAACAAACACTTGATCTGGATTGGCTTAAGCAAAAAGCCAATATATAACAAAATATATAGCTTCAGGCACAATTTGACCCAGGTGCTCAAATCATGACAAGATCATCTGCTTTCCTCTCTATTAGTTCCATTCACACGGAGGTGCTTCCCACATGGTGACAAGATAGCTCCTAAGAAGACCAGGTTCCTATAAGCTCAGCAACCCCTGAGGAAAAGAGTATCATTTTCCCCCTAAATCCACTTAACTGTTCAGGAGTTCACTCTGATTGGGCTAACTTGGGTCATGGTGGGTGGCCCTGAGCCAATCACTGAAGCCAGAGGTTCAGAATCCTGATTGGCCAGCCCTGGGTGTTTTTTGATTGGGCTCCCCCAGAAAGAGACCCTGAGGCAAGGATGGGGGGATTACTGTGTAGGCCACTGTGACCCACTGGGGGCCTCTAGGACACTGTGTAGAGCATGCCTTGGAGTTTTCTCAACAGAAGCAAAAGGGAGCTGCAGTATTTATCCACCAGCTTCCCATCTGTAAAGGCTGAGGGCTGCAATAACTCTCCTGTCTTCTGGCTTGGCCTGCCTGTGGCTAAGTGAGCTCCAACAGTCTTAAAAAATACCTTCAGAGAAATGGTTTCAGGTGTTCACAGGAAGCAGGCTTTGCATGAAGTGAGCCCAAGAGGATATCCCTGGGGCTGCTGCACTGGGTCGCAGCCTCCCTCCCTGGAGCCCTGCCTGAACCTCATGAACCAAAAGCAAGACAGGGGAGGCTCCCCCAGGAAAATCCAAGGCACTGTTCCAGAAGAAGAAAGGATGCAGAAGAGGCTAAAAAGCCAAAAATGGTCTAACTGAAGCCAGTTTTCCTTCATTCTTCCCATGAATCTCTATGTTCCCACTGACTGCACCTTTACATTTCCCTCAAATTTTCCAAGACCCTCGAGCCCCTTATCAGTCCAAAGGGACTCTCTCTCTCAAACATTAGACAGAGGAGCAGGGGCCGGGATGGATGGGGCCATTCCCGCTGTTACTTCTGTGACTGCCACAAGGTGTCACTGTTGAACAATGGTCTTGCACAGCCTTGTCTGTTTTTCCCTTGCGTGTCCTCAGCCAGACAGATCCTTGCACGGACCCCAGTGGAACCCCAACTTGGGTCCCTAAGGTTAGAGCCAAATGGCTTACACTCATGAATCCATTCAGGCCTCAATCACCAAGCTAGACACTAGGACACCAGGACAGGGGAAATGAATGAAGCAGGACTTCCAGCCCCCATCACACTCTGTATTAGAACCAACCAGCTTCTTCCCCCAACCCCCCTCCCACTTCCTTTATAACTAAGTCCCCACTGGGACACCACTGAGTATCCTTTTCTGCCTTTACGTCTCCCTCGGGGCCACCTCAACCCATCAGAGTGAACCACAGAAGGGGAGGAAAAGGAACATCAATCCCGTCGCTCCCAAGAATTCCACCTCAGGAATTCCCTGGTGGTCCAGTGGTTAGGACTCAGTGCTTGCACTGCTGTGCACCTGGGTTCGATCCCTGTTCGGGGAACTAAAATACTGCAAGCCAAGCTGCATGGCCAAAGTAAAAAAAAAAAAAAAAAAAAGAGTTCCACCTCATTGCCACTGGCCCACTCTGCACATTGAGGAGTTTGGGGAGAGGTGTATCAGTCAGCTATTGCTGCATAACAAGTTGCCACAAATGCAGCAGATTAAATCAACACTCCTTTATTATTTCACAGTTTCTGAGGGTCAAGAGTCCAGACATAGCTTAGCTGGTCCTGTACTCCAGGGTTTCCTGCAAGGCTGCAATCAAGGTGTCAGCTGAGGCCACAGTCATCTCCAGGTTTGACTGGAACCTGGAGCGGGGTCTGTTTCCAAGTTCAAGAGGCCTTGCACGCTTCTGCTCACTCTCCTGGAGCCCAGCTGCCATGCAAATAACCCCAGGCTGGTCTGCCAGAAGAGCATCTCTGCTCTTCATGGAAGAAGTCCACGGAAGAAAGCCCAGTTGTCCCATCCAACAGCCAGCTGACCCCCAAATGAGGGAACCCAGCCAAGATTTGCAGAGCTGCCTGCAACCCCAAGTTGAGTGCAGAGGCAGGAATGAGCCTGGTTGAGATTAGAAGAATCACCTGGCTAATCTGCAGACTCGTGAACCAAAATAAATGCTTAGTGCTTTCAGCCATTGGATTGGGGGCTGGTTTCACAGATCCAATCTGCTACAGCATCATCATCACCATTCCCCCATGACGATGGGCATCCACTTAAATACAAATAAAACTAGGAGGAACCATTCAACTGACTCTCCCTAAATAAAGAAGTTCTACTTCACAGAGTTTAGCTGTCTTGACTCTACAAAGGAAATGTGGCTGGCAGCTTCTCCTGATTAAAAAAATGTGAAGTTCCACCTCACCAGGCATCACAATACCCTCCTTTTCCGTCCACCTTCCCAGGAAGGCTCAGGAGGGAGGGGATGCTCTTCCAGGCTTGCAGGCTGGACCAGGGGCTGGCCAGGGGCTCTCAGAACCCTTTGGCTGCCCTAAATGGGACCCCTCCCTGCCATCCTAGTCCTGGCTGCTTGCTACAGAGATTCCCTAAGGATCTGTCGGCCTTTTCTTTCCAACACCCCAGACCCTCTCAAGAAGAAGGAAGAGGGACCTCCTGGTGGTCCAGTGGTTGAGACTCCGTGCTTCCACTGCAGGGGACACAGGTTCGATCCCTGGTTAGGGAACTGAGATTCTGCATGCCATGTGGTGCAGCCAAAAAAATAAAGTCTATTATGTTAAAGAAGGAGAAGGAGAAGGGGAAGGAGAAGAAGAATCCATGCCAGGTGAAGGATGACAGAACTGGCTTCAGGAAGCCTCAGACCCCAGCACCGGCAGACAGGGAGCAACACAAGCTGTGTTCCAAACTTGGCTGTGACCTTGAACTTGTCACTGGCCAGGAACACTCGGTAAATAGATGATATCTCCTGACCACTCCCCTGACCCATCCCTAAGTCCCCTGGACCTCCTCCAAGATCTGGCCACTGACAGCACTGCTGAGACCTGGCCCCAGCACGTCCATTCTCATTGGTCAATGCCACAGCCATACCTGTAGCTAAATATAGTTAATATCACCCCAGAAAGCAAGAGTTCTCAGCTGAATAGCTCGGTGATCAAGAGCAGAAACTCTAGAATTAGGCCCATGTATAAAGCTTAGAAAAAAGTGAAAGAAGTAAATAAAGGATGGAATGATGATCCTTCCACACCACGAAGTCCTATGCAACTGTATAAAAGAATGAGGACTCCCATGGAAGGATCACCAAGATACTTTAAGATTAAAAAGCAAGAGTAATGGATACAGAGTTTCTGTTTGGGGTGATCAAAAAAAACACATTTCGGTGGATGGATGGTGGTGGTGACTGCACAGCAATGTGAATTATGTAAAGCCACTCAGCTGTGCACTTAACCATGGTTCAGATGGTAAATTTTATGTGAGGGATGTTTGGACACAATTGAAAATCAGGGTGGGGGGCAGAGGTAAAGGTTTTGTCTCTCAAAACCTTTGTGACCCCATCCTGTGTCTGTCACCCTGCAGCCCCTCACGGTAGGCTTAGAAGCAGTATCAGGAGCCAGTTTAGAGAAACTGAGACCCAGAGAGGGTGGGGAGTTGCCCAGAACCACACAGTAAGGAGGACGCATGGCCAGAACATAAGAAACTCCAACGGAACCCGAATGCATAAGACAGTCCCACACAATCCCTCTCCAGGGAGTGGCTGATTTTGCTTAAGCTTCTAGGGGGGTGGCGGGGAGGCCAAATGAGAAGGAAGTTTTTTTTTCCTTGCGGGAGCCATGGGAATCCCTCCCTGGGGAGAGGTGCTGGCTGGTGAGGACGTCCCTGGTAAGTCTCCGATCACAAGATTAGGTGATTTCATTATTGTCTGCGAAGCTCTCGAGAGGGTTGGCGCTTACAGATAATCACCGGTGATACAGGGCGCTGGAGTCATCAAGGAAGGCTGAGCCTGCTTGGAAGATGGGGACAAGGTGTTGGGGCCAGGGAGGTGCTTGCAAACGGCCCCATCCATCACCTTCGTGCAGAGGAAGGGGCTCAGGAGACAGAGAAGGGGGAACCCCCCCAAGGTCACACAGCCAGACAGGGGCAACATACTCTGTCATAGCCACCCAAACCTGAGTCAGGTCCTATCCCCCCTCTGCCCACAGCCCTCCAGGGCTCCCACCTCCCTCAGGTTAAAGCCCAAGTCCTCCCTGCAGTCCACAAGGTCCTGCAGGACCTGCCCTCCCCTCCTCCCTCTGTCCCCTTGGCTCCCTCCAGCCCAGCCCCCGGCACCTAGCAAATGCTCAGAAAAAACTGAAAGGACCCAATACAGAATAAATGGGCAACTTGAGCACATCTGGGCTCTGAAAGGAACTTCTAGTCCACAGCCTCTGCTTGGACTCCTCTCTGGATGAGGAGCTCACTACGTCCCAAGGCTCCCACTTCATCTCTGAGCTGTTCTGGTCATTAGCAAGGTCTTCTGCAAAATCTGGGCTGAGTTTTGTGCCCTAGAGAGTGTGTGTGTGTGTGTGTTTTGAGGGATGGGGGAGTGACATGAGGTCATGAGCAGAAATTCTGGAATCTTTGCAGGATGGTCACTGTTTTAAATACTTGGAAAGCCTCCCCTAAAGCCCTGGGGGTGAGGTTGGTCCAGACTGACTCTCTCTCTCACACACACAGAATTTGTCTGTCTCTATTTCTCTCTCTCCTTTTCTCTTTTTTGTCTCTGTGTTTCCGTCTCTGGGTCCCTGTGCTGCTCAAAGTCACACAGATACACAGATACCGAAGCAGCTTCTCAGCCCCGAAAGAAAATTGCCAGCCACCCCAGCAGCAGAATAATTGAACCGGTGGGCAGCCAGGATTGAATCAAGTGTGAGGGGGTGAAGGGGGGAAGCTGGGGCAGGGGTGTGGCGGACGAGCTTAGCTCTGGGCAGTGGGAGTGCAGCCGTGTGGGCTGGAGAGGGGCCATGAAATCTCACGAGCAAGCCTGGTCTCCCCCAAAACCACTGGTCCCCCCAAGACAATCTGAGCCCTGCAGAAAGAGCTAGAGGTCTGTGTCTAGGTACCCCCTCAACACACAGAGTCTGCTGAATCCTCAGAGCCACTTGGCAGGGCTGGGATGGGGGGTTTCACCCAGGCCCACTGCCAGGGGCAGTCCACCCCCATCAAGGCTAGGTTCATTACCGTTCATTCATTCATCCACATATTTTCTCATCCCCCACCCACTCACCTATCCTTCTATCCACCCACCCACCCACCCAGCCATCCTCCCATCCCCTAACCTATATGCCCCACTCACCCACCCACCCATGCATCCATCCATTCCCCCACCCAACACCCAACCCACAGGTCAACCATTCAACAAGCGCTTATTAAGCTCCTGCAGAGCTCCCCTTTCTGTGCTGGGTCCTGGAGACACCGGGATAAAAATGACAGCCAAGGCCCCTGCTCAGCTGGAGAGATTAGCGTCTAGCTGGGAAGAGAAATGTTAACAGACAGTTGAACAAACCACTCCATCACGGAAATGGTGACAGTTCCTGAAGCCATGTCCAGGCTGCCCTGGGATATAGGATAGGGGTGTGGGGCTGGGGATGAGACTAATTAGGTTGGGGGGCCATGGAAAGGCTTCCAGGGGGAAGAGTGTGACAGGCAGAGGGAACAGCATAAGCAATGGAGAGGCCGATGTCCAGTGTCTGGTTCAAGGCCAGGGCACGTGAAGTTGACCCGGGACAGGAAGTAGGGACTCTGGATGAGAAGTAGGTTGGAGGGAAGTTGCTGACCGCAGATGAGGTGCTCCTGGGGCTTGTCCAGGGCAGATGGACAGGACTCAAAAATAGGGGACAGGAGGGACTTCCCTGGCGGCGCAGTGGTTAAGAATCCGCCTGCCAATGCTGGGGACATGGGTTCGAGCCCTGGTCCGGGAAGATCCCACATGCCGCGGAACAATTAAGCCCGTGCACCACAACTACTGAGCCTGCGCTCTAGAGCCCGCGAGCCACAACTACTGAAGCCCGCGCACCTAGAGCCCGTGCTCCGCAACAAGAAGCCACCACAATGAGAAGCCCGCGCACCACAGGCTAGAGAAAGCCTGTGAGCAACAAGACCCAACGCAGCCAAAAATAAATTAAAAAAAAAAAAAATAGGGGGCAGGAAGGCAAAGGAGATGAGAAGGCACAGCCAGAGAGGTGAGAGAGAAGCTAGGGGTGGTGGAATCCCAAAGCCACTTTGCCCAGATTCAGAACTTAAGGTCCAGGGATCGTGGAGTCCCGCCTCCCGCCCAGGCTCCACCAATAACTGCTATGTCCTTTCCTGGCGTTGGACAGTCACAGAGGCCCTGAAGACCATTGAGGGAGACCTTCAATAGCTGCTTTCTGATCCCAGCCCCACCAGCCCTCACTGGCCAAGCCACACGTCTAATCTAGCAGCCTCCACGGTCTCATCTGTGAAATGGGAACATTTCAGCCACTGCACCAGGCCATGGGAAAGTGCTGAGGTCAAGATGACCCCAGCTAGAAGTTATTGTGTCCTCTACACCATGATTAATATGGCCTCCTGGCCCCTGCATCATTCATTCATTCATTCAACAAATATATATTGAGTGCCCAAACACTGTTCTGGGTGCTGAGGATACAGCTGTGAACAAAACAGACACGGTTCCTCTGTCCTCAAGGCACTGATATTAAAGTAAAGTAAGACTTGGACTTCCCTGGCGGTCCAGTGGTTAAGACTCGTGCTTCCATTGCAGGGGACACAGGTTTGATCCCTGGTCAGGGAATTAAGATCCCTCATGCTATGCAGGGCAGCCAAAAAAAAAAAAAAAAAAAAGGAGAGTAAGACAGAGAATAACACACCAATGTCTAATCTAATTTCAGGAAGCAGTAAGAATTCTAAAGCAGGGAAAGGGGACAGAAATGGTCGCGGGGAGGCGCCTTATCTCTGGAGTAGTTAGGGAAGGCTTCCCTGAGGAGGTGACATGTGAGCTGAGACTGTGTGGGGAAGTGTCAGTCTGGCCAAGAGTTTTGGCAAAAGCATTCCAGACAGCAGGAATAGCAAGTGCAAGGGCCCTGAGGCAGGACCAGGTTTGGCATTTTTAAGAATCAGCTCCGTTTTTGTGGCTGGAGTGAAGGGAGGGAGAGAGAATGGGATCCATGACCCCTGATCACCCATCCCTGGCACTGCTTGCTTCTCCTCCATTGTGATCCATACTGTGTGCCATGCTATACATTTTTTATATTTATCTTGCCTGTTTTCTCTCTCTCCAACTGTTAGCTTTATAAAGATGGGGACTTCTTTCCTTCTGGGCTCCCTGTTCCCTGCTCTGCTTCCAGAGCCTAGAACAGTGCCAGACACTCAATGTGAGATTGTGAATGAAAGAATGAATGAACAGGCATCATTCCCATTGGAAGGGCCAGATGGGAAGGCAATTAGAGGCTCCATCCACTTCAAGAGACCCCTTTAGGAGGTCAGAGCTGAGAGATGTGGGGTCAGAGCCTCCCTTGATTACTGAGATTCTAATTAACTCCGGGGCCGAGAGGGTCGCTCTGCTCAGAGGAATTATAGATAAGTTTGCATCCAAGTGTTTGAGCAGCGGCTCTAACGGGGCGGGCAGCGGCTCTTCTTCTCCCCCGACCAGCCAGCTGGCCAGGGAGGCAGGCGCCGAAAGAGGTCATTTGCATAGGCAGGTAATTGGTTTTGCAAATAAATCTGGTTCTTGAAATTTGTAGATTAGCAATAATATGTCTCCAGATGAGAGAGAAAGGTCACGGATGAATAAAACAACAATTAAACTTTCAGTAGATTATTAAACTAAACAGAAACCTGGCACAGGGCGGCCGAGGGAATAGGGAGCGAGGCAAGGAAGGTGGAAGGGGTCTGGGGTGGGCGGCCTGCAGCCCGGGGCGGCTAACTGATGCCCTCGACTTCCTGCCTCGTAGGAGCACATTCTGTATGTCAGGCTCTGGGCACAGTGGGATATACCCAGGATAGTTATCAGGATCCCATGTCCCAGTAGAGAAAACTGAGGTCCAAGGCTACACAAGGCAGCATCCGATCCCAAGACCAGCCTTGCACTGTCCCAGGTGGCAGTGAGGCTCATCTCACAGTGGAAAGGAAGAGAGAGGGTGGACCCCTCCTCTGCTGCCTCTTGGCTGTGTGACGAGGACCATCCCTTCCCCCTACCTGTGCCTCAGTCTTTCCACACCTCTAAAATTGGGGCTGAGAGCATTTTATGTGTGATTTTTAATTTGCAAATATTTTTGTACTTGTGTGGGCAATTAAATGTGGCACAGCAGCTAATGGACTGGGCACTGTGCCTGGCATGATGGGGGTGCCCCTCTGGTCATCCTGGGCTCCTGGCTGCAAGCAACAGTAATGTGCTCCAGGAAACATAAGCAGAACTGAAATTTATAGATAACTCTCGGGGTGGAAGGGAAAGTTGGAGAAAGAGGGTCAGTCAGAGAGAGAGGAAACGGAAACTCGGCAGGTAACACAACCATATTTTGCCACCCACTAGCTTGTGACCTTGGGTGAATCACCTTTCCTTCTCGAGACCTCAGTTTCCAGAGCTCTAAAAGAGGGAATCATTGTGCCTGCTTTATTTATTCAATGTAGTCATTCAAAATATTTCCTGAGCCCTGACTGAGCGCCAGGCACTGTCCTAGGCACCAGGAATGCAGCTGCGAGCAAAACAGGCAGAAATCTCTGCCCTGGTTGAGCTCAAAGCCTAATGAGGGAGACAGGCAATGAGCAAATAAATCAGTAAAGTCTTTAGGGCTTTACAGAGTGCTAAGTGCTAGAAAGGAAATTAGGGCAGGGAAGGCATTGGGAAGGAACAAGAATTGAGGAGGGAGGGCAGGTTGCAATTTTAAACAGGATGTTCAAGGAAAGCCTCTGAGAAGGTGAGATTTAAGCAGAAATCTGAATGGGGGGGGGGAGGGAGGGAGAGACCTGGGGGAAGAGCATTCCAAGCAGAGGGAACAGCACGTGCAAAGGCCCTGGGGCAGGACTGTGCCTGGCATGTCGGAGGAACAGTGAGATCTGTGTGTCTGGAGCACAGTAAGTGAGGGGGACAGAGGGAGGAGGTGAGGGCAGGGAGGGAAAGGGGGCAGGTCCTGAAGGTCTCCTTGTCCAAAGGGCAAGGAGAAAGGGCATCTCCCTGCTAGGGTTGCCTCAACAGTGACAAATGTTCACTCCTTCTTCCCAACCCATTTGGTGGCAGAGGTTATGGGCTGGTCCCCAAATTTCATGCTCTACTTTCTCCTTTAGAAATAGAACCTGCCCAGGTAAAGACTACATTTCCCAGCTGCCCTTGAAGCTCAATGTGACCATCTGATTATGTGATGGACAATAGGATGTGAGCATAAATGATGCATGTAACTTCCAGGTTGTAACCTCAGAAGACAAGCATAGGCCCTCCCCTACCTCTTCTCCCCTTCCCCCTCTGCCCTCATCTGGAAGGTGGCTGTGATGACAGGGGCTAGAGCAGCCATTATGTTCCAAAAGATGGAAGTTTGGCTGAGGAGGTAGAACAACAATAGAAGCCTGGATCCCTAGTGATTGCGGAGCCACCACTGCAACCTGCGCTGATGCCCAGACTGTGAGGACAGGCATCATTTAAGCCATGGCTTCCTCTTTTAAGTCATAGTCATGGTTCCATAGATCTCAAATAATCAAAAGTTTTGAACACTGTCACTACCCACATTGCATTCCCCAGACTTCCTCTCTTCTCTGCTAACACTCCTCTGCTGCAAATTGCCCTTCACTCCCCTTCCTCCTCCCGATTTCCCTCTGACTCTGCTCTTGGCCTCCCTGCTCTTGCTATAACCAAGCTGTGCCATAACAAATGCGCCACCTTGTGGCCAGCCTGAAAACTGTCTTTCTTGGCTCTGGAAATCCTGCCCATGTGAGGCTGCCCACTGGCTCTCCAATAGACTTAGTTTTATTCCAAGATATTTTCATGGATGTCCATCTTCCCTTACATCCTCCTCACCTTCTATCTCCCTCTCTCTTCCAAATTATGGCAACTCCACCAGAGCTTTTGACCTCTAAGTCCTATGTGTATGGCAATTTTGTAAGGCAAAAGGAGACCAGAGAGGGTGAGTGACCTGGCTGGGTCACACAGCCTGGATATCCTGTCCAAAGGAAACAGAAGAGTGAACTTGGTTGAGAGAGGATGGACCACTGACCTTCTGGCCTGGGAAGAGAGGACAGTGGGAACCCCCTGAGTGTTCACCTAGGAAATGCCTCTATCAGAGCTGGCTAATCTCATTCCCCCATTTATTCCACAAACACTTATCGGGCAACTGCTGTGTGCCAGGTCCTATTTCAGACACCGGGACCAAAACACACTCATCCTCTCCCTCTCAGCACTCACAGGTTAGTGTCAGAGCTGTGATGGAGGAGCCCAGAAGAGGCCCCGGAGCTGGGCTGGAGCCTCAGGCTTCCTGGAGGAGATGATGTGTAAGCTGAGATCTGAAAGATGAAGAGGGGAAGGCAGGGTGACCCACATGAAGGAAACAGCAGAAACAAAGGCTCACAGTCGGGGTGTGGTGGGTTAGAGTCCCTGGGAGCATCCAGAGCAGGGAGAGATGAAGTCAGGGAGGCAATGGGGGTGAAAGGCTGGGGACTTCAGGCCAAGGGCAATGGGGAGCCAAAGAAGGATTTAGAGCAGGGGAGGAGTGAAATCAGATTTGCCTTTGACGAAGGTCCCAGGGAGGAGGGCCAGGAGGGGCCAAGCCCGGTGGCCGGTCCAGGCTGGAGGGGATGCAGGACCGGCTGCCCCTCCCCCACCACATCCCCCTGCAGCCTCGCTACGCCCGGACTCGAGCAGGAAGGAGAGCCGGGAGGGGGTACCTGGCAGCCAAAAGCCCAGCGGCTAATGAACTCGGTGCTGCGCGGGCTATTTTTAGCAGCCGCTCCTCTGGATGCCTAATCGCTCTGGCCGGCTCCCGCCCGGCTGCCATGGAAACGCACAGCGCCGCAGCGGGGAGCTCGGTCCCAGATCCCTGCCTGCCCTCCCGCACCGCCGCTGTGTGACCCGGGGACATCTCTGCCCGTCTCTGGGCCTTAGAGGGTGAGGGGGTTCAGCGCGGGCTCTGGAGGCTGAGCCCCAGGTTCAAATCCCCGCTGAGCCAGCGGTGCGGGGTGCGACCTCAGGCTTATCTTGGAACCTTGGCTTCTCATCTTTAAAACGGGTCCCCCCTCATATGACTGCAGGGACTGGGATGCCTGGAGCTTGAAGCTCAGCGCCTGGCCCCAGTGCCTTCAGCAACGTATTGAGCACCTACTGTATGCCAAGCATTGCCGTAAGCTTTCCATGCATCCATTTTACGTATTTAATCCAGAGGCATTTTGCAGATTGCCTTTTGCAGATGGGGCCAGTTGCTACAGGGAGGTTAAGTGGTCTGCCTAAGGTCGCACAGCATGCGCATGGTGGAGCCAGGATTTGAACCCAGGCCAGTTGGCTCTGGAATTCCAGCGCTAAACCACTCGTCGAAATGCACATATATTTAAACTGGAATGTGGAGGGGGTCGTGCTTATCCCCCAAGGAAGGCTTCATGAATGGTGGCTTCTCAAGCAGTGGGGGGACCTGGTTTTCACCACCAACCTTGCTGGCTGGGAAGCCGGGGGTGAGAGGCTTCACTCCCCCAGGGGACAAATGGGGACACTGTGGCACAGGCGGGGGGCAGCAGGTGGTCGGATGCTGAGCCCTGGAGCCCAGGTGTCTCCCACCCACCGGGAAGAGATTTTTTGGAGGATTGTGGGCATGTGGCCCAGGGCAGCCTGCCAGCGACTGACACCCAAAGCTATTTCAGGCCATGTAGCTCAGACAAGTTGTTGGGGATTGGCTGGGTGTCAGGAAGGAGGTGTCCAAGCTGGGGAGGGGAGAACAAAGCCCCGACCTGGGCCAGGACAGGGGGGTGAAGTGGGGGAGCGAGAGAGTAGACAAGAGCATGCCGCCTGGCCTCTCCATGCTTCAGTGTCCCCGTCTGTAAAATAGGTGTCGACCATCACAATCCCCACCTCCTAGGGGCTGTTAGGATGATCAGAACATCCAGTGCAGGGTCCCATCCATCTGTATTTAATATTTGGATGTCTTGTTCCATGTGGATTTTTTTTAACATTGGTTTGGATTCTTTATTTTTTTTTTTTAAGATTTATTTTTTATTTATTTATTTATTTTATTTATTTTTGGCTGCATCGGGTCTTAGTTGCAGTACGCGGGACCTTCGTTGAGGCATGCGGGATCTTTTGTTGTGGCGCACGGGCTTCTCTCTAGTTGTGGCGTGTGGGTTTTCTCTTCTCTAGTTGTGGCGCACAGGCTCCTGGGCACGTGGGCTCTGTAGTTGTGGTACATGGGCCTAGTTGCTCCACGGCATGTGGGATCTTAGTTCCCTGACCAGGGATCGAACCCACGTCCCCTGCATTGTAAGGTGGATTGTTTACCACTGGACCACAGGGAAGTCCCAGTTTGGATTCTTTAAAATATGACTTAACCTTAAAAATGCATTCCAATATACAGTAGGTGCAGACAAATACTGTTTGACTCCACTTATACGAGGTACCTAGAATAGTCAAATTCACAGAGTCAGAAAGTACATTGGTAGGGCTTCCCTGGTGGCGCAGTGGTTAAGAATCCGCCTGCCAATGCAGGGTACATGGGTTCAAGCCCTGGTCCGGGAAGATCCCACATGCCGCGGAACAGCTAAACCCACGCGTTACAACTACTGAGACTGCACTCTAGAGCCCGTGAGCCACAACTGCTGAGCCCGTGTACCACAACTACTGAAGCCCAAGTGCCTAGAGCCCGTGCTCCACAACAAGAGAAACCACCGCAATGAGAAGCCCGCGCACCGCAACGAAGAGTAGCCCCGGCTCGCCGCAACTAGAGAAAGCCCGCACGCAGCAACGAAGACCCAACACAGCCAAAAATAAAAATTAATTAATTAATTTTTTTTTAAAAAGAAAATACATTGGTAGGTGTAGGGGGGGGTGGGGGGGAGGAGAATGGGGACGGTGTTTAATGGGGACAGTTTCAGTTTAGAAAAGTGAAAAACTCAGGAGATGGATGATGGTGAGAGTTGCACAACAATGTGAATGTACTTAGTGCCACTGAACTTTACGGTTAAATATGGTTAAAATAGTATGTTTTATATTATGTGATTTTTACCACAATAAAAAACATTTCAAAAATATGACTTAAAATGGTATTTACCTCGCTGGCTGCATCTGTGGGCACCTCTTCAAGTTTTGCATCGGAGGCGAGCGAGGCGTTAATCTCAGTCCGGTGACAATCGTGCAAGTTGCTCAGAACTGTTCCGGGCACATGGTAAGCACCCAAGGACACTGGCGAAGAATGTGGCTAACATTTACGGAGGGCCGAATGCTACAAACAGTGTGGAATGTCACGTGATCCCGGTGTGGGTTATTATTATTCACTATTGTTAGGTACCAGCTGGCTCTGTCCTGGGTCCTTAGGCTTTGGTGGGTCCACCTGGAAGGTGATGTAACAGCCTGTATCAACCCAGATGGTAGTATCAATCCTGATCCGTGGGACCGAGGGAGGAGGGAGGGAAGGAACCATCCTGATGCTTGCACACAGCTGCCCTGAGCTGGAATCCCCATTCTTCCCACCGCCCTGCCAGGCCCTGTGCCCGCCTTTCCGCCGTGAGTGCCGCCTCCGTCCTCCTCCGAGCATGCACCCTAGCAGGAGGTTCAGGAGGGCTGGCTCAGCTGCCTAGAGCTGGGGCCAACAGCGGGTCACAAGCCCCCGTCCCCCCACCCTTCCCCGGTCACCCTGGCTGGCAGGAAGGGCTGGGGAGGGTAGGCCAAGGTTACCACGCCCCTCCCCCAGCCTGTCTATAATTAGCCCCGAGATGAATTAAACATGAATTAAACATGAGGCCGGCCCATCTTGGGCCGCAGCATCGCTCTGACACTATAATTGTTCCCAGGCAGCAGGCAGAGGGTTGGGCTGCTGTGTGAGGCTGGGGGGTGGGGGGAGACACATACCACCCACAAGCACCGGCTGTGGTCCACGGGGTGTGCGGTGCCAGCCGCAGGTGCGTGTGTGCCCACGAGTGTGTCCTGAGTGCTCACCAGCCTGAGGGCAGCTGTGGCCCTTGGGTCTCAAGAAGGCTGGAGGCTCAGGAGACCCAGCTGAAGGGGTGAAGCTGTCAGGCCTGGATCATTAAAGCTGCCGCCTGGCATTGTGCCTTCCTGGGGAGTCATTACTCCAGTTTCCTGCTAACACGCCTGAGTTTCCACCATTAAGACTTCTATCAACCACTTGCCTCTTCATGAGCGTGAAAAGCTCCCCAGGGCAGAGCTCTGGAAGGAGGGGAGGAGAGGCACCTGGATGCGAGCCTTATGAGGTCGAGAGACCTCAGGCCCGCTCCTTCCTCTCTGGACCTCAGTCTTCCCATCTGCGTAATGGACCTATGGTGGCCAGAGGACGCCTTGGGGTAGGGGAATGGGTGTCAGGCTCTCACTCTGGGGTTCGCCTCTCCTAGCCTCAGCCTTGCACCAGTTAAATTAATTCCCTAGACCCTGGACCCCAGGAAATGGTGAAATGTCCCCAAAGGCCAGCCAAAAAGCCATGGGCTCCTTTAAGTATTTCTGCAGCAGGAGAGGGAGGTGGGTGATGGGGACAAGACAGAAGGGGCAGGAGCCTCGGTATCCCCAGTCTGAGGACACACCCTCCCTCTACCCCACTGTGCCCCATCTCTCTCTCTCTCTTTTTTTTTTTTGTCCTCACCGCATGGCATGCTGGATCTTAGTTCCCCGACCAGGGATCGAACCCATGCCCCCTGCAGTGGAAGTGCAGTCTTAACCACTAGACCGCCAGGGAAGTCCCACTGTGCCCCATCTCTCTGCCCCCTCGCCGCCCATCCACTCATTCCAGCCTCCCCACCTTTGCCTGGGCCATGGCAACAGCTGCGAGCACTGAGTATGTACTGAGTGTTTACATACTCTTCTTAGCTCGTCTTCTCCTCACAATAGCTCTGGGGGGGTGGGGTGTGAGCTATCAGCACCCCCATTTTGCAAGAGCTTTCTGACACTAGGATCTGTGCTCTGGGGCCCCATGGAATACCCCAGAATGGGTTCCCCCACAAGCCCTGCCATGATCTTGCCCTTCCCACCTTCCATCCAGATTCATCTTCCATTTTGATGAGGGGCCCATCCCCAGCTCCACCTCCAGGACCAGCCACATCACCTTGGCAAGGCCAGTTTGCCCCTTGGTGACTCAGTTTCCCATCTGCACAGTGTGGGGCAGTGGACACAGGAAGCAGTTCATGACAGAGCATTGGAGTTTGTCCCCTCCCTGCTGTGTGACTCAGGTCACTGGCTCTCTCCCAGCCTCAGTTTCCTCCCCTGTAAAATGGGAGGATAATACTAGTGCTTGGAGGTGAGAGGAGAAACCAAAGAGCCCATGAGTGTCCCCCGTGACTGATATCCTACCTGAGCTGGGCTATGCAGGATCCAAAGAGCCAGCCTTGGAGAGGCCCCCAAGCTGGGAGACACAGAGACCTTCCAGCCGGAGCAATCAGGCTGGGCAGGAGACTGTGGGTGGAGCCTGTGGTGGGGTGGGTGGGTGAAGCCTCAATTTAGGGGTTCACAAAGAAAACCTCCTGCAGACATGTGCCCCTGAGTTTTGAAAACCGAGGCAGACTCACACATACGAAGGAGGGGCGTGAAGGAGGGGCGTTTCTGATGGGAGGGAGCAGCCAAGGTAAATGTTTGGAGGCAGAAAGCAAAAAGTAACAAGATCTGAGCTCAACTGGAACACAAAGTGGCTCACAGAACAGCCTGTCGGGGCTTTGCAGGACAAGATCTCAAGTCAGGACCCACTCTGGGTTATTCTGTGGGGCCCCAGAGCACAGATCCTAGTGTCAGAAAGCTCTTGCAAAATGGGGGCGCTGATAGCTTGCATCCCCCCCAGAGATGTTGTGAGAAGATGAGCTAAGAAGTGTGTAAACACTCAGCACATACTCATTGCTCACAGCTGTTGCCATGGTTCCAAACAGAACCACATAGATCATTTTTTAACAGTTATATATTTACTTCAGTGTATAGCTCCCCAAATTTATATACCATCTACTCTGCTCAGAAAATATGTATCTGGGTTTTCATGGTAGGATATAAAGTTGCATTTTTTTAATAAATATATTTTGTTGGAAAAGAATGAGGAGGAGGTTTAGAGAAAAATGATGGAGAGAATGAGGGAAGCCTGGAGCCAGGAGCCACTCGGTAATAGATTTCTCAGCCTGTTCCTGGGCCTAGTAATTAATCCTGAGGGGCTAATTAAGTTCGGGCTTCTGCTCCAGCCACTCAGTGACCTCCCTCTTGGCCTTTCCTCTCCCCGGGGGGAGGCCCAGCTTGGCCCACCCCCACCAGGGCCTCCCTCCTGCATCACTGCTAGGCCCCCAGATCCCTGGGCTTAATTATCTGGAATGAAGGTTTAATCAGAGGCCTTTACCGCAGGGAGGGAAGGCTGGGCAGGAGGAATGGCCTCCCAGGTGCAGCAGCACCTGGAATAGGGTGAGGCGAGGGCGGCAGGGTGGAGCCAGTGCAGGGGTCAGAGCCTGTCAATATTTAACACTTAGATACTTTGTTCATTGCAGATGTTTTTGCATTCATTGGGAGTTTTTTCAAATGTTGCATTAAAATAGTATTTATCCGAATGACTGAATTTGGCAGCTCCTCCAAAGTTTTTTTTTTCCCCAGTTTTACTGAGAAATAATTGACATACATCCATGCATAAGTTTAAGGCCATGATGGTTTGATTTACACATACTGTGAAAGGATTATCGCAATAGGTTCAGCTCACATCCATCTTCTCATATAGATACAATAAAAAGAAAAGAATAAAGGGGAAACATTTTTTCTCCTTGTGATGAGAACTCTTCTAGGATTTACTCTCTCTCTCTCTTTTTTTTTTTTTTTGCAACCGTGCCGCATAGCTTGCGGGATCTTAGTTCCCTGACCAGGAATCAAACCCGGGCCCCCTGCAGTGGAAGCACGGAGTCTTAACCACTGGACCGCCAGGGAAGTCCCAGCTTTTACTCTCTTAACAGCTTTCCTATATATCCTACAGCAGTGTTAGCTACAGTCATCATGTACATTATATCCCTGGTACTTATTTTTCTTATAACCAGAAGTTTGTATCTTCTGACCACCTTCCTCCAAGCCCCCTAAGTTTTGTGCGAAGGCCAGTGCCTTGCTCTCCTCACCCTAATCCCAATCGTGACTGTTGCATGGAGCCAGCAGCTCCTACCCATCCTGAGCTCATGTGAGGCTCACCACTGTGAGAGAGTGGTCTACTATTGCACCGATTTTACAGATGAGAAACTGAGGCCCAGAAGGGCAAGGCATTAGCCTCAGTTCACTCAGCTAAGGGTAGGCAGAGGCATGATTCAAACCCTTGACTCCTGGGTGGGGTCATCGCCTGTCTGGGATCCAGAGACAGTGCGACCAGCCTTCCCCTCAGAGCTTTCGCTCTTGCAAAAACTCACCACATTCCAGCGGTCTAGGAAGAAAAGCCCATGTCCTCCCCACAAGGTCCTGCACAACCTGCCCCTATCCCCTCCCTGCCCTCCCCTCCTCCCTCTCCCCACCCCCTCACTCTGCTCCAGACACATGGGTCTCCTCACTGTTCCTCCAACACGCCAGGCACGACCCTGCCTCAGGGCCTTTGCACTGGATGTTCCCTCTGCCTGGAACTCTCTTCCCCCATCATCACCCACCGGGACCAGCGCAGTTGCCTCCACCCTTGGTCCCCTGGCTCCCAAACTCACCCCCCACAGCCTGTCCTCCCAGAAGCGGCCACCAGAGAGCGCCCGTGAGCTCCTGAGTCAGGCCCCGCCCCTCCTCTGCCCACAGCCCTCCAGGGCTCCCACCTCCCTCGCGGTAAAAACCCAAGTCCTCCTCTCCGCCCACAAGGTCCTGCGCGACCTGCCCCCGAGGGCAATGAGATCCATGGAAGGCTGTGGCCTTCCAAAGTGGCCCAGCAGAGCCAGGCTTTGCACCCAGCTCCATCTGGCTCCAGTGCCTTCTGGGCTTCTCCCCTCAGCCAGCTGCCTCCCAACCTCTAATAAACTCCTGAGAAGTGCTGGGCAGACGTGGCAGTGAGGACACTCTTTATCTGTCCAGATCAGGCCAGCTCGGCGCAGCAGTCAATAATTAATTCTGAATTTCCCCCATTTATCAAAGCGGCAGGAGCCAGAGTGCCTGGAATCCCAATCCCGAGGCTCTGTGCCCCGTGGCCACCTGGAGCTGGACACAGTGGTGACAGAAACTGGGGCGGAGGACCCTGAGGGAGTCTGGGAAGGGAGGGAGTCCTTGGCTCCCATTCCCTTACTCTGGGTTATTAAATGCTGTGCGATCCATCAGTGATCAGACCAGACCTCATCCCAGCCTCCACAGTGCCCAGAGGCTAGTGGGGAAAATAATACATTGAATGAATAATAATATAAATAATTAATGCTACAAAGGAATAGAACAGGATACTGTGTGAATGCAAGACCAAGGGAACGTGGTTGTTTAGAGCCTCCCCAAGGAAGTGACATTGAACCTGCAAATCGGAGGATGAAAGATAAGGGGTGGGGAGAGGGTCCTCCAAATGTAGACACAGCACATGCAAAGGCCCTATGGCTGGAAAGAGTTTCTCCCACTTGGGGCCCGGCAAGGGGTTAAGTGGGTCTGGAGCTCAGAGCACAAGTGTGAGGTCAGTGCCAGGCCTAGAGCCATCATGGTGAGGCCAGCAGCCTTCAGTGGATAGCCAGGGGCCATCAGGGGAAGAGGCAGGAAGTTTCTCTGATGACCTGGGGGATGGCAGTGAGGCTGCTTCCACCCCAGGTGAGTCAGACAGCAGCCTGGGCAGGCGACTCCGATTTTTTTTTTTTTTTTTTTTTTGGCTGCATTGGGTCTTCGTTGCTGCGCGTGGGCTTTCTCTAATTGCGGCGACCGGGGGCTACTCTTCGTTGCAGTGTGCGAGCTTCTCATTGCGGTGGCTTCTCTTGTTGCGGAGCATGGGCTCTAGGTGCGCAGGCTTCAGTAGTTGTGGCACGCGGGCTCCAGAGCGCAGGCTCAGTAGTTGTGGCGCATGGGCTTAGTTGCTCCGCGGCATGTGGGATCTTCCCGGACCAGGGCTCGAACCCGTGTGCCCTGAATTGGCAGGCGGATTCTTAACCACTGCGCCACCAGGGAAGCCGGACTCTGATTTTTTGTTTTCTTTTTTCTTACAACTGTTTTCCCCTCGGAGGATTCTTTCAAACCCATTTGGGTGTGGGGATGAGCCAGGATTTCTCTGCCAACAAACAGCCTAGGCCTTGCAAGTAGCTTCTGGCCCAGCCACCTTAAACACCTCCCTCCTTGGGTAGGTGGGGAAACTGAGGCCCAGAGTGGGACAAGGACCACCCAAGGTCATTCAGAAGAGTGTGGGCCGAGCCCAGAGGAGGGGTTTCCAGGATCCTAGGAGCAGCCCCCCACCCTGCAGCTTCTGTCTCTTCTGCTGGACCTCAAGCCCCATGAGGGCCAACAGCTGGGTGTCCTAGTCACCACGCTGTCCTCAGTGCCCTGCAAATTGGAGGTGCTTCATCAGTGATTACAGAATGCATGGACCCAGCAAATTTTGGAAACACCCAGAGGTCATGCTCAGAGCATCAGGGGGAAAGGATGTCCCTTTTGAGAGGGAATATGAGAGACAGATACAGGGGTATGGAGAGAGAGAAACAGAAATAAACTGCCAGAGACATGGAAGGAGACAGAGACAGAGATGGAGACAGACAGAGTGGCTCAGATAGAGAGAGTGGAGAGCAGAGATCAAGAGACACAGAGAGAAAGAGTGACAAATGGGGGCAGATACATAGAGAAGAGATTGAATGAGACACAGAGACAGATGGAGACACAGGGGGTGGAGGAGGCATCAGGGTCAGGACCACCACTAACCTGTATAGGAGACTTTGTGTGAATTATGAAAAGATTTCCCTTCCTGAGGCCCTCTCACCCAGCTGGATGTTTTTGTGCAGTGAACAACCTGCCCCACTGTCTACAGCAGCCGAAGCAAAGTCTGTCTTGGTATCTCCAGCAGCCAGCACAGGGCCGGGCACACAGAGCTCATTCGATAAATGCCCGTTGAACTAATGGGCAGAGTTAGAGAATGCCAGAATCTGGCCTGGAGTCACACAGAGAGATAAAGAGAGAGAGAGAGAGAGAGGGGCACAACAGAACTAAAGCAGAAAGTCCAGGTGCCTGCAGTTTCTGGCTGAGCCACAGATGCCTCCTCTGGGAACCACCTGGATTTACTTGCCACCCAGGAAAATTCCCCTCGAACTTCTGGGAGCACAAAGCGAGTGGGCAGCCAAGGCGGGAGGTGGCCCCCCCCACGGGACGCCACGGGCCCCAGGGAGAGATGGTGGCTGCCAGGTCTCACCCGAAACTCCTTGCAGCCCGGACTTGCTCCTGGGGTGGAGCCAGGAGCCTGAGAGGCCCTGGGGGGACCAGACTTCCCCCATTTTCACAGCGCAGAGATGGGAGGGGCCTGGCTTGGGGTCACCCAGAATAGGAGTCAAGGGAAAACCATTCCTGGCAGAGGGAATGGCTTGTGCAGAGTTCTGGAGGTGAACAAGAGGGAAGGGTGAAGGATGTGCTTAGGACTGAACTGTCGATGGAGAGTGAAGCCCAAGGCTAAGTGAGGGAGTTTGAACTTGGCGTTGTTTCCAAACACTTAGTCTTTTATTCCGTACCTACTCAAATTCGGTCCCTCTGTACCGAATTTGTACTGTACTACAGGATCGCCCTGTAGTCCCAGCCTAGGTGATCCTGGGGCGCCAGAGGCAACTCCTAAAACTGGGAGGACACACAGACCTCCCCGTTCTGTGGGTCAGGGATGAAGGGATGGAGGCTGCAGGACCCAGAGGCCGACTGGGAGAGAGCTGTCGAGCCCACATGGAGGTGGGGTATTAGTGCCAGGACCTTGAAAATGTAGGACTATTCCAGGTGAAAAAGACCCAAAAGGACATTCTGGGCAGAGAATACAAAAGTCTGGAGGTGTGTGATAATCAGACAAGTGCTGGAAACAAGCCAGAGTGTCCAGTAATGCTGCTGTCTCCAAAAGGGTCAGGGTTGGACCAGAGAGAGAGAGAGAGAGATCTGGGGCAACAGAAGCCCAGAGGGAAGTCGAAGCTCTTCTGGAGGATCAGAAATGACTGCATGAAGAAGGGGGCACTGGAGCTGGGGCTTGGAAGGATGAATAGGAGTTTGCAAACAGAAAAGGTAGGGCATGCAAACTGAGCAGAGAGGCTGTGGCCCAAATTCAAAGAACATGCTGATGGAGTAGCAGGACAAAGAAGGACTTGAGGAGTAAAATCAGTCAGTGTGAGATTTCTCCAGATCCAAGCCTGGCAGCCTGCCATTCTAGGCCAAGAAACCCAAGGACAGTTCCCCTTGGCTCCTCCAAGCCCTGTTAGGCCTGCTCCAGCCACTGTCATCTCTCCTCCTTGGGTCACAGGTACTGTCCACTTTGGTCCATGATGACACTTGGTGGCAGATGCCTTCCACAATGTGGCTCTGGGATCTCAGTCCAGGCTTGTGCCTCTCAGTGCCTCAGTTTCCCCATCTGGAAAATGGGAACGCTGGAAGCCACTTTTGCTGTTTGTATTCATCTCAGGACTGGGAGGCCTCCAAAAAACAATGTGAAGGGAGCAAAGTGATAACAGGAAGAAAGGAAGGGAGGAGGGAAGAAAGGGAGGGAGGAAGGAAAGAAAACAGAAGGGAAGGGGAAGGAAGGGAGGAAGGGAAAAACTTTGCACCCCTCCTCCAAGCCAATACCAAGGGACAGGTCCAACATGATTATTTCAGAACACACCGAAGCTGTTGAGGCTTAAGAAATGGGTGATGATTTGCATGCGATTTGCATGAGATTTGCATGTGATTTGCATACTGTTTGTTAAATGTCAAAAAGGCCTGAAAATGCTGTCTCCCACCCCCACCTCAGCCAAGATGCGGGAAACCCTCCCCATTCCTCTATCAGGGACCTGCTCATGCGCTGGGGACCCCTCAGTTCAAGGGTTGCCAGGGCAGCAGACTAGAGGGGGCAGGGTGCCCTTGGATGCCCCATCTGTAAAATGGGCCATAATCATCACCACCACCACCGAGCCTCACACTTCACAGACTAGAGTAAGTGGAGGCCAGACAAGGACGTGGCACAGACCCTGGCATGTAGTGGGAGCCAAGGAATGGAGCTGGGGTGGCTATTAAAAGCCCCACTTTCCTGCTGGGCCCTGGAGGGCAGGTCCCCCAGTGTTTGCGTGACCCACCGAGGCCAAAACCAGGCAGGAGCAGGGGCCTGGGCTGCCTGGCCCCAGGAGGAGTGATGCCAGCCCCGGAGAGGCTCCTCCAAGGGGAAGTGAGAAAAGCCCCGCAGGCCTGGGGCCGTCCCCATCCCCTGATGGACAAACGCACATCTGAGCACTACTCTCCCCAAGGCCACGATTCATTATCCACCTGTCCCTGCTCTGGGCCCTGCGGCCAACACGACTCTTAATTAAAACATTATGTCTTCCCAGGCTCCCAAGCCTCTGCCCTGTGATGCCAGCACCCAGAGCATGAACGCGGCCCTCAAGGGCCTGCATGCTAGCATCCCCCCAACCCGAGGGGGTCTGCACGGCGGACCCGATGCCTCATGGCCACAGATCAGAGATCCAACTGAGTCCCAACGTTCTATTTTTTTTTTTTTTTTGGCTGCGCCACGTGGAATCTTAGCTCCCCGACCAGGGATCGAACCCCAGCAGTGGAAGTGCAGGGTCCTAACCACTGGACCACCATGGAATTCCCTACTCAGAGGGTCTTATACCCAGAATTCCTACAGCACACTGCCTGGAATAGCCCGGAGTACCCCCATGATTACCGTCAATGTCTCAGTGCTCTGCCAGGCACAGCCACCGCCCCCCCCAAATCCCTGACCACTTAACCAGAGCCCTTCAGACACAACCAGGAGACCCCGTGCAGGGGGCAAAGCAGTGGGATTGAACGGGAAGGACACCGCCACGGGGGTGGACACGGGTGCAATGTGGGGAGGGGTTTGGGTTTGGGGGAGGGGTGCAGTGTGACACTGGAGCGCTGGGAGAGGGCTGGGGTCCCCCAGTCTCCACCTTTAGCCATTTGAGATTTCATGAGTGTCTGGCCACACACCCCCTGCCCCCAGCCAAAGCTGTTCACAGTAGAGGAGGCTTGAGGGGGCCCAAAAGAGGACAAGGTTCTCACTGGCTGGGGAGGAGGGAATCTGAGAAGACTTCCTGGAGGAGGCTGGAATCCTGGGTGGACTGGAGCTGCAGAGAGGGGTGTGAAAGGTGCTTCAGGCTGGGGGCACAGCTTGGGTAGAGGCGTGGCAGAGAGAATGCACCAGGCAGGTGGGGGTGATGCCCCCCCCAAGCTCCTCTCCCCTCTGTGCTTCTCTTCATGTGACATCCTCCGGCTGCCTCCCAAGATGGCACGTGGTTCCCACTGCAGACTGGGCACTTGAAGCCCCAAGGCGGGAGCCACCTCCTCAGGATCACACAGCACAGCTGGAAATCTGGCTAGCCCTGAGTAGCAACATCCTAGGTCAGTGTCAGGGACTGGGGCTCCATCAGGAATGTCCCAGGCAGTGGGCAGCAGCTGGGCAGGCCAGTGTTTCACCATCTATGCTGGAAGCCCAGAACCTTGGAACAGCAGGAGGGAGGGGATAAGACAATTTCAATCCAGGCCCCCTCGCAGGGTGAAACACCAGCTCTCTGGCCACTTTTCCTTCTTCCCTTTTCCCTAACAGCCCCATGGAGAGCAACACCTGCAGCCAGCTCCTCCTTTGAGATGGCCCTGGTGCCCTCCAGGAGGGGCAGGGATAGCCCTTAGCCTGTGGGGAGCTTGGCACTTGAAACCACCTGGTGGCAGTCGCAGGAATTGCAGGCAAAGAGTGCAATTAAACCAAACCTGCCAACCAAAGCCCACTCTTTGATTGTTAAGGAAGAGGGGTAACAGAGCCCAGAGAGGAGGAGCAATTTGCCCAAGGGCACACAGCAATTCAGGGCAGCATTACTCAGGCCCATGTGTTAGTTCAAAGGTGAGAAGGTAAGGCCAGTGACCCTGCCCCAGGGGCCAGAAGCATATGGGTGTGGAGAAGGGTGATGGTCATCAGAGATGACTCTCTTCTCCTCTCTGAGCCTCAGTTTACCCGTCTGTGGTCTCCACAATCTCTAAGGTCCCTTCTGTGTCCCAAATACTGGAGTGACTTACCCAGAGTGAGGTCAAGGCTCCTGGGAGATGTCCCCTGCCACCCCCAGCCTGCTCCTTCAGCCAGCACCTCTGGTCCCCTCGGTCATGGCTCCACGTCCTCCAACACAGATTACCTGCAGGAGGGGGACAGAAAGATACAGGTTGCAGGCCCGTGCAGCCCTCACCTTGGCACTTAAGGCCTCCTGGTCTGCTTGGTGTCCGGCCAATGCATCTTGCTGCGTCTGCCCAGACTTGCCTCCACCCACGAGACCCTCTCTCTTGCTTCCAGGAAACACTAGAGCTCCAGGAAAATGTTCTGAGCATCCCCTTCTTCACCTCCAGAGATCATACATTCAATGAACATTTATTGAGCACCTACTATGTGCCAGGCACTGAACTGGGGAAACAGCAGTGAATAGGATGGACAACAATGCCCTCACAGAGCTTACAGTCTAGTGGGGGAGATGGAGCAAAAAATAATTAGTAAAATATTAGTAAAAATAATCAAGGAAGTATAGAGAAAGATAAAGCAGGGGTAGGGTATGGTGTTGGTGGGATGCCATTTTAAACAGGTGGTCAGGGAAGATTACACTGAGGAGGTAGGATCTGAACAAAAGCCTGAAGGAGCTGAGGAAGGGAGGTGGAAAGCATTGCAGGAGGAGGGAACAGCAGTGCAAAGGCCCTGAGGTAGGACCATGCCCAGAGAGTCGGAGGAACAGCGAGCTGACTCTATCCTAGTTCAGCCTCCACCATCACTCACCATCACAAGACCTCCACCCTGGTCCCCCGATCCCCACCCCCAGCCCTCCCCCCCCCCCACAGTCTGTCTTCCCTGTATCAGCCAGAGGGCACCTGTGAGTACCTGAGTCAGGTCCTGCCCCTCCTCTGCCCACAGCCCTCCAGGGCTCTCACCTCCCTGAGGGTAAAAGCCCAAGTCTTCCCCATGGTCCACAAGGCCCTGTATGACCTTCCCTGTCCCCTCCCTGCCCTCCCCTCCTCCCACTCTCCCCCTCGCTCACTCTGCTCCAGACACACAGGCCTCCTCGCTGTTCCTCCAACACACCAGGTATGGTTCTGCCCCAGGGCCTTTGCACATTTTGTTTCCTCTTCCTGGAATACCCTCCTGCCCACTCTTGTTCTCTTTGTTTAATCAGCTCCTTCACACTGTACTGTGAAATGTCACCTTCTCCGACAGACCTCCCCTGGCCACTGTTGATAGGGTAGCAACACCGCCATCACTCTCAATCTTCCTGCATCCTTCCACTGCACTTATTACAACCTGACATTCAAACATATGTTTATTTGGTTCCTTGTCTGTCTCTCCCACTGGACTGACTGTGGGCTCCGTGAGGGCAGGCCTGGTCTGTCTGGGTCCCTGCTGGGTTCCAGTGCTGCCCAGCACATGACCCAACACACAGTAGGCACTCAATAAATGCGTATTGTATATTGAATATTGACTGTGTAGACGTCTGTGGATCATCCAGCTGCTAGGCTTTGTTTGGCCACTGCCAGCAACACCCTCTCCCAGCCCCAAGCCCCAAACCCCCACTGGTCACCATCCCATCCATCTCCTCCTACCCCTTGAGACCCTCCCTCGAGAGGGCCTGGAGAGGCAAGCCCTCCCACCACATCTTGAGCCTCCAGGACTGGCATCTGAGGCTCCTGCTCTCAAAATGTCACCCAGACTTGGTGGACCAAGCCTCTAGGGGCCCAGCGAGCATGACTCCCATAAACTCCAGGGTTACACAGACAGCTCCAGTCCCTCCCCCGCCCAGCGCCTCCATCCCAGGCTCTGGGACCAGCCCCTGCCCATCTCCACCATCTCACTGCCAATCTCGCCAAGCACCAGCCTCCACCATTTCCCAAAGCTGCCCCAGGGCTCTACATGTGCTGTTGTTCCCACAGCCCAGCTGCCCTTCTCTGCAGACCCCTCCTTGGGTTGGGAGACCCACTCCTCTTGGGTCACCTTGGCCAGGGGACCTCTTTGGATACCACAAACGGCCAGGTCAGAGTGTGGACAGCAAGGGTCAGGATGGGATTGTGGGGAAGGCAGGGGTAGTGGGGGAGATGGATGAACAGAAAAGGAAGAGAGAGAGACACACACACAGAGCAAAACAGCAGAGACAGAAATGGACAGAGACGCAGAGAGACAGAGAGATATAGAGAGACAGAGACAGAAAGAGGGAAAGGAAAGGAAATAAACAGGGACGGTGTCACAGAGAGAGGGAGAGACAGGAGACAAAGAGAGATCGTGAGAAAGACCGGGGAGGCTGGAGAGAGGCAGACAGAGTGAGAGAAAAGAAGAAAGCCTGCAGGGGGAATCGAGCCAGGCTCCCGGCCTTTCTCAGTGCCGGGCTCTCTCCAAGGAGTCCACAAGGACGAAACGGATCCCCAGTCCACCCTTCCGCAACCATCCCACCACTCCACCCTGACCCCAGCTAGGCCCTCCCGGCCTCCCCCCAGCCCTGACCCACTTCCCGCCCCACCGGGGACGCCAGCCAGGCGCTCCTGTGCCCTGCTGTCTCCCCCCGCATTCCCCATCCAGGACCCCAGCCAGGCTCTCCTGTGCCCCCCAGGCTCCGCCCATCCTGACCCACCTCCCACCCCACCGGGGACGCCAGCCAGGCGCTCCTGTGCCCCGCCGTCTCCCCCCAGCCCTGACTCACCCTTCACCGGGGACCCCAGCCAGGGCCCCCTATCCCACCCCCGACCCCAGGCCCCCGCTCCCAGGTCGCCCCCCAGTCCCCGCCCCCGGCCACCTGGGGTCGCTGACGAGCAGCAGCACCGAGCCGTCCTGCAGGCGCACGTCGCGCACCGTCTGGTGGTCGTCCAGCCGCCGCGCGTTGTAGTAGAAGGTGCGCTTCCAGGAGCTCACGCCCTGGCCCACGAGCTGGGCGCGCAGGTCGCTGAGCGTGTCCCGCGGCCGCACCGTGAGCGGCAGCAGCAGCGCCTCGTCCGCTAGGTGCACCTGGATGTGGTAGCGCTTCCAGCGCGACAGGCCCCGCCGCAGCCCCTCCATGGCCCCCGCCGGACACTCGGACCCGGCCCGGGCCCTTGGACCCGGCCCGGGCCCCGCGCGCTCTCCGCACCCGCCCAACCGGCCCGGCCGCCCGCTCTCGCCGCGCCCGCGCCCGCGCCCAGCCTGCCCGGGCACGCCCAGCTCGCAGACTGGAGGCCCCACGAGGGCGGGGCGCGGCGGGTCGACCCGCGGGCCCCTAGCCCCCACCCGCAGACGCCCCTTAGTTTACGTCGACCTGTATTAAGTGCCTACTGCGAGCCAGGCGGATGGAGGCGCCCCGGGTGACCCGGGACGAAACGCACGAAAAGGAGCCGCATCATAAAGATAAATATGTAAATGCACAGTGCATCCGATCGTGGGAAGTGCCAGGGAGGGACCAGAAGAGGAAGAGAGCTCGAGACTGGCCGGCTATTTTAGGGATCAAGGTCAAGGGAGGCCTCTCTGTGGAGGTGGCATTTGAATGGAGATCTGAAGGAGGAATGAGTCAACCACGCAAAGAGTCATGATCAAGAGTACTTACTGCAGGCTGAGATGGGAACAGCCTGTGCAAAGGTCCTGAGGCAGGACGGAGCCTGCCTGTTGGAGGAACAGCGAGGAGGCCTGTGTGGCTGGAGCAGAGTGAGCGAGGGGGAGACAGGGAGGAGGGGGTTCAGGGAGGGGATGGGGCAGGTCATGCAGGACCTTGTGGGCCACGGGGAGGACTTGGGCTTTAACCCGAAGGAGGTGGGAGCCCTGGAGGGAAGTGTCTGAGGTTTGTATTTGTCACTCACATATTTGACTCTCATTTACTCCCTTATTTCCTTCAAGACATATTCAACCAGTACTTATTCTGTGTCCGGGCCGGGCCGGGCAATGCTGGGCACCAGAGAAATCCCAACCTAGGGCCCTACCCTCAAGGGTCACCCAGTTGAGGGTGAAGGACACAGAGCTGGACACAGACACTCCCAGTCCTATGTGGTCAGGGTTTGAGTAGTAGGAGAGACCCCAGGCTGGGAAAGGCCAGTAGGCGGGAGATGGCTTTCCGGATGAGTAGGCATTGGAGCCCTGGGGCTTTGACAGATGAGTAGAAGTTCAACACTCCCACCAAGGAGGTACCTGCCCATGATCACCAACTATATAGTTCACTGTGTGCCTAGTGGGGAGAAGCAAGAGTCAAGGCTTGTGGCCAGTGACAGTCAGGGGAGGCTTCCATGCTGTCCTCCCCCGACTCCTGCAACCCCTTTCTCAGGCCCCGCCAGCCTCTCCAGTCTTACTTATCTAAGCACCCTTTTCCTGAAAGCCTTCCTTGACTGCTGCCTGCCCTTCTCCACAGCCATACCTACCAGGACAGGACTGACCAGTTCTGGGTATCCAGAATGTTGACTTGACCTCAGAGATTCAGTCTGTACTTAGAAGCTAGTTACGATGGAGCCCAGTGGGAACTCCTCCTCCAGCAGTGGCCAATAGTCGGGGAGGGAGGCTGAGGCCAGAACAGGGCAGTGGGCAGATCGAGGGCTCTAATCCCGACCCTGACCCTTGGAAGTTCCTCAGGAAGGAACTTAACCTCCCTGGGTCTCGATATCACCATCTGTCCAATGGGGTTGTTATGAGGAATAAATTACTGCACATAAGCGCTTAGAAATGTTCCTGAAGCATAGTCGCTGGCTAATTGGCTATGCTGAGAGTCAAGTGCAATTGAAAAGCAAATAAAAACAAAAATAGCAAACAGAAAAAAAAAACACGGGCTAAGTGACAGATGGCCTTCTAGGTACATGATCTAAAAAAATAATAATAAAAGCTTCCCTTAATTCTCACATGACACTATTATCTCCCATTTTACAGATGAGTAAAGTGAGGCTCAGAGAGAGTGACTTCCCTGAGGATACACAGTGAAAAATGGCAGAGCCAGGACTTGAAGCCTAGCCACCTGGTTTCAGTCTTCATGCTATTGTCCACTTACTACACAGCTTCTTAGACAACCATCAGATTTCAGATGGAGATTTTAAAGGTGGTTAAGACAAAATTAATTTCAGATGGATCACCCACCAACCAAGCAAAAAAAAAAAAAAGAGAGAGAGAGAGAAACTATTAAACTACTAGAAGAAAATGTGGAAGTTAAAAATAATAATAATCCCAGTGTGTTGAAGCATGACATGACACCTTTAATGATTTAAAAGATTAATAACTGACTACAGGACTTCCCTGGTGGCGCAGTAGTTAAGAATCCACCTGCCAATGCAGAGGACACGGGTTTGAGCCCTGGTCCAGGAAGATCCCACATGCCGTGGAGCAAATAAGCCCGTGCCTGAGCTCTAGAGCCTGAGCTCTAGAGCCTGCGAGCCACAACTACTGAAGCCCGTGTGCCTAGAGCCCGTGCTCTGCAACAAGAGAAGCCATGGCAATGAGAAGCCCGCACACCACAACGAAGAGTAGCCCCTGCTCGCCACAACTAGAGAAAGCCCACGCGCAGCAACGAAGACCCAACACAGCCAAAAATAAATAAATAAAATAAATAAATTTTTTAAAAAAAGATTAATAACTGACTACAGGACATCCCTGGTGGCGCAGTGGTTAAGAATCTGCGTGCCAATGCAGGGGACATGGGTTTGAGCCCTGGTCCAGGAAGATCCCACATGCTGCGGAGCAGCAAAGCCCGTGCACCACAACTACTGAGGCCGTGTGCCACAACTACTGAAGCCCGTGCGCCTAGAGCCTGTGCTCTGCAACAAGAGAAGCCACCACAATGAGAAGCCTGTGCACCGCAATGAAGAGTAGCCCCCGCTCGCCACAACCAGAGAAAGCCCGCGCACAGCAACGAAGACCCAATGCAGCCAAAAATAAATAAATAAATAAATTTATTTTTTTTTAAAGATTAATAACTGACTACATACAAATGTAAAATTCCTATACACACACATACACAAACACACACAAATACTAGAAGGTCAATCGCCAAAGGAAAACTTTTCCAAAACATGATAGACAAAAGACTGATTTCCTTAATATGTAAAAATCTTCCAGGTATCAATAAGGGCCAACAGTTCAATAGAAAAAGAGGCAAAGGACATGAACAGTTTCAGAAAAGGAAATACAAATGTCTTCCAAGCATATGAAAGGGAGTTCATTCTCACACATGGTAAGGTCAATATAAAATAAAACTACCACGAAATACTTTTAAAAAATCTATCAGGGGGCTTCCCTGGTGGCGCAGTGGTTGAGAATCTGCCTGCCAATGCAGGGGACACGGGTTCGAGCCCTGGTCTGGGAAGATCCCACATGCCGCGGAGCAACTAGGCCCGTGAGCCACAACTACTGAGCCTGCCCGTCTGGAGCCTGTGCTCTGCAACAAGAAAGGCCGCGATAGTGAGAGGCCCGCGCACCGCGATGAAGAGTGGCCCCCACTTGCCGCAACTAGAGAAAGCCCTCGCACAGAAACGAAGACCCAACACAGCCACAAATAAATAAATAAATAAATAAATACATAAATAAATAAAATTTAAAAAACAAAAATCTATCAGGTTGCTAAGGATGAAGAAGTTTGATAATTCACCGTGTTGCTGGGGTTTGGGGAAAAGAGCAATATTATGCATTGGGGTTTGGAGTGTGAAATGGTGTAATCTCTCTGATAATAGCTATTGAAATGAGCAGTTGCTATGGGGTTATATAGAAGTTATATAGAAGTCGCTATATCCCTTCTGGGCCTCTACCCAGGTGCCCAAGGATGGATTACAGTACGTCACACACGCTGAGCAATTTACATGTAATTTACATGTAATCCACAAGGAAACAGGAGGCTGATCTCACTGAACAAAGGAGGGAAACTGAGGCCCAGAGGAGGGACAGAATGAGGGCCCAGGCTGGTGTACACTGTCTCAGGGAGAGTGGGCGGGCTGGCTCTACCTGTGGCACTGGGTCACCACGGTCCCAGCTACCTCCCTTGTCAGGCTAAGCTCCAGGTTTCAGGCAACACACCTGCTGGTGTTTAGAACAGGTCAGAGCAAGACCCAGAGACGCTCGGCTTTAACATATGGAGGCCAAGCCAGCCACGCTGAGCCCTGTGAGTGCTGGGTGCCAGTTCCAATTAATCCTGACTTTCTCATTAAGCCGTCAGGAAAAGCCAGGTGGCTCCGGGCGGTAGGCCCTCTGCCTGGGTCGCTGGATTAGAGGGATCATGGTTTCTGCCTTGAGACACTGTATTATCTGTCACGGGCGATTATGGAAGACCCAAGCAGGCAGTGACAAGCTCGGTGAATCCCTGAGTTCTGGAACCTGGGAGGCTCAGAATCGTGGGATCTCCAAAATCGTGGACTCCCAAAATCTTGGAGTGCCTGGCATTCTAGATCCTCAAAACAGTCTCCCCTCCTCCCGAACATTTTAGAACACTAGAGGGAATTCCCTGGTGGTCCAGTGGTTAGGACTCAGCACCTTTACTGTCGGGGCCCAGGTTCGATCCCTGATCAGGGAACTAAGATCCCCCAAGACATGCAGCATGGCCAAAAAAAAAAAAGAATCCTAGAGCAAGGGTCCTGAATGGCATTCAACACATCACTTCTGGCTGTCTTGCAGGGAAAAGAATGCATGGATCGTCAGAGGCAGAAGGCATATGTGTGGACGGGGGCCTGCATCCCATTAATACTGCAGGCAGATAGGAAGGGAGGGTCGGCGCTGTGCTAACTTGCCCCTATCTGTGACATACCCACTGAACTTGGCATTGCCAAATTCTCGAATCACAAATAGCCTCTTGTGACACAGGCTTCTTACCTAGACATGTCCCCTTGGATCAGAGGTCTCTCAAACTGGAAGCCCAGGGGCTGAATGTGTTTTTGGTTTTTGTTTTTTCTTCTGGGGCTGGGTGCCCACATAATGTTTACAAGAAGAACTTGTGAATGAGTTTTTCCATATAAGGAGCTCCATTGGATACAGTGCAATACTACTCAGCCAATAAAAAAAAAAAAAAAGAATGAAATAATGCCATTTGCAGCAACATGGATGCAACCAGAAATTATCATACTAAATGAAGTAAGTCAGACAGAGAAAGACAAATACCATATGACATCACTTGTATGTGGAATCTAAAATATGCCACAAATGAACCTGTCTACGAAACAGAAACCGACTCACAGACATAGGGAACAGACTTGTGGTTGGCAAGGGGGTGGGGGGATGGGGGAGGGATGGATTGGGAGTTTAGGGTTAACAGATGCAAACTATTATATATAGAATGGATAAACAACAAGGTCCTACTGTATAGCACAGGGAACTATGTTCAATATCCTGGGATAAACCATAATGGAAGAGAATATAAAGAAGAATGTATATATGCGTATAAGTGAGTCACTTTGCTGTACAGCAGATATTAACACAACATTGTAAATCAACTATACATCAATAAAAAAATTTTTTTTAAAAAGACGCTCCATTGGGCCCCCAATCCTAGTGGCATCTGTGGACCCTCCATGATAGGGATGTGAATTCCCTATAACCCTAGGTCCAACTCACTCCTTGAGTGAGTTTGCTCTCCCTAGACCAGTGATAGTACTAACTTTATATCCTCCTTTTAAGATCAAGAAAGTGAGTCCCAGGAGCATCTGTTTGCCAAGGTCCCCCACCTCCCAGGGAGAAGCTGAAAAGGCTTTGGAAAAAGCGAATGGACATCCCATCAAGCTTTACAAATAGTTATCCCATGGGTCCCTGCCACCAATCCTATGAGGTCTGTACTTGTTATCCCATTTCTCAGATGACAACACTGAGTCTTGGAGAGGGAGATCACTTTCCCAAAGCCACACCTGAAGGTAGAGCCCCTGGAACATGGCAGGAGTGAGTTAATGGAAAGGCTCAGGGTGCCTCTCTATCTGGAGGTGGTGCAAAAAGGAAAACGTGGTGCTTGGGGGTGGCTTTGGGAAGGGTGTAGAGAGGAGATTGGATTTCCGTCTAAAGGCAATGAGGAGCCATGGGAGTGTTTGAAGCAAGGGAGTGGCATAATCTAATTTATATGTTAGAAATGTCCCTAACAGGACTTCCCTGGTGGTCCAGTGGTTAAGACTCCGTGCTTCCAGTGCAGGGGGCACGGGTTCGATCCCTGGTCAGGGAAGTTCCACATGCCACGCTGTGTGGCCAAAAAAGAAAAAGAAATGTCCCTGACAGTGCTGAATCCAGTTCAGAAGATGGATACATTTTCTCAGCTAAGGAGCTGAGAAAGGCTTTGTCTCAGGTCAAAATGCTCTCTTCCTAGCTACTATTTCTTGGACCCATCTGTCCCCCTCCACTGGGTTTTCATAAGGAATTCATTGCTAGGATGTCTGACAAATGAGGATTCATGGTGGTCCCTGTTGATAAACTGTGTTATTCCAGTTTAGCTCTATTAGAAACAAAGGCTATTTGCCACTAACATTTTTAAAGTGGCATCCTTCGTATATAAAGAGTTGTGAGAAATAAATAAGAATAGAGACATGCAAAGAACATGGATGCCACTTTGAACACACAAAAGACATAGATGGGAAATTGTAAAAAAAAAAAAAAAAAAAAAAAGACGAAGACTTACATGAAAAAGTGTTTAACCACTCTAGAATTCTCACTATAATAGTCAAAAAAGATATCTGATCATATTAGATTCTGTGAGGCTACAAGGCAATTGACATTCACCTCTGTTACTGTGTAAGTTAGTACTATCTTTCTGGAAGGCAAGATGGCAAAATTATTGAAAGCAAATTGATGGATAGTAACTAATTATCATGACTCACCATTGTTGAGTGACAAATGAACTTCATTTATTATGTTTTCCCCACTAGAACAGAAAGTCTGCTAAGGCAGGCATCCTTGTCTGTTTTGTTCACTGCTGAGTCCCTGGTGTTTGGGACAGCAACTGGCTTTGATTTATATACCCATCATGATCTAATCTTCTCATTTTTCTGTACAGTGAAGTTTGAGAACCAGTGGACTAGACCAAAAGGGAAGTTTGTGTGCAGGCAGATATCTGAGTATCCACTTATTTGGGTCTTTAAGACAACCCTCAGATCCCTAGTGGTGAGTGGAAAGTTCTCAGGGGCTCCCACTGACCCGTGGGTTAATGGATGTGTTTGTAGTTAAAAGGATCAAAAGAGATGATTTCTGATACTTACTAGGTCCTTAGGCTGTGTGCCAGGCAGTGTTTGAAGAGCTTTACAAACCTCAACTCACTTAATCACTTCACAGCAATGCTATGAGGCTGGTATTAATTTCAGGCCCATTTCACAGATGAGGAAACTGAGTCCACAGCATGAAAGCAGCACAAAGTAGGTGCTTGGGTTTAGCAGAACCTAAATCTTGCTCGGTCAGCTCCATGAACACCCATCCTTGTCGCTCCAGGGAGCACTTCCTCTGGCATCCCAGGAGAGACTCTGGACACCATTAAGTCTCCATAAATGTTTTGGTTCTCAAATTTCTTGGGTGACTCCGTGCAGAGCTGCCAGGGAAGGTGAGAGGAGAAGAGAGTGTCAGGTTTCTGGGGGCATGGAGATACCAGACACACAGAGACGCCCACAGCCCCTCACACACACACACAAACACCACACACACCTTGAGACAAAACAAGACACACACAGAGACCGGCTAGATGCACACCCCAAGACACACACACACACACACACACACACACACAGACCAATGCAAACACACTCCAAGACAGGCACAGATACGCACAGGAGACATGCACAGAGCCTTGGCGGGGGTGGCCAGTTTATGGGGGCTCTGGACACCCTCGATCCCTGCGGAAGCCCCTACTCCAGCCTCCACCTCCGTCCCCACTCTGGGGTCCAGGGCCTCCCGCTAAGGCGGCAGTGGAGCAACAGAGGAACCGCAGGCAGAGAGAAAGGAACTCGGGCTGCAGGAAGGGCCAGGCAGGGACGGCTGCGGTGCAGCATGTGGCTCTCTGGCGCCACCTGGTGGGCACAGGGGGCACAGCAGCCGCTGCGGCTCAACATCTCTGCGGGTCTCTGGGTCCCGTGGTATCCATCGGTGTCAGCTTTGTCTCTCTCTGCGTCTGTGTGTCTCTATTTCTCTGTGTGTCACTGTCTCTCTTCTCTGTGTGTTGCTGCCTCTTTTTCCTTCTGTGTCTGTCTCTTTCTGTCTCTCTACAGCTCTGTTTCTTTTGTATCTCTCCATCTCTTTGTCTCCCTCTCTCTCCCACTCTTCCCCCCACCTCTTCGTCTATAACTGAGTTACCCCCTCATTAGCCACATCCCCCGTGCCCTGTCCCCCCATGGCATCTTGGCACTTCCTGCCATCCATGACTCAGTCCAGGTGGAGAGTGATGAACAACTTCATCAGCTTTGTAGCCGGCCTGCTCCTACTTCCTATATTCTGGTCCTTGGGGAGGGGACCCCATGCCTGCAGGCTGCACGGGGTTCCCCTGCTGTTATTTTTGTCCATATAACCTGGCCATGAGCCCACCTTCCACAGGGCTGGCGGCTGCTGGCTCCCCAGAGGCAGAAAGTGCTGGTTGCATGGGGGGTGGGGGGCAGGGACAGTGAATATTTGGACCCCCAAGCAAGGAAGAGCCCAGGGAGAGACAGTGACGGACACCCTTGAACCCTGCTGAAACATGCCATGGCCTGTGGGCTGGTGGCCTGATCCCTGAACTGCCCAGGACTTCGGAGATCACTCTGACCCCAAGTCACCCACATTCCTGCTTGCTGAGTTTCTCCAAGGTGCTGCACCTGTTCCTTCCTGGGGGCTCCTGCACATTCTGTTCCCTCTCCTGGAATGCCCTTCCAGTCACCTCCTTCAGGAACCCAGGCTCACTCCACCTCCTGCTTGAAACCCTCCCTTGGGCTCCAAAGAGCAGATCTGTCTCAGTCATGGTCACTGCTGCGTCCCTGGCACAGAACCTGACACACAGGAAATGCCTTTGGCTCTAAACAGATAAGCTCTCGTGAGCCCAGCTCTCCCATCTTGCCTTGCTGGGGGTGTGGGCCTTGGCCTAATGGGCTGCTTGTCACTCTGTGCCCTGTTTTCCCAAGGACAGGGGATGAGGGGACTTTTTCTGGGCCACCTGTGAAACCTGCCCTGCTGGGTCTCATTTCAGCCGAGTCTGTAAATATTTGGTCCACCATGGCTGGCAGCATCCAGGCGGAGGAAGCTTCAGTGCGTTTTACGAGCCTCCCCACGGGGGCCCAACGTGAGGTTTCTGTGGCTGAGTATGTGGGGAGCCCGGCAGTTTCACCGCTGGTTGGCACGAGGTGGGTCTGACTGCAGGATTGGAAGCAGCTGCGAGGCACTATCAGTGGCTGCTGGCACTTAACCCCGTAGTGTGCAGCTTTGCAGAGGCCCAAACAGGCCTCTTGTTTGAAAAACTGTTAATGCAACATTATAGATCACAGCTGTGGTGGGAATGGGGGCTGATCCGACCCCTTCCCCAAGTCTGCAAGGAGGCGGAAGGCCCCAGTTTAGACCTGGCTCTTCTAGGAGAATGAAATGCAACCACAATCATTGGCTAAGCACCCACTAGATGCTGGGTACTGTGCAAAGCACTTTAAATTTTATTTATTTATTTGTTTGTTGGCCATGTCCCACAGCATGTGGGGTCTTAGTTCCCTTATCAGGGATCGAACCCATGCCCCCTGCAGTGGAAGCACGGAGTCTTAACCACTGGACCACGAGGGAAGTCCCGCAAAGCGCTTTAAATGCATCATCTCCTTGTGTCCTCAGAAATCCCCCTGCCCATTTTACAATGAGAAAACTCAGGTGTTCAAGGTAACTGGCTCAAGGTCATCCAGGTGGCGAAGGGCTGAGCTGGGATTATTTATTCTCCGGCCTGGCTTGGTCTCACATAAGTCACCTGGCCCACATGGGGGCCTCCCCAACAGGGCCGCGGTGAAGATCCCCTGGAAACCTCTTCTCGTCAGCATCCCAGGAGTGACTGGAGGCAGGGCCTGAATCAGATCAGTAGATCAGAGTTGGGGCCTGGGAACATGCATTTTAAACAAGGACCTCCTGGGGAATTCCCTGGTGGTCCAGTGGTTAGGACTCAGTGCTTTCACTGCCAGGGCCTGGGTTCAGTCCCTGGTCAGGGAACTAAGATCCCGCAAGCCGCGTGGCACGGCCAAAAAATTTTTTAAAAATTAAAAATAAATAAATAAGCACCTCCCTCCACCCCCAGGTAACTCTTGCTAGAGGTGTTCCTTGGTCCTTCCTCAGGAAACAGCAGCCTTACTACTGCACACGTCCCAACTTTTGCGGAGCTCCCTCTCAATCTCAGCAGGGATCGTCTGCCACCTGGTGTTTACTGAAGACACTACAAGATTTGGTGTCCCCGTCAGACATTCTAAACTAGGGGAATTTTCTGCCAGGCCCCGTAAGACCCAATAGGCCAGACGAGGAATAAAGTGTTCTGAAAACTTGAAGATACAGAATTTTTGTGTTCTTTCTCTCTTTCTCCTTTCCGTAGATTCGATAAGCATTTACTATGTGTCTACCACGTTCCAGGTGTATTAACCATGTCTTTATTTTCTGGTTTTTGATGCTTTGACATCTGGGGCCTCCCTCACCCTGGAGGGACAGCCCCCCCCCCCCCAGGGTCAGCTAATTCCCAGAGACAGCAAACAAGTCCCCCTAGAGTGCCTTTCACATGCAAACCAACCAATCCAGAGCTCACACCCCAACTCCCCCCCTCCCACACTCGGGGGTGCCCCAATCCCAAGCCTGCTTATCCCCACGTCACCTGTTCCTTCCCATGGAAACCACAATAAAGGCCCTGGTCCAGGGACTTCCCTGGTGGTCCAGTGGTTAAGACTCTGCTCTCCCAATGCAGGGGGACTGGGTTTGATCCCTGGTCAGGGAACTAGATCCCGCATGCTGCAAGTAAGAGCCCACATGCCATAACTAAAAAGATCCCACGTGCTGCAACTAAGACCTGGTGCAGCCAAATAAATAAATAAATAAATATATTCTTTAAAAGGCTCTGGTCTACATTTTCCCCTCCCTCTGACTCACCCTGGTGCTTCTCTGTGTGGCCCTGCCTGGCATGGATTGGCCTCCCCCTCCTCTTGGTGAATGTAACCAAAAAAAGTTAGCAGTCATCTCTTGATCTGTTGTCCTCACTACACCTGTGTAACCATAAAATCTATGTTTTGAAACTCCAGGCACTGGAGAGACAGCTGAGAACAAGGGAGAATGAATGCCTGCCCCAGTGACACATACATTCCTGCCCCAGTGACGCGTACATTACATTGTCCTCACTACACCTGTGTAACAATAAAATCTATGTTTTGAAACTCCAGGCACTGGAGAGACAGCTGAGAACGAGGGAGAATGAATGCCTGCCCCAGTGACGCGTACATTCCAGGGGAGGGTGTGGACAATATGCTATGAGGGCAGGCTTGTGTGACAATGACGAGGTAGGAGGGGAGTGGTCGGGGGGACCTCCTGGAGGAGGAGGTAGGATCTGAGCCCCAACCTGCAAGACGAGAAAGAGCCATCAGCCATGGCCACACCCACACCACCTTGTGCTTAACTCACTGGACCCTGGTTCACTCATCGTCCTGGAAGTTCTGTGAAAGGGGAAGCAGCTCAGGTCCCCCAATGCTTTGTGCAGTAGTACAAAGTGGTCTCGGCTGTGTCTATATTTGCCGCCAGAGGCAAACACGGGGCGGCTGCGTCTGATGTGGATTTGAAGACGTGCAGTAACAACCCAGCAGCCTCCTGGGTGCCCACCTTTCTGGGAGTGATTTGGGGGCCTTGGCACTGCTTTAACCTTCCCTGGGGCCGTGACCTAGCCTGGTTATGGGTCTGACAGTATCAGGGACACATTAAGTCACCCTGGGGGTCCACTCTAAAGGTTAGGCGCACACGCAAAGTAACGTAGACCGGGATCTCCGAGTCCAGCTTGCTCATTGTTGCTCAAAGCAATTGTCACTTTACCAACACGTGACCTCGGTCTGGGGCTCCCTGCGTCCTGGGGTGGCCAAGAAGAAGGGACCTGTGGGGAGGCTCAGATTCTCGCAGGCTCTGAGCCTGCATCTCTGCTTCGCCTTCCCAGGAATGGACTCTGCTTCCCAGAGAAGTTGCGACTAGGCGTGTCTGGGGTTTCCGGTGCTGTGTGATGTCTCTGTGGCCACAGGTAACCGATGTCTCACTTCCTTGGCCAGTAGTCACACCTGTGACCCAACGCAGATTCAGGCACACTCCAGTGGGCTAGGCAAAATAACGCCCCCTCTCCCCAAAAATGTTCTCATCCGAGAAACTTTCCCAACTGTGGTCATGTTGCAGGAAGGGGGACCCCTTCCAGGGCCCGAGAGTGGGCTCTTGTCTAACTCGGAAATGAATTGTCCGAGGAGACACACACATGCTGACAAAGCAAAAGACTTTATTGGGAAGGGGCACCTGGGTGGAGAGCAGCAGGGTAAGGGAACCTGGGAGAACTGCTCTGCCACGTGGCTCCCAGTCTCAGGTTTTATGGTAATGAGGTTAGTTCCCGTGTTGTCTCTGGCCAATCATCTTGCTTGGCCCATATTTGGTCCGACTCATGGTCCTTCCTGGTGGCGCGTGCATCTCTCAGCCAAGATGGATTCCAGCGAGAAGGATTCTGGGTGGTTGGTAGGGTATATTATGGGCTGGCGTCTCCTCCATCCTTTTGGCCCCTCCCGAATTCTCCCAGTTTTCAGAGGCGGCACCATGTTCCTTATCTGGACCCCCTGTTGTGAGACAGTTGGGGCGAGTGGGTCTAGCCAAGGTGGGTGGTTTCGGCCAACAGCTCCCTAACAGTCAGAGGGAGATGTGACTCTGGAAAAGGGATCAGAAAGATGTGCTCTTCGTCCTGAAGATGGAGGAAGGGGCCAGGAGGCAAGGAATGTGGGCAGCTTCAAGAAGCTGGAAAAGGCAGGGAATCAGATTGCTCTCCTAGAGCCTCCATAAGGAACCAGCCCTGCAGACACCTTGAATTGGAGGACTTCTGGCCTCCAGAACTGTGAGATAAGAAGTTTGTGTGAATTTTTTATGGCAGCCAGAGGAAACACACACCCAAGTCTCTTGCAGGTATTGTGTGAAACTCTCAAACCCTAAAATCAGTGCAGTACTCTGGGGAGAGGAGATCACCGTTCCTGAGAAACTGGCATCCCACTGACCCAATGAGGCCTCCAGCTCACAAGGCTGGACCTGACATGGTCACCCATCAAATCTGCCTGGGGCGGAGGCATCATGCCCAGCTGAGAAATGAGAACTCTGAGGGCTCAGAGGGGGTAAGTCACTTTCCCAAGGACACACAGCTGATGAAGGAAGAAGAGCTAGGATGCGAACCCACCGTTCACATCCTGTGAACCGTGTGAACGAGGTAGGGATGGTCTAACCTCTGGAGGATGGGGGTGGGGCAGCACTGGGAGAACTCGGTAGAGACCCTGCCCCTCAACCTGCAAACCAGTTAAAAAGCACCACATCCCCACGAACTGACA
The DNA here is from genome assembly GCF_028564815.1 of Eubalaena glacialis. Taxonomy (NCBI): domain Eukaryota; kingdom Metazoa; phylum Chordata; class Mammalia; order Artiodactyla; family Balaenidae; genus Eubalaena; species Eubalaena glacialis. The sequence goes on along the minus strand of NC_083719.1, from coordinate 182,847,619 downwards.
ACTTTGTGGCTGTACTTTTAAAAACTCGAAAGTCCTTTTTAGACCCTTGCATTTGAAATTATTTAACTAAGAGTTAATGTGTGCAATTTGAGACTGGCAATCACCATGCAGGCTTGGGAATTCCTGCATAGTGAGAAAATTTAACCTAGGAGCTGTTTTGAAATGTAATGAAATCTTTATGAATACAAAATTTAGCAGTTGATGAAGCTGACACATTTTTTGTAACTGTGGAGACATTTGATAAGGTATTCATTCTGATGTTGCAGTTTTCTCTTTGTATTTTTGGAGCCAATCGTTTCTTACCTCTTCCTCCCTAGGCCTCAAAACATCTTACAGGTCTCCCGGAAAGCACAAGCACCCTAGGCCCTCTTCCTGCAGGCCTCCCAGGACCTGTCAACATGTATTGAGCGCTTACTGTATGCCAGGAGCAATTCTGAGCTTTTTTATGTATATCAGCTAATTTAATCTTTGCAAAGACCCTCTATGGTAAATACTATCATATTTCCAGTTAAGGAAGCCAAAGCAGGGAGGAACCATTAACTCCCCATGGGCAGACAGGTAGGTTGGATTCCAAGCCATCTCCCGAGGCTACTCCAGTGGCTCTCACTCCTATGACACCGAACAGCCCCCACCTCAACCTTTAAAACATTTTAAAAAATTGTGGCAAAATACACGTAACATAAAAATTTGCCATCTTATACATGCACCCCTATGTTCGTTCACAGCAGCACAATTCACAACAGCCAAGACATGGAAACTACCTAAATGCCCATCGACAGATGAATGGATAAAGAAGACGTGGTACATATATACACAAAGGAATATTACTCAGCCATAAAAAAGAATGAAATAATGCCATCTGCAGCAACAACATGGATGGACCTAGAGACTATCACACTAAGTGAAGTAAGTCAGAAAAAAAAGACAAATATATGATATCACTTATATGTGGAATCTAAAATATACCACAAATGAACCTATCTGCGAAACAGGAACAGACTCACAGACATAGAGAACAGACTTGTGGTTGCCAAGGGGAGGAGGGGTGGGTTGGGAGTTGGGGTTAGCAGATGGAAACTATTATATACAGGATGGATAAACAACAAGGTCCCACTGTATAGTACAGGGACTATACTCAATATCCTGTGATGAACCATAATGGAAAAGAATATGAAAAGGAATATATATACGTATAACTGAATCACTTTGCTGTACAGCAGAAATCAACACAGTATTGTAAGTCAACTATACTTCAATAACATTTTTTACAAAATTTATCTTAACCATTTTTAAGTGCACAGCTCAGTGGCATTAAGCACATTCACATTGTCCTGCAACCATCCCCACCATCCACCTCCAAAACTTTCTCATCTCCCCAAACTGAAACTCTGCCACATTGAACACTGACTCCCCATCCCCTCCCCCAGCCCCCACCATCCACCTGCTGTCTCTATGGATGTGACTCCTCTAGGGACCTCCTATGAATGGAATCAGACAGTATTTGTCCTTGTTTCTGGTTTCTCTCACTAGGCACCATGTCAAGGTTCATCCCTGTTGTAGCAGGTGTCAGAATCTCCTTCCTTTTGAAGGCTAATATTCCACTGTATGGTTGGACCACAGTTTATCCATACTACTACACACCCATTAGGATGGCTATTATTTAAAAAAACAAACACACCCAGAAAACAAGTGTTGGTGAAGATGTAGAGACACTTGGAACCCTCGTGCAGGGCTGGTGGGAATGTAAGATGGGGCAGCCGCTGTGCAAAACAGCCTGGTGGTTCCTCAAAAGTTAAACGTAGAATTACCATATAAGCCAGGAATTTCACTCCCAGGTATATACCCAGGAGAATAGAAAACAGCTGTGCAAAGACCTACAGGCACACTTGTCTTTATAGCAGCCAAAAGGTGGAAACCACCCGTGTCCATTAGCAGATACTTTTTATAACAAGTCTTTTCTTCCACCTCCTTTTTCTCTCCTGAAATAAAAATCTGAGCTAATATAACCTAATGACACACAGTTAAAAAAACAAAAACAAAAACAACCAGCAACCCAACCATATGATGCTCTATCAGATACAAGCAGAAGAAATGAAAAGAAAGTAATGTCTGATAAGTGCTAATTTAGCCTGTCAACGCTGAGGCACAAGCCCCGGTTATACCACGTACAAGATGAAGGGCTCAGACGCATGGGTCTATTCAGACAGCTCATCTCGGACAGAAGCAGCAGGGGAGGTGTTTAGACCCCGCAGGTCTGTTCACAGAAACGGTGAACAACTCTTGGTAAGTTTCTGGACTAAACAACAAGCCGTTTTCCCTCAATTTATCCAGAAGTTGCATTCCTGAAAAATCTGTATGTATGAAGACTGTAAACTGTGTCCCCCTCCCAATTCACATGTTGAGGTCCTGGCCCCCAGGACCGTGGGATGTGACTGTATTTGAAGACAAGGCCTGTAGAGGTAATCAAGTTCAAGTGAGGTTAGTAGGATGGGCCCTAAATCCAGTCTGAAATTCAGACGCAGACACACACACAGGGAGGCGGCTGGGTGAAGGAGGTAGAGACGGGGTGATGGATTTACAAGTCAAGGGATGCCAAAGACTGCCAGCGGTCACCAGAATCTGGGAGAAGACCTGCAACAGATCCCCCTCCCTACCCTCCCCCCCCTGCCGCCCACCCCCCAGCCTGCTGACACCTGATCAAGCACTCCTGGCCTCCGGAACTGGGAGAGGATAAATTTCCATTGTTTATATCACCCAGTCTGTAGCGCTGAGTTACTGCATCCTTGGCCAGTCAATGATGTCCTATGTATCCATGTAAAACAGAGACCGGTGTTAAGCCCAGTTAATGAGGAAACGGCTTGTCTCTCCCCACAGGCTGTCCGGTGGGACTGGCCCGCACTCTCCACGCTTCCTGGGGTCCCCTCAGGCCAGCTGGGCGGCAGTGCCCTGGTCAAGCCCTGGCTCTGCACTTCAGGATTTGCTCCTATCTTGTGACAAAATCTGACAACCGGTCTCACCCTCGACCCCAAGCCAAATCTGGCTTCTCTTGGCCAACTTGGGACACCCAGACCCCAATTTCTAGACTAGCTTGCACGGTGGGGAGATGAAGCTCTCCATGCAGGAGAAAACATGCCACACTGGTCCTGACTGCACCATGGAGACATCGTCCTGTCAATCTGTCACTGGAAAATGACTCTAAAAGCCCCTGCGGTGAAGGAAGCGCATGAGGTGTTTATTTGGGCAATTCAAGCAGACAGGACTCGAGGGCCAGCGCCGCCCTGCCTTTCTCATGCTCGGGCTTCCTCGGCAAGCTGGGCAGGGTTTTCAGATTGCTCTTTTCAAACTAAACACCCCAGCAGGAACACAGGGGACTCCAGGAGAATTGGCAATTGTTCTGGGGCCTGTGGGGTGGCTGTCCTAGTTATGGAGGGGAGGGAGGGAATCAGGTTGCCAGCAGGCGGCACATGGGTTAACTCTTCACACGCCGATCTAGACCACGCCGGTCCAGGACTAAGATTCGCGGGAAACCAGCGTCCCTCTTGCCTGCAGGCCCTGCGCAGGTCCCCAGGTCAGTCTTGCGGCCACCAGGCCACCTCATTCATGAGATGGGCTGGACCCCTCTTCTGCCCCAACAAGCCTGCAGTCACCCAGTCCCTATCCCGACATCAGCTCTGCGTGGGCAGCAATGATCCTTCCAGAGGAAGAGAGATGGCCCCTCTAGCCAGACAGGGGTCTTTAATGAAGAAGATTGCTGCTGCTTATAATCACAAACGAGATTTCACCTATGAATGTGCATTTCCAGAAAAACGGGTGGATGGGATATAGCTGGGCTCACGCCAGGCAGGGGTTGCCCCATCTCCGGCCCTCAGCCAGGCCCCCAAACCGCACACCACCGCTGGCTGGACACCCCCAGGCACCCCAGCAGAAGAGGTGAAGTGCTGGTCCCAGGGCCCCCCGATGCACACACCCCTCCCCTCAGGGAAGAATTCCTAATTCCCATCCCAGCTCTGCCACACCTACGAGCTCTCCGACTCTGGGCAAATGATCTGACCCTGCAGCCATTTCCTCACCTGTAAGACGCGGAGGTGCACGGCCCCACTTCATTGGGAGCTGTGAGAATTCAGGAACACGAGCCGGCCTCTGCTACCCAAACAAAAGTGGTGCCACCGAGGGCTGACACTGCTCTCTGCTCTGTCATCACTGAGACACACACACGGCTGCGAACCATAAACTTTTATTAACGGAAAATGGAATGCCTCGTTAACAGAAACCTTGTCTTACAAATGGCAGAACAAGAACACATTTATTAAAAAAAAAAGAAAAAAAAAGTGGATTCACATTGTATTAAGCTACAACACGGTGGCAGGATTTGCTTCTGTTTCTTAAAAGATTCCACAAGTTCAAGGTAACTCTGGCTAAGAGACTCGACAGTACATCTGCCTGCCTACCAGGACACGCGGGGTGGGTGGGCTCTAGTAGCGGCGGGTGAAGTGGGGGTATGGGTGGGGGGCGGGGTGCGGGCCTCTGCTGCCCCGGTCCTGGCCGGCCACTCCTCCACCCTCAAGGCCTCCGGAGGGCACCACGTGAGCCTGGGCGTGCCCGCCGTGTGCAAAGCCGCCTCGCCTAGGAACAAAGGCACACGTTTGGCCCCGGAAGCACCTGTGTTCTCACTGTGTCACGTTGCAGCATAGGGCTCTGTGGGCTTTAGAGCCCCTTGGCTTTTTCCAGGTGAGAAAAATCATACCCACAGGTCGCATTCCGGGGAAGAGCGTTAGCTGCATAAGTTGCCAAGAGCTGCTTTGGGGTTTGTTCTCAAAGCATTCGACCCCGAAAGTGGATCAAGCATGCAAAAAGGGAGAGGAAGTGAGAAGTGGGAACAAATCAATTTTACCCGCGGACAGTACTTCTTACCCCGATATTCCACCCCGACTTGCCACATGCCCTGGCCCCGAGGGCCCAGACAGGCCCCTCTCACCACCTGGAAGAGAAGAAAGAGTGTGCAAACACTCCCTTCTTGGAAGTGCTTGGAAGTGCTTGGAAGCCCTGGAAAAGCTGGCCCTCTGGAGCATGCTGGGACTGTGGCTGTCCCTCCCCGCGAGGCCCTCCCGACCTGCAGGCAGGGGTGAACCCATACCTTGCCACCGCAAGTGCTCTCGGCCCGCCGTGCCCACGTCCACTGTACCCGGCCAGGCGCGCTCCTGATGCTCCTCCAGCCTCTGGCTGTGCTCCACCCAGTCACGGCCACCCCTTTGCCAAAACGAAAGGCAGATACACAATGGTCCCACTGTGCCTCTAAGGTGAGGCTGTGACATGGGGGCTCTCAGGGCTCGTGCCCCACTGTCAAGGGTTTCTGGGAGAAGTGGGCAAAGAATGGAAACAGACACTTCCCCAAAGATACACACTCGGCCAGTAAGCACACGAGTAGGTGTTCAGCACAGCTAACGTCACAACCACCTCACCCTCATTAGGACGGCTATTATCTAAAAGACAAGGACGAGTGTTGGTGAAGATGTGCAGAAACAGGGATTCTCACACTGGGCTGGTGGGAATGTAAAATGGTGCAGCCTCGTTGGAGAAGAGTGTAGTGGTTCCTTAAAAGGTTAAACACAGAGCGACCGTATGACCCAGAGATTCCACTCCGAGGTATCTAACCAAGAGACCGGTAAACATGCATTTACACAAAAACTCGTACACCAATGTTCTTAGCAGCATGATTCTGTAACAGCCCCGAAGTGGAAACCACCAAACTGTCCATCAACTAATGAATGGATAAACAAAACGTGGTCCATCCACATACTGGAATATTAATCAGCCTTGAAAAGGAATGAAGCACTGACACTCGCTACAACAAGGATGCACCTTGAGAACACGATGCTCAGTGAGAGAAGCCAGACATAAAAGGCAACACAACACAGTGTGTGATTCCAACTCATGTGAAACATCCAGAAGAGGCAAATCCACAGAGACAGAAAGTGGGTTAGTGGTTGCCAGGGGGATGGGGAGTGACTGCTAATGGGGGTTTCTTTTGGGGGTGATGGAAATGCTCTGAAATGGATTGTGGTGATGGATGCACAACTCTATGAATTAACTGAAAGCCATCAAATTGCACACTGTAAATGAGTGAACTGCACAGCATGTGAATTATATCTCAAAAAAGCTGTTTAAAAACGGTTTCAGACAGAAACCCTGGGAGATGAAAATCCAAACACGGTACCCACGTGCAGGTGCCAGCAGCCCCTGGAGGCCTACAGGAAAGCCTCCCGGCCCCAGGCTGGGTGTGGAAGGACGAGGGCACTGCCCGCCAGTGACCACTGCTCCAAGGCCCAGGACCAGGAAGCCAGGAGACCCCCCACACCTGTCTGCAAGGGTGAGTGCACCCCGGTGCGTGCAACGCCTGTGGTCTCAGGTGACAGCCCCCCAGTCACATGGTGACACTGCAGTGCAGCCTGCTGTCAGGGCAGGAGCTCACCCATTTAAATTTAGCGCAAACAGGACTAAACGACATGAAAGGACCCAGTGTTAAGCAGGTCGCTCAGGAAGGAACACTCTCATCTGTCACACTGGCACTCCAGTCTTTGACCAACACCCGAAAACCCACCTAGAGGTGCAGCAGAAACTTGTGGTAGCTGTGACACTGGCCTTACAAACACCTAAAGACAACTTCGGGGGTGGGGTGGGGTAAAGCTTCCCTACTACTGACGGGGACAAGCCTTAGACGGCTTCAGGGCTGCCGCCTTCAGCAGGCAGGGCCCACACAGGGCCAGGAGGGGCCGTTCCAGGCGACCTGACAGGTACACATGCCCGGTTCACTTTCAGAGAAGCCAACCCGTCACCAGGCGAGGACAGTGATGCCCAGCCCCTCTGTGGCCTGCACGCTAACCTGGGGGGAGGAGGCAGCCCCCGGCCCTCGTTCATCCTCTTGTCGGAGCCGTAGCCACCCCAGCCGTCTCGGGAGTCGCGGCCATGGCGCTCTGGTGGTCCTCCGTGGCCGTGGCGGTCGTCTGAGTAGTGCTGGAAGGCACAAGAGGGACAGGACGACTCCAGTCACATGGCTCCCAGACAAGCTCACGGCAGGCCTACCTTCTGGGTCTCGGCAACCTGCAGACCCTGCCTCAGCGTGCTGGGGTGTGGCTCAGCACCCCAGCCACCCACGAGGACCTGCCCAGGCCCCTTCGGACACTTCCTGACCCCCTCCTTGAGAACCCCGAGCGCCCCTAAAACTCCATCACTGGTGCCACACGAAGGGCCAGCGGCGGGCCCTCCCACCCGTGAGCGTGGAGAGCCCCATGCTTCAGGGACTACTGAGAAGAGTCACTCAGACCCGCCTTCCCTGAAGAGTCAGGGCACCTGCTCCTTGCTGGACACAGGAGGGCCCTCCCCACACCCCTTGGTCAGGCCAGCGCCCTCAGAGCCCTCTCTGCTCATAGTACTGCGGAGGCCTGGAAGCAAGTACTGAAGGCAGGAACGGCTTAGTACCCCTGGCCAATCAAGTCACTGCTCAGGAAGCCAGCACACCTGGGGAGCAAGAGAGAATACAGCACTCTCTCAAAACCCGCACCCTTATTTTAAAAAGCCATGATTCTGATGCCATCCCCCACCTTTCTCGTGGAGGCCTCCTCTCTTCTCTGAGCTGACACCCTAGGCACCTCTCACAGGGAACCTGCAGACTCTCAGACACGGGGACCCATCCCAGTACCCGACACAGAGGAATGCCCCAAAACGTGACCTAAATGACCCCCTACCAGGCCGCTAAGCCCCCATTTGGGGCATCCCACAGTGCCTAGACTCGAAGGCACTCCAAACAAGTAGGCAACCAAGTATCTCTTCAATTAGTTTCTACTGAATAAAACGAGAAACAAGCCCTACCTATTTAAAAAACACAGACTCGAGACTTCCCTAGTGGCGCAGTGGTTAAGAATCTGCCTGCTAATGCAGGGGACACGGGTTCCAGCCCTGGTCCGGGAAGATCCCACATGCCATGGAGCAACTAAGCCTGTGTGCCACAACTACTGAGCCTGCGCTCTAGAGCCTGCGAGCCACTGCTACTGAGCCCACGCACCATAACTACTGAAGCCTGCGCACCTAGAGCCCATGCTCCACAAGAGAAGCCACCACAATGAGAAGCCCGCGCACCGCAATGAAGAGTAGCCCCCGCTACTTCGCAGCAATGAAGACCCAATGCAGACAAAAAATAAAATAAAATAAAATAAAAAACGCAGACTCACTAACTAATCAATTCCGTGCACATCTACTCACCGGCCAGAACTGACATCTCCACGCCCCGCCCACCCCACAGAAGCAGGCGCGCCCCTGGCCTGCTATCTGGCTTTTACTCACCTGCCCATCTCGCTCTCCCATCACTGACCTTGAACCTTCCCTCCTGCAAAAAAGAAATGTCTCATTCTAAAGGCAGCTGATGGCTCTATACAACACTGCTGCAAACCACAGAGAAGAGTTCCACAACTGGAGTACTTATCCCCTTTTACCACATGAGAACTGTAATTTACTGGCCTGAAAAAAAAACTGCCTCGCAGCTTTCTCTGGGGGTAGGAGTGAAGTGGGATCCTAAGAAGGTGGGAACGAAGGTTTTACTGAACTAAAATCCCTTAGAGGGGTCTCAGAAGTAGAGACCCACACCATGAAGCTAATGCCTATAATTTATCTGTGGCCTGATGACAAGTCAGGTAGTAATAAAGCCTCGGCAGGTCCCTAACCTCTGGTCTGACCCAACACAGGTGACTCACGCCACATCTGAAACCAATTCCAGCCACAATTAATTAAAGGAGTGGCTTCTCAGCCTGTCTTTCCCCACTCTTCCTTCCCAGAGCTAATGAGCGGTGAAATGGCTCAAGGATATGCAGCTCAGGGGAGCACGATGAGAAACCTAAAGAGAGAATTCTTAAACTGGAAAAATCAAGGGCTGCTTTTCTAAGAAACGAGATATAATCTTCATTAAAAAGGCACTGGCAAAAAAAATAACCCACCCAGACCCTCGAAACACAAAGCAGGTCTAACAGGACCTCTGCCACGTTCCACAGTCAGCTCTCTTCACGTGGGCTGGCACGACCCCATGCCAGTCAGTGACCCCTGCAGATGGCTCAGGCGGGTCACGGCCTTTCTCTAAACTGCTTTCTCATCTGTGTGAACAAGGAGGCCGGGCCACACCCTCCTCAAAGCCCCACGCTCCAGAGCAGCTCGTGCTGGTGGGAGGGACAGGGAGGAAGTGTGGCCGTGGAGACCCCCCAGGGAGCTGTAAAGCCCAGAGCCCTGGGCCACCCCCAAGAGAGCTGAGCATGGGGGAAGCCGAGGTTCAGGTCCTTCCCAGGGCCCGTCTGTCCTAAGAGGACAGTGCATGAAACGTGCTCCGAGGTGCCTTCCCCCTAGACAAAGCCAGGATGTCGTACATGACCACCGATCCCAACGTCCTACTCAAGGTCTGTTTCTAAATCCCACATGTGACGGTCAAAGGCACCCACTAGGAACCTCACGAGTGCACCAGACATTAAGAAACAGAGACCGATCCCTGCTGTAGGAGTGGGGCGGGGCACTGACCTGTCGGCCACGTGCTCCTGGTACTGGCCCCGGTCACGGTGGTCAAAGTCGTGGAAACGGTGATCGGGCCGAGGGAAGTCTGGGCGGTATCTGTCCTCCATGGCCATGCGCTTTCCCTCTGGCCAATAGGCGTCATCTCGCCTGTTTTTTATTTTTAAAAGGATGCAAATTTCATTTATGAAAGAGAACGAGGGGAAAAAGAAAGAGGGCAGAAGTGGGGAGGGGAGCTCTCTCTCCAGACCCAGTACCATTTAAAATGTCCCGCAGGGCAAATCTCTAAACATTCAATCATTATTGCTTTGATTTGATAAATTAAAATCCCCCAAACTGCCAAAAGGCATACTGGCATTCTCATCTGACAATCCTGAAAAAAGAACTGCTGTGAGCTAATTGTGTCACAAGGCTGTTAATACCTTGATCCCCACATGAGCTCAGATGCAAGTGCAATGAAATCTTTGATTCTCCTGGAATGAGGTTCCGAGTCACCACATTCTCACCTCCTCGTCTGCTATGCTAACCTGAACCTCCCTCTGAGCTTTTGCAGAAGCGAAGGGAATTAGATCGGGTGATGGCAAACTACATACAACTTGGGACGGTATCCAATTATCTTCTTCCTGATTTCTACCAGAAAATAAGGCTCACGGGTGGTGGGGTGATGGGTGGCCGTCAATTAAGCCGCTCAGAGAAGCTGGAGAGCAATAAACCTACTTTCTGAGTGGGAAGGCAATCTCCTTTTCCACAGCACCCAACTCTGTGCCTCTCCCTCTAGGAGGACACACAAGCCTGACAGAGACGGCAGTGAATGCGGCATAACGCATGCTTGGTTGTCTCCTACCCACTAGACAGTGGTCATGCTCCACCAGGAACCACAGTGCGAATAACGGGACGGCCTAGGCGAAAGCATCACAAACCCTTTAGCAAGTGGCAACGATCAAGATACTCTGAAGAATAACTCGGGTGGGGAAAAAACGCTGCCCTGGCCACAGAGGTGGCAGCACGGAGCCCTGCCCAGGCGTCCAGAGGCCCAGGTTCTGTCTGAAACACCTCCGACTCCCTACGCTCAGGTGGACGGGAGCGGGGGTGGCCCCTTCCACGTCAGGGGAACAGGGGAAGCACCACCTCCTCCCGCTCCGGGCGGGGGCCTTACCGCCCCACGTCGTAGGGCCTCCTGAGCACCGAGCGCCGCTCCTGCTCGTAGCGCAGCTGCTCCTGCTGGTGCCGCAGCTCCTCGCGCTCGCGCTGGATGCGCTCCTGCTCCTTCCGGCGCTCCCGCTCCACGCGCTCGCGCTCCCGCTCCAGCCGCTCCCGCTCCAGCCGCTCCCGCTCCAGCCGCTGCCGCTGGCGCTCGAGCTGCAGGCGCTCCCGCTGCAGCCGAGCCTTCTCCTTCCCCTCGTGGAGGGCGTCCAGGCGCTGCTCCCGCTCACGCTGCTCACGCTCTCTGGGGGAACACAGGAAGGCCGCCCTGACTTCCCGACGTGGTGGCGCCCGGCCATCAAGACGTCGTCCTCCGAAGGAGCCTGGAACCTTCCAGCTCCCGGATGTGAACTGGCTCGCCCCGGGCCTGGCTGCCCCTCCGCCAGCTACTAGGCGGCACTAACCGGCTCCCTAAGCTGCTCGATCGGCCAGAAACCACCATCTCCACACTTTCCCTTTCTCCAAACAGCAAAGCTGGGGTGAACTGGGAGGGAGGGGGTGATGACGAGCAGACACAGAGCCTCAGGTCCAGACCAGGAGGACCTGGCTCAAAGAGCACCAAAACAAAGCCATAGCTAAATAAAGGTCAGGAAAGTAAGAAAAGCAAAGGATAATTGCTACTCTGAAGCTGCTGGGCACGGAGAAAACCCTGGAGACACGGATGATAGTAGCTTTCCCTGAAGAGGGACAATCAACACTGCCTTTTGTCACCCCTCCCCTCGACAAGGCTGTATTTTTAATGAGCACGTCATTTTGAAGGGACCTAAGAAGGTGTGGGGATAGGAGAAGGCCAGTCACCAGCGAAGGGGACGGAGGTCTCATTTATCAGCCACCGCACACCAGGAGCTGAGCGGGGACTGGGGAACCCCGTTCTGCTCTCTTCACACCCTCCCACAGTGCCTGGGAAGGGTCCAAACCAAGGGCAAGCCAACTGGAAGCAAAACATCTCCAAATAGATCAAGAAACTTTTACTTGCTAAACCCCATATGCAGAGGCTGAAATCACACAGTTCTGGAAAAGCAAACTGGAGAAGTTTCTACACGATCTGCTTTAGCTCAAGAAAGTTTCCCAAACACTACAGCATCACAACTTCACTGGGTAATGTTTGAGGGAAAATGACGAGGGAGCTCTAGACATCCTGGTGTGAAATGGCAGAAGGCGAAAATGGAAATGACAGGCCTGCTTCAACAAACCATCTCCTCAGCAAAGGAGCACAGAATTGCTGTGGGACCGCTGCTGCCTGAAAACGCCACGAAACGCAGACGTCTCAGGAGCGAAGATGTGAATCACAGCTCTAACAGGCCAGCCTGTTCCTGGGCTGCCATGTTGATCTAATTCACGTGGAAGGGTTTGGCGGCGAAAACTGAGGCCTCAACCCTGGAGACCCTTCTACCAAAGCCACAGGCAGCGTGGGTCTGCTTGCTACCTGGTCCAGGGTGCAACTTCAGCCAGAGGAGATGCTGCTGAGCAGAAATGGGCTCTGATGAAATGTCACGGGACTACCATGGGCCAGTGTGAACCCCCCCGCCTTTCGGTCTCAGAGGAAACACACTAGGAGGCCAGTGAGCCAAGACCACACAGGCGACTCGTTTGGGAGGAAGAGCAACCCTCCCAAGAGGAGACCACGGACCCGCCGGCCTCGCTCGGCCCCCACTCACCGCCGCCTCTCTGTCTCTCGGATTTCCCGTTCCCGCTGCCTCTGGCGCTCTCGTTCCCTTTGCTCTTTGATTTTGTCAAAGGACAAGATGTCTCTCTTCTCTTTGCTTTCCGATTTGCGATCCTGACTCTTTGAGCTCTGTTTACCAAAATTGGTTTATTAATGTTAGGAAACTGCTGACAACAGATGCACGACGCAAGTGGAGTATGCACATCTGGACTAGACTAAGATCCTTCAATCCCACGTGGTTTACAGGGAAGCCCCAGCACAGGCCGCCTCACACCGCCATCTGAGTTACGCCGCTAGAGTCTTGCTTTCAAAGGGCATTAATGGAAGAGAAAAGGTGGGGTGAAACCTCAGCAGTTTTTCTGCAGCAGCAGAGCCAAGCGCTCTGCATTATCTAAAGCAAAACGAGGCTCCCCAGAGGCACAGGGCATGTGCACTCGATGCCCGCAGCGACCCCTTGGTTCAGTGGGGAAGCTGTCGAAGCAGCTGTCTAGCTGTCTAGACAGACAGCTGGAGGAGGGGCTGCGTTTTTCACTTCTGAGCTATTGGCTCAGGCCTCAGGCAGGTGGCCTCAAAACAGAACAAGCCAAAGGCACCTGAATATAAAACAGCACTGCCAGTAAGGTAGAAAGTACCAGTGGGCAACTTCTATGCTCTTCCATTTCTGGGAGAAGGCAGGAAACACTGACAGCCGATACCCATTTCTGAGGCTCTCAAAGGCTGGGACTCCCAAACTGGCCACAAGCAGACTCTCCCAGGAAGTTTTTACGTAGCTCAGAACCCAGGGCCTCCTGCAGACCCGCCATCTCAGAATCTCCAGGGAAGGGGGGCCTGGGAGACATTTTTTAAAAGCTCCTCAGCTTATTTTCTTAATTCACTCACTAAGGGGCAAAAACATCAATGAAAAACAAAGCAATCCAAAAGAAAGACAGGCAAAGGAGGGGGACACAGAGGACACCCTCATTACAGGGACAGATGTGCAACCCAAAGCATCACCATTACCCTCAAGATGGGCAGAGCTGAGAGTCTGATCACACACACTGCAGGCTGGAGTGAGGAAGGGCAGATGCCCTATGTTCCGAGGTACGGATGTGATCTTCTGGGGAGGCCAGCATGGCAGTGGAGGTGCCGAATCCTTCTCCAAGTTCACAGCCTGGCCTCGGCCACTTCCTAGTGGCCCAGCACACACTACGCACTCAGTGAACCTAAGTATCCTCCATAAGCTTTCTGAAGGGCACTCTGATAGTATCTATCACAACGAACAACGTCCTGGCGGCTTTGGACCAGCACTGCCAAGAGGCGTGCATGTGAATGTTGCACTGCAGCCATTTTCAATAGGGGATGTGGAAACAACCAAGTGTCCATCACCAGGGAACTGGTTAAAAATGATCAAGGTGCACCCGTAAGCTGAATGATACGAGCTTTACAAGGAAAAGGACACACACCACCACCTGGATGGATTTCAGGGACATCACGCAGAGGGAAATGGCCCATCTCAAGGTCACGGTTGCATGATTCCATTTATACACTTCCTCACAACAACAACATGCTGGTGATGTAAGACAGGTTAGAGGTTTCCCAGTGCTGGGGATGGGCTGGTGGGGTGGGTGTGACAATAAAGGGATACCAAGGAGGAGATCTTTGTGCTGATGGACTAGTTCTGCATCTGGATTGTGGTGATGGGACACAAATCTACACGGGTGACAAAATGTCCTAGCACTGTTCACACCCCCTATGCCACCCTCCTGGCTCTGCGACTGTGCTACACAGTTACACGAGACGGAACCACTGGATGAAACCAGGTGACGGGTTCCTGGGCCTCAATTTCCTGTGAATCTGTAATTATTTCAAATTTTAAAAAAAATTTTTTTAAAGTAGAAAAAGCAGAACTGTACGTCTCAATACACAAAGCTCTCCAAGACATCACATACAAAGAGGTGTACAGCAGCAAATTATGGGAAGACCCTTTCCCCATGGTGTTTCTGAGTGTAGACACGTGTGCCGCATGTGTAATGCCCTTTGAGGGGAGCCCATGCAGAGCACAGGCTTCTGCTTCGCTTACCTTATATCTTCCTATACTACGCGTATGTTCTAATCAAGCCTGCACTATTACTTACTATTTTAACATCAGAGTTATTTGGGTGGTAAAATTATAGGCCTTTTCGGGTTTTCTTCTCTAGACTTCTCTGTATTTTATGATTTTCCTATAGCCCAGAGGAAAAACAGCATTAGGAACTGCTGCTTTATAGAACCCAAATGTTCATTTCAAAATTAAGTCTCAAGACCACAAAGTGTTCTTGGATGAATACTGTTAGCTCTGCACTCACAAACATAGCACTACTCTCCTCGTTAACCTTTTAGTTAGAACCTTCAGCTGGATGCAGTGGGTTTTGTTTTCCAGAGTAGAAGAAGCAAAATGGACAAGCAACTAGCTTGTCCAGCAGCATGGACCACAGAAGCAATGGAGCTCATTCTTTGATAACATGGAAGACAGTTTTAGGGTGGACTCTACTTTTCTTTTTGGTTAATTTAATAAGAGACTAGAAAAACTAAAGAAAATGAATAAAGTACTATTAGATTAACCAAAGAGTAGAACCTGCCTTCCAACTTGACAAGCCCTGGGTCTTGCCC
This sequence comes from Eubalaena glacialis, assembly GCF_028564815.1. Classification (NCBI taxonomy): domain Eukaryota; kingdom Metazoa; phylum Chordata; class Mammalia; order Artiodactyla; family Balaenidae; genus Eubalaena; species Eubalaena glacialis. The sequence goes on along the minus strand of NC_083719.1, from coordinate 182,832,579 downwards.
ATTCCATCCAATTTGTGAATCAATTCTCCTTCTAGAAAACAGTATAATCTAACAGGACTGGCAAAGGGTCAACAAATTTACAGGGAGCAAACATGGTTAAGTATTGTTTTGAACTAAGTTTCAGAACCTAGTTTGTGTCTGTACATATACTCTAAATAGTTAATACGCCTTTTGAGTGCTTTTTCTTAACATTTCAAAGGTGAAACAACGTTGTTCTCATACCGCAAATCAGAGTGGTTGTTAAACCACCATCAGAACCAGCCAGACTTGAGAGGGCAGAAGCGATACTTACTCTCTCCTTTGACCTGCTTGTGGTTTTCACACTAATGACAGGTTCCCCTTTCGATTTATCCATCACGACTGTTCGTTCCATGCCTCTGCTTCCTTCAGGAGAAAACACAGCCACTTATGAAATCATGCTGACACCCTCCCTGCTCCTGACCGCAGGCAGCAGCCCCGCCGACCAGGTGCTCTGGACGCACCCTCCAATGACTGCTGATAAGCTCTGGAGCCTCGGCGCCCCATCTCTCTCCGTGACGTGAAGTCAGTGACACCCACATGGCAACAGTGGGTCTGAGGTGGACGGGGCACCCCGACAGGCCTTTGCTCGTCTGGAATGAAGTGGCGTGATCTGTTCACACCTTACAGCATAAACGGGAATTAAACTGCATTCTGCAACGTGGGCACAAACACGTCCCACGCTCGGGCCTCCTTCACCCCCACGCTAAATCCCAGTGGCTCCAGGGATCATGCACTTCGACGTGCATTCCTCCCACACGTTCTGGAGAGCTCTGCAGAACCCAGGCCCCTGTGCTGAGTCAGACACGGCCTGCCAGCTCGGAGGGCCCCGCCAGACAGGTGGGCTCCCCTCATTCATCTACCGCAATAAAGGCTTCCAAACTGATTTTCCCCTCAATGACACGAAAATCAGGCTCTAACAACCAGAACAATTACTGATTTAGGGAGATTTACAGTACTGGAGGAACATTTTAAAAACACGTTGCTCTTGAGACTGCTGGTAAATTACCCCAAACACTTGAGATGTAACTTGTAATGTGCCGTACCAAATTCCAAGGTTCCAGATGGTTGGGTTGTTTCTGTTTTATGGGGGGTGGAGGGCGTGTGTGTGGGGGGAGCACGCTGGTTTCACTTTTTTCCACAAAACTTTCTGTGGAGTCTCATGCAAACCTGAAGGTGCACTGCACAATAAACTTTTATAATGGGTATAGATGCTCTGAGGTTTTAGTTTTCTCTACATTTTTTTCTTTTTTTTTACTATATCTGGTTTTAACATAAATGCAGGGAAAACTCGATGACATACGTGCAGAACTGCATGGAATTAGTCACAGGAACCAGGATACCTTGCTCTTGCAAATCCCACATTCTATTCTACCGGAGACTCAGGAGAAGCCAACACCCAGGTCACTGAGCCACCAATAAACACAGATGCCGACCAGAAAAACTACAGATTTCTGATGTTGCGGAGAAACCCCTTTTGGCCATTTCATCACCGGAGGCTCTGTCCTCTAAGAGCTTCCTGCACACAGCACAGCTCAGCAAAGGCACCGAGCCTGCTGGGCCCTCACTCCATGCAACCCGCCTGCTGCCCTCGCCGCCTCTTCCCTTCTCGTGAACACTCCACAGACTCTCATTACCTGATCTGGTGACTCGGGACCGATTGGCTGCTCCTGGTTTCAGCTCATCTTCATCTTTTTCTTCCTTTTTAATGTTTTCAGGTTTTCTTTCCTCCTTCTTCTCCATCTTCTCTTCCTTCTTAATTACAGTTCTGTTTAGAAACATGGTGATCACACTTGAGGTCCTGAGATTCTCACAAGAGTAGCTCACACTCAGACTTCCACACAAAGCAAACCCGCCCGCTGCCAGTTGGAGGGAAAAAATTATTTGAAAACTGTGGTAATGATAATACCCTCTTTAGACACACCCCTTCCCACTTAAGTTACCTGCCACATCTAGAAACATGCCGGATAAAACTACAGGCTCGTGGGGTGTCGTCCCAAAATGCCAGATGTACCAGTGCGTAAACAGGCCCAGAAGCAGACATGAGAAACACTCCAATTACATAGGAAAGCTTGTTAAAAACTAACTTCAAATGTTTCTTCTTGTATGTGTGGAATATTACTTTTAAGTTTTATAGGGAAAAACACTTTTTCCAAAAAGCAGAGTATAAAACAGATAGGAGGTACAGTACAAGGAGGGGCGGTGCCTGCTGCAGGAAGCCCTGGGCCGCTCACCCAGACCACCCCCCCCCCCCACCGCACCTGGTAATTTCTGCACGCTTTGGGGGAGGCAAAATGGCACGTGAGGTGCCAGCAAATATGGAAACTGTTAGTGCCATTTCAACTGAAGGCAGTTTCATGCTAAGCAGTCAAACAAATCGTCGCTGCCATTCAAACGTGTCTCCCACATTCCCTACTGCTGTTTGTCCCCGGCAGTTAAAGTCCACACTGACAAAATGCCCATTGCGTGCCAGGGTCCAGGATGGGAAAGCCAGATCCTATGGGGTCCGCTAACAAGCACCTCCTGCCCTCTCTTCCCACTACCCAGGCAGAGCTCAGGATGCCCGAGGAAACCTCTCCCAGATGCCCCTCAGCTCACACTTCCTCCCTCCTAAAGCTCCACAGCATGAAGCTTTAAAACTATTTATTTTGAGAAATATTCAATTTCAAAATGAAACAAAATAATAATTGATGGTGTCTATCAGAACTGAAAACTGTAAATGTTTGTAACATACTGCTTTCCCTTTACAACACAGAACACTCTAGATACAGCCGTCCCTGTGACAGTCTCCATCCCTGTGACAGCCACCACCAGTGCCTTTACTGTCAATCGTGAGGCTCCGCCTCTCCTGGCTTCACTCGCATATTCCCGTTAACCATGACGCCCTACAGTGATGCTCTAGATTTCTTAAGACTGACACAGCGGGATGGTCCTTGTGTGCTGCTCTACAATGCCTTTCACCGCGTGCCCTGCAGGTTGGGCTGTGTGGACACACGCACAGATCTGGGTCCTTTCGACTGCTGGCACCACAGCCCACTGTTATTTACCCGGTTCTCTTCTGACAGATTAGAGACTGCTTCCGCTCACTACCTGACTGCAAATAAAGCCCCCGACACCATCTCTGACGTGACTTTTCCACTGTTCCGGGGCGGCACCTTCTCCCTCCCAGTAGCCTTACAAAATGTCTTGAAAGGAGACCCTTCCTACTTGTTCCGGACTCACACGGCACCTCCTAGACACAAATGGACCTCTTGATAACACTAATTAAGTTAAAAACCAATTTCTTTCTTTTTTTTTTTTGCTGCACCACGCAGCTTATGGGATCTTAATTCCCCAACCAGGGATTGAACCTGGGCCCTCGGCAGTGAAAGCACAGAGTCCTAACCACTAGACTGCCAGGGAATTCCCTAAAAAGCAATGTCTAAAAAATATATATGTAGGAGAAAAAGACGAGAAGACTAGATACCGAAAGTGTCAGCCCTGGGTAGTGGGATTATGCTTGACATCTGTGTGTGCTTTCCAAATGGCAATTAAATAAAAACTCATCCAAGACAAGCAACCCCTTTAGGAAAAGCTTCTCTATGTCACTTAGGCTGACTACCAAACCTAGAAATTCTTAAAAACGAAAAGTCAGGGATATCCCCAGTGGCGCAGTGGTTACGAATCCCCCTGCCAATGCAGGGGACACAGGTTCGAGCCCTGGTCCAGGAAGATCCCACATGCCGCGGAGCAAGTAAGCCCATGTGCCGCAACTACTGAGCCTTGAGCTCTAGAGCCTGTGAGCCATAACTACTGAGCCTGTGTGCTACATCTACTGAAGCTCACGCGCCAAGAGCCTGTGCTCCGCAATAAGAGAAGCCACCGCAATGAGAAGCCCACGCACCACAACGAAGGGTAGCCCCTGCTCGCCGCAACTGGAGAAAGCCCACACAGCAACGAAGACCCAATGCAGCCAAAAAAAAAAAACAAACAAAAAAAACCACAAAAGGTCAAATGAGGGTGTTCACTGAAGAAGAGAATAAGATTAAAAACGAACTTTAAAATGCTCAGCCTCCTACACAAACCACTTGAAAGCAGTGTGGTTTCATTTTAAGCTCATCACCCAGTTAAGCAGCCCTGCGCTGGGGGTAGCCACCCCCTGCTCGCCTCAGGCCCGGCGCTGCTCCTTTCTGAGCTGTCTCTCCTTCCACACAGAGCACAGACCTCACAGCATCGTTCCAGGGGCTGCGGAAACCACCTATGCTGTGGAAACCACAGACGCTAACTAGTGATTACATCCCCTTCCTTTCCCCATAAACATGTATCACTTTTGCGATCAGAAAATCAACATATGAAATGCATCTCGAGGTGCTAAGAATACCAGGAACTCCCAACAGCTCCCCATGTTCCCCCAGTACAGGTTTTTAGCACTACCAACAGGATGTGTCTCTTTGGAGAAGTTGCCAATAAAATTACGTCCTCACCCCTAAATACAAAAAAGCTAATCTGACATGCATTTCTCCTGGGTGTACAAATTCCAATTTGGCTACAACGAAGATGGACAAGTACATCTTTAAAAACCAAGTTTAACTTATGAACGTAATGCCCATAGTCATGTTTATTTAACTATAAATTTTCTTACATTAAAAAAAAAAAGGGGGCTTCCCTGGTGGCGCAGTGGTTGAGAATCCACCTGCCAATGCAGGGGACACAGGTTCGAGCCCTGGCCTGGGAAGATCCCACATGCCGCGGAGCGACTGGGCCCGTGAGCCACAATTACTGAGCCTGCGCGTCTGGAGCCTGTGCTCCGCGACAAGAGAGGCCGCGATAGTGAGAGGCCCGCGCACCTCGATGAAGAGTGGCCCCCACTTGCCACAACTAGAGAAAGCCCTCGCACAGAAGTGAAGACCCAACACAGCCAAAAATTAATTAATTAATTAATTTTAAAAAAAATATGTACTTAAAAAAAAAAAATTAAAAAAAAAAAAAAACCCAGAAAAACAGAATTACTGTGAGACTGACATTCTCAGCAAAAGATTCAATTTTTAGGGTGTGAGTGGACCTAGAAATGAAAATAACCTGTGCCGACAATACAAACTCAACATAAACTGTGCATTCTGAGAACAGCACCCTGTCAAGCCCTTCAACAAAGTCTATCTTCTCAAAAAAGATAAACCTAAAAAAAAAAAAAAAAAAAAGAAAAAAAAGATAAACCTAAAATTTTGGTAAAAGTACCAATAGGGAATGCTTGCTTTCAAAGATCTGTCCCTGTTTTCATCTTGATCAAAGATGCAAATCACCTCCTTTATAAAGGTAGTCTCTCAGACCTGTGGTTCCCAAACTATGGTGCCAAGGTACACCAGGATGGGTGAACTCACAACTGCCCTGGGATATCTTAAATTTCTGAGGGAAACAAAGAAATACTCGCTATCTGCCAGACAACACGTGAACTACTAGCTTGTGGTCACTCGTTTCAATATTAGATCAGGCTACATTCCTTTGGATGAAACTGTCTTTGCAAAACTGGGCTTCCGCAGTTGCTGTGATAAAATACAAGAACTGCACAAAGATCAATGTGGACCAGGAAATGATTCCAAGGTTTGAGAGGCCATGCAAGGGCTCAGAATGCCAAAAATGAAGTAAAAACACAGCTGACCCTTGAAAAGCATGGGGATTGGGGTGCCGACCCTCCACAGTCGAAAATCCACATGTAACTTCATAATCGGCTCTCCCTATCCGTGGTTCCACACCTGCAGGTTCAACCAACTCTGCACCTGTAGTACTGTAGTATTTACTCCTGAAAAAACTGCCCGTGTGAGCGGACCTGAGCAGCTCAAACCCGTGTTGTTCAAACATCTTTCAGTCTGTGTTATTTTTTCAACAGATTACTAACTTGCTTGGACATAAATACTAAGTGGCAGCAAGATGCCAAAAACCACCCAAGCTTTAAATAAGGAGCTGGTGACCCTGTGGCTGCCACCTGCCCTCCTCTGAAGGGAAAGGTTTTAAAAAAGCACTTTACTTTTCAACTTTGACCTCCACAGAATGATGTCTGTCAACATTAGACAATTTTTCCTTCTTCACTTCACACTCTTTTCTGTCAGACAGCTTTTTCCCAGCAGGTTCGTTTTTGGCCTAAAATACAACACAGACAGAAACGGGTTAGGGACCAGGTCTTCTGGCCTGTGAGCTCTGTGAGTTACGGCAGCAAGAACAGCCTCACCTTCTCAACAGAGATCATTCTTCCATGAAGCTCAGTTCTGTGGAGATGGCTGATACACTTTGTGGCCTCATCGGACGTTGACATGGTGACAAACCCGTAGCACCGGGCCCCGGGACTGCGGGCATTGGTCACCACTTTGGCTCCAACAACCTTTGTGAGAAAAGGGTACTCTTATTTTCTCATGCAAATAACCACACTACGTTATCAAGAACTGCTAGCAGTTAACTGATCATCAGAATTATTTCCACTTGTTTTGACTGCTCTGGAAATTGTTGTTCTTCGTAACAAACTATTAAAGTGGTTCTAATAAATCCTGACCTATCAAAATACAATTGCTTCTAAGATTAGCCCTCACAGTGACAAAATACAAACAAGAAAAGCTAAAGACAGTTAGACTTCATCAACCACAACCTGTTAATTAATCAAAAGTCCTTCCCACTCAGACCTTTTCCTCCAATTCCACAGTTCCCATGGAAAGCTACGGGGATGCTGACTCAGAAATGCACCCCAATTCGTGCAGGCCCGGGCTGAGAACAGCTCTGATGTGAGGCAGAGAGGGCTTCCGCTTCCAGCCAGGACAGAGCACCAAGCAGCTACCCTCCTGCCGCCTGAAACTAAAAACCCGGAGGAAATGTGGGCAACAAGGGTTTTCAGACACTGGACAGCAGGCTGCATAGGACGGTGACCCCTGCAAGGGGGGAACAACCGAGGGGTGTCTCCTATGACTGCCCTGGCACACCACCTAGAAGTTCCAGCCAGCAACAGGGAGGAGGGAGTGAGGGGCAGCATCCCTGAACAGACAAGAGCTCAGAGTCAGAGGAGAGGAAGGCAGCAAGCAATCAGAATACCACAGAGGAGAGGGCTGCCCACAACCGTGCACTTGTGTGAGGTGACCAACCAGGCTAGAGAGACACCCACCAGTAACGGGCAGAGGGAACAATCCCCCGGGCTCACTCAGAACCATGAACAGTTCACTGTTACCGGAGTGACCCCACCAGCCAGAGTGGAAAAGCTTGTAATTCCCGGGCACAAGAGGCTGGGTACTCAGAAGGGTCCAGCCTCAGGAGTGGACAAAGCTAGCCACAGCTAAAGGCTGCCCTGGCCTGACTGGTGACGCCTAACAACAAGCCTCAGGAGGAGCAAGTGACTGAACTGGGGCCCAGCAAACGCGCAAAGACATTTATGGGGACACAGGAAGGACCAGCACCCAACAAGGTGAAAGTCATCACGTGGCATCAAAGACAACGAGGCTAGCTAGCCAAGGAGCAGGAAAACAGGGCTCTAGCACAGAAAAGGAGAAACAGTCAATAGAAATGACACAATGACAGAACTAGTGAGCAAGGAGGGCCGTATCCTGTACGTTCCAGAAGGCAGAGCAACAACTGAGCACGTCAGGTAAGCACATGGAAGATGTTTAAAAATACCCACACCGAATTTCTGGAAAAGACTACACCAGATGGGCCTGAGGACAGACATGACAAAAGAAAAAATTAGGGAACTTGAAGACGTAGTAAGAAAAACCATTTGAAATTAAACCAAGAAAAAAGACAGAAAAAACAAAATGAACCAGAGCAACAGCAATATGTCCTCATAGGCGCGGAGCACAGGAAAAAAACTTCGCCAATGAAACCAAAGCACAGCAGCAGCAAACTTAACCGGTGGTAAAGAGAAATCGTGAAGGCAGCCAGAGGAAGACAAGACGCACGAACACTAAGGAGCAAAGGTGAGAATGACAGCCAGCTGGTTGGAGAGGACGCAACCAAGAAGGAGGAGAGTGGCTATGCCGCCTGGAGGAAAGCAGCCAACCTTGAATTCTATACCCAGCAAGACAAAGGCAAAGCAAGAGCTTCCTCAGGCATGCACACGCCGTGAGAATTCACCATCCACAATGCTGCACTACAAGACATGTTTAACGAGGAAGGAAAATGATACCCAGGGGGAACATGGACAAACAAAAAGGAAAAAAAGAGCACCCCAAAATGGTAAATACACATGAGTAACTAAAAACCCATTTTTCTTTAAAAACAAAACAACTCACCAAAAAAAAGCCAATAATGCACTGTGTGCTTTATTAAATAGAAGTAAAACGTAAGATAACGTCACAAAGGCTGGAGGGGAAAATGGCAGTGCACTGCTGTAAGGCTCTCATACTACTTGGGAACTGGTATAAAGTCACTGGGAGATAGACTGTGATGAATCAAATAACACCTCGAGACAAATGAACCTGGAAATACAACATACCAAAATTTATGAGATGCAGCAAAAGCAATCTAAGGGGAAAGTTCATAGAAATAAATGCCTACATCAAGAAACAAGAAAAATCTCCAATAAACCCAACTTTACACCTCAAGAAACTAAAATAGAAACTAGTTACATAGACTAGATATAGCTAATAAGGCACAAATCATATGCAATGCAAAATCAAGCAGATAAACAGGGACTTCCCTGGCAGTCCAGTGGTTAAGACTTCACCTTCCAGGAACTCCCCTGGTGGCTCACTGGTTAAGAATCCACCTGCCAATGCCGGGGACACAGATTCGATTGCTGGTCCGAGAAGATCCCACAAGCCGCGGAGCAACTAAGCCCGCATGCCGCAACTACTGAAGCCTGCGCACCTAGAGCCTGTGCTCTGCAACAAGAGAAGCCACCACAATAAGCCCACACACCACAATGAAGAGTAGCCCCCACTCGCCACAACTAGAGAAAAGGCCACGCGCAGCAACGAAGACCCAACACAGCCAAAAATAAATTAAAAAACATTTAAAAATTTTAAAATGTCTTAAAAAAAGACTTCACCTTCCAATTCAGGGGGTGTGGGTTTGATCCCTGGTCAGGGAGCTAAGATCCCACATGCCTCGCAGCCAAAAAACCAAAACTTAAAACAGAAACAATACAGTAACAAATTCAATAAAGACTTTAAAAATGGTCCATATCAAAAAAAAAAAAAAGCAAACAGGTACAAGGATTCCAAGAAGAAACAGGACAGATACAAAACACAGAGCAAGAGCACAGATTTAAACCCTACCATACCAATGCTTCCGTTAAGTGTAAACGTTCCCAGAGGACATTCAAAGACGTGAGGGTTGGGATATACAAAAAGCCTGAGACACACGAGCCATGGCTTCTGGCTGTGACCTCCTCTGAACTCAGTGGGTCAACGTGAACAAGTGCTCTCCTCTCTCTGGACCTCAGTGTACCAGACTGTGAGATGGTGAGGGGGATACATGCTCCCTAGGATCCCTGCAGACCTTGACATTTGCACTTCTGCCTGAAGAAAGCCCCGATCTGTCCAAAGCACCCCATACAGGGCTAGAGCCTCTGCTGAGATGGATACAGATGTCAGTTCTCATATCAGAGATGAAGCTTTGCCTTCTTCCCTCTCCTCAATGAGAGGGCTGAGCTAATCATGGGGTCATTTGACCTTTCCATCAAACATTATCCTTATAAGGGCATCACTTCCGATGACAGATAAACTTAAGTGAGAGCAGATACCACAAAAAGCTCCCATGTTCCTGTCTGTGCCCTTTCCCCGCTTCCCGTCCTCTGCTATCAAGCTCCTCACAGAAGCCTTTGTCTGCTCATCCACTTCCAAAGCCTTGTCCCGCTGCAAGGCCTTCCTAGGTCCTGTTGCTCTGGTCCAGAGCTGAGCTCCAAGGGCCAGGCAAACTAATCACGCAGCCCTTGGCCTAAACGTCACTTCCTCAGCGACGACTGCTGAACCTACTTCCCAAATCTAAATTAGGCCTTCCTACCACACACTGATGGCATACTGCAATCTTCAATATACTTATCGTAACACATTATGCATTTATTTCTTAAGCGATCTTCCACCAATGTAAGATCTATGATGACAATGCCCTTTGTATCTGTTTGCTTTGGCTTTACAATCAGTGCCTGATTCTAAATAAGTGAGTGAATAGGTTTGGGCTTCATAGTGTTCTACACCCTTTGGAATGCTTCTTCTGGGTCCTGTCTGCTTCATTCCCTAACCCCTTCACTAACACCTATTTGGAGAACAAGGACCTGAGCAAAGGAATGACCTGGGCAGTCAGGATGACACAGATGCCAAACCTCTGCCTGAAATCCCTGCAACTTCCTGCCGCTGAGCGGTACCTCGCCTACCTCTCTCCCCAGGGTCACTCCCCACAGGTCCCCAGCAGACCAGGGCAGTCGTTATGGCTTCTGATAAGACAATTTCACTACCTAATTCCAAGACAACAAAATCATTCTTAAATGTTCCTCGGAAGGCTTCTGAATTGTATTACTTTCCTCCTGCTCCTGTGACCAATATATCAGTTAATATATTTAAAAAAAAAATTTTTTTTAATTAACTTTATTTATTTTAATTTTTGGCCACGCGGCTTGTGGGATCTTAGTTCCCCAACCAGGGATCAAACCCACGCCCCCGGCAGTGAAAGCCGTGGAGTCCTAACCACTGGACCGTCCGGGAAGTCCCCAGTTGATTTATTTTTAAGCCACTGTCCTGTTCCAATTCTCAAACTATATACTTTAGATGGTAGAAGATACATGGAGACCAACTCTTCACTCACCGTTAAGGGAAAAAACCTCATCATGCCAGCTTCAAGTTTTGTATTGGCTAAAAGATAGTTTGTTCAAGAGAAGGTGGAAGCACAGCAGGGACATGTAGACTGTAGCTTTTACATACCTTCTCTGAGCAGTGTTCTATAAGCTGTCTACTCTGCCTGTCACCCACTCTCAACCAGGAAACAAGGCTTACTACCCACCACTGGTTGGGTCCCCCACCTTGGAGTTTTTGTTCTTGTTTGTTTGTTTTCCCCCAACCAGAAACAAGAACCAATAAAATTAACAGCGAGTATGAAGTTTCTAAACTCGTAGGTTTATTATATTTTAATGCCAAATCAAGGCACAGTGACAGGAGGTCAAGGGGAGCGTACCTTTCCATATTTGCTGAAAAGGTTCTTCAGATCTGTCGCTCGAGTTGTGGAAGACAGTCCACTGACCCACAGATTCCTTCCAGAACTACTGCTGATTCGACCTGAAGCAGGAGGGAGATGATTATGCTTTACCTCAAGGCATAACAGTAAGCTCGACCACTCCTAACATGCAGCCCTCTCTTAAACCCTAACTAAATCCAGTCTCGACTCCTCTGAGACAAGAATTTAATTACCGCCAACAAACTGGACAGAAGACGAAAAATCTGGATCACAGAAACTGAGTTTTCTTACTCGAGGAATAATCACGTCATGTCAGTTACAAACTGAAATGGCTTCAATGATCAGCTCTCAACCAAGATAGCACTTTCTAAAATTCTATTGTTCCATAGGTAGACCCGTCCTGTAATAGGACTTTCACTATTCCATAAGCAATAATCACAACAAAGGCATAAAATACAGAAGCTCATCAACATTTAAAACTAGTCTCTCAAGATACCATTAGATGATTAATTCCAGTAATCCATAATAAAACCAACTACTGTATCCAAATTGTGGATACTTGCAGGCCCCTCCCTCCCAAAATAAGGGATCCGTAGATGGCTCCCTGCCGTGTAAATTAAATCATACCTTTTTCATCTTTAATGATTGGCTTTATATCTTTTTCTTCCTTAAAAGAGCTAGAGACAAAAGTTAATGTTACTCGTACAGGAATAAAATGGCAGACAACTAAATCAAAATATGGTATGTGCTAAAACTGAATACCTACCAGAAAATTAGTCTGAAATAAAATTTTAACAGCACCTTTACAAGCTTATATTGGAAATCTGACCCCCCAAATACAATGGCAGATTCTTAAAAGTCAATTCGATTTAGCTGAAAATAACACTTAACAATTTAAGAGCACAACCAGAGTAGGTTGAGAAAAACAAAAGGAATTGAAATCACCCATTAAAAATACACAAAGAGAAATAAAACTTTAGAAGTAAACTACAATTGCATCAGTCTGGCTGGCCAATTGCAGAAACAACAGCTTATGTGTGTCATTAAACGACCAATGAAAAGGAGATAGCGTCTGGTCTAAAACTGAGAAAAAACAAACCTCATTTTCTGATCAGCGCCCTCACTGGCTGAGGACTCTTTAGGAGCCGGAGGGACTTCATTACAAGCTTCAAAAGCAAACTTCTTCACGTCTTCTTTGCTATCCCTGGGGTCTGGGCTTGAGGCTTCCGGGGGCGCTTCCGAGGCCTCCTCGCTACAGGCTTCCGTGTGCTCTGAGGCTTTACTACTCTGCTCAACTGGCTTCTCTAGCCCTACAGGCTCACAGTCCGTCCTCGCGCCATCGCCTGTCTGCTCCACGGGCTCCCTTTTCACTACCGCTAACAGGGTGTCTGCCTTGCTCGACTGAGCTTGTGCTGTTGACTCGCTGGCCAAATCTAAATCACCCTCCTCCGGATGGGCGCTGTCAAAAAGGTCCTCTTCCTCCGCAAGCTTTCTGTCTGGCCCCACGCTACTTGTTTCCTGTGCAAATGGCTGCTCCAGCTCGGAACCTTCTTCTTTTACTGGCTCAGATTTACAAGTTTCCCCCAAAATGTCGAGTATTTTCTCATTTTCTACGGATTTAACAGGAATAGAATGGCACAAGGTTTAATTACCAGGGAAATAAAGCAATCACAAATGTGGAACTGGCACGGCTGCCACACTAACACGAAGAGAACTGCTAGCTACACAGAGATTGGAAAACCCGCGGGTACACAAAGTTACACTGGTTACACTACCTGCGCTCCAACCGCCTGCGAGAGCAAGCCTCTACGCTACATGGAAGAGAAAAGGCCCCACAGGTTTAAACACCTACAACCGTGTGGCTGCTTCTCGACAGTCTTCATGCTTCTGTTCAAGTCTGGGTCTTCGACTTATTTTTCCAATGTCCAAGGTGCTCAATCGAACGCAATCACCATTCAAGGACAGCTCCATTTCCAAATTTCTTTGTAATTCTTTGAACAGAACAGTCCAACAGGAAAACCAGAAACTTCCGCCGGCAGGAGATAAACGCAGTCCAGAAGGGGAACAACACGTTGGAAATTTTCATGAAGAAACTGTTTCCTCTTCTGGAATCCAGTCACTTCTCAGGCTATAAGTGCCCTGACCACCGCTTTATCCTGCCTTAACTGCATTAATCAAAATGACTGCAGCAAATATCACAAGATCTGTTTCATGTGTAGAAACACATGGAAGAATCATGGGGTTGGGGGGAATTACTTAAATGCCACTGTACGTGGTTAGAGAGATGAAAGTAATCACTGCATCTCACCAAATGCATTTGACCTCCACAAACCAGAACGGTACTTCCACAGATCTGGTGATATGAATGGGTTTCCAATCTCTGATCCTTGTACGATCTGGATTGTCCACCATTAAAATAATTTACAACACCATAAACAACTTAAAATATACAAACAGCTTAAAAAATAACAGTGGGAAAACTTTCAAACCATAACTGTTGTGTCTCTCTTATCAGTACCTGGCTCCAATAGAGGTTCTTCAATATCCTATTGAAAAGAAGGAAAGACAAAGAAAATCCACAAAGCACTTTAAAAATTGGACAGATTCCCCTAGCAGATACAACTTTCAATCAAGTATGAATAAATGCTGGTTCCAAACAAGTTTCTCCACTCAAAACAAAGTATTCCGTTCTACAATAATTCAATGACAAGCTCACTGTGTTGGTTTCTCCCCAGCAAAAGCAGACAGGTAGCAGTAATATTAGCCCGTCCCATTCCCCCCTTGGAGTTGGGCTCTGCAGCTGGCAACGACTCCCATGGTCCAGGCAGAGGTCACAGAGATGGCCGCTGCTTTACACATCACACGGATTTGAGAAAAATATATTTCTCCCAACACAGAACTGTTCTTTATAACTGAAATGTGTCAACGAAAGCCTTTCTCCACCCTGCTGAACACCTCTCCCTAACTCCCCCTGGACGGAAGACAAAGGCTCCTGGACTCTGGCAGTCAGGCCCACCTGTCTCTGCAGCCCCACCCCCGCCCTGCGTTCTCCATCCCTACAACGCACCACCCCCTCCTGCCCCAGAGTCTTCTTCCCCTTCACCTGGCTACCTCCACTGGCCTGTCAGACCTCAATTTGAACACAAAGGACTTCCTCTGGGAAGCCCTCTCATGGTTTTGTAACTCAATCACCCAAACTTCTACCTTCGAGTTACACTCACTGGTCATAAACACCACGCCCACTAGGCTGCAAACCCTGACACTGACAATTTGGCTCAACCTCTTATCCCCAGCACCCAGCTCAGGACCGATGCTCAATGAATTTTTCACACACCCACACCCACACTCTTTTCCACTATGGAAAATTAACCACTCACGTCAGCTTTCCAGCCACAGAACCAGGTAGTAACCTACCGGAGGCACTTTGAAGTCCAACGATGAAGCATCCAAGGTGTTCTCGAAGCCCTCCCCATCTACCTGAAAGACAAAATGCAAGACTACTTTGTGGAGACAGAATTATGAATGCCAAGGCCTACACCTCACCAGTTTCCAGGCCACCTACACGTCTATTTCCTGCACAATGCCTACCGCCATCTGCAAGCCCACTGCTGGATCACAGCGGCCCCCCTTACCCACAGGGGATATGCTCCCAAAGCCCCAGTGGATGTCTAAAACTTCAGCCAGCGCCAGACCCCATATACACTGTGTTTTTTCCTATACTGGCAGGCAGGTAACGTATATAGCGTGGATAACTGGACAAAGGGATGATTCCCGTCCCGGCAGGATGGCGCAAGGTTTCATCACGCTACTCAGAACGGTATGTGATTGAAAACTTAGGAATTGTTTACTTCATTTAATATTTTTAGACCCGGTTGACTGTGGGTAACTGAAACCTCAGAAAGCAAATCCATGGGTAAAGGGGGGGACCTACAGTATTCAGTTTATCACCTGCCTCCCAGCCCCCATGCCCACTCCGGGACTAGGTGGCACCAGCATCTCTGACAGAGGCTCACAGAGGGTTGGCGCTCTGTCCACACTGGCCAAATGAATGAACGAGCAAATTCATTTCCCAGGCAGTTTCCACACACTGGTGGTCAGCATACACCACCCAGCTGCAGAATTTCCAAAGCTGAACTCAAAAGGAAAATGAACTTTGCACTCCTCTGATTTCACTTGGTAGCAATGCTTTTCAAATAACAATAGGGAATTCCCTGGCAGTCCAGTGGTTAGGACTCCACACTTTCAGTGCCAAGGGCACGGGTTTGATCCCTGGTCAGGGAACTAAGATCCTGCAAACCACGCAGCTTGGCCAAAAAAAAAAGAAAAGATAAAGTAACAATAACTGGGCACTTTCTTCTAGAGTACTTTGTATAAAACAAACATTTAACTTGACTGTTCTTTTTATTACCTACTATACAAAAAAAAACTGGTATCTTAAAGGTTATTAAGTTAAAAAACCTTTTAACTTTTTAAGTGAAATATAAAAATACTCCTCCCCACATACTTTTTTCTTTTTCTAGGTTTGGATGTTTCCATTAACCGAGAAGTTAGAAGCCAAGTCCATGCTATGGAAATAATTCACACACAACAGGATCTCACTGAGAGGACAAATCAAAGCTCACTGCTAGCCTAGGCCGAGCTGTGGTGATAACGTGAAATTTGTGACTTTTGACCTTTAAGGTTTAAAGTTCAGTCCTACAAGGGCACATTTTCTTCCAATTTAAAGCTAGAATGCCTTAAATAAAACCAAACTAAGATGGCTGGGCACGCCAAGGTGGTGAGATTAAACTGGCAATCAGTTCTAGGAGGGCTACCAGAGAGCTCTATGCCAACAGATGACAAGTGAGAAGCTGGGAAAGCGACACCGGCAACAGGATTAAAGCCCTCCCTTATACACAAGAAGTTAATAGTGGATTCCTTTAATTGGAGGGGTTCTTCTGGGGGGACAAATACTTTTCTTCACTGTACTTCACATCTTTTAATATAACTGTCTAAATTTATACATGGAATATATCTTTAAAATATCAACAGGATTATCTGGATGGCGAGATTATGAACTGTTTTTTTCTTACCCTTCTATAGTTTTTTTAAACCTTTTTTCTTTTTAAGGAAAATACTTTTTATCAACAGTGTCAACCTTTCATTTTATAACTTATGCTAAGAAAAGTGTCTCCTACTCAATTATAAAAATATCCTCCAACAATACAATACAATACAATACAACAGAAGAGTTACCTGTTAATTAACATCTGACCTATGTGGAGCTTAAATGGATATAATTTACCCCAAGGTTTAGACACCAAATTAAGTGTTTGTTTATGGTGACTGGTGACTTAGCTGCGTGTTCTGGCTCTGACAAAGAGCACAAAAGCAGCAAGGAGCCCCAGGGCTGCAGCGCGCTGTACTGCATCTGCGTTACCTACAGAGTGTCCTGTGAACTGAGCTGGGAGCTCCCTCAGCTGCACGGCCACGTAGTCTTTGCTCTCGCATAGGGACTCGAGAATGCTGTCAGCGCCATCCTCCCCGAAGTCTGGAGCACCGCTATTCTCGACTTCGGTTTCTTCTAACACATTAACGTCCATCATGTCAATATTCTGCAAACTCTCCAAACTTGCTTCCATGTCCTCCTGTAATGAGGAACGAAAGGTGTCAGCGACCAGGTGGACCAGAATGCGGAGCTCCTGCCGCCATCTCGGCTGTGATGCCACATACCTGCCCATCTCTGGAATCTTCTTCCAGGCCATTGTCTTCTGTGCCTTCCTCCTCCGTTTTTTGTCCTAATTACAGAATAATTGTTCAATCAGACAACATTCAGGTTCTGGCCTCATAATTAGTTTATGCAGGAGGACACAGCTCAATCTTGGTGAGAACATGTTACAGGGAAGCTAAATGTGCCTGTTCTTCTATCATGTATAGTTCTGTCTCAACTGCAACATAAAAATCTAGGCTTTCTGTAATATTATCAAAGTATTTTGACTTTGCACAAAATATCCAAAAGCTTCAAAAGATTTCAAAACCACTCCAAACTAAGACTAACATCCCTAAAGAAAAATGAGCAAAGGATAAACATAGGTATCGCCCAATGAGTAAATTAAAAAATGTAATGTCCATATGGCACCCAAAGAACTGCAACCTAAGAGAGTGAGCCTAATGACGGACCTGCTGGCTCCCCTTCACTCCACCCACTGTAAGCAGGCCCCCTGCCTTCCGTCTTTCTTTAGCCCAGGAACCTTTTTTTTGCTCAAGGCAAAAAAGCAAAGGCTACCATAAAGTCGATTTTCACCCTGGGTTCTGTGAACGCAAAGGGACTACTGAGAGTTATGTTAGGTATTCTCAATGGGGCTGGAAGGGAAGGAGAGTGGAAACTTCTAGACTCAGAAAGGAAGTAAAATCTTTGGGCTCCCTACGTAACAACAGCCTTAAAAATGTACATACTTTTATCCTGGAATTTCCCTTAGGATGTGCACTAAAATGTCTGACAAGGAATTCAAAACAAAGGTTACTTATTCTATGGAGTGCATACAGACTAAATATCCCAAAGGGAAGCAAATTATGGCACGTTATGCTCAAACGTGGGATGCCAGTATGGGGAGTCAGGGCGGGCGTGGGCTGTAATGCGGCGACGTTTGGAGACATTTTGGTGTTATGACTGGCAGTGCTGCTGGCATGTAATGGACAGTGGCCAGGGATGCTGTGCAGCACACGGTTAACACACAGGACAGCACCCTACCACAAAGCACTCGGTTCAAATTGCCAACAGTGCCAAGTCTGCAAAACCCTGTGGCATACCACACACTTTGCAACCTAAAAAAGAAAAAATTATGCCTTTAAAGCCTATTTAATGAAATGGAAAAATGTCCACAACGTTACCACATACTCTTATTAAAATGCACGTCGATGTTTTATACACGCAAGTGTAAAGATGCAGTGGTAGAACATACAGATGGATATGGCTAAGGCAATCCATCAACCATGGTTAAAACACTAAGCGATAAGAGTTTTCATTTTCACTTTTATAATTTTTTAAAAAGAGAAAATTAAACGCAAGAAACCTCAATCTTGGGGCTTCCCTGGTGGCGCAGTGGTTGAGAGTCTGCCTGCCAATGCAGGGGATACGGGTTCGAGCCCTGGTCTGGGAAGATCCCACATGCCGCGGAGCAACTAGGCCCGTGAGCCACAACTACTGAGCCTGCGCGTCTGGAGCCTGTGCTCCGCAACAAGAGAGGCTGCGACAGTGAGAGGCCCGCGCATCGCGATGAAGAGTGGACCCCGCTTGCCGCAACTAGAGAAAGCCCTCGCACAGAAACGAAGACCCAACACAGCCAAAAATAATAAATAAATAATAATAAATAAAAAATTTAAAAATTAAAAAAAAAACCTCAATCTTTACTTTATTGAGGTTTAGTTGATTTATGTGTTAATTTCTGCTGTACAGCAAAGTGATGCAGTTATACATATACCTTCTTTTTCGTATTCTTTTCCGTTACGGTTTATCACAGGACACTGCATACAGTTCCCTGCGCTGTACGGTAGGACCTGTTGTTGATCCATCCTGTATATAATACACTGCATCTGTTAACCCCAAACTCCCATTCCATCCCTCCCCTAACCTCCCCCCACCTCTACAACCACAAGTCTGTTCTCTGTCTGTGAGTCTGAAGAAACCTCAATCTTTGATTAAAAATGCCAACTGCAATGTCTACACTTAAGTATCTCGTTTGCCATTATTATCAATGATTACTCAAAAAATGTAGTTTTATTACACGTTGGGCACTGTGCTCTTCACATTATTTAATACTTCCCACAATGCTAGCAGGTTTATTATCTGCATTTGATGCAAGAATTTTGTTCTGCTCCAAAGCTGCGACTCAAAAACTCAGCTGTACCACCTCCCATTATATCTAAACCCTGAATATCCTTTTGAAATACGCTGTTTAAAAATGTTTGATAATTGCACCCAATTTCTAGGCCGCAAATAGTAGCCTGCAGTACCCACAAAAAATGTAAATAGGAGAGAGGCAGCCCAAAAAGCCTCACCAAAAAGCACCCTAAGTGGGAGTGACAATGAGACAAATGCTGGGCAGACAGGCTACACCCAAATCCCAAGGGCCTGGTCTTGGCTGACTAAAACCTGAAGGGTGGAGCGGAACGGGACAGGAGACAGGCACAGACACCAGAAAATCAAATTTTAACCCCAAACGTAACCTAATTCAAAATTTTAATCTTTCAAAACGCACCCACAGTTTTCAGCAATTTTGTGCATTTAGATGAGCTGGGGAAAGGACCCTTGTTCCTACTTACAATGAAACTTACAAAGTTCAGCTACTTTTCACTTTTGAAAGGTAGTGGTTACTCATGAATTCCCAGATTTAGTCCAACTTTGTGGCAGACTCTGGAAACCAACTGGTTGATTCCTATTAATCTCGAGGACCTAATTTCAACCGGGCCACCATGAGGACCTAGCACTTCATATAACTAACCATGTGCCCACACGCCTCCAAAGGACACACCAGCTCTACAATTTGCAGGAGCTATCCTCTGCCCCAGGACCTCACCCACCTGTTTCTTCCTTGAAGGGGAAGGGACCAGTGCCTTTTAAATCCCAAATCCCAGCAACAGCTACCTGTACTGGTATAAACACTCTCTTTACACCAATGGAAGTAACTATTATCCAGGTTTTTCTGACAAAATGCTGACTCCAAGTAGCTTTGATTTGACTTATGCTTTAACCCAGACATTCAGACGTATATTTGAAGCACTCAGCTAAGGTTTAGTTTTTCTAATGATTCAAAGATCCCCGTTAGAGACCAAGAACGTTTTGATTAGTAGGGCTTGAACCTCACGGTTTTAAATGAGCATCTACACAAAAAAAGTTCTAAACGATTATTAATTTGTGTCAACTATTCAAAACCAAACTTTCAGACCGCTGGTAACTTGACAGCAAAGTACAAAGAGCTATTTGTATGTTTCCTGCTACAGACCCATCCCTCATGATCTGTATTTGTTTGGACGGTCAGTGTTTATAACTGAAATATGGACAGTTTCACAAGCAGTAAACACACACCAATGTTTTAAACTTCAATTCCTTATGTAACCTAACTCAAAAATTTAACCTTTCAAAACACGTGCACAAGATTTAAACAGTTAGATGAGTTCTGGAAAAGTTGTTCTGCTAGAAAAAGCTCTTAAAAACATAAACTGAAGTTGTTGAAAATACTACAAGGTCATTTCTTTTTACTTTCTAAGCAGTTGTCTCCCATTGCCTGAATTGAGCACTTCTTTAGATAAATGGGACACATACAGCTGTGAGAATTTTTGTGCAGCACCCTTCAAGAAAATAAGCCTGTCATGTGTGAGTTTCAAATTATACTGTCCTTATCACAGTAAAATCTGATAATGAGAGCGACAGCTAATGAGGTTCCGAAGTTTTATGGAAGTAAATCCTCCCAAAATAAGTGCTATCAGCCATAAAAAAAATGGAGCACTGATGTATGTTACACCATGGATAAACCTTAAAAACATTATGCTCAGTGAAAGATGCCAGACACAAAAAGCCACATGTTATATGATTCTATTTATATGAAATGTCCAGAATAGGCAAATCCTTAGAGACAGAACCTCAATTAGATATTGCCAGGGGGGAGCGGGGGGAGCGGGGCGGGGGGGAGGGGGACATGGGCACTGACTGCTAATGGGCATGGGGGATTCCTCTTGGGGTGATGAAAATATTCTAGAATTAGAGAGTGGTGATGGTTGCATAGCCTTGTAAATATACTAAAAAGCACAGCATTATACACTTTAAATAATATGTGAATTTTACAATATATAAATTATATCTTGATAAAAAAAAAATCAGTGTTAAAATGGGCTGGGTGCAAATACTCTGACAATCTACTCTAGACCCCAGAGAAGTTGGGTTCTGTTGGATCTCTGGTTGGTGTCATTTTCCTTGGTTTAAGGCGTAGTTTTTTGAACTAGGAAGGAAGCCAAGCAGGTGCATTTGGTTGCTCAGACCAGTTGGGGCAGCTTCCAGAGAGTGCCTTACTCTAGTTCTTTTTTAATCCCAAAGACAAGAGCTGCGAGGTTTTCAGTACGTATTTTAATTTTACCTGGCACCTACAAATCTCTTTACTCCTCCCCAGCACCCTGACATCATTACACGTTAGGTGGTGGAAAAGCAAGCCTAACTGTTAGACGGAGGACAATGAGGGCCGCTCTCCCGACCTGGAGGACAGGAAGAATGCTAAACAACCAGTTCTCTACGGAAGCCCTCTCAAGGCAGAGAGGCCTCAAGCAGCAACAAGTTCAAGTGGATACCTTTAACGCATTTCTTTGTCGTCCTCTTGCTTGTGGCTTCCAACGCGATGCCAATTTCATCAGGATCTTGCCCTTCTTCCTTAACCGCCTATTGGGAAGAGACAAGTTTTACAACGTGGCTAAGAGCTGCAGGACAGACACTGTTCTTCCCAGGTAACAACTTCCCAGCGAACAAGCGCAAACCTTTCCTTGCAAAGAGCAACTCTGGTTCTGGTATCTGGGCTGCCAGCCCCAAAGACACAGGAAGAACCCAGCGTCACTTGGTTCTCTCTGCAGAGGCACCCCCCCCCCCCCCGCCAAAAAACAAAGAGATGTGTGAGCTGGGGCTCCACAGAGTCTGTGACGAGTCCCGAAACGGTCCCTAACCTCCAAACTGCCTCTACTTTAAGTCAACGATGTAACCAACAAGAGAGGCTACACTTGGTCTGGCATGGGCAGAGAGGGCTGCGTGCTGTTCGACAGGCCACCTTTGACCTCGGGGGAGGAAGAACGCTGAACATCCTGGGTAGAGGGCAGGTTGGTGGTTCCAGGCGACAGTGCCTTTCGCGTGCTTGGGGACTCCGCGCTCAACTCACAAGGGCCCTACCCTCAAGAGCCTGTTCCCATCAGGGACGTGACACCTCCCCCCTACTCCCGGTACCCAATTCTGTGTTAAGTGCTGCGAGGTGGGGCAAGAAACAGAGGATGGTGCGACACAGGGAGTCAGGGAGGTGGAGCAACACTTAGGAAGGGTGGGCAGGGAGGCGACATCTCAGACCCAAAATGACAACAAAGCGCCAGCCAGATGGAGACCTGGGAGACGAGCAGCCAGGTGGAAGGCACGGTAAGCGCAAAGGTCCTGGGGCAAGAACAAGCACAGCCACCCCCTTCCTGGGAAACCTCAAAGGCTCGTCAATCATCCACTCCGCAGGGGACGAAACTGAGGCGCGGGGAGGGGACGGCACTTGTCCAAGGTCACACAGCCCCGGGAAGAGTCCAGAGGCCACCCTGCGGCTAAAACGGGCTTTCAGCGCACCGGAGGCGACCGACGGGAGGAAAAAGAGGAGGCAAAGCACAGCGAGGGGCGGTGACGGGCCAAGGTCACACAGCCGGGGCCCCCGGGGCCTGACAGCTCGGGCTGGGGTCGGCCACGAGAGAAGCGGGCCGGGGCCGCCCCGTCCCGGGGAGTCGCGGTGACAGGCCCGCGCGGGGGCATGCCTCGGCCTCAGGCGCCACCCCGGGGCCCCGGGCCGCCTCACCTTCTTGAGCCGCTCCATCAGGACGCTCTTGTTGCCGCCCGTGTCCAGGTTCCGCTTCTTCAGCTCCGCCCGCAAATCGATTACCCGCAAGTCGCTGAGCCGCCGCGTCCCGACCTCTGAGGCGCCCGAGACGACAGCGGCTGTGCCAGAACCCGAGTCGCCGGACCCTGCCAGAGTCTCCGCCATCCCGGGTTTCCTGTCTCCGCCACTTATTCCACACACCGCCGGCGGCTGTAGCTGCTCTGAGCACAAAATGGCGCCGCCTGAGAGGAAAACGCACTCCCTTCCTCCCGCCCCGTTTTCCGGCCGCGCATGCGCGCCGCCCGGATCAGGGCTCTTAGCAGCAAGCAAGCTCGCGCGCCAACCAACCGCACGTGTCCGGCCACAACGCGCAGGCGCCGTAACCGCAGTACGCATGTGTCCCGGCAGTTCGCGGCGGGAGGCCGGCGAGACGACACGCGCCTGCGCGTATCCCCCCCTACTCAAACACACACACACACCGCCCCCCCCCCCTCCCGCCCAAGGCTCTCACCACGCATGGGCAGACGCGACCGGGAGCGTCGAACCCACGCCGGGTACGCCTGCGCAGAAGCGAGGCGCGCCGGGGCGGCTGGAGCGGTTTCTTCGCAAGCGGCGCCATTTTGTGCTGGGAGCCGAAATAAATCCGGCCCGGTTTTCTGTGAAGTGGGCAGCGGAGCCAGGGTCCCTGGAATGGCGGAGACTCTGTCAGGCCTAGGCGATTCGGGTGCGGCGGGCGCAGCGGCTCTGAGCTCCGCCTCGTCGGAGACCGGGACGCGGCGCCTCAGCGACTTGCGGGTGATCGATCTGCGGGCGGAGCTGAGGAAACGGAACCTGGACTCGAGCGGCAACAAGAGCGTTTTGATGGAGCGGCTTAAAAAGGTAGAGCCGGGGCTCTGGGGGTGGGCAGGAGGTGGGTCGGGGGGCCCTCGCGGCCGCGACGGGGGCCTTCTGGCCTCGGGGTCCGCCCCCGGCCCCGTTTGCGGCCTGCGCCGGGCCTGGCGCTCCGGGCTTCTCCCGGCTTCTCCCAGGCCCCGGCGGGAGCTTCGAGCCCCGCCGGGTCCAGGTTCAAAGCCCAGCGCCGCATTGGGGCGGGAACAAGAAAAAGAAAATCTTGACGCGAACGGGGGAGGTTGGGGGTGATGGGTGACATCGGCCGAGCGTTTGTGTTATCCGTATCAGCTCCTGCTTTTCAAGGGCTTTTTTCGGCTGGTTGCATCCCGGCCTCTGAAAGTGGACGCGGAACCCTGAAATCCTCGCTTCCTCCGCGGCGTTAGGGGACTCGGCCAAGGTCACTCGGCCGGGGTGAGGAGGTCGGGATTTGAACCGAGGCCGGCCGATTTTCTGAGCCCGTGTCGGCCGCGGGGGCGTCCTCTGGAAAGAGAGATGCTTCTTGATCCGTTAGGGCCCAGAAGCCTTGAATAGGGCGTTAATTTTTAAAGTAACCGTATCGAGGGAATACTCAAAGCGGTGGGGCGGGGGGGGGGGGGGAATGGGGAAACGGCTTAGGGATTTGCCAGTACGGGCTTGGGGATTTAGCCTGGAGGGAAAAGTGCTATTTGTAATAACTACCAGAGATGAAACAAACAGACTTGGGGAGGATCTAAAGGCTCCGTCAGATCTGCGTGATCTTGAGCGTGGAAGACATTTAATCCCTTCTGGGCCTGTTTCTTCTTGTGTCCAGTAGAAGAAAAATAATAGTGTTTTCGCGTTAGGATTAAGTAAAATGGCGTGAAACGGGCTTGGCGTGTTGCCCAGCGCATGTAAACACTCGAGGTGCGACCGCTGTCACGTTTCACTTTTTTCTCTGTGCCACTGTTTGGTATTTGCAAACAGGGAGTTTTAACCCCCTACCTCGAGGGTTCTGAGGGATGCGTGCGAAAAGCAGGGAGTTAAGTAAGTGTTTGTGCCCTTCTGCTTCCCCTGTGCTTGCCTTGTTCCGGTGGCTTCTTTCTTTTTGCCGCCTAGCGACTCTAGTCTGGGGACTTCTGTGTAATCGCTAAGCCTTGTTACCTATCCCCCACCCCCCAAGACAGTGCGGTTTGTCACTCACTCCACCCTCCGGCCTCCCAAACAACAGAGGATCAGAGTTTTATTTATTAATTGCTGTTTAGAGGAAGTAAGGATTATTTCCTATTATCTGGATGAGGAAGCTCAGGCTTGAGAGCAGTGAGTTATTTGCTCTGAGTCAGTTGGGCCGTTCTAACTTGAGTCTGTTTTCTTTCACTATGGTTACTAACTTCCTTTACCCAGACGGGGCAGGCGGTTCATCCACCGAGATGTTTACCTGGAGAAGATGCAAGGAGGGTGAGGGTTGGCACCCGGGGACATGTGATCCATGTTGTTAGTAGCCACAAGGCCTCCTATCAACGAAGTCAAATTGGGGGGCTTTAGCCTTTATCCCCCCAGGTGGTCCACAAGCCTGCAATGCTGATAGGATGGCATTGAACCTTTCTGTCAGGCGGAGGTTGAGACTGGTGTGATCTTCCATCACTAACGTCTCTGAGGGGAAAAACCCATCCCTTTTTCCTTCTTTTCAGTTTCTTAGCGATGTGCTCAAAATACATAAATACCATTAGCATATATACCCATCTGCTACCCTGCCCAAGCAAGTCTGGAAGTACTGATGTTCTTCTCTTGTACTTCCGTTATCTAGTGGTTTTTTTTTTTAGGAAGGGCAAAGGAGGGAAAGGTGGAGGCAAAACACAAAGTGTAATTTGGCAAGGCCTGTAAGGATGACTCGTAGCTTGCAGTCCCCCCTAAGGATGACCCTGTGAACACTACACCTAGAGGAGACACACTGAGGGGCAAACTGGTACACCTTCTGTCTGGGGTAGTTTTTGTATTCTCCTGATGGTGTTCCAGAATCTTCTGTCTCCAGGAAGAGAGTGAAAGACTTTATGTTTGTGCTTTCCTTGATGCCAGGGCATAACTCCAATTCTTCCTTCTGGTTCTGGCTTCAGAGAGAAGGGAGAGGTTTCTTTGTTCCTGGTACAGGTTAGTTGTGGAGCCTCCACGCTGCATTCTGAATTTAGACTTTTCCAAGCTAGGAAACTTCTCAGAATCTTTGAGACTTCTGAAACTGCTTACAAATAAAACAGCATTTGAAATGGGTTTAAACAGAGTTTGAGAGTCCAGTAAAGACAGGGTTTTCAGTAAAACCTAAACGTGAAGCCCAGTGTCTATGGATATCAGCATTGACACGCTCAGTCCTGTTTGTTTTGTTGTTGTTGTTGTTTTTTCTCCTGAGTGCCTCTTTGGTGCCTGGCACAGTGCAGAGCATAAGTGGGGGCTGCTCAAGTGAAGGACAGGCTCTTGGGACGGGGAGGCGGGACTTGCCAAGAGATCCTTATAATTCTGTATCCGATGAAGCAGGCCCCCTAGTGGTTGAAGGCAAGACCTCTGGAGTCAGTCAGAGATGATTGTGAAGGGATGAGGTAGTACGTGTCACATCCCCTACCGTGCCACACACAGCAGGAACTCAGGCAGTGAGTGTTAGTATTCTGTACAGACGGTGCCTAGTACAGGCGTGGCGTGGAGAGGGGATCAGGGAGGGTCGAACAGCCCATTGTTGAGTGAAGTCATAGGTAACTGGAGAGTGTGCCTTTCCCTTTTTGAGTTCTTTTGGGCCCAGGAATAGGATCAATCAGATTGTGGTGATAATGTTAAAAATAACCCTAATGTTTGGTGAGTGCTTGCTTTACATGGATAATAAGAATTCTCATGACAGCTTTCCAGGGTAAGAACTTTTATTAGCCCCTTGTTCCAGAGTAAAAAACAAACTCACAGGGATTAAGTAAGCCTGCCTGAGACCACACAGCTAAGATCTGGTAGAATCAGTCTAAATCCAGAGCCCTTGCTCCAACGTAGAAAGAGAAAGAACGAATGAACAGGTGGCCCTTTCCAGATCAGCACCCTGAAGCTTCTGTGAAAGTCAAATCTGTGTGCTGCCTTTTTGGGTGAACTTTTTTTACCTTCTCTCTAGGCAATTGAAGATGAGGGGGGTAATCCTGATGAAATTGAAATTACCTCTGAAGGAAATAAGAAGACATCAAAGAGATCCAGCAAAGGTATGGAGGATTTTATAAGCATTGCTAATGTTAGGAACTTTTTTCAGAACTGACTTCCTTTGCTAATGTGCTTGTGGACTGCCCTGTGAATCAGAAGGACCTTGAATGAAGGTTTGCATTTTCTTTAAAGATCCCTCCACTGTATTTTTGTTTCCATGGTTCTTGGGAATTCAGAGGATGGAAGAGGTACTTACACCTCTACTTATTTTCCTCTGTAGGTTTCTCAGCAGCCGTTGCTTATCCAGAGTCTTAACCTTCTTTAAGTAGAGAGTGTTTAGAATTACTTGAGTCTCGTATTGACCTGACTTCTGGAAAATAACTTCCCTTTTAAATACTGCCTGGCCAAAACAGAGTTGTCACTTTTACAGACATTGCTTTCAAAAACTGCATACCGCATAAAAGCCAGATTCCACGTGGCATTAATGACCCTCACTGTCTGCCCCAAATCTTCCCTTCCCTGCTTCCTCCCCCACCACCTTCCTCTCTTACATATACCTTGAATCAGGTCCCAAACATGTGGTTTACTTTCTTGGCTCTCTGGGCCTTAGCTTATATGTTCCGCCCACTCCTCTTCCCCATTTGTCTGCATTCAAGTCCTAGTTCATCAAGAGACAACTTCTGATCCCACCAACAGCAGGTCTTCTCACCTTAGGTCCTCTGTGCTGCCATGGCCTGAGTTTTAATGCTTACGTCTCATTCTGCCTCGTGTCACAATCATATTGTTGAGGACAGGGGCTGCGTCTTCCTTGTCTTTCTTCTTGCCTAGTATTTATTCATTGAGTTACTAATGGAATTCAGTGACATTCAACTGCTGTTTTAAGAAAGAATTAGCTGAAACTGGGCATTTGGGCTGTCCTGAAATTTCTCTTGGTAATTGGGAGGTTTTATTGCTCAGGCCCCAAAACAAAATGAAATATTTTTACCTGGTCAGTGGTGAAGAATTGGTTGTGAAATGTCTAAGAGGCAGGCACCAATATCAGCCATGCTCTGTGGTGTATAGGCTCTGGGAGAACAGCAGTCAGTGACCTCACTTTGTTTTTTTTTTGTTTGTTTTTTTTTGTTTTGTTTTGTTTTGTTTTTTCATTTTAACAGTTTTTAATGAAAGTTGTATACAAGATTACTTCATTCCTGCATCTTCTCAATTGTTTCTTCCTTATATTTGCCCTTTTCTTTTCCTACTTGGCGAGATTTGGCTTTACGTTCGAGGATCTTTTTGCGGTCTTTGTCCAGTTTTAGTCTGGTGATAACCACCTTGCTGGAGTGAATGCCCACATGGACAGTTGTGCCATTAGCCTTCTCCCGCTGCACTCGTTCAATGTAGATGACATACTTCTTCCTGTAAACCTGGACTACTTTGCCAATTTGCTGCCCTTTGTAGTGCCCTCGTACAACCTGAACTTCATCATCCGCCCCGTGACCTCACTTTGGAATGAAGTCACCTCTGCGGTCCACAGTTCATCGAGCATTTTTGGTTTTGCCCAAGTCAGTGTTTTTGCCAAGGCAAAGAGTGCTGAAAAATCAACAGAGAAAGACAATTATAGACTGGGAAAAAGTAGAGCCTGTGGATATCATTTTTGGTTTCTTTTTCTTTTTAACAGAAAAAGAAATGTTTGTGTTAAGGTCTTTGGAAATACAAATGTGCATTAAGTAAAGTGTTGAAATTCCTTTCCATTCAGGAGGCAACCCATTATTAAAAGTGTGGGCATATTTTCCCAGACTTATCTATGTGTCTGCAGTCATCTAAAAATACAGAAAGATGTGCACACACCTGTGTGCCTTTGTCTTTCCTTTAAAAAAATCGGTTCTACTACACACCATATTCTCTAATTTGTTTTTTTCACTTAGCGTGTTGAGGACATTTTTCGATAGTGCTGAAAATAAAAAGAACTCATTCTTTTAACAGCTGAGTAGTCATCCTTCATATGATTGTACCACAGTTGAGCTCGTCAGTCTTATTACTAGACGGTTGGGGTTTGTTCCAGTTTTCAGCACAGACGTGAACCAGAGCTATCTCTGCTGAAGGAATATGTTTTTGTTAACTTATTGGAAGTAGAATTCCGGGATCAAAAGATACGTGCATTTTATTTTAAAAAGAGCTACTAACAAATAGCTCTCCAACAGGCTGTACTGGTTAATATCTGGCAACATAGGGGGTGGGAGAGGGTGCCAATTTCTTTAAATTCTCACTTAATGCTGAATATTATCTTTTTTTAATGTCGTCTTATATATAGAAGAAAAGTATTTCATTGTATTTATCTGAATTTCTCCACAGGTAAAGTTTCCATTTACATTTCTTCACAGATTAGACAGTTTCTGATAATTGGCCATCTGTATTTTCTGAATTGCCTTTTCATGCCCTTTGCCCATTTTTCTGCTGGGTTGTTGGTCTTATTGACTCTTGAGGGCTCTCTATAAAATGTCACGATTGTTTTTTCCCTGCCTCTCATTTGACTTAAACTAGTTTGTGGTGTTTTGGTCTTTAAAGTTTCAATCTTTAACACAGGCAATGCAGTCAACTTATTCTATACGGTTTCTAGATTTTATGTTGTATTTTAAAAGGCAGTCCTTTGCTTTAAAATTATTATTTTTTAAATCATTCTGCATTTTGGAGTGGTATTTATGGTTTTATTTGAGTTCCTTTGGAGTTTATTTTTGCATATGATGTGAGATAAGTAGGGATCAAAATATGGAACATTCCTATCAGACTCCTCGTGCCCTTGCCCAGTCATCGTCCCTGCCTGTCCCTCGAAGGGGGGGAAATACGTGATTACTTTGACCATAGATTAGTTTTGCCTGTTCTAGAGCTTCAAGTGAAATAGACCCATTTAATACAAATTTTTTTATTTTGTTGGCAGCACTGCACGGCTTGTGGAATCTTAGTTCCCTGACCAGGGATTGAACCCGGGCCCTCAGCAGTGAGACCATGGAGTCCTAACCATTGGACTGCCAGGGAATTCCCAATGCAAACTCTTTTGTGTCTGGTTTCTTATGCTTGGCGTGATTCTATTCTGGAGTTTTACAGTACATATTGATATTTGATAGGGCAAGTCTATAAGTTCTGAATTATTTACAACCATCTTATTAGATTTTATCATGATTTTAACTGAAAATAGAGTTTTTTCATCTGCCCTGTTTGAACAAACTCAAAATGGTTTGAAATCTGATTATTTTAATCAGAATCCTAGAAAGCATACCTCAAGTAATCTCAGCATCCCTCCAAAGTAGTTTTACACCAATACTTTGTTTAGCAGAATCTTTTAAAATAGTTATCAGCAAAATAATTTAACTAGAAAAGTAAAGTCAGCATGTTTGCTTTTTAAGCTATTGCCTGATTCTGTGTTGCTGGGTTGTTTTTGTTTCTTTTGACATAATTTCTTTCTTTTTTTTAGAATAACCATCAAATGCTTTTTAATAATTGGCAAAATTTTGAACAGATACTTCACAATATAAATAAATGGCCAGTGACCACATCAGAAAATGCTTGTCATTAGCTATCAAAGAAATTAAAATTAAAATGACTAGAAATGCTAGAAAACAACTATTAAAATAGCAAAGATACAGAAAAACAAACTCCCATACATTGCTATAGAGTATGTAAAATGATGCTATTTGGGGAAGAAAATTGGCACATACTTACAAAATTGAAAGTTCAACTAAAATACAACCCAATTATTCCACTCCTGTGTCTTCAGCCAAAATAAATGAAAGCATAGATCCACACAAAAATTTGAACATGAATGTACAACGTATCTTTTTTTTAGGAGACATAATTTCATACTTAGAAAAGATGCAAGAATAATACAAGGAATTCTCATATATCCTCATCCAGATTCCCCAAATGTTAGCATTTTATTACATTTGTTTTATCCTTTTCTTTCTCAGGACAGGGAAGGAGGTGGGGGAGAGAGAGAAAGAAAGAAAGGGGGGGGGGGAGAGGGAGAGAGAGAAAGAGAGAGATAAAATAAATTAATATATATATATATATATTTTTTCCCCCCCTGAACTATTTGAGAATAAGTTGCATGTATGTGCCCCTTTGCCCCTAGAGACCGCAGGATTTTCTAAAAGCAGGGACATTACATAATCATACGTAGTTACCAAAATCAAGAAATTAATGTTAATATAATACTGTAATCTAAGCTTAGACCTTATTTAGATTTAGTCATTTGTTCCAATAATGTTCTTCATAACTCAAAAGAAGAAAAAATCTAGGGTCTTTTCATTGCCTTCAGTTGTCACGTCTTTTTGGTTTCCTTTAATCTGCAACAGTTCCTAAGACTTTCTTTGTATTTGTGACATTACCATTTTTTGAAGAGCACAGACCACTTATTTTGAAGCCTGTTTTTCAATTTGGGTTGTTTTGGTTGGGTTTGGTTTGGTTTTTTTCCCCTCATGATTAGGTTCAAATTATACACTTTTGTCAGAAATACCACCAGAAGTGTTATTTTTCTCAGTTAACCTCCCTAGAGTCACATCCTGACCATTTGTGTAAGTGACTTGAGGTGGTATTGGTTGGGTTTCTCCACTGGAAAGTTAACTATTTTACTCTTTGTATCTATGGGGAACATACTTTGAGACTTATAAATATCCGTTTCACCCTCCACTAGTCTCAGCATCCACTGAGTCTCGTCCAATGGTGATTTTCTAAATTTATCATTCCATTTCTGGTAGTTGGTTTTCTGCCATAAGAGGTAGCTTGCCCTTCTCCCCCACTTATCATTGTGAACTTAGAGATTCCTATTTTTTTCAGTAGGTGATAAGTAAGCCTTTATGATTATTATTTTGGTGTTCAGATTGTCCCAATGAGAGTCCTTCAGGCTGGCTCCTGTGTCTTTTTGACAGGATCACTTCATTCTTTGAACACTTACTTTCTGGCACAAGACAGTGTTCCAGTGTCTGTTGCTTTCCCTGCCCCACACTGGGAATCAGCCATTTCTTCCAGGTGCCCTCCTTCCTTTTTGTGGAGCGTGCTGTTGTACTCTTTGCTACTGGGATGTCAACTCCTTGGCCAGTGCTGGGTCTGTAAGGTCTTTTGGTCCCAATGTGCCTCATGAAATTAAACAAAGGTAAAGCAATCTGAAATAAGCCAATGACAGCTTAAGAAATGAGAAAAAAATATGGGACTTCCCTGGCGGTCCAGTGGTTAGGACTCTGCGCGCTCACTGCCAGGGGCTGGGGTTCGATCCCTGGTCGGGGGACTAAGATCCCGCAAGCTGAACAGCGTGGCCACAAAAAAATAAATAAAGCTCTGGCTAATATGAACAGTGCACCTGCAGAACTCACTAGCTAGTTATAATTGTTCATCACTTGATTCTCTTGCGTTTTTGAGGTGGCAATGATAGATCATCCACAAGTCAAAGACTTAAGTTATTGCCAGAAACCATTAAAAATAGATACACTATTCTTAAATAGTAAGTAAAGCTAAAAGGAAATATTCTAGTAGCGTGACATGACTAATTTTGAGAAGGTTTTCCTAGATGTGATGACTTGATATCATAAAGTTCTCAATTCCCCCGAAAGTAAACTAAAAGAAACTTTGAGATTTGTCTGTTCTAAAATTAATCAAAAAGAAAATACACAAGAATAACTAAAATTGAAAAACAGTGTTGCATACTTGCTCTCATTTTAACAGTAAGATATTGAAACAGAGTGGGAAGTTTAAGGATTTGTTCATTATAAAGGAAGCACTAAGGATTTTTCAGTAAACAATGTTGGAACAGTCGGGTATCTGGTGGTAGGGAAAAGCTCTATTACCTTCTTCTATGCAAAATAGAAATTCCAACTAGAATAGTATTTTTGTAATATAGTAGTAAGGAAGGCCTGAAATGAGACTTAAAAAAAAGAAACTATAAAGAAAAATAAATTTGGCTACTTGAAAATTTTAAGTCTCTCAATAAAAGATGCCATAAGTAAGATGCAACAACTGGGAGAAAATATTACAGCATGTAAGCATCCAGAAAGCATTAAATATTCCTACAAATTAATAAAATAGACAATCCAGTTGACAAAGAATAACAGATTATGAATAGGCAGTTCACAGATGAAAGAAAAAACAAACAAGGCCTATATACAAGAAAAAAAAATTCCCTTGCTGGTAATTGAAGGAAAGCAAATAAAAATAATGAGATATCATTTTTGCCTGTTACACTGGTAAAAATTTACACAATTCTCAATATCCCACATTGGCAAGGGTGTGAGGAAATGGGTAGTTATTGGAGATGGTAAATTAATAAAGCTGCCTTGGGAGGTTAACTAAACTAAGGAACTCCATAATATGGAATAAAAGATGGAAGTGAGTCAATATATAGCACAAGAAAATATTCCAAGGCCTTTATTGAGTAACAAAAGCAAGTTACAGAATGTATATACAATATGGTTCCATTACATAACAAGTTTATTTCCATTTGAATGATATATGTGTGTAAATCCCCAAGAAAATGTTCTGAAGGACCACCAAGCTGGTAACAATGGTTACCTCTTAGAAGTGCAATGGGGAGAAGGGAGACTAGTTTTTTTCATGTATTTATGAGGGTGGATCTTTTATTAATAAATGGTGTGAATCTTTTAAATTTATTTATTTTATTTATTTTTGGCCGCGTTGGGTCTTCGTTGCTGCGCACGGGCTTTCTCTAGTTGCGTCGAGCAGGGGCTACTCTTTGTTGTGGTGCGCAGCCTTCACATTGCAGTGGCTTCTCTTATTTCAGAGCGCAGGCTCTAGGCACGTGGGCTTCAGTAGTCGTAGCACGCAGGCTCAGTAGTTGTGGCACACGGGCTTAGCTGCTCCGCGGCATGTGGAATCTTCCCGGACCAGGGCTCGAACCCATGTCCCCTGCATTGGCAGGCAGATTCTTAACCACTGCGCCACCAAGGACGTCCCAATGGTGTGAATCTTTTAATGAGTGTATTTGTGTAATCGTGTGGATGTATTTATGTAATCAAGCAAATTTTAAAAAATATTGACCTTTCCACATGCAGCAGGCCACACGGGATACTGGGGGGATATCCCAGCAGAAGTCCAGGGAGGTGGTCTAACAGGTGAGTTGGACGTAATTGCCGAAGCAGAAGCTTAGCAGGGAGAAGAAACCGGAATCCCAGGCGAGGGGCTGGAAGCAGGTTATGGAGACAAGTGCTGAGCGAGGCCTGTAGTTTGGAGACTGCGAACATTGGAGGCGTTTTACTCTGCGGAAGAAGGCTTTGAGGGGTACCTTTTCCCTTAGTACCAAAAACAGTCGCTTTAGTTTTTGCCAGAGTAATATTTTTCATTCACATTAATTTTGGATTCGTTTAGACACACTGTTTTTCGTCTTTGGAAAGTAGGGTATCTTTCCCCAAACCTACTTCCCCCCAAAGTAGGCGATTGTTGATAAGCATCCCAGTAGGGGTGTGCTTTCTATATTGAAGACTAAACGTTCTTAAAACTGCATATTCTGTTGACATTTCTGGTCAGGTCATTTAGCTGGGAGAGTTCTCCCGTGGAAGGGATTTGAGCTGCAGTGTACCTGTGCTTACTGCTCAGGAGAACAGTAGGTCGTGAGATCTGAGTCTGCCTGATGAAAACCTGCTGCCTTTCTTGTGAAAGGGAGAAAGGCAGTATAAAGGGTGGCAAGTTTGTGGTAGTCTACTTAGATTTTTTTCTAGTAGTAATTCAGTGGAATTGGGCAAAAACCAATGTGCATGTTCTAGAATGGTAACCAGCTTTATCAAATACAGTAAGTCTGTGGAAACGTTGCTGGTGTATCTTCCTGGCATATTTACAAAGACCACTGGGTTGAGTTCCAGACATTTTTGAAGCTCAAGGCATGTTTTGCCATAGGAATATTATAAAATGGTATTGGGGTTCCCAGTCAGCCGCCAAGGCTACTTGCACGTAATGTATTGCATTCTAGTATTAGTGTCACAATTCCCTGTGTTCCTAAATAAGATATTCCTGAGAACATGAGTGAAATTAGAATGTGGAAGAATCAAGTAACACATGTTATAAGAAAATTCTCATCCTTGAGAGAGGTTTTTTTAACGTCTGAATGATGGTATAAATGATTAGGGTTGAGCTCCCCGCACACACAAATTCTATATACACTTACGAGATTAATCATTAAATATAGGCAAATTAATGTCTAGTTCTTTTATATTACTTGAAAAACACTTAGTAGTCTTAAGAAATTGATCTTTGCTTTGGGGGGATAGTCTTCGCAGGAAGTGAGTCCTCCTGAGGTTGTGCAGCTAAGGACAGGTGGCTGATGAGCACCTCTTCCCATAGACCAACAGTTCAGATCAGTGGGGGGGAAAGATTAGTAAATGGTGTTGGGAAATCAGTTTCCAGATGGAACAGGCATTTGTAAAATAGTCTTACTCAGCAGGAAAGTGAAAGAATCAAATGTTAAAATGAAATCGGAAAAGAACTAAATATAGGTGAATATTTGTGTGGTCTTGGCGTGGAGATGGGCTTCTAAACATGAAGGTAAAAACCATTTACACATAAAAACCGATTAATAGCTTTGGCTGCATGAAAGTAAAATTTACCCAGAACCCAAAAACAAAACTAAAAGATTGGTGAAGAACTGGGAGAAAATGTGTTGTGTATATGACATGCAAATTAAAAATGAGGAGAAATGGAACAGAGGTTTTTTAATTGGGGAAAGAGTATAAATGAGAAATTTTTACAAATGTGCAAATGATTGACCAAAAAATACAACCTAAGCAGTGATCAGATAAATTCAGGTTAAAACAAGTATTCCTTTTTTGCCTAGCACATTGGCATGGGTAAAGAAATAGCTGATTTTAACAAAGATTCAGAAAAATTGGTACTTTGATTCACTGTTAATGGAACTATGGATTGTAATACTCTTCCTCTGGGGTATCACGATAATATATGGGGTGTTCCTTTTTAATAAAAGACTTTAAAATGTACATACTCTTTGTCCCAACTATGCCATTTATAGAAATATGTCCTAATACGACAATTACCTGGATGCAAAAAAAGAATTACCAGAATGTTCATTTTATAAGCATTTTCTTAAATCTCCATCCATAGGTACTACTTACGTCAATGACGGTGTCTCCATATAATGCTATGAAAATATAGAAAGATGTTCACAATACATTAAATGAAAAGATTATAAAATGGCAGTACAGTGCCATTTTTAAAGGCGAAGTACATGTATATACATGGCACAGTATGGGAGGATATCTATCGATATATGCCACTGTATGATAGCTCGAGGGCTAACTCTAGATGGTAAAATTGTGAAAGGCTTTTACTTTCTTTTTGCTTTTTTATGTTTTCCTTTTATGTCATTGTCTCTGTGGGAAAACATGTTCCACGTTCCTTAACTAAAAAGCAGCACAGGGACTTCCCTGGTGGTCCAGTGGCTAAGACTCCGCGCTCCCAATGCAGGCGGCCCGGGTTCGATCCCTGGTCAGGGAACTAGCTCCTGCCGCAGCTAAAGATCCCGCATGCCGCAACGAAGGTCCTACATGCAGCAACGAAGATCCCGCGTGCTGCAACTGAGACCCAACACAGCCATGTAAATAGATAGATAGATTTTTTTTTTTTTAAGCAGCACTTTTTCTCCCCCCCCCCTTTTTTTTTTCTTTTTCTTTTTTTTCTTTTTGCCACAGCACGCAGCTTGCGGGGTCTTAGTTCCCCGACCAGGGATTGAACCCAGGCTGTGGGCAGTGAAAGTGCGGAATCCTAACCACTGGACCGCTAGGGAAGTCCCCAAAGCGGCACATTTGTATAAGATACTCTTCTCCCCGTAACCAAAGCCACTTAACAAGAAGGGCAGGCCTGGAAAAGGTCTAGTCTACCTCCACCTTATTAAGAATCCATTTCAGGCTCCTCATACTTCCACAGCCAGTTGATAAGAACAGAACCACTTCTACTTGGGGGTAGTAGAGGGGCTGCCTTATGCAGAATGGACTTACCATTCCTGGATTATGGTGTTCCTAAATGGAGAAGTGCCACGGGTGTTTTAGGTTGTCTTATTTCTGTAGTGCTTAGGGCCTATAAAAGTGAAAGTTGTCACATCTGGAAAGTGCATATCGATGATCTCATGCTGTAAATTATTCCTCCAGGGCGCAAACCAGAAGAAGAGGGTGTGGAAGATAACGGGCTAGAGGAAAATTCTGGGGATGGACAGGTATGTGCAGCCTTGTCAGTGAAGCAGGTCCGTGCGTGGACCCATGACAGTCATCTGATGGTGGTATTGTCTTTGTCACAGGAGGATGTTGAGACCACTTTGGAGAACTTGCAGGACATCGACATGATGGATATCAGTGTGTTGGATGAAGCAGAAATCGATAATGGAAGTGTTGCAGATTGTGTGGACGACGACGATGCTGATAATCTCCCGGAGTCCCTGTCTGATAGTAGAGAGCTAGTCGAGGGAGAAATGAAGGAGCTTCCTGAGCCTCTTCAAGAACATGCTGTAGGTAACTCGGCAGTGTCTCTACAGTGTACCCTAAACGTAATAGTTCCTCAAATAGCTTAATAGATGATAAGTTTTATATTTGGAGTTAAGTTCTTTTAATGCCAGTTGAGTAGAATGGGGGCTAATCCATTCACATGTAAAAATCAGATGAGTCTGAAAAACACACTTTGCTTCATTGAAAAATGATGTCTTGTGAGGAACGCAAGTATATGCTCTCCATTTGTATCATGCGGTGTTAAGCCTTTTGAGGATACTATTGTAGATCTTCCTGTTTATTATAGGAGATTGGTCTGTGGTGTAACACCTGGGATGCCTTGAAAATACCAAAACAGAGGTTGAAAGTTGGTCTTTTGCTGTCAACCAATTGGTACTCGCCTAGTCAATCTTTAACACTAACTTTGATGTTGTTTTTATAAAGCCTTAGCTTTTTTTCTTGTTAGATGCAATTATGGTGGGCATTATTTATTGAACTTTGTCTGCCAGACATTAGGCATTATTTCCTTTAATCCTTTCAACAACAGTGTGATATATAGATGCTGTTATGCCCATTTTCCAGTTGGGGAAATTGGGGAGTAAAAAGGTAAAGAAATATTTCCAGGCAACATATAGGTCATATGAGAATAAGAATTAAGACCAGGCTAATTCCAGAGTCCATGTA
The DNA here is from genome assembly GCF_028564815.1 of Eubalaena glacialis. Taxonomy (NCBI): domain Eukaryota; kingdom Metazoa; phylum Chordata; class Mammalia; order Artiodactyla; family Balaenidae; genus Eubalaena; species Eubalaena glacialis. The sequence goes on along the minus strand of NC_083719.1, from coordinate 182,794,712 downwards.
CTTAACTCATACACCACATTGTCTCAGTGCCGTTAAATTTACTGGATTGTGTCATTTCTGTGAGGATGAACGTTTCTCAGGTAGCCAGAAGAGGCAATGAAAAATAGAAGCCATGAGGCGTCTTTGTAGGAATTCCTAGGGCTTGGTGTTAGGACCTAGGAGACACCTGGTTTTCATAGTCCTCCTCAGATCTTTTGTGGAGTATCTCCCGAGTACTCCAGTACTCCCGGGGGAAGGAAGCCCTATTCTCTGCTGGTCCACCCATGCCGTTCCTTGGAATGTGTTTGCATTTTCTTTTGGAACTGATCCTCAGTACCCTTAGAGGTAGCAGATTGTCATCTTTGAAAAGGGAGGGGTGGTGGTTCTGAGAAACGATTGAGTCATTTTGACACAGATAGGGTATGCAATTGTTTCATCTTTTGATGAGTCTCATTCACTGGCTTCCTAAAAAGGAGTACCAGAAACACGAGAGCAGTGAAACCCTTCCTTATTGGCTGCTTTTCCTTAAGGCTGTTTTATTCCCTGTGATTAGAAAATAATATATTCAGTAACAAAAGCCTGGAAATGCCTAAATGTCTATCAGTAATGGTTAAATAACCATGGTTTAGTGGAAGCAGTTGTTTAAGAGTTAACAGCATTGACTAGAGGTCTGCCACTTAACTTGCTGTGTGACCTTGGCTAATTTACTTAATCTTTCTGGGCCTCATTTGCAAAATTAGTAGGTTTGAGGAGGACTAAATAGATGAATGCTTATCGCTAATTTAGAGCAAAAGTCATCAAGCTGGCCAAAGATTTATTGGAACACAGCCACACCTATTTGTGACAATTGTCTGTGGCTGATTTCTGGATACAACAGCAGAGTAGAATAGTCATGACAGAGACCGTCTGGCCTACAAAGCCTAAAATACTCACTATCTGGCCCTTGACCCCAGCTTAGAGCAGCACCTATTGTATAGCAGATGGCAGTAGGGTTATTGCTACTGTTACTATAACATTTATTATTCCTTCCAGTAATACAGCTACTACTTCTATATACCATCTCAATGAACTAAGCTTATTTATATGAACTAGAATAATCTCCAAGATGGCAGCAAAAGTAAGGCAGGGAACAGAATATGCTACTAATCATGGAGACAGAGAAAGGGGAGACGGTCTTTCACATGCGTGTGTGCCCATGCTCTTGTGAGCATGTGTAGAATGTCTTGAGATGGCTGTGTCAGGGGAAGGAAGGAGTGGTGCAAGGTGGTTTCCTAGTCAAGTAAAGGTAATAACAATACATGCTAATTATAAAATATTTTGAAACTATTCCCCCCCCCCAAAAAAAAGTAAACCAACATTCAGGGCTTTATAACAAACAATCTAAATTATGTTAGGTCACACAACAATGATTTTATGAACCCCCTTTCTATATTTGGGGAATCCCTTGCCTTATGGACGGAGCCCACCTCATAGAGTAGAAGCTCAACATACCAGTTATTCTTCCCCTGCAGGCGGGGCAGTGATGGGTCACCTGGGCTTTGCCAGTCCTATGCTTCTGTCCCCACACTCAGTTTGGAAGTTGATGATGCTGAGTGGCAGGGTTCCCGGAGAAGCCCTTCCTATGTGGGCAGCAGCAGTCCCAGCAGCAGTAGCATCCAGGCTCGGCAAGCTGTGGTGGCCATGGAAATCCAAGAACCCACTCTGCAGCGTGATTCTGGATGCTGTTCCTGGAAGAACAGCCCCAAACCTGGTGGTCCAGTCTACCAGGAGAGCCCATGTACTGCCCAGTTGTACTTTTTTTGGCTTAACTTAGACTTTTGTTTTTCTTTGTTTGTTTGGCTTGCATCTTGAAACCCAAACTGATACCATTTTAGTGGGTCTCCTAGTCTGTCTGCAGGTATATGTTTATGTACATTTCTTTCATTTGAGGTGGAATCACAATATAATGCTGTTTTTTTTTGTTTTTTTTTTTTTTTAAATTTTTTTAAATTAATTAATTTATTTATTTTTGGCTGTGTTGGGTCTTCGTTTCTGTGTGAGGGCTTTCTCTAGTTGCGGCAAGTGGGGGCTACTCTTCATCGCGGTGCGCGGGCCTCTCACTATCGTGGCCTCTCTTGTTGCGGAGCACAGGCTCCAGACGCGCAGGCTCAGTAGTTGTGGCTCACGGGCCTAGTTGCTCCGCGGCATGTGGGATCTTCCCAGACCAGGGCTCGAACCCGCGTCCCCTGCATTGGCAGGCAGACTCTCAACCACTGCGCCACCAGGGAAGCCCTATAATGCTGTTTTGATTCCTGCACTGTGTTTAGAATTTCATCTTAAGTGACTTTTCATGACTGTAGCTTTTCACTGTACGGATGTACCATTATGTTACCTTATTATTGATGTAATAAATTTTATTCTCCATTTATTTTACAGGTAGAGGACAAAGAAACTATAAACAATTTAGATACTTCATCATCTGACTTCACTATATTACAGGTAAATTGTTGTATGTCTCAATAATTTTAGAATCAAATATTAGACCACAGTCTCTGGAAACCACTTCCAATATTGTATGGCAGTCCCAACTAAAAGTCATTGCAAAGTTTATTTCCTTTGTTGGCTTCTGTAGAGGGGGTTTTGCTTTCCACTTTCCACTAATATAACATGCCTATTGGAAAGGGCTCATCGTCTTGGCTTCCCTTCCAAGCACTGTGGCGTCCCTGCAGCTGAGAGGAGGGTGTGTTTGCGGGGTTCTTGTTAATTTGATTGGTGGGAGAAGGGCAGCCTGTCGGGTCTGTTCTGGATGGCATCCTCTGCAGAAAGACTATTAGATGAGACGTGAGACAGCAAGGGGGACACCCCCTCCTCAGGAGAGACGAATGGGGCACGGATGAGGATGCAAGGGGGTGACCAGAGCGCTGACCTCACAGCTGGGAAGAAAGATGGATTCTCAGGGGTTCTGGTTCTGCCTTTGGGAAGTTTTTCTCAAAGTACACAGATTTCTTTTGATGACTGTGTCATCTTGGCTGTTTGACTACCATCTGTGTAGAAGTTAAATCTTAGATGAGAACAAATGAGATGTGGCCTAACTTTCAGGTATGGTTTGCATAAATGTGGATCTTGAGTTTCCTTTTTCTTTTTCTGCCAGCCTGTAGATGTAAACTGTTGGAATAAAGCTGGATAGCTAATTTTCAGTAGAAAGTTTTGTGAGGAAATGAAAATACTTAGGCCAGTCATAAGTAAGCTGACTGCCAGTCAGCTTATGCCAGTCCTTGTTTTTTGTTTGTTTTAATAATGTCACCTATGCTGCTTAATTGGAAATCACCTTTTAGACAAGATCTTCATTTGCTTCTGCCAGGCAGGGGCAAGGTTTGTTATTAGCGAGCCAGAACCCCGGCCTTGAGGAGGGTGCAAATCTCAAGGAAACTTGGTGAAACCCAATTCACCTTTAGGGCTGATGTCTCTCTCCAGCTGCAAAGTGACACAGCCTGTTCCTGACTCAGAAGGGAAAGGAGGAGCGGGTCTTGTCATTTTCTTGAGTGTCTCTGTAGGTCAAAGACTCCTGTATACATTATCCTAACCAGACGCTTATATATAGCCCCTCTCAGCGACAAATAGAAACATACGCGTTTCTCTCTAGGGAAAGTTAGGAGAGAATTGTTCTACCTAAAATGATTGTTTCCTTCAGTGTAGAATCTTTAATTCCCAGCATGAAATGAAAAAGAATTGATTACAAATAAATGAAACTATTAAGAAAGTGAAGTTTCCTAGGGCTCCCCAGAATGGCAGGTCAGTGCCCAGTGGAAGTTGCAAGCCATTCACGTCCATGTAACTCATATGCTAAGCACCTGTGCTGTGTCAGATGCATGAGAAGAAAGGTTGGTCTCCATCCTTCCTATGTAAACAGAGCGATGAGTTGAGGCCTGGACTGATAAACAGACTCTCAGTCACATTGCCTTTGCTTAAATCTTTGCTGTGTGTCCTTGAGGAATTTTGCCAGCCACTCTGTGCCTGTCTCCTAATCTGTGAAAAGAAGGATGATACTAATAGTACCAACCTGCTAGGGCTGTGTGATGATTGGTTAATATATATATAGTAAGGTACTAGAATTTGTGCCTAGAACCTAGACAGTGCTTATCAGCACTGGCTGGAATTCCAGAATATTGTAGTTTGTGCAGAGGGAACGTAGGGGTCAGGGACCACATATTGAGAGAAAGTCCCTTCCTTTAGTTGGGTAGCCTCTCTATGACGAGGTGGCCCCTAAGCTAAATGCCGAGGGATGTGTAGGACTTGTCAGGGGTGGGGTGAGGTGCAGATGGCCCTGCTGGAGAGGGAGGTGGGAATGGGGGTGGTAAAACCAACGCTACTGTCGGCAAGGAATAACAATGGTGTGACTTGACAGGGCTTCCTGGGAAGAGTTTGAGGGATATTTAGGAATTAGGGCTGCCTGGTGGGTTGTTGGTTAGAAGAGATAAAGAAGCAGGCATGTGTAACACTGGAGAGGGCTCAGTTGACCAGGTGGGCAGGGGTGGTATGACCGTGCAAAGAGCAGAGGTCAAGCCACCTGTGCCTTCTTTCCCTTGATCTTTTCAATTTTTGGAAACTAATGCTATATTAATTAAGTGAAAATTGATTATCTGATATGTGTCAGGCATTCTATTAGGCACTAAAGATAGAAAAAAATGAAAACACTGCCCTCCAGGGCAGCGTTTAAGACAATTTAGAGGGACAGACAAGCATGTGATGGGTTCATCACCATTAAAAGTGATACAGTGTTGCCAGGCGCTGGGAAATGCAGCAAAGCAAACAACAGTAATAAACCAGGCCCCTTGAGAGCATCCTGGGCTGTGGGGCTTGGGGCTGAGGTGAATGGGCTGGGATGCCAGCTGTGTGGGCTCTTGCCCAGAACAAGCAGGTTCTCCACCTGTTGCATTTGTGAGGTCCCTTGTCTGTGTTTTTAAAATTCCCTTCTTAGTTATTACAGTTTTTGGTGTAAATAAATTCTAGGTTTCATCCATCTGGCACAATCTTATTTATATTTTTTGTTGCAGGAAATTGAAGAGCCATCCTTGGAGCCAGGTACTGTTAAATGAAAAACTTAGCAGCGGGGTTTGGAACCATTCTAGTTTTCCACCTTCTCTAATTTGAATTCTTTAATTTTAAAAAGTTACCTTACTGTAGTATACATTGTTCTAAAGGTTTACGATCCAGAACATACCAGGATCATAGAGATTGGAAACCCAGCCATATCACCAGATCTGTGAAAGTGGCTGACTTCTCATTCGCAAAATGTATTGGTGAGATGAAACTGTCTCATGCCTTTTTAAATGTACACGGCACTTAAACGTATGTAGAGAGAGTTTGCATGCCTCTCGAGAGCAAATACCTCTGTACCCCACAGAACAGATCTTGTGATATTGGGCAGTATCTTAACTTTGTGGTTTTTAATTCAGGCAGTGCAGGCAGTGGTAGGGAGATACGGTTTAAAACATTGAGACGTAACTGGATTCCAGAAGAGGAAAGAGTTTCTTCATGAGAATTCCAAACAAATAACTGTTCACTTTCTGGACTGCAAATATCTCAGAGCACCGATGGAAGAGATTCTGGTTTTCATGTTGGACTGTTCTGTTAAAAGAAATTCAAAGAAATTTGGAAATTGAGCTGTTCAGTGAATGGTGATACATTCAGTTAAGCACCTTGGACTCTGGAAGCTAAATTTGGAAGAGTCATACATAAACGACAACAGAATGAAGACTGTCAAGAATCAGCCAGAAGGTTACGGGGGTTAAATCTCTGGGATGCTTTTCTCTTCCATGTAGCGTAGAGGCTTGCTCTCGCAGGCGGTTGGAGCGCAGGTAGTGTAACCAGTGTAACTTTGTGTACCCGCGGGTTTTCCAATCTCTGTGTAGCTAGCAGTTCTCTTCGTGTTAGTGTGGCAGCCGTGCCAGTTCCACATTTGTGATTGCTTTATTTCCCTGGTAATTAAACCTTGTGCCATTCTATTCCTGTTAAATCCGTAGAAAATGAGAAAATACTCGACATTTTGGGGGAAACTTGTAAATCTGAGCCAGTAAAAGAAGAAGGTTCCGAGCTGGAGCAGCCATTTGCACAGGAAACAAGTAGCGTGGGGCCAGACAGAAAGCTTGCGGAGGAAGAGGACCTTTTTGACAGCGCCCATCCGGAGGAGGGTGATTTAGATTTGGCCAGCGAGTCAACAGCACAAGCTCAGTCGAGCAAGGCAGACACCCTGTTAGCGGTAGTGAAAAGGGAGCCCGTGGAGCAGACAGGCGATGGCGCGAGGACGGACTGTGAGCCTGTAGGGCTAGAGAAGCCAGTTGAGCAGAGTAGTAAAGCCTCAGAGCACACGGAAGCCTGTAGCGAGGAGGCCTCGGAAGCGCCCCCGGAAGCCTCAAGCCCAGACCCCAGGGATAGCAAAGAAGACGTGAAGAAGTTTGCTTTTGAAGCTTGTAATGAAGTCCCTCCGGCTCCTAAAGAGTCCTCAGCCAGTGAGGGCGCTGATCAGAAAATGAGGTTTGTTTTTTCTCAGTTTTAGACCAGACGCTATCTCCTTTTCATTGGTCGTTTAATGACACACATAAGCTGTTGTTTCTGCAATTGGCCAGCCAGACTGATGCAATTGTAGTTTACTTCTAAAGAATGTTTTATTTCTCTTTGTTTATTTTAAGCTGATTACATAATCTTTTTTCTTTTCTCAACCTATCATGGTTGTTTTCTTTAATTCTTCCTAATTATCTTTAGCCCAGCAGAATTAATTAACTCCTGTGGGTCTGAAATCTTATGGTTAGGTCAGATTTCCAATACACGTTTGTCGGGGTATCATTTTTTCAGAACTAAATTTCGGGTAGGTATGCAACCTCAGCACGTATTTTATAATTTTGAGTTTGTTTTCTGTCTGCTTCTTCCTTCTGGAGTGACATTGTCTTTTGTCTCTAGTTCTGTCGAAGATGACTTGGATACCAAAAGGCTTTCCAAAGAGGAAAAGGGTAGGTCAACGTGGCATCATCCCCAAGAGCATGTTTGGCCCCCATGGTGGCGGGTATTTGGTTCTGGGCTGTCCACACGCATCTCTGCCTCACATGTGCCTGTGAGCCCATCTCGAAGCCTTTTCTCCACTCTGTGCCCTGCTCCTCACTGCAGGTTCTGGGTTGCAGGGCAGAGTTGACACATCGATTTGATGCTCATGCTTGATTTTGCCAGAGGGCTTTGAGCTCCTCTGTCCTGACTGACCCTCTGATTTGCAATCTCCTTAACCACGGTGACACTTGCAGATGGAGAAAATGCTTCGAGTTTCAGATTCCTTGGGGCGGTGGGGAGCAGTTTCCCTGGTATTGCAGATTTATCAACACCAGAGCCCTTTATTGATTCACTGATTGAGAAGTAGTTTTGCTGGTCCAGATTCCTCTTCAATCAGTGTTCTAATAAGAACAAAAACCAGGGGTAGGTCGTGCTCTGTGGTTCTACACTGATAGCACCTGTCTTACATTCCAAAGTCGCCTCACTGGATTGGGTGATGCCATTTGGTAGCTAAGGGACTCTCCCACGGGCTGAGCAGCCCCCGACTCGCCATAGTAAGTGGCGTTGCCAGTGGTCCCATCTGCCTAGTGCGCAGCTCCAGAGCTTGTGTAAGGACAGTGGGCGGGGCCCCACACCCCAGCTGGCTTTGGGTACTGCTGGCATCTGGGACAAGTAGGGAAAGTGTCTGGTTTGGAATGATTTTAAGCTTTTTTAAGACTCAGGATTTTGTTGGTGTCGTGTTTTTGACCTAAACTTTTTTTGTGATAGGTCGTAGCAGTTGTGGTAGGAATTTCTGGGTTAGTGGACTTTCTTCTACCACCAGAGCTACAGATTTGAAGAATCTTTTCAGCAAGTATGGGAAGGTAAGACCGGGGATGAGATTTTTAAGCCCATGCAGTATGGCTTCTACGCGCAGATTATTGTCCCCACGCAGTGAGGACTTTAAGTGACTGTGCGTGCCGCTGTTTGACTTCACATTTGCTCACATTGCTCGTGGCGGGTCCGCCCCCCCACGGGGAGAGATGCAAGCCCAGTGGGAGCTCCCAGAGCCCACGTCCACTTTGTATTTCTCACCTTTCCCCGGCCCCCAAGCCACCACACGACTTGATAGCTTCCTGAATCCATTTCTCTGGCTTTTAGGCCTTAAACCCAGGGAGGGCTGTGGAGGGTGGAGCAGAGGGCAGGGTGGGAAGGTGCTGGTAGCATTTTTGTGAGATGGTGGTGATTACAGAACACGAGTGAAGCTGTAGATATGGTTATGAACAAGATCTCTGGAGCCAGGCCGGTGTGGGCAGCTATGGGCCCCAGCTCTGCCGCTCAGAGTTGTGTGGCCGGGGCATGTCGCCTCTCCCGTGTGAACCTCATCTCGTCACCTGGGGGCCCTCAAAGTCGCTGCCTCCATTACGATGGCGTGTGTAACTGGAGCAGAGCTGCTGGTGCCCTGCCTCTGCCCACCTGCTTTCACCCCCAGCTGGGTAGCTCTAGCCCCCTCTTCTCTGCCACCCCTGCCTGTCTCCCTCCGTCCTCAGCCCAGCAAGGGTGGCCATGACGCCCAGGTGGGCCACCTCCCCGCCTGGGTGCCAACTGCAGTCCCCCGTGTGTTGCCTTTAGTCCCTCCTCTTTCTCCCCCTCCCTTTCCCCCTTCCTCCCCATGCTTCCCGGACTCACCTCCAGATAAACTGCTACACCTGTGCCTCCGTGTCTCTCAGTCAGCCTTGGCCAAGTGAGACTTGGCACAGGCTCGTGTTCGTAGTAAGGGTTCAGCAATGATAACAGAGAAAACCAACGTCATTTACCTTGGTTGTTGACGTTCAGGAACTAACAAGGAAAACTAAACTTGACATGTTTCTCAGAATAACTCACGACTCCCTGGGCCTCAGTAATACAAGGTGGGACCCTTTTCTTGATTCTGCTTTGGCCCTCAAAGCAGATGGCTGCTCTCAGCAGGGAAGTGTCAGCCTGGAGCCTGCAGTGTCTTGGGTTCATTGCTGGCTCGAATAAGGGACCAGACCACTCTGAAACCTTCCTTTGGGGGTAAGACTCCATGTGGCACAATGAGGATGAATACCGGCCATGGCCACTGGTTCTGGTGGGACCTCTCCTGAGCCATGGTGCCTTCTGCCATAAAAGGCTGTCCCTAACTTCAGCTTACTGAGGTTGTTGGGAGAGTTAAATAGCATATAAGGATGTATCTGTAGTGCCTGAAACACCTCCTTGAATTTTGTTTTGTTAGTAGTAGGATGGGCTCTGCATTACAGAGCGCTCTTTATAAACCTGTCCTGTCGCTCTCCTTCTGTAGATGTGTCTTCCTATTTCACTGGCCACGTAGATGACTGCATGTTCAGAAACATTTCTTTACAAATTTTACATAGTGTTAACGGCATGCTGGCAGGACTCTGCCTTCTGCTTCACTTTCTCTCTTCTCCACGCTGTCATCCTGGTGCCCTAGAGGAACAGGCAGGATGGAGTAGGAGCAGCCAGACAATAGCATTACCCTCCCCAGCCTTTACCTGCTACTTGTCGTCCACCTGTTCTCAGTGTCTCTGGTGGGGGGCGGGGGGGAGCAGGACATGGGGTGGGTCAGAGGGAAGCAGCGTGAACCGCAGTGTCGGAGTCTGTGGGGGGGCTTCGTGTCCAAGCCATATTTGTGTGCTTTCCTTCAAGGTGGTGGGCGCCAAGGTTGTGACCAATGCCCGGAGTCCTGGAGCTCGCTGCTACGGCTTTGTTACAATGTCCACGGCAGAAGAGGCCACAAAATGTATTAACCACCTGCACAAAACAGAGCTCCACGGGAAGATGATCTCAGTGGAAAAAGTAAGGGGCTGTTTTCTTCCGGGGATGTGACCATGTTAGGAAATAAGGTAATACTTCCACCTGATTCTCTTTTTCAGGCAAAAAATGAACCTGCTGGGAAGAAAACTTCTGACAAAAGAGAAGGGGAGGGGAAAAAAGAGAAGTCTAGCAATGCTGACAGGTATTACTCTTCCCGAGGGGGTTGTGGCCAAGGTGACCCTTTTCTTCATTTCACGTCCTTCACGTTTTCCACGGATGGGGAAGGCTGTGAGGCCCTCGCCTCCTTTACTTTTCTGCATTCATTGAGGACGGTTTCACCACCAGTCCTGGGAGATGACTCCAGGCCCTCTCCAGGCTCCTTGTTCTCCATCCTGTTGATGCCTTAGAGGCAGCCTCCTCATCACTTGGTGCTCATGGCAAGAGTCCTGTCATCGTCGCTGGCTTTTTTCCCCTCAATATCTCTTCTTACCCACTTGTGTCTGGGATGTTATTTTTAGATCTGCAAACCTTAAGAGAGAAGAGAAGCCCGACAGAAAAGATGATGCTAAAAAGAGTGAAGATGGAAGTGGAGAAAAGAGCAAAGATCAGGATGATCAGAAACCTGGCCCTTCAGAACGATCTCGAACCACAAAATCAGGTAGCTGACCGATGGGTATGGGAGATTTCACCTTGTGTTCTGTTCCTGGCTGGTGTGGTTAGTTGGCAACACAAACTACATTTGTTTTCTATGGAGTTGAGTGTTGTTCCTCATTTGGAGGTGCCACTTCTTATCTTGCTCCTTTCTTCCTGTAGGAAGTCGAGGAACTGAGCGGACTGTGGTGATGGATAAATCTAAAGGTGTACCTGTTATCAGTGTCAAAACATCAGGATCCAAGGACAGAGTGAGTGTTCCTTTCTCGCCTAGGGTATTTATTTCCTCTGACATTCCTATGTGTGTTTTAGGGGATTCTTGAGCTTGAGAAAAGTTGTCAGCCTTTTCAAAATGTAGGTTTTTTTGAACTTTAAAAATGGGAAAGTTTAAAAGCTTTGCTTCGTAGTTTGTATGATAAGAATTGTTGCTTTTTGGTTTTTTATAACTAATTTTCAAATTCAATTATGGGAGTGGTTGGCTTTGTTTGCCTGAATCAGGGTACAGTAGTCCATTTTCCTTGCCAGCCTGGAAGTTTGAGCAGCTCTCCATCGTGCATTCCTAAACCCCCGTGTGACCCAGGCAGCCTTCCGGCCCGCCTTTACAGCCAGTCCATACTCTGACTCCTTGCAGATGCTCCACAGAACACGGAATCCACAAAGTGCCAGTCCTTAGGTTCTTACCACTTCACTCTGCCTGCCGCTGGGGTCATGGGTAGCTGTTGATATTCATACGTTTAACTTTTGACAGGCTTACAACTTTGATGGATGTGGGTCCAGGTCCCCAAGGCTACCCACATTCTGAGATCCACTGGGGGGCCCCCTGGACTCGGTACATAGTTGTAGTCATGGTCAAGATTGGCTTCAGTGATGCAGAGAGGATACACAGCCGGGCAGGCGGGGAAAGACAGGTGGGGGGAGTCTGGAGGGGACCCTGCCGGCTCCTTTGTGTTCTCCCTCCCGTGATGGCTCCCGCAACAGCGACAGTGCAGCCGCTTGAGGGTGATACTTCTGCCCAGGGAGGCCCGTTGGAGCCTCAGCTCCCAGGGTTTTTACTGGGGCTGGTCACATAGTCCCCTCTCCAGGCAAGTACCGAAGGAGAGCAGGTTTTCAGCACAAACCATCATTTGCATGGTCTGGGCACAGTGAACCACCTTTGCCAGTTAACTCTTGACTAGGGACACTCTGAATGCCAAGTTCTCTAACACCAGCCTCAGGCCTGCCATGTTAACCTGTGCTGCCCAGAAGATAAACCGTTTAAGCTTTTGAATGTTGTGGACCAGTTGCAAGCTGACATTTCTATTATGACATTTCAGTCAGCCTGTGTTTGTGCAAATATTTTACTGTGTTAGAGCGTTTTCCCCTTACTTTATAATAAATGATGTAGAATGGCAAATTGGAAGTGTGAATTTGAGGACTGAGGCGGGTAGATCTCAAAAAATAATGCAGTCGGCACAAATAAGGAATCCTCAAACATACCAGAAGTAGCCTCAATTGGGCATCGCCGCATGTTTAATATTGAAGAATGTGTTTTGGACGCCAAAGACAAAGTGAAAAAAAATACTTTTTTATCTTACAAAAAGTTTCTGGTAAGATACTCATTTCCATTTTGACTAGTGAAAGTACTCCATGAGTCATATTTTAGCATTAAATGGTAATGACAGTCTGTGACTCTGAATTACGCATAAGCAAACATGAAGTTTATTAGGAGAGAAGGCTTTGTTACCTGATTGTTTCGTTAAACGTTAATCTTCACTTCTGATCTTGGATGCTTGGACCTGGACACACCTAATTCTTCCTGTTGTTGTTTCTACCTTAACTTTTCAATGTTTCTTGGTGAACCAGGTTTCCAAGAGCCAGGATCGCAAATCAGCCAGCAGGGAGAAGCGGTCTGTTGTGTCCTTCGATAAAGTCAAAGAGTCGAGGAAGTCACGAGACTCAGAGTCCCGCAGGTGAGTCAGAATCCAGGAATGTGGGCTGGTTTGGGTGTTGACTGGTGATAACTCTGTCCTGGGAGGGTATTTTCCGAGTCCCCTGTGGGTGGAATATTGCTTTAAACCTCTGCTCCTTTGGCTTTTAGTTCACAGACTTCCTGTGCACTGGCTTTCTTCTGTGACTTTTTTCAAACTCTTAGGCAGATATTTTGAAGATTCTGGGAGGTAGCAATGGCAGGGGAGATGGAATGCTTTCCTGGGACAGTAGTGCTAGCTAACAGAACATACCAAATTTGCTCCAGAAGCTGTGAATAGGGAAAAACAGTGGGACAGACCCAGTGAGAGAGCTGAGAGGTCCTCGTCCTTAAATAAGCCCAAGACAAGGTCCTCATAATTTTTAAAAACTAAACAGAAATGTTGTCAATCACGTTGAGTGACAGTTAATGTTTCCTGTCAAGAAAAAAATTTAAACTGTAGTTTAAAAAATAAGAACCATTAGTGAAAAGGCTAGCAGAATGAGACTGAGAAAGGGGGCAGGAGCACTGTTTTCTGTAGTACGCTGTACAGAACTTTCTGCTGAAAAGGGAAAGGCAGTGGGCAAAGAAAAAGTGCGGCTTTGGTGAAGTAATTAGCAAATGAGTAGAACTGACCCATGTGCGTGTGGGAATTTAACATGATAAAAGTGACATTTCCCACTAGTGAGAAAAGGACGGGCTCGCCCCAGAATGGCTTCAGGTCACTTGGCTGTGCCTTCGGACAGTCCTTTGGATCTCTGGCTCACGTCACTACAAATTGTCAACATAAACTGCTGGCTGAGCATAAACATAAAAATTAGTTATCCGTGTAATGCAAAAGTAAATATGAGTTTGAGCTTTTGAAAGGACTGAAAATTTATAAAAGAGAGGTAGACTAAATTAAAATTTCTCTTCTGTACAATGAAAGAGCAAAGAGAAAGTGCAAAGATGTGTGACAGATGGTAGTAAAGGTGTTTTGAAGTAGATAAAAAATAACCCAATAGAAGATGGACAGAAGGGGCTGCGTACATATGGTCATGAAACGTGAAACGTTCAGCCTCACCAGGCATCAGGGACATGCAGGTGGAAACAGCAGTGAGACTGGTTTTCCATCTGTTAATTTGATCTGAATTACAGATGGGGGAGACGGATGCTTGTAGTGGTGGGAGTGACCTGTCCGGGGGGCACAGCAGCCTGGAGAGCGGTCCCGAGGTAGCACGGGCTTCTGAATCCTGGTGTTCCAGACCCAGCAATGCCACTTCCCCCAACCTGCCCGAGAGGAACCTGTGCTAAGAAAATGGGGCGGGGTGGCCATTTCCCTGAGGCTGGGAACAACCAGAAGGCCCACGTCTGCGAGTGGTCATGTGAACTGTGGCCTCTCACTCCATGGGCTCCTTCCCAAAAGCATGCTGTACATCTGTAGAGGTGGGGACACATAGGGTCCAGGACATGGTGCCTGAAAGCAGGGAAGCTGCAGCCATTTTTTTCTAAGACGCAGACACAAAGTAAGGCGAGGTTAGACATTTCTGCTGGTATGATTATGTGTCTAAACACAGAGCAGAGGATGGACAGGAGACAACTTGGCAGCTGTACACGGAGACTGGAGGGAAGCACGCTGGGCACCATCAGTATCACCTGCAAAAGCAGGGCTGTCAGTGCCCTCAGCCTTGGCAGGGTCCTGCAAGCCGGGCTGTGTCCACCACCCAGCGGCCCTTGCTTGTTGCTAAATGTATCTGCAGCTCTAGGGCCCCCATCCCACCCGGGGGCGGAGCCGTGGCTCCATCCATAGCTCCCCCTGCTGCGAGAGGCCCTCGGTGCTGGGCGCTGCTGCGGCTCCTGGGCCCTTGCAGCCTCTGCTGTTTGCCTCCAGGGTGCGCGAGCGCAGTGAGCGAGAGCAGTGCATGCAGGCGCAGCTGGAGCGGGAGGAGCGCAAGCGGCTGCTCATCGCCCGCGAGAGGCTGGCTTTCCACAGACATCGCCTGGAGCGGGAGCGGCTGGAGCGCGAGCGGCTGGAGCGGGAGCGCATGCGCGTGGAGCACGAGCGCAGGCGCGAGCAGGAGCGCATCCACCACGAGCGCGAGGAGCTGCGGCGCCAACAGGAGCTGCGCTACGAGCAGGAGCGGCGGCCCGCCGTGCGGAGGCCCTACGACGACGGGCGGTAAGTCACGCCGCCCCTGAGGTGGCCCCTGGCGTTTAGAATTGTGCCGTGGTCCCCAGAGTCCTGTTAACACACGATTTTTACTTAAAAGGAAGCACAAGTACTTGTTGCAGTCAAATTTGGTATTCTGTACTTCATTTGGGAACCTGAGATAGTTTGAGATCGGTGGAGAAATGGTTGGATAAAGAGGTGCTTATTAAATCATTAGGTTCAGGTCCCAGCACAGACCACCGCCCCCTCCCCCAGGAGGGAGTTCAGATACCCAGAGCAGCACATAACACATGGGGCTGGGCACGCGGCCAGCACCTCCTTCTGGGCACCTTCCAGGTTTTGTAATCATTGCAGTAATTTGTGTTTGTTCATTCTGTTAATGAGATCGCTTTTAATTCCCCAGACATGCTGATGTGCCATACGAATACTAAATCGCTAACCACCAGTGAAAGGCCTGTTTCAGATCTTGTTGTCAGGAGTCTGGGGTGATAATCCTAGCATTGATCCTATCAGAGCTTTTCCACATGCATGGTGTCTTGGGGGAGACTGCCTGGTGGTGTGTGTTTGTTCCTTTGTTTTAATTTTCTTTCTACTGGCATGGGTTAGAGAGGTCCCTGTGTAATATAACATTGAGACTTCTGTAAAGGGCCTTTAAGGTGTCTTAAGACTTTTTATGCATTTTACAAAATACTGAGGGGAGAGTCTATTATGGTCAGAAATGGTTTTGAACCAGTACATTTCAAGTGCTACTGAAAGTCCTCCCCACTTGGTGTCTGCTGGGTCAAGTCTGCATCGGGATAGAAGGACAGCAGTGTACTAATTGTCCTGGTAGACTGGCCAACCCTCATGGCCGTGAGAGGTTCCCAGAGGGGATCTGCTGACACCCACTTCACTGATCCCGTCCTATAGGGAGACCTGAGCTTTTCTGTGGGGGACAAGGGGCATGTGGGGTAAGAGAGAATGGAGCCCTTCAGTCACATCCCACATCACCCCTCCAGGCGCTCTCAGCTCATGTGGACTCTAATGATAAAGTTCCTTCTCGTTCTGTGAAGTGATAGGGGCAGTGGGAGGGTCAAGTTTACCAGCTTCCACAAAGGTAATCTATTTGGAGGGGGAAATGCACGTCCTCTTTCTTGCTTCCTCTCCTAGGCGAGATGATGCTTACTGGCCAGAAGCTAAGCGGGCCGCCCTGGATGAGCGTTACCATTCTGACTTCAACCGCCAGGACCGCTTCCACGACTTTGACCACAGGGACCGGGGCCGCTACCCTGACCACTCGGTCGACAGGTCAGCCACTGACCCTGCCTGCTTGATGCATGTTTTCTTTGTCCTGGTTCATTCTTTTCTTTTCTTTTTTTTTTTTAATGTGGACCATTTTTTAAATCTTTATTGAATTTGTTACAATATTGCTTCTGTTTTATGTTTTCGTTTTTTGGCCCTGAGCCATGGGATCTTTCTTAGCTCCCCAACCAAGGATCAAAACCCTAGGCCCCTTCATTGGAAGGCGAAGTCTTAACCACTGGACCGCCTGGGAAGTCCCTGTCCTGGTTCATTCTTAATGACAAAGAGCTCGAGTGGCCCTTCTAGGCTCTAGGCTTCTAGTAGCCAGCCCACTTGAACCAGCAGAGTGTGTGTGAATTACCTGGGTTCAAGTGGAAATGTTTTCCATTCGGGGACTTAACCGACCTATCTTTCTCCTTATGCTTTCATTTAAATTGTTTTTTTCAGGAGAGAAGGTTCCAGGTCAATCATGGGAGAAAGAGAAGGACAGGTAAGTCAGAAGCTGTGATTATAGCCACAGTTTTCCCTGTACAGTTGGTTCTCTTCCCTTTCCGTGCCTTCTTCCTCCTCCACCTGAGTTAGAGGAAGAACGAGTAAGGGAGTGCGGCACCTGCAGCGTTTTGTGGGATGACCGTGTGAATAACTTGTGCTGTGCTGGCCCAAAATTCAAACAAGCATTCTGAAGCCTTGTTTGGCTTTGACCCTAAGGTTCTATACACCTTAGTGACTACACCGGTACTAAAGTGCTGGAGAGCCTTGCATGAGTCTGGCAGGCTCTGTTGGGAAGTGCCTTGTGACCCACAGCGCTGACCAGACGCGATGCCCTGTGTCACGTAGCCCAGTGCACCTGGAGTGTCAATGGTCGCAGGGTCAACACGCCCCCGCTGAGCCTCGGGAAGCAACTGAGTCAGGCCCACGCGTTTTCTCTTTGCAGGATGAACACATTAGAAAACAAGCTCAGTTTTCTCCTTTTTTCCTATCTTACATTTAGATTGAGAACTTCTCCAAAGAGCCTTGACTGTTTAGTGGGTTTCCTTGGAGAATCAGAGGGATGAGGGAAAGTTGTGGTCAGGGCATCATTCTGGCAGAATCGCTGCCCCGTGGGTCGGTCTTCTCCCTGACTCCAGCACCGACGTTCAGTCCTATCCTCCCTCCATGCCTGAGAACATGGCTGGGAATGGCTAAGCTCCTTGACTGCATCTGAGGAGTTCGCTGCCACCTCAGGAGCAATTCCATGACCCTCACGTGATTCCTGTTTCTCTGCTCCCAGGCATAAATCTCCCATGCAGCTAAATGTACTCCTAGTGTCATGGGTTTCCTTTGGTGGAGACATTGAGCACAGTGGTTAAATGTCCAGGCTCCGGAATCAGGACCGGGGTCACATTGCGGTGCCACCACTTCTGCTGAGCCTGTTTCTCCAGCTGTGAAAGGAGGGGAGGGAGGGTGGGGTGGAGTGGGGGGTTAAATGAGATGACATACATGTCTGCGGCAAGTGTTTGCCCAGTCCTGCCGTGTTGCTCTTGATCATGGAGAGCTATTCTCATCTGATTAGATAGTGCTCTCCTGACCGAAAGGAGTGTTTGTGTTCTCACGTCCATAATCACAAGTAAGACAGAACTGCTGCCCCGAATGGCAAATGGTGACATCTGACACAGAAAGGGAAAACCAGCACAGGCCTCAGGGCCTTGTTGAACTGGTCCGTGGGTGGGTGGGTTGTTAGACAGGAGAATGTTGGTTAAATTTTAAAACACCAGGGAGAGATGGGAGTGGGCTTTAAAGAACTAGGTCTTGCTGAGATGAACTTCTATCCTTTAAATGTTTCTCTGTCGAATTAGTCTTCAGAAGGCTATTGATAAAAGGTCATTCTCAAATGTCCAAAATTAAATGAAGCTGTGTAAAGCATGAGCTATAATTTTTTTAAAGTCAGTGCACCTTGAAGGTTGTTCATAGAACTACTTCCGGAATCCCGTTTGAGAGCCCTTGTTACATTTGCCAGCACTGACTTTCCTGGACACATTGGCTTGTGATTTTGCCCCTTGAAGGAACAATGTTGTATTTTGTCCATCTTGTAAGATTGACCCCCTTTTCTTGTGCGATGTGGGTACACATTTGGGGACAAGCGGCGGGGGGGAGCAGGCGGCGGTGCTGCCCAGGGCGCCGAGGGCCACGAAGTCAGGGCTCCCATGTGGAGCCACCATGTACCTGCCCTGGCCCAGGAGATTCCCGTGGATGCAGACGGGGACAGGGCCGCTGGGGCGGGACCCCAAGGGGCTTCGTTACCAGGACGCCTTTCTCCTTCCTTCTCAGTTAGACCATAGTCCTGGGGCAAAAGCCCCAAAGCCACAGATTGGGTTTGTGGAACAACAAGAGAACAGGGCTGTGGAGCCAGAGCCACCTCGCCAGCTCCATGAAAGTCAGCCTGGACCTTCTTGCAGCCGGCAGGGACAGGCTTGGGGTGAAGGGAAAGGGGCTAGAGTGTGAGGCGTCCTCTTTCATCTTCCTGGGGTCTGTGCCGGCCGAGCAGTTCACGTGGCCATGCCGCTGAGCAAGCCGCTGGGCTGCCAAGGAGTCGTGTCTGGACAAAGCAGGACAGGATGCCAGGCCCTGGAGTGAATCATGTCAAAGGATCCCTGGTGGCTCTTCTGCTCTGGTGGCTCCCTGATTATATTCTGAGCACAGGCACCTGGCACAGCGTGGTCCGTTGCTGGTGTGGGGCAGTCGCTCAACCCCAACACGCTTCAGTCCATTGGTGCCTGAATCTCTGCCTTCTGATTAGGGAGAACCTAATTTGGTCTTGGGCTCCATGAGCACTGCTCCTCCCCAGGCCTTGAGCAGACTTCGGGGGTGCGGCTGTGTTGTGCCAGCTGAAAGGTCCTGTGTGGCCCCAGACAGCGTACAGAACGCCTGCCGGCACTGTCTCGGGCCTGCAAGGGCTCCTGTCTGAGTTAACGTCCTTGTCATTATTAACTTGTTGCCCCAAAGGCCCTGGGATCCAGGGTTGTACTGAGGCCGTCTTTCGTTTTGACCCTTTAACGTCCAGCATTACCCCGAACGCCACGGAGGACCAGAGCGCCACGGACGGGATTCCCGTGATGGGTGGGGCGGATACAGCTCTGACAAGAGGATGAGCGAGGGCCGGGGGCTGCCTCCTCCCCCCAGGTTTGTGTCTCACGTCCCATGGTGCCCGCCGGGGCCTCTCACCCAGCTGGCAGGATTGGTGCGTCCGGCCGAGGACCCCTGGTCTTGGCCATAAGCTGAGTGCGGGCCCAGCGCACTCGCCACGGCCCAGGCTGCCTCTGAGCTCTCTGAGCAGCATCGGATCGAGTGCCACTTCCGTTCCCCCACAGCCCCCGTTGCTCAAAGGGCTGGGGTCACAAAGTGCTAAACGCACCCTCCCAAACCCAGTGCCGTTGCTCTCCTGGAGGGCAGAGGTGGGGGCAATCCAAATCAGAGATGTCTTTCTCCAAGGGGCAGACGTGAGTGGGGGGACCACGGCCGAAGAATGGAGGATGACCGTGCGTGGCAGGGCGCTGCTGACGGAGGCATGATGGACAGGGACCATAGGAGGTGGCAAGGTGAGCACTGGCACTTGGCCAAGGCGCATCTGTCCCGGTGGAACGGCATCCGGGCCGCTGGGGTCGCCCCTGCTCTACGTCGGGCACTGCTCGTGAGGGCGGGAGCAGCTTTCTCTGCTCTCCCTAGCGTGTGGCCTTGCTCCTTACGGCCTGGGTGGGTGAGTGGGTGAGGTCTGGCACAGGAGGGGTGCCACGGGTGCTGTAGCTCCTCTTCACTGTGACTTAGTGAGGAGAGTGGGTGTGTGCAATCCGTGTGCCCACACGTCCTCCACGGACCTGTGGCTCAAGAAAGGGACTGCAGTTGTCTGAGCCCTGTGTCCTCTGAACTCGACGTCCTGTGCCTGGAGGCGCTGTGTGAACAGTGTTCCTTGTTTTCCAGGCGGCGAGAGAAGTATGTCTGGTCACTCCGGGCCAGGTCACATGATGAACCGGGGAGGCATGTCAGGGTAAGGCCCGTTGTCACCGGTCTCATCTTTGCTTGTGGGCTCGCCTCGGTGAAGGTGCCACGTGCTTGGGCGGGTGTCACTGCTGCTAAAAGGAGGCCCCAGAGAGCACGGCACAGGGCAGAGCCCACTGAGTGAAAAATAAAAAGAATTTGCCTTTGTTTCAGGCGCGGCAGCTTTGCCCCCGGGGGGGCCTCTCGGGGCCATGTGATCCCTCGCGGCGGCTTCGGGGGCCAGAACCGGGGGAGCCGACCCAACGACGCCCGCTTCACTCGCCGCTACTAAGTGCTTGGGCTCCTGTGTTATGTCACGTGGCAACAAGAATATGTTCTGTTAAGAGTTCCCTTAAACTGTGTACAATAATTTTTTTTTATCTGCTGCCATATTGTAGCTCAATACAATGTGAATTTGTTTTTTGGTTTTTTTGGTTTTTTGTAATAAATGTGTTTCTGTTCACATACCCTTTATTTAAAGCATCATGTCTTTTTATTTTCACGTCTTTAAGTAAAATGAAATTATACTTATAAGTGCTAAGCCACAGCTCTTCCTTCAAGGAAGGAAGATGGAAAGGGGCAGCTTTCGGGGACTGTTGGGTTTTCCAGAAGCACTTTGCCAGCAGCACACACCTTCCAGCCTGCGTGAGCCCGGGCCCGGAGTTCATGGGACCGTCTGGGTCGTGTCTCAGCCGTCTGTCCGTCCTCGGGGGCCTTGTGACATACCTCAGATGTTTGTTCGAATCGTGCACATTTTGCCTCCATGTATGACAGACACCCTTGCTGAACGGGCTGTTTTGTGGGTTTTGTGTGGTAAAATACAGGTAACATGAAATTGACCATTTTAACCATTTAAGGGTAGAGTTCAGTGGCATTATGTACATTCTCAGCGTCATACAATCATCCCCACCGTCCATCTCCAGAACTTTTCTTTCTTCCCAAACTAAAACTCTGTCCCTATCACACACTCAGTCCCCAGCCCCCTGGCCCCCACCACCTACTTTCTGTCTCTGAATCTGACTCCTCTAGGGACCTCGTGAGTGGGATTGCATCCTAGTGGGGAGGAGAGATGACCACGTGTGCCGTGAGAGGAGCAGAAGAGCTGTTGGACATCAGGTGATGAAGTCCACCAGGTGATGAAGTCCACCTCGGGGAGTGGCAGGGGCCGGAGTGGAAGGAGAGTTGGGAAGGACAGAGGAGTCGGGGTTGGGGGGGTTCCTCACCCCACATAAGGTGCAGGTGTGTTCAGGGTTCAAGTGCTGCCTGGACTCCAGGGGTGGCCGGGTGGGACAGTGCCACCTCCCCAGGTCAGCTGTGTTCCTTGTCTCTAGGGGCCCTGGGTCTGTATGGATGGGGCTGGGGGCAGGCCCCCCCTATTAGGGGTATAGTGCTCAGAGGCCTGCCTCTTGGCTCCCATCTCACACTCAAGTAGGGTTTGGCCCTGTCTGAAGGCTGAGATGTACCAACAACCAAGGCTGACCGGGCCCCTGTCCCCCCAGGGCCCACAGACAAGGGAAGACAGACACAGGACCAGGCCTTTCCACCTGTTGGCTGAATACACCTCCTCCACCAGGCCAGGCACATCCCCCTCCTAATCCCTACAAGCTTATACCGCACGTGGGAAGAGGGACCTGCAGACAGGATTAAATTAAGAACCTTCACATGGGAGAGTATCTGGGGTTACCCAGGTGGGTCCAGTTACCAGAAGGGCCCTTGTAAGGGAAATAGGGAGGGAGAAGGGCAAGATGGGGACACGACAGCGGAAGACCGCACTGCTGGCTGTGAGGACAGAGGAAGGGACGCCAGCCAAGGATCACAGTGGCCTCTAGAAGCTGGGGAAGGCAGGAAACGGATTCTTCCCAGCATCCAGAAGGAACCGGCCATGCCCACACCTGGATTTCAGCCCACTGAGACCCATGTTGGACGTCCAACCACGAGGTGATTCTGTCCCACGAAGACAACTGGCAGCACCAGGAGACATTTGCGGTCGTCATACATGGTGGGTAAGGAGGCGCCGCTGGCGTTTTGGGGGTTGGAGGCAGGGATGCTGCTCAACACCCCGTCCCTGGGGTGGCCCCAACACAGATTTATCCTTCCCGATATCAGCGATGCCAAGCTGTGGAAATCTGCCCCAAGGTGTTGGGCGCTGTGATGGTGCACCCACGGGGCACTGAGGAAGCCCAGAGAGGGCACTCGAGGAAGGGGACAGGGGAGGCTTCCCAAATGAGGGGGCGTCTCAGCTGGGGACAGGATGAACACAGGTCAGCCAGGAGGAAGGATGGCCTAGTGAGGGGCTGCAAAGTTGTGGGCAAAAGCTGGCAGGAAAGCCAGCTGTGTTCTGGGAACTGAGAGCCGCTGGCATGTCCAAGAAGGACTGAGGGGAGGCAGGGCCCCTCTGAGGAGTCTGGGCTCACAGGGAGGGCAGGGGGAGCTGCAGGTGTTTGAACAGGGGAGTGACGTCATCAGACATGGTCTCGGGGAACAGATGGAGGGGGCGGGCCCGGAGGTGGGGCCAGGAGGGAGGTGATCACTGGCAACAAATACAAGTCGATGGAGAGGAATAGGGGTCTGACTGGATGAGGGGACACAGAGGCAAGAACAGCACTGGTCTCCAGGCTGTCAGCTTGGTCTTTGTGGACAGTGGGAAAGCCATGGGGTCAAGCAGAGCCCATGGCCAACCCTGGGCCAGTGACTGTGGCCACCACAGCCTGGGTTCAGTCCTAGAAAACACGCGCGCGCGCCTAGAGCCGATGGAAGAGTAACTCCATTGTCAAGTTCACAGAGCTGCAGGGGAGCCAGGGATGCTGAGCATGTCCCCAGGGCAGCTCCTCGACCTCCTACAAAGACTGGCTTCCTTTCCTGTGTGCTTTTCTGGGCCAGTATTGGCTGCTAATAGAGGGGGAGACCTGCCAAGGCTCCTCCTCCCCGTAAAATGGTGACAACAATAGGAGGGTCGTGAGGCTTCAGGGAGCCTCGTGGAGCACGTGGCACCACCCCAGCTCCCTGCGCCCTGAGCACAAACCCCTCCTGTATTCAAAGCCGGGAATGAGTCTGTGGGGTGACATGGTTGGAAGTCTGCACTCCAGGGAGGGTCTCTTGGCAGACAGAGGGAACCTGGCAGTGAAAGTTTCTCCATCTGTAAAAAATGGACGCACGAGGCTGCTGGAAGGGCTCTGTGGACGGAGAATCAGGCTGGGACAGCTCACAGGGCTTGTCCTTGAACCCAGGATGTGCCCTCAGCCTCCGAAATGGCCAGCACCAGCTCCCTCCTGGGCGGCAGAGGATCAGGGATGGCCCCAGGCCCCACCCATCCCACCCTCATCATAGACCCGCTCCCACCTCCACAGGGGCCCAGGTGGCTTTCAGGTGACACACAGGACATGGGCGACCCCACCTGGAGACCATTCCTGGAGACCAGGGTGGCACAGGTCACTCAGGGCTCTCCCTCCCCGAGCACCCTGCCCTCCCCACTCCTCCTTGGCCAGATGGATGGATGGACGCGTGCTGGCTTCTACTCCCAGGCAAGCCTGGGAAATGCCCCGGCCTCTGGTCTCTGCTTGCCTTATCTGTAACAGTGCTGTACCCTCCTGAGTCATGTCCCTGGGTGAGTTCTATCCCCTAAACCAACTGACATGAACTCCAGAACTCTTGGGAACAGAGGATCCTGTGCCAGCTCAGGGCACCATTACCCAGGCCTGCTCCCTGTTCCCAGGGTAGCTTCCTGGGCCAGTCAGTGGCTCCCACCCAAGCCCACCTCCTACCCTGTCTGGGGCAGAGGTTTCCTCCTGCCGTCACCATGGTGGGATGCTCTGTGACTGGGTGCTGGGGACCTCACAGGGAGCATCTCAAGGGCCCACCCTCCCCAGAGCTCCAGCTGGACGGAGAGACATTTAGGTCACCAGGCAGCTGACCCAGCGGGTGTCAGAGAAGGCTTCCCAGGGGAGCAGGGAACGTCTGGAAGACAGGGCCCTTGTGGGCCAGGGAGACCCCCTGCACGGCCATGACCTCCAGGTCTGTGCTCCCCAGGAATCCCCAGGTTGTGGGGAGAGGGTGGAATGAGAGTGGAAACCAGGTGAGGGCAGGAGGGCGGGGACTAGACTAGGCGGGCAGATCAGTGAGCCAAGCAGCACAGAGAATCAGTGGCTCTGGGGGCTCCCAGCTGTGTAGACCAGCCCTTACCCCAGATTGCCCCACCCTGTGCTCAGGCCTCCAAGAACTGAGAAGACCCCAGACCCGGATGGGCCCTGAGCCCCGGGGCAATGGTCTGCTCCCACTCACCATACGAGGTCGAGGGCCCACCAGTGGGCAGGGCCCAGATACAAAGGGGTGAACCTTGGCCTTCAAGGTCAAGGTCAGGCCCTGAAGAGCCCCCAGAAGCCAGAAGCCCACACCCCGGGGGCCAGCACACGGATCGGGGAACACTTCCAAGTCCTTTATTGGGCCGGCAAGGCCGAGAGCTGCCCTAAGAGTGGGGTCCCAGTCTGGCGTCCATGGCGCCCCAGCCCCTATTCCCGCCTGGGGCAGGCAGCTTCCTCTTGACAGGCTACTTGGTTCGCTCCTTCAGGTATTCCCAGCCCTCCTTGGAGTACTCCCAGGCCTTGGAGGGGGCCACGGACAGAGCGGACATCACCGTGATGATGCCTGTGGGGAAGTAGGGCCCAGCGCCTTCAGTGGAGAGTTTTAGAGGCACCACTTCCGGCTCTGTCAATTCCACGCAGGGAAACAGGTGGAGGCCACACATTGCTCCCACCTCCCTGGAATCTCCACTCCCTTTTCTCTTTCAGATCCATTGGGGGCAGCG
Source organism: Eubalaena glacialis (assembly GCF_028564815.1). Taxonomy (NCBI): domain Eukaryota; kingdom Metazoa; phylum Chordata; class Mammalia; order Artiodactyla; family Balaenidae; genus Eubalaena; species Eubalaena glacialis. The sequence goes on along the minus strand of NC_083719.1, from coordinate 182,770,106 downwards.
GCCAGGGCGGGGGGGGGGCGGGCAGCAGGTGCACACAAAGCAGGAAGGAGAGTGATGGAAAGGCATGGCCAGGAAGGGAGGTGGGAAGTATCTGGGGCCACTCTCCTGCAAGCAGACAGACCAAGGCCTACCTGAATTCCAGGACTCGCGGATGTTAAAGTTAAACTTTGGAGGGGCTGGGAGCTGGGAAGAGAGGGGAAGAAGGGGCTGGTGAAAGGGGAAGGCCTGGCAGCCCGCGCCTCCCTCACAGGCAGGGAGAGCAGCACACGCCCCAGTGTGGAGAAAGCCAAGCAGGGCTGGAGGGACCGGGGATCAAAGGCCACCCCTGAGCTGACACCCCTGCTCCCACCGAGCCGTAGCCTCAATCCCAGCTCCGAGTACCTGGGGTATCTTCAGGCCTGTCTGCTCGCACAAGTACTGGCTGAACTGGTACACGGCGGTGGGGACCACCTCCTCAGCTTTCTGAAGAACCGCCTGGCTCTTGTCGCTGGGCCCCAGCAGCTCCTGGTCGTACACCAGGTAGACAGCGCCCCCAGCCACACTGCCCTTGATGAGGAACCTGCAGGCAGAGAAAGGAACCACAGCAGCTCAGCAGATTCTGCTGGCCACCTCCCGTGTCTAGGCCCGCGGGTATGGGGGTGAGGGTTAGACCCCTAGGGGGAGGGGCGTGCCCACAGTCCAAAGAGTGACACACCTGAAGCCAGGCAGCTAATGCGGGAAGCACAGGGCATTTTGCGAGCCCAGAGGCGTGCCTGACCCACAGCACTTAATTTAACGCGTGCAGGGATACTCAGCTCCATTTAACTGGTAAACTGAAGCCTGGAGAGGAACAGTGTCACTCAAGATCCCGCAGAGGGCAGGGAACAGTGAAGACTTAAGACTCCTAACCACCTTCTACCTTCCAGCCCCGAGGGACGCTCCGCGAGGAACCCGCGGGGGTTTTCTAAGTGTCCCTGGTCATTTCCTGTCTGTCATACGCAGCTCTGGGTGCGCATTAACCTCCCAACAAACGCGTGCGGCACTCCCATATTACAGAGCGGGCAGCTGAGGCTCGGAGGGGTCTCGGGTACAGAGTGGGAAAGGCACGGACTCGCTAGGAAGCGGGAGGGGGGCGAGAAGCTCCACCCTGTCTGGACAGACACGGGAGACCTGACACTACGGGCGGCGAAAAGCCGATCGGGAGCAAACCAGATGGAGGGTGCTCGCAGAAGGGAACATTCTCGGGGGCTTGGGGCCCTCCTGGTGGCCCCACGAACCTCATCAGCGACCACACTCGGGGTACCATGACCGCTCCGCTCCGCGCGCAAGGACACTCGGCTCGCCCGCCACTTCCGGTCGCGGCGTCGCAGAGGCCTCTGGGAGGCGTAGTCTCTTGTCAGCCGCAAAGGCCTCCGGGAGTCGGAGTCTCGGCACCGAGACAACAGAAAGGGGTTGCGGTCCCACTGCAAAACAACTGTGCGAAGCTTAGCCCTCAGGGCCCGGCCGCCGCAAAGCTGTCTGGGAAAAGTAGTCGGCAAGTCACGTGAGGCGCCGGACGGCTCGTCTAGCCGCCAAGCCTCCTGGGAAATGCAGTCGGGCGCGGCACGGCCCTGGTGACGTGAGGGAAAGAGGAATCGGGTGTCATGAGTGGGGCCTGAGGGGGACCCACAAGATGTCGGAGCCCGGGAGATCGACCCGCGCCGGCGCGGGGGACTAAGGGCCCAGACAGAGGAAGAGAGTGCCTGGAAGCCGGTTGTCACGGCAACACGAGGGCTGATTTGTACGAGAGAGGCGGGCCTTTAGTCACGTGATCAGGTCAGGGGTTGAGGCCAGAGGAGAGCTAGGCGGGAGGCTGTTGCCCGGCAACGCCTGGGAGCGGAGTCCCCACAGTATAATCCCTCCCCCCGAGGAGGTGGGCTCGGAGTCACGTGACTCAGACCCTACGGGAGGGGGCGCGGTCGGAGCCTGGCGGACGCAGCGGTGAAGTGAGGGCAGAGGGGCGCGCGCGTGGCTCCCAGGCCCGGACCCCAGCCTCGCAGAACAGCGGGAGAAACTGAGGCCTGAGTGGGTGAGTTCGCGGTTGGGAGCGTGCGGTGAGTCGCACGCCCCCTTTGTCCAGAGGGGAAACTGAGGCCCGGCGAGGTCAGGGGGCCGGTGGGTTCTGCGAGGATCGGGTTTCCTCCTTTACTCCCCCATCAGAGCCTGGCTGCTTCATCCATCCATTCATCTATCCGCCCACTCACCCACCCAGCTTGCCAGCCAACCCCTGCGGGGCAGCTATGGTCAGGGCCAGTTTGAGGAGAGTGTTGAGCTGTGGGGCTTCAGGGCTTTCCCTGGAAGTGGAGAGAGGTGGGAGGGTGTTCCCTGCTGAGGGGACGCTGGCGTGACTGGGTTAGGGCGAGGAGTTCACTTTTCTGAGAACTGATAGATTCATGGATAGGAAGTGGGGAAGATGAGGACGGACAGAGGGCCGAGGCCAGACGTGCTGGGTCTCGTGGGCTGAGGTGGGGGGTGTGGTCTCCATCTGGGGCAGTGGTGAGCCCTGGGAGGGTTTGGAGCAGGAAGGGACATCCCAGGTGTTTTTGGACAAAGATCCCTATGGCCTTTCCTCTTTGCCCCATGCAGTTCAGAGGATAGAAACCCTAAGATGTGATGGGCTTGTGCCCTTTTCAGGGGAGATCCATGACCCCGTGAACTTGAATCACCTGGCCTGTTTATATCTTTCACCTTCTCCCTGGAACAAGTAAATCGGCTCCCCCAGCTGAAGTCACATCTTAACCCTGATGACATGGGCACCGCCATCTCCAAGCCAGTCCTGAGTGTCCGATTCCTTCTGGGTGTCTCCAGACAGAGTTATCTTTCTGGGCTCCCCCACCTCTCACCTCCCACATTCCTCGTATCACTCTGGGTCAGTCTATCTATTGAGTACCTACTGCATGTCTGGCAGTTCAGGGCACGGAAGATCCAAAAGGGAGCAAAACAGAAGCAGGTTTCCATTTCCTTTCTGCCCTCATGGAGCTGAGTCTAAGGGGAGAGAGGGATCCTGAACAGGTAACAAATCATCAAGATGATTTCAGGGGATGACAAGTGCTGAGAAGGAGAAAAGTTCTACAGGTAAGGGGGTGGGGGGGGACCAGGAACAGAGGTGCTTTAGAGAAGGAGGCCAGGGAAGTGCCCTCTGAGGAGGTGATTTTTGCGGCCGAGACTTGAAAGAGCAAGCCATTGGGTTGTATTTGGGAAGAGCATTCCTCGTAGAGGGAACAGCCAATGCAAAGGCCCTGAGGCAGGATGGTGACTGGCTGGTTCCAATGAACAGTGAAGAGGCTGGTGTGGCAAAGCAGAGTGAGCAAGAGGGGCTGGTCCAAGCAGAGCCTTTTTGGTCACCAAGGCTTTTGTTCTAAGTGAAACGGGCAGGGTTTTCAGTAGGGGAAGAAGATTGCTGCAGTGGTTCAGGTGAGCTAGATGATGACCTGGACCAGGTGGTGGCTATGGAGATGGAGAAGAGGGGGCAGGGCCAGGGGCATCACCACTGGCTCTTCGAACAAAGACGCCGTTGGGGAAATGGGTGTGACTGGGGTGCGACTGTGGGCCAGGCCTGTGCCGGCCACCCTCTCTCCCGCTGCAGGCCCAGGGAGGGCAATGAAGGTGCTGCTCCTCGCAGGGCTGGGAGCCCTGTTCTTTGCCTATTATTGGGATGACAACTTTGACCCAGGTGAGTGCCTGGGGGTGGGAGGAACGTTCTGGCTGTCCTGTCCATCCCCCAAGCTGACCACCCCTGCTCGCTGCCAGCCAGCCTCCAGGGAGCCCGTGTGCTGCTGACTGGAGCCAGTGTGGGCGTCGGGGAGGAGCTGGCATATCACTACGCGCGCCTGGGCTCCCACCTGGTGCTCACTGCCCACACCGAGGCTCTCCTACAGAAGGTGAGCCACTCCATCTCAAGTTTAATTGGTGGGGGGGGTGGGGCGGGGAAGGGAACAGGGCCTGGGTTTGAATCCGTGCAAGCATTCAGGCTTCCTGTGTGGCCTTGGGTAAGTCACCTAATCTTTCTGAGGCTTAGTTTGCTCATTTGTAAATCAAAGACAATAAAAGGACCTTCTCCTGGGTTGTGATGTGGGGTTGAATCCGTAAGACAGTTGTAAAGCAAGGACTGTTCCTCACTAAATAGGAGTATTGATAGTAACCAAAGGCTGTGTGGATAGCTAGGGTTCTCAAGTTCAAAAGCGGGTTGGGTAGACACTTAGCAACAGCCCAGTGTTGTTTCAAGGAAATGTACAGCTCCTGGGGATAAACCTTCCAAAATTTCAAGAGGCCAGAAATCTCAAGATTTATTTGAAATCTGCGTTTTAAATGTTGATGGTTGAACAAGCAAAATGTCCCCTATTCTGGCCCATGGGCTGCCAGTTTGCTACCCCAGTGGTAAAGCTTCGGGCATGATGTTGAATGGAACCTGAGGCTCATAGCAGGGGAGGGGGCTTCAGGCTGGGGCCCCTTTAGGGCCGGCAGGTGGAGGGGGGCCAGCTGGGGTGGAGGGGCCCACGGGCAGCTCTGGCCCCCCCAGGTGGTAGGGAACTGCCGGAAGCTGGGCGCTCCCAAGGTCTTCTACATCGCTGCGGACATGGCCTCCCCTGAGGTGCCCGAGCGCGTGGTGCAGTTCGCGCTGGACAAGCTGGGTGAGGGGCGGGGCCTGGAGTCTGGGACCTTGGCCTAGGCCTTAGGGGCACGACCCAAATTGGGGTGGGGGTGTGGTAGTAACGGCCGTCTGAGGGCGGAGATTTATGGGTCCGGGGGCAAGGCTAGGGGTGGCACCTCATGGCATCCAGTGGGTGGAACTCTGGACCGGGCCTCATTAGATCAGGGATGAAGCCTGGTTAGGGAGTAAGGCGGGGTCTCTTTGATCTTAATTGGGGCGCTACCTGGGTCAGAGCTCATCGTGTCAGTGCTCTGGCCGGAGCATCGCTAGTTCAGGGGGCAGGGCTATGGGTGGTGTCTCATAGGGCGCGGGGGGCGGAGCCTTAAGGACAGCTCCGGGCTGATGGGCCTCTCCGGGCCAGGAGGGCTGGACTACCTGGTGCTGAACCACCTCGGCGCCGCCCCAGCAGGCACGCGGGCCCGCAGCGCCCAGGCGACACGCTGGCTCATGCAGGTGCTCCGCCCATCCGCAGCCCCGGCTCCGCCCTCCCGCCAGACTCCACCCTCTCACCATTCCCCTCTCGGACCCTGCCCCTCCCAGCTCCAAACCCCAACTTTCCGGGTTCTAGGCTCCGCCCTCTTGACCTTGGCTCCGCCCCGGGCTGGTGTTCCCCCTCTTCCATTCGGAACTCCGCCCCAGTCCTCGAGCCCCGCCCCTACATACCAAGGCCCCGCCCCCAGGCTCTAGGCTCCGCCCCTGCCCCTTCTGGCCTTCTGTTCCTCCTCCGCCCGGTGACTCGCAGTCGCCACCTCCAGGTGAACTTCCTGAGTTACGTGCAACTGACTTCGTTGGCGCTGCCGAGTCTAACTGACAGCAAGGGCTCCCTGGTGGTGGTGTCCTCGTTGCTAGGTGCGTGTACGCGGGGCGGGGAGTGGGGAAGCCACGGGGCCGATGGGGACGAGCCTGGAGCGGGCAGGAAGGCTTCCCGGAGGAGCAGCGGCGTGTGGCCGCTCAGCCGCTGCCCTCCCGCGCCCCCAGGCCGCGTGCCCCCGTCCTTCTCCAGCCCCTACTCGGCGGCCAAGTTCGCGCTGAATAGCTTCTTCGGTTCTCTCCGGCGGGAGCTGGACGTGCAGGACGTGAACGTCGCCATCACCATGTGCGTCCTGGGCCTCCGGGATCGCGCCTCGGCCGCCGAGGGAGTCAGGTGAGGCCCAGGACGCGAGCCGGGGCCAGGCTGAGCGGGGAGGGGGTGTGGGGGGCCGCTCAGCCGTAGCCACAGTCCCCACCGCACCCTCCTGTCCCCAGGGGCGTCACGAGGGCCAAGGCGGCCCCAGGGCCCAAGGCAGCCCTGGCCGTGATTCGTGGCAGCGCCACGCGTGCCTCCGGCGTCTTCTACCCGTGGCGCTTCCATCTGCTCTGCCTGCTTCGCGGCTGGATGCCACAGCCAAGGGCCTGGTTCATCCGCCAGGAGCTCAACATCACGACCCCCGCTGCTTCCTGAGCCCCTGGGCTTAATGACCCTTCGTCTTCCCAGAAGAAGACCCTCCAGCCAATCGTCCTGGAGCCTGGACACACACCGAGACACCTCTGAGCGGGTGGCCAAGGGCCAAAAGAAAGTCATCAAGACAGAAAAGTAAACCTGAGAAAAACTACCAGCACCTGAAAACAGTCAGAACTCGGGGTGTGCCCGGCATCTTGTCAGGGGCTTGGAAGGCAATTACCTCAGTCTTCTCAGCTGTCATTGATGATATGATTGCTGCTTCCATTTTGCAGATGAACAAACTGAGGCTCGGAGAGGCTATGTGACTTGCCCCAGGGCCCTGGCCACATCAAGCAGGTCACAACACCACTGAGCCACCCTTGGAACCCTCTCTATTTGCGACCTGAAACCACTGCGTCCCTAATTTGTTCTTTCCACTCACTCAGCCTCGGAGCATCCCCCAACCCTTTTCCCGAGCACGGGAGCCCTCGAAGCTGTCGAGTTGATGGTGGGGTCTGAGGAGAGGGAAGAGGAAAAGAATGTGTTCTGGGCTGGATCCAGCCTCCCGTTTGATAATAAAAATCTTTCTTCCCTTGCACATCTGTTGTTCAGGCTCCTTGGTCCTTCCAATTTGCTGGTGACAGGAGGTGAAGAGGGATGTGTGTATTGGTGCCAGAACTCTCACCTTCATTTCACAGGTGGAGAAATGGAGGCTGAGAGACAGGTGGACGTCATCCAGGAAGTCAGGGATGGAAGGAAGTGTAACCGATTGTGGGCCAAAGGCTACATTTGCAGCACGAAGAACATGGTTTGTGCACCAATAATGATAACCTGCATCAGGCGCTATGCACTTGACATTCATGACATCTTCACAACCAGAGGTTAGTGCTACCATTGTTACCATTTTATGGATGAGGAAACTTAGACGGGAAGTCAGAGGCAGAAGCTGGGATTCTGACACCAGACTGTCCCTCTTTAAGGCAACGTGTGGGCTGCATCTGCACATCACTGGTATTTAGATTAATGAATTAAAAATTGACACTTTCTTTCAAATGGTAAACCAGCAGTGCTTGCATAAAGAAAAAGCAACTGTAAAGATAAAAACTAAATGAAAGCAATGTTATAAAAACAAAACAATGTTTTGAAGAATGAAACAATGTTATAAACAGCTAGCTACGGGTTGGATAGGGAGGGTGGGAGGGAGACGCAAGAGGGAGGGGATATGGGGATATAAGTATAGCTGATTCTCTTTGTTATACAGCAGAAACTAACAACAATGTAAAGCAACTATACTCCAATAAAGATGTTTTTTTAAAAAAAAAACTAGCTCCTGTGGGCTGTCCAAGGCTCCAAGATTAGCAGGTGTTCCAAGGGCTAACCCCAAACAGACCAGCCTCAAATTGATACTGTCTCTTGGAAATAAATAGGATTGAAAGATAAAAACCAGAAAAAAAAAATGTTTTTTGTTCCCACCACGCCTCCTATCCCTGCACCTAAAATTACATCAAGTTATATCAAATGCCACCAGGGGGCACTATATCACAACGCTTTCCTTAGCTCTAGCCCAGAGCTTGGCTTCATATATAGTAAAACCAATTTCTCCGTTTGTGGAAATTTTATTTTGTGCCAGGTATCACATCTTGCTCAAACAGTTTGGAATAGGTACTATTGTTGTCATCATTCTATAAATGGAGATATTCGAGTAGTGGGAGCTGAAGTCTCTGGCGCTGGGACAGCCAGCTGGCGGCAGAGGTAGGATTCCACCTCTCAACCCACCCGCAGAGGGAGACACCGCAGCCACAGCCACGCCTACCCGGTCCGACTACCGGTTTGGGCCCGCGAGGGTAAGCGCGCATGCTCAGGGGTCCGACAGGGACGCCTCCAGCCGCCAGGGGGAGCCCGCGACATTCCTGCCTCTCTGGCCCGCGCCGCCCGCGGGTTGGTAGAAATCCCAGAGTTCGGCGCGTTGGAGGCCCTTCCGCCGCGGCAGCCATTGAGGAGCAGCAGGTTAGTGAAGGCGAGCTGGAGTACCATCAGCAGCCATCCGGACCCTTGGGGCCCCAGTGCAGCTCGGGGGTATGGTTGGGTGCAGCGAGCAAGCCCGGGGGAGCCGAGGCGCGGGGTTCCGGGCGGCGGGGACCGAGTCGGGACTCACCTCCACCCCCCTCTCCCCACCCCTGTCCGCAGCCATGGCTCTGCGCTACCCCATGGCCGTGGGCCTCAACAAGGGCCACAAGGTGACCAAGAACGTGAGCAAGCCGAGGCACAGCCGCCGCCGCGGGGTGAGTGCCGGGAGCGCAGTCGGGGTGTCGAGTCGCGAGGGCAGTGGGGAGCCCTGGTGTTTTAAACGGAAGAAAGGGGGTGTCGGGCTTGCGCAGAGCAGAGTGAAGATGCCGGTTACGCGCCTGCGCGGCGAACGCCCGCCGGGGCTAAGTAACGGGACCCTCCCGGCCCGTGGATTCGGAAGCTGGGGCAGGAGCGAATTGGGAGCGGGTTTAGACGCATGAGCAGGAGTTTGCCGAGTAGAAGGGTTTCTGGATCGGAGTTGGAATGTGGAGGGAAAGCGGATTCCTTGTGTGTCAGGTTAAGGAATCGTAGGCTCATGGGGGTTTATATATTTCTTCATTAAGCGGCCCCGACTCCACGGTGCCCAGCTTGTGTCCAGGGCGAGAGGGTTCTGGGCCCGGGAAACAGCCCGTGCAAGGGCCGGGTGTGACGTGCCACTTTGATGTTGATAAAATTGGGGACTGGGGAGGATTTGGGCTTCCCTTGTTAGCAGACACACAACACTCCACCCGGAGACCCTGAGCGGTCGGGCGCCCCCTCGGAGCCCCGCGCTGACGCCTCCCTTCTCCCGCAGCGCCTCACCAAGCACACCAAGTTCGTGCGGGACATGATCCGGGAGGTGTGCGGCTTTGCCCCTTATGAGCGGCGGGCCATGGAGCTGCTCAAGGTCTCCAAGGACAAGCGGGCCCTCAAGTTCATCAAGAAAAGGGTAGGTAGGATTCTTGTGTTAGAGCCGGGGTGGGACTTGGGACTCAGGCTCACGGCCCTCCTTGCCCGGCAGGTGGGGACACACATCCGTGCCAAGAGAAAGAGAGAGGAGCTGAGCAATGTCCTGGCCGCCATGAGGAAGGCAGCAGCCAAGAAGGACTGAGCCCTTCCCCTCTGTGCACAATAAAACTTTTCCAGAAACTTGGGGTTTCTGTGCTGCCAGTGGGAATGGGGGGCCCATCTACTGTGGCACACGTGTCCCTGGGCACCTTGGTGACAGGCAGGGTGGTGAGCACAGAAAGAAGCCACAGCCAACCAAGCAGTACTGGAAACAGCTTTTAATCATAATTAAATAGTCAGTCAGCGATTAAGCCATGATTGAGGTCGGGCTCCAGGCCTCTCCCGAGCTTCCTGTGGCTCAGCCGCCTGGAGCCTCTCCCCTGAGCGCAGTTCCAGCCCCGGTGGGCCCAGCGGTGCCGGCAGTGCCCGGAGCCGGCGTCACCGCTCCACAGCCAGGGCCTCGGCCTGCTCCTCGGGGAAGGCGATGTTGAAGATCTCGCGGTAGTGCTCCACGAAGTGCACCTCCAGGCCCTCAGTGATGAAGGCCGCCAGGTCGTAGAAGTCCTTCTTGTTCTCGCTTGGCAGGATGATGCATGTCACTCCGGCACGCTTGGCCTGGGATGGGGGGCGGTCAGCAGGTCAGTGTGGGAGGGAGGAGAGGGCTGGGCGTGGAGCCAGGTTCCCAGTGCCCACCCTGCCTCGCCCAGATGAGGAAACTGAGGCCCAAGGTAACATCACCAGCCTCTGCTCCAGTAGCTTGGCAGCACGAACCCAGGCCTCTTCTGGTGTGCTGTCACCCCAGAGGCTCTCCCCACCCCCAAAGGTGTCTGGAAATACAGGAATTACGAGGCCCATGGTTCCTGGGATTCATCACAGCACCCACTGCTTTACATTTAGAGATCTAGCACCTAAAAATGCACAGGAGCTGAAGACTGCCACATGCCCTGTCCCACCCGGGGCCTCAGAGCTGCTGTCCCTCAGCCTGACTCTGCCCCTTGGTGGACAAGGGTCCCCACGTGTCACCATGTGTTGCTCTAGGGACAGCACGCAGTGACTCACTGAACCTCCCACTTTGCAAGAGAGGAAAGCAAGGTGCAGAGCCTCCCACACACCTTGCCTGGGTGTCCCTATCACGGGAGCCCCTCCCTGAGTGCTCTGTAGGCACCTGGGACTGCGGTCCCTTTGAGGTAGACAGGGAGAGGCCTGGGGGCTCAGGTGAGAGACACTGGGGCGCTGCCAGGAGCTCGGGGGCCCCCCCCCCCAATCCACCACAGTCAAACCTACAGCACACCCAGTGAGACGCTGGGCTCTGGGCCCTCTGTCCACCTGCAGTGCCCAAGCCTTGCTCCTCCAGCCTCTCCCGCACCCACAGGTCTCAGTGCTAGGCCACGGCGGCGAGGAAGCAGGAGACCCTACTCTCATCCCTGAGGAGCTGAGGACTGAAAAGGCTGAGAACCACTGTGGAGGCAGGGGCAGCTAGGCAGTCAGCTCAACAGCGGTGCCAGGCCAGGCAGATCCAGATCCCATGCCCGCTGGGCCTCACTTTCCCCTTCTGTAAAATGGGCCTGTCACTCTTCTCGCCTGGGGGGATTAGCCCTGATACTTGAATGATGGCTGTGCGCTATCCCGCGCCCGCGTTGCTGGGCGGGACACTCACCGCAATGGTCTTCTCCTTGATGCCTCCTACAGGCAGGACCTTGCCTGTGAGGGAGACCTCGCCCGTCATGGCCAGGTTCTGCCGTACCGGCCGGCCCAGAGCCAGGGAGAGCAGGGCCGTGACAATGGTGCAGCCAGCGCTTGGGCCGTCCTTGGGGGTGGCGCCCTGGGGGGAGACAGGTTGGTGGGCAGGCGGCTGCCAGGTGGGGGCATGGGGCGTGGGCGCGGGTCCAGCCTCACCTCAGGCACGTGCAGGTGGATGTGTGAGGTCACCAGGTACGCGTTGGTGGGGTCGTACTGCATCAGGAAGGACCTGGCGAAGGTGTAGGCGATGCGGGCGCTCTCCTTCATCACCTCCCCCAGCTGGCCTGTAACCTCCAGGCTCCCGTCCTTGTCCCCCTTGCTGTCACGCGGCCGCCTCAGGGATGTCTCAACAAATAGCGTGGAGCCTCCTGGGGAACCGAGGGCAGAGCCCATGAGCCCAGGATGCCTCAGACTCCTGGACGGCCGCTCCCGCCACGCCCTCACCCTCGTCCCCAGTGAGGGGACGCCCCTCACCGTCCCTTCCCCGGCTCATCCCAGCCTAGAGCCTTCTCATCCCTCACACCTCAGTGCCCGCCCTGTCCCCGCAGCCACCTCCTCGGGGCAGCAGATCCATCTGTGGGGACCGGGTTACATGAAAACCTGAAGACGATCTCTGTGCTGGGCCTCCGCGTTGTACCTGCCCGCAGCGGAGCCTGCCGGTGCCAAGCTCGCGTCCTCCCGTGCAGTCCCTCTCAGTGCAGCCCAAACCAGCAGATGCCCAGCCGCTCAGAGCCTGCCTCCTCTGTGCCCCGCCCCCAGGGCCGCACCCAACCCTGCCTGCTACACAGACCCCGAGCCGCTCCCCCTCCGCCCTTGTAGCTCCCAGAACCAGCCTCCCCAGTGCGGGTGGGCTGAGCCAACGTAGCCTGGAGAGGAAGCCCCTCGGATCCTTCTCCCCAGAGCTGCCTGGCCCTCCTCCCCCACTGGGTGGTGGCCCCCCAGGCGACAGGGTCTCGTGCTGTGAAGGGCTGTCCTTCAGGCACACCTGAAAACCACGAGCCCAAAGAAAGCTCCCGGGGCACAGCTGCCGCCTTGCGGTCCCATCGTCCCTGATCAGCCCTGGTCCCCTGGCCTCACTGCACCCCGCCCACCAGCGGAGAGGGCGTTCAGAGCAGCCCGCGGTGAGCGCGCCCACCTCTACCGAGGGACAGACGACTAAAGGGACGTGCAGAGCCCCCGGCACTGCCTGCTCCAGCGCAGGCCACTCACCCATGGCGGTCCAGGCCAGGCCCATGGCCACGCCAGGAGGCGTCACGTCATACATGCGCTCCACCGTGAACACCGGCTTCCCCACGAAGTCCTGCAGGTTCTCCGGCGTCACCTCCACGAACTCAGCCTCGCCGCTGACAATCTTGTAGGCGGACTTTCGTAACACCTGTGTGGACGCAGCGGGCTGGGGGGCGGCCGGGCCACAGAACCAGCCCCCCACCCCCTGCCCCCAACTCTCCGCCACCTCCCTTTAATTTTTTACAGTTGTGATAAAGTACACGTGACCTAAAACCATCTTAACCATTTTTAAGTGTACAGCTCAGTGGCAGGAAATGCCTTTGCGCTGGTGTCCAACCATCCCCTCTAGAACTTTCTCATCTTCCCAAACTGAAACTCTGTCCTGATTAACCACTGCCTCCCCAGCCCCTCCCCCAGCCCCACCATCTACTTCTGTCTGTGGCTGTGACTCCTCTAGGGACCTGCTGTGGGCGCCCTCAGACAGCATGCGTCCCTCCGCCTCCGGGCAGCCCGGCTCACCTTCTCCACCTGCTTCTGCAGGTTGCGGACGCCGCTCTCCCGGCAGTACTGCTTGATGAGGAGGGTCAGCACGTCCGACGACAGTGTGGCCTTGCTCTCATCCAGGCCACACTGGGCGCGGGCCTGAGGCACCAGGTACTGCTGCCAGGGAGGAGGAGAGCCGCCATCAGGACCCCCAGGGCCTCTCCCGTGGGCCCTGCCCACCCTTCCAAAGACCCCTGGCCGGGTAAACGAGGTCACCGAGGTAGACCCTGGGCCTGCCCCGTGGAGGCCCTGTCCCCGGGGGTAGCTGGGGGCCATTCAGCAGAGGGTGTGAGGGGAGGCTGCTCCCGGAGACCACACCTAAGCCAAGACCTGAAGGGAGGAGAGCCAGCAAGGCCAGGAGGGGGTGGCAGAGTGTCCAGGGAGAGAGCCCGGCAGGTGCCAGAATCCTGAACGGTGGGCCTAGGACCTGCAGACGCCCGGCCTGCCGCCTCCACATGCTCCCAAGGCTCATGTTAGATGCCTCTTCCTCCAGGAAGGCCTCCTTGAACCCCTAGACTTCCTCCTCATACAGAGACCGGTTATGTGACCGCTGCACAGAGCAGGTGGCGATGGGGAGCAGGTCAGAGGCTCCAGGGCCACTCGGGGCCCAGCACCACTCCTGCCACACAGCAGTCGGCGGAGTCTGAGCAGTCCTGAGCACTGACTGCGGGGCAGAGGCGTCCCACAGTCCTGTGCTCCTCCTGCTGTCCCTTCAGGGCTTTGAAGGAACCCCTCCACCCACACCCCCAAGCCTGCCCCTCCTCTGCCTGGTCGAGTGTCCAGGCTGGTGGGGGACGGGGGAAGTGACGGGGAGTCCCAGTACCCCTGCGACCGCCTCAGCCTAGAGCTCCTCTTCCTTGCCTCCCACCCCCCCCCCCCCAAGGATGCAAAGACTGCAAGCCTGCACCTGTCACAGGGCTGCGAAGAGCTCAAGGGGACAAGATGTACTAAAGCCCTCTCTGGAAAGAAAACACTGTATCAGGAATTCGAGCCCTCTGGAAAGGAAATCCGGCTCTCCTCTGACTGACTGCAGGCTAGTAAAGCACCGCACACACCCGGGCACCAGGAAAAGGGAAGGATCCCACCAGCCCAGGAAGAGCTTTCCTACAAATAGAAGTGCAGACAGAGGCCCGCAGCCCGGGGGGGCCTGGGCCCAGGAAAGCCCAGGTAAGCCCAGGTAGGCAGTCCCATAAGCCGGGGAAGCACGGCTGGTGGGTAGACGGACAGCAGCCTCTCTCGCGCCCACAGCCGTTACTGACCCGGCACGACACCGGCCATGGTGCGTGACCACGAGACAGCGGGGCACTCAAGGGGTAACTAACTGTCAGAGCTGAACTCATAACCCCAAGACAGTGCTGGGCCCTGAAGGCCAAGGTGGGGTTGTGTTACCTTCAGCACTGTGCTCACGGAGTGTCTTTCCTTGCTCTTGTTCTACGGCCTGTGATTATAACAAGAAATACATATTGGGTCTTTGGCCCCAATTCCCTGCACAAGCGATTCTGAGACGCTTGGAATTTCCTGAGTGACAGGGACGAGAAGAGCATCCTTTCTTATTCACAAGAAACCCCTTTCAAGAAGTGATCATTAGCACAGCTGGATGGGGGCTGGTGGCCAGAGGAACCAACCAAGGGACTGGAGGGACAGAACTTTCAGCCCCATCCTCAGCCCCCAGGGAGGGGAGCTAATCACCAGTGACCAATGATGCAATCAGTCATCCAGCCAACCATGCCTAGTAATGGGCCCTTCCCCACACCTTGCCCCAGGAGTCTCTGTTTTGGCTGTTCCCTAGTTGTATCCTTTATAATAAACTGGTAACAGTAAGTAAAAACTCTTGTCTTCCTGAGTTCTGTAGGCTGTTCCAGTAAATTATCAAACCGAGGAGGGGGCTGTGGGAACCCCCGATTTATACCCAGTCAGTCTAAAGAGCGGCCAGGGACTTGGGGGCTGGCATCCAAAGTGGGGGCAGTGCTCTGGTCTGAGCCCTGAACCTGGGGTCTGATGCTGTTTCCAGGTGGGTAGTGTCAGAATTGCACTGAATCGTAAGACCCTCGGCTGACAACTGGTTGGGGTGGGGAGCCCCCCGAACCCCCGCCTTGGTGTCGTCCGTGTCTTGTAATCACACCACACGGGCAGATCCCGTCCACATCCGTCTGTCTCCTCCTGGCTCGGGAGCCCCAGAGCAGGATCTGCGGGTTGCACCCCTACCTCCGGTTAAAGGCCTGGCACCTAGTGGGCACTCGGATATTTCCTGAGCCCAAGTGGCCGCAGGGCGCCCCTCCCCAGGGCCGGGCCAGCAGGTCCGCCTTACCTCTGCGATGGCGAGCTTCTCCTGGGCCACGTAGCCCGACACGTTGATCATCTCCATCCGGTCCCGCAGCGGCTCTGGGATGGTCTCGGTGATGTTGGCCGTGCAGATGAACAGCACCTGGGGGAGGCGGCAGTGAGGTGCCGTAGGACGGGGCATCCGGACTCTCCCCACTGGCCCAGCCCCCGGGGTGGGACGCACACCTTGGACAAGTCCACAGGCACATCCAGGTAGTGGTCCAGGAAGTTTGCATTCTGCTCAGGGTCCAGCAGCTCAAGCAGCGCTGACGAGGGGTCCCCCTGGTAGCCCCGGCCAATCTTGTCCACCTGAAGGGGCAGCAGGGGGCAGCAGGTGTTAGCCCCTTGTCCTCCCCCAGCGCCCGCTCGCCAGACACCCCAGCGGGAGACCAGACCACTGGGGGTTAGGGCTAGGGAAGCCCAGAGCAGGAGGGCTGGCCTGACCGTGTGGCCGTGGGCAGGGACCGGGTCCTCCAGGGCAGGAGGGGGCCGGTGTCATGAGACAGCCAGCTGCAACAAGGCCACCCACAGTGACTCAGGCACCATGGAAACCACAGCGGGCCACAGTTTCACCTTGAACACAGACTCCGTCTGGTCAGGGCCACCTGGAGCTGTGGGCCAGGAAGGCCCAGGGGCCACGTCCAACCTCCGGGAAGGGTATGAGCCCAGCCAGGGCCCAGCCCTCAGGCCCCACCCACCTCGTCTATCAGAACCAGGGGGTTCTCCGTCTTGGTCTTCTTCAGGCACTGGATGATCTTGCCTGGCATGGCGCCCACGTACGTCCGCCTGCAGAAGAGGGTACAGCGGGGCGGTCGGTGCCCCAGCGCCTGGGCTAGCCACACTGGCGCCCAAGGCCCAGCTCCCCTGGAGCTGCGGGATCACCACATGCCTTCCAAGGCCGCCCAGAGGAGACACAGGGAGACGCACACAGCGTGGCCCCGGCGGAGGATAAATGCTTCCGCACTGTGCAGGTGGGCAGAGCACTGGGTCATCCTGACGGCGTAATGGTCCCAAGTCCTGGGGCTGTCAACGTGCTCCCCCAGCTCAGGCTCAGGGCGGGGACAGATTCACAGCCAAGTCTCACTCAGACTCTTCCCGCTAGCCAGCACCTCCTATCCAGACGGCAAAACCCAGCCAGCATTGCCCGATCCAACAGAAGGAGAGGGGCAGGGAGCAGCCAGGGCCTGCGGCAGGAACATCCCCCACGCCTGGGTCCTTGGGCCTCAGGGTCACCAGGACCAGGGCCCGGCCCCAGCCGGCATGTCCTTTCAGGAGTGTTTCCTGAGAGCCTACTTGTCTGCCCAGTTCGGCTGCAGGTGCTTGCCTGGCATTCTTAGGAAACCAGACATGAGTCCAGTGCTGTGAGCTAAGGCCCAGCAGGGCAGACAGACCACAAACCAGGCAGAGGAGAAAATCAGACGGTACGAAAGACTTCGTATCTGCGACAAAGAAGAAAAGCAGGCATGGGGGATCTGGAACGCCAGTTTGAGGGTGAGGCAGTATTTTAAGGAAGAGATAAGGAACATCTTAGGGAAAGGCTACAAGCAGAGGTGGTGAGGGGGAGCCACATGGGTGTCTGGGGGAGGGGCATTCCAGGCGGAGGGCACAGCCCGTGCAAAGGCCCTGGGGCAGCACCGTGCCTGGTGTGTTGGAGGAACAGCGAGGAGGCCCGTGTGTCTGGAGCAGAGTGAGCGAGGGGGAGAGAGGGAGGAGGGGAGGGCAGGGAGGGGACGGGGCAGGTCGTGCAGGGCCTTGTGGCCCGCGGGGAGGACTTGGGCTTTAACCCGAGGGAGGTGGGAGCCCTGGAGGGCTGTGGGCAGAGGAGGGTTTGGCTGTCACCAGTGTAACAGCAGTCAATGCCCTGTCCCTAGACCAACATCAGCACAGAACAGCCACCTGCTCGCACCCTGCTGGGTGCCCTTTCCCCGATGACTCACCCCCAGCGTCACAGATCTCCTGTGCTTGTTTAGAAACTCGAGCACATGGTGCTAGTCTGCAGCTCCCTGTCCTTCCTGAACCAGGGCCCGGCTCTGCCTCTGCCTCCCTCTCTGCCCCCAACCCCTCCACCTCCATCCTGCTGCACCTCCCAGCTCAGACCGCAGCTCCCAGGCACGCCTGCACCATTCCAGCCTGCAGGCCTCCCAGTGACCCCGCCCCCAAGGCTGTGCCGGCCTCGTCCCCTCCTGACCCCCACCCGGGCCCCACCATGCTCCGGCTCCCTTCTCCAAACCCCTGGAGCTCACACCGGGCTCCGGGCTGGTGAGGTCTCAAGACTGGCCCCCATCCAGGGGACTCGAGAGAGCTAGGAGTTGAGGGGGGCTGCAGCAGACTGGGGTGCTTGGACCGTGCCCAGCGGGCGGCCCGGCTCTGGAGCGTTGCTGCCAGGAGGGCCTGTGAACCCTGGTGCCCAGAACTGTCCGTGCTTTTAGAAAAGCCAGAAAAGTAACTTTTAAACACAGATTTAAACCTTCTTTGGACACTACAGGATGGAAATGCATGGCCGACTCGGAACAGACACTCGTGTACCCACTGCACTTGTGTCTCACCGAGGCTTTTCAAAAAACCACCCTCTGCGGAGGCCAGCGTGGCGGGAAGCCCCGGAACACAACACCCTTAATGTCCCACAGAAGGACACCACGCACGGGCCAGGTGGCTGTCAGAGCCTGCGCACAGGGGATGCCAGCCCCGCTCTGGGCCTGACAAGGGAGGCAAGAACCAAGACAGGTGCTGAGGCCTCACTGGGGAGACCGTCTCGCCTCCCACTCTAGTCCCCAGTCCCCGGGCCTGCGGCCAGTGTTGCCAGGGTGCGGGGTGCTGAGCTGCTGGGATGGAAGCTGGAACCAGGGAGCCGTCTGCTGACAGCCTGGCCAAGAGGCCTTTCCAGTGGTTGAGAGACCAAGATTTTGATCCAATTTGATCCGAGGTTTTTAAACACCTGGACTGAGCCAGGCCTGAGGTCAGATGGACACCCTGACTTTTCAGTTACCTATTCCAGCGTGAGTGGAGTTTGCTGCCCGCCACCGTCACGCTACAGAGTAGGAACAGACCCAAGAGAAGGAAGGCTGATGGGGCTGATGGGAGGCGGGGTGAGCCCCGAGGGGGAGAGGCCGGACCGACCTGTGCCCCTTGATCTCGGCCACGTCCGTCATGCCCCCAACGCTGAAACGGAAGTACTCGCGGTTCAGGGCCCGGGCGATGGAGCGGGCGATACTGGTCTTGCCCACACCTGGAGGACCATAGAAGCAGAGGATCTTGCCCTGGGTCGAGGCCCGGAGCTGGCTGACGGCAATGAATTCCTGCGGGCAGAGGCAGGAGGACCCCGTGAGACAGCATTGCCCTTTCCACAGGGCAAGGGCCCCCGCCGGGCCTGAGCCTCCCCACCGTCCAGGCATCTGGGGCTGCGAGAAGGGACAGGGCCTGACCCAGAGGGGCCGAGCTGACGGGACTGTTATTTGACACAGGAGGGACAGCCTGTGGCACCAACAGGACGAGCAGGTGGCAAGGGGACGCGGGTGACAGACTCTGGGTGACCCCAATGCCAGGCCCACCCGGCAGCTCCCCACCTGGATCACAGCATCCTCTCCCCGCTGGCCCACCCGCTCTCAGCCAGACGCCTCTGGCCCTCGTTTCCTCCTATCGCGAGCACAATTTTTATCCCCCTGGGGAATCCGTGAGCCCCCTGGAGCGGGCAGGCGGGCCTGGGCAGCCCCTAACACCTCCGAGCCACTCCAACCCTGGTCCCTTCAACTGGGCCCCTCCATCCCTCACCTTCCTCGGCCCCTGCTGACCCCACACCAGCCTTGGCCCAGCCAAGCCCCCACCAGACCCCCAGATTCTCCAGGGAGCGCCCCTGGGTTTTCCCCACCGCACAGGGGGAGTCCTGGCTCCCGGGCCCCAAGGCCTCCGCCACCCTCACAGATCCAGACACGACAGCCGCTGCCTCTCAGAGCTCGGCCGGGTGCCCCACACACAAGCGGGGATGCGGGCATGGCCCCGCGGAGGGCGGGCGGCCGAGCCTCACCAGGATGCGCTTCTTGACGTCCTCCATCCCATAGTGGTCCTCCTCCAGCACCGCCTGGGCCCGGGACAGGTCCAGGTTCTCGTCGCTGTACTTGCCCCACGGGATGGACGTCAGCCAGTCCAGGTAGTTGCGGGTGACACTGCCACAGGACAGACGAGAGCCGGTGAGCGGGCCCAGTGAGCCGCCCGAAGCCCGCTCTGTACATCCACAGCGCTGGGACCCACGCGCCCGACGTGAGAACTACACCAAGTGTCAGCTGGGGCCCGAACTGCCCTGAGAAGCCGGCCCAGCCTGGCCTGCCCCACTCCCGGCACGGTGCAGACACGCCTCGCCTACTGCGCTGGGTGGACACCACGTGTTTTACACCTTGAAGGCTTGTGGTAACCGTGCCTTGTCAGGTGATGGGCGTTTTAGCAATAAAGTACTTTTTAATAAAGGCATATACGTTGTCTTTTTTTAGACATAACGCAACTGCACACTTAACAGACTACAGTATAGCGTAAACGTAACTTTTACATGAATGGGGAAACCAAGAAAATTCACGCGACTCGCTTTTTTGCTATGAACCCAACCCGCGGCGTCCCCGAGGTCTGCCTGTATGGGTGCAGTTCCTGGCACAAGGGCTACATTTGCTTCCCAGACCAGAGACTCTGCGAGCATGGGGCCGGCTCAGGGTCCCACAGCACAGGAGGGGCCAGCGGGTAGGATGGGGGAGGGACAACCTGATGAGGGCAAGTGGGAAAACTGAGGCCTGGAGCGTGACCCCAGGCCGAGGGCTGTGCACCCAGGGACAGAGGCGCCCCTCACAAAGGGCCTGATAAGGAGGAGGCAGGGAGGTCAGGGTCAGAGGAGGAGGTGAAGCGGACGACAGAAGCAGAGGCTGGAGTGACGTGCTCGGAAGACGGAGGAAGGGCCGGGAGCCATGGAACATTTCCGAGAAGCTGAAAAGGCTGGAGACAGAGTTTCCCCAGAGCCTCCAGAAGGAGCCCGTCCTGCCCACCATGCCAGACGTGAGGGCCTGTGCCTCCAGACCGTGACATGAGTCTGTGACGTTCTAAGGGACTAAGCGTGTGGTCATCCTGACATCGGTGTGGGAAGCGCACTCACTGCCCCGCCGAGAGGAGCTGCGGGCATCTCTGGCGGGGAGGCCTGAGGCGTCCAGGGGAACCAGCGTCTCCCAGGGTCCTCGTGCAAAGAGACCGGCCTTCCCCAGACACCCTGAGCCAGAGAGGGGCCCGGCCCAGCAGCCCGGGAGGGTCGGGTGCTGCAGGCCCGCTCAGATCCTCCCTCTGAGGAGCTGTCCCCCGAGCCGCCGCGGAGCAACACCCAGGCCTGGGCTGCGGGCAGAGCCAGAAGCATCCCACGGGGCCCAACCCCTAGCCAGTGTGCACAGGACAACACCCGCCGGGCAAGGCCAGGGCCCCAGGAAGACGCTTGCTTCCTGGCTGACTCTCAAAGCTGCCAGAGGGAGGCCAGGGGAGGGGGTGGCCTTGGAGCAATGGCCCTGGGGACTCCTGGTCCTGACTGGTGGCACTGGCTTAGAGCCAGATGTCCCTGGCTTCAAATCCCTGTCCCCATCCGCCAGCCCAGAGGCAGGGGCACTGATGTAACTTCTCCAAGCCTCGACTCCTTCATCTGTGAAACAGGGGCGAGAGACACGGCCCGCACAGGGGCGATACGAGAGGATGGACACCCACCGTGACCAGAACATGCATGAGGGCCCACCCTCCTGGCTTTCCGGGGACCCCAGCCAGATGCCCAGCTTTCCCGAGGCTGGGGAAAGAGACGGGCCCCCCGGCGCTCACTTGAACTCGGAGGAGTGGTTGTCCAGCAGGCCCAGCTTGCTCAGCTCCTCGTCCACCACGTCCATGACATGCTTGGGGACCACGAGCTCCCTCAGCCGCTCGCGGAACTTCTCCTCGATGGCGTCCTTGTCGTCCTTCTCCAGGCCCAGCTCCTTCTTGATGATCTTCAGCTGCTCCTGCAGCAGGTATTTGCGGTGTGTCTGCTTGATCTTCTCCTCCACCTGCAGGGCCCAGAAGCCGCCGTCAGAGCAGAGGGGACGCAGCCCAGGGTGGGCCTGCTGCTTCCTCAGGACATGGGAGAGAAACCCAGGGCACCCAGCCTCCGATTTCCCCCACGTTCCACCCTAAGTCCTCCTGGTCACGGGCCTCGCAGTAAGTAACACCAAATTCCAGGGGAGGAAGGGATCCGCCCTTCAATCCTGGTTACGACCAGGAAAAGCTGGGCCTGATGCCAGTGTGTCCCCCACGTTAATCAAAGGGGTGCCACGCTCCCTCTAACAGCCGGAACAGCAGGACGCAGGCTCAGGGCCCTAGGTAAGCATCGGCGCCCGCCCAGTGACCTGCTGTCCTGTGCCCTTGCATGTGAGAGCTGCCTAGTGGCTTTTCCAATTAAAGATATGATACAAGAGATTTCCCTGGTGGCACAGTGGTTAAAAACTCCACGCTCCCAATGCAGGGGGCCCGGGTTTGATCCCTGGTCAGGGAACTAGATCCCACATGCATGCCGCAACTAAGAGTTCGCATGCCACAACTAAGGAGCCGGCAAGCTGAGCTGCAACTAAGGAGCCCGCCTGCCACAACTAAGGAGCCCACATGCCATAACTAAGGAGCCAGCGAGCCGCAACTAAGGAGGCCAAGAGCCACAACTAAGGAGCCTGCCTGCTGCAACTAAGGCCTGGAGCAACCAAATAAATAAATAAATAAATAAATATTTTAAATAAATAAATAAAATAAATATGATACAAATTTTTTTCCTAACATAAAAACTAAGTGAGGAAAAAAAAAAAAACTAAGTGAGGGCTTCCCTGGTGGCGCAGTGATTAAGAATCTGCCTGCCAATGCAGGAGACACGGGTTTGAGCCCTGGTCTGGGAAGATCCCACATGCCACGGAGCAACTAAGCCCACGCGCCACAACTACTGAGCCTGCGTCCTAGAGCCCACGAGACACAACTACTGAAGCCCACGTTCTGCAACAAAAGAAGCCACCACAATGAGAAGCCCGTGCACCACCACGAAGAGTAGCCCCCGCTCGCCACAACTAGAGAAAAGCCCACATGCAACGAAGACCCAACGCAGGCAAAGATAAATAAATAAATTCATTAAAAAAAAAAAACCTAAGTGCTATAACAGCCTCTATGGGAAAAGAATCTAAAAAAGAGTGGATATGTGCATACATATAACTGATTCACTTTGATGTACAGCAGAAACTAACACAACATTGTAAATCAACTATACTCCAATAAAAAAAAAGAAAAAACAAAATAAACAACTAAGTGATAAAAGTGAGTTAAATCTGGAAAACGTTAAGTAACCGACAATCCAGGCACTCCATGGGTTTGCCCAGTTGGGAAGGTGGGCATCCAACAGCTAAGTCTGGGGAAACAGCTTTCGACCTTTCCCAGGCTGGCTCCCAATTTCTAGCATTTCCCCCCCAGCTCCCTCAATGGTCAGGAGGGTCCCGGGACCTCTCACTCTGCACTCAGATGCTGGCACCAGTTTGATATTTTCGCACAGGTTCCCAGCCCCGAGGGGGAGCGCAGCCTCGCAGCAGAGACTCTCCTGGGCACTGGGGCCCCGCCCCGCCGCTCACCTCCCGGCCCAGGCGCTGCTGCAGCTTGCTCAGCTCAAACTCCTTCTTGAGGAGGGACAGGGCCTTGTACAGCCGCTTGGGAATCTGCCAAGAAAGGGAAGACGTGAGAGGATGGCCATCTGTGTGGAGGGGCAGTGGGGAGGGAGCGCAAACCGGGGCAGGTGGACAGGCCATGCCTCCCCAAATCCGAGAGCGGGGCACGCTCTGCCCCAGCAAGCCCAGTGCTCCAGCCACACTCCACAGGTCTGCAGGCCGTGTGGACCAGGACACTGGCAGAGGTGCTGCTCATAACGACGAGACTGGCGACAACCCAAACACGCCACCCACTGAATGATGGGCGCTGCCCAGTGGGACACCATGCGGTCGCTACCAAGAACGAGGGGCTGGACGTGGACAGAAGGACGCGAGCTAACGGGAACCCACCCCAACACCGGAGCCCAGGACAGCAGCCAGGCGGGGAGGCCGCACTCACGTTGGTCTCCTCCAGGACGTCCTGCAGCTCGTGGGACTCGGCCCCAGTTAGCGCGGCGCCCATGTCGCTCAGGTAGATGGGGTTGTCCACCACCCTGTGGCCAGCCTGCATCATCTGCAGCACAGACTCTCTGGAAGGGACAGAGATGCTGCCACGGGGCACCGGGACCGCCATGGTCCTCACTGGGCCGTGGCCCATCCTGGAGCAGGACTAACGCCCCAACGCCCAGACATAAGCCACCCTGGCAGCCATGCAGCAGCCCTCCTGAGATGCCCTCCCCCTATCTGGCTGATGACGAGAGAGCCGGGGCCGGGTAGGCTGCGCCCCCTCCAACCTCCCGCCCGCCCCGGGGCCTCCCTGCTGGGAGGGAAGCAGCTCCCCACTCAGAGGCTAGGCAGTCCCCAAGCCCAGCCAGGATCTCAATGAGGACAAGCAGCCAGACAGGCCCAGCCTGGCCTCATCAGGAGGGGACAGGAGACCAACCTGTAGAGCGGGTTCAAGGCGATGATGTCCCGGATGGTCTTCACGATCTCCGCCGTCAGGGCCTGGCAAGCAGGGAGGCCACGTGGGTCACTGGGACCAGAGGGGGCTGTGGCCCTGGAGCCCCTCCCACCCGGCCGAGCCAAGGACGGCCCCAGAGGCCCAGGAGCGGAGCCCCAGTTCACAAGTCACAGGGACTCAGGACCCAAGAGCAAAACCTAAACCAACCCTGTCTCCGTGGACCACTCTGAACCTCGACCTTAGAACGAGCCATCTTGGGTGGGGAGAAGGGGCTCGAGGTCTGCCCCACCAGAACCTCGCCCCAGCCGGCTCTGCTACGGATGCCACGGGTATTGCTGTCCTTGCCTTCGCTGCCGCCACAGTGAGGCCAGTGACACTCCCGGCAGGATCATTGGACACAGCTATGGCATAAATCCTGCACCTCGTTTCCAGAGGCCACAGGTCCCGGCACCTGGCACTATGCTCAGGGCACTGCCGGCACGGAGCAAGCAGCCACCACTGCTGGGCTTGTTCAGTGTGACCCACCGGTCTCTGGTTAATGGGTTTGTCCCTGATCTCCCTGGGATGACCTTTGTAGAAGGAACCAGAACAGGCCAGCTGGAGGGCCTGCATGGCATGCGCGTCAAGAGGGACAGGCGCGCTCCGAGCTCCCCACTACCCTCCCCTCCCCCCAGATGAGAGCCTTCAAGGAAACACTAAGGCTGGGCTGCCCAGGACAGCAGCCACCAAGCGCTGCTCACATTTAAGTGAGTTGAAATGAGATACAATTAGACGTTCTGTTCCTCAGTCACAGCAGCCACAGGTCAAGTGCTCAACAGTCACAGGGGCCGAATGGTGCAGAGTCACAGAATGCATCCAGCACATGGAAAGTTCTCCCCGGCAGAGCTGCTCTGGAGGGCCCCATGGAGGCAACTGCCGGCCCCGGGCCCCTTCCAGCGCCCGCAGCAGCCATCACCAATGGATTGTGGCACTCCTTCCCACCGAGCTCAGAACCCACCCCAGCCTCAGACCAAAGCTGTCAGCTACGCCAAGCCGGTGTTCCCCCTGGGGAGGCCAAGGACACCGGGTGTGGGCGCACCCGAGGAGCCTTCCACCTGCCTTGCCTTTCTTCTTCACCTCTCCCCGTTGGAGGCAGGTCACTCTGCCCATAACCTACATGAGAAGGACGGTGGAAGGACATTTCCTGACACCCTCTCGACAGCTGGCTCGCCATGCTATGGAGAAGAAGGCAGGCCAGCCTAGGCTTGGGGTCAAGGTGGCCAGAAGGCTCTTTCCCGTCTTGGAAGCACGGGTCACAGAATCAGCTGCACGTGCCCTGCCCGCTCCCCTACCCCTGGGCCTGGGAGGAGGAGCCAGGACCCGGTTCCTTCACAGCAGCCAAGGCTCCAGCGCACCTCCGACCTTCCCGACGCCAGCTCCCCCCAGGACTCCTGGAGGAAGAGGGTGCTCTGCCCCCCGTGTGCGCTCACCTTCACCTCCTCCGTGACCTGGAAGTCCTCGTGGGCGACGTTCTCCACCTCCACCATGAGTACCTCACCAGCGGGGCTGGGGTCCGGCTCCGTCACCACCTCCACCTGCCGCTTGGCGCCACCGTCCTCCTCCGCGTCCTTCTTGCCCCGCTTCAGCTTCCTGCGCAGCTTCTGCTTGTTCTCGCCCTCGGGCTCCTCCGGCTCCACCTCCAGCTGTCTGTTGATGTGAACCCTGAAGACGGGGAAGAGGAGGTAAAGCCACCGAGGCTGGGGGGAAGGGGGGCGTCCTGCCGGCCACAACACTCTGCGGTGCTGATGACACAAGGGCTCGCTGGGCCCAGGCCCCTGCAGCCACCAGGGCTGGTGGGGAGAGGGGAGCTGCTGTCTCAGAACCCAAGACCAGCAGGCCCTCTGCCCCTGGACTCCAGCCAACCCATCCATTGTTTCCCACACCAACACCCGCTGTCCCCCAGGAACGAGGACGCCAGTGGCAGCCCGCGCTCTGGGGCCCATCAGGGACTCCGCCTGCCCTTCCCCCGGCCTCCAGCTCACCACACAGTGGCTCCTGCACAAGGTTCAGCTCCAGGTTCAAGGGCGCCTCCACTGAGGTCCTCCCCAACCACTCCACATGAAGTCCAGCCCCACGTGCGCACACACCCACCCCACCCCCCATCCATCGTCATTTTCACCCCAAAGCACCCACTACCGTCAGAATTTAGCTGGTGACCTGTTTTCCCCATGCGGCGGGCAGGCTCCCCAAGTTGGGCCCCTCGCCGGCTACTCCGCTCACACCCGAGGGTCTGGCAGACACCAGGCGCCCGGCAGACACCAGGCGCCTGGTGTTCAGTGACGTGTTGGCCCTTTTCTGCCACACGGGGTAACTAACAACAGTACCGCCCTTAGAGAGCAGGCCTGAGTGCTACCGGGGACGCAGACTCAGTGGCGGGCGGACACCAGCAAGATGCACAGAGAAAAGGAGGTCGGGACGCGGTGAGCACCGAGGTGGCCTGGCCACAGGGCTCAGCAGGACTCGTCCTCCAAGGCACCCTGCAGGTTAGCGGAGCAGTGAGTAGCCGCAGCATCTTTATTAATTTTGGTTGTATCTTATTCTGTTCTTTCTGAGCCATGAATCCTCCCAGGAGACAAAGGAACAGCCTCTTCCCTAAAACAGGCTCTAACGCCAGCAGGTGAATACAGGCATGGGGGCTCGGCGCAGCGGGGACGCCACCAGGACAGTCCACGGAAGCGCTGCCGGCCCGGACCATTTCCCCGGTGTGCTCTGGGGGAGCTGCCGGCTGACACAGAAAAAGGCTCCGTGAGAGGAAAGGATGAAGGGCTCTCGAGTCAACAAACACCAACGGGCATCTTCAGTAAGTAGCTTTTCCAAACACTACGACCTTAACGGTTGGTGAGTCTGAAACGTCTCCCACATGTCTGTGATCACAGAACACCTTTGACAAGCGTCTCATCTTGGGAGACCAATGTTCCTTGGAACACGTGAAAAGAAATGAACACGTTCATGAACGTGTTCATGAACACCGTACCTGCTGAACATCCTGGCCCCAGGGGCTTGGGAGGGTAGAGAGGACGGCTGGGGTTGGGGGGGTTGCTTCCAGCTTCAACCCAGCTGATCATGTAGGTTTTTCTTTATTAGCCGTAACAATACAGCGGGTTAGACTGAGCTTGCAAATGCCATATGAAGCCCTTCGGCAGAGGAGGTAGAAGTAGACTGGCTGAGTAAAAAATTGCAACCTGGACTTCTCTGGGAGTCCAGTGGTTAAGACTCCGTGCTTCCACTGCAGGGGGCACGGGTTCGATCCCTGATCCGGGAACTAAGATCCCGCAAGCTGCATGGTGCAGCCAGGAAAAAAAAAAACCAAAAAACCCAACCTGCCAAGCTGAATGGAGACGCAAATGCAGGCACCAGGGGGAAGGCGTGCTGACACCCAGACATGAACCATGAGGCAACGTGCTATCTTCTGTTTCGTGGTGCTTTTTGGACTAACGGGCGTGAGAAATGGCTTCTCACTGACCACTTAGACTGCCGCTTAAGCAGAGCAGCTCTGAGAAGCGGGGTGGTGGTGAGGGGGTCCACCTCCAGCTTTGGCCTGGTCACTGCGGTGCCCGAGAAGGGCAGGTCGGTGCTGGAACCTGGGGCGTCCCAGGCCACTCTTCCCGTCCCGCCCCGTGCACTTGGGCTCCCGCACCTTCTGTGTCCCATGACGATCATGCGCAGCTTGTCCCCAAGGTCCTGCATCTCGTGGATCTGGACAAACGTCCCCGTGTGGTAGATCTCGTCCAGGCTCTCGACCACGTCAGACTCGTTGCTGAGGGAGAAGGGACACAAAGGAACATGGGCACAGGTGCTCTGGCTCTCTTGAAAAGAGAGAGAAGAGAAACACCCCTCCTGGCCTTGACCTCCTTGCTCCTACAGGTGCTCTGGGCCGCCCCTGAGGGTCACCGCATACAGGCAGGCAGAGCCAGATGGAATCTGGATTCCACTCCACTCCTCTTATGGAGCCTGCGTAGAACACACCTTCCGACTTGGAAGTGGAACTCATTCCTACCTGGAGTCGAGGTGGATGTGCCCGGAGCCCCCGCATCTGCCCGCCTAGCTCTGCTCTGAAGCAGGCTCACCCTGGCCTAACACCAGGGGTCCCCCAAGGTTAGCTTCCCCCAACCTGGACCACGCATGAAGCCCAGGGCCTGGGGCAGAGTCTTCAGCCCAGACTGAAAAGGGATGCTCAGCTCTCGGCCTCATCCCCCGTAGGTCTGACTTGGTTTCTTTCAGGTCAGGAGTCAGAGGTCCAGGCTACTCTACGGAGTAGGCTCTGCGGTGAGCTACAATCCAGGGCGGCTTCAACAAGGAGTGAAGGAAAAATTACACTTACTTGTCATCTTTCTTTAGAAAGACGCCGGCATACGGCTGGGCGAGGCGGACTTTCCTTCTTAGCAGCTCAACCAACTTCTTATTTTTAACCTAGCATGACAATGACCCCAAGGTGAAACGCAGGGTAGGCTTTCTAGCTGACACTTTGACAGCAGCTCTAGCGTTTTCTGTAATACTCTCTATGGGTGTGCTAATCTGATCCAGGACTAACCAACACGGTCCAGGAACCTTTGAACCAAAAAAAAAAAAGTACGGGCAGTATTGAAGAGCTGCATTCCTTAGTTTTTCCCTCTTCCTAAAGAAAACTAAAAGGAGACAAACGGCCAGTACCAAGAAATTGATTTCACATCCAATTTCAAGAGCTGTTTCTGTGGCGAAATGCCTTGGCTTGAAAATCTAAACTCTCTGCTTTTCTTTTCCGGAGGACAAAAGTAAATGTGCGTAATTCAAATGTGACACACCCCACAGGCTGGTAATTTCCTCCAATTTTCATGGAAAGTATATCCCAATCACATCTATATCCTATTCATTGATCATCGAAACCCCCCCATCACAGCACATTCTCCTGTCATTCCACTGGCAGGTAGAGGGCTAATGATGTTTCCTAGGAAACAGCTGATGGGAGGAGCACAGGTGTCCTTAGGGCTCAAATGATTTCCTTCAAGCCTGTGTTAATTCCTAGACCAGACTCTGACTAAACTTAATGGCCCTCAAACTTTGGCACAAGTCAGAATTCCCTGGAGGGCTTCTTAAAACAGATGTCTGGGCCCCACCCCTGGAGTTTCTGATTTGGGAGGGCTTAAGCGGGCCTGAGAGTCTGCACTTCAAGCAGGCTCCCAGGTGATGGCTGCTGGTCCAGGAACCCGGCTTTGAGAAGCAGCGTTTTAACTCACTCCATGACCGCACGGTATGGGAATTTCTGACACTCTAAATGCATTCTCCCCAGAACAAAGGTCCGTGACATCCGTCAGGAGGGTTACATGACCCACCCAAAATTAAGAGCCACTGGTCTATACTCAGAGGCCACTAATAAGGAGAGACGCCACTGGGGCAAGTGAGCCGCATGCAATGTCAACTACCAAATCAAGAGTAATCAGAGCTTGGCTAACAGGTTCAGAAACACTTATTGGTTCCCCTGGGAGCTCCCACTTTCTCCTTGGCTAACAGCTGACCGTTGCATCTTAGCACCTGTCCCTCCCTCTGGTGGGACCCCTTTTTTGTTATTTATAAAGTAACAGCAACAGGAATACCACATGCGAGTTCCGCATGCCAGTCTCACACTACCCGCAGCATCTCATGTAACCCTCCTGCCTAGCCCTAGGTGGGCACACAGAATCTCTTGGAAGAATCCTGTCTCTACTTGGGCACTGGGGACAGGGGGCATCTGCCACTTTGAGGGGCTGAGGGGACCGTACCTGCTGAACATCCTGGCCCCAGGGGCCTGGGAGGGTAGAGAGGACGGCTGGGGTTGGGGGGGGTCAAGTATGGAGAAAAGACCCCCAGGGCTCGCTTCTGAGGTGTCAAAAGTGCACCACATGGGTAACAGCAGCCGCTTCTTACGAAGGCGTATCAAGCACCAGGCACGGTTCTGAGGCCTTTAGACATGACCTCATTTACCTCCCATCACAGCTCTAAAAAATGAGGTACTGTTATTACGCCCATTTCACACATGAGACAATGGAGGCCCAGAGGAACAGCTTGCCCAAGGTTATGGAGCTAGGGGTGGAGGGGCCAGGATATGAACCCACAGGGTCCGGCCCTGAGGCCTGCCAGTAACCACTACAGAACATCAGGGAAGGCCCTTAAAGGGCAGCTCAGACGCACACACAGTGCTGGAGAGGAGGTGGAGGGGGCGCCTTCTGCCCCCCCCCGACACTGGCTGAATGCTGTCCCTCTGTACCGTCCTTTCCCTTTCCAAGGGATCGCTGAGATTTATTCAGCAGAGACTGCAGAGTGAAGGCAGAGGCTGGAGGGTGAATGCAGAGCTGACTCATTGTATGACCTTGCTTAGACAGTTAAGAGATAACGCTTCTCCTCCACGGACTCGTTTCCACATCATTAAAAAACTCAAGTTCCTTGCACTCCTGCTGCTTTCTCTCTATTACATCACATTTGCACCACCCCACACCCCGTGGCTCTTAGGCTGAAAAGATCTTTACTGTCTCTTGCACCAGAACATAAGTTCCTTAGGCAGAGGGGCTGTGTCTGACTTGTTCTGCTGAATCCTCAGCCGGCTACATGGGAACAAGAACACCCTACTGAATAAATGAATGAATAAACCCCTGGGAACATCCTTATGCCATGTTCCTCCTGAGACTCCTGGACAATCCCTCGCTCTATCATCCCCTGTAGTACTTACAGCCTTCCAGTTCATAATTTACTTACTAGCTTTGTTTATTACCTGTCGAATCCCGCTGGAACCTAAGCGCCAAAGGCAGGAAAGTGTGTCCGTTTTGTTCAGGGCTGTATCCCTAACACTTAGAACCGTACCTAGCACATGACCTCCAGAAACATTTAAGGAAGGAATGAATCCGGATCCCGAAGGGGCTCTTAACCAGAAGGCAGACCACCCTGAGGGAGACTGTCACAAAACATTTACCAAGACCAGCAGAAAAGTAACCGAGTGGCAAGACTGTTCTGATCTTTCCCGGCACCGAATTTCTATGACTAGGACTGTTAAGTGGACAATCCTAAGCTCGTTGGATTCAACTCTCCTGAAAGGATCTGAAAGGGGGCGGAAACTGGCTCAAGTTCATCGAGCTAGTAGTGAGAAAACTAGGACTCGAACTTTTTCAAGTTGTGAGGCATGACGGTGCTGAGCGATCCCTCGGTCCAACCTGCAGCTTGCAGACGTGGGGGAAACGGAGGCCAAGGCGGGGGCTCTCATTACCTCGACAATCTTGATAAAGCGCGGGAACACTGGGTTGCGCGTAACGGCGATGAGCGGCAGGTGCGGGAATACGTCCGGGATCATCATGGGCGTCAGCGCCGTTATGACAGGGCCTTCCCCGCCGCCCGCGCTGCCCCCCACGCCCGAGGCCCCGTCCTCCGCGCCGCCCTCGGAGGCATCCTCGCCGCCCGAGAATGCGCCGCCGCCGCTGCGATTGTTAGCATCCCGAAGTCCCCGCCAGTGGCCCGCGGCGGCGGGGCCTTGGCCCCGCAGCGCCCAGGGAGAAGAGGCGTCGCAGGCCCGCCGGCCTCTGGGCAACCAAGCTCCGGCCGCAGTCGGGACCCGCCCCGCGGCGGCGGCCAGCAGCGGCCGCCGAAGCGCCCAACACCTCGCAGCTCCCCACAGCCGCACGTAGCCTGCACCCGCCGCCATAGCCCGGCCATCCTGGCGGCGCGCGGAACTTGCGTCATTTCCGCGGGCCCGGCTGGGACGTACGTGACGGCCGGCGCGTGCCTGCGTGCCCGCGGGAGGGGTGGCCGGAAACGGACGGATGCAGGGGCCGGACTTGGAAGAGTGGAGGCGGGGCCTACACGAAGTAGAGCCGGAAGCGTTCAAGCTCCCTTGTCGCATCCACCTTTTCCGATAGGCCCCTTCGGATCGCGGGGAGGGCTGTGGGCACGCATGATGGCCCCTAGAAAGAGAGCAGCTGTGCCTGCAAGCGCAGCTTTGGGAACGTGTGGGCAGCCCGATCCAAACACTTGGGCTTAGGAATTTGAGTGACACGCGCAAGCTCAAGCTCTGGCGCGCGCCACGGTTGGTGGATTCGGGCTTCCCGGGAGACGCTAAGCCCATGCTCAAACTGTAGACAGCCCAAGGGCGGCAGTGTGCGCATGCCCAGGCGCTGGGGGGCTTGTTGAGATGGGCGGATTCAGGCTTCTTGGGGAACAAGGTGCGCATGCCCAGGCTCCGCGGCAGACTGCACATGCCCAGGCAGTGAAGCTACTCCCCGCGGCAGTTGAGGAACTGTCTGTTAGCGGCGGCGCGTAGAACGAGATGCTGCTGTTAATGCTGGTGGCGGCGACTACCTTGCGGCTCTGCCCGCTGGCCAGAGCTCAGCCGCTGTGCCGGTGGGGCCGCCCTTCCGGGTCTGGGGTGCTGCCAGGGGTCGGGGAGGGGGCAGGCTCATCCCTGCGCGGAATCCAGGAAAGATGCTCCGCTCCCCAACCTTATTGAGGCTTCCCAGTTTACTCCCCGAGGAAGCGAACTTGATACCTACCCTTTCTCTCACCCCACCGCCTCCAGCTCATCACCAAGTCCTCCCATTGCCACTTCAAGACTTTGGCCCAATTCCGATGCCTTCAAACGACCTCCACCGCCATCACCCTAGGCTGTGCCCTCCTCTCCATCCTGGCAGCCAGAGGGGTTGTTTATAAACGAATCTGATCTCGTCACTCCCCTTCCCTGTGGCACCCGGAATAAAACCCAGTTTCCTCGCGCCGTATCTGGCGCAGGGTTCCTCAGCGGCGCTGCTGACATTTAGGGCCTGATCACTCTCTGGGGTGGGACCGTCCTGTACATTGTAGGATGTTGAGCAGCATCCTTGGCCTCCACCCACTCGATGCCAGTAGTACCTCCTTCCCCAGACTTGACCATCAATCACATGTCTCTAGACATTACCAAGGGTCCCCTAGGGATGTGACAACCACTGATGTGGCCCCTGCCCGCCCCTGAATCACTGCTTCCAGCCACCGGTCCTTTGAACTTGCCAAACTCGCGAACAGGGGAGACTTGGTGCCTGCTTCTCCCTGTGCCTGGAACGCTTTGCTTCCAGATTTTATCCATGACGTCTTCCTCGTTATTCAGATGCTGACAAATAGTACACTTCCTCATCTAAAGGCCTTCTCCTCCCTATAGCTGCTTTTTCCTATCAATCACTAAATTCTGTTACTCGTCGCAAATTTTTTCTTGTCTGTTGCTGTCACTAGGCTATTAGCTCCGTGAGGGTATAGAGTGTTTTCTGTTATTCACTGCTTGCCCGGAACATTTTTGGATCTCAGTAAACGTTAGATTAGTAAATACTGTACATGCGGTGCCATGGGCACGGGACAGATGCTAAAGCCCAGTTCCCACCCTCAGGGAACTCCTGCCTGGAATGAGCTGTCACATTCAGCAGGGCCCTGTTTGATGAAGAAATAGAGAATGCATTTCTGGTGCATGGCCTCATTTGATCTTTACAACGAGTTTCACGGCGAAGTGATTCCTTAACCTTATAGACATGAAAACAGACCCAGCGAAATTAACGATACACTTGCCTTTAATAAGGGAGTGGGGAGTAGGACTTTCCAGCAAGATTTACTAGCAGGATGTGTCTCAAAGTCTGCAAAGATTGGTTACATCCAATTCTCCCGCCCCCACCAGGTGCTTCTGACTCACATCCAAGATTGAGAACCTGCTGTAAACTGGAGCAGCATTCTCCCAGCCACCAACACCTCCCCACCCCGCAGACAAAAAACAAAATCTGGCAGTAGGCACTCCTCATGTGACTAATCTGGGGTCTGCAAATGAGCCTTAATGAGCTCTCAGGAACCACATCTCCATTTTTGCATACACATATGTCTGTTTCTAGGAGAGGAGGGTCCACTGTTTCATCAGATTTCCCAGGGGCTCCCATAACCCTAAAAGCTTCAAGAACAGGTACTGCACCGTTAACCCAGAGGCAACCTGGTAGGAGTCATGCCGACTGTTTCATAAACATTGACAGATGTTTTCTTATCTCTTACCTCTAGTATTCGTACGGTGAGGACAGGAAAGGTGTTTCACGTCAGAGAGCAAATTCAAGGGGTATGTGGCTCCACAGTTAACATTCATTCTTCACTTTTATCTAATTGCTAGATCATAACTAATATTTCCTAGTATTTCTTGGGTGCCAGCGTTGTGTCCGGCATTGAACATTACTTCATCTAATCCTTACCATTGCCTTTTGAAATAGGCATTAACCTTTCCCATGTCCCTAAAAAGCTAATTGAGAGAAGTCAAGTAGCCTGAACAAAGACAAGAGCTGCAGCTAGGTTTAGAACTCAGATCACCTGAGTTTTTATCCAGCGTTCTATCTGATAGGACTTTTTAAATGCAGAGTGACACAGGAAGCAAACTTACTTTGTTTACATGACACAGTGCAGCAGGAAACTTCCTTTCACCTGCATGTGCCTGAAAGGCATGAAGAAAAAAATATTTTGTCAGCTCAAATGTTTTTCCTATTGACATTGTGTTATTTCAGAAGTGGTGTCAGCATTGCTAAATAATCAAGTGACTGTTTTCTAACTTTTTTTTTTTTGGCCTCTGGCCTCTCAAATAATAAGTAATCTGTAAATAAGTAACATATACACAGAGGGGATGTGATATGAATCATTATCCTGTGAGTCTTTTTAAACTTTTTATTTTGACATAATTATAGATTCACAGCACGCTGCAAAACAGTGCTGAGATGTCCCAGGTCCCTCTCACCCAGCTTCCCGCATTGGTGACCTCTGACAGAACCAGAGGATAATATCAAAAGAGGAAAATGGGCTTCCCTGGTGGTACAGTGGTTAAGAATCTGCCTGCCAAGGCAGCCTGGTCCAGGAAGATCCCCCATGCCGTGGAGCAACAAGCCCATGAGCCACAACTACTGAACCTGTGCTCTACAGCCCACGAGCCACAGCTACTGAGCCCGCGTGCCACAACTACTGAAGCCGATGCGCCTGGAGCCAGTGCTCCACAACAAGAAAAGCCACGGCAATGAGAAGCTCATGCACTGCAATGAAGAGTAGCCCCTGCCCACCACAACTAGAGAAAGCCTGCATGCAGGAACAAAGACCCAATGCAGCCAAAAATAAAATTAATTAATTAATTATTTTTAAAAAAGAGGAAAATGGCATAGATGCCGCCCACCTGCCTAATTCAGATTTCACCTTTACATTTTCAGTGTTGCACGTTAGGAAACTGTTTTCATCAGGTGTTTATTAGCATTGATAGGATTAAGATTTTGTGACTCTCTCTCTCTAGGACCACCTGTATCTTTCATCTGGGACAACTCGCTTGATGAAGCATCCTTGCAAGAAAAACATAGCCCTGTATCTAGGGTAAGATATCACTACTTTTTTTTTATTATTATTATTAAAACATTACATTTGCCCTCATTCTTCGATTCCACAAACATTAAAAGAGACGGTTCTGGGCTTCCCTGGTGACGCAGTGGTTGAGAGTCTGCCTGCTAACGCAGGGGACACGGGCTCGAGCCCTGGTCTGGGAGGATCCCGCATGCCGCGGAGCGGCTGGGCCCGTGAGCCACAACTACTGAGCCTGCGCATCTGGAGCCAGTGCTCCGCAACAAGAGAGGCCACGACAGTGAGAGGCCCGCGCACCGCGATGAAGAGTGGCCCCCGCTTGCCGCAACTAGAGAAAGCCCTAGCGCGGAAACGAAGACCCAACATAGCAATCAATCAATCAATCAATCAATATATCTTTAAAAAAAAAAAAAAAGAGACGGTTCTGTCCTGTGTTGCTAGATGCTGGCCTACAGGGAGTCCACAGCTGGGGTAGAGTTAGGGAAAGACAGGTGAAGAGACACACAAGTGACTAAAATAATTACGTGTAGCTTGTCACAGATGCTTGACATAAGGCAGTTATGAACGCTGCCATTCACAGTAGCAACAAAAACTTTATTTTTAAATATCTATTTATTTTTTGGCTGTGTCAGGTCTTAGTTGTGGCACACGGGCTCTTCGTTGTGGTGTGCGGGCTTCTCTCTAGTTGTGGCACGTGGGCTCTCGAGTTGTGGCACGTGGGCTTAGTTTCCCCACAGCAGGTGGGATCTTAGTTCCCCGACCAGGGATCTAACCAGTGTCCCCTGCACTGCAAGACGAATTCTTAACCACTGGACCACCAAGGAAGTCCCAAAAACTTTAAAATACATAGGAATTAACTCAGTAACTCCTGTCTGCCTCAAACCATAAAACTCTTCTGGAGGGGGCAAGAGAAGATCTGGATAAGGAAGCGATATACCATGTTCACGGATGGCCTTTTGCTTCTTAAAAGTTCCCTGCAGGGCTTCCCTGGTGGCGCAGTGGTTAAGAATCTGCCTGCCAATGCAGGGGACATGGGTTCGAGCCCTGGTCTGGGAAGATCCCACATGCCGCGGAGCGACTAAGCCCGTGAGCCACAACTACTGAGCCTGCGCGTCTGGAGCCTGTGCTCCGCAACAGGAGAGGCCGCGACGGTGAGAGGCCCACGCACCACGATGAAGAGCGGCCCCCGCTCTCCGCAACTGGAGAAAGCCCTCGCACAGAAACGAAGACCCAACACAGCCAAAAATAAATATAAATAAATAAATAAATTTATATAAAAAAAAAAAGTTCCCTGCATAAGGGAACATACTGTTTCTTTTTTACATACACATTCCTGGTCTGAAAGCCTTTACTTTAATGGGATCAGAGTAAAATAAAGGACAAAACTGAAGTTCACCCTGAGCAAAACAAGCTGTCACTTAATGTACATTTTATGTAATTTTATTTTTGACATGGTCACACTTTTCAAATAATGTTATTTCAAGAAGTCAAATATCCAGGCTATAGAGGATTACTCACAGAAAAATAAATAGATGATAGATAGATAGATACATAGAGGCAAAATGGTTCCTTGTTAAGAAAAGAATTTCATTTGAATAGAACATTTTTAGAATGCCTGCCGTTGTCTTTTTTCTTTTCTTGTGTGAAATTTTCCTAATTGAACCCTTTTATTGTTTATTTCAGAAGACAAGTTTTTCTCACGAAGAATAGCTTTGAGAGTAGTCTCCTTCCATTTTCCATCCCTACGTCAATGCAGGTAGTTATTTTGCCAAACGATCTGAGGGATGCTTGAAATAAGTAATACTTAGGGTTAGATATAGTTCAGAAAACACCACGCTAGTCTGTTTTTGTTAGTTTGGGGGCTTATTTTACGATGTACCTCTTAAAAAAATTGAGAGGAATTTCTAAGCCAAAAGAAGGCTTGATTCTATTCTGCCCTTACTACCAAAACAGGTGCTTTTTTTCCCCCTGAAAAAGGAACCAGAATTCTTGCAAGAGCTCCTTGTAATTGGTTGTGTGATAGATTACATACACTGATTTCAGGGCCTCCCCAAATTGCCCTCAACCAAAACAGAAAAACCTGTACCCTCTCAGGAACTATCATGAGAAATTTGACAGTACCTATGCTCCAGAAGGTTCCGCCATCTGCTAAAATACCAGTTTCTCTCATAAGTGACACATTTATCAGTTATGCTTATCATTCATCATCTATGCTGTAGCCTTTATCCTCAGAAGATTTTTTTTTTAATATTTATTTATGTAGGCTGCGCTGGGTCTTAGTTGCAGTGCTTGGGATCTTCGTTGTGGCATGCAGATTTCTTAGTTGTGGCACGCAGGATCTAGTTCCCCGACCAGGGATCGAACCCGGGCCCCCTGCATTGGGAGCACGGAGTCTTAGCCAGTGGACCACCAGGGAAGTGCCTATGCTCAGAGAAGGTTTTGACACAGGAGAAGGAGATGGAGCAAATTTAGCTATCCTAGGGCACCAAACACCAATTTCGACCTCCCAGTTTTGCTTTCAGCTAATCCCCAAGATACATAGTTCCCAATATCTAGGACCCAAAGAACTCTTGCTGGAATGAACGTTCCATGGATGCATGTCTAGAAGTACTGCTTTCTGAATCGATGTCCGAAGAGATGTACATACTGATATCGTATATGTCATTATTCTTAGGTTGGCATACCAGAAGTAACATCAGCACATTTTGCTGGTTCAGTATTGCTGTTAGTAGTGAATCGAAAAGTCTATGTTTATGATTATGAAGCCAATTCCTGGAATGCATCTACAGGTATGCATATTTTGTATTTTTTAATCTTGTTCGCATTTGGCCAACATCAGAGAAAAGGCTCAGAAGTACAGACGATGCCGCTACTTGGATGTCAGCCCCTGGACATTTTTTTAAAATATTTATTTATTTATTTGGCTGCATCAGGTCTTAGTTGCAGCACGCGGGATCTTTGTTGCCGCGTGTGGGATCTTCATTGAGGCGAGTGGGATCTTTAGTTGCTGGCATGCAGGATCTTTTAGTTGAGGCATGCAAACTCTTAGTTGCAGCATGTGGGCTCTTAGTTGTGGCATGTGGGATCTAGTTCCCTGACCAGGGATCGAACCTGGGCCCCCTGCATTGGGAGCGTAGAGCCTTAGCCACTGGACCACCAGGGAAGTCCCAGCCCCTGGACATTACATTGTCTTTTTTTTTTTTTCTGCTGCACCAAGTGGCTTGCAGGATCTTAATTCCCCAAGCAGGGATTGAACCTGGGCCCCGGCAATGAAAGCGTTGAGTCCTAACCACTGGACCACCAGGGAATTCCCTACGTTGTCCTTTAAAATTCAATAAAAATTGGCCTGAACCCCCATCCCACAGGGTGGGGGCTGAGTGTTTCCATCGAGGATCGTGGTAAACCCAGCATGAATGGGCCGCAGAGAATGGATAACCCAAGTAAAGCTGGGCTGCCTGGGGGCCAGTCTTTTTGTTGTTGTTGTTGTTGTTTTAATATTCATTTATTTATTTGGCTGAGCCAGGTTTTAGTTTGACATTCGGGATCTTTTAGTTGCGGCACATGGACTCTTAGTTGCAATGCGGGATCTAGTTCTCTGACCAGGGATCGAACCCAGGCCCCCTGCATTGGGAGCGCACAGTCTTAACTGCTGGACCACAAGGGAAGTCCCTGGGGGCCAGTCTTATAACCATCTCATCAACTGGTCATATCCAACCCAAACATGCGTCTGCCTCCAAAACATCAGTTGACCTATTCTTTACAGATCTTCCCACCCACAGCTACATTGCCTAAAATCCCTCCCTTCTCGCCACCTTCCTCTCTCTTCCTCCAAAATTCACCCATGTTGGTGGGCTTTTCCTTCATGCCCCAATCCTCTCCCAGTGCCCCTCCTGATCTTCCAGTTCAATTCTTTGCTCTCTCACAATTCAAGGCTCTTTTCCCTTTCTGGGGGGGAGGGGCATACAATTCACATACAATTCACCATTTTAACCATTTTAAAGTGTACAGTTCAATGGCATTTAGTACATTCACAATGTTGTGCAAAAGTCACCACTGTTGAGTAGCAGAACATTTTCATCCCCCCCAAAAAGAAACCCCGTCCTCATTCACACTCACTCCCCCTCCCCCTCCCCCAGCCCCTGGCAACCACTCACCCACTCTCCATCTTTGTGGATTTGCCTGTTCTGGATGTTTCATATAAATGGAATCACACAACATGTGGCCTTTGTCGTCTGGGTTCTCTCACTGAGCATCACGTTTCTGAGGTTCATCCATGTCGTAGTGTGTATTAGGAGGTCATTCCTTCTTATGGCTGAGTAATACTCCATTGTATGGATTGACCACTTCTGTGTGTCCATTCATCATCTGGTGGACATTGAGGTCGTTTCCCCCTTTTGGCCATGGTGAATAGTGCCACTGTGAACATTTGTGTACAAGTTTTTGTGTGGACACGTTTTCAATTCTCTTGGGTAGATACCTAGGAGTGGAATTGCTGGGTCAGATGGAAACTCTATATTTAACTTATGAAGGAACCATCAGGGCTCCTTGTAACGTAAGTCAGTCTACTCTCTGTTCTTCCTCTTCTCTCCATCAATTTGTTTAATAGCATCCCAACAGCTAACTCCCCAGCCCTGCACCCACAATTCTACTTTGTCTCTATGAATGTGTCTCCTCTAGGGACCTCAAATGAGTGGGATCATACAGTATTGGGATCATACTTCACTGAGCATAATGTCCTCACGGTTCATCCATGTTGTAACATATGTCAGAATTTCCTTCCTTTTTGGGGCTTCCCTGATGGTGCAGTGGTTAAGAATCCGCCTGCCAATGCAGGGGACATGGGTTTGATCCCTGGTCCGGGAAGATCCCACATGCCGTGGAGCAACTAAGCCCATGTGCCACAACTACTGAGCCTGCGCTCTAGAGCCCGCAAGCCACAACTACTGAGCCCATGTGCCACAGCTACTGAAGCCCGCGCACCTAGAGCCCGTGTTCTGCAACAAGAGAAGCCACTGCAATGAGAAGCCCGCGCACCGCAACGAAGAGGAGCCCCCGCTCGCCACAACTAGAGAAAGCCCGTGCACAGCAACCGACGCAGCCAAAAATAAATAAAATAAAATAAATAAATTTATATATAAAAAAGAATTTCCTTCCTTTTTAACGCTGAATACTCTTCTATTGTATGAATGGACCACATTTTCTTATCCATTCATCAGTCAATGGACACTCGGCTACTTCCATGTTTTAGCTATTGTGAATAATGCCAGTTTGAACATGTGTATACAGATGTCTCCTTGAGTCCCTGCTTTTAATTTTTGGTGGGTGTGTACCCAGAAGTGGAATTGCTGGATCATGTTTTCCATTTTGTGAGGAACCTCCACACTGTTTTCCACACTGCCTGAACCATTTTACATTCCCACCACCAGTGCACAAGGGTTCCATTTTTTTTACATTGTCACTGAAGCTTGTTTTCTGTTTCTGTCTTAGTAGCCATCCTAATGGGTGTGGGACAGTATCTCACTGTGGCTTTGCTTTGCATTTCCCTAATGATTAGTGATGTTGAGCACCTTTTCATGTGCTTGTTGGCCACGTGTGTATTTTCTTTGAAGCTGAAGCTTCTCCTTTTAAAACAGAATCAAAGAATGCCTTGCTAAGAGAAGGGCACCCTTCCTGCAATTTTGGCAGAGTCCTAAAAGAGTTTCTGCCAAACCAGTGGGTTGTTTTTTTTTTAAATATATTTTCCCCCCACACTGCATGGCTTGTGGGCTCTTTTTTTTTTTTTAAGTTTTATCTTTTCTCTCTCTCTCTTTAAAAATTTTATTTATTTATTATTTATTTTTGGTTACATTGGGTCTTCGTTGCTGCGCACGGGCTTTCTCTAGTTGCGGCGAGCGGGGGCTACTCTTCGTTGCGGTGCGTGGGCTTCTCATTGCGGTGGCTTCTCTTGTTGCGGAGGACGGGCTCTAGAGCGCAGGCTCAGTAGTTGTGGCGCACGGGCTTAGTTGCTCTGTGGCAGGTGGGATCTTCCTGGACCAGGGATCGAACCCGTGTCCCCTGCATTGTCAGGCAGATTCCTAACCACTGCACCACCAAGGAAGACCCCAAACCAGTGGTTCTTAACCAGGGACAATTCTGCCCCTCACCGGCCAGATGACACTTGGCAATGTCTGGAGACATTTTTGGTTGTCAAGACTAGAGGAGAGGGACTTCCCTGGTGGTCCAGTGGGTAAGACTCCAAGCTCCCAATGCAGGGGGCCCAGGTTCGTTCCCTGGTCAGGGAACTAGAGCCCACACGCATGCCACAACTAAAAGAGTTCACATGCTGCAACTAAGAGCTTGCATGCCACAACTAAGATTCCCTCATGCCGCAACTAAGACCTGGCACAGCCTAAATAAATCAATTCTATTTGGAAAAAAAAAAAAGACTTCGTGCTTTCACTGCAGGGGCCATGGGTTCAATCCCTGGTCAGGAACTAAGATCCTACATGCTATAAATAAAAAAATTTTTTTTTAATTAAAAAAAAAAAAAAGGATGCTTTGTGATCTAAAGCTTAAGAAAACCTTAAAAAAAAAAAAAAGACTGGAGTAGAGTTCCACTGGTTAAATAAATCACTATATAGCTAATTTAATAAGTTAAATAAGTCAGTAGAAGCAGGGATGCTGCAAAACATCCTACAGTGCCCAGGAGCCCCTTCAATTGAGAACAATCTGGCCCCAGATGTCAGTGTGCAGGGTGAGAAGCCCTGCTCTAACCTTCTCTCTGAACATTCAGGGAACTCAGAGAGCATTTCAATTCCCTTTTCCTTTCAGGTGTAGAACACCCTGTTTCACATATTTCCGGTGACAACTGTTGTTACAGTGGAAATTCCTTTTGCATGGTGAGTACCATGTGTTGTATCTCATTTTTTACTCTGCTGTGAGCTAATTATGAATGGAAATAAAGACAGTGTAGGGACTTCCCTGGCGGTCCAGCGGTTAGGACTCCATGCTTCCACTGCAGCGGGCACGGGTTTGATCCCTGGTCAGGGAACTAAGATCCCACATGCCATGCAGCACAGCAAAAAAAAAAAAAAAAAAAAAAAAAAAGACAGTGTAAGCCTTGAGGGCTGGGATAGTGATGGACTCAGGACTCAGGCCATGCTATCTCCCAGAGTTCAGAAGAGGACTGAGAGCCCGTGGGAGGGCTCTGGGGCTCCTCAGATCATCTGGCTGACACACTG
Source organism: Eubalaena glacialis (assembly GCF_028564815.1). Classification (NCBI taxonomy): domain Eukaryota; kingdom Metazoa; phylum Chordata; class Mammalia; order Artiodactyla; family Balaenidae; genus Eubalaena; species Eubalaena glacialis. Next base: position 182,727,946 of record NC_083719.1, on the reverse strand, counting down.
TGAATATATCCATCTATCTTCTTTTTTTAAAACCTGTTATTTTGAAATCATTATAGATGTACAGGAAGTTGAAAAAATAATACAGAGTCCCATGTATCCCTCACCCAGTTTCCCCGAGTGGTTACATCTTACATAACTATAGTGATACAAACAGGAAATTGACATGGATACAACTGCCTAAAGTCAGAGAACCGCTATTGCCATCAAAACACTGAACTGTTCCGTGGCCCCAAAACTCTCCGTACCTCTGTGCCCTGCCCTAACCCCTGGCAACCACTAACGTATTCTCCATCTCTCTAATTTTATCATCTCAAGAATGTTGTATAAATGGGATCATTTAATATGAAACCTTTGGGGACTAGCTTTTCTCAGCAAAATTCTCAGGAGACTCATCGGATTTGTCGCGTATATGTCTAGTCTGTTCTTTTCCACAGTGGTGGGTGTACCAGAATTGGGTTGTTTCCACTTTTTGGCTGGTGCAAATAAAGCCACTATAAATGTTCATGTACAGGTTTTTGTGTGGACATAAGTTTTCATTTCTCTGGGATAAATGCCCAGGCATGTAATCACTGGCATCTGTCCTCCCTGCTTTTTAAATTGAGATGTAACTGACATACCACACTGTGTAAATTTAAGGTGTACAATGTGTTGATTTGCTACATTTACATGTTGCAGTATGATTACCATCCTGTCATGTCACAAAATTATCATTGCTTTTCTGTTGTGGAAACAAGATCTAGTTTCTTAGGAACTTTGAAGTTTCTAATACGGTATTGTTGTCTGTGATCACTATGCTGTGCATTAAACCTCCAGAACTGATTTATCTGTTTAAAGAACATCTCCCCAGCCGCCCCCCCCCCCACCTTCTATCTCCTTTTAAAGAGACTGTTTTATGTGTGTGTTCTTCCAGGATATAAGTAACTCCGTTTTTGCTTATTTGCATGGAGATCAGATATCTCAGGCCAATATCTATTTCTCAAATACCCGGGGATACAGATTTCAGAAGTATGCCCAGGAAAGACAGGTATGTTCAATTTGGTAAGAAAATGAACAAACAAACAGAAAAATGTATCCTGTGGGATAGGAGTAATTAGCTGTCCGTGTCGAGCAAGGACTTTTCTCTCTCGAAGAGTCCAGCTGGATGGGAGGGTAGGGAAGAATTTCAGGTCAGAGCAGCTGGCTAGGGAGATTAGGAAGTTAGGAAAGGAGACAGCACTGTTCATGGAAAAAGCTGGTGCCATAGTAAAGGCTGCACATGGATTACGACATCAGGTACCACCAGCATCCCCATTTTACAGATGAGAGAACTGGACTGGGTTGAACATGTGTCCCCCCAAAATTCATGTCCACCCCAAAACCTCAGAATGTCACCTTCCTTGGAAATAGGATTTTTGTAGATGTAATTAGTTAAGATGAGGTTATCCTGGATTAGGGCTTAGTAAACTTAATTGCTACCCAAAGACCATACCTCCAAATACCATCATTTTGGGGGTGCTATGGTCTGAATGTTTGTGTCCCCCCGAAATTCATATGTTGAAATCCTAATGCCTGATGTGATGTATTAGGAGATGGGGGCCTTTGGGAGGTGCTTAGGTCATGAGGGTGGAGCCCTTATGAATGAGATTAGTGCCCTTATAAAGGAGGGCACTGTTGTTATAAGCCTCCCAGTCTATGGTATTTTGTTATAGCAGCCCTAACAGACTAAGACATGGGGTTAGGGTTTCAACCTGTCAATTGGGGGAGGACACTGTATATAATAGAAATACTCCCCACCCCGACACACACACACACAACCAAATAACAGAGGCTTAAATAAGATGGTGGTCTTTCTCTCTTACCTGAAAGGTGTCTGGAGGGAGCCAGCTGGGTTGCCATGGCAATCTGTCCCACTGTCCCTAGGTTGGGGTCCTTGGCCTCATGCTCCAACTTGCCTGCTGGTGGGCACTTTGCTGACCAGACAAAGACCAGGAATGAGGAACCTAGGCAGGAGTGAGGGACCTAGGCAGGCACCTCACAGTGTGGGTCACACCACTTCCTCTATCAGCCCAGGCAAAGCCGACTTCATTCAAAGTTCTGCCCTACATGCTACGTTTTTACAGAGGGGAAATAGATCACAATATTGTTAAAAAAAAAAAAAAAAAGACTTTCCTTCCTTTTAGCTTACTGGATAATCTACAGTTAAATTTAGAATTAAGCACATGTTTATGACTTACTTATATTTTGTTTGTTTCATAGGCAGAACTAGTCGGGTCCTTGGGCGGGATCTTCTACTTTCACTCCCTCTCACAGGTTGGGCTGCTTCTCGTTGACCAACAGAAGGTAAGTACCTTTTGGACTGGGAAGAACCACGTCAGTGACCCTTACCCCAAGCCAGGTTTTTGTCAAAACTCACACACTTAGATTTTCATATCTGAAATCCATCTAGCTTTTCATTCACCTGTCCATCCATGTATCCATCCACCCACTCATTGACCCACCTACTCATCCATCCACATATCCATCCATCAATCTATCCATTCTTCCATTTATCTATTGATCCACCCACCCACCCATCCTTCCATCTACCTACCTACTCATCCATCCATCCATCCATCAACCTACTTATTCATTAATCCATCCATCCATCCATCCACCAACCCACCTACTCACCCATCTACTCATCCATCCACCCATCCGTCCATCTATTCATCCTTCCATTTATCTATTTATCCATCCACCTATCTACCCACCTACTCATCCATCCATTAACCTGCTTATCCCTCCATCCATCCATCCATCCACACATCCATTCATTCATCCATCCACTCTCCCATTCATCCATCTACTCAACCATCCATCCACCCAGCTACCTATTCATCCATATACCCTTCCACCCACCCACACACCCACCATCCCTCTCTCCCCCCATTCATTAGCTCATTCAGGCATGCACTCAGCAATATTTAAGTAGGGTCTAGGAGGTGCTGGGCACTAAGGGATAAAATACAAGGTGTGGTGCATGTGTCACTGGTGGCACCCAAGACCATTTTAAATGCCTCATGTCAACCCTTTTGTTAACAATTATTTTCACGTGGATTCGGAAAATCGGGACATGAAAACCGTGACTTCACAGGTATCATTTAGGATAAGACTAAGTTAAGAAGAGGAATCAGTCCATGCAAAGTGCATTTGAAGAAAAAATATTAAGTCAGGCAAAGATTACAGTACAGTGAGTACCCTCGTGTTGCAAAATTTGTAAGCAAGGTGTGCCACTCTGAAGTTTGGGGGAGACCCACAATCAGGAAGCTCCCAGAGGCTGGGCTGCTTACCTGGTGGCTGAAAGCCCCGCCCTCTAATCACACGGTGGGCCCAGCCCCCCATCCAGAGTCCCCTCATGAGCACGCACTGCCAGGGCGCCTGGTGAATGAGACACTCCCACCTCTGGAAATCCCAAGAATGTAGAGGTGGCTGAGGAGTCCGGCTCTGGTTACAACCTGTGCACGGTTTCCCAGGCCTGACCACAGGCAGTCACAAGGCTTTACCTGGAGGGCATGGGGGCGGAGGCTGGGGGAGCTGCCCTCCCCACTCCACATCTGGGGCACGATGCACCGGCAGGCTCTGAAGGCGTTGCGGTCAAGGACTCCAGCCTCTGGTCAGGCAGGCTCTGCACATCTCTGCATTCCCAGCCCAGGCTTGGTCTTCAGACCTCTGACTCCTGAGGGAGGGAGGAGGGGGAAGCCTGGAGCCACTTCCTGGCTCTCTGACTCCGTACTTTTCCGTTCCTGGCCCTTCCACCTCCCGAGGCCAAGCCCTGGGTGTTTTTTTTTTTTTGCTTGTTTGTTTGTTTTTGGTTTTTTTGGCCACACCATGCGGCATACGAGATCTTAGTTCCCCAACCAGATCAGGGATCGAACCGTGCACCCTGCAGTAGAAGCACGGATTCCTAACCACTGGACCGTAAGGGAAGTCCCTGCAGGCGCCTTTTGATCGGGGCTCCCCACACAGGGAAATGAACCCCACCCCTGCGCTGACCCAGGGGCCCCTCCGCGGTTCCGTTGGGGAGGGACGGAGAGGGGCCCTTGGCGTTTTCTCTGGCCTGGGCTCTTACCCCACCGCATTGAGCAATTAAAAGCGGATGCACTCTACTGTTTGGCTCGTTGTCTTAATTGGCTACTCCGACCCCTGGCTGCTCAGATGAGATGCCTCTCAGGCTCCAGGGACCGGCAGGCAGCCAATCCATCGCTGAGCAGGCGTGGGCTGGGGGCTGCGGACTCACATTCACGGTCCCTTAGCGCGGAGTGAGGATGGGTGGGTCTGGCCCCTGCGGCCGCGGTGGGGGCGGGGCGAGTCAAGGTCAGCAGCCCGTGCACAGTCCGCCCTCGCCCTGACCGCTAAGCTTCTCCCCTCGCCCCAGGAGCCACTTAGAAAGCAACCCAGGGAACTCCCTGGTGGTCCAGTGGTTAGGACTCGGCACTTTCACTGCAGGGGCCACGGGTTCGATCCCTGGTCGGGGAACTAGGATCCTGCAAACCAAGTACACCTGCTGCAAACTCGGAGGCACTCGGCAAGCCATCCTGCGGAAAATCTCTCCCTCCGCCACGGTGCATCTTCTGGAAAACGGATGCCGGTGTCTTGATGGGACTCACTTATGAACCAGTGTCAGTGTTGGGTTTTTTTTAATATATAAATTTATTTTTTTATTTATTTATTTTTGGCTGTGTTGGGTCTTCGTTGCTGCACGCAGGTTTTCTGTAGTTGAGGAGAGCGGAGCTACTCTTCGTTGCGGTGTGCGGGCTTCTCATTGCAGTGGCTTCTCTTGTTGAGGAGCAGGGGCTCTAGGCGCGCAGGCTTCAGTAGTTGTGGCTCGCGGGCTCTAGAGCGCAGGCTCAGTAGTTGTGGTGCATGGGCTTAGTTGCTCCGTGGCATGTGGGATCTTCCCGGACCAGGGCTCGAACCTGTGTCCCCTGCAATGGCAGGCAGATTCTTAACCGCTGCGCCACCAGGGAAGCCCCAGTGTTGGTGTTTGTTTTTTTGTTTTGTTTTTTTACATTTTATTTATTTATTTTTGGCTGCATTGGGTCTTCGTTGCTTCACGTGGGCTTTCTCTAGTTGCGGCAAGCGGGGGCTACTCTTCGTTGCGGTGCGTGGGCTTCTCATTGCGGTGGCTTCTCTTGTTGCGGAGCACAGGCTCTAGGCGCATGGGCTTCAGTAGTTGTGGCATGGGGGCTCAGTAGTTGTGGTACACGGGCTTAGTTGCTCCGCAGCATGTGGGATCTTCCCGGACCAGGGCTCGAACCCGCGTCCCCTGCATTGGCAGGCGGCTTCCTAACCACTGCGCCACCAGGGAGGCCCCAGTGTTGGGTTTTTTAATTCCATCCTTGTGTAGTGCTGTCAGAGGTCTTCCGTAAAGAACAGATGATAGAAAAGAATCTGAAAAAGCATTTATATATAACTGAATCACTTTGCTATACACCAGAAACTATTGCAACATTGTAAATCAACTATACGTTAATTAAGAAAAAAAAAAAAAGAGCAGATGAGAGAGAACTTTGAGAACCACGGAGAGTAATTTAGACTTTACTTAAGAGCCAGCCCTTAGAGGGTCACAAGACACAAAAGGCTGTTAGGAAAAGAATCGGGGCGGGGTGGGGGGTGCGGGTGCAGAATTCCCTGGCGGTCCAGTGGTTAGGACTCTGCGCTTTCACTGCCAGGGCCGGGTTTGATCCCTGATCGTGGAATTAAGATCCCATAAGCCACAGGGCATGGCCAAAAAAAAAGAGGAAAAAAAAAGAAAAGAATCTGGGGACCAGCCCTGGGAAATCAGCTTGAATAATAATCCAGGTACAAGGGCACCAACGTGGGCCTGGCAGAGCAGGAGAGAGAGAGAGAGCTGGGCTCTCAGCACCGCGGGGGTGTCCTTTGTCGTGAGGGCCCATCCCGGGTGCTGTGGGGTGTAGAGCAGCCACCCTGCCCCCACTTATTCGATACCAGGAGCCCCGCCAAGTGATGACATCCACAGATGACCCCAGACTCTGTCCAGTGTCCCCTGGGGGCAGAATCACCCCAAGCTGAGAACCACCGGACTAGGTAATAAGGTCTGAAGAAAGTTCCAGTGACAAAGCACATGGACTCACACAGTTCTATTGCGGTCATTTCTTTTCTTGCTCAAGATTCAATATTCTTCTCTCAGGCCATGTTCGGCTACTCAGACCACCCCCTGAACCGCAGTTTCGGGCTGCCCTTTGACTACAACGGGACCCTTGACGTCCTCATTGCCCCGGGCCAGAAAGGCATCCTGATCTTCTGGTTTGAGAAGAGCCTGCTGGTTTCCCGAAACGCAGGTGAGCGAGGCCCAGTCTCAGGGCGGGGCAAGCACAAGCGGTCATTTTTTCTCTCCCCTGACCTGAGTGGATGACGACAAGCTCATTGTCACTTTGCCACCCTCACTTCGACCCTCCAACCCCCATTTTCCTCCTCCTGGGATATTTAGGCCCTGTAGGTAGGTTCTGAAAGTCACTGGATGCCTAGGACAGAGGGGCCAAGTCCAGGAACTGCAGATCTTGTTTTGAGGCCTAGGCACATGAGCCCCAGCCTACCAGCCGAGTAAGGAGAAGAGCAAAAGGCAGCCCCCCAGGAGGAGGTGCTGTCAGGGACCTCTGGGTACAAAAGTGGCTGCCAGAGCACCCACAATTGCAGCACACCCCCTAGTACCAGTCAGGCCACCTGAACACAGCTGTTTCCTTCCAATGCAAGAAAAGGGCTTAGGGCTAGCCTGGCCATGGGGGGGTTGGGGGGCATTCCAGAAAGAAAGTTCTGCCTGATTACATGTTACCTGCAGAGTAAAAGGCATCCTGCAGTTCAGCTGGTATCCAGTCCATTCCTCAGAGCTCTCACATCAAGAAGATTGGAGGAGGGGGGTCGCATTTTCTTAAACCAAATGTATTGTGTGTGATGTTTTATAGCATTGCATCTCACGGCTGCATTTTCCTTGATTCTTTATCATCTGAGTCGTAAACCGAGGGACCAGGTGGGCAGCAGGGGATCCCCTTCCTAATACGTGCACATGTCTCGCGATTTGCCCTGTCGTCTCCTAGGTCAGCTGGTCAACCCTGTCCAGGTGCGAGAAGGACAGCACATCTTGTATTCTTCCATCTTTGAAGCCAACATCACCATCCACAGCGTCGCTGCCAGTGCGTGCCCGACCTGTCGGTAGCTTTCTAGAAGTGCTTTAGACCTGACTTATTCACCTCTGACCCCCTAGATCCAGCCTGGCCAAAACAGAAACAAAACACGGTTATTACACATTCTGGAACTCAGAGCAGAAACTTTTGTGCCCTTTCACAATGAAATGGAATGTCAGTTGGATAGCGTTTGCTGGGGCTGCTCTAACAAAGCACCCCAAACTGGGCAAATTAGAACAACAGACATTTACTGTCTCCCAGTTCTGGAGGCCAGAAGTCTGAGATCAAGGTGTCGGCAGGGCCAGTTCCTTCAGAGGCCTCTCCCCTCGGCTTGCAGACGGCCATCTTCTCCTTGTGCCTTCCCATCATCTTCCCTCTGTGTCCAAATTTCCCCTTTTTACAAGGACGCCAGTCCTATTGGATTAGGGCCGACCCAAATGACCTCACCTTAACCGTATCACCTCTGTAAAGACCCTGGCTCCAAATCAGGCCACATCCTGGGGAGGTCCTGGGGGTTAGGGCTTCAACATATCTTGTTTGGAAGGGACACAATTCAGCCCATGACAGATGGCACCCCTAGGAGTTCTTTGCCAGTGAATTGTTGTCCTGCTGCTGTCCTGCTGGTTCAGTCAGGCAAAATGAAACCCACCAGTGTAATTTTGCTCCTCACTATTTGAGGCAAATAGTGCAGCAAACTGTGGAGTCATGTGACCTTTCTTTTTTTTTTTTTTTTGGCCACGCAGCGTGGCATGTGGGATCTTCCCTGTCCAGGGATCGAACCCGTACCCCCTGCAGTGGAAGCACGGAGTCTTAACCACTGGACCACCAGCGAAGTCCCCGTGTAATTTTTTAAAAATATTTATTTATTTTTTTATTTGGTTGCACCAGGTCTTAGTTGTGGCAGGCAGGCTCCTTAGTTGTGGCTCACAGGTTCCTTAGTTGTGGCATGCGAACTCTCAGTTGCAGCATGCACGTGGGATCTAGTTCCCTGACCAGGGATCGAACCCGGGCCCCCTGCATTGGAAGCGCAGGGTCTTATCCACTGCGACATCAGGAAAGTCCCACCCATGTAACTTTTAAGATCCCATATTTCCCTGTTTGCCCATCACTGAGTTACCTCCTACTGTCTATGTCCATTTATCTGTTAAACGTTAACTTATCATGATAGAAAGTAATGATATAAAAGTAATTTATAATTGTGCCAGTGATGCATGGTCCTTTAAAAGTTTTTTTTTTTTAAACATTACAACTATAATTAAAGTCCTTTTGACCAGCTTTTTGAATCCAGGCCCCTCTTTGGCTTCCTAAAGGTCATCACTGTTAGGAATCTGGAAAGTAACTTTTTAGCCAGTGGAAAGCCTCACAACGTGTATTAAATATGGACCTGCTGAAAATGTACAGTGCCGTCTGTGTAGCTTGTTGTGGTTGCTTTTTTTTTTTCCTTTTTTCCCCATTTTTTCTTTTCATTTATTGAAATAGAGTTGATATACACTATCATATTAGTTTCAGGTGTACTACATAGTGACTTGACATTTGCCTACATTATGAAGTGATGAGTCGCAAGGATGTAATATACAGCATAAGGAATATGGTTCATATTATTGTAATAACTTGGGAGGGGGATAGAGGTGGTGGTTGCTTTTTATGTAAATGGTATCGTATTATCGTGTGAGTCATTCTACTGTTTGCCTTTTCCATTACCCATCATTTTCTTTTTTATTGTGGTAACAACACTTAACGTGAAATCTACCCTCTGAACACATTTTTAAATGCGCAGTACAGTTTTAAGTATAGGCACAATGTTGTCCAGCCAATCTCTAGAATGTATTCGTCGTGTGTAACTGAAACTCTGCCCCATTAAACATGAACTCCCCATCCCCCTCCCCCAGCCCCTGGCCCCCACCATCCTACTTCCTGTCTCTATGGATGTGACTCCTCTAGGGACCTCCTGTGAGTGGGACCACACAGTATTTGTCCTTTCCAATTTCTGCACATCCTCACCCACACTTGGCTTTCTGTCTTTTTTACTAGGGCCCTCCTAGTGGCTGTGAAGTGGTATCTCACTGTGGCCTCGATTTGCATTTCCCTACTGACTAATGACGTTGAGGGTCTCTTCACGTGCTTATTGGCCATTTGTATATCTTTTCTGGAGAAATGTCCATTTAGACCTTTTGCTTATTTTTTAATTGGGCTATTGGTCTTTTTATTACTGAATTATTATATATTCTGGATACAAGTCCCTTATCAGAGATGGGATGAGAATATATATCAGAGATATATTCTCTCCCATTCTATGGGTTGTCTTCCCCCTCCTTTTTTTTTTTTTAAACCATGAGTACACATCACTTCCCATGTCTAGAATCTTTAATGGTTCCTTATTATCTTTTTTTAAATTTTTAAATTTTTATTTTTTTTATTGAAGTATAGTTGATTTACAATGTTTCAGGTGTACAGCAAAGTGATTCAGTTTCATATCTATATATATAACTGAATATATATATTCTTTTTCAGATTTTCCATTATAGGTTATTATAATATATTGAGTATAGTTCCCTGTACTATACAATAGGTCCTTGTTGATTATCTATTTTATATATAGTAGTGTGTATCTGTTAATCCCAAATTCCTAATTTATCCCTCCCCCTTTTCCCCTTTGGTAACCATAAGTTTGTTCTCTATGTCTGTGAGTCTATTACTATTTTGTAAATAAGTTCATTAGTATCATTTTTTTAGATTCCACATGTAAATAGTATCATATGATATTTGTCTTTCTCTGACTTACTTCACTTAATATGATCATCTCTAGGTCCATCCATGTTGCTGCGAATGGCATTATCTCATTCCTTTTTCATGGCTGAGTAATATTCCATTGTATATACATATATGACATCTTCTTTGTTCATTCATCTGTTGATGGATATTTAGGTTGCTTCCATGTCTTGACTGCTGTAAATAGTGAACACTGGGGTGCATGTATCTTTTTGAATTAGCGTTTTCACCTTTTCTGGGTATATGGCCAGGAGTGGGATTGCTGGATTGGTTCCTTATGTTCTAAAGAATAGAGTCCAAACTTGCAAGGATTGCATTCAGGTTTGTGTATCTGGAATCTCATCCCATAGCTTACCGCTGCCCTGAGGGGTCCCTTTTCTCCATCTAACTGCTGGCTCTCAACCTGGGGACACTGGGCACTGTCTGGAGGCATGTGTAGTCGTCACGACTCGGGGGGCTCCTGGTATCTTCTGGGTGGAGGCTGGGGATGCTGCTCCACACCCCACTGTGGCCACGACGGCCCCGCCACGACGGCCCCACCACGAAGAACCATCCTGCCCCAGGTGTCAATAGAGCCCCAAACCTTGCTTCTTCTGAAAACTTCCTTGTCTTTTTAATTTTATTTATTAATGATTGATTGATTGATTGATTGAATGACTGACTGTTTTGGCCGTGTCGGCTCTTCGTTGTGGCACGCGGGATCTTGCGTTGCGGCGTGCAGGCTCCAGAGCACGTGGGCTCTGTGGTTTGTGGCACTCAGACTCTCCAGTTGAGGCGTGGGAGCTCTGTAGTTGTGGCACGCAGGCTTAGTTGCCCCACGGCCTGTGGGATCTTAGTTCCCTGACCAGGGATCGAACCCACATCCCATGCGTTGGAAGGCAGATTCTTTACCACTGGACCACCAGGGAAGTCCCTGTCTTTTTTCAACAGAATAAAAATGTACATTGGATCTTGCCATCCCCTCTCATAAGACCTTTTAATGATGTCTTGCATTCCTTGGAACTCTGTATCTGCCAAAGACTGGAAACAACCTCAATGTCCATCAGTGGAGCATTGGTTAAATAAGTTATGGTTCATCCAGGCACCAGAATGCCAATGGGCCAAAGTACACTCATGTACATGGAAGGAAAGAAAAATATATTTCAACTATACTTCAATTAAAAAATAAATGAATAAATAAACTGAACTTGTACTATCAAAAAAAAAAAAAAGAGAAAAAAATATAAAGCAGCTTGAAGGGTCCCAGAATATAATCCTCACATACATAAAACTACTGGAAAGGATGTTTACTAAAATACTAACAGTCGTTACCTACAACAGGGGTCAGCAAACCATGGCCCGTGGGCCAATTCCAGCCCACCACTTGTTTTTTTTTAAATAAAGTTTTATTGGCACATAGTTCCACCTATCCATTTACAAGTTATCCATAAGCTGCTTTTGCAGGGTCCAATACTTGTAAGAGACATCACATGACCAGCAAAACAGAAAATCCTTATCATCTCGTCCTTTTTCTCCTTTTATTTATTTATTTGTTTGTTTGTTATTTATTTATTTTGGCTGTGTTGGGTCTTCGTTGCTGCACATGGGCTTTGTCTAGTTGTAGCTAGCGGGGGCTACTCTTTGTTACAGTGCGTGGGCTTCTCATTGCTGTGGCTTCTCTTGTTGCGGAGCACAGGCTCTAGGCACTCGGGCTTCAGTAGTTGTGGCGCACGGGCTCAGCAGTTGTGGTGCACGGGCTTAGTTGCTCCGTGGCATGTGGGGATCTTCCCGGACCAGGGCTCGATCCCATGTCCCCTGCATTGGCAGGCAGATTCTTAACCACTGTGCCACCAGGGAAGTCCCCATCTCGTCCTTTAAAGAAGAAATTTGCTGACCCCTGGTCTGTATGATGGAATTTGGGGTAATTTTCTAATTTTAATATTTAATATATTTTATATTTTTGTCCATGGAAACAACGCTTGTTTCAATTTTTGTTCTGTCTTGTTTGGTTTTCCCTAGATGAAAATGAACTGGCCGTTTTAACTCGGGAGAATCATTTATACTATGGTAGCCTGGGAATCCTGTCAAGTTCTCTAATCAAAGTAGGTAAAATCCCGGTGCTACCTGGTTGGTAAGGAATAACGGTCTTCCTCTCAAATGTCTGATCCTTTTTCTTTTTCTTTTTCATTTTTTTCTTTTGTCTGATCTTTTTTCTGAAGAAATTGCTCTAGTTATTAAAATAGTAATAATATTTTTAATGGCAATAGTGATAATATAACAGTAACTTTAATTAATTTTACAACTGAAGAGTAGGTGCCTCAACAAAGTGTACTTATGACTTTGCTTGGTTTTTTGGTTTCTTAGGGTTTGGGTTTTTTTTTTTTGGTCTACCTTCTTTAAATATGAATCATAAGAAAAAGGTTAAATCCTCAAAAAAGAATGAGAATGAGCTGATCTCAGAAGTCATTTTTCTCTTAGTTTGCAGACCAAAACATCTGGTCTGAAGAGGCGGTCCTCATGTTCACTGACGTGGGGATGCTTGAAATACTGACCCCGCTTCCTGACTCAACCTTTCCAGCTTTTGATTTCCAGAAGTGCCCCGTGAACATCCAGGCGATTCTCATGGATCCCCAACTCCAAGTTGATGTCTGCAATGTATGTGGTCGTGACTCTATGGATTAATTTCCAGAAAGATGTTAGAGTGTCCATTTCCAAAGGGCCTTTGAGTCCATGGTGATCAGTGAAATGAAAAATAAAAGAAAGGCAACTGGGCCATGTACAGTTTATCGATAAAACACACTTTGTCTAAAACATCCTTTTATGAGATGATGGTGCTAATAGATGGGAACAGGTTTTTTTCATATTTTCTTTACTTGCCACGGTAAAAATGTCAGTCCTCAGCCCTGAGCATTTTCCTGTGGGTCTTTGAAATCACGTGTCTGGCATGTCTGGGAATTGCTGGTTTTATGCAAAGCGCAGGAAAACGAAAGAAAGAGAGAATGAGAGACACAGAGAGGAATCAACAGCAAGGCTTTTGTGCAAATATTTGGCCACTGAAACTGTTCTGAGAAAGATGGCGTTAGCAAGTAGTGTTTCCCCACCGAAAAAGACAAAGTGACTATGTAGCATATCAAGATCCTATGGATGAAAGCTGAAATAGTTGTGAGTCACAAAAATAACACAGTATTGGATAATAAGCTAAAGTATAAAATAAATATACACGAGTCCATACCGATGTAAATAAATGACTGAATAAATAAAGGGATGGGAAACACCTCTCCATCACAGAAGAGTTCCAAATAACATAAGTACATACTCTCTTCTCCAGGAGGTGGCGTTGAATGCCCCCTGCCTGAGTGTGGACTGGCCTTAGGGATTTGCTTTTAAAGAATAGAGTCTGGAAATAGCCTGGCAGACGCCACCTTCACCAGGAGACCAGGATGCACACAGGCAATCATGAGTCCTGTTGCCAGGACAGGACGTTTCAGTTAATCTTGTCATTCCTTGCCAACCCCAGACCTGGAATCAGAAGCAACTTATCAGTTCCCCTCCTAGCACGGCAGGCAACCAACCCACTGTCTTAAAAATGGGATAAATAAAAGGCACGATGCAAGCATTTCTCCTCCTCTCCTTCACACCCTTCTACTGGGTCAGCAAATAGCACAGGGAAAGGGTCTCTTTATAAAATTACTCAGGAGAATATATGAAAACAAAATGATAAGGTATCGCCCTGTGGCAACCCCAGCGTCGGAAAAGAGAGACAGTGGGCCGTTACGTGCCACCTACAGAATATCAATCACCCACTGGGTCTTGCCAACTCGATCCCACCCTAATCTGATGGATCCAGCCACCAATCTGCCAAAAAGGCAGAGCACATAGGAACGTGTGTCCATCTGCCCCAGGAAAATCCAGACGGTGGGAAATCTACAGGTCCCACGGTCTGGGTTCTTCAAAGATGTCTAGAAATGAAAAGGAAGGGGATGGAGGGGAAGCTGTGGATTGAAAGAGACTTAAAAAGACAAAATGTTCGCAAACAGAAAAATTATATCATCTAGGAATGCACGCTTGGCAATAATTCTAGGAAGAAACGCAAGGAGGCAATTACTGCAGAAGTCAGGCAGGGAGTGGAGGGGCCAGGGTACTTCTGGAGAGAAGAGGGGCTGTGTCCGGGTTGGGGGGGGGCGGAACCTTGAGGGTCTTCTGCGGGTGCAGGGTCTAGCGGGGAAGACAGTGGCTTGAGTGACAGCCCAGGCTGCTGCACCTGAGAGACTGGAAGGTTCCATCCCTGGGGAACCCCCTCCTGCCACTGACCACTTGCCCTGTAGTTTGGGGAACAGAGGCTTGATTTGATTGACTGAATGATTGACTGATGGATTTTTTTTTTTTTTTTTTCATTTCTAACTAGGTGGAACTTCTGCAGGGAGAATTTGAAAATAAAATGTATACCATTGATATGAACAGTGAGTTGGAGTTGACGGCCCTCATGATACCCCGGCCCAGCACATCACCAGTCCCACTAGTAAGGACGCTTTATCTGTTTGACAAGTGTTTCTGATACCTGGCATCCCTAGCATCCTTGGCCTCACGTCCTGTGCCCACAATTCCCAGGCTCTGGAAATTCCCTGTCATCCTCCCGGAAGAAACACTCACTCAGGAAGCCCCCTAGAAACTTCTCTTCCTCCTCAACAGTGTCCACGTGCCTGGCCATGGCTGTCCATCTGCCGGCCCAGCCTCCTTTCCCACTACCTCTGTGCCGGCTCTCCACCCTTCTTCGGAGCTGCCCCAGAACCTTTCCAAAAATGCCTTTTCCTCTCAGCTCAGCCAGCGCTGGCTTCCCTTCTGGAGGGGATGCCTGAAAAGCAGTGGGCGTTCCTGGACCTGAAACCCACGTGTCCAAGCCTGGACTCTTGGGTGCAAACAATCAAGCTGAAAACGGGGTGGACCAGTGTAAGGATTCAAGGGGACGTCTAGCCCGCTGGGACCAGGGCCCGCGAGGGGGCGCCAGGCTGGCTCTGGCTCTTGCCTTGTGCTCTCTCATCAACCCCCCTTCCCCCCACCCCGCAGGACGGGCCCCTCCGTGCACCAGGGACAGTTCTGGGTCTTGCAGGGCTGCAACCTCAGGCTGTCTGCACAACGGGACTCAGAGCCACAGTTAGGGGGTGTGGATGACACGGGGGGGGGGGCGCATTTGGGGATGGAACAGGCAGCTGCGTTTGCAGAGCAAGCTGGGTCTTCAGTTTGAAGGGGGACTGGGGTCACCTGTGGGTGCGCCCCCAGCTGCTCCCCGCTGCGCCTGCTGGCGCCGTACAGCGCGTGCGTCTCCCATCCCGCCCCCAGGTGATGGTGAGCAACCCCCATTCCCTGGGGCTGCAGGCTGTCATCTACGAGGACGGCTACACCTATGACGGGAACACCAAGCACAGACTGGTAAGCTCGCCCCTCCCCTTCCCCTCCCCAAATCTGGATCAACGGGAGAGGGGCTCGGCCTTGACCGACTGGGCCAGGTCCAGCCGCCTCACGGTGTCCCTCGTCGGACCTCCTTCCTGCTTCCCTTCCTTACACACACCCAGATAAGGTGCTGCGGAATTTTGAGGGGACACAGCCCCTGCCCCTCCCCCACCACAGGCAGGCCGCAGTCCCCCAGAGAGTGAGGGCGTCAGGTGTCACACAGAAGGGGCAAGGAGGATGTGGCAGGGAGCCTGACCCACCCGGGGAGGGCATGAGACCTGAGTGAGCTGGGTAAACCCAGGCATCAGGAGGCAAACCAGGGCCACCGGGAGGGTCTTGGCTAAATATGGGTCTGGGGGATCCATAGGGCAGAGCCAGGCCTCACAGTCACACCAGGGAGTTGGGACTTGACCCCAGACCACAACAAACTCTTTGGATCAGACCATGTCACATCACAGCTAAGTAGGAGGGGAAACTAAGTCACGCCCCACTGTGGGTCCCCAGGACAAAGGCAGGGAGCTTGGAGAAGGGGGGTCATTCCCATGAGCTTCCAGAAGCCTTTCATGGGCTTAGAACCAGAGGCAGGCTGGATGGCTCCCGGATTCCTCCTCCCAACACCCCCATCCTGCCCTCCATCTCTCCTGAACCCTGATTGTGGGACCACCCTGGGCTGTTCCACTGTTGTAGTTGCGTTTTCTCTCTTGCTTCTGCAGAACATTTCACTGAGGCAGCAGCAGCACTGGGGCAGGGCTGACCCCAACTTCACCTCCAGGTATGTCATCACCCGGATGCGGGTGGGTGGCCCCAGGGTGGCCCCTTAGCAGGAGCCAAGGAATCAGGGCCGAGATCCAGACTCCCCCACTCCAAGGGCAGTAAGGCAAGAATGATTAAACTCTTACAGAAAGACAAATACCATATGATATCACTTATTTGTGGAATCTAAACTGTGACACAAATGGACTTATTTATGAAATAGAAACAGACTCAGATATAGAGAACAGACTTGTGGTTGCAAAGGGGAAGGGGGAGGGATGGGTTGGGAGTTTGGGGTTAGCAGATGCAAACTATTATATATAGGATGGGTAAACAACAAGGCCCTACTGTATAGCACAAGAACTAGATTCAATATCCTGTGATAAACCATAATGGAAAAGAATCTGAAAAAGAATATATATACAGGGCTTCCCTGGTGGCGCAGTGGTTAAGAATCCGCCTGCCAATGCAGGGGACACGGGTTCAAGCCCTGGTCCGGGAAGATCCCACATGCCGCGGAGCAACTAAGCCCGTGCACCACAACTACTGAGCCCGCGCTCTAGAGACCGCAAGCCACAACTACTGAAGCCCGCGTGCCTAGAGCCCATGCTCCACAACAAGAGAAGCCACCGCAGTGAGAAGCCTGCTTGCGGCAACTAGAGAAAGCCCACGCGCAGCAATGAAGACCCAACACAGCCAAAAATAAATAAATAAAATAAATAAATTTTTTTAAAAAAGAATATATATATATGTATAACTGAATCACTTTGCTGTACAGCAGAAATTAACACAACTTTGTAAATTAACTATACTTCAATAAAATAAATGTTTTTAAAAACTCTTTACAAATGGTAGTTTCTCAAAAAATTATATATATGTAAAAGAAACAGCTTGTAAATAACCTCTGAATCAAAGAATTCAGCTCAAATATATTCAGAGAAAAAATGTATAGCCCAAGCACTTTTATTATGAGGAAAAAAATGGACCTAGTGATAAATAAACTAAATATTTAACATAAGGAACTAGGGGGACAACAAAAAGAAATTATGGGAAGGGAATGAACCATGATACAATCTGGAATGTATTAAATAGAGAACAAAAAGACAGCATAGAGTCAAGATGTAAGATAAAGCTGGTTCTTCAGAAGACACCACAATCCTGATGGAGAAAAGACAGAATTAAAACGAACAATAGGAATGAAAAATGAAAATAAAAGTATGGATACCGAACCTGTTAAAAGAACAATGAGAAAACATTATATGCAGCTAAGTGATAATAAAACTGGGGCTCAGATGCTCTTTTCAATAAGTAATTATATATAAATTAACGAAACTGACTCAAGAAGAGGTAGAAACTAGAGGGAGGGTGGTGCCACCACGTGTGAGCAGACGTTCTTGGTCAATATTCTGGACCGACTGGATGAACAGATGAATGAATGAATGGAGAAATGGATGGATGGATGGATGGATGGATGGATGGATGGATGGATGGATCTGTGGATGGATAGATAAATGAATGGGTGGGTTGTCGATGCTTTTTACTGCAATAACACACACTCACATTGCCTTGCAGCATAAAGAGACCCACAATATCAACCATCACTCTGGACATAGCCAACAAAGAAATTTCATGCTTGGACCTTAAGCCACTGGTATGACCAAAACTTTTGCTGTCCCATACTCTTTGTCCTTAGTGTTAAGACTGATGACAGCAGGCCTTGGCTGGCTTGTCCCCTAGGGGCTGGCTAAGCTCACACTCAGTTTCTGGAAATGGAGGTGATTCTGCCCTGGTTGCCAAGGTCACTGCCCCTTCCCCATCATCTTCCCCCAGGGCTATGCCTCAGGACTCACCAACCTCGGAGCAGGTGTACTAGCTGGGGGTTATCAGATGGCGGGACCTTAGCAGTGCCCCATAGATCAGGCAGGCTCTTAGGGCTTGACTCTCTGAGTCCCAGGCACCTGGACACCGCATTGCGACCCAGGCGCAGGGTTTCTGGTTCCTGCTGCGTCAAGTGCGCCCCCTCGTGGGCTTTCATGGTGCCCTCGCTGACCGGGGTCAGCATCCCCATCCCCGCCTTGTCTCTCCCCCCCACATCCCCCCGCCGCTGCAGACAGCCCTCATTTCAGTCGGTTGTGACCTGGAGAAGAAGATCGTCATTCAGAAGTGAGTATGTCGATATTGGGGTGGGGAGGGGAGAAGTGGGAGGTGGCGAGGTGGGGAGTGGGGACTGGATGAGATGGTCACCATTACTTCACAACTGCTAAAATCGGGTGACACTACTCTGTCTGCTTTTGCATATGCTTAACATTTCCATAATGAACAACTCAATAATTAATCCTAACAGATTAAGTTAGAGTCTACAGTGGGTGGCTGCCCCTCCCCCACCGACTTGGTGAAATTTACATGTTCTCCCTGCTCCCTCATCCTTTGCTCATTCCCTTTCTCCCTTTTAGTCCCTGAGTTCCTCATTTTGATTTAAATTGCTCAGAGAGGGCTTCCCTGGTGGCACAGTTGTTAAGAACCCGCCTGCCAATGCAGGGGACACGGGTTCGAGCCCTGGTCCGGGAAGATCCCACATGCCGCAGAGCAACTCAGCCTGTGCGCCACAACTACTGAGCCTGCGCTCTAGAGCCCGCGAGCCACAACTACTGAGCCTGCGTGCCACAACTACTGAAGCCCGCGTGTCTAGAGCCCGTGCTCTGCAACAATAAAGGCCACCACAATGAGAAGCCCGCGCACCGCAACGAAGAGTAGCCCCCACTCACCGCAACTAGAGAAAGCCCGTGCACAGCAACGAAGACCCAATGCAGCCAAAAATAAATAAATTAAATAAATAAATTTATAAAACTGCTCAGAGATTTTGGGTTTAATCGCCTGCTGAAAATTTGAGGAACTTTGCCTCCAGGATCCGTAGTTACTGCAGGGAACGCAGCCATGAGAAACCAAGAAAAAGAAAGGAAGAACCCCTGAAGACTGGCCAAACTGCCACATGTTTTCCCCTTAGGGTGGTGGTGTGCCAGCAAATGGGCGACAGCCAGTTCTGGGGGAGCCCGGATTTGTAGCATTTGCCAATTCCCGTGGTGTAAATGCTCCCATGGAGCCTATAAATCGCTATCAAAGTAAGTCTCTACTGGCTCATGAAACTCCTGAGGATATAACAGCTGGCTCTCAGAGCTGGTAAGAGCCAGCCTCAGCGCTCCACTGCATGGGGCAATAATAAAGTCAAGTGACGGTTTTACCAGATTTTCCCCCCAAAAGGTAAACACTTTATTGAGTCAATAAATGATGTATCAGGGACTTCCCTGGTGGCGCAGTGGCTAAGAGTCCGCCTGCCAATGCAGGGTACACGGGTTCGAGCCCTTGTCTGAGAGGATCCCACATGCCGCGGAGCGAGTGAGCCCATGCGCCACAACTACTGAGCCCACGCACCTAGAGCCCGTGCTCCACAGCAAGAAAGGCCACCGCAATGAGAGGCCCGCGCAACGCAATGAAGAGTAGCCCCCGCTCGCCCAACTAGAGAAAGCCTGTGCTCAGCAACAAAGACCCAACGTAACCAAAAATAAATAAAATAAAATAAATTTTAAAAAAAATAAAAAAAAAATAAATAAATGATGTATCAATATTTAGAACACATGGCAGGAAAGTCTTTAAAACAATCTTTTCAAAGCTGCTGCCATAAAGAGAGTGGGAAAGGTATTTGCCACACGTGTAACTAAAAAAGGACTTGTATCCAGAATTTATAAAGAATTCTTACGAATTAGAAAAAAAAAAAAAAAAAGACAAACATATAGAAAAAAATGGGCAAAAGGCTTGAGCAGGCACTCCCAAAAAAGGGGGGGGGAAAGGCTGATAAACACAAAAAGGTGCTGAAAAAGTGGTCAATTTCAATAGGAAAATAAAAATGAAAGCTACATTAGAGACCGATATTCAGCAGGAGCATGGCAGAATTGACAAAGCCTGGAAGGTAGTACTATAAGGATGGGAACCCCCTGGCAGCCTCAGGAACCCCCAGACATTGCTGGTGGGTGTGTACATTTTTCGGCTGCTTTGGAAAGCACTTCTTTCCACCAGCAAGTCCACTCATGCACATTTGCACTGATCTAGGTTCCAGAATGTTCTCAGCAGCATTACTCTGAATAGCTCCAAGCTGGAAGCAGGCCAACTGAAATGTCCATCGACAGAAGGATGGGTAAACCAAGTGCAGGGTTTTGATACAACAGAATGTCACAGCAGTGAAAACGAACGGGGCAGAATTGCCTGGATGGATCGTACAAATGTGGGCATGGAATCAAAAGAATACATAGCATTATTCTAGTCTTAAAAATCCAAAATCAGGGGAATTCTCTGGCAGTCCAGTGGTTAGGACTCTGCACTTCCACTGCAAGGGGCACAGGTTCCATCCCTGGTTGGGGAACTAAGATCCCACAAGCTGGGTGGCACAGAAAAAAAAAAAATCCAAAATCAGGCAAAAATAAACTACTGTCAGCCCTTGTATCTGCAGGTTCCGCATCCGCGGATGCAACCAGCCAAGGATGGATAGTGTTTAAGTTCGTGGTTGGTTGAATCTGTGGCTGTGGAACCCGAGGATACAGAGGCCCCCACTATGGGACTTGAGCATCCTCGGATTTTGTTATCTACGGCAGATCCTGGACCAATCCCCTGCAGATACCAAGGGATGACTGCATGTTGCTTAAGGATACATGCACAGATGGTAACAGTACAAAGAAAAACAGGGAAAGGATTGTCTCACAAGTCAGGACACCCAGCTCCCAGATCTCCATGTGTAACATCATTCTCCAATACAAGGAATTAGGGCTCCTTGGCGAAATGGCTGATTCTAGGCCAGGCAGGGAAGATTCAAGATGAGCCTGGAGCATCTTGGAGAACAAGAAAGTAAGAAAGCGCTCAAAATCCAACCAGTGGGGAGATAACATATGTCAAAGGGAACAATTCACAATTCTTTGGTCCCGCATGGGTTCAGGAAGCTTCTCACCATCTTTTGTTGCTCACAGTGAAATCTCAGCCTGTTACAATGGCGTCCTTGACCCCGTGGCCCTTCAGGACAACTACAGCTACGTCATTGAGAGGTGAGCCCCCCCCCCACACACACACATGACCATTTGGTGTGCATGAGCCAAAGGCGAAGCAAGAATCATTATTTAAATTTTTATTTATGTATTTGGCCGCACCGCGCCAGCATGCAGAATCTTAGTTCCCCCACCAGGGATTGAAACCCCCTGCAGTGGAAGCTCAGAGTCTTAGCCACTGGACCACCAGGGAAGTCCCAAGAATCATTTTTAAACCATAATGGAAAAGAAAAAAAAACTTTTTTGAAGAAAGGAAAAAAAGAATCATTTTAAAATTGATACCCTGCCAATTGATATCCAGCCCACAAGGAATCCGAGGGAGAGAGCAGACAGGTAGGGAAGGCGGCTGGGCCTTCAGGGAATCAGTGTGATGTGGCAGGGCCCCTGGCCCAGGTCTGCCCAGGCTCTGCCACCTGCTGGGCCAGCCTTCAGACCCCTCCCCAGCCTGCCACCAGCTCCTGGAGCCCGGTCCCCTGTTCATCCCAGCTAGCGGACTTGGCCAGACACTGTCCAGCCAAGGCAGAAGGGGGTGTCCGGCCAAGGTGACCCCCTCTGCAGGGCGGCGCAGAGAGCCCCTCCCACACTGGTGCACACCACCAACCCCCTGGCATGGGAAGACACTCGTGGGTCTTACACGACGTGACCCTCCCCGCTCCAACACAAGCCAAGAGTCCGTCCCCCATCCAGACCCACAGCCGAGACGGAAACCGGCGCTGCTGGACTTGCCAACCAGTGAGGCTGCAGCCAGAGCGCCTGGGGGCACGAGAGTGTGTGAGTCAGGGTCTCCAGAGAGAGAGAAGCCACAGGATGTGTGTGTGAGACAGAGACACAGAGAGACAGAGAGACAGAGACAGAGTGACAGAGACAGAGATTTATTTTAAGGACTTGGTTCCCGGACTGTGGAGGTCTGGTGAGTCCACAGTCTGATGGCGGAGGCTGGGGGCTGGCAGCTCAGGGAAGAGTTGCAGTTCTAGTTCAAGGCCATCCGCAGGCCGACTTCTTTCTTGCTGGGGGAGGCCCATGTTTGTTCTACTCAGGCCTCCAGCTGCACCCACATTAGGGAGAGCACTGCTTTACTGATTTCAATATTAACCTCTGCCCCAAAGAAGAGCCTCACAGAAACACCCAGAATCACATCTGACCACAGTCGAGGTGCTGTGGCCCAGCTAAGTGGACCCGGAATGTCAACCACCGCAGGGGTCCCAAGGTCATTTCGACCATGGCTCTGAATCCCCTGTTCAGACACACCTCCATGATCGTGACCCCATGTGCAGGGAAGAAGCGGGGCTGTGGGTGGGTGGACGTCCGGGCGCCTGGCAGGAACTCGCCCGTGTCTGTGTCCTGCTCTCCCACAGGGAAGCCTACGACCCCAACTTCCGGGGTCAGAAGGCCACGGAGGACCTGGAGGTGCCTTACCACTACGAGAAGCTGGGCTGCCCCATCCTCGTCTACTACGACACCCCATGGAAGCCGGTGGTGGAGCTGTGAGGACCCACCCCCCAGTCCCCCACCCCGCCAGCCCCCGCCGCCCTCACCATCATCACAGGCCCCCAGAGCCGTCTCCACCCCTTTGCTCTGGCCGCATCCTCTCCCTGCCTTTTCCCTCCGTAGCTCTCAGCTCACGCATCCCCTCCCCTTCCCCGTCTTAGCTCGGCGGCCTTAACAAAACACCACAGACTGGGGGGCTTAAACAGCAGACCTTGACTTTCTCACAGTCCTAGAGGCCAGAAGTCCAAGTTCAAGGTGTGGGCAGGCTCTCTCCTTGGCCGCAGAGGCTGCCACTTCCCGTGGCATCAGGGCCCACCCTTATGACGTCACTCGACCTCGATTGCCTCGTTAAAGGCGCACCTCCAAATCCAGTCGCGCTGGGGGTTAGGGCTTCACATAGGAATTTGGGGGACACATTTCAGGCCGTGCCACTCGCTCTGCCCCCTTCCGTGGATTCTGTCTTCCTTCATTCCGTCCCCATCCCCACCCCGCCCCCGGCGGACCGCTGCACTAAATAGTTGTTGACGGACTGAACGGTAGCAGAAGCCACTCACAGGTGGCAACACTTAGGGTCATTAGAACGTCACGTGTTAGCTCCTCGTGGCCTCAGTCCCACACCCAGGTGAGACTGTGGGCCGGGCACGCCCCTAACTCAGAGCTGCCACGTGGTGGGGTGCCCGCCGGCCTGGGGTGAGGAACAAGGGAAGGGTCCCATCAGAAGAGGGGTGTAAGCCCCAACCTGGCAGGAGACAAACGTGCATCCAAAAATAAGTTTTGGGTTTTTTTTTTTTTGGCCCCCGCGTCTTGCGGGGACCTTAGTTCCGCCTCCAGGGATGGAACCCGGGTCCGCGGCGGTGGAAGCCCGGACCCCTAACCACTGGACCACCAGGGAATTCCCCCCCAAATAAGGATTTAGAACAACCCTAATTCACCGCCCTAAATGTATACCTCTGGAATGTTTGCAGGTGTCAAAAAATAAGCAACCCCCAGTCCCCAACCCCGACCCCGACCCCGTCAGCGTCCTGTCCCCACCTGCCACTGCATATCCGCGATGACTGTCCCAGAAGTGTCAGCCTGGTGGGGGGGGTGGCCCTGCCCTGCTCTGCCACCTCCCACCACCCCCAGATGGTCTCACAAGGCAGCAGGGCCCCCAGCCTCCCCCCCCCACCCCGCAACGGCCCCCCAGCAGCCTCGCCTGTGCATGGTGTGTCCCAGGTGGAGGGAAGGAAAGTTCCAGGAGGTGGTCGAGGCCGAGTACGTCCTGCTGGAGGTGAACGGGCTGTTCACGTACACGTACTCCCTGACGGCAGACATGGCCCTCTGCAGTTCCCAGCCGCAGAACTGGACCACCATCGCCAAGACGGCCGGAGACAAAGGGCCCTTCGCCTGGGACCGAGAGGTAGGGCCTGTGCTCTGATTATTCCCAAAACAAGTCGCAGAAGGCGACGACTGGTCAGGCCCACTGTGTGTTGGGGGCCGACTCGGTCTGTTCAGGCTGCTGTAAAGATCACCATAGACCCTGCGGCTTGTAACAGCAGCATTGGTTTCTCACGGTTCTGGAGGCTGAGTCCAAGATCAAGGCGCCAGCAGATTTGGTGTCTGGTTCCTGGGTGGTGCCTTCTGTGTCCTCACACAGCAGAAGGGGCGAGGGAGCACTCCCGGGTCCCTTTATAAGGGTGCCAATCTCCTTCAGGAGGGCTCCACCCCCAGGACCTAATCACCTCCCAAAGGCCCCGCCTCCTAATACATCACCTTCTGGGTTAGGTTTCAACATATGAATGGGGGGGCGGGGCAGACATTCAGTCCCTAGATGGGGCGTCAGGGGATGGAAATGTACGACGCACAAACTCTTTGGGAATCTCTCCCAAGGGAATCGGAGACGATCGGAGGTGTAGGGACGAAGGCGCTCATGGAGCACACTGCTGATGATGTG
Organism: Eubalaena glacialis; assembly: GCF_028564815.1. Lineage (NCBI taxonomy): Eukaryota > Metazoa > Chordata > Mammalia > Artiodactyla > Balaenidae > Eubalaena > Eubalaena glacialis. The sequence goes on along the minus strand of NC_083719.1, from coordinate 182,703,329 downwards.
CAAAATTCTGGAACCATCCAAATGCCCATTATTTAAGGGGCTGATTATATTTACGGTCCGTTCTGCTCAACGAGCGTTTCATATCACGAACGTTGGTTGGTACACGATTGATAAATAAGGTTATGGTGTCAGTGAAAGGAAGACATCGCATTGTTCGTCTGGGGGTGGGGGGGCTTCTGGCGCATATTAATTAGTTTCCATCCACCCTCGGCCTCTCAACGCCAAGGGCAAGAACACGGCGCAATGCGGCCCCGTCACCAGCAGGGGGCGCGCGCTCTTCGCGCCCAAAGCCGGTTCCAGCGCGAATTCCTGGCTCCTTAATTTTGTATTTGCTTTCTTAAAAGCCCGCAGCCTCACCCGTTCCTTACACCCCATTCCATCGAGTGAGTTTGGTCATTTATTTTGGTTGGTGACGTTGGTTTTATTTATTTTTTAACCGAGGTGAAATTCACATAACCGATAATGAACAATTTTAAAGCGTGCAACTCCTGCAACTCGGGTATGCGTTTTGTGCATTCGCAAGGTTACCCAAACACCACCTCCCTGACCGTTTCTTTAAAAAGAACAAGCCACACACGGAGCTTTGCTTATTTATTATTTTCTGACTGTGCTGGTGTTTGTATTTGCATTCTTTTTATCAGCCCTCTCGTTCAAAGTGGCACGCATGCATTTAAGAGATTGTCCCATTACTTTTTTTTTTTCCATCAGCCTGGTGGCCGATTTTGTAGAACCCTGAGGGTTTTTCTATCAAGACAGAGCCACAATGCCTGCATGTCCAGCACAGACATTGGATGGGCTGTTAAACAGCCACTGAACCACTAAAACTGAACCACTGAACCACTAAAAACCATGAGGTGGAGCTAGCTGTGGCAAATAAATGGTCTTTAGGCAAAGCAGCTGTCTCCTTTTTTATTTCACATAGTTTTTATGCGGCCCAGCTTTTTTTCTTTTACTCTCAAAGGATTTTTTAAAAAATTTTAATTGTGGTCAAATATGCATAACATAAAATTGACCATCTCAACCATTTTTAAGTGCACAGCTCAGTGCCATTAAGTACATTCACATTGTTGGGCAACCGTCCCCACCCTCCATCTCCAGAACTTTCTCATCTTCCCAAACTGAAACTCTGTCCCCATGAAACACTGACTCCCCAGCCCCTCCCCCAGCCCCTGGCCCCCACCATCTACTTCCTGTCTCTGTGGATCTGACTCTCTAGGGACCTCCTGTGAGTGGGATCACACAGTATTTGTCCTGCGTCTGGCTTCTTTCACTGAGCATCATGTCCTCAAGGTTCATCCACATTGTAGCATATGTCAGGATTTCCTTCCTTTTTAAGGCTGGATAACATTCCATTAGTGGGTACGGACCACACTTTTTTTTATCCATCGTCAATGGACACTTGGGTTGCTTCCACCTTTTGGTGTTATGAATGGTGCTGCTATGAACGCAGGTGTGCAAATATCTCTTTGAGACCCTGCTTTAGTTTTCTGGTGTCTCTTCTTATAAGGGAAGTAATCCCATTATAGGGGCCCAACCCTCAGGACCTCATCAAAACCTTATCACTTCCCAATGCCCCACCTCCAAATACCATCCCACTGGGGGATGGGGCTTCAACATACGAAGGGGGGTGGGGGACTCAAACATTCAGTGCGAGGCAGGGGCGTGAAAAACAGGACCTGGTGACGGACTGGATGTCGGAGGAAGAGGAGGCAAGCGTCAAGCACGGCCCCCCAGTTTCCAGCCTGAGCACCTGGGCAGATACTGGTTCAGGGATGAAGCGAGCGGTGGAGGGAAACACACACAGCTTCATTCCGCACCTGCTAAATTCAAGGTGCCACCGAGTGGAGGAGACCAGTGGCCAGCAAAACATAGGGAGACAAGTCAGGGCTGGCGTGGGTTTGGAAGTCTTCCGTGTTTGGGTGGTAACTTAAGGATGTGTCTGCCAAAGAGGCCAAGAGGAGGGGCCAGAGCAGCGGGAGGACTGTGCTGGGGGGACGTGAAGAGGCAGGGGCTCCGTGGGGGACTGCAGGGCTCCAGGCACCTGGGGAACCATCAACAACCGAGAGGAAGTATTGTTGCTGTTGTTGCATCCGAGGAGGGCCAGGTGGCCTGGCACAGCTGGAGTCAGGTGTTTGCCCTCCATCCATTCCCATGGCCCCGGGAGCAGGGCCTGGGGATAAACGACGCCCATCCAGGTGGCCATCCACACCGTGGACACGTTTGCTTTTTGATTCTGACAACGTTTGAACTTTCTCAATAGTAGTACACAGGACAGCTCTTTCCATTACCCAACGCTACAAAACAAATCATCCCCAAATTCAGTGGGATTTACTGTTTCTCACAAATCCGTGGCTCAGGTGGGCAGTTCCTGTGCCCCACATGGCATTGGCTGAGGCCACCTCTGCAGGGGCATTAAGGTCTTCTCACCCGTGTACAAGGCTTCTGTTAGGAGCATGGTTCTCCATGTGGCCGCCGGGCTCCTGGGCCCAGAACATTGTTGAAAGCAGGTTTGGGGTTCTGCCCAGATGCTACCTCTTGATGGAGAGAGCTGTGTCCACACAAGAAGGGGAAATGAAGAGCTTCCTCATTTTAAAGTTGCTTGGGGTGGGGGAGGGAATTCCCTGGCGGTCCAGTGGTTAGTTCCTTCATAGCATGGGGCTGTGTGTCTTCAGGGAAATTTCTGGGGAAAGGATAGCTGGGCGAAAGGCAAAATGCATTTGCACTTATGCTAGATGTCCGCCAACTCTGCCTCCATCGGGGTTGTCCCTCAGCACCTCCCCCTGCAACGTGTGGGCTCACCTGATCCACATGGCCCCACCAGCTAGGTGTACTGTCCGAGGACACGATTGCTTGATGTGGTTTTTTTAGGTGCCTTTCTTCTACTGTGGACCAGGTTTAGCATCTTTTCCTGTGTGAGGGTCATTTTCACCTCTTTGTTCTGTGGATTGTGTGTTCATGCTCTATGCCCACGTTCTTATCGGGATTTTGGTCTTCTCTTAATTTTTAAGAGCTCTTTATAGATCCATGAGATTAAGCTTTTATTTGCAATGTAATTTGCAATTAGTTCCCCCAGTTTGCCTCTTTTGTCTTTTGGTTTTTGCTTACTTTGCCATGCAAAATTAGTTCCTTACTTCTTTTCTCTCTTTTTTTTTTGGCTGCACCACGGGGCATGCACGATCTTAGTTCCCTGACCAGGGATCGAACCCATGCCCCCCTGCAGTGGAAGCGTGGAGTCTTAACCACTGGACCACCAGGGAAGTCCTGAGTTCTTTATTTCTCGTAACGTTGGACTCACTGTTATTTTTACACTTTTGCTTTTGGAATTTCCATCTCTTCTCTTGTTTACAAGCCTAGCCCCACCCTCCCTTCTGGGTCCACAGGCAAATAGTGCAGAAGATAGAAGTGTAGGCGAGACCCTTAGTATGTGCTTAGCTCAGGGAGGCAGCATGATGCACCGGTGAAGGGCAAACAGTTGAGTTCAAGGACATATCCCCCTTTATGTGACACCCCGGGATCTGAAGGCAGGGTGGAGAAGCCACAGCTGCCACCTGACCACCTCTGGGCACCCACGACGGCTTCCCGAGAAGCCCTGGTGGCTCTGTCTCACTTCCACCTTCAGGTTCCCCAGGTGTGTTAGTTAGCTAGGGCTTTGTAACAAAAGGACCACAAACCAGATGGGTTAAACACCAGAAATTTATCCTCTCCCAGTTCTGGAGGCCAAAAGTCCGAGATTGAGGTGTCAGTAGGGCTGGTTCCTTCTGAGTCCATGAGGGAGAATCTGTCCCAGGCCTCTGGCCTAGTTTCTGGTGATTTGCTGGCCATCTTTGCATTCCTTGGCTTGTAGATGCATCGCCCCAATCTCTTGCTTCATCTTCCCATGGCCTTGTCCCTGTGCGTGTCGTCTCTGTGTCTAAATTTCCCCTTATTCTAAGGACACCAGCCATACTGGATCAGGCCCACTCTAGTGACCTCATGTTAACTTGATCCCCTGTAAAGACCCCATCTCCAAATAAGGTCACCACCTGAGGTCCTGGGGGTTAGGGAGTCCGACATATGACCTAGGGGAGGGACTCAACTCAGCCCATAACACCAAGAGCACATGCCATCAGCAGCAGCTAATTTCATACCAAGACTCACAGCTGCAAGGGACCCTGGCGAGCAGAGCTGTTATGCCTGCAGCCCCCAAAGCTGGGGCAGGCGCAGAAGGAGAAGGGTGGGAAGAAGGTTCCACAGAGACAAATCGGCTGGCCTGCCCAGTTGGCACTTGGTCCCGGACTCACACCCATGGGTGCTGGTGGGTGGTGGCACTGGTGGGGCCCTGTGTGTGCAGCGGTAGCACCTGTGGGCTGGCACAGTCCTCCCCGGCCCCCGGGGCCAGCAGGCATGTCTCTGTCCTCCTCCCCAGAATTATGTGAGCTGCCACGACCCTAACAACAATGCACCCTTGAGATGGCCCAAAGTCCCGTATCAGATCTTGGGAGGCCCGACAGAGAACAAGGTCGTTTTCGACCAAAGAAACGGCATCTACATCTTCTTCATTTCCATCGTGGATCCATACTACAGGTGAGTCGCCCTGTGCCAGGGGCCTCTGGGGGAACAGCTGGCTCTCTGGGGACAGGTTGCACACATGAGAGGGACCCACTTTTCTCCCTCCCCTAGGATGACATTTGTTCACTTGCTAAATAAATCCTCATTCAAAGGCCATGCTGGGTGCCGGGGGAACAGCAATGCCCAGCAGCCCTGCCCCTGCCCTCAGGGACCAGAGTCACCCTCATGCCATGTCTAACAGGGGGGGTGCAGGAGCTGGTGCAGACTGGCCCCCAAACACTGATCATTAGATATTCAGGGATTCTGCAAGCCGGTTGGCTTCCCGCCGGCAGTTGGAGTACTGACACCACGGAAACTGACACTCATTACAGGCCACCCCAACCCGGCCCCAGGAGCTGGCTAATACTCGCCACCCACTGTGCTGGTTCAGATCATTAACGTCTCCCACTGGGAGGGGGAATACGGGCGGCATTCCTCCCCGCTCCCCCATCACCTATCCCTTCCAGACGGACACAAAGTCCACCCCCAAAAGCGCGGGGAGACCCTGCCTTTCCTAAAGGCCCCAGACCCTGGACCAGCTCTGGGACGCCAGGCGGAAGGCACCGTGGTGGGGATGCCCAGGGGAGAGAGGGGGTCTGCCTGCAAGGCTCATCCCCTCCCCTCCCTTCACCTTGCCTCCAGCAGAGCCCCCAGCGACTTCCCCCCCTTACCTGGGTGCCCTTCCCTCCATCCTGCCATCCCCAGCTGCTCGCAGCCACCTCAGGGATGCTTGTGGCCCCCATCACGCCCCCCACTCCGCGTCCACTGTGATGAGTGCTTTGTTGGTCTCTTCTGCCTGCCCCCCAGACTGAGCCTGGGCATGGAGGGAGGGATCCCTTGTCCCCAGAGCAGGGGACCACAGGGGTCCTGGGGAAAAATATGACCTCTGCTCAAATATGTAAGATGTTACGGAAAAACCCAAACGAACTTTTTGGCCCACACAATACACAGACGACAGCAGATTTATAAAGGATAAAAGTTAAGTGGATATAAATGGAACTCAGGACCCGGAGTCAATGCTCCAGGCCCAGCTCTTGTCTCCGTTGAGTTTTAAAACGTTTGCTGGGGGAATTCCCTGGCGGTCCAGTGGTTAGGCTCTGTGCTTTCACTGCCGAGGACCTGGGTTCGATCCTCGGTCGGGGAAATAAGATCCCGCAAGCTGAGCAGCGTGGCCAAAAAAAAAAAAAAAAAAACCAGTTTGCTGGGGTGAAGGGTGAGGCCCCCAAAGGCGGTGCCCCACGGCCTCTCCCTGCCCGCCCCTCGCAGTTACTGTCACCTGGAGACCACCTTCAGCGTCTACGTCTACGGGGCCTTCCCACTGCCCATCTTCCCGCCTGAGATCACCATCGTCCTGCTCACGGGCGCCACCCTGCTGTCCGTATGGCTGGCCTACGTGATCCCCAAGCTGCTGCACACTAAGCAGGGCCTCAGGGTCAAGGGCTTCTGGGTCAGTCTGCGCAGGAGATGCAGGAAGTCTTGTGCGTCTGGGCCAGGTGCTGAGCACGCCCGGGGGGTGGAGGTGGGGTGGCAGGGAGGGGGCAGAGTTGTCTTGAAATAAAGTGTTCGGTGAAATAGCCGGTGGCAGTGGGTATCACTCACGTTTTGCGGTTTTTCTACACCCACCTGCTTCCCTCAGCATTCTGGCACCAGAGTCCCTTTGAACTACGGCACCTACGTGGGTTGTTAGCAGTGAGAAGGTGGGCAGCCCAAGTCCTAGCGAACAGGAGCGTTTGGTGAGACGAGCCCGCACAGGCACGTGGTGGGATCATCAATCGGCAAGCCCCAGAGATGCATCGGACACTTGACGTGTTCTGTTAGAGAAACACGAGACCCAAGGAAAAGGGTGGGGGCTGCAGAAGACGGGGACGGGGGGTGGGTCCACCTCTGCTGATAAGCCCTGACATATACACAGACGAACACGTGTAGGTGTGTTTCGTGATGTCCACGAATAAAATATGGAAGCATAGCACATATTTTACACGTACCTGTGTTATGCATACATATGTATACAGATGAGCACACATGCATGTGTATACATATGTGCAGTGGTATGTATACATACATGTATATAACATGTAGACACATAAGGCACACACACGTGTCGATAATGTGCATGCATGTGCCTGTGTGTATACATGTACATGCATATTGCCTATGTGTGGATAATGTGTACATACATGCCCGTGTATATCTGCAATCTGCATATGTGTATGCATATGTCTATAATACACGTTCATGTACACGTGTGTATGCATGTGTGGGTGATGTGTATATGTCACATACGAGCACGGTGTGCGCATGTATATATTTATGCATAACCTCATTGTGCATACATGCGTGTAGACAACATGCACGCCTATGCTCATGTGTACGTGCATATATGCATGTGTACAGATATGTATATGCACATGTGAATACACATATAGGTGTGCATACCATGTACACATACGTGTATATGTACGTTTGATCAGTCTACCCATCTGTTCAGAGCTTCCCTCTCCCACACTTCATTCAAACCCCAGGTGGCACGGGACAGCTGTCTCGTTCTAGTGAAAACTTTCTCAATAACTTTTCTGATCACTCTTAGGTTAAAAGAACACATCCCACGGTCATTTAAACTGCCCAATACAGGGAATTCCCTGGCGGTCCCGTGGTAGGACTCTGCTTTCACTCCTGGGGCCTGGGTTCAATCACTGGTTGGGAACTACGATCCCCGCAAGTGGCTCGGCCAAAAAAAAAAAAAAATTGCCCAGTACGGTCTCCACCCAGTCGTTAAAAACCTCCACTCCCACACCCACTGCAGTGGCCAGTCACCTCACCCCCACCTCCGGGGGCTGCCTGGCCCACCTTCCACGCCTCTCTGGAGGGGACGGGTTAGGCTGTCAGGTGACACTCGTTTCACGACCCTCGGCCTGCATTAATCTTAAAGAAAACCAAGCCCATCCTGTCGCATCCACCTCGTTTGCCAGGGCCTTCCCTTCTTGGGGGCACTTCATATTTGTCTCGAAAATACTCCTAAGACGGCTGCAGGCACAGCGGGCTCAGAGGGAAGCGAGGGAAGGGAGCTCCTGGTTCCTCCAGGCCCGCATCCTGTTCACAACACAGACAGGCAATGATCCTGGTACAGCCCAGACTGGCTGGTCACCTCTGTCTCCCTGAGCCCTGGAACGCGTAGGCTCAAGGCGTGGTGCCAGCAGCCAAGACCCACTGCCCACACCCAGCCACCTCCTGGATCCTAGTCAAGCCCCCGGGGTTCCCCAGCAGAGACCAGCAGGGAAGGTCCCCGAGACCCAGCCCAGGGCCTGAGGCAGGAGGGTCCTTCCTCTGGCAGGGGAGGGGAGCTCCATCTCTCCTTACCTCCTTACGTGTCACTGGGAAACCGACTCACCCCCTTCAGAGTCACCTTGAGTATTTCAGGGGAGGGTGCGGCCGGCAGCTGCCCCGGGCTCTCCAGAAGCGAAAGGCAGACGCAGACGGGAGCCTGGCCCAGGATACAGGGTGGGGGGAGGGAGCTCCGTGGACTGGAGAGGGAGGAGCTGGGGCCGGAGGGAACAGGTGTGAGCGCTAAAGCTCCCAACCCGCCCCACCCTGCCCTCTGCCCGCCCCCTGGGAAGCAGAACCCAGGTGTGGCTGGGCCCGATGCGGATGCGGGGACGCAGCACCCAGGGCCTGGCTGGATGCCCACCCTGGGACGGGCACGCCCACCCTGGCCTCTGGCCCTCAGCTGGGCTGCAGGTGCACTCTGCACGCCCCATCACGTGCATGCCGGTTTGGGTCACCCGTGTGCCAGGTGGACACCGTCTCCCACATGCCTGCTCTGCCCCCACTCTCAGACCTCCACCCAGCACATGCCTCTGCACCCCAGGCCCCCCAGCTCTCCGCGTGCACATGAGCGGGGGGCCTTCCCACTCACCATCGGCAACACCCGCCCCTCCAGCTGGGCTGAGGCCGAGCCCAGCCCGCAGGCCTCTCCCCAGGCCCCACCCCACTTGCTGCAGTGTCTCCAGGGAAGTTCCCGCCCATCTCTGGGCAGACCTGACTTTCCCCATCAAACATGGAGGTGAAATCCCACCTCCCAGCAGCCCCCCATCCCTGCCGGCTGACTTGGATTTTCTGGGGCTAGGAGATGATGAGGGATTGTCCCGAACCCCAAGTCTAGGGCTCCCCGACTCTACTCTGGAAGCCCGGCACCCGGAAGGCGCCAGGGTCCCGAGGGGCCTCACCACGTGGCCCGGGGCCCGCTGGACGACAGGGCGGGCGAGGGGACAGCCCACGGCCCCCGAATGCCACCGACCGGACACTGCGCAAATAGCTCAAATCCGCTTTAATGGGGGGTGGCTCCCAGGTCCTGCCTGGGCCTCAAGGGGGTGGCGCTGGTAGGGACCGCAGCCTGCTTGCCCTTGCTGCCCTGCCTCCCCTTCCTGGCAGTCGAGTTGCCGGCCTTCCTCTTGCCGGAGGGCTTGGCGGCGGGGGGCCCCCCCGGGCCGGGCGGCGGCTCCTCGTCCAGCGCCTTGAAGTTGAGAAAGTAGTCCACGTCGGACACGGTATCCAGGATCTCGGGCACGCTGTAGTCGATGGACAGCAGCTCGTCGGGCAGGTGCAGCGAGCGGATGTCGCTGGACGAGTCGTCCCCGCCGCCCCCGCTGTCGGGCAGGGCGGGCCCAGGGGGCTTGCACGGGGCCCCGGCGGGCTCGGCGCCGCCCGGCAGGCAGTCAAAGAGCTTCATCGCGTCCTCGAGCATCACCTTCTCGGGCGGCATGAAGGCCCTGGCCACCTCAGGGGTCCTGGACTCGCCTGCCCCCAGCGGGGCCGCCTTGGGCTCGGTGGGGCCCGGTGGGTACAGCGGGCCGGGCCCAGCGCCGGGGGGCGGCTCCTTGAAGGGGAAGGTCAAGGGCTCGCAGGGCCCATCCAGCCGGGTCAGGCGGCCCTTGAGAGGGCCATAGGCGCCAGGGGGCAGCGTGATGAGCAGCGGGGGCAGCTTGCTCTCCTTGGGGGGCGGCGGGGGCGCCAGGCCTTGCTTGATCAAAGGGGGGGGCAGCTCTGCGAAGGCGGGGGGCCCTCCGTCCCCCACGAAGCCCAGGGCCTCAGCCCCGGGCCCCTCGGGCGGGAAGCAGGGCATGAGGTACCTGGGCCCCGCGGGGGGCGGCTGGTAGTGGGTGAACAGTGGAGGCGGCGGGGGCGGCACCGGGGCCTTGAGGCAGTGCTGGGCCTCCAGGAAGTAGGTGCCCGGCGAGGCGGGGCCCCCGGCGGCCAGGTTGTACAGGGACGACTGGCCGAAGTCGGAGGTGGTCCACTCAATTCGGTAGACGCGGGGGTCAAAGAAGCACCCGCAGGGCGCCATCTGGAAACCTGTGGCCAGGGAGGGCGGCCCTGAGAGGGGCAGTTCTGGGACCCACCTGGGGTGGATGGGGTCCAAACCGTGGGGCACGTCTGGGGCATGGAGAACACGGACCAACTTTGGGGTCCATTTGGGGAACAGGGACATAGGCTTTGCCTTTGGGGACCTCTCTAGAGGTCAGGGGCCCCAGGCCTTGCTTTGGGGGCCCATCTGGGGGGCCGGGGACACAGGCCTGGCTTTGGGAGACCTGTTTGGGGAACAAGAGACATAGGCTTTGCCTTCAGGGCCTCATCTAGGGGATGAGGGACACAGACCTTGGTCCAGGGCTCACTTTGGCGGACAGGGACTCAGGCCTTGCCTTCGGAGGAGGGAGCCGTCTAGGGTCAGGGGTGGGAGCAAGATGCCCCTGCCCACTCCCCCATCATCAAGGGTTGGTGGGAGGCCGGTACCTGCTGGAGGAGCTGGAAACACCTCTTTCTCCAGGTTTGGGGGGTGATACATGTTGGAGGAACCTGTGGACAAAAACAGGCAGCTGGGTGGGGTCCTGAGGCTGGCGGGCAGAGCCCTGGTCCCTGCCCCGATGGGTGCCCCCCACCCTCGTACCCACAGTGGGAAGAGGCTCTGTGCAGACGGGAGCAGGCTGGCTGCCGGGCCCTTCGGTGGCGTCCAGGCTCCGGGGACTGAAGCCTTCTTGGGGAGCGGCGGGTGCGTAGAAGGGTTTGGGGTGCTGCATGGGGAGGCGGGGGCCTGGCTGGGCAGGCCAGGAGGGCAGTAGGTGGGAGCACAAGCGGCCCACCCGGAGAAGAGGCTCAGAGTCCTGCGGAGTTCTGTTTCTCCGGTTACTCCAGGCAACGGATTCCAGGCTGCGGCCCACCCACTGGTCAGGGTTCCGGGTAATGGTGGGGGGGGCCGGGCGGGCAGGGGCAGATGGGGAAACCAAGGCAGCCAGAGATGGGCGTCACAGAGAGCATGGTGGACACTGGGCCCGGTCTGCCGCCTTCCGCCTCTGCCAGCAATGCCTGCCTGACAGCTCCGAGGCCCCTTCCTCCAGGCAGCCCGCCCTGATCCACACCCACACAGGCCAAGGCCCCATCTCATGAGCTCTGGTGGCTTGTTTGTGGTCAAGGCCTTTGGGCACCAGCAGTGGCCAGCATGGGGCTGGTGAATGAGTGAGGAAGGAGGGAGCTGCGGGGATGGGGATGGTGGGGGAAAGCTGGGGGGGATGGTGGGTGGGGCATGAGACAGCCTCAGGGTCACAAAAGGGCCTGGGTTTTAAAAGAATAAAATTTATTGCCTTCTCATTCCCTGGGGAGCCCGCTGGGCACTCAGACACCCCCGCCCGCCCCTGTGGCTACTTGTAGGCGTTGGCCTTGTGCTTGGGCAGGAAGACGAAATTGGGCGGCACGGGTCCCAGCAGCATCTCACTGTGAGGAGGACGGGAGCAGAGTCAGGCCTGGGGCGGGGCGGCCCCCAGCCCAGCTAGCCCCACACCCACTGGCTCCCCAGTGCCCTATCTCCCAGGGCCTCGGCGGCTCCCGGGCACCTGATGCGGATCCAGTCGGCCGCCTTCTGGCTGGCCATGAGCGTCTCCAGGTAGTCGCGGCCCAGGTAGTAGGGCGGCCGCTCGTTGATCCTCTGCGGGAGCCGCTCCAGCAGGCCCACGGGCACGTACCTGCGGACGGGAGCACCGGGGAGGGGCTTGGGCCGGGCCTCCCCAAGACACCCCGCCCCGCCACCCCGATCCCACCTGCACAGGAAGGAGAGCCACTCGAGGAGGAAGCGGCGCGTCTTCTCCACGCCCTGCGTGTCCGAGCCCCAGTGCTCCAGGCCGTAGTGCGCGAAGTCCCGCAGGATGTCCAGGCGCTCAGACGACGAGATGTCCCAATGCCGTTGCTCCTTGATCTCCGTGAACAGCCACGGCTTGAGCAGGGCGCCGCTGGGGGCGGGCGGTGGTCAGCAGGCCGGTGGCGGAACCCCAGCCCCTAAACCCATGGTCCCCAACCTCCCGGCCACGCTCACACAAACTTCAAAGCCCAAGAGTTCCCAGCCACAACCCTGAGCCCACAGCTACAGAAATTTCCCGTCTCCCCTGTCCCCACAAGCAGCCACCTCTGACATCTCCCTGCCCGGGGAATAACGGAGCAGGGGGTAGGCAGGCGGGCTGGGGGCACCGGCGTTGGGGACAAACTCAGACGCGCCCTCACCTTCCCCGAGCTGCAGGCTGGGCGCTCAGGGGCAGCCCCGGCTGGTTCTTTGTATCCCCGCCCTGGGCACACTTACCGGGCGATCATGATCCCAGCGACACCAGTCTGCATGGCACGGTTGGCGTCCTCGTACGACAAGATATCCCCGTTTCCTGAGGAACAGAGACTGGGGCCTCAGGGAGCTGCGTGCAGGCGGGGATGCCGGGGCTTCGGGAGTTCTTGTCAGCCCAGCAGCATTCCCCATCGGGGCAGGAGGGGGCCCAGGTGACGGGTGGGCCCCGGTGCGTGGCCTCTGGTGGCAGGGGACCCACCGAAAAGGGGCATGGGGCTGGCTGCTGTCGCGCACTGCTCGATGTACCGCCAGTCGGCCAGCTTGGTGTAGCGCTGCTCCCGCGAGCGGCCATGGAGCTGGAGGAGAGGCAGCCAGGTAGGGAGGGAGGGAGGGAGGGGCAGGGGGGCGGAGAATCAGACAGAGAAAGAGACCCAGAGAGCCCAGAAGAAACAGACTGAGAGAGAGAGAGAGAGAGAGAAAGACAGACAGACAGACGGAGACAGAGACGGAGGGAGAGCCAAAGACCAGGAGGGAGGAGCAAGAAGGGAGGAATGGTTAGAAAGGGATGCGCCTCGGGGGTCCCAACACCCGCTGTGGCCCGAGACCCACCGTGACCAGCGCGGCCCCCCAGTCTCGCAGCTCGGGCAGCAGCCGGTGGGCCAGATTCACGCGCTCGTGGACACCCGTGCGGAGCTTCACGGTCAGCGGCACGTCCAGCACCTGTGGGGACGGGTGTGGTTGGTGGGGCCCGGGGTCAGGCCGCGGGGTCAGGCCGCGGGGGATGGCGGCGGTGGAGGGTGTCTCGGGCTGTACCTGGTTCATGCCGCGGACGATCTGCTGGAACTTGGCTGAGCGGTTCATGAGGGCGCAGCCCCCGCCCTGGGAGAGACGGGCGGCTCAGGCTTGGGAACGCGAGACCCTGGCTGGGCCCGACACCCCCCTGCTGTCCTCACTGTACAGATGGGGAAAGCGAGGCCCAGAGGCCCACACAGGTTCCCCAGGGACTCCGCCCACCCACATTCTGCCCTTCATGGGGTGCCAGGGTTGAGTGGCTGGTACCTTCTTGTACACGAGGTCGATGGGGCAGCCGACGTTGATGTCCACGAAATCCACCTCGATGGTGCGGTTCAGCAGCTCGGCACACTTGGTCATGGTGTCGGGGAAGGCGCCCTCAAGCTGTGGCGGGTGGCCGGGCAGTGGGTGAGGGGCCCTCCCTGACTGGCCCTGTGCCAAGGCCAGCAGCTACTGGAGGTGCGTCAGGCTGGCACCTGGCCTGTGGCTGAGGCAGGGGGTCTGGGAGGTGAGCCAGGAGAACCCAGACCTGAACCTGGCTCTGAAACATGGCAGCTGAGAGCCCCTCTTCCCTCCCTCCCTCCCTCCCTCGGGGCTGCACCGACCTGGACACCGAAGACATCCTCGCAGGGGTGGCGTTTGAGCAGGGCCCATTCAGACGTCTGGCCCTGCAGCAGGTTGATGCACACAGCCATCTCCCCGCACGTCACATCCGCCCCAAAGCGCTTACAGACCCGCCGGAAGGGCAGGTTCCCGCACTGGCGACAGCAGGGGACAGATTCACATGTGAGGGCACAGCAGGCAGGGACCCCAGACACCCGCCCAAGCCCCAAGCCCCCAGGGTGGGGAGGCAGTGGGTACTGCTGGGATGACCACGCTGCCAGCTCCCGGCCCACCTCACTGTGGGTCCTACCGTGGTGAGGGGGGCAAGGTACAGTTTGCCACTGATGTCCAGCTGGTGGGAAAGAAAATGCACAATGAACCTCCACACTCCAACCTGGCTTTCAAGGCCTCTCAAGCCTCAAGCATCCCCAGTTTTTGCCCCACACGCTTTGTCCTGCCCCAATCAGCCTGGCTCCCTTTCACCTCCGTGCCTCTGCACAGGCCAACCAATCCCTCCACCACGAAAGTTCTTTTCTCCATGTTCTTCTCCACTAGAGACTTCTACTCAACTGTCAAAACCCCAGTCCCAATACCCTCTCTTCCAGGAAGCCTTTCCCACTGCCCCCCTCTGCCACAGCCCGGACCCTCCAGAGCTGGGAGTGAGTGTCCAGCTCTATCTGCCCCCAACATTGCTAGTGTCCTCTGCAGGAAGCCCATGACACGTACCCGCTTCTTCTCACAAGGCTGCAACCTGACTACATCCTCATCTGTCAGGGGCCCGCAGGTCCTTAAAGGGCCACTGGGAGGGGCAACGGTGCCCGGCCCCTGGGGGGCCTGCTGGGCGTCACAGTTGTCCTGCCCTGGGGCACCCTCAGCCTCCATGACCTCGGGGACAGTGGCTTCGGGAGTGGGGCCTGGCAGCTGGCTCTTGCTCAGCTGGCGCAGGGCCTGCTCTGCATGCTTGAAGTGGATCTTGCGCTTTCGCAGTTGCTGCTGCAGGACCTTGTCCAGGCCATTGCGGACGGGCGGGGCCTGGACCAACCCCTCCTTCACCAGATTCTGGCCCTCGGGTCCCAGATGGGCCCCGGCAAAGCGGCAAGTCACACCATAGGGGCACCTGCCGAAGGTCTCAAAGAGCACACAGTGGGGGCCCAGGTCAGCTGGCTTGGTCTCCAGGTAGCGGCCCACATCGTGCAGGAAGCGGCAGCGGTCGCCATAGAAACACTTAGCGGCAGATTCCTGCAGGGAAACAGGGAGGCAATGAGGGAGGACAGGGAGATGCTGAGGCAGCCAGGCAGCCTGGGTTTGAACCTCAACTCTCTCCCCTCCTGACTGTGCGTCCTCAGACAAGTCAGTAACCTCACCAAGCCTCAGTTTCTTCACCTGGAAGACGGAAACAATAACGATACTTACATCATAACGTCATGAAGATTGAATGGGGGGTAGAGAGGCTCACACTCAAGGCCTCTGGGACTTTCTGGTGACAATGACACTCACCTGGACCAGGGAGGGGCAGAGCCTGTTCTTGTCATAGTGGGTGGGCTTCACATGGGGCCGGCACTTGTTCTGACCCCGGACCCTCTTCTGACCCTGTGGCTGCTCCCGAGGCTCAACAGCCTCCTCTGTCTGCCTGTCCTCTGTCTGCCCATCCTCCAGCCGGATCCGCTTGGCCTCAGGTTCAGCCAGGTCATTGCCAGCAGGGTCTCCAGCCTCGGTTTCCTGGCTGGGCTTCTCCTGCCCTTTGGCTTCCAGGAATTCGTGGAAGTGCTCCTTGGTGGTTAGGTATCTGCCAGCAGAGGGGCAGGGGAAAGGAGGGCTTGTGGAAGAAGTCCCTCCCCTGAGCTCAGATTCAATGAACGCTGGGGAAAGGGACTGAGAACACTTGTTCCTGCTTACATGCTTCTACTGATGGGGTGCTCACTACTTAGAACTAGCCAGCTGCCAGCCTAGGAGCACCTCAAGGCCACAGGGAGGACCTATTTTGTTTATTTTCTTTATTATTATTTTTTGGCTGCGTCGGGTCTTAGTTTCTGCACGCGTGGTCTTCATTGTGGCGCACAGGCGTCTCTCTAGTTGTGGCGTGCGGGTTTTCTCTCTCTCTAGTTGTGTCGCGCCGACTCCAGGGCGCATGGGCTCTGCAGTTTGCAGCACACGAGCTCAGTGGTTGTGGCGCGCGGGCTTAGTTTCCCCCCAGCAAGTGGGATCTTAGTTCCTCCACCAGGGATGGAGCCCGCGTCCCCTACATCGGAAGGCGGATTCTTTACCACTGGACCACCAGGGAAATCCCAGGGAGGACATATTTTGTTCCTGGGTCCCCAGTGCTCAGACTGATGAAGTACAGGTGTGAGGTGTGAACGTCCCCGGCTATGTTAGGCTAAAGGAAACTACATGTTCCCGCGTGCCTTGCAACGGGTCCAGAGCCGCCACATTTCCTAGCATGCCCTTCAGCCCTACAAGCCCCAGCATGCCCCCTGGCACTCACTTCAGACACAATTCCCTGCCCGTAACTGCGGCTGGCCTGAGATGCACTTGCGCTGTTCCCGTCATACGCTGGGACTACACTCCCCAGCACGCACTGCGGCCTCCGCCTCAAACCCCGCCCACCCCAGCATGGACCGCGGTGTCTTTCGCACATGTGACAGTCCCCAACGTGCGCGACCCCGGGTGCTCGCTGACCCTGCGAGCGGAGGAAGGGCCCAAACAGAAGAGCCTGCGAGCTTCCCGCGCTGGGCCGCTGCCCCAGCTCCCGGCATGCGCCGCTCGGGCCGCGCTACGGGTGCCGGGAAGGCCCCGTGAACTGCTCCCCCGACCCAGCGACTCACTGAAGTTTAATGGACGCTACTCCCCGTTCCGGCTCGATGGCTCCTGGGTCGCCACCACCACCACTCTCTGCTGGGGCTTCCACCGCTCCCTCCGCCATCGGCCCCCCTCACACCCGCTTTGGAGTGTTGCGGCAAGGCCTTCCGGGTCGCGCGTGTGTCTTCACCGGTCTACTGGTGAAATGCGCATGCCCGGGTCGCTCCAAGTGACGCCATTGTATGCGCGTCGACGCAGTTGGGCGGAGCCTAACAGGGGGTGGGGTCTCGGGTCCCGTATATAACTCTGAACCCTTTGTGGGAACTGGAAATGTTCAATAACCCACTGGGGGCTCTGAAACTGGCTTCCCGGCGGCCACAATCGGCCCACAGAAGTGTTTTGATTTCCTGATGGGGTTTTTAATTGTTTAAATACCACTACTTTTATTTAGGGCATTCATTCAACAAATAACTCGTCGAGTGCCTGTGTGCTAGATGCTGTCCTAGATGCCAGGGATACAGTAGTGAATAAAACAGACCAAAAGGGCTTCCCTGGTTGGCGCAGTGGTTGAGAATCTGCCTGCCAATGCAGGGTACACGGGTTCAAGCCCTGGTCTGGGAAGATCCCACATGCCGCGGAGCAGCTGGGCCCGTGAGCCACAATTACTGAGCCTGCGCGTCTGGAGCCTGTGCTCCGCAACAAGAGAGGCCGCGACAGTGAGAGGACCGCGCACCGCGGTGAAGAGTGGCCCCCACTTGCCGCAACTAGAGAAAGCCCTCGCACAGAAACGAAGACCCAACACAGCCATAAATAAATAAATAAATAAATAAATAAATAATTAAAAAAAAAAAAAAAAACAGACCAAAAAATCCTTGCCTTTAAAAGCTGAGATAGGAGTGGTGAAGACAATGAACATAATACATAAGTAAGGTATACTGTATGTCGGACAGTAATGAAGCAGGGAAGGGGAAGTGGGAAAGCCATTTTTGGTGGTTGCAGTTCTGAATAGAATGGTCAGGGAAAGCTTCACTGAGAAGGTAACATTTGAGTATTTTCGAAAGAAGTGAAGGAGAGAAATAGGGATATCGGAGGAAAAAGTGTTCCACTTTGAGGGAACAGCCAGTGCAAAGGCCCTCAGGCAGGACCGTGCCTGGTGTGTTGGAGAAACAGTGAGCCCTGTGTGGTTGCTGCTGAGTAAGGGAGGGGGAAAGAGGGAGGAGGTGAGGGCAGGGAGGTGAAGGGGGTAGGTCTTGCAGGGCCTTGTGGGCCTTTGGGAGAACTTGGGATTTTACCCCGAGGGAAGTGGGAGGGCAAACAGCCAAGGACGGCAGAATCTAGTCCTCATTTTCCACAGTCCCCACCATGCCCTGTTGCACCCTCCTAAAGCTCCCTGTTGCTGAAAGAGCCTTGATGCAGTACAGGGACCTCAGGGCTCTGGACTCAGCCTGTCAGTTTCGAATCCCAGAACTTCCACTTACCATCTGGGAACATTGTCCTTTTTTTTTTTTTTTTTTTTTTAAATATTTATTTACTTATTTTTGGCTGCGCCAGGTCTTAGTTGCCGCATGAGGGATCTTCGTTGCGGCATGCCGGATCTTTTAGTTGTGGCATGGACTTCTTAGTTGCGGCATGCAGACTTCTTAGTTGCAGCATGTATGAGGGATCTAGTTCCCTGACCAGGGATCGAACCTGGGCCCCCTGCATTGGGAGCTTGGAGTCTGGACCACCAGGGAAGTCCCGGAACATTGTCCTTTTCAAAAATTTATTTATTTATTTATTTTAAAAATTTATTTATTTTTGGCTGCGTTGGGTCTTCGTTGCTGCACGCGGGCTTTCTCTAGTTGCGGCGAGCGGGAGCTACCCTTCATTGCAGTGCACAGGCTTCTCATTGCGGTGGCTTCTCTTGTTGTGGAGCACGGGCTTTAGGTGCATGGGCTTCAGTAGTTGTGGCACGTGGGCTCAGTAGTTGCGGCGCACGGGCTTAGTTGCTCCGCGGCATGTGGGATCTTCCCAGACCAGGCATCAAACCCATGTCCCCTGCATTGGCAGGCAGATTCCTAACCACTGCTCCACCAGGAAAGTCCAGAACCTTGTCCTTTAACTTCTCTGTGCCTCAGTCTCCTCATCAGAAAAATGGGGCTGATAGAAATATCTCTTTTAGAAAGTAAGGATTCAATAAATAACAATCAACAAATGTTAATGACTACTGTTGTTACTGTTACTTTATTACTATTTTTTGCCTTGAATTACATGAACACAGTGCAGAATGGGAATAACCAATCCCTTAGCTCCCCCCTGCATTTCACTGCTAAACTTGACAGAGCTTTCCCTGAGCAGGAAGTGAGGCAGGGACTGTGTTCCTTGAGTGACAGATGGAGAAACTGAGGCCTGAGGAGGGAAGGGATTTGCCTGAGCCCACAACAGGCTCAGCACCAGCTTTTCTGAGACCTGGGAGAAAATGGAATGGGGGCGGGGAGCAGCTTGTCTTCCATCTCTGGCCTCGGCCGCCCTCTGTAGGACAATCTGGGAATAAAACAGTGGAGTCGGGGACTCTGGAAGCAACCACAGCGGTCCTTGGGAGACTCAGCCCCCCTTACCCACCTCCAGAGACGAGAGCTCGCTTCTTCCTGAGGTGCCCGTCCCATTGCCTCCTGAGGATCTACCATCGTCTCCCTGACATCATCCCACGGGCACCCAGACCACTCTGGGGAGACAGTTGTTCAGGTGGGGAAACCGAGGCCCACAGAGGGCAACCTCAGGAATGAGCCTCCCCTCTCTGAGCCTCAGCCTCCAAGGAGAACCCTCCTAGGGCTCCCTGGCTCTGCCCTGTGATGACCTGCCTTCTCTGTGTAAGGCAATCCTGGAACGCTTCCTGTGGGGAGGGGGAGAAAGGGAGACTGTGGACTGGCCATTAATAACTACGGTATTAATATAAGTGACACACTATTAATTGCTTGCTTTTTTTTTTTTTTTTTTTTTTGGCTGCACTGCGCGGCTTGCAGAATCTTAGTTTCCCAACCAGGGATTGAACCTGAGGCCCTAGCAGTGAAAGCACCAAGTCCTGACCACTGGACTGCCAGGGAATTCCTGTTAATTGTTATTATTTATTGTGTTATTATAATGGTGTAATATTAATCATTTACCAGTAGCTAGACAATTTTGAGCACTTACTGTATGCCAGGCTCTGTTCTAAGGTCTTTTCATGTATTAACTCCGTTATTCCTCTCTCTGATCTTATGTGGAGGGAACAGGTATTCATCCCAACGCTACCTGAATCCACGGGCTGCAGAGGTCCCTGGCCCAGGGGCTGCCCCACCGCCTAGCCAGAGACCTGGGCATCAGCCTCCCCGCCTGTCTCTCTCCCAACAGCCTGTCAGTCCCCATGTCCTCCTTGCTTTCTCTCCAGGGTCTCTCTCTAGTCTATCCCCTCTCCCACCAACACCCCTTCCAGGCCTCAATCTCCCATCCTGCCCCCAACAGTCCAGCCTCCCACAGCTCTTTCTAAAACACAGATCTGACCATGGCCCTCCCCTGCTCCCAATCCTTCCATGGCTCCCTACTGCCCCAGCCCTGTACCACAGCCCCAAGTTTCCTGCATAATCCAGCCCCTGCTGCCTTCCCCAGCTTCATCCCTCTTCACCTCCTCACTCCCTAAACTCAAGCACCAAGTTCATTCCAGACCTCCCATGAGCCAGTCTTACCTCCCAGCCTTTGCACATGCTGTTCCCTCTCCCAGGAACACTATTCCCTGCACCCAGTCACCTTGCTTATTCCACTCACCGTTCTGTTCTCAACGTCTCCTTCTCTGGAAAAGGGATGCGTTGAGGATCTTCCCCATTAAACTATGAGCCCAGGGCTGGTGGGAGTCAGGTCTGCTCCAGTCGCTCTGTGTTGCCACCATGCAGCACCAGGCCTGGCACACAGTAGGTGCTCAGTGAACACTTGCTGAGTGAATGCATCTTGTCACAGCTAGGGAAACTGAGGCACGGGGGCAGGACCTGCTGGGTGGGGGTCCCACCTTCACTGAGGATTTGGCAGGAAGCTGAGGACTTCCCAGGTGTCAGCCTGGAGAGCGTGGGGACATTGAGAAAGATGTCCCCCGCCAACTCTGAACCAGGCGTGAGTCGTACCAATGCCTGACCTTGGCTGATCTGAGGAAGCAGGAGGGAGGCAGGTCGCGCTGGGGCCCCGAGCAGGTGGAGAGACTGAGGCACCCAGGAGGGGGTGGGGCAGAGCCTTGGGAAGGTACCACTGGCACTCAGCCCAGTCACTGGAGCTCCCCCTGCCTCTGTCCCTTTCTTTTATTCTTCCTGTTTCTGTCTCAGTTTTTTTGGGTCTCTTTCTGTATTTCCTTCTCTCTGTGTGTCTATCTCATATCTTTCTCTGCATTTCTCTTTCCCCCGTGTATTGTCTCTCTCCATCTTTCTCTCTGCATCTGTCTCCATTTCTCTGCTGCACCCCCCCAGGCATCTCCCCCCTCTGTCTCTCTCACCCTCCACGTCTCTGTCTCCCCTGCCCTCTCTCTGTCCCTCTCAACCAGGCCAGATAGGGGAGGAAGCACAGGGCAGGTGCAGCCTGGGCTCTTTGCCCGTTGCCGCCAGGACTGCCCCGGATTTGTGGCTGCGCCTCCTTTATCTGGGGCTGCAGCTGCCCCTTATCTTCTGGCTTCAGGACACGAGACCAGGATTAGGGCAGCCCGGGCCAAGGACGAGAGAAGGCAGGGCCAGGCTGGCGGGTGGCGAGAGCCAGGGTGCTGGGATGTATGTGGCGCCTGTGAGCCTCAGGGGCTGGGGCTGCCGTACGCGTGAGTGTGTGCGTGTGTACTATGTGTGTCCGTGTGAGTGTGTGTGATGGTGTATACGCATTTGCAGAGTATGATTGACTTTGGGGGACATCTGTGTGCGTAATTGTGTGTCTGCGTGTCGATGTGCGTATTTAAGAGTCTGTGAGCGTGTGTCTGTGTGTCTATTGTATGTGTGTGCGTGGATACACACATAGTGTCCACACATTTGTGGCTTCTGGGGGGGGGTGTGTCTGTAAGCTCACATAAAGTCTTCAGCCCGGGCCGCACCTCTCAGGTGTCCCCCAACCCCAAGGCCCACCCCACCCACCTCCCCTCCCCTCTGCCCCCAGGCCTGATGGCTTTCCCGCCTTGCCGACGTGGGCCCCCAGGGACAGGGCCCTCCATCTGTGACCTGCGGCTGCAAATGGCCCTGTGGGGATGGCTGCCGGCCTTGCTTTTCCCATCCTCTTCTGGAACAAGCCAGCTCCTTCCTGCCACCCACAAGGCCTCGTGGGCCCCATTCCAGCCAGTCGGGCCGGCTCCTTCCCTGGTCCCCGCGGCCCTTGCTCTGACCCCCAGCCAGGAGTGGGTGTCCAGCTGTGCTCCCTGTAGGGGCTGAGGCCTCTCTCGGCCCTCAGCATCATCCAGCTCTTGGTGAGGATAACTTTGGCAAATCAAGAGCCCCGAAACCTGGTTTCAGGGAGCCTCTTGGCTGATAATCAGCAGCCCTGTGCTGAGCTGGCCCAGTGACCCTGGGCGATCCCCCTCATGTCTCCATGGGAAGACAACACTCACTTCCCACAGCCGCGGGTCTGCACTGGGCACAGAACAAACATAGGAACCATTTCACAGATGGGGAAACTGAGGATCAGCAAGCTCAGCCACAAGTGCTGGGGGATGGAGTAACGCTTATTGTGGGGCGATGCTCTGGCTGGGGGGCAGCTGGAGGGACAGAGGACACAGAGGGTGCCGGGCCACTTCCACCCCCACGGGGCTGCTCCCTGGAGGGATCCCCGAGGTGCAGCCCTGGGCCTGCAGGGCCTGGACCAGCTCCTGGCGCTAAGATGGAAACTTCTCCACCAGCCAAGTCTGCATCTTGGCCAGTGGCTGCTGGCCTCCCAAAACCTCCACCTAGGCCTCCACCCATGAACAGAACACTCCCCCTGGGGAGCAGTGACCATCAGGGGAGGGCAGGGGGCCAGCCCCCAGGGGACAGGGGTGGAGGAGCAGCTGGGGGCCATGGCTGAACGTTCTGGAGTCATCCAGCCCCAGATTTGAACCTCCACCTTACTGTGTGATCTTGGGCCAGTGTCTTGACCTCTCTGATCCTCGGGTTTCATAACTGCCACGTGGGCTCCAAGCATGCTGGGGAAGGGGAGGCGTTGCCTGGAGCTATCTGGGGGTGGTGAGGAGGCAGTGAAGGAGCGGAACTAATTTCCCGGCAAACACTGGGGTGGAGGGGGCGGGCAAGTGGCGGGGCCTGGGTTCTGGCTGCCCCTGCACTGTCCCACCCCTGCCTCAGCCTTGACCTTGGGGCCAGCAGGCTCGAATCAGCCCCAGGGGCCACAGGCCCTTGGGTGCCCCTGCTCTTGGCTGAGCTTCTTCCCCACCATCCATGCACTGGGGAGACCACAGTCCCTGGCCCAGGCTGCACTTTCAGCGTGGGAGGTTCAAGGCTGAGTTCCACCCACCCTGCCCCACAGCAGCCCCAGTCTGGAACAAGGAAGGTTTAAAAATAAAGCATTGTAAATACCCGTGTTTCCTGCAAATAGAACCAGCCCCTGAATCCCCTCGGCCTCCTGGGCAGCTGGGCCCAGACGGCTCCTTGAGGGGGGTGGGGGCCAAGGGTGGGTGTGCCCGTGTGTGCCCCAGTTCCCGCTACCATGTGAGTCAGCCAGTGTGACAGGGTGACAAAGCCTGTGGTTGGCTACAGAGAGTGGCCGAGGTGCTCGGTTGTATGAGGTGACACACTGGTGTGCGAGGGCATCACACCTGTGTCTGGTGTGATCACGTGGGGCCGGCCCCAAGCGAGGCAGGGTCTCTGTGGGCCTGAGTGTGATGGGGGGCCTTCTCCGTGTGTGACTGGGTCAATGTGAGTGTCCCTGAGTGTGGAGGGGTCTCCTCCCAGGCCGGAGTATGACCGGGTCTCCCCATGGTGGAAGGTGGGCATGGGTCCTACTCGCCCCCCCGGGCCCCGCCCCTACGCCCCTGCCCCTGCCCACCCCAGAGGAAGAACCGAGTCTTTCAAGTCGCTGTTACCAGGGCAACCATTTTACGAGCATCCACATGGTGGGCACATGTGTGTGTCCTGCACCCCATGTATCTGCACGCCCCCTCCCCCATGGCCCCCAGCCCAGCCGGGGAGGTGTGGGCAAGCAGAGGCGGCCAAGGGGCAGCTGGTGACAGCTTAATGATGGCTGGCCGGGGTGGGGGTGGGCTCCTGGTCTGGCTACGTGTATGCAGGGGGCCTGTGCTTCCCGGACCAGCCCAGCATGTACGTGTGCGCCTGAGTGTGCATAGCAGCAGGGTCTCCTCGACTCCTGTGCGTGCATGGCTGTGGGGTGGGCACCCGGCGCTTGGGGTTGAGTGTGAGTGTCAGAGGGTTTTGTGTGAAAAGCGTGTGTGTCTGTGTGTGTGTGTAACGATCCGCCGAGTGTACATGTGTGCAGGAGCAATCCTACCCTGTCCCCTGGAGTCGCCCCTGGAGCTGCCCTGAGGGCCAGTGGGCTGCTAAGTGTGTGTCTGTGTCTCTACAGGGAACTGTGTGTGTGTGTGTGTGTGTGTGTGTGCGTGTGTTTGTAGGGATGCCGCTGTTCTCAGAAGGGTGTCCGGGTATGCGTGAGAACGAGGATGGTGCTGGGTGTGACCCTGCCTAGAACAAGGTTTGGGGGTCTGTGTGTGAATGGCCACCAGTGCCTCAGCCTTCCCTTCAGGCCAGGGTGTGCGTGTCACTGACAGTGAGTCCTTAGCGTCACCAGTAGTGACAGACGCTTGGGCACTGCTCACCTCCAGCGGGCATGGTTACTCATACTTAACTCGTCTGATCCTTACTGCAGCCCTAGTAGGATCTACTGCTAATACCCCCTGTTACAGATGCGGAAAACGAGGCACGGAGAGGCGAGCACAGACCCCTGTTCTTTCCATCCTGGACCGTGACGGGGCAGCCGCAGCGCCGCCGCTTTGACACACGCTCACCCTCATGCCCCCACTCACCCACCCACAAACTCACAATCGGGCTACACCATGCTCACGCATCCAGCGCGACCCACACCCGCATGAGCCCGCTTACAGCTGGTGATGCTGCCTGAGTGTCCCCTGTCACCACGTACACTGCGTAGTAGTGCAAGTTGCACAGGCCGCTGGCGGGGGTGTGTGTGTTTTGGGGTGGGGGTGGGGTCTTAGGAAGACCTAATGCCCTTACAAACCCCCAGGCTGCTGGGATCAGAGGAATGCAGACGGCCTGAGTCAGAGTGAGGAGGCCCCAAGAAATCAGGCGGCGGGAGTGAGAGCCAGAGCTCCCGGCCCCAGGAACGCGGGCGGCGGCGGGGACCCTGCGGGCAGGAGCCTAAGTGCTGCGGGCCGAGGGCCGGGCTGCGCGGCGTGTGTTTCTCAGTAACTAGGCCATGGCGGGGCGGGGCCATGGCGGGTCCAGCCCCGCCCACCCCGCCACAGTCCCGCCCCTGAGTCAGCTTGGGGGCCGCTAGGGGGCGCATTGGGAACGCGGAGCCGTCGGGGAGGGGGCGGGGTGAGTTTGGGTTCGCTGACGGGTCGGGGTTAGCCCTGGGCCTTGGTGCTCGGGAGAGCGCCGTCGGGTGCCGGGGGTGGGAAAGGTATCCCCCCGCAGGATCTGGCTCGGACGCCAGACTAAGGAGAAATGCCACTTGATGAGGGGCGCTGTGGACAGCGGGCGTCGTCGTCAGTCTTAGGGTATCACTTGCTGTTTTAGGGGAAAACTTTGGGTCTCAGTTCTCTGGAATGACTTTCTTAGGAAGGGGCCTTCTTTTGTTTTCTTGAAAGAGGACCTGGGGAGGGACTAGGAGCCCCACAGTACTCAGTGGGGTGCGGGGAAATTGTGGGCCATGATTACCGCCGGCCAGGGGAGTGTTGTGGCTCTTAATTCCGCGAAGGGGGATCTGAGGAGGGGTCTTGAGAGGTCCCGGATTTACGGAAGATGCGCCGTCGGGGTTCTTGGAGCGGGAGTGGGAAACTTTTAATCTGGAGGGACTCTGTCCTGGGGGTTCCCCCGAGGGGATTCCTTGGTGAGGGGACTTCTTGGGGCCTTGTTTCTGGAAGGGGACCGGGCAGGACGGGGGGAGGGGTCTGGCAGTAAGACCAGGTTCTCAGTGGAGTGGGGGGACGCTGAAGGTCGAGGGACTGGTGTCAGGGGCGCTGTGGCTCTTACCTCTGGGAAGGGGCCCTCGGAGGGGGGCATTTTGGGGCCCTGGCTTTTCTAAAGGATCGCCGCCGGGGTCTCTGGGGCCGGGGGACAACGCCGTCTAGGGGGGGTGCTGTGGCCCCGCACCCTTGCCACCTGCGCTCTTCAGTAACCCTCGGGCGGGGCGGGACGGGGCGGGGGCGGCTCCCTGTCCCAGGAAATCCGAGCCACCGCCCCTGGCCCCGCCCCTGGCCCCGCCCCCGGCCCCGCGCCGGCCGAGCTGTCCGCGGCGGGAGCGGCGGAGGCGGACGGAGAGCGCGCCGTGGAGCCGCTCCGAGCGCCCGGGCCCCTAGCGCCGCCGCCCCGGAGCCCCTCACCGCGCGCCGAGGCCGCCCGCGCTGTCCGTGCGCCCCTGCGCCCCGCGCCCTCCGAGCCGCCGGCCGTCCAGGGCACCCCCTCACCCCCAGCCTCCGCCGGGCGGGGATGGCCGCAGCCCGCGTCTGAGCGAGCCCGGGGGGGCCCCATGGGCCGGCTTGCGCCGCTTCCCCCCCGCGGCCGCCCCCTCCGGCCCGGGGCCCCCCGGGCGCCGCGGGCCCAGGCGGCCCGGATGGCGGTCGCGGCGGCAGGGGCAGGGGCTGGGGCCGGCGCGGGCGGCAGGCGCGGCCGCCACTGACGGCTAGTCGGGCGCCCGGAGCAGGTAAGCAAGGGCAGACGGGGGGCCCGCGGGGTACCGGCGCGGGGGGAGGACCGGCCCCATGGACAGAGATTGGGAGGGCTTCCAGGGACTCCGGGTAGGTCGGTAGTTTCCCGCCTCTAGCCAAGAACCAGCGTGTGTATGAGGGTAGGGTCAAGGGGCGACAGGTCCGCGCGTGGCAGGGGCGCGGGGGCGGGAGGGCGATCTTAAGCTTCTCTCCAAGCCAGGGTCTGGCCAGGGGAGGGGGGTTCCCTGTCCCACGAGGCGGGAGCGCTTCTGCCTTCTCGGACGCCCTTGGGAGCGTCTGGAGAGGGGTGGAAGCGGGGACAGCCGGAATCCCCTCCCCAGCCTCTAGGAGGGCGAGACCCAGACACCCCTTATGCCTTGTGGTCTACAAGCGGCCGCGGGGGGCATCCGGATCCCGCAGACCCTGGGCGGAGGGCTGCCGTCGCGGCCCAGCTGCACGCAGAAGTAAACATCTGTCAGTGGCGCGTTCCAGCCGCCTTCCCTGCGCGCCGCCGCCGCTGCCGCCGGGGACACGGTGTCCTCCGGTAAGGGCCTGGCTCTCTCAGCTCCTGGAGCCGATTGTTTAGCCACAAGAGGGCGCGAAACCTTTGCGGGGGGCTGGGAGGGGGGCCCTTAACGGCAAAGACCGGATTTGAAGGAGAGGAGGCTGTCTTCCGTCCTCGCATTTTACAAAAGGCATCTCTTGCTCAGGATGGTCTCAGAATTCTCCCAGAAGGTGCGGTTTGTCAGTTCGCAGTCTTTAGGCCGAGGGGGCTGCAGACAGTGGGCAGATGTGAGCTGGGACTGGAGAGAGAAGTGGCCTCTCCCAGGGGTGGATGTCACCATGGTCCCCTCCCCAAGAAGTACCAGCATCCATATAGCATGGGGCCACTGGCCTGGCTCAGCGGGCCTGTGGTTACCTGCAAGGCTGGGCCACCAGCCCAGATTTGGGGAGCAGGACCAGGGGCCTAGGTGGGGGGCATGGAAGGCCAGACCCCTGACTTTCTTCACTCCTTTCTGCCCCGCCCCCTCCCCCCCAACCCCCCCCCCCCCGCCCTGCATCCTTTTCTCTCTGTTCCATGACACTCTTTGTCTTTAAGAGCCCCGGGCTGAGGAAGCCCCAATGGGGCGTGACTGGTCTAGGCGGATGTCAGTGGGGGGAGACTCCCAGCTTTGCCAGCTTCTCCCCACCCCCAGCCCCTTGCCTTGGGCCCTTTGGACACCCCTCCCCACACCCTTCATTCTAGGACTGCTGAGGTTCGGGGTTCTGCAGCCACTCCCAGGCCTTACAGCCCACTCCCAGCGACCTGCAAAGAGCTAGTTCCAGGGGTGCAGGGAAGAAAACAAAACGTGCCGCCCTGCAGCTGGGCACAGTGTCTGAAATTCCACCATCACTGCTTGTCCCTCAGGTTATAGGCCTCAGTTTTCAGGGGGGTGAGAAGAGGATATAGCTTTCAAGAGCCTGGAACAGGAGAGGGAACCAAACAGTTTGCAGCCAGGCACAAGGACACAATCAAGAGATTGTTTCCACCAATGTTTGTTGGACAGCAATGGTGTGCGTGACTCTGGTGTCAGGCTCCTGGGCCTTGTCCTTCCAGACTTGAATCCAGGGTGGAGCCCAGAGTGGGGAGCAAAGGCACTACCTCAGTGTAGGAGGGTCAGGGGAGACTTCCTGGAGGAGGGGCATTGTGGCTGGGGCTATGAAGGATGAGTAGGAGTTCTCTAAATGGGAAAGGCAAGGGCATTCCAGGTGGTGGGAACTGCATATGCAAAGATCTGGAGGCAGGAAATAGCATGGGTGGTTTTGGAAAATCCAGGGTGCCTGGGGTGACCGTGGGAGGGAGAGAATTTTCTGAAAGGTTGACAGAGGGAGAACTGGGCTGAGGCCTTCAAGGACGGACTCCTGGAGATGGGGGCTGGAAACACAGAGAGAGGAACTGGTCTTTAATGCATCTGGCATCCCTGGGCCCAGCTGTCTTTGCTGAGAGGCTGTGGGATTCCTCTGCAGATGCAGTTTTCCTGGTCCCCCAAGGTGGGGCAGAGGGGTCTGGGGCTCAAGGCCCTCGAGGGGAGATAGGGTCTTCCCTCTGCCCTGTGAGCATCAACTGAGCAGGCGCCATGGGAGGCTGGTTCTCCCTATTTCGCAGCTGAGAAAACTGAGGCTGAGCGAGCTGGAGGGATCTTTCCTTATGCTCCATGTATTTAATTCCCAAGCCCTAAGCTACTGTGTGCCAAGCTGTGTAGTAGGATGAAGCAGAGAACAAGACAGGCCCGGTGCCTGCTGCACTTGGCAGGGCAGGGGTGCGGGTTAGGGGGTGGACAGGAGGCTTTCAAACCAGCCAGCCAGCTTCCTGGACTTTCAGGGGAGGTAACGGCCGCAAACTAAGCCTGAATGGGGCCTGGGACACTTTGGCGTGGGTGTTCAGGAGCGGAAAGATCTTCCCTTCAAATCCAAGTGAACTCAGGCTTTGGCTGGTCCTGGAAGAAATCCAGCAGGTGGATCTCACATCCCAGTTGAGGAAACCGAGGCCCAGAGAGGGGCCGTGCTGAAAGAGCTCAGTGTGTCAGGGACCCAAGGCAGAATTTGAACTTGGGGACATGGAAGAGGTGACTTAGGTCCCCTGGTTCCTAGGAAACCAGTGTGAGGGTTTGAGTTGCATCGGGGTCTGTGCCTTGGTTTCCCTTTCTGTCAGATGGTCAGCTTTGTGTGGTGTCCTCCTGGCCACTCCCGGAGGACCCACGTCCCTCGCACCACCCACCGGGCCCCATGCCAGCTGCTTAGCCGTGCCAGGCCTCATTAGGCTGATCCTGTTATTCCCCCCCAGGGAGGGCCCCCTGCCCGCCCCAGATGCCTGCGAGGCCGGTCCCAGACCAGCCTGGCTAAGCCAGACCGGCCTGGTATGGTTGAGGTGGGAATTTTATGGGCCAGCTGCAGAGGGCCGGGCCAGAAACGGCGGGTCTGAAAAGCTGGTGGCCCCAACACATACACACACACGCACACACGCATGCGCGCGCTCCCCGGCCCAGCCTTCCCGAGAACACTCCCGAGTAGCGGCCAGTACAGGAAGAGGGCTCCAGGCACTGGTGGGGAATGGAGGGCTGACCCTGCGGGGCACAGGACACCCCCTTATCTTTCCTCATCTCCTGGCCGTTTGCTCCAGTCACACCGGTCCCCTTGAAAAGCCATCATCCTGCCTCTGAGCCTTTGCTTGTGCGGTTCCCTCCACCTAGAGCACTCTTCCTAGATCTTCATGTGGGCTCAGCACAAATGCTGCCTCCTCTGGGAAGCCCTCCTTGACCACTCAGCTTAAAAGCAGCACCAGTCACTATCACTTCACCTTGTTTTATTTGGGGGCTGTTGTTGCACTGTCAACCTCTAAATTACCTTGTTTCTTTTCTTTCTTTCTTTCTTTGGCTGCGTGGCTTGCGGGATCTTAGTTCCCCAACCAGGGATTGAACCTGGGGCCCCAGCAGCGGAAGCGCTGAGTCCTAACCACTGGACCACCAGGGAATTTCCTAAATTACCTCCTGTCTTTCTTTCTTTTTTTTTATTATCCATCTCCCTGATTGGATGGTGAGCTTGGCGAAGATGGGGGCCCAGGTTGGCCTTGGTCATCCTGAGTTCCCTGGCTGGCGCAGCACACAGTAGGCACTCAATAAGTGTTGGGTGAATGTGTTGGGAGCAGAACCCAGCCTGGCACACTGGCCTTTCTGCCATGTGGGCCATCTGTTTACTTGCTAGTTCTGCTCTGCTGTGTGTCTTTGAGAAAACCTTTTACTTCCCTGGATCTCAGCCCCGCTGGCCTCCCAAGCAGCAAGACCCTGCTTCTCCCTTTCCCCCCAGCATCACCCTTGTTACTGGGGTTGTGGAGACATTGAGAGAACAAGTTTAGAGTCAGACCCAGGTTCAACCGCAGCTCAGCCACTTAATTTCTGTGTGACCTTGAATGAGTCACTCTACCTCTCCAAGCCTCAGTTTCCCCATGTGGTAAATGGGGCTAATAATAATAATAATAACATCTTTTCCAGGGACTGCGGGGAGAATCAAATATGTGGAAAGCACTTAGCAGAGTGCTTGGCACTAAATAAATGGAATAGCCAACATTGCCAGGTGTTAGTGTTATTATTCTTGGTCTTGTTGTTGTTATTAGGGAGGCCATATGGTACAGTGGTCAAGAATGTGGAAGAGGGGGCATTGAGGCTGGGGCTTTGAGGGATGAGTAGGAGTTTGCCCAACCACCTGAGTTTGAAACCCAGCTTGGCCATTTACGCTCCGTTGGACCCTGAGGAAGTCACTTCAGTCTTTTGGACCTCAGTTTTTCTGTCTACAAAATGGTGATAAAACGGTCCACACCTTTCTATGAGGCACTACATGTAAAGTGCTTAGAACAGCATCAATGGTGTTGTTTGCTAGTGTTAGTATTAGCTAATTTTTTTTACTACTATTATTAACACAAAGCAACCAACACAGTCTTCCCCAGAAATCACCCTCTCTGTATGTCCACCCCTCAGCCTCACTTTGGCAAAGACAGACCCAGAGCCCCTTAAGAGAACCTCAGGACCTGTGACTTGATTCTCAGAGTAGCAGGGAGCCAGCGATGGTTCTAGCGACTGGGCAGCAGGCAGCTCCTGGGCTGGGGGGAAAAAGGAGATGCTGGGCTCCCACCTCTGGGCAGGCCTGGAAGGTTCTGCTGGGGGTGTCTGTGCCTGCACCCTCCCATGAGGCCGCCCCACAGGCTGGCCCCCGCCCCCCACAGATGTGACATCGGAACCAGCTGTGCTAGCCAGATGTTCCTGGTTTACCCCCAGATGTGCGTCGCCGGCTTGCGCCTGCCCCGGCCTCCCAGTTCCCACCATGGGGTGGGGCTGGGCCCTGGGCCCTCTAAGGGAGGGGGCACATTTTTGTGGGCTGTGGAATTTGTTTCTTGTTTTGCAGAACCATTGAATCTTGTCTTGAGAGAGGCGCAAGTCCCGCCCCTCATGGGGCCTCAGTTTCCCCATCAGTGGAACCCTAGGGAACCCCCAGGGGCCACCTGGGGGAAAGGAGATGAACAGGGCTGCCCTGGGAATGGGCCCAGCTGCCAGCCCCAGACCTGTAACACTGATGGAGGAAACGGAATTAAGGGCGTGCAAGCACGTGTCTGATGCTCGGGGCCCAGCTGCTGCAGGACATCCGCCAGGCCTGCAGGACTTCACTGAATGAAACGGCCCTCCAGATGAGCAAGGTGTCCTGTGAAGCACCTTGTACAGATGGGGAACTGAGGCTCCAAGAGGGGGAGGAGCTTGCCCCCACGTTATCCAACCAGGAAGAGGCAGATCGGGGTGCGAATTCAGCTGTCTGCACCCCACGTGCCACAGCATTCAGAAGTATCCTTCCTCAGGGCTGGCCCACACGTGCAGGCCGCCCCCACAGCTGCCCATGTGGCTTCCCAGCCTGGCTCGCTCTGCCCGTGGGTAGTGATGACAGCCCCACAAGCCACCCAGTCATTCCCACAGTTCTGGGCAGCCCGCCTCGGGCCCTTTCTGAAGTTGGGGAAACGGAGGTACGGGAGGACCAGAGACGTGTCTGGGAGTGAAGTGCAGAGGAAGAACGGTGCTCATGGAGGGAGGCATCACAGCTCCGCCTGTCAACGGTGGATGGAATTATCAAAGCCCGCCCTTGCCTTCAGAGGACCCAGCCCAGGGTGCCCCTCCAGAAGCACCTCCACCGTCCAGCAAAGACAGACGTGGACCCAGACACTGTGCTGGCAGAGCTGGGCAAGAGGGAGGGAACTGCGGCTGGGAGGGGGCAAGATGGGGAGCAGGAATGGCTTCCTGGAGGAGGGGCTCTAAGAGCTGGGGCTTTGAAGGATGAGTAGGAGTTTGCCTGATGGAGCCAGGCCCTGATTCCAGGCCTCCCCAGACTAGAGAGATGAGTGGATGGAGGGAGGGTTCCCCTCCCCTCCTTCCTCTTCCTGGGAACAAGCATGAAGTAGTTTCCTCCCTGAGGTCAGGAGCTCTGCAGGACAAAGGCTGTTGACCCCGGGGACAGGTATGCCTGGCGGGTGTTCCCTGGGAAGCTCGATGGAAAGGTGGAGCCCTGGAACTTAGCCGGGACATCAAGATAATAAGCAGTGTTTCCTGGTACCATCAAGGAAGCTGCCAGAAACACCCACACACCCTCACCCTACTTCTCTGCTCTCTGAATAACTGGAGGTTTCTGCCTGGCTGTGTCTATGGGCTACTCATCTCCCCTCTCTGAGCCTCAGTTTCTCCTCCTTCCCTGCCCCAGCCCTGGGCACTCTGTGGCCTCCAGCTAGAAGTGGAGGTCTATCCCAGATCCCTCTTGCTGCAGTTCAGACCGGCCTGGCCCCCAGGAAGGGAGGTGCCCCCTTCCCTGGGCAGTGAGGATTCTCCAGGGTCTGGACATTGTTGGGTTGGGAGGGGACCCTGGGCCAGGCCCTGTCTGGGCAGATGGGTGGCACCTGAAATGCCAGCAGGTGTGGGGCTGGGCCGGGTACCAGTGGCCCTTTCCCCTGGGTCGCTCTGCCCCCCCCCCCACTTCCCTTCTTCCCACTTGCAGCCCGTGTCTGTGCCACTCACTCTCCCCCCAGAATCTTTGCAGCCGAGGGCCCGCCAGCACTGGCGGCGTGTTCATGTGTGTGCCCCCCACGTGTGTGTGCACGTGGCTGGAATGCGGGATGCAGGTGATGATGGGCACACCCGTGCATGCACAAGTTCAAGTTCAAGTGCTCACAGGAGGGCTTGGAGGAGGCGTGTGTGGTGTGCCCATTTTCTGTGTCAATGTGCAAGAGAATGTATGTCTGAGTGTGAAGGTGCTTGAGTGTGTGAGTGTGAGTATCGAGGGTGTGCAGGAGCTCCCACGGCCACGAGAGAGTGTAAGGGGTGTGATTGGGGGAGCTCCTGAGTGCAAGTCAGAGGGCGTGTGTGCACGTGTGCAAACGCTAGTGTGTGAGTGGTAGCGCTCGAGGGTGATCATGTTTGTGCATAAAATGCCCACATGTGAGAGTGAAACATACTAGCATGTGAGTGTGGTGGTGTTCAGGTGTGTGAGTGTAATCCTGTTTGAGGGTGTGTGAGAACACTGAGTGTGTAAGCGCGATGGGATCTGAGTGTGCAAAAGCATGTCGGAATGTGTGAGCGGGATAGTGTCCGAGGGTGTGTGTGCAACAGTGTTTGGGCACATGTGAGAGGGTGTGTGTGTGAGTGGGTCAGAGCATATGCGAGCATGGGAACACTGGGTGTGAGGGTGAGCCCCCAAGTGTGCCGTGTGAGTGCCCGCCTCGCCTTGACACAAGCACACACATCGTGCACACCTGGTCCCCTCCCTGTGCCCTCCGCCACACCTGCTCCCTGTCAGGTCTGTGCCAGAGACAAACCAGTTGGGTGGCCCCCATACAGAAAGGCCCATTGTTAACAGACGCTTATCAGCTGCGCCTGCCGGGCCCCCTCCACCAGCGGCCCCCTGCTTTCCTGCCCCCCATCAAAGCTCTGGGGGGTCTGCGGCTCCAAGGGCTCCTGTGGCTGGGCCTTCTCAGGGCTGGAGACCCATCTACCCTCTCAGCCCCCTCTTTTAGGCCGGCGCTGTGCAGGGGCCTTGTTCCAGTCTAACAGGGAAACCGAGGCACGCCACTCCAAGACTTGGGTGTGAGGACAAGCAGGGTGCTGGGGGTCCAGAGAGGGCTTTGCCCACCTGAGGTCTTGAGCCTGGGTGGGTTTCCCTGCCTGTCTCCCCTTCCCAGGTTGGGTGAGGCCACCAGAGTTCTAATCTCAGCTCTGTGACCCTGGGCAAGTCACTTCACCACTCTGGGTCTCAGTTGCCCCATCTGTAAAATGCGGACAAGGACTCTTGTGAGGTTGAAATGACTTAATAATATGCATTAAGTTTGTAGAATGGGATCTGGCATAAAGTAGGGGCTCGTTAAGAGTAAACGCAGTGGGTTTGGGCACCTGACAAATGCAAGGGCTGACCTCAGCTTGCTGCACAGCCTTGAGAATGAAATCTCCCTGCAGCCCACAGGCCGTGCATGACCTGTCCCCATCCCCTCCCTGCCCTCACCTCCTCCCGTGCGTGACCTGTCCCCATCCCCTCCCTGCCCTCACCTCCTCCTGGCCTCGCTCTGCACCAGCCACATGGGGGCTGCCTTGATGGCTCCTTCAACAAGCCAGGCATGGCCCTGTCCCAGGGCCTTTGCACTTGTGCTGTGTCCTCAGATCTCCAGGCTGGGCCAGGGTTTGTCTACATGCTCCCATGTCGGGGAGCCCATTGTCCATCACCACCAACAACAGTAATAATAATGGCAGTATCAAATACCACCAATAGTGTAAGGTCCTCGGAATAGCTCCACAGCATTTGCTCCCCCCATGTGGTGTGTGTCGTGTCAAAGAACCAGGGTGTGAATCCCAGATACTTTCCTAGCTGTGCCCTTGGCCAAGCCCCTCTCTCTGTTTTGTGCCTCAGTTTCCCCAGCTGTAAAATGGAGGTTATAATGCCTCCTTCGTGGTCTCAGCACCTGGTCTGGTACACAGCAGGCGCTTAAGAGGTGTCCTTTGTTACTTACCGTCTGCATCCATGGGGCGGGGGAGAGACGGTTCCAGCCTTACTGCTCTTAACCACGCTCCACCCCACCCCCGCGCACCAACCCATGCAAATCACATGCAAACGAGATGCAAATAGCACGCAAATAACTGCTCAGCGCAGCTCTGGCCAGCCTGCGCCGCCCGAAACACGCGCGTGGGGGCGCCCCGCATCCCGCGGCCGAGCCCAGGCGCTGACCGCCGTCCAGCCGGGCTTTCAGCTCTCCGTGTAAATGTTTACACCGGGCCGGCCGCCAGGCCCCGCGACGGCCGACACCAGGCAGCCGGGCGGGGGAATGTAAACGCGGGCTGGAGGCTGCTCAGTGGCGGGGAGCTTCTCGGATAGGGTGGAGGTGTGGAGGTGCGCCTGGATTATTAAACATCTACTGCGAGAATGACGCGACTAGGCAGCCAGAACACTGAGTAATCGGTGCCCTAATGGGGGACGTTTAGGGCATTGTGGGGGCCCAGAGAGTGCCCCTGCGCCGGCCTGGGGCTGGGGGGGAGGAGCAGTCAGGGAAGGCTTCCTGAGGGAGGCACCGTCCAAGCTAAGACTGAAAATGGAATGGGAGGGAAGCAGTGGAGAAGAGAATGTTCTGGATGGAAGAACCCGCTTGTGCAAAGGCCTGGAGGTGGGTCGAAGGCAGCTTTAGTCCTTTGCTGCCCACTTCTGGGCATCAGTTTGTCTGGAGGGGAAACCTAGGCTCAGAGAAGGTCAGGAAGTCACTCCCAGAACATCAACGTGTCTCAACCCCAGGGCTCTGGCCTCCCGGACTGTATTCTAAGCACCACCTCTCCTCGCCACCCTTGTCCCACAGTGCCCCCTGCTGGGGATGTCCTCACCTCCGTCCACTCTTCCCCAAATTCACTGGGCTCCAGCCACCCCAGCCTCCTGGCTGGATTGGCCATCTGGGGTCACCGCCCAGGATCTTTGCACTGGCTGTTCCCCCTGCCTAAGGTGCCGTTCTCTTCTGCCTGGCCAACTCCTACCTTTGTTCAGGTCTCAACTTTCCTCAATCCTCAGGAAAACACTCTGGGACCTCCAGATGGGGGTGGTTCCCAGGTTACCCCTGGCACAGTGCCCACCCCGTCCTTGGCAGCGTTCTTCACAACCTTGTTCAGTGGTCCTTGATGAATCACTTCTATGTTATGATTGATCATTAAGCAGGAGTGGTTCAAAATCAGGGGCCCCACTGTATCTCCGGTGCCTGGTCCAGCACCCCGTGCCCGTTCATTTGTTGCCTGACAGACAGACGGAGGCCGTGTGGCTGACCATCCCGTGCACGCAGGCTGAGGATGCAGCGCTGGAAGGCGGCGGCCTTGGCCTCCGTGCTCTGCAGCTCCGTGCTCTCCATCTGGATGTGTCGGGAAGGCCTGCTCCTCAGCCACCGCCTCGGACCCGCGCTTGCCCCGCTGCGCCGGCTGCCTCGCACCCTGGACGCCCGAATCGCCCGCCTGGCCCAGTGTAAGCCCTCTCCCCTGTCTTGGGTCAGATACCCCCAACGTCGCAGCGGCCACAATGGTGGAATTTCACGCAGCGGGGCAGGGCCACAGAGGCTTATTTTAGATGGGATGGAGGGAGGGTGCAAATCCCCACAACGGCCTGGCAGGGGTGTCGGAGGGTATGGCCGCTGGGAACTGGGGTCTCTCGGCTCAGCTGTCACAAGGAATTAGGCTCTAGCCCTGAGGGGCCAGGGGACCAGATGGAGATTAGACCTGGGTATTCGGCCTGGGCGGCCATTGCAGCGCAGCACGGGGGTGGAGGGAGAGGGAGGCCGAACCCGAGGCCCTAGTGACCTGCCAGGGTGGACAGGGACCAAGGGGAGGGGGAGACAGAGAGACCCCTAGAAATAGGAAGAGTCCTAGAAATGGGAAGAGAAACAGAAACACAGAGGCACAGAAAGAGAGAGAGAAGGATGGGAGAGAACGACGTGGGAAGAAGCTGGGAGGTAGAAAAATGGAAACGCCCACCCCGCGGGCGTGGCTGCCACGGCCCAGCTCCCCACTCGCCCCTGGCGCCTGCGCTCTGCAGGTTCTGTGGGGCCAGGGCGGTGCGTGGGCCTCGACTTCTTGTGCGCTCATCCACACGTGCACCCGCGCGGGCGGGGCGCGGGCGTGGCCCCCCGTGGGTAGGGGTTGCGTGCACGTCCGCACCCGCCCTGCCGGCCTACACAATCCTTCTTTCTTGTCCTCACAAAGGACAAGGGTGGCCTCAGGCGCGGGCTCCACGTCCGCCCCTGCCGCTCCCCCCTACAGGCGGCAAAGTCCTTCCCAGGACACTGAGTCCCAGAGACCCGGGGGGTGCCCCCCAAAGCTAGTGCCCCAGGGCCGGGGGGCAAAGCACCCGTGGTGGAATTTCAGGCACCCGGGAGGATCTCAGCCCATGGTTGGGTTCTGCCTGCCCGGAATCCTGTCCCCGGACCCAGCCCTACTGGGGGAAGGGAGTGGCTCCCGATCCCCCAAAGTCCCAATGTTCTAGGCCCTGGGACTAATGCGCTGATGGTGGAATTTCAGGCTTGGGCCAGGGGGGTGAGGACCTCATCTCTTTGTGTTCCAGACCCTGTGCACGTGGCCAGGCCTGCTGGAGGGAGGCAGGGACAGATAATATACTAGAAGATTATTCATTGTTTACTTGAAATTCACATTTAACTGGGCATCTGGCATCTGTATCTTAACTGGCAATCCCCTGAATTAACTCTCTAGATACACACCTTTGGGGTGGGCACACTGAATGGTGGAATTTTAGGCATCAGAAGTGAGCCAGGTTCAACCTAACGCCAGAGCAGGCAGTGCTGGCCACCCTGCTCCTGCCCCTGGGCATCAAGAGCTCAGAAGATGCTGCTCGGTGTCCCCCCACCTTTCCACCCTCCCAGTCCCAGCCAAAGTGGGGACTCTGCAAGTCTCACTGAGCAAACAAGGAAACTGGGTCACAGAACAGGGCCATCACCTGCCTGAAACTACAAGGCTGACAGTGGCAGAGCAAGGCTCCGAACCTGAGCTTGTCTGCTTTCTGAGACCCCCTGTGGAAAAAGACACACGCCCAGGGTGACAGACAGCCCTTCCCCCTCGGACCTCCCAGGAAGCTATTTCTTTTGACAGCCAGGTGCGCCAGCCTTGGGGGCAGGTGCGGGCTAAACTCAGGATTTCCTCTCCCAAGCGCAAGTGTGACTGCCGCCTGCTCAGGGGCTGGGAGCCCCCCTGCCTGCAGACCCACTGTCAACACTGCCTGCCACTGCAACGTCTGCACTTATCTCCTGGGGCTGAGGAGTACTGGGGCAGGGGCAGCCGCTTGGGAAATAAATGTAGACTGTGGGGCTCTGGGAATCTATGGCTCCGGGCACGAGCAGCTGTGGGAGAAGAGGGCTGGACTTGGGCCAAACCTGGGCACACGATGGAAGCAAAACTGCTGTTTGGGCTTCTCTCTCCCTGCCACTTGCACCTGCCTTGGGCACGTCTTTTCCCCTTTGGATGCCCAGTTTCCTCACCTGTAACATGGGGGTGGCCCAGCATAGGGGTGGGGGCAGCTGGGGCCGAGTAGGAACAGGGATTTGGATCACCACACCCCCTGCTGAGCCCTCCTTTTTCTTCAGTGAGGTGAGAGCAGCTCAGTGAAAAGGGGCAAAATCCCCAGTGCTGCTCTGCATAGGGATGGGGTCCACAGAGAGTGCTGGGGGCGGGGGGTGTCCAGAGGGAGACAGACACTCGAGTCAGCTCAGCTCAAGGTGGGGCAGGCTGGAATGTGGTACAGTATGTGCCAGGTTCTGAGCAGTCCATCGTAGGTGTAGGGTTCAGAGAAGGGTGTCAGTAGCCCTGGGGACCCAGCGTGCGGGTGTGGATATGCACCTCCCCACACCGCCCAGAGAGGGTGCATGAGCGGGAATCCGGGAGCAAGATAAGTGGTCGGGAGAGGGTGCACTAGCACCTCTGAGTCTCCACAAGGTTCCTTTTTCGCAGGGAACAGCGAGGGTAGGGGGCTCCTTGCCACCCACCCACCCACTGACCCCCACCCCATTCTCTCCATCCCCTCGCAGACCGTGCACTGCTGCAGGGCGCCCCGGACGCGGTGGAGCTTCGCGAACTGACGCCCTGGGCCGGGAAGTCCCCGGGTCCGCGCCGTCGGGCGGGGCCCCGGCGGCGGCGCGCGCGCGCGCGGTCGGGGACCCGGCCTTGCGGGCTGCGCGAGCTCGAGGTGCGCGTGAGCGAGCTGGGCCTGGGCTACGCGTCGGACGAAACGGTGCTGTTCCGCTACTGCGCAGGCGCGTGCGAGGCGGCCGCGCGCGTCTACGACCTGGGGCTGCGGCGCCTGCGCCAGCGGCGGCGAGTGCGGCGAGAGCGGGTGCGAGCGCAGCCCTGCTGCCGCCCGACGGCCTACGAGGACGAGGTGTCCTTCCTGGACACGCACAGTCGCTACCACACGGTCCACGAGCTGTCGGCGCGCGAGTGCGCCTGCGTGTGACCCTACCTCACCGGGCCCGGCGAGACGGCGGCCACACCCCCCGCCCCGACGGCACCCACCGTCCCGCCTGGCAAGCCCCGCGACAGACTGCCCATGCGTAGAAAATGCCGTCGAGGGCTCAGGACTCTCGCGATAACTGTACCAAGATAAAGTGTGGAAAATCGAGCCCGGGTTGTGATTCCGCGCTCGCGTGGTGCCCACATCTTGGAGGGGCATGAGGGCGTACGGGGAAGAGGCGCCATCTCCATTGGGAAAAGGGGGCGGGTGCGGGTACCACCTGCAGGATCGTGGGAGGATCCCATTTGCTTTGGGGGAAAAGGAAAGTAGATGTAAAGAGGGTCTTGTTTCCGGGGTACAAAAAGCAAAGTGGGGTGAATGGGGGATGTCGGCAGGGACCTTCTTTCCCACCTCTCTACAGGTCCCCGTGCCCCTTCCCTCCCCGCCTCCCCGCAAGGTGTCCTTCTGGGGAGGGAAGGTGTAACTACAGTGCAGATGAGAAGACTGAGGTCCAGGTGGATCAGGTCTCCCTCACCCAACAGGCCTCCTAGGGCCTGGTCAGCCCTCACCAGGGTGAACTCGGAGCCACTATCTCCTTTCACTAGCTAAAAATATAGCTCGCTGCCCATCTCCCTGCGGGCATAGGTCTGGGGCGGGCGCCAACCCCATCCAGCCCGAAACCGGCGCCTGCTGCGGCAGAGCCGGGTCCCCAGGGACCTAGGTCCTGGGGCCATAAAAGCTCTGGCCGGAGCCCGAGGGAGAATTTACGACAAGCCCCTGTGGAGGATGGAAAAAGCGCGGTGCGGTGTTTAGATTTGCCCGTGGTGTCACCTTGATGCTTGGCAAGCCCAGGACTGCGCCGGGGTGTTGGGTTCCCAGCTGGCGGGGAGGGGTCGGCAGGCCCCACGGGCTGAGGAGGGGCGGGGAAGGGAGTGGGTGCTCCCAGCACGGAGCTGGCAGCCGGGAGACCAGATGGCGTGGACCCCTCCCCTTCTTCCCCTCAGACTGGGGGTGGGGGGTCTCGAAGGCGCAACTCCCCCTTCCCATACAGCTTTCCCGACCGAGGGCATGGTCGGTCGTCTCTCCTCTTCCCTCCCCCCACCCCAGACCGGGGCTCTCAGAGAACAGCCCCTTCCCTCCTTTACTGTTGTGTCTCCTAGACTGGCCCCCTCCCCCCTTTTCCCACACATCTGCGCTCCGGCCTTCCCAGACCCAACCCCCATCCTGAATCAGAAGCTGCCCCCAGGGAGTCTCACCCAGCCAGGCAGGAACACCCCCAGCTCCCTGCTCCCCAGCACCCGCCCCGCCCCCAGGCTGCAGCTGGAGACACTGGAGTCAGCTAACAGGCAGGACTTCCAGGGAGCTCCGAGAGCAGGGCTTGGAGGCCAGGTCCCAAACCGTGGGTGGCCTGCTTGGAAGGCAGTTTCAGAGCAGGCTGGCTGGCTGGGGACCCCACCCACCCCCGCAATCTTCTGACTCTGAGGTTTGGGGTGGTGGATTCCTACACTGTTTGGGCTGACTCAGCCCAGCCATGGCAGAGAGGCCAGAGTTCCCAGACGCTGGGGAAGCTGAGCCTCAGTTTCCCCATCCTAGAAGGCCCTGAGCCTCAGAGAGGGAAGTTGCTCAGCCCAGGACACACAGCAGGAAAATTGGCCTTGGAGCCCGGGTCTGTGGTCCCTGAAGCTTGGCTGCCTTGGTGTGCGTGTGAGTGTGTGTGTGTGCACGCGTGCGCACCCTCTTGGGACCTCGGCCTTCCCATCTCCCACCCAGATCCAACCACAGGGCACTGGCCCAGCCCACCAGAGAATTGGAAAGTAAACAGAGCTGCCCCCGCAGACCCCAAGGCTGGGGTTCTCAGCAGTGCGCGCCACACACACACACACAACATTCACACTCACACACAGGGCACAGAGACTGCCACCCACACGGGGCTTAGGATCACATGCAGACCCACGGTCCACATGCTTACACGCTCAGTGGGCAAGCACACTCAGAGAGGGGCGTCCTCAAGGTCACCTGCAAGAACACAGGGGCCGCCTGTTCAGTCACACGCGGCCACGCCCACCCGCACTCCAAGCCCCACATGATCGTCCCCCATCACACCCGCTCTCACAGTCACACGCACCGCATCACACCCTCTCCCCTTGCCCTCCTTTGGGGGCAGTTCCTGCCCCTCCTCTATACTTGCACTGGGTGTAGAACGTCCCCTTGTCCCAGCCCTGCCCCACATGGACCCCCAGACAGCCCCGCCCCCAGTCCCACCCCCTCTGCGCCCAGTCTCCCGGGCACTGTAGGCTGTCGAGCAGCATTTCTGGCCCCTCCCACTCGATGCTATCAGCCCACCCCCAGGCTGTGACAACCACAGATGTCCCCAGACACTCCAAGCGTCCCCTGGGAGCAGAATCGTCCTGGAGTGAGAACCGCTGATCTGGAGTAAGGGAGGACACACCAGTTTTCCTCAGAGCATTCCCATCTGGAAAATGGTGTCAGTATTGCCAACCTGCATACCCCCGAGGTGGTTCATTGACAAAGCAGCAGTACTCACAAGCCAATCCACCAGAGCCATCACCAGTGGGCGGGACACCAAGGCCAGTTCCCCAGGGGGTGAGTGTCTTGGCGGGCGCCCAGCAGCCACAGCCCCTGGTAGGTGACCCCCCCGCCCCCAGCAGGTGAAGCTCCTAGCAAGCGAGGTCCCACGGAAGCAACATTCCTGGCAGCAGAGGTGCCCGGTAGGGGAAGCCCCAGGTAAGGGAGAGCTCCAGCCACCAAGGTCCCCAGATGCCCAGCAGCCCAGGCCCCAGGCTGGCTGGCTCACGTGAACCAAGACATGATACTGGGCACCGTCTGGTAGTTGGGATCCTGCTGCAGCCGCCAGCAGGTCTTACAGAACATCAAGCCCCAGCTGAAGGATCTGGGCCGCAGCGTCTCCCGCCAGCGGAAGCAGCTCGGGTAGCGGGTGTGGTCCTTGTCCAGCGCCAGCAGATACTGGGCCAAGTCCTTGGGGCTCTGAAAGTCTTCGACGTGGATAAAGGCTTCGGGTGGCAGGAACTGTTCATAGTTCCTCCTGCTGGGGCCCAGCACCACTGGCACGGCCCAGGCCTGCAGGGCGTTCTTCCACAGCTTCTCCGTGACAATAGCCAGGGTGCAAGGAGTTCTCGAAAGCCAGGTAAAACTTGTACTGGGACAGCCTCTCGGTCATGACCTCCTGGGGCAGCGGCATGTGGGAGCGTCCATACACATCCATTTGGAGGTGAGGCTGCAGCTTGATAGTACTGCACCCTGACCGAGTCCGCCCTCCAGTTGGACACCACC
The DNA here is from genome assembly GCF_028564815.1 of Eubalaena glacialis. Taxonomy (NCBI): domain Eukaryota; kingdom Metazoa; phylum Chordata; class Mammalia; order Artiodactyla; family Balaenidae; genus Eubalaena; species Eubalaena glacialis. The sequence goes on along the minus strand of NC_083719.1, from coordinate 182,660,757 downwards.
CAGGCCACCAGCTTGGTCTTGGCCGAGACGTTCACCATTGTGCCCACAGGCTGGCCAGGCCATGGCTCGAGCTAGCCGTACGGCATGAAGGTATCTGAGTCCTGGCGGTAGGACACTGAGGATGAAGTATCCGTCCAGGGCCTTCAGTTTGGGGCAGTTGCTGGGCAGTTCCATGCTGAACCAGACCCAGCGCTGGCTGGGGGGCCGCAGGGAAGGCGTGAGCTGTGCCTTGGGCCTGGAGCTGACCTATCGGTGACGCACAAGGACCGCATCCGCCCGAGGGTACTCGCTGCGGTTGACGGTCAGGTGGCAGTCGGCTGTGCCGGGCCACATCTCCGAGCAGCGGGACAGAGCCACCGGGGTGTTGAATGGCCACGTCCACAGCAGGAGACGCAGAGGCGGGCGGGTGGAGGGCCCCGCAGTGGCCTGGGAGGGGGCCCCCAATTTGGGGACCCCCGTGGGCTTGTCTCGGGACACACGCAGGTAGGAGAAGAAGCACGGAGCCAAAAGCAGCTGCAGCAACAGCCCGGGGAGACAGTGGTGCCAGGAACATTTTATCTTGGCCCAGCCAGGTGGATCCATGGGTCAGAGGAGCTGGGAGGAGGGGACAGTGAACACAGCATCACTGAAAACAAAAATAATAACACATGCCTAGCGGGCAGATGCAGGTTACCCAAGTTCATCTTTACGAGTCCTGAGGTAGGAGGCACTGTTCTTATTCCTATTTTACAGATGAGAAAACTGAGGCCAAGGACTCAGTGCAAGAAAATGGCAGAGCTGGAATTCCAACGAAAAGCATCTAGCTTCAGAGTCCACTTATTCCTACCCACTAGGCCACATGATCTCTGGACCTGGGATAGGTTCCGACGGCTCTCGGGTCTCACCTTGACCTCGACCCTGCCCTTTCCCAGCTTTCCCAGAGTCTTCCCCAGCCTAGGGAGAAGACAGAGCTGGTTACAAGATGCTCCCCAGTGCCCTGGAGCTGAGGCTTGGAGCCAGGGCTCTGTCTGGGAGGGGTACAATGTGATTACGTTGGAAGGTTATCTGAGGGCTCACCAGGTAGTGTAGGAGTTGGGGGAAAGGGCATTCCTGGTGGACGAAACAGCCAACGCAAAGGTCCGGAGGTGACGGAGAGCCTGACAAGTTTATGGGGAGAGCACAGGAAGTGCTCAGGGAATAAGCATTTAAAGATGGCCCCCCTGGTCCCGCACTGGGGGATCCTGGGCGGCCTCTTGGCCTGGCCGATGTCTTTCCACTCCCCGGTCCTTTCCGTCCCTGCAGGAGGTCACAAAGTCCTCCCAGACTCCAAAGCCCAACCACCGGAGCAGAATCTAGGACTTCGGCCCTACCCCTCTCCACTTCCTGCGGCCCTGGAGCCACCCATTTTACAGATAAGAAAACGGAGGTTCTGAGCCATAGGTATGTCTCTTGCCCAAATACACACAGCTAGAGCCCTTATGATCCAGAATCCAAACTCTCTCCTTTTAATGTAATTCCAGACTCCTCTCCCTCTTTGCAGGTGGAGCTCTGATCTACAGCCTGGCACTGTCCACTAGAACTTTCTGCTATCGTGGAAATGTTCTATATCTGCACCATCGGGTGCACCCCTATGGCTCTTGAGTCCTTGAAATGCAGCTGTTGTGTTGGACAGAGTTTTTAATGCTAAATTAAATTTTAAAAAGGTTCTCTCTTCTGTAAATCGAAGACAACTTCAAGATAAAAAGTAAAGGCAAAGCCCAAAACATCCTCTGATAGCCAATTCAATGACTGGAAAACTTGACAGTACATTTGGGACCTCCTGGAAGGGCAAATCTGCTCCAACGAGACATTTTTATGGAGTCTAATTACAGATCAAGGATCTACGACGAAAACTGAGTGTCCAAATTAGGTGTGCTGGGGGTGTAAAATACACCCTGGTTTCTAAGACTTAGGATGAGAACGAGACAGTAAAATTATCTCAATACTTCCTCTGTTCATTACACATTTAAATAATACTAGTTTGGACCTGTTGGGTTAAAGAAAGCATATTATTAAAATTAATTTCACCTGTGTCTTTTACATTTTTAAAGTCATGGCTACTAGAAAAATATTAATTACACATGTGGCTTGTGTTCTGTTTCTATTGGACAGCATGTGCTGCTCTAGAATTTCTAAGAAAGGGAAATGAGGGATAATGACTCATTATTTGAAATGCACTCACCCTCTGGCCAGAGGGATTGGTGCAAATGCCCACAGACATGCCAACAAAACAAGGGCGTTTTGGATAAGCTACCTATCCATCGATGTGGGACTGGTCGAATTAGGGTCCCTTCTGACAATGGAATACTACGCAGTTGTGAAAAATGAATAAAGCCTGGTTTTGGTATTAGGGTATCTTTGTCTGAAAAAACTTAAAATAGAACTACCATATGATCCAGCAATCCCACTCCTGGGCATATATCAGGAGAAAACCATAATCCGAAAAGATACACTCACCCCAGTGTTCATTGCAGTGCTATTTACAATAGCCAAGACATGGAACCAATCTAAATATCCATTCACAGAGGAATGGATGAAGAAGATGTGCTACATATATACAATGGAATATTACTCAGCCATACAAAAGAATGAAATAATGTCATTTGCAGCAACATGGATGGACCTAGAAATTATCATACTAAGTGAAGTAAGTCAGAAAGAGAAAGACAAATATCATGTGATATCACTCATATGTGGAATCTAATTAAAAATGATACAGATGAACATATTTACAAAATAGAAATAGACTTACAGATACTGAAAACAAACTTCTGGTTACCAAAGGGGAAACAAGGTGGGGAGGGACAAATCAGGAGCTTGGGATGAACATACACACACTACTATATATGAGATAGACAACAAACAAGGACCTACTGTATAGCACAGGGAGCTCTACTCAATATTCTGTGATAACCTATATGAGAGAAGAATCTGAAAAAGAATGAATATATGTATATGTATAACTGAATCACTTTGCTGTACACCTGAAACTAACACAACTTTGTAAATCAACTATACTCCAATAAAATTAACATAAAATTTAAAAAAATGAATAAAGCCACTGTATTGGCACAGCTCTACAGGGTGGATCCAGGTTTTCTGGAAGCTGAACTTCCATATTTTGGGAGCCTCTCTAAGAAACGGCAAACAAAATTGAGTCCAGACTTAGATACAGAAAGTAATCTTTATTTAGGGGTCCCTGAAGCTTAAGCTTCATCCACTTCATGGTAAATCCATGTCTGCCTGATACAAAACAGGTTCCAGAATTAAGTAGCTGGGTCTAAATCTGCACCATCCAATATGGGCGCCACTAGCCCCAAGTGGCTAATGCAACAGAGGAACGGAAATTGTGAATGTCAGTAAATTTCAAATGTAAATTTAAAAACTGAACAACGTAAAACAAATTTTTTTTTTATTAAACACTACCCCTTTCACTCCAGCCGTTGAAAATTTAGCATCCAAATAGAAACGGGCTTAAAGTGTAAGATACACGCCAGATTGCCAAGATTTCATATGAAAGAAAGAATGTAAAATATCCTATGTAAAATATCTCATTAGTAATTTTCTATGTTGATTACACATTGAGATAATGCTTTGGATGTATGGGGTGAAATAAGATATAGCATTAAAATTAATTTTACTGGTACCTTTCTATTCTTTTTAATGTGTCTGGTAAAAAGTTGAAAATTACATATGTGGCAGAAATCAGTTTGGCGGTTCCTCAGAAGGCTAAACACATAATTCCATATCACCCAGCAATTCCACTCCTAGATATCTACCCAAAGGAACTAAAAAGCAGGGACTCTAAGAGATATTTGTATATCCATGCTCATAGAAACGTGATTCACAATAGCCAAAAGTTGGAAACAACCCAGATGTCCATCAAAGGATGAGTGTATATAAACAAATGTGGTCCATCCATACACTGGAACATTATGCAGCCTTAAGAAGGAAAGAGATTCTGACACACGCTATACCATGGATGAACCTTGAGGACATGATGCTCATTGAAATAAGCCAGATGCAAAAGAACACATATGATCCTGCTTCTATGAAATATCTAGAATAGGTAAATTCATAGAGACAGACAGTAGATTAGCGGTTACCAGGGGCTGGGAGGGTTGGAAGGAGAATGATGAGTTTTTGCTTACTGGATATAAAGTTTCTGTTTGGGGTGATGAAAAATTTTTGGAAATATTCGCGGTGGTTGCACACCATTGGGAATATACTTAATGCTACTGAACTGCACCCTTAAAATGGTTAAAATGTCAAATTTTAGGTCTCATATATTCTGCCACAGTTTAAAAAATAATGTGGGACTTCCCTGGCAGTCCAGTGGTTAAGACCCCATGCCCCCGGAGCAGGTTCAATCCCTGGTTGGGGAACTAAGCTCCTGCATGCTGCACGGCGTGGCCAAAAAATAAAATTAAAAAATAAAAAATAGGGCTTCCTTGGTGGCGCAGTGGTTAAGCATCCACCTGCCAATGCAGGGGACACGGGTTCGAGCCCTGGTCTGGGAAGATCCCGCATGCCGCAGAGCAACTAAGCCCGCATGCCACAACTACTGAGCCTGCGCTCTAGAGCCCGCAAGCCACAGCTACTGAACCCGTGCGCCACAACTACTGAAGCCCCTGCACCTAGAGCCCGTGCTCTGCAACAAGAGAAGCCACCTCAATGAGAAGCCCACGCACCGCAACGAGGAGTAGCCCCCGCTCACCGCAACTAGAGAAAGACCACGCGCAGCAACGAAGACCCAACAGAGCCAAAAATAAATAAATTTTTAAATAAATAAATAAAAATAAAAAATAAAAAGACCCTGATGGCTGGCAGGCTCCTTCTACTGGGCAGAGCTGGCGTAACCCTCTGAATGCGGAAGGGAGAAGCTGGCAGGTGGCCTTGTGTGATGAAAAGGGAGCGCGATTTGGAATTACACGTTCACACCAAAGTTTCTGGAAAGAGACCCAAAAGACAGGCCTTTGGGGAGACAGCCCCAAGCAGGAGTGGGATGGAGGCTGAAATCTGACCACAAGCTACTTTGCGCTGCCAGGGTTTTTGGCCGTGCACAGAAGGTTAATATGCGGAAATGTACTTAAGATGGATATAGTTTGTTTGTCCTGGGTTTATGGTAGCTCCTCCTAGGAGGCATGGAGGCCCTTGGCAGGGACCTTGAGGAGTAAGGATCCAGGAACGGGGCTGTGGGAGGCCGGGGGCTGAGATCCCACCCAAGTGGAACCGGAGATATTTTTTTCCTAGAAAGGAACTAAAAAATGCCATGATGCTGGGACACCGCAAAGATCAGAAAAACAAAACAAAACAAAATCCCCCCCGCTCCGCTGCATCTCAGGTCCTCTTCCCACGGGACAGGGTGGGAGGGAGGAAGGGCTCTGTGTTGCTGATGGGGGCCAGGAAGCAGTGGGGGTTCTAATCCAGAGCTTTGCCAGAGAGAGACAGACAGACAGACAGACAGACAGGGAGAGAAATGCTGCTCCTCCTGGTTTGGCAAATCAATCGGAACTTCCCACACCTGCTACACCTCTGGCGCACCTGGTACCCAGAAAGACCCCGGGGAGAGCAGCCTGAAGGCCCTTCCCAGGGGGCAACGATGCCTCCTGGGAGAGGGGACATTTTCCCCGGGAGGCCTTACCTGGATGGACAGCGTGCAGGACGGCAAGCAGCTGACCAGGAAGTTTAGGGCCGAGTCACAGCTTGTCACCCAGGGTGTGGATGAGGCAACACCAGGGAGGAGAAGGAAATGGACTTATTTATAGACGCAGCACAGCTCAGCCCAACACCACCACAACTGCCATCAGATGACACAGGGTGTCCTGTCCCATGAGCTGGGTCATCATCTAAAAGCAAAGGTGGGAACTCTGCTAATCTCCACCATAAGACTTGATGAGGGAGGGGGTGGAGGAAGTTGGGGACTAGAGTCACCGCCCTGGCCTCCCTTGTGGCCTCGAAGCACGCATGGCTTTGGGCGTAAAGTTGACCCATCCATAAAGGGAAAAGGGCTGACCCAAACCACTGGTTCTCAAAGTGGTTTCCGTGGGGGCACCAGGGGTTCCATGGAGGATGGGGAGGGGCAGGTGAGCAGAATTTCAAGCTTCTCACTTTCCTTTCCAGCAGATCCCACCCCCTTCCTCCATCTCAGTCAGCAAACGTTTCTTGTGTACCTGCTAAATGTTGGGCCCCAGGGATGTTGCACGAAGCAAGTGGGTGAGACAGATAACCCATAAGGAAACTTGTAAACAAACATAAATTATAAATTGCAAAAAAGGAGGCTGTGGCCTGGTCTGGACTTCCTGGATGTGTGAGCTGAGAGCTAAAGCCCCGTAAGAATTCTCTAAGTAAAAAAGAGGATGCAAGGGCTTCCCTGGTGGCACAGTGGTTGAGAATCTGCCTGCCAATGCAGGGGATACGGGTTCGAGCCCTGGTCTGGGAAGATCCCACATGCCGCGGAGCAACTAGGCCCGTGAGCCACAACTACTGAGCCTGCGTGTCTGGAGCCTGTGCTCCGCAACAAGAGAGGCCGCGATAGTGAGAGGCCCGCGCACCGCGATGAAGAGTGGCCCCCACTTGCCGCAACTAGAGAAAGCCTCGCACAGAAACGAAGACCCAACAAAGCCCAAAATAAATAAATAAATAAATAAAATTTAAAAAAAAAAAAAAAAAAAAAAGGAGGATGCAAGAGCTTTCCAGGCAGGGGCTTCTCTGGTGGCGCAGTGGTTGAGAGTCTGCCTGCCAACGCAAGGGACACGGGTTCGAGCCCTGGTCCGGGAAGATCCCACATGCCGCAGAGCAACTAAGCCCATGTGCCACAACTGCTGAGCCTGCGCTCTAGAGCCCGTGAGCCACAACTACTGAAGCCTGCATGCCTAGAGCCCAAGCTCCGCAACAGGAGAAGCCACCGCTATGAGAAGCCCCCGCACCGCAACGAGAAGCGGACCCCTCTCGCCACAACTAGAGAAAGCTCGCGTGCAGCAACGGAGAACCAACACAGCCAAAAATAAAATAAATAAAATAAATAAATTAAAAAAAAAAAGACAAAGATGTCGGCTTTAAAAAAAAAAAAAAAAGAGTTTTCCAGGCAGAAGGGACAGCCTGTGCAAAGGCCCTGAGGCAGCAAGGAATGGCAGCATTGGAGGAAATCCAGGAAGGCTGAGTGTTCAGGAGCAGGAGATGAGGTCACCACGTTGAGCTGCGTCCGGCTGTGGTCAATGTGATATTTAACACAAAGGCGACAGGGAGCCATGGGAAGCTTCCAGCAGAGCAGTCACCACCACATAGACTCCTGTTTTGAGATACTCTTTCAGCCCGCCACGGGGGACAGGGGAGACAGTAGGGCAGAGGCAGGGAGGCTGGGGAGGCGGAGACTGCTTCGGGCAGGCTAAAGCCCAAGCTCCAGCTCCCAGGTACCACGATTCCCCTGTTCCCAGATGAGAAATCACTTCTGTGAGGCTGCTTCATGCTGTCTGGACATCTACCATCTGCGTGTCCAGTTAGTTCCAGGCTGGCAGAGGTTCCAGGAGGCTGGGGTCCCCCAGGGCAGGGCATTTGTTTGTTTGTTTTTAAATGCACTGATTCTTTTTTTAATATAAATTTATTTATTTATTTATTTATTTACTTTTGGTTGCGTTGGGTCTTCGTTGCTGCACATGGGCTTTTCTCTAGTTGCGGCAAGCGGGGGCTACTCTTCGCTGCAGTGCGCGGGCTTCTCATTGTGGTAACTTCTCTTGTTGCGGAGCACGGGCTCTAGGCACACGGGCTTCAGTAGTTGTGGCTCGCGGGCTCTAGAGCGCAGGCTCAGTAGTTGTGGCATGCAGGCTTAGTTGCTCTGCGGCATGCGGGATCTTCCCGGACCAGGGCTCGAACCCATGTCCCCTGCATTGGCAGGATGATTCCCAACCACTGTGCCACCAGGGAAGCCCAGGCCATTTGTAACAGGGAAGAACAAGCCTTTTTTTTTTGGTGCACCACCAGCATGTGGGATCTTGGTTCCCTGACCAGGGATCAAGCCCATGCCCCCTGCAGTGGAAGCACCTAGTCCTAACCACTGGACCACCAGGGAAGTCCCGGGAAGAACAAATCTGACTCTATATTAAGGCATAACCCTCCCAGACTTCAGACAATACCACAAAGCTACAGTAATCAGAACAGCGTGGTATTGGCACACAGACATATGGATCAACGGAACAGAACAGAGAGCCCAGAAATAAAACCACACACCTACAGTCAATTAATCTTTGACAAAGGAGGCAAGAATATACAAATGGGAAAAGTCTCTTCAGCAAGTGGTGCTGGGTAAGCTGGACAGCCACATGTAAATTAATGAATTTAGAACACACCCTCACACCATACACAAAAATAAACTCAAAATGGCTTAAAGACTTAAACATAAGGCATGACATCATAAAATTCCTAGAAGAGAGCATAGGCAAAACATTCTCTGACATAAATTGTTCCACTGTTTCCTTAGTCAGTCTACCAAGGCAAAAGAAATAAAAACATAAATAAACAAATGGGACCTAATCAAACTTACAAGCTTTTGCACAGCAAAGGAAACCATAAACAAAAAGAAAAGACAACCTACAGACTGGGAGAAAATATCTGCAAATGATGCGACCAACAAGGGCTTAATCTCCAAAGTATACAAACAGCTCATACAACTCAACAACAACAACAAAATAACTGAATCAGAAAATGGGCAGAAGACCTAAATAAACATTGCTCCAAAGAAGAAATACAGATGGCCAATAGGCACATGATAAAATGCTCAACATTGCTAATCATTAGAGAAATGCAAATCAAAACTATAGTGAGGTACCACCTCACACCAGTCAGAATGGCCACCATTAAAATGTCTACAAATAACAAATCCTGGAGAGGGTGTGGAGAAAAGGGAACCCTCCTACACTGTCGGTGGGAATGTAAGTTGGTGCAGCCACTGTGGAAAAACAGTGTGGAGGTTCCTCAAAAAACTAAAAATAGAATTACCATATGATCCAGCAATCCCACACCTGGGCATATATCTGGACAACTCCATTTTGAAAAGATACATGCACCTCTATGTTCATAGCAGCACTATTCACAATAGCCAAGGCATGGAAACCACCTAAATGTCCATCGGCAGATGAATGGATAAAGAAGAAGTGGTAGCTACATAGCACAGGGAGATCAGCTCAGTGCTTTGTGACCACTTAGAGGGGTGGGATAGGGAGGGTGGAAGGGAGATGCAAGAGGGAGGGGATATGGGGATATATGTATACGTATAGCTGATTCACTTTGTTGTACAGCAGAAACTAACACAACATTGTAAAGCAATTATACTCCAATAAAGATGTTAAAAAAAATAATTAATTAATTTTTAAAAAAGTGGTACCTATATACAATGGAATATTACTCAGCCATAAAAAAAGAATGAAACAAAGCCATTTGCAGCAACATGGATGCAACTAGAGATTATCATACTAAGTGAAGTAAGTCAGAAAGAGAAAGACAAATACCATATGATTTCACTTGCATGTGGAGTCTAAAATATGACACAACTGAACCTATCTATGAAACAGAAACAGACTCACGGGCATAGAGAACAAACCTGTGGTTGCCAAGGGGAGTGGGGTGGGCGAGGGATGGAGTGGCAGGTTAGGGTTAGCAGATGTAAGCTTTTATATATAGACTGGGTAAACAACAAGGTCCTACCGTCTAGTGCAGGAAACTATATTCAATATCCTATAAGCCATAATGGAAAAGAATATAAAAAAAAGAATGTACATATATATGTACCACTGATTGACTTTGCTGTATAGCAGAAATTAACACAACACTGTAAATCAACTATACTTCAATTAAAAAAAATATTGATTAAAAAAAAATCTGGGGGCTTCCCTGGTGGCGCAGTGGTTAAGAATCTGCCTGCCAATGCAGGGGACACAGGTTCGAGCCCTGGTCTGGGAAGATCCCACATGCCGCGGAGCAACTAGGCCCGTGAGCCACAATTACTGAGCCTGCGCATCTGGAGCTTGTGCTCCGCAACAAGAGAGGCCGCGACAGTGAGAGGCCCGCGCACCGCGATGAAGAGTGGCCCCCGCTCGCCACAACTAGAGAAAGCCCTCGCACAGAAACGAAGACCCAACACAGCCAAAAATAAATAAATAAATAGCGTTCCCTTTTAAAAAAAAATCTGACACGGGATTTCCCTGGCGGTCCAGTGGTTAAGACTCCGCGTTTCCAACGCAGGGGGTGCAGGTTCGATCCCTGGTTGGGGAACTAAGATCCCACATGCCACAGGGCGCAGCCAAAAAAAACCCAACAACAACAACCTTTCTTTTGGCGCAGCCAAAAAAAAAAAAAACAACCACAACCTAAGATATGTACCTTTTACAATATCTAAGTTATAGCAATAAAGCATTAAAAAAAATCTGACTCCATTTTAGTTCTGACCTTTTACTTTAACTCTGTGCTCCTGTTGTCTGTGCTTAGACATACTGACTGCACCTTTTGTAAAAGGATGTTGCCTATAGCTTGAAATATACAGAATAGCCTGACCATGACCTGACCTGACAGAGAATAACATTTGTTTTCCTGGAGGTTTACAGGAACATAGTGACCCGAACTTGACCTGACCTACATGGACAGATGCAAGAAAAAAGGATCTGGCACCAGGCCCCTCCCTCACCTGGCCTTTAGAAGTGCTTTGCTGAAACGCTTCAAGGAGTTTGGGCTTTTTAAGGCACGGGCCACCCGTCTCCTTGCATGGCCCTGCGATAAACATTTCTCTGCTCCAAACTCCAACGTTTCGGTACTGTTTGGCCTCACTGTGCCTTGGGCACGTGGACTTACATTGGGTGGTAACACATTTACAGAGGAGCCTTACCCAAAGCTGCTCATGGCTCGCTCCTGACAGGCAGAATTATCTGGTGACTTATTAAAATATAACTCATGAAGGTCACTGTGTCCTCAGCCCAAGGCCAAACCTTGATGGGCAAGCCTTCAGCCTTCGCACAGCCGCCCTGCCGATATGGAACCTGAGGTCCAGAGATGGTCACTCAGAATCTCAAGGGCACAGCGGGGTCTCCAGCTACACAAGCTGCTCTGCCAGGGACACTCTTTGCCCGTTCCCCCCGCCCACGTCCCGCCCCCGCCACCTTGTTAATCCCTAGTCATCCTGCAGAGCTCAGTGCAGACACCTCCTCCAGGGAGCCTCCCCAGATTCCTCCCCTGTCTCCTGAGCTGAATCAGATCCCTCCTCTGGCCCCCCACAGCTGCCTGGTGTCCCCCATCGTAGCTTTGGCCACCCTGTGTCATTAGCTCTGCTGGGCTGACAGCCCCATGAGGACAGAAAAGCCAGGAGAGCACAAGAGTGGGGAAGAGAGAGTAAAAACTTGGGCTGGGGCTTCCCTGGTGGCACAGTGGTTCAGAATCCGCCTGCCAATGCAAGGGACACGGGTTCGAGCCCTGGTCCGGGAAGATCCCACATGCCGCAGAGCAACTAAGCCCGCGTGCCACAACTACTGAGCCTGCGCTCTAGAGCCCGTGCGCCACAACTACTGACCCCGCGTGCCACAACTACTGACCCCGCGCGCCACAACTACTGAAGCCCGTGCACCTAGAGCCCGTGCGCAACGAGAAGCCACCGCAGTGAGAAGCCCGTGCACCACAATGAAGAGTAGCCCCCACTTGTTGCAACTAGAGAAAAAGCCCACGCACAGCAACAAAGACCCAATGCAGCCAAAAATAAAAAACAAACAAACAAAAAACAAAAAGAAAAAACGCCATTCACTTAAAAAAAAAAAAAAAGAAAAAAGAACTTGGGCTGTATCTCAAGGATTTAAAACCCCAAAGCAGGTCTCCTGTGGAGGGCTGGCAGTGGGCGGGGCACTGCCTATTATTCCACATTTGGGATCAGAGTTTGGCTGGCTCTGTCTGCAACTATGTTGGATGGGGACCCTGGTCCTGCCTTTAACGCACTGAGAGAGCTGAGGAGAGGGACTGCCCTTCTCAGAGCCTCAGTTTCCCCCTATATAACATAGGGCCTGTGCTAGCACTGCCAATGCTCCCTTACTGGCTCTAGAGGGAATGAGCTCCCTGTCGAGGGGAGGATCCAAGCAGGAAGGTTCCTCTGTGGAAAGAGTTGCTGTTCAACGGCGCTTTGAGATGCCCCAAAGGAGCCAAGGAGGGCCTTTATCTGCCCTGGGGCCGGGCCAGGAAGATTCCAGGAGGCCTCTGTCTGACAGCTCCTGGTGGGCCGGGTCTGCAGCCAGAGGGAGGCCCCGGTGCTGCTCTTCTCCCACCTGATTCCGGGCCCTGTGCTTCAGACCCACTTGTCGCTGTGTGGCAGCTGGGTGATGGGGGTGGTCTCCACACACATCTGCACCTCAGGACCCCCAGACCCCTACAGTCCCCGGGAGTTCTAGCCATCTGTCACCAGGTCGTGGGTGGGGTGCAGACTGGGGCAGGGGCAGCCGGGGGTGGGGGAGGGCACAGATGAGGATCTTTCCGTACCCCGCCTGCCTGAGCCTCCCACAGGCCTGTCACAGCCTGAACTTGGCTCCATGGGGCAACAGGATGCTGGGTCAGGGATGGTCAGTAACTGTAGCCAGGCGGAGCCCCAACCCGGCCGAGCCCCGGTCCCAGCTGAGCCCTGATCCCGACTGAAGAGAAGGGGAAGTTGGTGACTGGGGTTCATGGGGAGCATTTGGGGCTCCTGATCACCGACACTCTGCCCACCCACACCCCTCCAGCAAGTCCTGTCACTTCACAGGGACCGGTGATGAAACCCATGTGTGTAACTGAAACACAGGTTACCTGCTGCCCATCCAAATCCCCGGCTGGACCAGCCTAGTGAGTTCCAGCCCCGCCCAGATATCACCCCTGGCGGCCGAGGGGCACACCTGACTGTGTCCTCACCCGGTGATTCGGCCCACCGCCCCTAACATCCTCCTTCTCAGAGTCCTCCTGCCACTGTCCCTCCCATCATTTAGTTTTATGGCCTCAAATCCACCTGTTCTGCCTACGATTTTTGTTTTTTTTACATTTTAAAAATAATTAATTAATTAATTTTATTTTTGGCTGCGTTGAGTCTTCGTTGCTGCACGCGGGCTTTCTCTAGTTGTGGCGAGCAGGGGCTACTCTTCGTTGCGGTGCACGGGCTTCTCATTGTGGTGGCTTCTCTTGTTGCGGAGCACGGGCTCCAGGTGCACGGGCTTCAGTAGTTGTGGCACGCGGGCTCAGTAGTTGTGGCTCACGGGCTCTAGAGCACAGGCTCAGTAGTTGTGGCGCACGGGCTTAGTTGCTCCGCGGCATGTGGGACCTTCCCGGACCAGGGCTCGAACCCGTGTCCCCTGCATCGGCAGGCGGACTCTCAACCACTGCGCCACCAGGGAAGCCCCCTGCCTACGATTTAATTTCAGACTTTGTTGACATTTTTGCCTGCTTCACACAGCTGGGAAGTGGAGCACAGGGTGGGAGTGGAGGGGCTTGGGATTTGAACCAAGGCCTCCTGGCCTCGGGATGTGTAGCCGGACCAAACACCAGGCCCTGGGGTCCAGCGGAACCCCCTGCCCAAAGCCAGAGAGAGCCGAGAGACTTCCTGACTCACTCTGGGGGAGGCTCGCCTGGCCAATGCCAGGTGGGGCCTCCCTGGAAAGAGGTTGGTGCCAGGGCCAAGAGTGGGGGACCCCAGGGACCCCCCCCACCTCAGGCTTGACCTGAGGACCAGCACGGGGGGTGAGGTGGGGCCGTCTGCGCCCCCAGCCCTGGCCTCTGCCCGCATCGGACCCCTAGCGCGTTGCTCAGCCTGGGCTGGTGGGTGAGGGAGCTGCCAGCCCGCTGGAAATTGCACTCCCTGGGGCCTCAGGCTGTGAGCCAAGGGGCGACTGGCGACTCAGGAGGAGGCCCCCAACCCCGCCCCAGCCTGGGATGGGTGAGAAACGAACCACACGTGCGATGTGGGACCGGGATGGTGCTTGGGTACGAGGAGGGGCGCCCTGGTGTCTCCTGATGTTGGTCCCGGTGGCCGGGGCCCAAGGAGGGTTCCCATTCCCCTCCGAGCCTCGTACAAACTTCCAGAAAGAGGGAGACAAGAGAGGTAGTCAGCTGCCAGGCATCAGCTCAGTTGGAGGTGGCGACCACACTGTACCCACTGGCCCTGCCCCAGCCTGCAAGGAAACTCTGGCCTGGTCCCCTGAGGGCCCCGTCTGCCTCCCAAGATCCTGGCTCGTAGCCAGCCCGTGGGGAGGGCCCCAGGTGTGAGGTGTGCGTGGCAGGGGAGCCATGGGCCCGGCGAGGCTGGCTCAGGCCCGGGCTCACTGGTGGGCTTGGCACTGCAGCCGCCCACCTCACCCACCAGTGCCCCCCCATCCTGGGGCCTGGCTCCAGTCAAAGGCATCACAGGGGTCCCCGGGTGCCTGCTGAGGCTCAGAGAGTGCCTGGACGTCACCTCTGCCCCCAACTCCGTCTCCCTTGGCAGAGCAGCAATTTCCCCTAGCCCCAGAAGGTTCTGGAATGTTCAGGAAGGCCTCATTTAACGTCAGAATCCACCTGCAGCCCCTAAGTGGCGGAGCTGGGCTGCCATCTGGCCTCAGAGCTCTTGACTCCAGGAGCTTTGGAGTCTCTCTGGCCAGCAGCTGTGTGACCTTGGGTGAGTGGCGTAGCCTCTCTGGGCCTCAGTCGTGTCATCTGCAAAACGGAGCCCATGCCGGTATCCTCTTCAGGTGATTATCCTCCCACACCTTCTCTGCAAGGCGGGATTGTGGGCAGGGGCTGGAAACCCACAGGCCTGGGTCTCAGTTTCCCCTCTGATGGTATTTTAAAGGATATGGCTTCTCCCTGCCCGGCGTCATGGTGCTGGGGGCTGCTGTGTGCAGAGGGGAGCGGGGGAACTCAAGGTGATAGAAACCTGGCATCCCCGTGCTGCCCGCCCCCAGCCTCTCTTCACCCGGGCCCCCTGGCACGTTGGGGTCTGCCTGCCCCGGCACCCCAGCCCGGCCGGGTTCATGGGGCTTAAATTTCAGCCTGTGGTGGGTTGAGGAGGTGGGGGCCGGACACGCTTCATTTTCCAATTTCTGGAAATGAAAGCTGTAGGGCCACCTATTGTCGAGCGGAAAAAAGCCTGTTGCAAAATCGTGTGAGAAAAAAACAATAGCGCCTAGGTGCACTGCTGCTGCCGAGACAGAGAATTCCAGGGCCTACGCGGGCGGGCCGGGGAACAAAGGGCCTTTTCTCTCTCCCTGGAAAGTCTGGTGGAGTGTGTGTGGCAGTTTCGGGGTCAGAAAAGCCAATGAAGGTGTTTTGCAAGAAAGAAAACGGTTCGGAGAAGATCTGTCGGGACAAGGAGCCAGAAGAGCACACATTTTGTTGGTTTGTTTTCAGAGGATGTTTTCCAATTTTCTAAGACACCTGTCCCTCCACTGGCAAAAGACTGAGCCAGGAATGCTGGCAACCTGGGCACCGGGCCCGGCCCTGCGGGAAGCATATGGAGATGCCATGTGGGGAAGGTGTGCCCAGAATTCCCCCACCCCCCTGCCCCCATCACTACTGGCGGTCTCCAGAGAGCAGCAATTTCCCCCAGTGCAGGCTCTCCAAATGTCCCGGAAGTCCTCATTTACAGTTGGAATCCCACCTGCAGCCACTTGGGTCTCAAAAGACCAGCTGCAGCCCCTGGCCCAGCCCCTCGGCCTGCAGGGTGACAGATCCGGGGATGGACCTCAGAATGAGGGGAGAGCCAGGCAGGAGAATGTCAGGCCACATCGGGCTCATCCTCTGCTCCGGACCTTCTCGTGGCCCCCACCGATTCCCGAGGCAGAGCCCACAGGTTCTGCTGCATCTCCCCCAACTCGTGTCCTCACTGTTCATGCCCCAGGACCTTTGCACGTGCTCTTCCCGCTGCCTGGAACTCCCTCCACCCTGACAGCCACCTGATTCCCTCAAATAACTCCCTCTCAAATCACTTTATTTCTAACTGCCCTCTGCCAGCACTCCCCGTCCCCTTTCCCGCTTTATTTTTCTCCACAGCAATGACTACCATTTAACTGGACCATGTATTTGACTTATTTCTGTGATTTACTGTCTTTTGCCTCTCTCCCCAACCAGAATGTCAGCTCCATGAGGGATCTTGCTCTGCTTTGTTCCCTGCTGAGCCCCAAGCACGCTGAACAGTGCCTGACATACAGGACAGCCTTAATAAACACGCCTCGAATGAACAAATGAATGAACAGTATTAAGCACGGTGGAAAAATTCTCCTGTTTCCTGGCTTGTCATTGCCTTACCCAAGACTGGGAGTCCTGTGGAGGCAAGGCCTGGGTCTCCAGCAAGACTTGGCACTCAGTAAATAGGTGCTGAATAAATGACGGCGCTGGGAGTCCCCACAGACAGAAGCTTGGACTCTTACTCGGAGAACTGTAAACAAAGACTCCGGGGGACGCTGGACTTTGGAGCAGGAGTGACTCTGGTCCACCCTTTTCCCTGCGCCCACCCCCAACTGCCCCTGGCCAAGGGCTGTCTCCAAGGGGCCTACAAGTGAGGTGGTCCTGACCCTGGGCAACACGGGGCGGGCGACATGGGGCTCGGAGGGAGCCGTATGGCAGGCACAGGCAGGCAGCAGGCGGGAGAGGAATGCTCTGGCCGACAGGAATGAATAAACAGGCTCCTTGGATGTCAGAGGTTGGGGGGTGGGGGACGCCTTGAACCTCATGCTTGGCTGAGGATGTTTGGACAAGGCAGGCGGCCAGGTGGTGTCATCAGGGCTAAAATTAGCCTCTGATTCCCGCTTAACCCCTCCCTCCTGGGCCGGGAGGCCGGGACAGGCCATCACTTCAGTGAGCACTAACTTTGTGCCAGGCCAAGCTCCTCTGTTACATGAATGCATTGAATCCTCTCAATGACCCCGACAGTCGGTACTATTATTAACAGTATTATTATTAATCCCTATTTTACAGGTGAGGAAACTGAGGCACCGAGAGAACACTTGGTGTTCTCACAACTCACATGGGGCAGGGTTGGGAGTTGAACCTGGGCTTCGGGGACGGTGCTCTCACCATCGGAGCCTTGCTGAAGGCTGGGGGACACAACAGAGACCCCACGCAGTGGGTACTTGGGGGCGGTGGGCACACGCCCCCCCCCCTTTTCCTGTCCCCTAGGGACCTCTTCAGAGCCACAATGTCAGCATCCAAATTCAAATATGTCCACTGTGGTTGGCAGCTAGATGCGGCCTCAACTTCCCCCATCCACACCTGGGCCCTGATCCCAGGCCCCCCGGAGCCCCAGGTCCAGCACCTCAGAGGGAGACACACCTGACAGGGAGGCCCCCAGGGTCCCGTGGGGCCGGGGTCCCTCTGATCGGTCAGTGCGGATCAGCATCCGGGTGTTTGCCCATAACGCAGGAAGGCCAGCCGAGGCCTGCTGTTCACCCAGGCAGGATCAGGAAAGGGCTGCCAGAGAGAATCCAGCTGAATCTGAACCTCAGGTAGAAAATTAATCATGTTTTGGTGTAAGTATATCCCAGGTATTGCATGGTTCATTGCCTATTGGGAGTTCAAACTTCACCGGCCGTCTGTATTTTTATTTGCTTAATCTGACAACTTTAGCTCCCCAACGTCGCGCAGGCGGGTTACGAGGAGGTTAGATAAGCCACAGGAGGTGCTGGATGGTGAGGTGACTCCTGCCCAGCTCCTCAGGGCTGGAGTGGAGGGAGGACTGGTTGGGGGAGGAGGTGCGGGAGGAGCTTTGGGGCCTCTCTTCCCCACCCCCACCCCTCCAGGTCCTGCCTGCTTCGCCCATTATTCATTTTTAGTGATGGTCACTGGGGCAGAGTGTGGGCAGGGAACACCTGGGCCTGAGGCTCCCGCAGCTGGCGGTCTCACTAATGGGGACTAGACGGTGAGTGAGGGCGGGGGGGGGGCAGGGGTCCCTGCCCACCAGGGGTCCGGCCTGGGGCAGGAAGTGTCCAATTTGGGGCAGGGGCAGGAAGCAGACCCCCACTGCACCCTGCCATTTCCTTTTGCATTGAGACGGGAGACCAGGGACTGCATCTCTGGATGCTTTTACCTGATTCCACCACCACCCAGGCCAGGTCCTCCTGGGCCCCCGAGTTCCAGATGCTCAGGGGCGGGGCGGAGGGGGTGCTGCTCTTGCCCTCCTGGCTTCCTCCCACCCTCTGGTTCCCCACGTGCCTGCCTGGCCCAGTGTGGTACCCATGGGGATTACTGAATCCTCACAGCCAAGCTACGCTGCGGAGTGGCAACCGAGGCCGGGAGAAGGGGCTGATTGGCCACCAGTGGCAGAGCTGCGACTGGAACCTAGGACCTTCTCCCACCAGAGTCGGTGCTCTTGGCCACGTCCCTTTCCCTCTTACTTCTGAGCCATCTTCCATGCTGTTCCTCTGGCCTGGGTCACTCTTTTCCCCTTCTCCTGGAAAGCTCCTATACATGCTTCAGTACCGCTTTCTCCCTGGACACCCAGGCCAGGTCAGGTGCCTCCTCTGGGTCCCCCCTGCCCTGTGCCTGTGCAACCACATTACAGCCCTGGTCAGCACGAGCTATAACTGCCTGCTCACATGTCCGTGTCCACCACTGGACTGTGAGCCTTGGGAGGGTACACCGGGTCTGTCTTGGTCATCGCTACGTCCCTAGTGCCCAGCACAGGGCCTGGGACACTGCAGGTGGAAGTGCTCTGGAGTTAGTCACAGGGCCTTGGCTCTACCCCCATTTGCTGTGTGACCCTGGGCAAACAGCTATCCTTCTCTGAGCCTTGCTTTCCCCATCTGCAAAATGGGGTACTAGCACCTCCTTCCTAGCCTGAATAGTATAAGAGATGTTGGAACCATGTTTGGCTCCGAACAGGAGGCTCAACAAAGGTTTATCTAAACATTTAGGCAAATTAAAACCACAACGAGGGGGCTTCCCTCGTGGTGCAGTGGTGAAGAATCCGCCTGCCCATGCAGGGGACACGGCTTCGAGCCCTGGTCCGGGAAGATCCCACATGCTGCAGAGCAACTAAGCCCGTGCGCCACAACTACTGAGCCTGCGCTCTAGAACCCGCAAGCCACAACTACTGAGCCCACGTGCCACAACTACTGAAGCCCGTCTGCCTAGAGCCCGTGCTCCGCAATAAGAGAAGCCACTGCAATGAGAAGCCCGTGCATCACAACAAAGAGTAGCCCCCACTCTCCGCAACTAGAGAAACCCCGCGTGCAGCAACGAAGGCCCAACGCAGCCAAAAATAAATAAATAAATAAATTTAAAAAAAAACAAACCACAGTGAGGTACAACTACACACCCACTGAAATGTCCCAAATCTGGAACACTGACAACATCAAACGCTGGAGAAGATGTGACGCAACAAAACTCAGGTTCATTGCTGCTGGGATGCAAAATGGTCCAGCCGCTCTGGAAGGCAGTTTGGCGGTTTCTTGTAAAATGAAACGTACTCTGACCATAGGACCCAGCACTCACCCTCCTTGGAATTCACCCAAAGGAGTGGAAAACTGACGTCCACACAGAAACCTGCACATGAATATTTATGGCGGGTTTATTCATAATTGCCAAAACTTGGAAGCAACTCAGATATCCTTCAGCAGGTAAACGGATAAACAAAGTGTGGCACATCCAGACAATGGGAATGTTATTCAGTGCTAAAAAGAAATGAACTATCAGGCCATGACAAGTCGTGGAGGAAGCTTAAATGCACGTTACTAAGTGAAAGAAGCTGATCTGAAAAGGCTACAGACTTTGATTCCAACTACAGGACATTCTGGAAAAGGCGAAACTACAGAGACAGGAAAAGGATCAGTGGTGGCCAGGGGGGGCCGAAGGAGGGCTGAGTAGCCGGACCACAGAGGATTTTTCAGGCAGTGAAACTACCCTGCATGATGATATAATGGTGGATACCTGTCATCACACATCTGTCCAAACCCATAGAATATACAACACCAAGTACGAACCCATATCCCAATGTTCATAGCAGCACTGTTTACAATAGCCAAGACACGGGAGCAACCTAATGTCCATCGACAGATAAACGGATAAAGAAGATACGGTATATACATATATACAGTGGAATACTGCTCAGCCATAAAAAAAAGAACGAAATGATGCCATTTGCAGCAACATGGATGGACCTAGAGATTATCATACTCAGTGAAGTATGTCAGACAGCAAAAGACAAATACTATATGATATCATTTATATGTGGAATCTAAAAAAATGATACAAATGAACTTACTGACAAAAGAGAAATGGATTCACAGACATGGAAAACAAACTTGTGGTTACCAAAGGGGAAAGGGGAAGAGAGATAAATCAGGAGTTTGGGATTAACAGATACACACTACTAAATATAAAATAGATAAACAACAAGGTCCTACTGTATAGCACAGGGAACTATACTCAGTATCTTGTAATAACCTATAAGGGAAAAGAATATGAAAAAGAATATATAACTGAATCACTTTGCTGTACACTGAGACTAACACAACGTTGTAAATCAACTATACTTCAACAGAAAAAAATCATATCTTTAGATAACCAAAGAAAAAGAGTGAACCCTGATGCCAACTATGAACTCCAGTTTATAACAATGTATCAGTATTAGTTCATCAAATGTGACAAATGGAGCACACTAATATAAGACGTTAATAATAGGGGAACTGGTGCCTGCCCGCTGGGGGAGCAAGGTGCTATATGAGAAGTCTGCGTTTTCTGCTTAATTTTCCTATAAGCCTAAAACTTCTCTAAAAATATCAAGTTTATTACTTAAAAAAACTTTCAGGGACTTCCCTGGTGGTCCTGGTTAAGACTCCACGCTTCCACTGAAGAGGTCGTGGGTTCGATCCCTGGTTGGGGAAGTTCTGCATGCCACGGGGTGCGGCCAAAAAAAAAAAAAAAAAAAATTTTCAGGAAGGGTGTGAGTATATTGACCCACATGCACAGTGACACTCATTACAGGTTTTGCATCACATCGCTGTTTATACCAGGGAATGTGCTTTAATGCAGATAACAAACAATTCAGCCACAGGAGGGAATATTACACAGCCGTTAAAAGGCCAGAGACACTTCTTAATGGAAAGAAATCTGGGACCTATTGTTGGGAGGAAATCGGATGGGCTGCAAAACAGCAGGGACTGACAGTGTGATGCCGTTTCTGTGAGGGGAGAGGAAAAATATACAGATGCGCTTGTTTGGGTGAGAAACACTGCAGGAAGGAGAAACAAGAAACCGGCCAGGGGGCTCTGGGGAGGCTGGGTGGCTGGTGTCTTTCCTGAACACCCTTTGGTATATTTTATACTGTGTGGCCTGAGTCTGTTTTACCTATTGAAAAAAAAAAACAACTTGTAAAACACATTTTAAAAAGACTTCTGTGGGGACTTCCCTGGCGGTCCAGTGGTTAAGACTCCACACTTCCATTGCAGGGCGCATGGGTTCGATCCCTGGTCAGGGAACTAAGATCCCACATGCTGAGAGGCACGGCCAAAAAGTTTAAAAAAAAAAAAAGGCTGCTGTGAGTGAAAAAAAAAAAAAGGGCAAAATAAAAGCGTTTGGATGGACTTTAAAAGAAGGTGGATTCGTGGGGGGAATTTTAGGGCAGGCCATGGGTTTGCCTGCAGCTGCTCCGTTTGGGCTGAAAGCCTCCCTTGGCCCCCGGAGCCTGGCCACCCCCCGGCTCACACCTTTGTTGCTCTGCATCCGGAGTGTTCAGAGCCCGCGGGGCCCCCAGAGGTGAGATGTTGGCCGGTCTGGGGTCAGGCCTGACTGAGCCCCTCACACCTGGGCCGACCACCCAGCATTCCGGGAAGGCCCTGGGAGGCGTGGCTGGCTCCGAGGAGGGACCTGTGAGTGCCAATGCGGGGCTGGGGGCCCAGCCAGACCTCTCTGGATGCCAAATCCAAGGAGGGCCAGAGTGGAGGAACGGAGGGTGGGTGACTGGAGGGGAGCTACTGGAGGCCCCCGGGCAGCCCTGTGGCTGCTGCGTGCCTCAGTTTCCCCACAGGCAGTCACTCTCTGGCCCAGGATGCTGGAGATGGCCTGTATCCTGGGCACTGGGGGTTCCCCTTGGTTCTGAGCCCTGGATTTCGAGCCAGACAAGGTGAGAGGGGGCAAAGCTCTGCCCCCCACTTCCAGAGCCCTGAAGCGACGACTAACCCGGCTTCGGGCTTCGAGGGTGGGGTGGTGAGGGTGGGCCAGGGCCTCACACCCCCACCAGAACCCAGCCAGGAACCCTCGGCTCTCCCTTCCCCGAGAATCCACCCTCCAGTCTCCTTCTTGCTCGTTCTACCCTCCCCTTGGTGTGAGGACCCTGTGGGCGTGGCAGTGGGTGCCCTGAGGCACTCAGGGCCCCTGCTCCCTCCTGGAGCAGCCCTTTCCGGGGTGCTCAGATGGGCCAGGACCCGAAGCTATGGTGGACGCAGGATGGATTCCAAGGTGTCTGCCCTGACTTGCTGTGTCCACCTGGGAACATGCCAGGCTTTGGCCCTTCCTCTCTCTGGCTGGGTTTCGTGTCACCTTGGTTTTCTCTCTCGAGCACGGTTTTGTGTAAATCACTCTTATTCATTTACATGTTTCTTCATTTCACTTTTTTTTTTTTTTTTTTTTTTTACTGTTTTACTATTTCTTCCTCCAGACCAAAGGCTGAGTTCCAGGAAGGCGGGGGCCTCGTCGGTCTTGCTGGCTGATGGGATCCCAGGCCCAAGTCTCCGCCTGACACACGTAGGTGCTTGGTAAACACTTGTAAGTCTTGCCTTCGAGACCCTCACAACACGGACGGTTCCTACCTGTCCCCGCCTCCCCCCACCCCACAGCAGCCATCATCTATGGGGGTGAAGTGAGTGCGACCCCGCCCAGAGCAGGGCTGGGCCACGTATTTACAGAGCTCTGCTGTGTTCCTAGGCTGGGTGCTGACATAACAACCAGGATATGTCCCATGCTCCACTAAATAGTACACAGGAGGATGATGGGGGATTTGGAAGCTGGTAAGTGTGATGGACAAAAAGAGAAGAGGGTAAACGGCGTGTGGGGCGCTGAGGGCTGGGCGGGGCACCATTTCAGTGGCGTGTCAGGGAGGCTTCAATGAGGAGGTGACATTTGAACTGAGAACTGAAGGAGGTGAGTTGGCGAGTTGCAGGGGACATCTGCGGGGAGAGAGGTCCAGGCAGAGGTCACAGCCCGTGCAAAGGCCCCGGGGCAGGACCGTGCCTGGCGTGTTGGAGGAACAGTGAGGAGGCCTGTGTGTCTGGAGCAGAGTGAGCGAGGGGGAGAGAGGGAGGAGGGGAGGGCAGGGAGGGGACGGGGCAGGTCGTGCAGGACCTTGTGGGCCGCGGGGAGGACTTGGGCTTTTACCCCCAGGGAGGTGGGAGCCCTGGAGGGCTGTGGGCAGAGTGGGGACGTGACCTGACTCTGGTGCTGCCACTGGCTGTTGTGGGGAGGACAGACTGGGGGCGAGGGTGGAGCCGGAGACCAGGATGGGGGTGAGTACCCGGGTCCAGGTGGTGCTGATGGGGGCCGGACCCAGGTGGGAGCTGCGGAGGGAGTGAGATGTGGGCAGACCCAGGATGGGCTCTGAAGGCAGAAGGGTGTGAAAAGGGGTGAGAGGGCAGAGGACCAGCCTCCAGGTCCAGCAGGGGCAAACGGCAGGCCTGTGGGGCCTCCTCGAAAGCGTTGTGTGTTCTCCAGCCCACGTCCAACATAACTTTTTACAGGAATTTGTGACGGTATAATTTTGCTTTTAAGATCACTTGGCCGCGAGAACACCTCCCTTGTCCCACTGGGCTGCTTTTGTTCCTGCCACGGCGACCACATGGTAAGTCTTTCAGAGACAGTCTATAATGCTCTTTGCCAACAATAGCTATAATAATAAAAGAACTAACATTGGGGACTTCCCTGGCGGTCCAGTGGTTAAGACTCTGCACTTCCAATGCAGGGGGCGCAGGTTTGATCCCTGGTCGGGGAACTAAGATCCCGCATGCCGTGCTGTGAGGCCAAAAGAATAAATAAAATAAAATAAAGAACTAACATTGAGTGCCTGCTGTGAGCCGGGCCCTGTGACGTCACCTCTTGGCACCTCAGTTTCCTCATCTGTAAAACAGGACTAATGTGAAGAGCTCACTCCCAGGGCTGTTGTCAGGATTCAACAAGCCCACAAAATGACAGCAACATCACCATCGACAAATGGGCCCTGCTGGCAAGTGGCAAGGGCTCGAAGGGTTTTCTCCTTTTGTCTTACTTGGATGGCTCACATTTTCTCGGCTTGCAAAGAGCTCAGAGACCCGGCCTGGCCTGGAGGACTGGGTCAGTCCTTGCAGCTTTGTCCCCACTGGCAAGCGTCCCCAGGGCTAGGGTCCTCGGGGAGGGAGCGCCCCACCACTGCCCCCAGGCCTGTATCGCTCACCTGCTGTGCCCTCTCCCAGGCCTTTGATCTTGCTCTGTCCTCTGCCTGGGACACCCTTCCCCTTTGTGCACGTCTGGAAAGACCTCTTCATGCCCAGGTCCTCCCTTCTCTGCCTCATCCAGGAAGCCCTCCTGTTGCCCCCTCCCTTCGCTAGTCCAGACTGTCTGGGGCTGGGGGTGGCTTCGTCGAGGCGGGGGATGAGTGTCTCTGGAAAGGTCCTCCACTGCCCCACGTGGGGGCTGCTGTGGCAGGATGTGGGGTTCCAGGTCGAGGAGGAGGGGAACTGGATCCGCTGGACAGGGGCCGTGCCCCCGGGGCCTGTGTGTGGGGAGATGCGGGCCCCTCACAGCCTAGTACATAACGGCTGAGGGGTCTGGGGCTGCCTGGAGCCCGGGGAGCAGCTGCTCCCTCCTGCCCCATTCTGGGGGGGCCTGGGCCGTTGCTGGGGGCACTGCTCCAACGCTGGCCGCCAGCCCGCAAAGGGCTGGGTGGGCGGCAGCATGGCCCTGGCCTGGGCTAGAGGGGAAACCGAGGCCTGGAGGTGGGCTGGGGCTGGCTGGCCATGAATGAGCTCTTCCTCCGCTCCGTGGGCCCTTGGACCCGGCACAGGGTTTGGGCTTCAGGACAGTGGGGGCTGAGGAAGGGTGTGGGGGGAGGGGGGGCCTGGGTAGATCTGGTTCTGGAAGCTACTGCTGTGCGGGGGCTGGGAAGTGACCAGCTGCAGGGCCTTGAACAGGTCCTCCCGGCTCCAGCCCTTGGTGGCCCCGATGACGATGCTACCAACTCGCCACCAACTCGGAGAACCTGTCGCCCCTGCTGCCCCGGGGCGGGACAGGTGGGAAGCCGTGAAAGGAGGGAGAGGCAGGCAGCAGGGATGGAACTTGACTTCTCCGCGGTCGGGGCAGGGCCACAGTGCCGGGGACCTGGGGTGGACGGAGCACGGTGGGCTCCGCCCCCTGCCAGCCACCGCAAGGACAGACCAGGCTGGTGCAGGAGCAGGGGACCCCGGCTGCCGCCTAGAGGGCAGGGAAAGGGCGCTTCCATGGGGTGTAGCTATTTTCCCTCTTCAGGGAACATCTCTGAGGGAGGGACCCAGTCATCCCCACTTCCCAGGTGGGGAAACTGAAGACAGAGCCAGGAAAGAACCAAATGTTGGGTTTCGAACGCAGGTCTGGGAGCCCAGAGCCCTCTTGGGCCCTCCCCTCCCAGTCCATGGGCCGGTGGGGCATCTCCACCCTCTCTCAAAGACCCCCAAGTCCAGGCTCGGGTAGCTAGGCCTGGACGCGACCCCGAGCCAGTGGCCGGTCCCAGGCCGCATGTGGACGCTGGCGCCCACTCCCTGGAGGGCATGCTGGACGGAGGGGCCGTGTCAGCATGGAGAGGCTCAGTGTGGCAGGTGGGGAGGCTGAGGGGCCTGGGCTGGGAGGGACCTGAATGGTTGTATGGCGACTGGGGGCATAAGGAAACGGCGGTGAGGCCAGCCCAGCCAATGGCCGTGGGGCTGGGGCCCTGTACTCTGCTTAACACCCGGATGAGTTATTAGCTGGGGTGGACAGAGGAGGAAAGCAAGGCTCCAAGCCTGGCTTTCAACCACATCCAGGCCCCCAAGAGAGGAGGAAGAGGAAGGAGGAAGGGGAAGGAGGGACGGGCCACACAGCAGGGAGGGGGTGCGTGAGGGCTGCGACCAGCCTGGCCCGCTCCTGCCGCCCCCGGGCCACCTGCAGCGCCCAGACCCCTGCCAGGACCTGACCCCACCCTCACCCGACCCTGCTCCCTAGGGTGGGGCCCGGAGAGCCCTAATTTATGGCCCATCGAGGTATGCTGGAACATGCCGGGCCTTCCTTTCTGGCTTCCAGGAAGAACTGAGCCAGTCGTGCAGAAAGCCCGGGGCCAGGCCGTGCCAGCATTCCGGAGCCACCTAAACCACCAGGCCTCACGGGCAGCAGCGGGCGGGGACCTCGAGTCCCTCTTCTCGTTGTTGCCGTGGGCGCCTGCCCTGAGGGCTCCCGGTGGCCTGTCGCCCACCTGTCGGACGGGGACACGGCTCCGGGGCCAGGCCGTCCAGGGCTCTCTGCTCCAACACCCAGGAATTTGGAAACGGGCCGTGCATGGGGCCTGGGCGTGTTTTCCACATGCTGTTGGCTTTGGGGGGAGGCCCAGAGAGGGGCCTGCAGGGGGGGCCGCAGGAAGGGCTGTGGGCAGCAGGGCCCAGTCCCGCCCCCCCGCCCCCCATGAGAACAGGCCGAGGCCCGCGGACGCCGGCCCGACGCCTGCTCCCTCCTCCGGGCCCGTCAGGCACAGACCCAGATGCCGTTATCTCCTGCCGCTTCCTCACTCCTCTAGCATCCGCCCTGCAGCCCTCACCAGCGCTGGCCTGTCACCCAGCCCTCCCCGGACAGGGCTGCACCCCAGAGAACAACGGAGCAGGGGAAACTCACACAGACATACACACAATTTATTATTTTTAGACGAATTTCAACCTGCCCAAAGTCCCAGGAGGCGGCAGGGCTCACACCTTGGGCTCTGCAAACAACTTCCAGCCCTCCAGCTGGCCCATCTTGACCAGGGCGGCCGTCATGCCCATGTACGCACAGGCAGCAGCTCCAATCCCGTAGCTGTGGGCTGTGAGAGCGGGGAGGCTGGTGTCAGGCACGCACGCGGGCGGCTCACCCATGCCCACCCGGGGCGCCGGCAGTGACCGCGAGAGGACGGCCCCCACTCCAAGCTCGGGTGGCCGGGACGAGCCCCCAGGCCCCCGGCCTTTGAAGACGGACGTGGAAACTGAGGCAGGGACGAGGGAGGAGGGAGGCAGCAGTCCAGGCTGCTGGGTCCGGGGGCGGGAGGGGACGGATGGCGTGTTAGTCGGTCTCAGCTCGTGTCCTGGCTGAGCCTACCCTGTGGTCTGGGAAGCGGAGAACACAAGACGCCTGTGGCCTGAGAGTGGCCGCAGGGAGGGGGTCTGCCTGCTGGGCGCGGGGCTCACGCCCCCATCGCAGGCTCAGGGGCGCTGGTCAAACCCAGACCCCAGCCAAGGTCTCGAAGCGAAGGCCAGGAGGGTGCGGGCCTTCTTCCTCGGCATCCTCCCTCTCTGCCCAGCTGGAACCGTCCACGGAGCACTCCCGGGCTGCTGGGCCCCAGGCCCGGTGGTTTATCTGCGTGTGGCCTCCGCCTGCCGTGCACCCCGCCCCGCCCAGGCGAGAAGAGCCGTCTGCTTCCTATTCCAGGCGGCTCCACTGTGCAAGGCTGGCCTGGGGCCCAGCCCGCCTCCCACTAGGGAGGCATCCTCTCCTGCTTCCCGGGTGCCCTCGGGCCACCTCATCCCCCCTCGGAGCCTCAGTCCCTGCATCTGTAAAGTGGGGATGGTGAGAGCGGCTCCCCTGCAGGGCCCTGGGTGCTGGGAGAGGGGCAGCAGCTCCAAGGCCAGCCCCACCTACTCCGTGCGTGCTCAGGGGCCGGCGGGGGAGACAGGCGGCGACCTCGTGTTCTCTGACAAGACGCGGCAGACAGAGAAGAGAGATATGAAGCGAGGGCGGGTGGGGGCCAGAATCACACGCCTTGGATCGTACGTGGGGGGTTGGAACAGCGAGAGGGGCCGCCGTGCTGACTGACATCTGGGGGAAGGGTGTTCAGGCAGAGGGCACAGCCCATACCAAGGCCCTGGGGCAGGACCGTGCCTGGCGTGCAGGGGGCACAGCAAGGAGGCCACGGGGCTGGAGCAGAGCGAGTGAGGCGGCGAGGGCACGGAGGGGACGGGAACAGTCCGCGCGCGGGGCCTCGGGGGCCATGCCAAGTGTCACAGGCAGCCACGGGAGAGCGAGAGGGTGTGGCGAGGTGGGCGCGCGGTAGCTGCCTGGGCAGCAGCAGCTGAAACCATTGCTACGCTAGCCAGTGTCCAAGATTCAAAGGTGCTGGGAGCTCTCAGGGCAACGGCCGGCTCCGCAGCTGGACGCGCGTTCTGCCTGCCCGCCGCCCCCACCGGGCCCAGGCCCAGGAGACAAGAGAGGGAGGAGGGGTGGTAGAGGTCAGGGGCGCGGGCTCACTCACTGCGTGCTCCCAGGGTCAAGCCTCCGGCGCAGCCTCCGAGGAAGTAGTTGAGAGGGTCGTCAGGCTTCTCACGGACCTGGGCGCTGATGCAGGAGGTGAGGCCGAATATGGCACCGATGGCGGCTATAGGGGCGGAGGAGAGGGATGTGCCCTGAGTCTGAGTCAGGGGCCCAGACCAGCGCCGGGAGGGCCCCCGAAGGAGAAGCCCAGGCACCGGGCGGGCTCGCTCACCTGCCGTAAACGTGTACCGTCCTGTCCTCGCCACTCCGTCCAGGAAGGAGGCCGGGGTCCGGAGCGCCACGCTGTAGGCGGAGATGATGAGGCCTGTGGGAAGAGAGGGCGGGGAGGCGAGTCAGACCCGGGCCCTGGCTGGGGGCAGGCCCCTCCCCATCCCACAGTGACTGCTCCCTTCGTCTTCACGGCAGCCACCAAGGCAGCTCCTGGCACCACTCCTTGGCCCAGGAGGGGCTGTTTCAGGGCTCACCCGGGGTCCCACAGTCGATGAGCTGGGGCCCAAACCCGGCTCCGAGGCCTGGGCTCTCACCCGCCCCCTCCAGCCCCCAGGCATCCCCCCACCAAGGCCTGCAGAGTGCCACCTGCATCCCCCTGCCCTCACTGGCCCCCCGCAGGGCACCAGCCCAGCACACGGCCTCCACAAGGATGGGCTGGGGCCTTGGTGGCCTTGGTGGCTGCGCCGGCACCCTGGCCCTGCTCCCCACTCCCATGCCAGGCTCCATCCTCCCGCAGGGCCCAGGGTTCCTTACAGAGGCTTGGAGGCTCACTCCGGGGCCACCAAAGCCTCTTCCTCGCCACCGCCGGGCCCGTCCCTCGCCCCTGGCTGGCTCAGCCTCGCCACTCTCGTCAGCTCTTACATCTCTGCCGCCGCCCTGGCTGCCCTGCCCCTGACGTTGGCTTTTACGTGTGAGGGGCCCTGGTGGGGGCCAGGCCTGGAGCCAAGTGCCAGGTGGGCGGCCAGGCCCGAGGTCCTAGCCTGGGGCATCCTGAGTGAACGCTGACCTGGGCCATGTGTGGGCCTGGGGTAAGGCTGGGGCAGCCTCAGGCAGCCTCCCCAGCCAGACCCTCTTCGGTGGACATTAGACCAAAGCCCAGCTGGCTGGCTCCAACACGGGGCTCCCCACCCTCCAGCTGACCCTGCTCGGGGCAGACAATGCACCCCTCCTGTCCCGACAGACCACCAGGGTGAGCAGGCCGCCAGCACAGACCTCCTGGGGCCAGCCCATCCCAGACAAAACACAACTGCCACCTGCAGGACGGCAAGGGCACCCACCGCCCCATTCACCCTCCTCGGGGCCCAATGGGCTCAGTCCCCTCTGATCCGTCGCTTCGCGGCGGGGCGGGGGGTGTCCTCAGACAGGCAGAGCGACTTGCCCGATGCCACCCGGCAGAGCAGCCTGGAAGCCAGAAGGGTCTGACCCAAAAGCCAAGCACCACCTTCACCGGTGCCCCAGGGATGTGGGCCCCGCCAGGTCCCCAAGCCTGCAGCTTCTGGAGACCTCACAGCTTGCGTGCAGCCCTCACGTGACCTTCCTGGCTGAGCAGTGTTCCCCCCCAGCCCTGGCTGGGGTTCAGCTCACAAGAGCTGTGGGGAACTTTTCACACTGCACAGCGGGGGTAACCTTGAGAGCAACCCCGAGGAGGGCCAAGACGGCCACCCCACTTCCCAGACAGGGAAACTGAGCCCCAGGGACGACAGGAAAAGAGCCACATATACAGAAGGCTCCCTCACGCAAGGCGCCCACCTGGGGACTCTCCAGATCGAATCCCTCCTGATCCCACGATGAACCCTAGTGTCCCTGCTCCCCTCAGAGTGGCTGAAGGCTGGGAAGGGGGGAGGGGGCCGGAGTCTGGGGCTCCCCCAAGCCTGCATGGCCTGCCCTGGCCCAACAAACCCCCTTCCTCAGTCATTCTGTCACACGTCCCCACCCTCAAACCCCACCTTGTAAAGAGGCTGAATCAGAGGGGGTTCCCCATCCTGCCTGGGACCTGGGGAGGCATGATCTCCAGAGCTGGGCCAGGAACGAGGAGTTATGACCCCCTGCAGAAGAACCACTGACAAGATTCAGTGACGGTTCCCAAACCCAGTCAGGCAGTGAGTCCTGGCAGGGGAACCTGATTGACCCCACCCCCATTTGCCTGCGGTCCTGGCTGAGGGACGCCCAGTTCACAGGCCACGTGGGACACAGAGTGCCCCACAATCCCAAGACCCCTCAGAAGTCCTTTACCCGCGAGCAGATGACCTGGAAGGCGCCGGACTATCCCAGGGTCAAGGACTGGCCCCCTCCCCCCAGCAATCATTCAGCAGGTGATGGGCCAGCCCGCCCCCCCGGGAGCCCACCTAACTCCTCAGACACTGCAGCCACCCTCCCCAGCACTCGAGAGTCTCTACTGACTCGGCCCCTTCCACAGGCTCCCGTCACCCCCTCAAAAGGCCCCTCCCCAGCCCCTCCGCCTGCCCCTAGTTCCCCCTCAGCCTCCTGAAGTGACCGTCTGACACGGTGCACGTTCATTCATTCACAAACTGTAACTGTGGGCCCGCATACATTCATTCACTCATTTACTGTGTACCTTCCCTCACTCATTAATTCATTCACAAGTCACTCATTCATTCATTCCTAGTTACTGCCCTGCCTTCCTCCCTTCCTTCCCTCACTCATTTGTTCCTCCAGTTATTGTGTTCCCACAGGGCGCTGGGCTGGGCTAGAGCCTGGCTCCCTGCCCTCCAGGGGCTCACCATCCCAGGGAAGCCAAGTGTGAAACGAGTTCCCTGGGTGGAGGGCTGAGGGGCGGCAGGGATGGAAGGAGCAGGGAGGTGAGGGAGGATCCAGGAGCACGTTTAACCAGGTCCTGAGTGTTGAGTGGAGTTGGTCAGTGAGAAAATGCGGGCGGGCAGAGTGAGTGACACACGCACACAGCGACGCCCTCGAAGACCCCTGGGGCCCCTGCAGGCCTCCTGGAAGCCAGTGACCACCCCCAAAACTGAGTCTCTCCACGACCACCCGACATAGTGCCTCTGTCAAAGGTTTCCACCTGCACCCCCTCAAACACCCTCCAACAAGCCCCCTCCAGGCTCCGTTCAAGCAGACGCCACAAAACCCATCCCCTGGGGCTCCCCCTTCAGCCTTCCTGAAGACTCTTCATGAGGACCCTGGAGGCGCATTCCTTGCCCCAGTCACCCCCAGGAGCAGACCGGGATTTGCAGCCCGGCTCCCAAAGACCCCCGGGCAGTTCATCCACCTCTCTAACCTTCAGTTTCCGCCTCTGAGAAATGAAAATGATAATGGTGCCTCTAACTAAATATGCAGAAAATGGTAGCGATGACTAGGTCCTAATGCAAAGCCTCTCAGTGCAGACTCAAATTCTGCCAGGTCCTGTTGTAGGAGCTGGAGATACAGAGGTGGCCCCCAAATCCATCATACCTATGTCTCAGACTGAGATTGGGAAGGAGACTAGAAGAGGTGAGACTCCAGGGTCTCCCCTGCAGGGGACTGCCAGGGCTGTGGGTCCCCTCAGATTCCCCCAAGGCTACCCTTATGATAGCTGCTGACTCACTTCATTTAGCATCTCCGCAGCGCCCCTAAGACCCCTCTGGTGGCCCCCAATAAAAGTTTCAGATGTCTCTGACCACCCAGTTCTCCTGGATCCTACAAAGACCTCATCCCACTCCAGAACCTTCTCAAACTTCTGCCTTCAGACACCTCAGTAATAACCCACGATCCTCCCAAATTATCTCAAAGACACTCTGTTGTAAAGTCTCAGAACCCTCCAGCTTCTTTGACCCCGATAATGGCCCCGTCCCACTCCACCACTTCCCACTCCATCACTTTCCCAGAGCCTGGTGAGCGTTTCAACAATAACCTCAAAATGCCAGCACCCAGGGATTTTGACGACCCCAGTGACCAGCTTGTCACATGTACCACGACCTCCCAGGGCCCTCCAACCCTGTCACACCCATCCCCCCACAACGTCTATCTCACATCAGCGGTCCCCATGGCCGGCTCAGACACCCCGACGATGGTCACGTACCACTCCGCGACATTCCCAGCCCCCATGGGACCCCCTCGGACTGCTCCCAGTGACCCTATGACCTCTCTGCGCCCTGTGAGTTAGTCCGACACCCCCACAAAGTCTATCTTGTACGAGAGCCCCCAGCGTCCCAAGGCCGCCCCAGACACCCCGACGATGACCACTGCCACCCCGCGAGATCCGCAGCCCCTCCAGGACGCCCTCGGACAGCCCCCAGTGACCCGACGGCCTCCCTGCGCCCTCCGCCCTGGGGACCCGACCGGCGCTCACCAGTGGCACCACCGATACTGGTGGTGGCGTAGGCCTTGCGGTGGCACTCGGTACCTTCGGGGATGTCCCAGTACTGGTGAAGAAGCCTCTTAGCCATGACGGAACACCCCGGGCCCCGCACCGCAAGACACCCCGGCTCCCAGCGCCCAAGGGCGGACGCCGCTGACTCTCGCGAGACTTCCTGGGCGGCGCGCTCAGCCTCTCTTGCGGGCGGGACGGCAACAAGCGAGCAACTTTATTGAGCGCCGCGGACGTGGACACGGGTCGCGCTCAAGCGCTAGAATCGGGACTGGCGTAAAGGAAGAGCGCGCGCAGCGCTGGCCGATTTCTGGAGGGGGAAACTGATGTCGACCAGGATCAGTGAAGGCAGATGTCGCTAGTTCAGTTCAGAAGGTCCTGGATCAGGAATGGTTTGACTCCCGGAGGTGGGGCCTAACTAGGGGCGGGACTATCAAAGGTACTAGGCCTATCCACATGCACAGACGAGACCGCGGGGCCGTACTCCACTTGATAGGAGAGAGACGTCATTATGGGGCGGGACGTGGCGGGATCTGGCCACTCCCAGCGCCAGAATCTGTGGGGAGGCTTGGTCACGCCCAGTGGCCAGTCTTAAGCCAGAGTCTGAACAGCGTGCGACTATTTGGGGGCGTGGTCAGGTTCAGGGGCTTAACGCGGAAGTGTCCAATCCCAGTGCTCGGATTCTTAGCGCGATGTGGTCTGTGCCCAGTTTGTGGCTAGTCCAACCCCTGGGCGGGATGAAGAATGCTCTAGGCTTGGGGCGTGGCCAGAGCCCAAACATAACCTGAAGGGCACTTGACCAATCCGGAGCTGTACGATTGCCTAAGGCGCAGGAACGCGGCCAATGAGAGAAGCGCAGCCGGTTCCAGGGGCGTGGTCAGGCTTGTGGGCCTGACCAACCCGGCGCGTTAGCTTCTAAGTGGCGGGGGGGGCGGGGGGGGAAGGGGTCCGGTCTCGAGGGAATGACCAATCCTGTTGCCAGAGCCCGAACTGGGGCGCCACCAGAGGACAAGGCCAACCTGGGGGCGTGGTTTGTTAAGACCTTGGCCAATCTTGGAGTTAGGCCGGGCTCAGGGGTGGAGTTTCGAGTTGCCGGAACCAGCGAGGGTGTTCGGGTTTGAGGAGGGCGAGACCCAGCCCTGTGGGCGGAGCCTAACTGTGATCGCGGCCAATCACGCCGAAGCCCTGAACGGACCGCTGGGGGCGTGGCCCTCCGGGGGCGTGGCCTGGGCCGGTTCCGGGCCGCCCGTGGGCGTGGCCGGGCCTGGACCGCGGCCGGGGCCATGTCAGCGCCGCCACCCCTGCAGATCCGCGAGGCGAACGCACACCTGGCTGCGGTGCACCGGCGCGCGGCGGAGCTGGAGGCGCGGCTGGACGCGGCCGAGCGCACGGTGCGCACCCAGGCCGAGCGCCTGGCCCGCCACGACCAGCAGCTGCGCGCCGCCCTAGACGAGCTGGGCCGCGCCAAGGACCGGTGAGGCTCGGGGCCGGCCACATGGACTTCTCGGAGGAGGTGGGCGGAGGCAGAGCCGAGACTGGAAAGGAGGACCGGCAGGGGAAATCGTGTGCATTCACGTGGAGCCGGACTACTGGTGGGATTGGAAAAACAAACACCAAAATACTTGACTTAGTTTTCACTATGTAATGTCGAGAGATGTCATGCAAGTGTGGGTATCTAACTTAAACAGGGTCCATTTTACCACTAGGCAAAATCGGCTGGTCCTGAGTGGTTCAGGGACCACCAGCCACCTGATGTAGGTACTGGAGCCATGGCAGGTTCTTGAGGAGGGGAGGATGGGATGATATCAGCAGTTTTGAAGAGTCCCTCTAGCTGAGGGTTGAAAGGGATGAGACAAGTGCCCAGGGAGGAAGGTGGTGCTGAGGACCGGGTGGGAAAAAATTCAGAGCTGGTTGGATTCATTACTTCATCTTTACTGAGCATCTACTATGGGCCAGGCACTGTGCTGGGTATTAGGGCACATCAGTAAGACCTATGCAGCCCTGCCCTCAAGCAGACACATTGTTAGGCAGTTCCAATATGGGGTGATTGGGTGTGTGTGATGGAGGGCCAAACGGCTCTGAGGGGGCCCAGAGGGAAGGCTTCCTGGAGGGGGAGCCATCTAAGCTGAACAACAAATAGGAAAAGATGTAGGGGACAAGGGAACTGCAAGAAGAGCTACGGGGATGGATGAGGGAGTGTGTTAGTCTGCTGAGGTTGCCGTTAAAGAATACCACAGACTGGGTGGCTTAAACAACAGCAAATCATTTCTCACAGTACTGACAGATCCAGTTCCTTGTGAGGGTCCTCTTCCTGGCTTGCAGGTGGTCATCTTCTCACTGTGTCCTCACGTGGCACAGAGAGAGAGCAAGCTCTCTGGTGTGTGTGTTCTTATAAGGAAGCCCTCATGACCTCATCTAAACTTACCTCTCAAGGCCCCATCTCCAAGTACTATCACATTGTGGCGTAGGGATTCAATCTATGAATTCGGGGAGGGAGGGACACAGACATTCAGTCCATAATAGGGGGGCTTTACCTGACAGGGATGGAGGTCGGGAGCAGGGGAAGAGAACCTCTGGCTCCCCCGTGCCGTAACTGCCCCGTCTTGCCTTCCTGCCAGTGAAATTGCCGCTCTCCAGGAGCAGCTGCTGACCTCCGAGGCTACTGTCCAGAGTCTGCAGGCTGCCGTGTGCCAGAGGGACAAGCTCATCGGGCAGCTACAGCCCCGGGCTGAACTGCTGCAGGACATCTGCCGCCGCCGGCCACCCCTGGCTGGGCTGATGGCCACCCTGGCTGAGGCTGAGCGCCTGGGGCCCCTGCCGGCCAGTGACCCCGGTCACCCACTCCCTGGTGGGCCCAGTTCACCCCTTGCCAGCAGTACTGGGGAGGAAGAGGACAGGGACCACCTCCAGCCTGCTGTGTTTGGGACCACTGTGTGAGTCCCAGAGAGTAGATTCCAGAATGGAGAAAGAGGACCCCTACGGGGACTTTTTCCACTGCTGTGGGTGTCCTTGGGGGTCACCAGTACCCCAGAGAAGACCCCGTGGCAGAGCCATAATCCTGTCCAAACGTCAGAACCTGCTAAAGAGTCATAGGTTTCAGATGGGCGGCCTGCAGGCCGAATGCAGATGTTGAACCCGGAGAGAAGTTTTTCTTTTTTTAAAAACAAAACTTTGAATCAATCAATCACCCTTGTTGGAGAACTGGCAGTGCTGACACAAAAATCTGGATTTCTAGCTTCAGACTGGGCCGTGCCTGCCTGGATCTGAGTCCAGGGCACCCTCTTTAGTGAGTGTGAGTTTCAGGCCCTACATGTCTCTTAGGGCCAGATGTCTGGCCCCTGAAGCATCTGAGTTTGAGACCTCTCTTTTCCTGGTGGAGGCGGATGATTTGAGTTTCTCTCCCTCTTTTCCCCTTGCCCTGATTTTTGTTCCTCCCGAAGCATTCCCCATCCTAAAGCTTTTTCTTATTCTTCATCTCAGTCCAGAATTGTGAGCCTCAACCCTCAGGCCATTTTGCATTGGTTATATGAAGACAAAGTTTTAATCCTAGATTTTTTCCCCCCCATTCTATCCTTCCCTCAACCCAGGGAAGAGCATGCGTGTGGGATGTGCTGAGATGTCTGCAGCCAGGCTTTGATGCCCAGGCAAACTCGGGCATCCCATAAGCTTTTCTTGAGAGCGTCCTGCCTCATGGTCTTTACACTGGCTGTTCCCTCTGCCTAGAATGCTCTTCCCCCAGCTGTCACATGACTAGCTCCTTGTCACTCAGGTCTTTGCTCAAACGTCACTTCCTCCCAGAGGCCTTCCCCGACCACCTTATTGGAAGTCATTCTTCTCCACTCCACCCCCATTGCCTCATTTTATTTTATGTAACTTCTTACCATCAGAGTGGAAGCTCCATGAGGGCAGGGTTTTTGTTCTCTGTTTGTCACCAGTGGCTGGCACACTGTGGGACCCCGGTAGGAACAGGATGGGTCTATGGGCCCTGAAGGGAGCCAGGGACCCCAGCACATCCCATGAGGCGCCCCGGCCAGTGTAGCTTTTGTAGCAGCAGCTGGCTCCTTTTTATATTCCTTAGAGAATCTATTTTTTTCACTCCTTATTTCTATGCTGCCCTTCTTGGCCCAAGATATTCGGGGTGCTTTTTTTTTAAAAATCAAAACAGGGAACGCTGTGCCCTTCTCTGCCCAGCCCAAGTGCCTGGCCTGGTACCATGGTAGCTTTTTGCCGCCTCCTGACTCAGGGAATTGTTATACCAGGAACCATGGAGGGGCACAGCCCCTTTCAGCCCGGAAAGCTCAGCGTCCACCCTCAGCCCTCAGGATGGGGCCGCCTGGCGTCTCACAGTGACCCCTCAGTGTGGCAACAGTGGCCCGGTTTTCTCCTTTGGACGAATAGGGGTTGGGGGGTGCTGTTTGTACGAGGCGAAGGCAGGCTGGGGCCTGTCGGAGCTCAAGAATAAACCAAATGATTTCATGGCATTGGTCCTTCCTCCTTTCTTCCTGGTGTGGGAGCTGGAGAGGGGGCTGCTGTGCTGCTCCTGGTCCAGGGTGGGGCCCCGCTGGGTGGGGAGACACAAGTTACAGGCCCGGGAGCTTGTGCCAGGCACTCTACATACACGGTTGTGTCTCATCTCCTCAGCCAACTATGCACACAGGCATCACCCCATTTTACAGCTGTGCAAAGCAAGGCTCAGAGAGGTAAAGTGAAAAGGGCCTCTGGGTCAGGAGAGCCCCGGCCACTTCCCATTTTTTATTGTTGAAATTCTGATTCTCTTAAAAATGTGGAGATGCCCAAACAGAGCTACAATAGTTGTGGTTACATTCTACATGTTTCTTTAAAAAAAAAAATTCGACATTTGTAACCCTCATAAAAATACACAATGGAGTATTTCTTTGCCTACGCAAAGAATTTTGGACTGCAGCAAGCCACAAGAATTTCTGCAGCAGTGCCACTGCAGTTTCTCATAAAACTGATGGTGTTGCAATCAGCTGTGGCTTGAATCGCAGCGCCGGGTGGCTTGTGATCCACGGCTTGGCTTCTGACTGTGGCAGCAACTTTCGACAATACCACTGTGCTGTGTGCAACTGCAAGCTTTGAAAAGCTTCTGATGATCTCTGGGTCTCTGCGGGTGGTGGCGTCCCCAAACAGGGGCCCACGTTTTAAGTCCTGGGAAATCCATTATCATTTTCAATCCTGACTGTTGGTGTAACGCTCTCGGTTGGCAAGATGTCCAAAGTCTCGACAGAAGGCATTCTGTGATGGCGGCCTTGGTTCCTCTTGGATTACGGATGTCAGGGGTCAGGGTCGCTTCTCCGGCCGATACTGAAGCCCCTGGCTCAGCAGCTTGTCATGAGCCAGCCCACCAAGTGATGTTTGAGAACTGGAAACCAACCACCAGGAGACCCATATTGACTGGCCCTAAGTAACTACCAGGAATTGCTTTGTCCAAGTCAACGTTGATGTCTGTAGGACCCAGCTGTGAGCACCACCTGCTGGACGTGGGCCTGGGTCACCTCGAGCCCTTTAAACTTGGATCCCTCAGCAGCTGTGGCTGCGGCCCTGTGAAAAGGGGCTGGTGGCTGGTGAAGCCCAGAGAGGGGAGGGGACCTGCCCCGGGTCACACAGGAATTGGGCCTTGCCTCCCTCCATCCAGGACACTGGTCCCCGTAGGGCTGTGGCCCACCCTTCCTCCTTGTGGTTAGGAAGTGACCACCCTCCCCCCCTCCCCCCTCCCTCCCCTTGACCTGGGCCTGGCTTTATCCCAGGACCTGGGCACTGCAGGGCTGGGAGTAAGCGAGCAGGACAGCAGGTGGACAGCAGCGGCAGCAACAGCACTGCCCTGTCCCTCTCGGCCCGCCATATGCCCCCACAGGGCCGTGCCGAGGGCCATGAGGCTCTGGTGCATAGAGAGTTACAGCTGGGGCCCCTCCCAGTCTCCAGGGTACTGTCCCTTAGCAACAGCCCGGCCGGGCAGGACACACTGCCAACGCTGGGCAGAGCAGGCAGGAGGCAGGCGGAGCGGCTACTCGGACTCCAGGACAGACGAAGGCCAGGTGAGTGAGCGGGGACACCCGGCCCGTAGGCTGGTTGCCGAGCGGGAGCCCCTCCAGATCTCTCTCCCATCCAGCAGCTCAGGGAGCCCTGACCCATCATGGATGCTGTGGACGCCACCATGGAGAAGCTCCGGGCCCAGTGCCTGTCCCGAGGGGCCTCGGGCATCCAGGGTCTGGCCAGGTGAGCGGTCCCCTCACACCTCCCTAACCCCCCGGCCCCCGGATCACTTTCCAACCACGCCCCCTGCCCCCCAGGTTTTTCCGCCGCATGGACCGGGATGGGAGCCGGTCCCTGGACGCAGGGGAGCTCCAGCGGGGCCTGGCCAAGCTGGGGCTGGTGCTGGACACGGCCGAGGCACAGGGCGTGTGCAGGCGCTGGGACCGTGACGGCGGCGGGACGCTGGACCTGGAGGAGTTCCTGCGGGCGCTGCGGGTGAGGCCGGGCGCGCGACCGCGGGCGAGTCCCTCCACCCTGTCGTCCGGGGGTGCCAAGTCCTTGCGGGCTTATCCACATCGGTGTGGGGACTCGGGGGACCTCCCGAGCTCTGCCCCCCCAGTCACCACCACCCCCCCCAGCCCCCCATGTCCCAGGTCCGGGAGGCAGTCATCACAGCCGCG
Source organism: Eubalaena glacialis (assembly GCF_028564815.1). Lineage (NCBI taxonomy): Eukaryota > Metazoa > Chordata > Mammalia > Artiodactyla > Balaenidae > Eubalaena > Eubalaena glacialis. Next base: position 182,621,313 of record NC_083719.1, on the reverse strand, counting down.
TTCGCCAAGCTGGACCGCAGCGGGGACGGTGTGGTCACTGTGGATGACCTCCGGGGAGTGTACAGCGGCCGCGCTCACCCCAGGGTGCGGAGCGGGGAGTGGACGGAGGAGGAGGTGCTCCGCCGCTTCCTGGACAACTTTGACTCCTCCGAGAAGGACGGGCAGGTGGGTGCGCGGGTACCCCACCCCCTCTGCCCACGCCTGCGGTCCCCCCTGACAGCCCGTCTGCCCCCAGGTCACGCTGGCCGAGTTCCAGGACTACTACAGTGGCGTGAGTGCCTCTGTGGACACGGATGAGGAGTTTGTGGCCATGATGACCAGCGCCTGGCGGCTGTGAGCGGTGCGCACCCACTCGGCTGGCACCATGCAGCATAGGGCCCCACCCGGCACCCCTGGGCCAGGGCCCCTCTCACCTGGGCTTTGAGCTGAGCAGCCCCGGGGTGGGGGATGGAGGGGAGTGTGGGAAGATTGAGGCCGCAGAACCGGCTGGACCAGGTCTCCAGGGACACGGCTTGGCCACCAGGTGTTAGTGGGACAAAGGTTCCAACGATGGGTCACTGGTTCAGGAGCCCAGGGAGTAAGACCCTCCGTGCCCACGCCATGCCGACCCCAGGTCTCCTCCTGGCTCTGCTCAAGTGAACCCTGCCAGCACCCTCATCCCTCCCTCGTGACTCCCCCAGGAAGCCAGGCAGCGCCCGGGTGGGGAAGCAAACTGCTCTTCTGTGAAGCAAGGCTCTGCACGGAGCGGCCGGTCTCGGAAGGCAGCCAAGCTCGGTCACCTGCCCAGGTGTGGAGTGTCGGGCGGGGCAGGCCAGGCTGCTGAGGAACCGTTCCTGGCCAGGTTGCCTGGCTTCCTGAGGCCCCTGGGGCACACAGGAGGCCAGAGTTTTAGTTAAAAGTTTTAATGTAGTTCCCAAATACATTTCATATGACAATCTTACATAAATGTTCCAAAACACATGGGCGTTATCTGGTTTTACTTGTCACTAGTTGGCTAAGGCTTAAAGCAGAGAAGTGTGACCGGATCTGCTGGGAGGGCCTTTGGTGTCGTCCCGTGGCTCAGGCGCGGACGCGGATGCGGGCTGCACAGGCCACCCTGAGGTGTGGGCGGCACAGCTCAGACGGGCCTCCCCCTCCCCCTGTTAGGGCCCTGTGCAGAGAGGCCTCCTCTGCGGGCCTCGCCAGGCGGGCGGCACCCAGCTGGCTCTTGGCCATGCTCCGGGGTGGGGCGGGCAGAGGGCGCCGCTCCTGTGTGTGCTGCAAGCATGGGTTCTGCCCGTTGTCTGGAACCGGTCCGCTTGCTGCCCGCTCCTTGAAGGCCCTGCCAGGGTCCCCCTCTGCCTCTCACAGAGGCCCCCAGCCCTCGACGGTCTTGGGGGCAGAGATGTCCAGGGCTGGGCAAGGAAGGAACGGCCAACAGCAGGAAGCAGGTTTGCACCTGGGTGCCTGATGACGGGTGACCCATGTTATGGGGACAGACAGGAGGATTGGGGGGGCCCTCCCCTCCCACGTCCAGTGACCCTTTTCTAGATAGGCTCTCCAGGCCCAGGGCCCAACCCCTCCGCACCCCACGACTTGGCCTGGAGGAACCCCAGGTGGGGAACACGTGGGCCCAGCCCCCGAGCAGCTCTCCTGAGCACCCCCAGCACGGGGCCAGGGCCACAGGGGGAACAAGGACGCAGCCCGCGACGGAGCTGTGCCTGCTCAACACACAGAAGAGAAGCGCCTCGATCTAGGAAACCAAACACAAAGCCCTGGGGGGGAAAGAAAAGGTCTAAAAATAAACCCCCCAAATCAGAACGTGGGAGCCGGGAGGTAAAGACAGTAGTAACAGAAAGTCCAGCAGGCCCAGCGTGACATTGTGTGGACAGACCCGGTGCCCGGGCGGGTGGAGGCGGGGAGAGCCGGCGACACGAGGAGGGTGGGGTGAAGAAACGAGGGGTCCCAGTCCCAGTGAGAAGCCGTGACAAGTCTTAATGTGCCATTTCAATTCAAGGTGGGGAGGGAAGAAATGTTCTTTTTCGTTTTGCTCATCAATATGATGAGGTTCGTGTCCCAAACCACATTCAGGCAGTTCCCGAGTCTGCTTCTGAACGGGACGTGCGGATCCAGACTGTGGCCACCCAGCAGGGAGTGTGGTTCCCGAGCCCCGCGCCTCGACGCTGCCGGAGAGAGGGGCGGGCGGGCGGGCAGACAGACGGACAAAGCAGCAGGCTCGTGGGCAGCCGGCTCCCGGCGCTATGTGCTCCCGGCCGTCTGCCCGTCCCCTTCGTCGCCAGCGCCTGTGGGAAGCGGTGGCCTGGCTGTCAGGTGTCTGCCCTGGACACAGCCCCACCCCTCGGGTCAGCCCCGGGACCCCCGGCTCACCGCCTCCGGTGGCCCCCGACGGAGCCAGGACGTCATCGTCATCACTGTCGTCCTCGTTGGACGGGGCCGCCCCGGGCTCGGGGGCCGGCGTCTTGGCCTCCTGCTCCTGCTCCACACGGCTGCGCAGGGCCAGGATGCGGTGGTGCAGCGCCGCATACAGCTGGCCCGTGTCCTTGGAACTGGCCTGGGGGAGGCAGAGGGAAGGGCCAGGTTACAAGGCCTCATGGGGAGACCCCTCCTCAGTTGACGTGGCCGCAGCCCCTGCCGTAACGGGATGCCCCAGCTCCCGGGCTGGACTGGGGAGGAGCCTGACCTCTCTCCTCGACAAACCCGGGGACAGCAGACCGAAGCTCCCCCAAGCCCAGGGCCTGTCCTCCCGAGGGGTCCACAGAGCCTGCGGCCGGGCCAGCCTTTGGCGAGCCATCCCGACCCTGGAGGCCTCCTACTGTCCCCGGCCAGGCCCTCAGTGTAGGGCTCCAGGCGCTGGGCATGGGGCTGCCCTGCCCTTGTCCGGGGGCTGTCTGGACAGCTTTGCTCCCCGAGAGGCCGGGGGCAGCCCAGCCCGTCCCTGGGGCTGCTCACCGAGATCAGGAAGACCTTCACGCCCTGGTCCTCAGTGTCCATGGCTGTGATGCGGATGCTCTTCTCACTGGCCTTGTCCATCTGCATCTGGGCCCACAGCTTGGTGTTGAGGATCAGCCGCAGGCTGCCCTGGGTCCGCATCACTGCAAGCAACGAGGCCATCAGCCCTGCCCCCCACCCCTCGACGAAGCCGCTACGAGAACAGACACAATCTGCAGGAAAGCCAGCACCCCCAGGGTGAAATCCCACAATCCCCCCAAGGTCCACGAAAGCCTCCTGCCTGTCTGCTGAGCAGCAGCCCCGGCAACCCCCCACCCCTGGCGGCACATCCAGTGGGTGGAGCTGGTGCCAGGACGGCGGCTCCCCTGGGGAAGGGGCTGGTCAGGCGGCAGCAGGAGGCGGAGGTGGGGCTGCACACTGGGGACACGCCACACGAAGTCAACACCCCCTGACTGTCGCCACCCACAGGCCAAGGCGCAGCTCCTGCCCCATGAAAAGGAGCTAACTGCTTAGAGGAAGGGTCGGGGCTGACCGCTGCTCAGAGCTTCCATCAGGAGGGAGACAAAGGTAGACTGAGGGCAGCACACAGTGGAGAAGAACAGGGGACAGGCCTTCCCTCTCTGGAAGTGTGTGTGAGACCACGCGTTCCACCCACAGCGGGCCCAAGGCCAATATCGTCCTGCTCAATTTGTCCGAGCCTACCCACCCTGCCCGAGCCCCAAACCCGTGGACACAGGTGAGCCCTGGCCTTCCTGCCAGCCCGGCCCTCCCCACTGGAAAACCCGGAGCGGATTACAAGCGGTCACCCCAATCTGGGTGACCCTCACCCCCGCCAGCCCTCTGGGCCCGGCCTCACAGCCCAACCTGCCCCCCGAGGTGGACTTGGAGGGAAGGAAGGTCAATGCCAAGGATCAAAGGCTGCGTGGGGTGAAAGGAGATGATGGCCGGGAAGGATCTCAACAAGGGAGGGGACAGCGCAGTTACAACGAGGCTGGTCACAGGCTGATGACCCAGGGGCAGAGCCACAAGCCGTGGGGGCTCAAAATCCTGCGCCCTCTCTGTCCACATACACTTGCACGTTTCCATTAGGGAAAATGAAAAAGAACAGTGCCCGAACAGAAGCCCAAGTGCATAAAAACAGTGCTGAAAGGACGCAGCATGAGCTACGCCTGGGCCAGGAATGGACGTTTCTGTAAAGGCCGCAGGACAATTTTAACTGGGGAGGATTAAAAAAACAAAACAAAACAAACCAACCAAAAAACGAACACACACGTTTCACATATATACAAACATGACCGCACACACATCCTTTCTGTAACAAGCGTACTTCCGGGAATAAGATTCACGTGTAGACGGCCCCAGTAGCATTATTTACAAGTCAAAAAAAATTAGGAACGACCTAAATGTCCATCAACAGGGAAATGGCTAAATACATTCACGGTCAATGGAATGTTAATTAATGTAGAAGTTTTTCAAAAACAGTCATATTTTAAGGAAAATTTAACAACACAGGAACACGCCCACAAAATGGCAAGTGAAAAGAGCAAGAGACAAAGTCACCCCACTTCCTTAACAAAGATCCACAGAACAGGAATGGACCGCCAAAACATTCTTGGCAGACAGAGATTTCCCTCTTTTTATAAAGAGATTTTCGTTGATGTTTGATTTCTTTGTTTACTCACCACGAAACAGCTGGCACTTTATAAGAAAATAAGTTTTCTTTATAAGTTTGAAAATGGCTAAATTCTTTTATCCACTTTCACGATCAGGAAGAGGAACATCACAGAAGGGCTGGCGGCTGGAGCCTCTGGGCCAGGCCGGGTCCCGCAGGCTGAGGGCCGGCTACGGGTGCAGATAGGGAGCCCCGCCCCGCCGCGCCCCAGGCCCCTCCACAGAAACCCGGCCGAAGCTCACCTAGTCGGGACTGCAACGTCCCATCGTCAGTCGATGCCATGTCGTTGAGTCTGAGCAGCCCCCGGCCTCTCTCCACCCATGACTGTGAGGTCTTGTCAAAGACAAACAGCTTACACTGGATCTGGAACACAAGGCGGCCCTCTGGGTGAGCAGGGACCCTGGCCGGGCAGACAGACCCCAGGAGCCTGCAGGGAACCCGCGATGAACCACCAGGGTCAACGAGCTACGGTCTGGGGGACACGTCTGGCTCTTGGCCACTTTTCTGTCCTGCCCTCGAGCTAGAATGGATTTTACATCTTTAGAGGAGTATTAAAAAAAAAAAAATCATTAAGGAAATGCAAATCAAAACCACAATGAGATACCACTTCACACCCACTAGGATGGTAATAACCAAAAGGACAGATGACAACAGTTATTGGAGGATGTGGAGAAATCAGAACCCTCACACCTTGCCGATGGGGATGGAAAATGGGGCAGCCGCAGTGGAAAACTGTTCTCCAACATGTTAAACATGGAGTTATCATATGGCCCAGAAATTCCACTCCTAGGTATCTACCCACGAGAAGTGAAGCACGTGTTCCCATAGAAACTATTATGTGAATGTTCATAGAGCATCATTCTTAATACCTCAGAAGTGGAAACAAACCAAGCGCCCACCAACAAGTGACTGGATAAACAAATGTGGTCTGTCAATACAGTGGACTGTTATTCAGCCACGAAGAGGAGTGAAGCGCTGACACACGGTCCAGCAGGGATGAACCTTGAAAACGTGGCGCTCAGTGAGAGAAGCCAGACACAAAAGGCCACATGTTGTACGATCCCATTCACATGAAATGTCCACAACAGGCAAATCCACAGAAACAGAAAGTGGGGTTGCCTGGGGCTGCAGGAAGGGGGATGGGCAGTGACTGCTCACGGGCACAAGGCTTCTTTTTGGGGGGGCAAAAATGTTCTAAATGAGTGAATATAGTAAAAACCACTGAACTGTATGCTTTAAAAGGGTGAATTTCATAGTATGTGCACTGTACCTCAATAAAGCTGGTATACATTAAAAAAAAAAAATGCAACAGAGACCACACGTGGCCCTTTACAGAAAACGTCTGCAGATCTTTGTAAGTCAATATCTCTCAAGATGGCCTTGAGAGATATTGAAAAACTGTTGAGTGGGGGAAAAAAGTACCACTAAAAACCCCTCATTAAAAACTCCCCAAAGCCACACATACGTGGTTTATAGACACACACACAGGCACGTGTGAAAGGACGAAGCGCAGATGGAGGCCCACCACACTGGACGTGCTGCCCCAGGAGGGGGGGAGATGGGGACGGGGCACGGGTGCCACGAAGTCTGGGCTGAGAGAAGAACACAGCACCACCGGGACAAAATCATCACAGCTGTTGACTCTGGGTGGCAAGAGGTGTTTGTTACACGTCTTTGTAGTTCCCCGAACTATTGAGACCGTCTCAAAACAGACCATTTTGCTCTAAAACAAAGCAGTGCAAGAAGTCCGCTAGCCGCACCGACGGTCCCCAAGGCCCGGCGCGCCTCACCTGCAGCACGTTGCTCTCGGCCTCCTCCCCGGTGATCACCTCCACCTTCTCCAGCAAGCACTTCCGCGCCGTCGCCTTGGTGTAGGCGGCTGCCGACTCGGCCAGGGACTCTGCAATGTTATTAGCTAAACGACATTGACTATTGATTTGGTCAGGGGGAGGGTGTACCTCACAGGACAGCCAAAGGGTGGCTCTGGCCTCAAGGGGGCAGTGCCTCAGGCCCACAGCGCACCCTGGAACACGCCACGTAACCGTGCCTCAGAGTCTGCAGGGTGGCCACCGGGAGCGGCCAGTGCAGCGGCGGCTTCCCACTCTCCCACTCAGGGGAGGAGAGCAGACAGCGAGAGACCTCTGAGGGCGCTGAAGAGCATCTGCCGCCTCAGGGCGAGGAGGAGGGTGACAACCACCTCAACCCCATCCTGGTCACCAGGAAGGGCCCCGGGCCTCGGCCCCCTCCTGCTCACTGGACCCCAGCACGCACAGCTGTGGGCTGTGGCCAAGGGTGGTTCACAGCAGCCCCGTCCCTCCCTGCCTCCCGGACCCCCTCGGGCAGGGGGCAGGACCGAGGCCTACCTTTCTCGGGGGTGGCCTCCTGGGACGAGGACTCGGACCCGGACTCGGCCACTGTATTTTCTCTGTTGGCATCTGGGCTGACCTCGTTTAACTTGGGCGGGCTCTGCGGGGAGCGAAGGCACACAGGAGGAGGGGGCGTGTGGGGGTGGTCCCGGGGGGCCGACCGCTGCGGGACAGGGAACCCCTCTGCCGGGAGGCAGCTCTTGGCGCCCCTGCCCAGCAGAGGACCCCCCCTCTGCCGACTCCGGCTTCCCTCCCGCACTCTGGGGACCCGCCCAGCCCCAGCCCCTCCCCACTCAGCGCCTGCCGAGCACCATCAGATACAGGCAGTTCTCAGTCCTCACAGGCCCACCAGGGACGTGCACGCGAGCCGCCTCTGGAGCCTCTGTGGCATCACCTGGAGGCGTGTGCCACCAGCTGACCTCGGGCCACCTGGTCCCCCTGGCCCGTGAAGTAGTTCTTTGCCTACTTCATCGTAATCGAAAAAGGACAGTACTGACGCTCGAGAAAAGAAGCAGGTGGCTCCTTAGTGTAACAAACACTGAGACCAAGACGGCAGGAATCAGGTGGGCCCCAAACAGCGCCTGAGCCGCCCTCACAATGGACCCAGCGGGGCTGTGTGTATATGATTGGGAAAGAAAAGGAAGAAAAAGAAGGAAGCAGGTAACAACCCTAGAAGCCCATCCCGGGCTGGCTGGGCTCTCTGGGACCGGGATGTGGCCCGCGGTCAGCCACGTGCCTCGGCCATGGTGTGTCAGGAATGCAGGGGACACTGGAGACCCTGCAGGGGGCCCTGCAGGGCCGCCCCCTCACCCCCTGCTCTGTGCTGCAGCCTCGCGCTGGGGATGGGGCTGCCCTCCCTTGGCTTCAGAGGTGGCACAGGGTGGTCCCGGCCCACACGGCTAAGGAGTCTGGCCTGACGGCTGTCACCACACCTGCCCTTAGCCGGGAGGAAGCGCGGCCCGTGACTCAAGGGAAGCCCCTCTCAGGACGAGGAAGGCTCCTACAGAGCCTCCCTAGGCCACCAGCGCCGCCCCCTGTTTAAGCTGAGTCTGAGCTGGGTCTTCTTTCTCTTACTTGGAAAAGAAAGCTTTCTGATTTCACAGGACTCAAGGCAGCAGCCAAACCCCATGTGTCCCGGTGACCTGTGGGAGGCTCCGAAAGCCTTCCGGGCCCCGGGAAGGACAGTCCCCACGGGGGTCACTCACCAACACGCGCTCACTCATGTTCTGGCCAAATATGAATTTGCTGCTGGTGGCGTCGGCACTGTTGGCTGAGCTCTCTAAACTGAAGAGGAGACACGCTGTGAGCGCAGGGTGGCACAGGGTCAGGCGGTGTGCACGCCCACATGCGCCGCGCACACACACGGTCAGAGCGGAAAGCACAGTCGAGGCCCCGCTCCGCCTCGGGCTGGGCTGGCGTGCCAGGGACAGGTCCCCGCAGGCCTCCAGGCCAGGCCTCTCCAGGCGGCAAACACGGACCCTTGGCTCGCACCGCCTGGCACCAACTGCACACGGGCGCCGTGTGACACACCAGATGCCCGTCTTCCCCAACCCCCAGGAGGTGGGCAGCACCGCACAGAGGCCGAGCGCAGGGGCGTTCCGTCCACTCCCAGCAGACAAACCCGGCTGTCTCTCGCCAGTGGGCTGCCCCCGGGAGGCACTGCAGCTCTCTGGGCCCCTCCCCAGGCCTGCACCAAGGAGGTGATGCCTCCTACGGGGCAGCTGGCGGGTGACACGGGATGACCTTCGGGGAGCGCTCAGCAAACGGCAGCTGCCCTGGCGGTCACACTTCATCCGGTTTAAGACATCACAGGCTGCACGTGCCTCCCCATTTGGGAAACGCTTAGGTGCAAAAAATGAGTCTTAAAATATCTGATGCGCTCTGCTAACCGGGGGCCAGGCAGCCGAGCTGCGAGGTCACTGTTCCCACCGGGCCTCTCCGAGGTGGGAGCCCGCACGGCGCCTGCTCTGCTGGCCCACCTCCCAGGCAGGGACGTGCCTTCCTTCTCAAACACCCTGGCAGCCAGGCTGTTGGCAAGTGCCACCACCAGTAGCGCCAACAGCGAGCCCGGATCCAGGGCAGGGAGCACCTGGTGACAGGAGGCAGCCGAGCTGCCACTGGCCCACCGGGTTCTGTTCCGGGCATGAGGCCCGGGTGACAGAGGTCACTCCCGGGGCTGGGCTGAACAAGCCCACGGAACTGGGGTCCTGCCTCAGGTGTCCGCTGAAGCCCGCCACCCCAGTCCCTCCACATCTGTGTCCAGAGTGGAAAAGAGGGAGGGGCTGCAGGGTGACCGGGATTCTGGCTGCACGTGCCCTTGCCCTCCCGAGGAAGGACTGGGCTGACTCCCGGTCCAGGAGGGTCCAGGCCTCTCTGGGCCCTGAGGCAGGTACCGTGGGTGACCGCGGGCCCGAGGCGGAGGCTCTCCCCGGACAAGGCTGGGCACCAGGCCCGAGGCGCAGACCTGGAGCTGATGTACTGAAGGAAGTAGTTGGTGGCGGCTGGCGCTTCTGAACTGGGGTGTCCGGCGTTCTCCATGTCCACCCCTTCAGCGTTCTCATTTATTAACTGGGAAAGAGAGAGGAAACACTGCTCAGAGAACGGCACGTCCTGGACCTCTGCAGCTCGGCCTGCCCGCACAGGCCCTACGCCGACATGCGGCATGGCTCCGTCTACATGTGTGTACTCTGGGGCGTGCTAAGAGTTAAGATACAAAAACAGTCCGTAAGGCACTAGGGAGCCTTTTCTACCTTGTTTAAAAAAAGCACACTCAGGCTGGCACCTTGTTGGCATTTTTATCAATGCTTCTGCACCGAGGAATCACAGATCGCTTACAAATCTTACATTTTAAGGGGTGCATTATAAACAAAACAGAAGCATCATTTCTCAAGGCTGCTTCTATGCCAACTGCCATGCTAGCCTGGTTAAATACATTCTCTGATGGAAGTCTCCTGGGAACGCTGAGAGGTGGGTGTTAGCGACCTTGCTCTGAGTGAGGAAGCAGAGGCTCAGAGGGGTTAAGGAACCACGGCTTCGAGTCGTCCCCCATGGAGAAGCTGGGATGCAACCATGAGACGCCCGGATCCCCATGAGACATCGTCTCCACCCCAATCTCAAGGCAGCGAGGAACAGACTCGACCTGATGGTTCAGGCCAGGCCCCCGGTCCCCAGCATGGGTGGATTTCCAGGCCCTCCCTGCTTTTGCTTCCTGCTCCCGGGAGGGAGCAGCCGCCAAGGGACTCATTATTTTGCCTAAAGCTGTGCAACATCAACACCTATTTTTGTGTCTCTTGGGGTATCTGTGCTTCTACTGGACAGTGGGCACCAAAGGAGGAAGCTGCCGGTGTGGCTTGACATCTCCTCCGCACCCGAGAGACTCTTGTTTTCTCGTTTCAGGGCTTCTCACCTTCCGCGTTACTGACCCCGGGCGCGGATGGTTCTCTGAGTGGGGACGGGGGCTTCCTGGGCACTGTGGGGTGTTGGTCAGCATCTCTGGCCTCCACCTACTTAGTATCAGTGGCACCTACCCCCCAGCTGTGGCAATGACAAATGTCCCCAGACACAGCCACTGACACTGCCCCTCAAGCCTCTAGGAGCTTCTTGCCAGATGAGCTGCTGGAAATGGCACAGAGGGACCTTCAGTCCCTGGGGCTGGGACAGGTCTTCCGAGAGGGACAGCGCGTGGGGTCCAGAACCCAGATCCCCTGCCACTGCCACATGCTCCCCACCCCCGACTCAAAGTCCCCAGACTAGACCAACACACCTGGGGGGCAGCCAGGAGGTGACAGATCCTGTTGCCTCCTGTGGGAGAGAAAACAGTATCTTTCCACCTGCCCTCCTTGAAAACACAAGGCGATGGCTCTCAATTGGGGGTGGCGTGGCCCCGCGGGGAACACTCAGGACCGCTGGGGATGCTTTCGGCGGTCATCACTGGGGGCGGGAGAGGGGGTGCTGCTGGCATCTAGAGGGCGGGGGCCGGGGGTGCTGCTCAACACGCTACAGTGCCCAGGACGGCCTTGCACGACTAAGAAGGTCCGGCTGAACGATGCTGGTGCTGAGAGAAACCCTTCAGTAAGCATATAAAAATCTCTCTGGCGACCTGGAAAGCATCGGATCCTAATGTCTGCTTGTTCCTTGGCTATAAACACGTCAGCTGTCAGGGCTAAGTTGCCTCCCTGAGCCTGGCTCCTGGGAGAACGAGGGAGCCTGCCGCCAGGAGCCACCGCTCAGCCCCACGCTGGCAGGGGTGGGGCAGGGCGGGGGGCAGCCGGCCGGGGTGCTGCCAGGAGTCAGCAGCACAGCACGGAAGGGACGCAACAAGCAGCTGCTGGGCGCTGAGGCCCGGGACCACCCCAGACACAGCCCCCACTCCCCATCCCCGGGAAAATGAAGCTGGGGGAGGCGTGGAAAGATCACTTCACGAGGGCAACGGCTCACGCGGCCCTCTGACCACATACCTTAACCCTGTCCCGCAGGTTCTGCCCGAACACGAACGCCTGCTGCGCGGCCCGTTCCCTCTTCTCGCACCTCTCCTCGGGAGCACTGCTAGACTCATCCTTCTGGGAGTCCTTCTCCTGGTTAAAACAAGCCAGCAGAACAACTGAGAAGAGGCAACACATCAGCCCGGAGAAGCGAGGTGAGCCATCCCACACCACTGCACCTGCCTGGCGTGAACCCTGCGGCGCGGGCCCCGGGTGGGGGGGGACCAGGGAGAGCCCCTAGGGCTGGGCGGGACCAGACCTCTCCAGGGAGGGGAGGGGCGAGGTCTTGGCAGTGCCCTCGTCACCGGGAACACTGGTGGAGACGGCGGGGTGGGGGGGTCACGTCCAGGTCTCCCTCCAGCTCACAGCCCCAGCCACCAGTTTCTGAGAAGCAGTACGCTGTGGGAATGATTCCTTTTTCCAATTCCACTAACTGTGGTTTCAGGGTGGGGGGCTCAGGGACATCTGAAGATTGAATTGGACATGTTCATTTTCACCATTTGAGCCTGCACATCCGGTGGCGGTATGGCAGGGGGTGGGGGAGGCAGAGGGTGGAGAACCTCAGGCAGTGACCTGTCTGCTGAAACGGACAGAGTGGAGATAAACACACGGGTGCAATCTGTCTCCGCATGTGGAGCCCTGGGTGTGTTGCTGCAACTCGGATTTCAAGTCCGTCTCTGCCAACCGCAAATGCAGGCTCTTCATTAAATGCCCCTTATTTTCAGCTGCTATGCAACGCGACTGGAAAACATATGCATCTGGCCTATATAATCCCAGAACCCTGGAGGACTTTTTTAAAAAAACAAACGATTTCTGGGCTTCCCTGGTGGCGCAGTGGTTGAGAATCCGCCTGCCAATGCAGGGGACACGGGTTCGAGCCCTGGTCCGGGAAGATCCCACATGCCGCAGAGCAGCTAAGCCCGTGAGCCACAACTACTGAGCCTGTGTTCTAGAGCCCGCGAGCCACAACTACTGAGCCCACGTGCCACAGCTACTGAAGCCCGCGCACCTAGAGCCCGTGCTCCGTAACGAGAAGCCACCGCAATGAGAGGCCCGCGCACTGCAACGAAGAGTAGCCCCCGCTTGCTGCAACTAAAAAGAAAGCCTGCGCACAGCAACAAAGACCCGCTGCAGCCAAAAATACATACATAAATAAATAAAACAAACGATTTCTGAGCCGACTCCCAAGCACACTTCTGCCACTAGAAGCAGCGCATGTGTATGAACCCCGGAGGAGCTGCTCGGCTGTGGAAAAGGGAGGGGAGACATCTCTCCACATACAGCGGTACAAGGCCCCAACAGACTACGTGCGTGGAAATGACACAGGCCTTGGGCTATCCGGCCCTCAGCGCCAGAGCCCTGCTCATGGCCCCTTTCTCTCAGAACCAACTGTGGAGTTCCTGGTGGTCTGGTGACCTGGCTAGTCAGTTGTGGTTACACATGGAGACCTCTGAGCAAATCAGGATGCCTTAGCACGGGCCAGCTTGGATACGGCCCAGAGCGGCCAACAGCCCACGCGCCCGGTGAGGCCCTGAGAAGCTTCGCGTGCGGTGCACTCCCTCCCCCATCGCCGACGGACCTCAAGTGCTGGCGCCTCGTCAGAGGGACTCCTCCGGGCGGGGTTCTCAGGCGAAGCTGATGTCGCTGCCCCCGGGCCATCTGCTGGGACACTGACCCCGTTGGTGCCGCTGCTTGGGACTGTGGGGAGAAGAGGACAGCAGACGTCTCAGAGGTCAGCCCGGAACACCTTCAGCACCGCTGCCTTCTACCATTTGGGCTGACAGTGTAATGTCTCCTTCTTAAAGGAAAGGATCTGGAATCAATACTGAAAGTCACAAATTCTTAGGTTAGAAAAACCCAAAGCCAAAACTAAAACCTCACAAAAGAAAGAATTCTTTATTGCTTATTCCACAAAGAACCATGTGAATTTTCAGTTTATTTAGAAATACTACTACTTAGGCAAAAAAAAAAAAAAAAAAAAAAAAAAGAAAATATATTTGGGGAATAATTATGAGTTTTATAAAACTAGTTTTACTAATAGAGTCTTTTTTCTATGCACTTTCTCCTTTAAACAGTTGAGATTATGTGACATGTACAACTTTAAATCTGCCTTTGTTTAGTATTAGACCAAAACAATTTTCCATGTAATTAAAACCCTTCAGAAATATTAACTATTTTTGCTCCCGATGAAGAGCTCTTGAATTGTAGGGAAAGATTAAGAGGAAGAGAAGAAAAGCTTATCAGTATTAAGAAAATTAAGGATGAACTGAAACCTCCCCCCCGCCCCGTGTGGATATAATGGAAATATGGTTCAGGTCTCTTAGACATACAGGGCTGAGTTTTGCCTGCAAAAACACACAGGGACACATCTGGGCCGTCAGGGCTGGGGGGCCAGCTCTCAGGAGGCCAGTGGAACTGCCTGTCTTCCAGGCTCGCTGGGGATCTGAGGGCTTGCTTCCCCGGCACTCTACTTCCCCGTGCGTTCAGCAGACGGGGCCGAAGCCCCCCGTGCCGTGGCGCGGCTGTGCCCTGACGTGGGAGCCGGGAGGCCGGGGCCGCGTCACTCACCGGTCTGTGGGAGCGCCTTGGGCTGCGGGGCTTGTAGCACTGCTGGGCGAAGCACGCTCCGCTGCTGCTCCTTGGGCTTCTGGCTCGGCAGACCTGGGGACAGAGCTCGGCTTGCCCGGGCCCTCCGACCGCCGGGGCAGAAATGCAACCCACCCCCACACCGGCTCTCAGGCACTTGACAGAAAAATTCACCCCAGCAACCTATCTGATGTCCCTCCTGGGCTAGACTTTACAGGGAAGCATACTGAAAAAATTAAAAACCCAAGATGTTTTCTTTACAGTTAGACATACAAATTCTGGCTACTGTTATTTTTATATGTGATTAAATGAAACCCCCAAGAAACTGATCTGCAAATTAATCCAGTGAGTACAGGAATGCTACAGGGAGGACCAAGAGACAGCTGTTCTCAAGCGTGGGGCTCGAGGGTCAAGGGCAGACGGTGAGGGGAAAGCAGCGAAGCCACAGTTCACCTCGCAAAGTTTAGGACTCTGCTAGGGGTCACGTAAAGGTCCCCCTTGCACCTGCTTCTCAAAATGCCACGTTGAGAAAATCCCTCTGCCAAACATACAGGGCAAGGACCACGAGAACGCTCCCGGCCCTGCAAGGGCTTCCCGTTGGATGTGACGCGTCTCGATGGCGCGAGCGCCGGGCCCCGCTCACTAGCGGCTGCTCTGCTCCTCGGGGTTAACGCCGTGGGAAGAACGCTCAGCAGAGACAGTCTCACAACTGAGCTACTGCCGGGCACGGAGCCTGAACGCCACCCACCAAGCCGGGCCCGCTCCCTCGCCGCCACCTCCTCGGGACAGCGGGCTCACAGGCAGGAGAACCTCCCTGGTCCGACGGGCTCTTTCCAGCGGTGTTCCAGTGCTCACGCGTCAGGAAAGTGAGCCCGGACCGCACTGGCACGCAGAGGCCGCAAGGCAGCCACTCTGTGCTCCTCCTTCAAGGCGGACACCCACCTGCACTGGGTGCCTGGCCGTGGATCAGCGTCGGCGGCTTCAACCGGAATCCACTGCTCTTTTCCTCTACAAGCATAAGAGAAAAGATAAAAAGCGGGCCTGCCTGGGGTGGGGCAGCAAAGCTAGGACGGGCCAGGGGCAGAAGAGGACGGTGGTCTGGGCTTCAGTGGCCATGGGCCTGGGGAACTAGGGAAGATGTTTCCAAGTTAAAACAGAAGAGCAGAGGCCCATCCAATCCCGTCTGTAAGGGAGGAGGCTGAGGGCTGCAGGCAGTGCCGGCCCTAGGGCCAACTGCTGGCAACAGAAAACTGGAGGGCGAGTGTGGGGCTGGTCAAGCTACAGGCCAGCTACCCAGCTACCTGCCGGGGCTGAGAGCACGGAGGCTGGTCTGTGCTCGCGGGCCCCAAGGAATATCAGGGAGCCACAGAGTTCTGGTCCCTGGGACCCAGCTCCCTTTCCAGGAGGACATGTCTGTAATCAGGAGAAGCTTCTCTACTACCAGCAGACCTCTGAGAAATGAGATGCATTCTCTGTGGTGAAAGATCAAAGGTGGCAGGTGGCAGGCTCTCTCCAGATGTGCCGGGAGTGCTTGTGGCTAATGAGGGCGCTGGGAGGCCCAGGAGGAGGAGGCGTGGCCTCCCTCAGGACCAAGTCTGGGATGGACAACTATGCAGAGCTGACAAACACAGGGGCTCAAAGCCTGGTTTCAGCTCAGCCGCCAGTACACACAGATCCCTTAGTCCCTGCACCTTGGTGACTCTGCCTGTCTCAGGGGGCGGGGGAGACAGTCTAATGCATGCCCTGATGGGAAGGGTCAGGATAAAAAGCCTTATGACTCCAGCAGGACACGTCTGTCCCCAGAAAAGCCCAGGGACAGCAGCATTTTGGGCCCCCGAGGCAGCCTCACTTTTGTGCTAAGATCCAGCCCACGGAGAAAAAAAACCCTTTGCGGGTCATAGGGAACAAGATCAATAAAGAGAAATCACTTGCGTGTTTTTACACACCAGCAGCGAGCAATCCGAAAGTGAAGAAAACAATTCCATTTACAATAGCACCACAGAGGATATAATACTTGGGAATAAACTGAACCAACGAGAACTACAAAACATTGTTGGAAGAAAGTAAAGACTTAAATAAATGGAAAGATACCCCAAAAGGCCACACAGTGTATGACTCCATTTACATGAAATGTCCAGAGCTGGAAAATCCACGGAGACAGAAAGTGGATTTGTGGTTGCCAGGGGCTGGGAAAGACAAAGTGGGGAGTGATTGCTCAAGGGCATAGGGTCTCTTTTTGGAGTGACAAAAATGTTCTAAAATTAATTATGGTGATGAGTGCACAACTCTGTAGATACACTAGAAACCCTTCAACTGTACACAAGAACACCACCACAAACACACCTGGTCAGCCCACACTTTCAGGTATGAAACAAAATCAAATCAGAATTCCCAAACAGGGGGCTTCCCTGGTGGCACAGTGGTCGAGAATCCGCCTGCCAATGCAGGGGACACGGGTTCGAGCCCTGGTCCATGAAGATCCCACATGCCGCAGAGCAGCTAAGCCCGTGCGCCACAACTACTGAGCCTGCGCTCTAGAGCCCGCGAGCCAGAACTACTGAGCCCGCGTGCCACAACTACTGAAGCCCGTGCACCTAGAGTCCGTGCCCCGCAACAAGAGACGCCACCGCAATGAGAAGCCCGTGCACCACAACGAAGAGTAGCCCCCGCTCACTGCAACTAGAGGAAGCCCGCGCACAGCAACGAAGACCCAACTCAGCCAAAAAAAAAAAAAAAAGAAAAAAAGAAAAGAAAAGAATTCCTAAACAGGAAGGCCCTCTTCCTGCGGGCTATGTGTTGGTGAGCCAAACTGCTCTCCTTGGGCAAAAACAGGTTTACAATAAGTAACTCTCACTGCTAGCTGGCATGAAGGAGCTGATCCCGACGGGCTCCGGGGAGCCTGCGCTGGTGGAGCTGGTGTCTCTCCCGTAGAGGGGTCGTTAACACCACACTCAGGAGAGCCAGACAGCACAGGATGCGGGGGAGGACATGTTGCCAGATGTTCCTTTTGGGAAGGGAAATACTGAATTACATTTTCAAAGCTCAGGATTATTCAGAAGATGATTGGCAATTTAGAAACATTAAAAAAAACTGCGATGAAATTCGTAATTCAGGTGATTTAAAAAAGCCCTTAGAGCTGGCTTTGCAGTGTTCACACTGGGGCTAGAGACTGCTCTCACCGCCCTGCTCTGATCGTTGGACCCCTGGGGCTGACCAGGCTGACCAGCAGTGGCGATAGGCCTGGAAAGTCACTGCCACTGACCCCGAGCACTGGGTCCAGTGCCTGGCCCACCCCAAGGATGCACAGGACATCCACGCTGAATGCTGCGGTGAATGGACACACAGACGGGCGTGTGTGCCACACTCGCAATGGCAACCGGGGACTCGGGACAGCAGGGCCCAGAGCAGCAGGGAAGGTGCTTACAGGGCGGTGCACCCTGGAGGTCCTGCCACAAGCCCTGTCTGCACTGAAACAAACGTGGTCTCTTCTCATGGCCTCCAGCAGCTCACTTTTCCTGCAACGCAGTCAGGGTGCAGTGAAGAGGCACTGCCTGACGGCCAGAGCCCATCACAGGGGTACAAGGTCACGCCAAGGTCACAGGGGTGCACAGGTCGCTGTACCCGTGTCTTCTCAAGGGCACATGCATGGCCCCCCGTGAGCTTGCTGTGGGGCAGCCTCCGTCCTCTGAATCACGCCTGAAGCAAGCAGGCTTCTTTGTGCCCCACCTCAGAGAGACCCAGGTGATGAGGGAACTCCGGATTTAACCAGGAAGACAGATCAGAATTTCACCTGGTGTGTACCACAGGCTAAAAAGAATCTGAGAGAAGGCAGCTTGGCGGGGGCTTGAGCGATGAGTAAGTGCGTTGAGGACAAAGGGAGCCAGGTTTCTTACTGTCAAAAAAGAGGCAGAAATACGAAGAGGGGGAGGGGGGCTACAATGAACCCTGTTGGTGCTGGAAGCACCCACCCGAACCGGGGGTGACCTATACAAGCAGACAGAGCAGCAGAGACACAGAAACACGTGCAGATGTGAGTGTGTGTATGTGAACAGGTCTACGTATGTCTGTGCTCTCCTGGCTGTGTGTGTTCTCAGCTCTGGGCACGGAGAGGGCCTGGGAGCAGCGACAGCCCAACGGCGACCAGCACGCAGAGCACCCAGATCTTGGTCTCTAGAGACCACTCTCCACTAAGCAGAACCAGGATCCCCTTGAGGAGAGGGAGGGAAGAAGATGAGCCTGGAACCCCTTATGACAGAAAGGAAAGGACATGCTCGAAAGAATGATGCGGACATGGCCAAAGGGCACAGGCTTGACGGCAGCTCCCGCCGGCCAACTCTGGGATGATTAAAATAAACTGATGGTGAAGATAAAATCTGAATGTTAAGGTAAACACTAATAACAACAGATTATAACCAACTGACTAAAACAGGAATGCAAACATCCATGTGGATCTAGTAAACACGTGAGCAAGCGAGTGGCGGAGAAGAGCTCTGCTGTCCAGCAGAGTGCCGACCGACAAGAGGCAGAAAATCCCCGCCCGGCCATCACCAGAGTAGCAGCTGCTCCCAGCAAGAAAACATCTCTGGAGGCTAACACTGCAGCAAAAATAAGAGGAGGAATGAGATTTTCCAGAGTCTCAAAGTATCTCTCCAGAAAATATTAATCAAAGGGCGAAAAATGACTTTTCAGCGGAGAACCTGGGCGGGCTCCGCCCTAATCAAGTAACAGGACAGTAAACACCATGAGTCACCTGCTACGGTGCACAGGAAGCACACAGCTTCACCTCTGTGGTGTTCCAGCCCCCAAGGGTAAGTTGGTCCAGTCACCGGGAAACAGCGGGAAAGCCAGATTGAAGGCCTTCTCCAATGTAACCGGCCTGCACTCTGCAAGGTCATAAAAGCCGAGGCAAGCCCGAGGGACTGTTGCAGATACGTGATGTGTGAGCCAGGATCTGATGCCTTTGCCATGAAGGACATTACTGGGACGCCCGGGGAAAATCGAATGGGGTCTCTAGGTAGAGGGATAGAGAAGTGCTTTACCATTCTTAAGTGTTACATTTTTTCCCGCAAAAATTAAAGCTAAAAAAAATAAAAGGCAGGCAGGCAGGCAAGGAGCTAAGAATAAGAAGTTCACTCTGCAGAGCGGCTGAGCCAGTCTATCACCGCTGCCCGCGGCAGCGGGTCCAGGGGCCGGGCTGTGGTAGGCCTCGGAGGCAGGTCCGAGTTGCCCGCCTTGCTCAGGGCTGCCCTGCCCTGCTCTCCATGCTGCAGGATAAAGGTTTCGGGGAAGAAGCGGGAGTGAGGCCGTCGCTCAGAGACCTTGGAGGCGAGCATGAGATTCCTAAACAGAGCTCGAGGGCTGGGTTCGGTTGCTGATCACCCATCACGGCTGACACAGCCCCCGCAGTTCAGAACGTGACTCGCTGGGCCAGTGCCCAGGTCTTCCCAGGACCCCTAAAAACCAAGCTCCTCTTCAGGCCCCGTGAGGGGGTCAGCTCAAAACAGTTTGCCTTTAGAGTCAAAATGAATTCAACTGTTTGAAACAGTGTCATCAAATCAACCCTCAAAGTTCTAACAACTTGCCTCTTCCCTCGACAGTGCCCTTGTGCCAGAGTATGACTGATCTTGCAGTGCTTTTGAAGTCGGCAATGAATTTATATAAGGCAGGTTGGGTTACAGAATTCGGATGGTTACACTCGCTCATTAAATCTTTTATGAGGAATTTCAGCCACATGGGAGAAACTTTCAGGAAATCTTGGAGTTGGTTCTCTAGTGAGAGACCAAAAAAGGAAAGCTCCACATTCTTCAGAAAGGATCAGGCTATTTTCCTTAAAGTTTTAAGGCTCTGATTAAATATATTTATCTAAACATATCTAAGTAATGTTAATTCATGTGAGAATTTAATACACAGAGAAGGGGTCTGGAAAATTACATAAACTTCAGAGTGGTTACCATTGGGATGGCAGAGTGCGTGGGAAATGGAGAGGTGGATTCTTTTACTCTATGTATTTCTGAGTTTTTAATGATACAAATGTATTATTTGTGTAAGCTTTTGAAAAATGAGTATACTTCATTACAGTTTTTTTGGTTTTTGCTTGTCTTTTTTTTTTTTTTTTAAAAAAGGACTTGAAACTCCTTGTAACCAGGCACTGCTTGTAGAAACAGAAATTAAGGGCTGATGGAGCCTGCCTCACACCAGATTCCAAATCTGTGCAGTGAAGAGTTGGGGAATATTTAGGAACTGAAAAAGAGGGCTGACTTCAAACCCCCCATTCCCGTTTAGGACCTTGCTTTTCACCCCAGGACACCCCCAGTGACCGGCCGAGAAAGGCGACGGGACGCGAGGGCTCACCTGGTTCTGAGTCAGAATTGCCTGCAGATGGCTCGCAGAAGGTGGACGGCATAAAAACATTGTTTTTTGATACTGTCAACAAGGAGATGCAGGCAGGGGAGGGAACAAGAGGAAAAACAGCGTGAGTAGGCAGGGCAGACGTGCACGGGATCACTTCTCCCACCTGAGGGGTCGTCTCCAGGCCCCACCGTTGGGGAAGGGGGGTCAGCATTGTGAACCTGGCCTTTGGCAACTCCCAGTAAAAGTGAAACTCTCGGACTCTTTCTAAAGCAAAAGAAAGGTGGGCGTCCAGTGGAAGAGCCTGAATCTGTTTGATTTCTAGCAGTCAACTCTGGCCTGCTGTGGCCGCCTGCCTCGTCCTTGTGCCCCTGTGGGAGCAGCCAGGAGGGAAGCGGACGCACCGGATGTTCCGAGTCTCCCCTGGGGCCAAGCCTCAGGCCCTGCTCCTGGTCACCAGTCGGGGCTCGGCTGGCTGAAGACCCCCTCCCCTCACCTGTTTAGGATCTTACAAAATCAACTGCTTCCCGCGTTGTGGGCCAGGCAACAACGCATTGGGGCTGAAGATCTAACTGTGCAGACAGAAGGCAGCTAGCTAAGTGGAAACGGAGTGCAGTGCAAAGGCCTCCAAACGTGGACTGCTCGTGGCTCCACTCCCCTGATGGCTGAGCGCTGAGCATCCCCTAGGTGGTGACGCACGAGAGGCGAGGGTTAATGCCTGCTGGTCCTCTACCCCTTTAGCCTACGGTCACAGCACAAACCACCTCCTCTCTTCTCCACTGCACCTTCTCGATGCACAAAGTGCGGTCCAGCAGTGGACGGTGATACGATCAACGGCCAGGAGGTGGACGCTCGCTCCTCCTGTAGTAAGGCTCTCACGCGACAAGCGTGCAGAGATCCTTAGAAAAAGGATGTAACCGCAGCCTGCACTGTAGACCGCCCGGACGGCTAGCAAACAACAGTGCCTCTATTCAGGGGGGTCTCCCGCAGTTGTGAAAAAGGATGAGGCAATGTCCAAAACAAGTGTTCAGGGAACAGTCATGAAATCAAGCGTTATAGGGATGATCGTAAAGAGGACACTCACTTTCTACACTGTACATTCCTGTGACATGCGCATTATTCTTGGAAGCAGAAACAAAGCTTCCAGGAGTGTCTTTTTTCCCTTAAAGTGATATCCTTAGGGCTCACACTTGTAAATGTTTTACATGAATTCCCAAGAATGAACTTCAAGCTGGGGAACTGGAGAGTGTCTGTAAGCCAGCACCGCAGACAGCACGGGGCGATGCCAGAGTGGACAGAGCCAGGACCGGGGGCGGGAGTGGGGAACCCTGCCGCAGCTTTTACCCTCCAAGGCGCAGGGGTGTCCCCAGGCTTGCAGAGCCCCCTGCTAAGTAGTCCCAGCATCTCCCTCTACCCCAGGAACCCGCCTCTTTCCTGCACCAGCCTGTGTCCACCAGCTGGTCTGCTGGCCTGTGTGTGTGTGTGCAGACCTGGCCCCAGGCTGGAGCTTCCAAGCCCTTGGGCCCATCCACAGGGACAGGGTCCAGGCCTGGCCAACCCTTCCAGGCTCCCCCAAGCCCCCTCGTCGGGGAGCTCACGGTATTCCACCACCAAAGTGCCTGCTGGGGCCACTGGACTCCCTCCTATGTACCGTCTGTGTGTGTGTCTGGGCTTCTCAACTGGCCCACTGGGCTCTAGGCACATGGCTGAAGGGCCAGGAGGACACCCCATTTCCCCCACCTTCAGTCAAAACATAGCCAGCGGCCCTTGCAAGGTGGACGTGCGCTTAATGGTCAGAGCCCCGACCAGGGCCCTGACGGTCCCTTTCAGAGGGACGATTTCTTCGCAAGCCGTGCTTACTAACAGTCTACTAGGTCCCACCCCTCCAGATGGGGGCACCTGTGCTACCCTTGGGCATGCTTCAGCCTCGCTCCTGACGGAGACTGAGTTAATTCTAACAGGATGTGCACTGGGGACAGACAGGGGTGTGAGGCGCTGGAGGGGAACAGAGGGCCTGGAAACACAGGTGCTTTCACCGTCTAACAGAGGGCTGCAACTGTTACCTGACTGTGAAGGTGGGAATTGCGTTAAAGAGGATGTTCTTTCTCGCTTGACAGGAGGGCAGTAATTTCCATCTTCTCGGTCAGAATCTACAGAAAACGAGGAGGAGGAGAAAAATCAGGCTGCTTCCGCTTTTACAACCAAAGCTGGTGAAACATTTGAGAGATTTCCTCACCTTCTCCACCTTCGGGGCTGGAGCCTCCGGCTGACCTCTGAAACAAGAACACATGTAAGGGCAGTCAGAGAGGGCCGCGCAGCCCAGGGCCCGGCAGCTCCTGACTTCTGCCACAAACGGATCCCGAAATGTAGCGCTGAGGGCGCGTGGCCTGGGCTCAGTCACCCGGGTCACAGACAGGCTTTCAACCTAATGCTCAAAAATCCCCCATGAACCTTCACGTCTCTGCCTCACCAGGCCTCGTGCCAAGGAATCCTCTTAACGGCTGGGAACGCGTTCCCAGCACAGAATCAGTTTCTCTGTTTCTCCACCAGGTACAGCTAACTGGCGTTCCCCCACCCCAGCCCCCCAATTCAAACAGTGAAACTGGATCTGGCCAAGTTCACTTTGCCAAGAGCTGGAAAGCGACCCTCTCTCCACCCTGAAGGGCAGCAGGACCGCTGACACTGGCTGCGTGACACTGGGTCATGGTGGTTCCCATTCCTGGCCCTGGCACATCCCATGGTGTGGAACCCTGTTTCGAGGTGGGCTGTTATTTCCAGAGCAGCCGAGAGCTTTGAAGCCTTGGGCCAAAGTGTTCAGAACAGAATCCCCAGGTACAACAGCTCAGACCGCAGAACCCACCGAACAATCATTAGCTGAGAGAGAAAGATGGCTGAAGAATCTCCTCTCCTTGACAACCTTTAATTTTAGAATACGAACGAGCAAATAAGAAGCTTATAATGAGCCTCCGCCCCATGTGGGATAATACACAGTCCCTCTTGTACATCCCCTCTCAGGGACTTGAGATTCTTCAGAACTAAGCAGCCAAAAGCAAACTTTGAAGGGTGAACATCACCACCCCCGCCCCCGGGTCACCGGTTTAAGAGCAAGCAGGGGAGCCAATTTTCTTATTTTCAGAAAAGCCCCTCAGGAGTCAAGTTTAGCCAAAGGAGGACCACCTGCCTCGAGGACCTGTTAGGGATTAAATGAGATGATGCATGGGAAAGTGCTTGGCAAGCTGCAAAGCCGCGTGTAAAAGCAGTAACTGCTGTAAATAAGAAAACTGCAGACAAGGAGCCGGGGGACCTCCTAGAGCCGGGGCGGCACTTTCCCTGTACAGGGCCAGAAAGTATTTTCAGCTTCACAGGTCCCATTCGAGCCACACGTTGTATATTCTTTATTTTGTTTTTACAATCCTTTAAAACACCATCTTAGCTTGCAGGCTGGACAAAAACAGGCGGGGGCCAGAGTTTGCAGACACATCCTAAAGGACAGTGAGAGCCTGGACGGTAAGAAAAGGACCTCAACCTGGCCTCCCCCCTCGACCCCCCATCAGAGACCATCCACCATAATGCCTGGGAAACGTGAAACCCTCCTAACACAACAGGGGCTCAATACGTGAACATATCATGGGGCCTAAAATGAAATAAAATACCCAAGGGTCCAGCAGGCTGGCTCTACATGAGCGCAAAACAGTGGCCAGAGCTCGAGCTCAGAGCATGAAGGCACTAAATCCTGTTCTCGAAGGCTTGCCAAGCCTAGTCAGCTTCTCCTAGCTCTGCCAAGTCCTAAACCTGAAACGCGGGGCAAATTATTTCACCAGCCCAAGCTTCCACTTCCTCGCTTGGAAAATGGCGGGGCCAGCGCTTCCTCCGTAGCGAGGGAGGTGCAGGGGGTCAGCGGGCTAAGCAGGCAGCGCCGCGTGGCTCACACCTGGACAGGCCACGCTCTCCCAGCCAGCTCACCCTCTCGGGATGTCATACTTCGGGGCAGTGCTGGGGGAGGTGGGAGAGCCAGGTGAGGGACCAGGGGACCCTTGGAGGGGTGGAGAAGAGGGTCTTAGCATGGGGGGCCCAGAGAGGCGCTTTTGCAGTGCTGTCATTCTATGGGGCCCAGGCTGGCATCTGACAGAACAGAGCCATGTCACCAGAACATCGGGTGTTCCTCTCGGACCCTCCCCTGCCCTGGGTGACACCATGAAGGTGCAGGCTCCAGGCCCCTCCCTCCTACTCCTCCACAGCAGGCTTGGCCATCCCCAGCCCAGCGCTCGCCCTCAAGTCCCATCCTCGACTCCCCCCACCTTTTCACTCAACAAGCATCTCAACTCTCCCAAACCTGCCCATGGCAGCCTCTGGGGCCTGTGGGATCCGCTGCTTCCTGAATGACTTCTGGCACCTGGAAAATGGCCACCCCCCTGCCTCTGTAGACACTGCTCCCTCACCCACGGACACCCTCCCTTCCCTCTCCCCACAGATGAAAACCCCTCAGGCCGTGGCCTCACCGCTCCCTGCACTTCTCCATGGCTCTCACTCCAATCGTGGGTCGGTGTCAGGGTCCCCCTCTAGCCTCTAAGTTCTGGGAGGGTATGGCCCCAGCACACAGCGGGTCTCGACTGGCCCGTGTTCAGCGGAAGCAGCCGGATTCCAGGCACTCCATGGGCCATGGAGAAGCCGCCAAGGCACGTGTCCCCCAAGTTACACACAGAGCAATGGACCCGAAAGCTGTGAGGCCAGAGCGTCCTCCTGTTTCTCAGCTGCTGGGGAGAACAGTTCTCTGTCACCTCAATTTCAAGAGGACCCCCGCCTTTCCTCTTGGCTAGCTAGGTTAATTTCCACATGTGTGAATTTCCGAGCATTCCTTCTGCTATGGATTTCTAATTTTATTCCATTGTGGTGGGAGAAGACTCTGTGTGATTTCAATCCTTTTAAATCTACTGAGCCTTGTTTTGTGGCCTAGTGAGTGGTCCACCCTGCAGCTTCCTGCATGCCCCTGAGAGGACCGCGTGCCCTGCAGCTGCTGAAGTCCTCTCTGTCCTCGTCCTGCTTCTGTCGGGACGTTCCAGCACCTGAACATGAATGTGGAGCACTGAGGTCTCCAGCAATGTACTGGATTGCCTATTCTCCCTTCATTCTGTCAGTTTTTGCTTCGTGTATTTTGGGGCACCTTTAACAACACTTAACTTCCTCGCCTCTGCCAGTGACACCCCAAACCTCTCAGGGATCTGGGTCTCCTTGAAAATTTGATGGGTGCTAAAAGCCTTTCCCCAGAAAAGTACCCAGACCTCAGGGGCTGCAGCCCCGCCTCTTGGGGCCCAGGACTGCTGAGGCCGGGTGGCCTCCTGCAGCACTGGGCCCCCTTCGTCCATCACACTTCAGCCTTGCTGTCTCCTTCCTGTCTCCTGAACTTGTCAACCCTGTTCCTGCCTCAGTGTTCCTTCTTCATGTGCTACTTGCACAGCCGTCCCTGACCACCTCCAGGGTGTAGCCCTGCTCACGGGCTACCCCATCACCCCGCAAGCTGGGGCAGCTCCTCTCCACCCCACCCTCCAGCCTCTCTCGGGCCTCTGCCCTGTTTTGTGCATCACAGTTGGATGTGACCTAATGTGTCCATCTGTTGTTTGTCTCCTGCTACCATGAGGCCCTGCCCTGTCTGTTCTGCTCACAGCTCATACACCCCACACCCAGGACACTGCACAAAAGACGCTCAGAAATATCTACCGCACAAATGGAGCCTGTCCTCCGCCACAGCCCCTTTGGTGACCTGGAGAAGAAAGGGCACCTGGCCAGACAAGATCAGATACTCCTAGACCCCTGACCCCAGGAGACCCTCAAATCCATGCTCCGAGTCTATTCTAAGACCCAACCCACAGGTATGTGGCAGGTCTCTTGGTCCTGGAAAAGCTGGGAAGCTAAGGCCTGCAAAGGACAACACAGGAAGATTCCCCAACTTGGAGGACCTTCCAGAAGCTGCTGGAACTTCCTGTGGGGTCTGAAACAGCCGACTCAGAAGCAGTGAGGAAAGTGACGCCAGCAACTCTCCTCAACAGGAACTAGGGCAAGGAAGCAGGAAGACAGACTGCAAAGCGAAGTCATTTCTGCTTGCCTTTGGAGCCTACTTGACAGCTAAAAACCCTCCACCACTGCCCACATGAGAAGCAGCCTGCCCACTGCTCCTGCCTGGGAGGGCCTGCGCTTGCCGTCTGGCCTGGCTGCCTCGTGCTGTCTTCCCCCAAAGCAGGAAAGGGCCTGGTGTGCAGCAGCTCCCCTTCAACCCACACAAGGCCAATGCCAGCTCCACAGACACAGTCCTCGGACACAGCAGCCTGGGGGGCAGGACCTCTTCCACGTCAAAGTGGTCTGGGGGCCGCCCCTCGCCCCAACCAAGGGAACAGCTCTTCGGGGGTCAGTCTAGAACAGTGCCTGGGACGCACATGGAGTCAGGCCTTGCAATCCCAACTCCTCGGAGCCCAGAAGGCTGCAGCCAAAGCTCAGGAGCCACTGCTCCAGGGACTCCCGTGAGGAGGATTTTAAGAGCAGGCTTTGAGGACCTGCGCTTCCGGGGAGGAGCGAGGACAGAGCAGGGTGTGGAAGCCCCATTTCCTCCTCTGCTTCTTCCCACAGCAGAAGCCGCCACTCGAGGACTGGGGCTTCAGGATGACACCCCGGGGACGCGGGGACCAGCACCCTTTAGGGACGCCACGACGAAAATATCCCCAACGAACACTTACATGAGGAGGCCGAAGAGAAAGAAGGCCAAAGAGAACACTTCAACTTATTTTTCTGGCGCCGGGACAGTGTGAACGGATGAAGTGGACGGCGGCCGGGCCGCGGCCTGGCGAGCAAGCCCGCCCTGACTGCGCGCTGCAAGGTGGCCTGAGTCCCGCCAGTGGGCGGGGCAGGCAGCGCAGTCCTCTCCTCTCAGAAGACACTGGAACCTCAGGGGAAGCAGCTCATTCTGTGAGGTGCGTGAGTCCCTGTTGCCAAGTACAAAATAGGAGGGAACGCCTAACCCAGGATGGGACCACAGGTGTGAGAAGCTTCTGATCTTGGTGTAAAGGATGAAACAATGAAAATTACGATCGTTAACTGAATCACTTTGCTGTACACCAGAAACCAACACAACATTGTAAATCAACTATATTTCAATAAAAACTTTAAAAATCAATAAATACAATTATGACTGTAAAAAAAAAAAATTACGATCGTTCACTTTGCTAAGGCTTGCACCCTTTCCCCCCCCAAACATGGCTCTCATGAGGCTGCCTGGCGTGGCCTCGAGAGGACAAGGCTGCCAGGCCAGTCCAGGAGGAGGGGAGGGAGCTGAGACACAGACACAGACAAATGGGCAGTGAGCAGGAATGAACGGTGTTGCCTTCCTGACCTCCCGGAAAAGACCAGAAAGCAAGACCATGTCAGGGATATTCCTTCCAGAAAATGCCAGACACCGTTTGGCCTGCCTGGGACGCAGTGATTCCCCATTTGGACGGCCCAGTTAGAAAGCCCGCTGCTGGACTTCCCTGGTAGCGCAGCATTTAAGAATCTGCCTGCCAGTGCAGGGGACACGGGTTCGAGCCCTGGTCCAGGAAGATCCCACATACCGCGGAGCAACTAAGCCCGTGCGCCACAACTACTGAAGCCCACGCACCTAGAGCCCGTGCTCCTCAACAAGAGAAGCCACCGCAATGAGAAGCCTGCACACCACAACAAAGAGTAGTCCCCACTCGCCACAACTAGAGAAAGCCCGCGCACAGCAACGAAGACCCAACGCAGCCGAAAATAAAAAATATAAATAAATAAATAAATTTTAGAAAGCCCACTGCTGGGGCTGCAGGAAAATGGACTCCTGGGATTAAAAGTCACTTAAGGGGTGTCCTTGCCTTCATGTGGACCACAGGCAGATTCACTGCTGTTTATTCTGTAACTGAGGGAACCAGCTCAGAGATTTTTACCAGAAAGGCAGACACCGAAAAAAGAAAAAGAGAGGTGGCCTCCCAAGATGTGAATGCTGGGCAGGGGCGGGGCGGAACGAGGGTCAAACCCCGTGCAGATGCCAGAGGATGAGGGGCTGGGTCCAGACTCTTTCTAAGCTTCCTGGTGGGTCTCATAAACATATTTCAGGCTCGGCAGTGCCTTGGTGCAGAGCTTCAGCCTGGTAGACTTCAGCCAGCCTCCAAGTGAGCATTGGGAACGCTCGCTCTCTCCGGATCAAATGGACAACTTAATCTGGATGTGGTTTGGTCTCCTTCAAGCTGCCTTGTGAGAGCCAGGAAGTCTGATATATTGAGACTTTTTCCTGGTACTGAGTCTTCAATGGCCAGAGTTCTGATGAGACTGAAAGACGATAAGGGCCCTTTATAGGCAACAATTCAGCGAGCCACTATTTATTATAAAGAACTCGCAGCTTTACACTCGCCCAAGGGATCGTGGAATAAAGAACAGACTAAACGTGAGGGATGAGACCTGTCGGGTAACATGTGGGCGTTTCCTGAACTCCAGTGTGGTACAGAGCAAGCTCCAAATCTGCTCTGATGCAAAAGCAACTAGTCCGAGTTAGCCAAAGAAACATCTCAGCCCGGGAAGAAGCTGGGCTCAGGTTCCATCTGCCTTGGTCTATGCCCTAATTGACCTAAAAAACAAAGGTTACTTTGCCTTGATGCCTAATCAGCAGAGAAAGCCCTGGTTAGCTCAGAGCTGTCACAGATGATGTGATGGTTGCGCTGCTGGGACTTCTGACAGAACTGGGATCCCCACAGTTACGCGAGTGTATGTCATGGGCACGGCCTTGGCTGCGACGCTGGGACATTCAGAAGCTGCTTCCCCCAGCCCTGACTCTCTCCCACGTGACGTAACAACCATTCCCAGGCTCCCTGCCATTGCGCTTGACCTTGCATTTGCCAGTCGGGGCACTGCTTGAATGTCTCGGAATTAGAGTCTCTGACCTACAGTCCAAAAGAACTGAGGAGCCGAGTTCCACCAGTCAGGCCTCAGGAATCACCGTCCGGACTGGCCACAGACAGAAGGCGAGGGCCCCAGGGTACTTCCTGCACAGGTCCCGTCTCACCAAGTGGTCATTAGAAGTAAGGGGCCCGAAAGGGCCTCGCTTCTGGAAGGGCAGCTGCCGTGACACAGCCTCTACTGTTTGCCACCCTCCACTGAAAACCCTCAACCTCTCCAGCGGGAGATTCTCTGTAAACTGTGCTTTTCAACCCAGGCAGCAGCAGAAGGGCCCAGTCTCCTGGGCAGATCCACACAAAGACCACCTGTTCTCAGGGAACTGAAAACATGTACCTGCAAAGGCCAAAGGCATGAAACTCATAACGCCCAATTTGGTAGAAGGTTGCAGCAGCTGCTCTGCCTCCAACCCCAAAAGTTGAAAAGCCTCTGAATTCCTGCTGTCAGCCCTCGTGTGAGGACTGCTCTCCCAGAACTCTCTGGTGTAAGCACCTTGGGCCGGAACCTCTCGTGGGCTTCCTTACCCCAAGCCCACTTCTATGCCACGCAGGACTCCCCCATGCCCCGCCCCACACAGGGAAAGCCTGTTTCTTCTTTTCCCACCACACCGATTCCTCCAGAATGTTAAAGTTTGGCTCCAACCTCACCTTGGCTGAGTATCACTTCTTCCTGCGTATCCCAGGGTTTGGTGGCTCTAACTGAATTTTAGCGGCTTCCTTAAGGACACAGGAGACTGGTGATGGGACACAGGGAACCGCTAAAGGTCTGGGGTAAGGCCTGGGATTGTGACCCCCTGCAAGGCTGCCCAGGGTTCAGTGTGGCAGAGCGGGATCCTCTGTTTTCTTGAGAGTCATTTTTCCCTGTCATGAGAACGGGGGGCTCTGTCACTAGGGACCGAGAGGACGAGGGTTTCGATCCTGAATGTAGGCTAATGTTTACCTTTCCCAATTTATCAAACTCCAAAAACTCAAGACATTTCTTGTTCTGGAGAGCTCACAATCTTCTCCACCTATAATCTTCAAAAGCCTTCTGAATACAAAGATAAAGGGCTCAAGGGATTCCCTCCGGATTCAAAGGAAGTGTCTCTTCTTCTTCCTGCTTTGATTGAAGACAAGCAGTTCACAGCCCAACCACAGTCCAAACACAACCGGTCTTGCAAAGCAATCTGCGGTAGATACCTTTTCCTACAGGTCAAGGAAGCCGGAGCCTTTCGTGTTTCTAAGATACTGAACTTGAATGCCCAAATTGAGGGAGAGGAGAAGGAAAAATGGAAGGAGGGAGAAGGGGCCAAATTTGATGTGGAAGGTTCTACCCCACTACTCAATTCCTCTTTTGACCCCTCGCCTCTTTCAGGAACCAGGACTAGCTTCTGGCTATGGGTAAATGTTCCCCCAACTAGAAAAGTCTCAATGTGAAAGGGGACTTGCTCTTTCCTGACTTTCTGGCAGCAGGAATTAAAGGGAGCTAAAGAGAGCCTTTGTCATCTTTTCAGTTATCATCAGCTGCTGACAACCTGGGGTGTGGATCTGAGGGGTCCGGAGGGAAAGGGGCCGGTCTGGGTTGGGAGCCCCGGGCCGTGGGATGCTGGGTGGAGGTGGACTTACCCCTGCCAGTTCTCGTGGAAAAGGAAGAAGCTGGGCTTCAGGAGCGCTGGCTGAAGCGCTAGCGGGGGCAGGAAGCTCTAGGGCATGCTCACCAGCTGACTCGGGGTGACCCGTGCCATGGTGGGGGGCCTCAGCCTCCCCCCGAGGCTCCTCTCCCGAATCCGACAAGTCTTTTTGCTCTGCAGAGGACTGGGAGCAAAAAAGACAATTTTCCTTCAATGTAAATAAAGCCAGCAACACGGGGCAGGGGAGGGGGGCAGGGGAAGGTCTGGAGATGCTCGACCTTCAGCAGCTCCTGCCCGGGAGGTCGGGCCAAGAGAGCCGGCACGTGCTACCGCGTTCTGCTCCGCAGAGCCAGCCCTCCACACTGACGGAAGGCCAGTGAACGTGGACCTGCTGCTGTCGGACCTGGCAGGGAGCTCTGAGGTGTGCAAGAAGTTGGACCCTCCTTTTGAAAACTGCAAGGTGGCCCCTGTGGCACAGAGACCTTCTGCCGATGGCAGCGAGTGAGGAAACACACCCCCGTGACCAAGACGGGGGCGGTGCCTCTAGCAGAGGGGAACAGGGGCCATTGTGTCAAACTGTCCCCAGGGCTTAATAACCCATCCACTCAAACATACTCGTGAGGGTAGGTGGGCGCCAGCACCCTGTCTGGCCACTGGGAGAGCCAGGGCGGCGGGGCCAGGGCTTCTCCACTGGCTGCGGCCCCACCAGCACCTTCCCATCTCTGCCGCTTAAACCCGAGAGGAAGGGAACGCTTTCTTGCTCGGCGAGCGCAGGTGTGGGGCGACCCCGCGAGCTGGCAGACACACAGAGAGCCGGTTTTGTATCAGCGGACAGGTGGGTGGGGCTCCGGCTGAAGGAGGGAGCCCCTCGGCCTAGAATTCTCCCAGGCTCCCCCGGAACATCCCGGGCCAGGGCTTATCTAGAAAACAGCCAGGGTAAGGGGAAGCCGGTCCCCAAAGTCTTCGTCGTCAAAAGCACAGACCCTCCCCCGGCATCCTTTGAGGTGGTTCTTGGGATTCTGAAGGGGCTTCCATGGGCCGAGGGCTCTGTGGCCAAGACTCTTCTTGAGAATTGCGTTACAAAGCTGGTGTCCTGGAATAAATACATGGGCTCCGGTCCCCAAGCCTCCCGCCTGGCATCGTCCACCACACGTTTCTCTCGCTTTGTGAACTAAATGACCACGGGGCCACCCTGTCTCCCTGCAGACACGGCTGTGTTCTTCCTGACTGTGAAGTGACTGAAACCTCTTTAGACAGGACTTGGGACTATTTTTAAATGTGTGAGCCTGCTAGATGAAAGGAACTACACAGAGGATTTTAAGAGAAATTTCAAACATTCTTAGGAAAAAGCAAAAGCAACACAACTCATCCATACATCTAAAAAAGCCACCCAAATCGACTCTTCCTATGCAGGGAAGAGCCACAGACATAAAGGCCCTCCTTCCCAGGCCGTTCCTCAAACCTGTCCAAGGCACTGAGGTTGGTCCCACACACCAGTCTGCTGCTACTTTATGGCTAGAGACTGAACACCACTTAAGAGAGAAAATGAAACCCAGAGCTCTATGGGAAATTGCCTATCTCTGTTCAAAACCACTTGGATTTTTTTTTAAATCCCTGCTTTTCGAATATAAATGTTGAAATGCCCTCGTGGCATGGTAGACTAGAGATGAAGCCTACGTCGGAGGACCAAAAAGAAATACAAATGCCATTCCAGCATTTTCTCCTTGGGTCTGAGTAAGCTCTAAGGCACCAAGATAGAGCCTGTAGTTTTTCAACATGTTTGTTAAAATCGGACATCGAGATTTTGGCAGGCTTTGACATCATCCTAAAATATACGTGGCTGACAAAAAACCACGCATACAGGGTACGCTTGTTATACACACAGTAAGCTTCCAGTGTTGTCGGTGACACCCTGCTTTCTGCCTTTTTGCTGAATGGACATTATCCTGCCAGTGCAACCCCAAAATCTTCTGCCTTCAGATTAGCAAATATTTGGAAAATAAAGTAAATGAAAGAAACGTTCAGTCGTCACAAACAGTGAAACAAACTACGGAAGGAGATTCAAATTCTCTTCACGTTAAAGAGAAAAAAACTGTCTGTCTCCATTCAAGGCAGTTAAGAAAAGGTTTCATTTTTGCCCCTAAAACACAAATGCATGGAAACGCAAGCATTTTGTGAAGAGCGCCATCTTGAGGAAGCTCAAGAACAGGAAAGCAGTAGAGACAGTTCCTGTGCTGTCAGTCTGGCTCCAGGTTTGCGTTTCGGGCGTCAGGACTGGAGTTCCGCTGCTGCCCGATGCTGTAACACGGAACAGTGGGAGGATCTGACGACTCGTCTTGAGACCAAGGGACGCCACCGGCAGGCCACCACCACCAATCTGTGGTTTGCTGCGAACGCAACTCCGACTGTCTATGGGCCTGACGGAAAATCCTGTGTGTCTTTGTCACCAAACCAACACCAAAACGCCTGGGCTGGCAGCCTAATTTTTTTCTTTTTGATTTCAAATCTTTCATCTTGATCGTGATTCAGTAATAACAGCTGGGCCTTTGAAGGGGGCCGTGGGCTCTTGGAGTGCATCCCACTGGGGCACTGGTGGTTTAGAGATCATTCACTGAAAGAAGGTAATGCTCCCACAGTTGACAATGGGACTTCTTGATCTTTGTGGATCAAAAAGTGGCTCAAAAAATAGCTGTATGGGAGACCTAGGTGACAATTAGGACAATTTCAACGTGGACTCATATATTAGAGGGTATTTCTGAATTAATGATCATTTTCTCAGGCGTGCCCATGGCACTGGGGCCATGGAGAAGAATTCCTAGGAGACGCCTGCTGAAGTATTTAGGGGAAAACCGTCAGGTGGGTGCAACTTATAGTCGAGCTTTCTGGCGTTTATGATAAAAATGTTAACGGTGAAGCCAGGTGAAGGATACCCAAGGGTCCACAGTACCATTCTTTTAACTTTTCTGAGGATTTGAAAAAATTTTCAAAAACAGAAAGTTGAAAAAGGGAAAATAAAAGCTCCCTCAGAAAAAAACAACAGCAACCTGAACAGATCTTCCCAACTCTTGCTACTGTGGCGTGAGGAGGGAGGGCTGAAATCGCGGCAAGAGGGGGCAGCTGGGAGGGTCTCAAGGTGTCATTTTGTGAGAAGTGTCGTGGCCACTCCTTGCAGACCTACCTACCTTCCCGTCGCTTCCCCTGGGCCGGGGAGCCGGCTGTCCAAGCCTCTCCGCTTCCTTCCCGCCCGATGCCCGAGCTGTCATAGCAGCAGAGAAAGGAGGAGGGCTCCGTGTCCACTGGGCAGCCGCCCACCTGGCAGCTCAGAGGGCGGCCCCGACGGACATGCAGGCTCCTCCGGCCTCTGCCGTTAGACGCAGAGGTTTTCTGTGCCCTTCCGATGATCTTGTCACACAAGTGTGACAGCAGGAGAACTCTGAAGAGCTGGAGGTCAGTTATTTCTAGAAGCCCATTTAGAGCTGGCACTGAGTCAATATTTTGATGCGCACGTTGGTGATGAGCACCTCCCTAGAGACTCTTCGGGTTCAACCTCACCCCGTTTACGTAATTGGCATCAACCTTCTGAAGGTGACACGTGTTAAGTCAGCCTTTGAATTACGAAGCAACAGAACCACCTCAACCGTGAAAACAGTACTGAAATAAGAGTTAGTCATTTTAAAAGCATTTTAAATTCAGTCAAATAAACATTATGTTTTAGCGTTTCACCCTGCTGGCTGTCAGAAAGTCTTCAGGTTTTAAGAGTTATTCATTCCAATTACTTGTTTCAAATCTGGGTCGGCAAACTTTTTCTGTAAAGAGCCAGATACTAAATATGTTCGACTTTGCAGGCTACCTGGTCTCAGTCCAAACCCCTTCACTCTGCTGTGGACTGCACGGGCCAGGCGGGGCCAAGCGACAATAAATCTTTACTGACAAAAACAGCAGTGGCGGCAGCCCTTAGTTGGCTGACCCCTGTTTCAAACTAAAAGTGGTTCAAAAGAAAATCATAATAAAACTCAAAATTCTAGAAAATCCCGATTTTACGGAAAACCTAACAGAAGTGACTTTTACATCTGAAGCAGAAACCAAACACAGTCCACCTCTAAAAGCCAGAAGCACATCAGCCCCTTCACGGTGACTGAACTTCCAAAGGACAAATGATAAAAACACATGTATGCACTGGTCAGGGCCCAAGGGAGAGGGGACGGCAGAGGTTGATGTATCTTGAAAATACCACTTGGAAAACTGAAACCAAAAGGGAAGAACATTTCCTTGTTTTGTGATTCTTCGGCATAAGAATTAACAACGGGAAAGATTAATTTGAGAACAAGCCTAGCAGATGAGCCCCAGCTGACACAGAAGACACCCTGCGCGGGGGTACGGGTAGGGGTCTCAGGGCAGCCGCTTCTCCTTCCCGCCCCCTCCACGCACTCGCGCCTTCCCCGGCACAGCCCTTGAACGCCGGGGCTGCTCTCTTTTCAGGCCAAGGGGCAGGGTTCACAAGCAGCAGCCGGGCTGCCAGGAGTCCCAAATCGCCAGGCCAGCAGCCCCCAAACTCAAAGCCGGCGACCCTGTGGGGGGACCGGACATCCACCCGAGCACCTGGTCTGTGGGTCACGAGCCCTGAGCCGAGAAGCCCCTCAAATGCTGTCCTCATCAACAAGACGCACACGGATTTCAGAACACCTGCATCAACGCAGCACACATTGGTCACCCTGAAATCTTGCCGTGGTTATGACATCACACCTGCTGTCCCCAGGCATGAGGGCAGGGACCATCCATTTTTTGGACAAATAGGGGGAGTCCTCATACAAACTTGGGAGGCATCACCACAGAACATCAACTATCTCTGGACACAACCCGGACCTTCCAGGCTGATCCGTTCAGGGAGGGAGACAACCCCAATGACTCCAAGATAAGCAACCACACGCGACTTTGTGGGAAGGCACCGGGCTGCTAGCTCATCACGATAAATTAGGCGAGTTCCTTCCAACATCAGGGAAAACAAGACATTTAAAGCCCAAGAAGGGGGAAGCAACCTAACAAAGATGGGTGGTGAATATATAATGCAAGCTGACTACTAACTGTTCGAAATGCATTTATGCCAAGTTGGTTGGAGCCAAAAAAAATCCCGCTAAAATCTTTAAAGGTCCTATTTTCCCCTTAACCAGCACTGCTCCCTCTCCTCTCCTCCCTCCCCCCGTCCCCGGCCCCCTTTCTCTCCCTCCTACCAGATTTCCTAATGCACAGCAGTACTTCTAAAGCAAATCATTAGGAATTACAAGGAAGCTTTCTTCCACTGTTTTTTTAAAGCAGGGTCTCTGAGCCCTGTCCATACACACCCCATCTTAACCTCGTGCCATGGTAACCTAAAGCCACCGGGCCTTTTCTCCGTGCCAGAAGGATCCTGGGCCATGCGACCTGGGGAGAGAGAGCTTGGGGAGAAAACAAGGCAGAGTAACCACGTGAAGGGAGAACATACCGGCCCCTTACCTTTTGTCCTTTATCCTTCTGAAACACAAAGACGGGCGGAGCAATGGCAGGCTTTTCTGCAAAAAGAAAAATTGGTGTTTTTCCCCCCAACACTACATTCGTACAGTAAACAAAGCTACATTCGTTTGTAATAAGTTAAAAACAAAAAACAAACCTGGTATAAAACTAGTAACTCGAAAGATCATCAAATAGCTTAGCAAACAGTTTCTTCACATGGATGCGGGGAAGTGTGTTCGGTGTGTAAAAACTCGACACAGTGGTAGGATACGTGCACTTTTCTGTGTGCATGTGCACACCAATAAAAAGGTTTCAAGACTCACTCAGAACAGGTCATGCCACTGATGGAGGGAGCGCGGTGTGGAGGGTGGCAGGCTGCAGAGTGCCCGGGCGGCTGCTACTCAGCGCCACCAACTGTGGTGCTGCAGGAACGAGGCGCAGAGACGGCAGGTCCCCAATTTCAAAGGCTGGAGACTAGTTTAGTTTTTTAATTTTTTTTTTTTTTTGGTCGCGCCATGTGGCTTGCAGGATCTTAGTTCCCTGACTAGGAATTGAACCCGGGCCCCGGCAATGAAATTGCCGATTTCTGACCACTGGCCCGCCAGGGAAATCCCTAGGTTTTTAATTTTTCCACATCTGCAGGCCAGCTGGGGCCAGGGGTGACCCATTTGCAACCTCTGCCCACGGGACACATGCTCTTTGGAGAGCTTACTCCGCTCAAGTCAGACCTGCATTCCACCTGGTTCTCTAAGTGAGCGCCCGTTAAAAAAAAAAAGTGTGGAGTTGTGAGAAGTCTGAAAGGCCATCTTGCACAGCTGCTGTTGAAGGAAGAAACCCTTTGGGATGTTGTCACTGGACCAGGGAGATGCCGCCGGTCGTTCTCAGGCAGCTGAGTCCATGGCTCTCGGCCACTTGCCCCGGAGTGGGCGGCCGCTCAGAAAGGCCCTGCCGCTGGCCAGCGGGTTCTGGACGAGGGCTGCCTTAACCCGTGGCGGGGCCCGGAGGCTCCTGCCTCACTGCCTGGGGCCGGGGCGCGTGGCTCTGGGTGCGCTCATGAGCCCTGCGGGCGTGCCCAGGGCCTCCCTCAGCATTCAAGGCCTGGAGAGCGGCGTGGATGGGAAGCCGGGGGTCATGAATTTGGGGAGCACTCGCGCAACCCTTCCCCTTCCCTCAGTTGTGCGGAGCCGAGGTGAACCAGGAACCCGCACTAACACAGCTTTAACCCGGCAGGACCACTACGCGGGAGGGGACACAGTTTGCGGGCCATGAGAGCGCTTGTGTGGGACGTGGTCGGAGGGTCTGGTCTGGAGCATCGGGGAAACGCTCCCGAGAAGAGGCAGCTGTGCTGAAGCCTCAAGGAGAAGAGTGAAGGGAGAGGGGCAGGTGTGACGGTGACAGGGAGCCCGAGGGGCGGATGGTGGCGACGCTAAGGGTTTGGGACGGTTGTAAAAGGAGTGGAGGAAGCACAGAGAGAACAGAGTTTGGGGAAGGGGGCGAAGGCGATCACCCACGGTAAAGAAGATGGGGGACGGGGGGGCATGGTATGGGGAGCAAAAGGACAAGACCGAGATGGGCAAATGGACACTGTCCCACTCCCCACCCCCACAGAGGAGTAGGACAGATGCCAATCTTCACTTTGGGGCCACAGCCCACCGACGGTGACCATTCCCTCCGCTGTGCTTACTGAAGCCTTGTGGCACTTGGGTCCGATTCACCACGACAGT
The DNA here is from genome assembly GCF_028564815.1 of Eubalaena glacialis. NCBI lineage: Eukaryota > Metazoa > Chordata > Mammalia > Artiodactyla > Balaenidae > Eubalaena > Eubalaena glacialis. The sequence continues at coordinate 182,583,142 of NC_083719.1, read as the reverse complement.
CCTCCCCAGGCACAGCCCACGCAATCACTGGGGTGAATGACATCTAGGAGACCACACTGCCACAAGGGAGGAGGGTGGAGGCGTGGAAGGGCCTTGCACGCTTCCCACGACAGCCGTCTGCCCAGCACAGCCCACACGATCACTGGGGTGAATGACTTCTAGGAGACCACACTGCCACAAGGGAGGAGGGTGGCGGCGTGGAAGGGCCTTGCACGCTTCCCAGGACAGCCGTCTCCCCAGCACAGCCCACGCGATCACTGGGGTGAATGACACCTAGGAGACCACACTGCCACAAGGGAGGCGGGTGGAGGCGTGGAAGGGCCTTGCACGCTTCCCAGGACAGCCGTCTCCCCGGCACAGCCCACGCGATCACTGGGGTGAATGACACCTAGGAGACCACACTGCCACAAGGGAGGAGGGTGGCGGCGTGGAAGGGCCTTGCACGCTTCCCAGGACAGCCGTCTCCCCGGCACAGCCCACGCGATCACTGGGGTGAATGACACCTAGGAGACCACACTGCCACAAGGGAGGAGGGTGGCGGCGTGGAAGGGCCTTGCACGCTTCCCAGGACAGCCGTCTCCCCAGCACAGATGCGCAGCTACTGCTCCGCAAACCCAGGGGGTCGAACGAACGCATGCACGTGCTTACTGCTGGGCAGTAAACGACAGCAAAGGAAAGCTGGAGGGACTCCGGGGACAGCAGCAGCTTCTCCACACCATGTCTACCACGGGCAAGCCCAGACACCTTCTGGCGCTGCCCTTTACCCCATAAGCCTGGCACCCGGGGCTGTGGGTCCAGACCCCGGCCTCACTTCTGCCTCCGACTGCCGGCCAGCCACAAGGCTCGGGGGTGTGCAGGAAGGATCTGTGATTTTGGTCAGCCTAGGGCCCCCCCACCTTCCTCACCGTGGTTTAGATGGAGCCCAGCCTGGCTCCGGGCCCGAGGAGGAGAATACTGCGTGCCCTGGCCCCAGGGGACACGGCGGCACATGAATAAGGCCAGGCCGCTGCCAGCGAATGAGACTCGGGTCCAGGACTTCCACTGGAGCTACTGGGGAAGGGGTGCTCTTTCTCTGCTGGGGCTGCCAGCAGCCGGGTGTCACCACAAGGGGCCCTGGAGCAGAGCCAATCCAGCAGGAAGCAGAGCTGGGGATGTTGGAGGAAACTGAACCCTGGAGACACGGCTGGAAGCCCTGGGTCAGCAGGCCCGAAGCTAACCCCACCCCCACCCTGACTCTTCAGTGAGGCCAGCAAATGCTGATTTTTGCTTAAGCTGGCCTGAGCTTGACTTCTGTCTGTCCCTTGTCTCTAAGAGCCTCCGGCCTCTCTGGGAGAAGAGGCCTAGCCGCTGTAGACTTAATTAAACACACACCATACCCTGTAGAAGAAACCTGGGACTGGCCTCACAGTGAAGCCAAGATGCTCTCTTTCTCTTCCTAGCAGGCATCACCACCTGATGTACCGTGTGTGTGGGTTTATTATGGTCTGTCTCCCCTAGTAAGGGATCAACTCCATGAGATCGGAGCCTCTGCCTCGTTCCCCTTGTGTCCTACGGTCTGAGAACAGTAATCGGCACCCTGCAGGGATTCAACAAATATTTGATGGAGGGATGAGTAAGGAAGGCAAGGGCACTGAGAAAATGACTGCCAGGCTGTAAGGAAGGACTGGAACGGAGAGAAAGCATCTGAATGGTAGAGGAAGAGCATCCTGGTTGGAACTGTGATGGCTGATGTGCAGGCACACAGGAGGGGCTGCCTGTGGGTTCCCGGGGCAGGACGGGAACAGAATTAGTTTCAGCAGGAGGCTGCCTGTGGTGCGAAGGTCCTGCCCAGCGCCTCCTGGACCACACGGAAGGGTCCGGGCGCAAGCTGGGAGAGATCCCATCTGCTGGAGGAACCCTCCTGCACGGCAACAGGGCATGTCGCACGGCTGCGGGCAGAGGCCAGCGAGAGGGGGGCGTGGGGCTCTGAGCTTGGAAAGCAGACCCACCCTCATCACCTCCACTGCTGTAGTTCAGACCTCCCTTCTTTCTCCGCCTCTACCCTCACCCCCTGAAGTGCAGCCCCCACAGAGTAGCCAGAACCACTGGTGTGAAACTCACACTTTCAACTCGGCAACGTCCTCCCAGACTAGGGTCGAAGGCCGTTCAAAAAGGCCACCCCGCACCGACCATGACTGTGGCACTGAAGAGCCCCCAGCATGTCCCACGCTTCTGTCGCTTCTGGACTTCTGCCTGGCTTAGTCCCTCTGCCTCGAAGACATTCTCACCTTCTCTTCCGTGGCCGACACACATTCAGGTAGAGACACCACCTCCTCCAGGATGCTCCCAGTTTGAACTGGGCTCCTGAAGCCTGCTCTGGCTTACATCCTGCATGGGTTACACCAAGGCTACCTGTCAGGGAGGCTGAGAGATCACAGACACAGCATCTGAAACAGCTCTGCACGCAGCCTGTCACCTGGTGTGTGCAGTGTAAGAACCATCCAGTAAATGTTTGAACTAAACCCCTTCTGTACTTCTTCACATGGGTAGCACCAGCTGCTATGTGATCACATAAATATTTATGAAGCCCTTGTTCTGTGCAAGGCATCACGGGAAAAATGCGGAAAATGCGGAACGGGAAGCTGGGGGCAGAAAACTTCAGGGTAAAACGTCTGATGAAAAGGGAGGGGGTGTGTCTGTTTACTTGGCCGGGTGTGTGTGTGTGCGCGCATGTATGCTATTTGCTTATTTGCTCCCCTGGCAGTATCCTCTCCTGGACCTTAAGCTCCGTAATAGTGTGGCCTCTGTTGTGTTCGCCTCTGTATCTTCAGAGCCAAACGCAGTCTCACACATAACACGTGCTCAACAAGCTGTTAGAGAGCAAGCGGAACGCCGTGGGCCACACGGGCTGGGGCCAGGGAGGCCTGGGCCCTGGCAGCCCACCTCGCGGGCCACAGGGACCCCTGCGGAGGGCAGGTTTGGGGGACAGAACTTCGGTCAGTTCTCTACCAAAGACACAAAGCATCAGAGCCACGCGTGTTTCATTGCTGCTCATCCGCTTTAGGGCCCAAAGTCCGTAAACTGCAAGCTAGTCCCGACTCCACGGCGGCAACACACGTGTGCCCCCTTCCAGGCAGACTGTCTTTAACTGTCCCACATCACCACTGCTTCTGGTTGTCCCCGAAAAAGCAGCGTCATTCAGCCAACTGAAACCCAAGTTTGGGGAACGAACAGGGGACAGAAGCAACGAGGCTCCTTGGACCTGCCTGAAGCCCCAGTCCAGCTTTTCTTTCACAAGTGAAGGGAAAACCACCACCAGAGATTTGTAGAGAGACCTAGGCCACCGCAAAGACCTAAAATATTAAAACGTTAACCAAATACACATTCTTTGATCCAGATTCTGTCCGCCAGGTGTTTTTTTCTTTGTTTTTTGGCTCTGTGAAGTGCTCCCTGGGACTTCCCTGGTGGTCCAGTGGTTAAGAATCTGCCTTCCAATGCAGGGGACGTGGGTTCGATCCCTGGTCGGGGAGCTAAGATCCCACAAGCCGTGGAGCAACTAAGCCCGCGCATCAAGTAGGGAGAAGCCCGCGCACCGCAGCAAACAGTCCGCATGCCACAAATAAGACCCGACACAGCCAAATAAATAAATACTCCTTGATCAAATTAGTCTGTAAAAAAACAGCCCACCTGGAGCATTGAATAGACTCATCAACATAAGAAGGGTTAAGAAAACCAACAGTAAAGAAACCCGTTTCACCATATGTTCCCCAAAGTTATCTGACCAGGCAACCCCTTTCCAGGAACACCCGTGACGAGGCCTGAGAACTGTGGGTGAATGCGGCCAACACTGCTGCGTGAAGTGGGGTGGGATTCGGAACCCTCAAGTCACCTCAAAGAACAGCCCTGCTCTGGGTGGCGCAGGCACTACCGTCTGGGACACGCTGGGTGAGTCGGCCTCACCTCAGCTTCCCAAGGTGCCGATGCCAAGTCCAAGGTGGCTGCTCTTGGTCTGAACCCCTCCCCCATTCTCCTCCACACGCCCCTCCTCAGCTCCTGTGCCCCAGATGGCTCCCTGCCTGAGCCCAACCGTGACCCCAGCTCCCAGCAAGGGAAAGCCCCTGCTTCCCCGATCCCCCTGGGGGCGGTGGGTGGTGGCAGGGAGGCCGGGGACGGACCTGGACAGGCTGAAAGGAGTAGCCCCTGGTGACACCCCCCTGGTGACATCCCGGCCCACAGCTCGGGCTCTCCCTCCTGTCCCCTGCCACCCTCCACCCAACTGTTTGCTTTGGATGTAAACCTTGGGGCAGCTCAGCTGTGATCCCCAAGGACCAGGACTGGGTTCTGGACCTGGTCTTTGCAGTCCTGGTGGTAAGCACAAGACAGGTAAGCCCAGGTGTGGAAAGTCGCAGATCTCTGCTCCTGTGCCATCCCTCTGCAAGATGTCTGGGACCCCTCCCTGCTCCCAGAGGCACTGCTGACGTGGCTGTGACTGTCAGGGTGCTCTGCCCACCCAACTGAGCCGGGAACCACTCCTCCAGCTGCACCTCTCGCTACGCTCATAGAGTCAATCATGACAGTCACTTGGCAACTACAACTTCCAGCGATTCCACACATCTGAGAGCCCACTGTGCACCAGGCACCATGCTGGCTTCTAAGGTGTGGTGGTGACATGGAGAGACATGTCCCCGGCCTGCCAGGAGCTGACATCAGACTTAGTTGAACGTTACAACACAGGCGAAGCACAGAAGGCACTCAGAGCGCGGAGCTGGGGCACCCAAGCCGGTGAGGCTGCAGAGAAGGAGCAGGTCAGGGAGGGCTTCTTGAAGGAAATGCCACTTAGGCAGAAGGAGCAGCATTCAGCCAGGTGACCAGGAGCGGGGAGGAAGGAGGCAGCACTGGAGGAACTGGAGGAAGGTCAGGGTGGCACCACTGGACTCCCTTAAAGACAGATGGGAAACACCCCAGCCCAGGGCGAGAGCAGCGGAGTGCAATCCCTCACACCTGCATGGCCCAGCGTAGAAGCTGCTGGCAGGTCAGCACCAATCACACTCAGGCAGTTCCTATCTTGAGCAAAGGAACCAAAGATGGCTCCAAAGAAGTCGGGGGTCCCTAAGGTGCAGGCTGCCTCCTGACCCAAAGGGCCACAGACCATTCTCCCTGCAGGGAGTGGAGGTCTCTGGGTAACAAAGGGGTCGCCAAGGAGGCAGGCCCTTCTACTAAAGCAGAAACGACTGACCAGGGGCCCTGGGACAAGGGAAAGTCCTCGGATGGCTTGGGTGCGTGCGTGGGAAGTTCTAAAAGCCCCACCCTGAAGGCATCGCTGTAATCTGTGTACAATGTCTTTGTCAGGGAGAGGGCCTGTAAACTGCCTCCTCAAATAGTGGGTAAGGAGGGTTCAAAGGAGGAGGAGAGTTTTAAGAAGTCCCACGCTTGTCAGAATTAAAACAGTGGGCTTCCTGATACCACCACTACAAGCAGGCCAGGGTACAGGGCTCAGGGTTTCATCTGTGTCTTTTCTGCCCAGAGATTGACTGGTGGCAAAACCCTTAAAACAAAATGCCTCCTGTGTCTATTTCAGACCAGCAAGGAAGGGGACAGAGGGGGTACTGCCCTGCAGCCAGTCTAAGGAGGAGGAACTCCTAGGGACAGCGTAGGTGATGGCAGCTGCCCGGATGTGAGGAAAGGAGGCCAAGTCCCTACTGCAAGCAAGGGAAGGGGAGAGAGGAGCTGGCCTGGACCCCAGAGGTGGCCCCGGGGTAGAAGGGTGTGTGTCCCCACCCTCCAGGGCGACAGAGGTCTTGGGATCCCATCTTTAGACTTCTCCAGCCTCTGCCACGTCGTCACAGCGAGGACATTCCCAGATGGGGTTTCCCGGACCCCTGGGATGGTCTCTCACACAGGCCAGCAGTCACTGATCGGAAAGTACTTACGGGCCAGGCACCTAGGTGCTCAGCGCTTTATCCGCACCACTGTCCTGAAACTTCACAACCACCTTAGGAGGTAGGTCCTTAGTTTACAGAACAGGAACGGAGACTCAGAGAGGGCGAGCGACTTGTCCAAGGTGGGGCTGGGTCTCCAACCCAGGCGGGCCTGACTCTGGTCCCTGACCCCCGCGCTACTACCCATGCACCGCAAGGGCAAAAGGGAGAAGTCACTGCCCCATTTTGCTTCCTCCCATCTTTCCCGCTCAGGTGGGCCTCGAAGCTAAGAAACTGAGACTCTTCTTTTGAGAAGTGACATCAGGAATAAAGCAGCTGTCAGTGAACATTCTAGACAAACATCTCTGGAAGAGTACAAATGAAACTAGAGGGTGAGCGATGGACTGTGGGGTGGGCCCGAGGCTTCCAGCAAGTCTTGCGACCATCTGCTTCAGATGATCGTGCAGTTACACCAAGGGCAGACCCTCAGGCTCCTCGAGGAGAGAATGGAGACCCACGCTCAACGGTGAGGCCCGCTATGCCTCTGCAGCTGTCAAACGTGTAACCGTGGGAGGCTCTATGTAACACATTCACAACTGAAGCTGAAAACACACACATTCTCTGTGTGTTTTCAGCCCTGCATGCAGGCTTTCCTTCTTCACACTGTGCAGGGAGGCAAGTACACAGAAGCCACGGGCAGGCCTGCCCCTCGACAAGCTCTGGCACGCCCCTGTGGCTGCCTCCGGCCTCTGTCTCTGAGGATGTCTGCTAAACTAAACAGAAGAAAATATGTAGACCCAGGAAAACACACAGAGAAGGGAATCTGGAATATCTTGGCCTGTTCTGTTTATTCCCCTCCTAAATGATGGATCAAACACCTGCCAGGAAATAACCCCCATCTGGAAAGCCACTTAGAATTCTTGTCCAAAATGTCAGCAAGATAGTTGTGCAAAATGAGCTTTAATCCTGCGCTGATGTGTCTTAATCTTATCTGTGCAAAAAATATGGAAAGCATCTTGCCAACAAAAACAACAGTCTGTTAATACGTGGCAACTGCTTTAATCCTGCGACACTTACTATCTCAACCCTTCGAGTCATTTCTTTTCTCAGGAATTATTATAAACAGTCCTGTGCAGCAACATAAAGGTGAATTTGTCACCGATGTGTCAACTCTGTTCGCCAACTAATTCTTTGGTGGAGAGTAGAACCGATCTCAATCATGCTGTTGCTAGGCAATACCTCTCTGATCTCAGTGTACCACAGGCTCAGCTAGTGGGCAGTGGGTCCCTTCATTCTTTTTTTGGTACTTGAATATATTTTTCCTCAGGCAGCTCTCAACTGGTCTCATGGAAGATCATAGGGGGGCACAGTTTTGGGAGATGATGGTGTATCTTTCATCTTATGCCCTTCTTTCTGGGATGCTCTTCATCACAAAATTACCTTCACCTACTGAAACCCGAGCCACTCTTCAGGGCTCTAACATGACCCTACACTTCTGACAACAGCGGGGGTAATAAGCCACTCGGATTTGCTGAATGTCCCTAACTAGACCTGGGGGCAGGCGCTTTACATACCCCGTCTCATTCAATGTCATCACAGCCCTATGGCATAGAAATTATTTATCGTCTCTGATTTGCAAATCACGAAACAAGACTGAGAGGCCTCGGAGAGACACGTGCCCTGCCCAAGTCACAAAGCTGGTAAACAGCAGAGGTGGGACCAGAACCCTAAGCCTGACTTCCAAGCTGGGTGCTTCACGTCCCCCTCGACCCCTCTCAGGCCAAGCCACATCCACCTTCTTTACTTCTAGAAGTACTGGCCCTGCAGCCCCCTCCGATCCCTCCACCCCTGCCCCATCCACTCAGACTACAAGCTGCTGGGGCAGACCCTGCACTTTGGATATCTCTGTGCCTTAAATCCAGGAAAACCCCCATAAACCTATTAATAAATCAAACAAAGTCAGCAACCTCACCTAAAACTACTGAGAAATCGGGGAGCCAGCTTTGACAGCACTTTTCTATTCTGCCACTAGATGGCGCGACACAAGCACAGCTGAGGTGAAGTATCAATACAAGCGGCCCGCCGAAGATTCAGGGGAAAGTTCCAGTGAAGACAGCGGAAATCCCCTCACAGGAAGGAGAGCTAAAGACTCCAGAAAATCTGCTGAGGCTGCAGACCAACTGAAGAAGTTTGGGAACGCAGGCGCTGGTTTCTGTGTGTGTTCGGATGGGCCTCAGCCACCTGCGGCTGGGACCCCGGGCAAGCTCACGTGCTTTCCCCACACACTGCCTGTGTCTGTCAACAGGGATGGTACCTACACCCGAGTCCGTTCGGAAGGACTGAAGGAAATGATGCATATCAAGTGCTTGGGACGTGGCTGGTATGCAGTCCGAATTCCACGCTGGCGTTACTATCGTTACTAGAATTCCACACAGAGACTGCAGATACACTGACGCCGTCTCAGAGCAGAGGTCTTGGACTCCAGGACTGTCTCCAGTCGCCAGGCCCCCAACGATGATAAACACCTCCCGGTCTGGGCCCTTCCAAGAGCTGCCTGGACACGGGGACACCTCGCCACAAACAGTCTCTCATAATCCCTTGAGCCCTTCTGAGGCCGAGGGAATCACTGAGGTGAGAGCCGATGGCAGGCCCACTAGCCAAGCCCTGCTCACAGCAACACGACTTCCTGAGAACCCACGATGAGCCAGGTGCGAGGCACCAGGCACTGGAGACAGGAGGAAAGGTGGACAAGGCCGCAGCCACCTAGTGGGAAGAGGAGAGAAAAACAAGCAGCCGGAGGCGTGCGGGGATAATGAGGAAACCCTGGAGGCAGGCGCTGGACGGCCGCTAGAGCAGGGCGGTGGGCAGAAGGGGGCCACGGTGGGGGGAAGGCCTCGCCCAGGCGCCATCTGAACCTTGGGTGTGAAGGAGCGACCAAGTGAAGGCAGAGTATGCCGGGCAGAGGGAGCCCCAAGAACGAACATCCTAAGGACGGGAAGATCCTGGAGGCCAACGTGACCCAAGTGTTTCCTTAGGGGAGGGTAGGAGGTGAGTTTGGGGAGGGGGTGCATGGTGAGGAGTCCAAGCAGGGGTGTGATATGAGCAGGTTCATTTTCCTGAAAGACCACCCTGGCAGTGGTCCTCACAAATCCTTTCTATTTCTGTGCGTTAGGAAGTTTTGTAATATGATATCGGGGAAGATCACCCTGGGAGTGGTGAGGAGAACAGATCTCAGGGAGGCAGGAGGAGTTGCCAGGGGGCCAGCGAGGAGCCCTCAGGTGCTGTCCAGGTGAGAAGCGGCAGTGACAGGGAGGCTCGGGCAAGTCTTGTGGCCTTGCAGACTGGGCGAGGCGGCTGGAGCCTAACTATTCTGGAGACAGAGCCTGCTGGTGCCTGAGCTGTGGAAGCACGTCTCGCTCACTCAGTGGCCGACGTGGTCAGCAAACACAACCCCCATTCTTCTGACAAGACTCCACAAGCAGGCGGCCCCCTCCAAGTGGCACTGATGATGAGTAACCCAGGCCCTGGACTCTCAGATCCCCGGCGGCCACATCAATGTTGCAAAACATCCTTTCTCCTCTGAGCAAACGGTAGCCTGTTTTCTCACTCTTGCCACCTGAGAAGCCAAACTCTCCAGAACTGTTTTCCCCACTCCCGCTCTGCTGTTACAGATGCAACACGGGCGTTAAATCTGGGCCGATGAATTCTCGAAATTCTGTGTGGCAAGCCTGGGGGAGTTTAATTTAGCAACGGCATTTAAAATGTACTGCAAAAGCAAAGCTTACCTCCTAGACACATGCATGGAGAAACCACTGTCATCTCTGTCAGGTTTCAGGAGAACAAGTGCCCAGTGAGTCAAAATGATCCACTGGAAAGGATGAGCTGGGCTCCTAGACTCAGTGGCTGGAGGTGGGCACATTGGGACAGGCCGACTCCTCTTACAGACACGGCCTTGGGCTTCAGCCCCCGTGAAAGGGAATGGCCCAGATGCAGAGCATCTCGGAAGGTCCTCCCCTTGAACTTGGAACAGTGCTGAAGGTCACGGAAAACACTGTCCCCCCTTAACAGGGACATGAAATCCATGATGCCTACGGCTGCCAAAAGGCCATAATGGAAAAAAAAAGGTTGGGAGGGTGAGCCCTAAGCTCTAGTTGGAAAACAGTTTACTCTTGGACAGTTTTATTTTGCCCCCCCACTCCACCCCCCAGACACTGGGCAATGTCTGAAAACATTTTTGGTCATCACAATGGGGAGGAGTTACTAGTGGCATCTAGTGGATGGAGATCAGGGATGCTGAGCAGCCTCCTACTGTGCACAGGATGGTCCCCCAACCACAAAGAATGATCCAACCCCAAATATCAACTGTGCTGAGGTTGAGAAAAAGACTGAGTCAGATCCCTAACTCACATTATACACCAAAGTAAATTCTCAGTGGGTCAGACGGCACAAACCAGGGTGACGCCCCAGCATCCGTGAATTACCTCCTCTCTCCCTCCTGGCTCCATTTGTGTATTTAAATGTGTGCAGCATCCTAGGACTTTAGTAGATCAGATGACTATGTCGCACAGTCTCTTGGCGGGGGGAGGGTCAACAGACTCCCCTAACACAGGGGTACTCAAACAGGGGCGATTTTGCCCCCGAGGGGACATCTGACAACGTCTAGAGACATTTGGGTAGAGGTTAGAGACATTGCCAAACATCCCACAATACACAGGACAGATCCCACTGGAATGTCTCAATGAAACTCGGCTATAAACCAAACGGAGCTTTCTCTCTACCTACGCATCCAATCAGAAGACTAACAGCCAGTAGTAACTGACATGGATCTGCACCCACCAGTGGGCCAATCCCCTGCCATATGTTCCTTTCACACAACAATCCTCAGACTTGATTAGCATCGTTCCCATTCTACAGGTGCAGGAACTGAGGTCAAACAATTTGCCCAAGCTCCTGGGCAAGTAAGTGGCAGAGGCAAGACACATACCAAGGGCACTTCCGACTGTGCCACAAGCTATCAACCGGAGCCTGCCAGTCAGTTCCAGTCTAAAATTCCTTTGAGGCTTGAGACAGGGGAGAAACCCACATGGATCTCCCTACAGGCCCCACTCAGGCCAAGCACCTGTCTAAGAGGTGCTACGACAGGGCTGAAACCCAAATACCAGCCAAGGTCAGGCAGGCACTGGAAAAGGGGGAAGCGGGCCAGGTCCCAAGCAAGTCAGCGGAGACCGCGGTGTCCAGGAAGGCACAGTCTATCTCAAGGTGGCAGCTGTTCCTCAGTCCTGGCAAGTCATTACTGTGCAGGAACGCAGGCTGAGGCTGGTTGCTGTTTTTCAAGAGCAATCAGAAACCTGGATTATTCTTTTCCCTGAAATCTCGGAATTCTTAAGTACTGGCTCCTAATTAAAAGCAAACAAAGACAAACCTAAATGAGTCAAATTATATATGTCTGCTTGCCCCCAAAGCAAGGTTACAACTTCTGCCTGTGGTTTTTGACTCTGGCTCCACGTCGTAAAACATCTGTGGGGTCCTAGACACTGCGGACCTCCTGCAACAATCTCCAACGGTGCAGCCAAAGCATCAGTTTTAATTCTCCTCCACAACCTCCTTAAATAAGCGTGAAGTGCGGTCAGGGTTAAGATTCATAGCAAGTGCTACGCAATAGCACCAAGTGCCAAGACAACCAAGGATGAAGTGGAGTATAGGGACTTTACTCTGAGACCCTGTGCTGTATAGTTTTCTACCAAGCAGTGCACAGCCACACAGAACACAGCTCCGTGGGACCACAGGAAGGTTACTGCACGAAGGTGGCAAAAACAAACCCCCTTCTAACAAAACAGAGAACCCCTGCTGCTTGCTGCCAGTACTACCACCAGATCCTGAATAGACAACGAAGCAAACCCATCTGCCTCCTGATGGTTTCAAAGTACCATGGAGAGCTACCAAGGCTCGGCCAGGTCAATACCAGCTGCTTTTCCCAGGTAGTTTCCATTACATGAGAAAGGCCCTTTTCAAGTCCCCCAAATGCATCCCATTGCTCCCCAAATGGCCCCCATTTCCCACTCTACCCCAGCCTATTCTCCGGGCCTGAACTCACTTACTAGGCAGGAATTCGACTGGTACCTAAAATGCCCCCTTGGCCGGCCCCAAACACCGTCCCCGCTCCCAAGGCCATTCTAAGCTCCCTGGCTCTGACCGTACCAACTTCCTGTCGCCTCCTCTCTCTCCAGCTCCTTCAGCGTACAAGCACACAGCAGATCCCGACCGGCCCTAATACCCGATGATGCCCGCAGGTAACGGGACTGCTGGGGTGAGTCCATTTTCCAGTTAACTGGGAGGCAGGCTGGAGACGTGGTGGAGAAGTTTTAAACTTGCAGAACTGCAAGCTTTTCTGTCTATACAAAGGATCCCTGTCAAAACTTAAATTTTCTTCCAAGTACATAAAGACTTTAGCATGGCACCCTCAGCTACCGCCAGGCCCCATCCGCCCCGGGTGTGAGAGGCATGCGAGAGTTGACCTCAGGACAAACCCCAGGGTTAATGTTTATCATAACTTCATGAAAACTTTGAAAAATTGTGTCTCACTTCTCCTAAGAATTAAGTTTAGGGCAGGGGAATGGAGTGGTGAGAATCAAGTGAACTGAGGATTCCAACTGTTTTGAGTTCTCGTTCATCAATAAAAACTCAGCTGCATCTCATCCTCTCTGGGGCTAGGTTTTAAATCAAAAAGTAAGGTGAGAAGTGATGAAAGCCAAACCACCCTTGAAAATCTCTGGACTGATACTTGGTCAGGCCAGACCAGGGGTTCTCAATGGGGGGCAACTGCGGGGGGGCTCCCCCCACCAGGGGACACTGAGCAATGCCTGGGCACTTCTGGCTGACATGACTGGGGGAGGGGGGAGGGTGCTACTGGCATCTAGCAGGTCGAGACCAGGGAAGCTGATCAACATCCTACAATGCCCAGCACAGCCCCACAACAGAGAATTATCTGGCCCCAAATGCCTAGAGTGCCGAGGCTGAGAGCCCCTGCCTAGATGATCACTCAATCAAAGTCAAGACAGAACCTAAGAGAACGGACGGCCCAGTTCTGGCTGCCTCTCATCCTGGGCTCATCCCAGGGGGTGGATTCAGTGGGGGTGGATTCACCTGCACTGTTCAGACTCACTTCTTGCCCTCTCTTGCTTCGCTTTGAGCACTTCAGCTAAATATGTCTGTAACATAAGTCCACCACAGTAAAAATAGCTACTATTTACTGTCTATCAACGGGCTGAGATAGGCGCTAAAGAATTTATATGCGTTAATTCAGCCAAGGGTCACAGCAGCCATGGGATAGATATGATCATCGTTATCCTCATTTTGTGGGTGAGAAAACTGAGGCTCAAAGGAGTTAAGAATTTGGCCAAAGTCACTCAGAGGGTACAAGGCAGAGTCAAAACACAAACCCGGTTCTAATGCAAAGCCTGTGCCCCACCATCACTTTATATGGAGGGTCTCAACTGAGGGTGATTCTCCCCACCTCCTGCCCTGGGACACTACACAATGTCTGAAGACATTTTTGGTTGTCACGACCCCTGGGGTAGGGGTGCAGGGGAGGGTGTGTGCTACTGGGATCTTACGTGTAGTCAGGGATGCTGCTATGATGCTCAACATCCTACAGAGCAGAGGACAGCCCCTCAACAGAGAAACATCTGCTCCAAAATGTCGATAGGGCCAAAGTCGAGAACCCTGCTTTATATGGTCTCTTGGGTTTCCACCCTGCATGTCCGCAGGCTGGCAAGGCATCATATGCACATGGTATCTTTTAAGGCTGGGATCTAGAATCCAAGATCTCCTATAGCTCAAATACGCTTTGCTCACCCTCTTCTCAGTCTCTTTACCTTCACCAGGGACCAAACGCTGCCTTCAAGTCCCGATGCCGGTCTACAAGGCAGAATAACTCCAGAGACAGGATGATTAACGACTTTGGGATGTATCAGTAGCGAAATGCCAAGCAGAAGAGAATATCCCAGGACACAAGTGTACAACACCCACACACTCCTAGGAGAGAAACATTCCAGTTGGACCTTAACAGTCACGGACTACAGGACTACCAACAAAGGGCCGTGGGAGTTGCTGTCACAACGGAGATCACCATGGCAAGGAGGGCCAACAAGATGCTGTACTGGATACACAACTGGAACTGTTTCTTTCTACACAAGCACAGCACTCCTAACCTGTACTACTCAAGCCAGTGCTTCTCAACCCTAGCTGCACATCGGGATCACCCGTGCTGTTTTCTGTCTCTATAGATGCCCAGGTGTGACGATGGATATGCTTAGGATCCCAGTCTGCAAAGGCAGAAGCCGAGAGGGCGTTTGAGATTAAACAACAAGTGGGAAAGCACACGTATGGGGCAGTCCCTAAAGCTTCAAAATGCGTAGGCAAGGAAGTCCTAGTTCACATAGTGGGTAAGAAATTAAAGATCCTAGCAGGCTGCACAAGCCCAAACCCGAAATGGAGTGGAGAAACACATGACAACCAATTAAAGGGTGGCAGAGATATGAGAGGCATAAAAGACCACTAAGATTTGATTTTTTTGGAGACAGCTAGGCCAGAACTAGTGTCAGAGGCAAAGTACTAGGTGAGTGTGGCATTTACCAGGCAAAAACTTTAAGTACTACAAAACAGTCCGTTTTCTCTATCTTACCCTTACCTGTTCAACCGTGCAATTTACAATCGACAGCTCATGTGTCGGTGCATATGCTAGAAATGGTGTCCCTGCAAAACAGGAATCCATAATTTTCCCTTTGTGCTCAAAGGTATACCTCACCACGAAGGTCCTGACTGATGAATTCACTCATTCATTCAACAAACATTTCTTGGATACCTACTCTGCGTCAGGCACTATCCTAATTGGGGTGGGGGATCCATCAGTGGCAGACAGAAATCCTCGCCCTCATGGAGCTTACGTTCTAGAAGCAAACAAGTAGACCTAGCACGCAGGTTGGTGATAAGTGCCGTGGGGCAACACGAAGCGGGGCAGAGGGGATAGGGAACGCGGATACGATTTGAAATAGGTGGCCAGAGAAGTTCTCAACGATAAGGTAACATGTGAGTAAAAACCTAAAGGAGGGGCAGGAGCAAGCCGTGGGGACATGTGCAGGAAGGCTGACTCAGGCAGAGGAACCAGCAGGTCCAAAGGCATATAGGAGAGAGGATGTGGACCACGCAAGGGACGCGGAGACAGCCAGAGTGGATAAAGCAGGGCCCGTCGGGGAGAGAGTGGCGGGAGAGGAGGACAGGGAGGTCTCGGGGACCATCTGCCTTTGGGGTTGGGAAACTGTCAGCAGGCTGAAGGTGGAAGGGAGGCCCAGGCAGCGGTGGTGGTGAGAAGTGGTCACCCCCTGGCAAGATTTTTAAGGTAGAATTGACAAAATGTGCTGTGGCACGGGAGAGAAAGAGGAGTCAAGGGCGACGTCAAGGTGTTTGGCCTGAGCCATTCAAAGAATGGACTTGCCATTTACTACAAAGGGAGAAGGACGGTGAGGTGGGCGGGTTTGGGGGAGAAAGATAGGGGTTTTGTATGATGTGGCTATTGGACATCCAAATGCAGATGTCGAACGCGACGCCGCACAGGAGTCTTGAATTCAAGAAAATGAATGAGCCCAGTACACAAATATACAAAGTGTGTCATACTGACTCCCATTTATCCAGTCCCCGTTTTGCCTGTAAATGGATCTTGTGAATGGAATGCCTCAACCCTCCACTGGCTCCTTTGTCTTATCAGACATGTGACATACATGGCGGCAGGGGGTGTTCTGAAGTCAGACCACCTTGATCCACATCCCTGCTCCTTACTAGCTGTGTGACCTGCCTTGGACAAGTAACTTAACCACTCTAACTCAGCTTCCTCATGGAGAACAGGAGCTGACGGTACCTTCCTCCGGGAGCTTTTATGAGGAGTGAGGGTTACTCCAGATCACACGCGCCCAAGACTTTGAACAGTACATGGTAGCACTCCAAATGCTCCACCAGGGTGAGCACTTATTATTGTCATTCGTGCATTCGTGCAGCTCAGTACAAACCTCAGGCCAGCAGAGAGCAAGGTATGGGGGGAAATCAGGGCCAGGCAGGTAGATCGCTTGCCTGTAGTTGTGCACCTAGACACGGAGGGAGCTAAAAATAGGCCTCCGAACGTCTTGAAGCTACTAGCGATCTCAACGCCACGGTTGATTTCATCAAACAGCGGCTGATGGGGTGCTTTCCCTGGGCCATTCGGAACTATAACCTTGTCAAAATCGCTCAGCCGGGATGTCAGCGCTCCGCAGAGGAGGGGATCGCACAGTCTCTGTCTCTCTCTGGAAGTGCAACCAAAAAAAAGGGCCAAAAAGCCGCCAGGGCTTTCAGTGGCTCACATCCTGCGGCTGGACCTAAATGAGCGGAGACGAGGCGCGACTCTCGGGTCGCCAGGAAGGATCCGGGGGAACTGGCGGGAACTGGGGGGCTGAATTGGGGGTGGGGGTGCAAACAAACCGGACGTTCTCCATCCTCGGCGTGGGGCAGGCCCGCGGAGGATGAGAAGCCCACAGGACCAGGGGTGGGCCGGCTCGGCAGCCAGGCCGGGGAAGGGGAAAAGCCGGGGTCCCCGAGAACGAGGGGGCGGGGAGGGAGCGTGGCGCGCTGGGCCCGCGACCAGGCCCGGAGATCCATTTACATCCGAAGCCGAGGCGTTGAGGCCGCGCCTCCCGCCCCCTTCGGCCCCCGGCCTGGCCTGCGAGGCGGAAGGGCCTCAGGGCCGCGGCCCCCGCCGTCTCCAGAGCCGTCTGGCCGGACGGTGGCAGGGCCGGGGCTACCGGGAGTGATGGGCCGGGCCGGTGAGCCCGGCCTAAGGGGACGCAATGGGGGACGGCTGCGGGGCCCGCTGGGCCGCTCTCCCGGAGCAGACAGGCCCCCCGCACCCCGGGGTGCTCAGCCCTCGGGCCTGTGGCCCCCGGGCCTCCCGCCGCCCGTTCCCTGGCCGCTGGCTGGCCCCCGACGGCGCCTCCCCTACCTTCGTTCGCCAGGTCCGCCATTTTACTTCCTTAAGCCCTCCCACAAGGCCCCGCGCCGGCCCGGGCTCGTCTGCCTTCTGCCAGAAACTCCCGCGCGTGCGCACTTGCCAAGTCGACTCCGAGCAAAGCGGGCAGTTAGCGGCTGCGCGCGGAGCCCGGCGCGGAGAAGCTCTCGGGATCTGGGTCCGAGCCGGGCCAAGCTCGGAGCACGCGCCTGCGCATTAACCTCCCCCGCCTCCTTTTCCCGCCGACC